>NC_137155.1:82574578-83774578 GCF_951394435.1 Stenella coeruleoalba | reverse complement strand
TGAAAATTCTACTCTATTGACAAACAGCCTCAGATCAAGAGTAACCACCAGACATCCTGTTCCTCAGCATGTTTGCTGGTCGCTCCTGGGGCAGCCGCCCTGCTCGGGTGTTGCTGTGCTCAGGGCTCTGCACGGGCATTTTTCACCTTGAAGCATATCTGTGTCCTCTGTCACTCAGCCCAGGCCACCTCTCACTGCCACTGTAAAACCTGTAGGCTGAAAAGAAATCAATATGATCAAAGCTGCATCTGGCCAGTCTGTTGCACCATCCTGCCCTTTTCCATTTTACAAATCTAGCTTTTTTTTTTGGTACAAAGATATGCTAATATAAGTTTATCGATAGTATGACTTGATGTTAGGCCAGAAGACTTCTGCTGTCCTCTGAAATACATATATATCTCAAAGCTATTTTTTTAAGTCTCATGAAGTGCAATAAGGACTTCATTCACTCCTAGAGACTTCCCTGGTGGTGCAGTGGTTGAGAATCCACCTGCCAATGCAGGGGACTCGGATTCGATCCCTGGTCCGGGAAGATCCCACATGCCGCAGAAGAGCTAAGCCCATGCACCACAACTACTGAGCCTGTGCTCTAGAGCCCGTGAGCCACAACTACTGAGCCCATGGCGCCGCAGCTACTGAAGCCCGTGTGCCCAGAGCCTGTGCTCCGCAACAAAAGCCACCGCGATGAGATGCCCGCGCACCGCAACGAAAAGTAGCCCACGTTCGCCGCAACTAGAGAAAGCCTGCGCACTGCAATGAAGACCTGACGCAGCCATAAATAAATAAATAAATAAAAAGACTTCATTCACTCCTAGACTAACATTCTCATGGAGACAGTTTACCGTGCCTCCCTCTGTAAAAAGGAAACAGGGCAGCAGTTCATATGCAGATACCCCGCCACCCACTGCGAGGAGGTCAGCATCCTCCTCAGCCTTGCCCCATAGCCGCGGGAATTGGCCAGGTGGGTGCCCACAGAGCCCAGACCCGTTCTGTTGCAACCCAGGGCAGCAGCACGGGAAAGAAGGTGGGACTTAAGGAAGCGGGCTGTGCGGAAGGCAAGGGTGGCAACGTGTTCATAGTCATCTGTCGGGGGAAGACGTTGGGGCTGATGCAGAGCCAGGCTCTGGCAGACAGTTTTCTGGTCTCAGGTGTGGGTTCACCTGTCGTCATCTGTTCTTTGGGAAGGGTGCTGGTGCGGTTTATAGAAATCCTCCCAAAGAGTACTTATGGTCCTTAGCAATGGTTCTGTAGTTCCCAGATGTATTCACCTGCCTGTCACTGCCCTGTCACTCCCCCGAGGCCATCAGAATGGCCCTTCACATGCTCGTCATGTTTTGAGAATTGCCACTGGTGGGTACAGAGCAGATTAATTGGGTGTAGATGCTTAGGAAAGCAAGAACTGCTGGTAAAGCCTTGCATGAATCAGGAAAAGTTTGAAGACAGAGTTCTGTTTCTGGTATGCAGAGTTTCAGCATAAAGGCTTACAAAGTACTGCTGGGGTCTTTTGGCAGTAGTGGCCCTGTACTTGCTTTAGTGATATACTTATTCCAAACTTGAGGAAAATGCCATGGGCGCATTTTCTGCAGGCTTCCCGGTAACTATGGAAGATTTTTTAAAAATATTTTTTAAACTTTTGGGAAAATTATTTGTATTATTAAATAGCATAGTAAATATGTGTATTTAGATACATAAATAAAAGCAAAATATTGGGACTGTTTCTAAACAGCTATTAACAATAATTAGATCAAAACATACCTAAAATGATAAACCTCAAAGCCACAGTAATTCATGTCTTTCTGTGTAGAAAATGTTCATTCAAATTAACTTCTCTCCCAATGTCAGAATTCCTTCTGCAATGTGCATAAGATGTGATATTTTTTTTTTTTTTTTTGTGGTACGCCGGCCTCTTACTGTTGTGGCCTCTCCTGTTGCGGAGCACAGGCTCTGGACGCGCAGGCTCAGTGGCCATGGCTCACGGGCCCAGCCGCTCTGCGGCACGTGGGATCTTCCCTGACCGGGGCACGAACCCGTGTCCCCTGCATCGGCAGGCGGACTCTCAACCACTGCGCCACCAGGGAAGCCCAAAGATGTGAAAATTTAGGCATCATCTTCTTTCTCTTCACTTCCCTCCTCTCCTCTTCCTTCCTTCACCTTCCAGCTGATGCGTGCTGTGTCCAGGTCACTATGGCAGGCACTGCAGATACACAGGTAAGTACTCATGACCCCTCCCTCAGAGGCCTCCCAGTCTAAAAGTATGTACAGCTGGATGAGGATGTGCAGGGAGGAGGCGTGTGAGGTTACCTGGGTGAGGGGCCCGCTCTCAGCCTGTTTGGAGGAAGAGAGACAGCATACGATTCACAGAGGTTATGTGGAAGCTGAGATCTCAAGCCTGGAGGGGTGGCCTAGAAATGAAAAGGCATCCCAGGCATGGTACTTGTGTGAGAGTCATGAAACCACGTTTGGGGAATGGCACGCAGCCTGGCATAGCTGTGGTGCTTGATGCTGGGGAGGAGCAGGGTAGCAGGATGAGGCTGTCTCAGCAGTGATGGCAGCTCACCGCTTTGCAAAAAAAAAAAAAAAAAAAAAAGAAAGAAAAATTGTTCTCTGGCTGAGAACTGTATTTTGTTAGAAAGTGTTTCCTTGTATTGTGCCAAGTCTATCTCCTTTTCTGTTTTACCTTTGAGTTCAAGCTGCAGGAGCAGCCCAGAATGAGCCTGCCTCCTCTTTGCCACCTGCCTTTATGTGTAAGTGGTGTTTTGCTTCTTTAAGTCTTGCCCCAGGCCGTGTATACCTTTGTCCTTCTTAATAGGTTTTGGTTAGTAGTTTGTTTCCTTAATATAACCCAATGATAATTCCAGTTGGTCCTTTTGGAATCTACAGACAATTGATTGTGATTGCCTAGATTGATCTCACAGATCTCCAAAGCAGCTGTTGCTTCTGTACTCTCTTGTCTGTCGGCCTGTTTCTGCCAGGTTCCTCCCTCTGTGGTTTCACAGGATCCCAGAGGGCAGGAAGCAATCAGAGGTGTTAGTCCAGCGTCTCCTCCGCTTCTTCCCCACCACAGCATTTCCTTTTGGTCATCTTATGGCTTTAGAGAAACAAAAAGTAGGCCTTTCTCACACATATGCCGGGGATCCTTGTCCTGGAGGAACAGTATTTTTCTTTACAATCTTATAACTATTATCTTTTACTTTAGAAGCAAACTAAGAAAGAAATACGTACCTGTGAAATGTTAATAAAAATTAATTAGGATTGAACTAAAATAGCTTAGAAGTTAAGGGTTGAGAGAGGCATGTTAAAGCTCAGGTTACATTTTCATATGAATTAACTGTAATTTGAAAATATCAGTTATGTTCTGAATGAGAGATTTGGCCATGTGTGTAATGTGAGACCCCTGTGTCTGAAAGTGCAGGGTTTGGGTGGGTCCTAGAGAGAGATTCTCAAAGCCTATTTGTTGATGGCAGCCGGTAATGTCGGTACCTGTAAGCAATCATTCGTCGACCACTCTTAACCCCTTGATAAAAATTCTGTACTTTCCAAGCCAGTGCCATGGTTGTCTGTGGATTATCCTCTTTACAAAAAAAGGACGAGATGGAAAAGGTTCAGTCATTTTGGTTCTTTTCACACCCTCACCTAGTGCTGAAGCCAGGAGCTTACCCTATAGCTGTGATCCTCTGTGCGAACCATTCTTCCGTGTGGGGAAAGGATGAGTGAAGAAAAGGGAGAATAAAAAGAAAACCATATGTGGTTGCTGAAGTAGAAGTTTCAGATCTAATCAGTTAGCTAAGGATGCCCCAGAAGAGACTGTTTGCTTATTGCTGGGATTTAAGTATCCTACGCCGTGGAGGGCAAATTCTTATTTTTAATGTAAGAGTAAGAAAACAGTCTTCAGTGCAGTAGTTTCAGTCTCCGTCAGTGGTACTTATCGAGGGAATAGTAGGGAGAGGGGAAGGAGGGAGGATAATAAATATTCTACCACTGTGTACTCAAATGGTGGTCCATAGACCGGTGGCAGCAGCATCACCAGAGAGCCTACTAGAAATGCAGAGTCTCAAGCCCTAACCCAGTGCTTCTGAATCAGAATCTGCATTTTAACAGACCCCCTGGCAATTCCTGTGCACACTGAAGTTTGAGAAGGACTGCTCTAGTGGGTGATGACAGTACCTGATTCACCATGAGCGATTTACCTGTCTTAGCACACTTTGAGAGAAGCTGAACAAATAAGGCATATCCGCCCAAAGTATTAAATGTTGAGAATCAGAGTTTAATTTTGTTTGTCACGGTTGACTAAACAGCAAATCCTGTTTAGGGGAGGACGGGGTTCTGTGTACTGCACGGATGACGTGCCCCATGGCTTGGATAGCAAGTGAAGAGCTGCTTCCCTGCCCTAGAGTGGAATTGTTTCCATGATGACAGTTATGAGCTGTGATCTCCCCCTACCTCCCCCCCACCCCATTAACCAACAGAGCAGAGAATAAGAAGAATACTTAAAAATTTTTTTTTAGAATTCGTCATGTCCATTTTTTACATCATGTTATCATCATGGGTTTCTCAGGGGAAGAGTCTGTGCAGAAAAGCGTGGCTTCCTCAGTGATGTGCAAATACTCCTTCTGGGCTAAGCTCAAACTGGCACAGCTGACAAATGTCAGCGTTGGACCATGTTGGCCTAAGCCTGATCTTAAGAAGAATACTTGTGCTTGGTGTTTATCCTGCTGTACATCAACAGATCTTCAAGTGGAAAATCTTCATGTTAAATAGTCATTAACTCCCATGGCCACATGTATTCAATGATCTTTCTCTTCACTTCGAGGAGCCTTTTATTTTCAGAGTAAACGAAAAATGCTAATACATAGTGGTGACCAGTGTCACAAGCACTTGAATACTCAATTCTTTTGTAATGTGATGTGACGATGTTTTTGCCTGTTCGGTCTTTTCCACTGTCTGTGATGATCATATATTACTTCTTCATAGCTAAAAATCCACTAAGTTTTCTTTTATAAAAGTAATCATTGAAACCAAAAAAAACCCTTTAGTGATAAAAAGATTGCTAAAATCAGCCATTAAATGAGTTAGAGCTAATCCTAGGGTATTGTCTTAAAGTTTCATGAAGAATCTGTCAGCTTTTTAGCAGCACTGCTGTGAGTCACTGCTGCACTCCAGTCCAAGCCCCTGTAATTTCCTGCCTGGGCTGTTTCAGAAGCTTAATAACTGGTCTTGCTGCTCCCTCCCTTGCTCCCGCTTCAGTCTGTTCTCAACACAGTAGCCAGATCATGTTTGCCTCTGCCCCAAACACCTCTGTTGCATTGCAGGGCCCTCAAGATAAAAGCCAAAGGCCTTTGGGTACCCTGACAAGGTCACTGTTTACCTCTCTGACCCCACATCCTACTACTGTCTCCCATGCATGCCGCAGGTCAGACAGGCCACAGTTCTGTCTCAGGGCCTTTGCACTTGCTGATCCTCTGTCTGGAACTGTCTTTCCCAAGATGTCTACATGACTCTTTTCCAAAAGAGTCATGGTCTTTGTTCATATGTCAGTTTCTCAGTGAGGCGTTCCTTGACCATCCTATTTAAAATTTAACCCCCCCCCAACGTATTTTACGTTTTACAAGCATACCTCATTTGATTGTACTTTGCTTTATTGCATTTTGCTTTATTGTGCTTTGCAAAGGTTGTCTTTTTACAAATTGAATGTTTCTGGCAACTCTGTGTGAGATGATGGTTAGCATTTTATTGCAATAAAGAATTTTTAAATTAAAGTATGTATGTTGTTTTTTTTTTTTAGACATAATGCTATTGCACACTTAATAGACTACAGTATAGTGTAAGCATAACTTCTGTATTCACTGGGAAACCAAAAAATGCGTGTGACTTGCTTTATTGAGGTCTGGAACCAGACCTGCAATGTCTCCAAGGTATACCTGTACTTAACATATGTTCACTGTTTGTCTCCTCCTAGAACGTTACCTCCTTGAGAAGCAGGGGTTTTGTCTTGTTCATTATGTGTCCACAGCACCTAGAACCGTGCCTGGCTTATTCAGGTGCATGCTGTTTGTTGAATGAGTGAGTGAAGTTGGCCCTTTCTAGCCCCCGATGACTAGCTGTCAATGTAGAGTCAAGGGCATTGTGGAACTTCTTCCTATCAGTTTTGTTCTCATTCTCATTACATAAGAGGACTGCAATGTTAGAACATCTTTAAAGTGTAAACCACAGCTGTGAGCCATTTAAAACATTCTGTGCAGCGAGTTAGGAAATGTCGATTAGTTGTTGATTTGTAAGGCAAATAGGAGAATGACACAGTCAGTACACACCAGGTCTCCAGTGTGCCAAGCGTGCAGAGTCAGGCCCCAGGGACAGGAGGAGGTGCCGTGTGTGGAGCCTCCTTCAGAGAGCTGCACACTCTGTTGCTGTCGGCCCCGTAGTCGTGGAGGCATCCCACAGCAAACTCAAAGCCTTTCACGCCCCCCTCCGAGGACCACTGCTTTGGGTGCTTGTGCACATGCGTGCATGTATATTTATTTGTTTTCCAGTGTTGTCTCAGCAAGGGTTTCCTTTGGCCGCAATTTATGTTTTCCTTTTTGTTTATAGTGTTTCTTAGTAGCCCACTGCTACAAGTCCTGTCTGCAGAAGTGCTACTCAAATGTATCCTGAACTTTGTGCCGTTTCTCTTTTCGTGTCTTAAGATTTATTTTGGCTATGGAAGCCTAGGAAACAGTAAAGTTACGGAAGTGAGTTAGACAGTGCCCATCTAATTACTGACCCCCCCAGGGGCAGGACACATCAGGGAGGATGGAGCCCATTCAGGAAAGCCATATGGTCTGCCTGGCAAAATGATCCCTGTTTTGGCGATGGATGCAGCAGGTTCTAACGGTCCAAAGCCGTCATTCATTCATGAAAATATCTCTTGAGTGTCCGCTGTTGTGGAACATGCTAATAAAATGAGCACAGTATTCACCTTTATGGAGCATCTTACAGTCTAGTGAGAGACATAAACGTAAATTAAATAATCACATAAATGTGTAATTATAAACGGTAGTAAGTGCTACAACGGAGAAGATCAAGATGCTATGGGAGCTCAAGATAAGGGAATGTCCTAGTCTGGGGTCCTGTGACATATGAGCTAGGAGCTGCAGATGACTAGGCACGTGTGTGCTTTGTGGGGAAGGTGCAGAGTCTGTGCATTAGTTTCTAGCCAGAGGAAACAAGGTGTGCAAAATCTCTGAAGTGTTGAGGGATCTGTGCATTTAAGAGAGTAAAAGGAGACCAGTGTGGCTGAAATGTGAGGGAGATAGGAAGAGTGTGCACGGAGGAGGCTGGAGGGGTGAGCTGGGCCAGACCAAGGCTTGAGAGTCAACTCTCGGGTATTTATCATCAGACCCATGCAGAGCATTAAAGGAGTCGAA
The DNA here is from genome assembly GCF_951394435.1 of Stenella coeruleoalba. NCBI lineage: Eukaryota > Metazoa > Chordata > Mammalia > Artiodactyla > Delphinidae > Stenella > Stenella coeruleoalba. The sequence continues at coordinate 83,767,178 of NC_137155.1, read as the reverse complement.
GTAGGGCTGAGCCATGACCTGTTTTCTATTTTTAAATGTTTACTCTGGACACTTTGTGGATAATAGATTGGAAGGGAGGAAGCGGAAGCTGGGAAAATAGCAAGAAGTGTTTCGTGTTTGTCCAGGAAAAGAATGATAGCAGCTTGGACTAGGATGGTGGTAGTGGAGGAGATAGGAGAACACTTGTCTGGAGAGAGAATATTGGAGGCCACTGGCATCTGGACTGTGATTGCTCTGACATGCTCACCCAACCACCTGCTGTTAATTTGGCTTGATCTGCCTGTATGGTACCCACACCTGGGATTTCAGGAAGTATTTATTGACCAAAGAAATGTGAGTATGTTGGTCAAGCTGGATGGAGCAAGTGTCCAGGCTGTCTGATGACATATTTTTCATGGGAAATGAATCCATAGGCTTTGTGGTTCATCCGTCAATCTTTTATGAGCTTTGTTAACGTGAATCAGTATTGATAAACGTGATCATTTTTGGCACCTTAGTGAGATAGACTTTTGGAGCCAGCAGAGGGAGGGACAGAACCTGGACAGTTGTGAGTTCCCCGAGGTAAATGTCACCTGGTGGAGACTCTCTGAACTGCTACCTTTCCTAAGCAACACCCTCTTTTTTGATGGATGCTCTTCCATTATCATTTTAAAGTAAATCTGTAATATCAATAGCTATATTCACCAGTTGTTTCTATCTTTAGAACAGGAATTATTTCACCCAGTGGGGAAGGGTGCTGCCACCTAAAAAAGAATTTCAGAGGGAACGTAGTTTGGAAAGGCATATTAAATGTAGAATGATTCAGAGTCAAGGAGAATCTTACCCTACATTGTTTCCCTATACATCTATCTTTTTATTATTATGCCATGTTGATTTCTTTTGAAATCATAAAATATTTGTTTTTCAAATCTCCTTTTATCGATACATGTAATGATACTGTCTTAATGGTTTTATTTAGGAACTCAGTAAAGTTAGGCAGTTGAAATAATTCACTAAAGTTTAACGAAGCCCTGTTGGTACTCTCAAGTCTGGAAGGTGTCAAACAATGATATAAAACATTATGTGTGCATTTGTGACCACCCACTAACAATATTTTCCTCATCTTTTGCAGGAGAAAATGGAAAAAACGGAGGTACTTTTAATGGAACAGAATAAACCACTGAACAGGTAACTACATTATCAGGGGTTGTGTACACATTAATTAGAGTTAATATTTGTGAAGTCCTTAGAAGGTTACCTGGCACGCAGTAAATAACTACATAAGTGTTTGCTACTATTAAGTTCCTTTAGCTGTACCTGAGCCTAAACTAAACCAGTCATACATCCAAAAACTACCCAACAAAAACAAACCATTTGCCCCTAAAACAAGAACATCACATGGTCTCTGTGTGACCTGTTACAGTGGCCTGAGAAACTTAATTTCTTAATCTTTGAGCACTCTAAGTAGTTGAATACCCATTCACTTTTGGTTTTGAGCACTCAATTCGTGATGACCTTGTGTCAGATCAGTTTATTTTTTGAAACAAAACAAGCTTCTTTACAGTTCTTGAAGAGCTTATCATTTGTGGAGATGGCTTACGTTTACAGGTAGCCACTGAAATGGCTTGTGGATAGTTAGTAAAGATGGAGAGCATGGCATTAAGAACAGAACTCACATTTTCTGATGATGCTGAGATTACTTGGAGTAAGAAGTTTCAAACTATTGACCCTGCCTTCAAACTATGCACTGCCTTCACATCACAAAACTGTCGGTGTTATTAAGACCTACTGACACATTCAGCAAACATTGATAAGGGGCCTATTACGTGCCTAGTGCTGTGCTTGGCCTTGAGATTGCAAAGTTGAACATGTCACCTTTCTCCTCACCCACCCTGTACCGGTTCCTGCCTTCTTTACCTCGCTGGGGGGAGACTGGGGTCTCCTGGCCAGAGTGATGCTCTAGAGCCCACCTTCCCTCCCACCTTCAGCTCTTCGGTCTCCTCCGGCTCCACTCCCTCCACTCTTTATTCAGGGTGGGGAGAAAAACTCTGGGAGTGGAGGCCCCGCAGTCTGGTTTGGTAGTGTTAGACGTTTCTCTAGAAGGCTTGCTTTCCCTGGACTTCTGTGTCATAGTTCACATAGTTCATTTTAAATATTCTGTGGTTTTGTGTTTTGCCATGCTTCCCCTCTGGTATTTGGGGATATTATTATCTTTGGAAGTTACTTTTCTATTCAGAAGTGTGACATTATTAACTTGAGGGATTATTATTATTATTAACTAGTGGTGTGCTCAATGTGTCAGTGGTTCTCATACCTTTTTTTTTTTTTTTTTTTAAATTTTAATTTTCGGTACGCGGGCCTCTCACTGTTGCAGCCTCTCCTGTTGCGGAGCACAGGCTCCGGACACGCAGGCCCAGCGGCCATGGCTCATGGGCCCAGCCGCTCCGCGGCATGTGGGATCTTCCCGGACCGGGGCACAAACCCGTGTCCCCTGCATCAGCAGGCGGACTCTCAACCACTGCGCCAGCAGGGAAGCCCTCTCATACCTTTTTATTGGAACCCACAGGAAGAAATACGTGTCACGTTAGGACCCAGTGCACGCACTTGCACACGTGGATGTATGGTTTCCCGATACGTCTTCACTATATGTGAGTGTGATAGAATTTTCTAGTCTATTGTATTCTCTATCACTTTTTCTTTTTCTCTTTTTTCTCTCTTCTTTTAAACGTTCCTCATAACCTACCAAATGGGTTTCATAACCTACTAGTCAGTAGTGCTTTGACAGACTTGCTGTATTTTTGTGCTATGGTAGGGGCACCCGCTTTCTTGCCTTTCTGTCCACATTCTGTGGTAAGGTGTGTGTATCTTTTATCCCTAAACACCCCGTCCCCCAACTTGCCTTAACTTAGTTCTTTATGTGTGAAACTCTCCCTCATTTGTAATTTAGCTTACGTTTTTGTTTTGTCACATACCATTCACTCCTCAACTTTCTTTGTTTGAACTTTGACATTCCTCTCCTGACCAATAGACAAGAATTACTATTTCAAATGAAATAGATACCTCTGTGCTATTCGATCTCGCACATTAAATATAATTTTTAAAAAGTAACACATGTATTTTTCATTAATTTCAGTGTTTACTAAACTTTAATAGTGTGCAGGAAAGCTTGTATATTGGAATGCATTGAAGTTACCCACTTTAATCACTTAATCTCCTTAAGCATTTTTAGGTAAAACTTGATTCCTTACCTTCATGTGTTCTTTCTTAATGGGACTATATAAAATGATAGTTTAGTAAAGCACCCAACAAGCCAGGATCTATTCAAAACTTTTGGAAATGATAATTCACTCTTCCAAGATAGTTAAGAACTTCATTTTAAATGTTGTAGGTTTGCGGCTTGATTTGTTAGATGAGAGATACATTTGGTTCTAGTTTTAAGGCTAGTGCTGGAAAATCAAGAAGCTAAAATCTATTGCTTAATCTGTTTTGAACCCTTATCACAATATCGTGGTGACTTCTGTGCAGTGCTAGCAAAATTCTCACTGATTTCAGAGACAAGTTTATTTATAAAGGAATCATAATTATATACATCTGAGATTACTCAGTATGTACAATAAATTTTAATGGTTATAATGTGCAGAATGGTTCTTTTAACCTAAGATAAACCAGTATTCACCTGTCTTTGAAGATTATTTCTAGGGTTTATAGGCAATAAATGAGACAGAATATCCCAGTTTGCTGAGTTAAAAGATCTCATTTGAGTAGTCATAGAAGTTTCTAAATATTTTGTTATTGAAGCCAAGCCAAAGTTCATTTGGTTCTCTGAGTATGTTCTGATTTCAGTCATGATTAATGAGGCCTTTCCATATAATTATAAATACAGCATATTTGCCAAAATTTAGCCAAATTATTATATTGTATTATTTTATATTATTATAATATTACTTAGCCACGTATTATAGGTGAACACATTCCTATACTTTACAATGATTTTAAATGCCATATAGCACAATTTGGATTGCTTTGTTTTGCCCTATCTAGGGTTTGAAAGTATTGTGAGAAGAGAATAAAGCAGACTTTGACAGCTAGTAGATGTTAAGGTATATTTACCAAAATCCTTTGACAAAAATCATTATCTAGGATTTCATTTTGATTTCCCTTTCCTCTTTTTTTTTTTTTTTTTTACTTTCTAAGGCCTTTTTTTTTTTTTTTATGCGGTACGCGGGCCTCTCACTGTTGTGGCCTCTCCTGTTGCAGAGCACAGGCTCCAGATGCGCAGGCTCAGCGGCCATGGCTCACGGGCCCAGCCGCTCCGCGGCATGTGGAATCTTCCCAGACCGGGGCACGAACCCGTGTCCCCTGCATCGACAGGCGGACTCTCAACCACTGCGCCACCAGGGAAGCCCTCTATGGCAATTTTAAATGAATCATAAAGTATTTTTTCCATTAAATAAATAGAGCAGGCACAACAATAAAATTTTCTGATGTTTTCTTCTTAGTCTTAATTAATTAAGGTACACTAACTTCTTCCTGGACGACTGTTCCTCAGATATATTCTTCCTTCTTTTACTCACTAATTTCTTTGAAGATTGATTGAATCGGTGCAGTACTCTACAGCCATGTGCATTTATATCATTTGGGCTAGGACACAATTAATGCATCATCTCTGCATGGAAGAGGACCTAGGAAGGTGCAGGTGATGCAGTGGTACCTTTCTGGCAGTCATATCGTCTCCAGGCAGTTGAAGGCCAGTCCTAGGAAGATGCCAGAGGGGCTGGACTGGTAGGTGATCCAGAGCCCTCTCTAAATTGAGGAAAAACAAAAGGGAATATGCATAGAGCTAATGGAAGATCCTATCTCAGAAGAACTGAGTAAGCAGCTCATATATATAAATAAACCATGAGGACAAATCCTTCCAGCCTCTCCCAAGATGGCAGTCAGTGCTCTGTAGTTCCCTCTTCACATCCCCATCGCCACCGAGACTGCGTCAACCTCGGTCTTGTGTTTACCGTTAGAGGGGGTTATTTTCATTCCTTTCCATTCTCTGTCCTCTTGCCTTTTGAGACACCTACTACATGTTCTCTTACCTCCCCGATGATTTCTTCCAAGTAACCTTATAAGCGATCCTAAAACTTTGGTGTGAGCCCTGGGTCTTCCCTTTGTCCTGTTCCGTTCCTGACCAGTGAGCTCACAGCATTAGCACAGCATAGGCAGGGGCAGGTGCTAGAAGGTAGTGAAAGAGAGAGTGCAAATAAATACTTCAAAACTACTTCACTTGAATCCCTACTTTTTGAAAAAAATTAAGAAACCATAAAAGGCCTTTAACTAGGAAAAAACTTTTTGTTAAGAATGAATTCTAGTCTGTTTCCTAGCCTGCTCTTGTTTAGTCCTAGTGCACAGTACATGCCTGGAAATCAGTAGAAAAGCACCAGAATGTGTATTTGTTAGTCCCTTTAACCAGCAGCTTTGAGAGTATACAGAAGCAGGAGTTGATCCTTGCCCCCTGCCTGGCTCCGTTCGTAGGCATTTGTGCTGCCCCCCGCCCTGCCCTGCGCCCCCATTTCAGAAGGTAAACGACGTTACCATCGGACAAGGTTTTACTGGCTTCAGAGAATGGCACAGCTGAAAAGGATATTATTGATGGTTCAAGGGGACGAATTATGGCAGAAATCTGAACAGTATTTGGAAACATAAACTACCGTGAGTTTGATAACCCCCAAACAAGAACAACATGTATTTTTTTAAAAGTATTTATTTCATACTTGTCCAGTTTTTTGGGCCGTTTTCCTTTATTCATTTTCTGTGAGGGGAAACTGAAGTGAAAATGGAAATTATTTTTATCCCCTTTATTAAGGCACCTAGATTGATTGTGAAAAGCATGAGAAATCGCGTCAGGTAGCCAAGCACTTGTTTTAAAAGCATGAATAAAAGAAAAAGAAGACAGTAAACAACAAGATATGATATAGTGTGTTATGGGTTGCTAGTTTTGAACTTCAGTCCTTCATAGCACTAGAGCCTAAGTATTTATGTTGTCAAGAAATAAAGTAAGTGTGGACTTCCCTGGCGGTCCAGTGGTTAAGACGCTGTGCTCCTAGTGTAGGGGGCACCGGTTCAGTCCCTGGACGGGGAACTAAGATCCCACATGCCATATGGTGTGGCCAAATAAAAAAATAACAACAAAAATAAAGTAAGTGAAATGCTAGGTTCATTCTGAGTGCTAAAGGCGTGCAGCTGATATTGTTGACACATACAGAGATGCTCAGTGGTGCTCTCAGGACATTGTTTTAGTCGTGTTTCCTATAGTTCAGGATGGGTTTGTTTTGATCTATCCTATTTTTTTGTGATAATTTGTATGGCAAAGAAAACAGGTTAATAGCCTTTATTATTTCCTACGTGCTAAGCATTGGGTGATGAGTGTGAGGGGAGATACTGCCACCATCCCAGTTTTACAGAATGTGTTTGATGACAGAAGGTTCTAGTCAGTTCCCAGCAGAGACCATAGTCTCATCAGAACCAAATGGTAGCTGGCTTTAAGTAATGTTGCAGCAATATTTAAAGGCTTAAAAAGCTTCTTTACATTGTTGATTAGCTGTGATAGCCACACAAGGAAAATACTCATTAAAAGAGGGGGTTTTCACAGAGTAAAAAAGTAACTCAGATTTTCCTAAGTTTGTAGCATTACTTTCATATTCTTGAGGTTAAAGATTTTTAAGTTAATATTTGCAATTTACAATCTATTGTTTAGTCCTCAGGGATAGAATAGTGTAATATAAGAAAATTAAAAGTAATATTCCCTTTTTAAATGTATATAATCAACATGTTTCATGTGTTTCCTGAATATTTGCTATTTTCAGTTGTACATGATACATCTTGTGATTTCAGTAGGAAATGGACCTTTTAGGCAGACAGATTCTGAAGGATTTCCATATTGGGGGTATGTTATGTCCACGTCAATAATTGGAAGAAAATAAATCCAATACCTCTGATTGAAGAGGCAAATAAATATATATGTAAAATCAATTTTCAGCTTACCACCTTAATGGAAGGGAACATTAGCATGGCTAATGAAAAGTTTTCAGCAGCCAACTCAGCCAGCTTTTTTTGTGTAACAAGGAAATAAAGGCTTACTTCTCCTTAAAAAAAAAAAAAAAGTTTTCTTTTCACAGTAACTTCTTGTTTAGTTTTGCTTTGGGTTCTTGGCTTTCTGGAACGCACAGCAGACAGCAGTGGATTTGGAAGTGGCTCAACATATATCTGTAAAATAGAGGAATATCCCTATAATCTAACATAAGTTGTAAATATTGTGAAAAGTTTAAATTAATACACAATTAAATTATGGATTTTATTACATTTCCATTGTAGATTCAAATTCATTTGCCTATTCTTAAAACTCTAAATGTCCAGGGTAAAACAGGTTAATTAACACTTGAATCTATCTTAACAAGCCCTCCTGTCTCCCATCCCCCACTATTCCTATCTTTTTAAAGGTGAAATTAGTATAGAATGAAGATCAAAGATATTTGAAGGGGAGAATAAGTCACAGAATAATTTAAATGTAACCATTTGAATTTGGAATAGGAAGGAAGGCTAGAAGTCATTTAACCTTTTCAATTTACAGACAAGGAAACTGAGTTTCTGAGAGCTGATAGGGCTGCACAAAGCCACAGAATTATTAAAGGGCAGAACCAATACTGACAGGTAGATAGCACTTCTTCAACCGGGACTTTTAATGATTTTTTTCAGCTTTATTGAGGTATAATTGACAGATGATATCATAAAATGTTTAAAATGTACAACATCATGATTGATGAACATATACCTTGTGAAAGGATCCCCTTCACTTGAATAATTTTCAGAAATTAATAGTAAACCGCAGTCTTTTTTGTCTTTGCTTTTTGTTTTTTAACACACTACTTGGAAAGTGTGTGTCTTAGGAAAAGGTAGTGGAAAGCAAAGCCCACTCATACCGTGGGTACTGTTTTTTCCACTCTGCTCGATTGGGGGCAGCCTGATGGGTACAGATAGGAAAGGAAGAGAGGGGCCTAATCGTCACTTCAATGACAATGAAGGTTTTATGCGATAATTTTTAAACCTGGAACCACCTGCTTTTCTAGAAATAGTTGCTCCCTGAGAAGTTCCATGTCTTTCTCAGCTACTTGTGCCCCTGTCCAACCCAGAAAACACCACCCCCTAATTCCTGCATTCTAGGGAGGTCTCTGGCAGATCCCCTCCTGTTGAGAACATTGTTGCCTGTATGATTTTTTACCGGTAGAAAGGCAGGTTTAGTGTTGTCGGTTAACTTACTGTGTTAGTGCGCTGAGCTTGCTGAGACTACAGATTTATGTTGGACTTCTTTCCCCCCACCCCGTAAATAATTTTGCTTCCCAATTTAGAAAAGTCGAATTCTTAGAACCAGGTACTACTATCATTTGCATGGGACCAAATGAATGCTCTTGGTTCCAAGTACAGTTAACGAGACAGGGTAAATGAGCATCATCACCAAAAAAAAAAAAAAAAAAAAAAAAAAAAATCCCCATGTGTAACACCACTAGTCAAAAGTGTCATGTTTGTAGAGTGCAGACCTTACCACTCTTTTATCCAAAAGTGTATCTTTCTTAGAAGCTGACGGACTAGATTGGTATATACTTGACTCATCCTTTTTATTTAAACTACAGCAAATGTACCCTCTGACCCATGTGAAAAGTATTGGTTTTAGACACAATACCTGGTAGAAGTAAACAGTTTAATCCGACCTGGAAAAGAAGTAACCTAAATATACCTAAAATTAACCTAAAAATTGTGATAGCGGTAAATAGTAAAACCATATTTCCAGCTTCTAGTATTACATTGACACTGGCATATACACAGTCATTATTCAGTTAGAAATTTTATTTTGACAGCACTCTACCTCATATGTGTTTTTCAAAAGGGTGTTAAGCCACTGCCTTACTTTTGACAGACTCCTTAGAGAATGTCTGTGTAGCAAAGTGTGGTGAATCGTCACAGTACACTGAAGCCTCAGAGTTTGTCTTAGTTATCTGAGTATTTCACTGCATTTTGAAAGAACCCTGAATTATTCTAATAATTTAATCCTCCACATCACAATGTACAGTGCTTCATTATGCATTACTTTTTTTATAACTTCTTTACGTTTGAAAGATAATGATGTTTGTTTTGTCACAAGATGCTTTCATGAGAGGTTTCAAATTGTGTGGCCAGGTGTAGTTGTCAGACAGAGACCTAAATGTTGTCTCGCTTTTGTTCCAGAATTCATTTGCACTGGCTGTTTTAATTCAGATTAAATACGAGGAGGAATAGTACTGCCTTCTCCTGTCAACATGGAAGCGTATAGCGTTTACTCAGCATTTAAACGGTGCTGTTTTGGGTTCTGAGGTAGCTGAGGAAGGGTAACCATGATACCAGGAATTATGTTGATTTTTACTTATTTTATTATCTGTTTAGGCCCTACCTATAGGGCTTAGTATATAACCGGAAGATGAGGGTGGGTAGACGGGAGGAAAAGAAATCTTTAGTACATAATCCTTTCATATTTTTCTGAAACACGATGGTTCACTTGCCACAGTGTGTATTACACCTGCAGTTTCTTTGGATCTTATTTGAAAACCAGTGAGGGGAGTAACACAAGTGGGTGCAAAGAAAGAGGTACCCCCACGAGCTCTGTATCACCCAGACTGGCAGTGCTCACTGCAGCTACAGGATTCACTGGTTCGTGGAGATAAGACATGGAAGATGTGTCAGAAATGTTTGGCTAATAGAAAAGTTTAAGTGCCAGCACCTGAGAATGAATTCTTTTTAGCTTTTAAATAAATGGGAGTTAGATTCATTACAGAAACGTAGGGACCTACTCATTCGCATTCTTACATGTTTTCTAGGGAAGGAAGAAAGGATGGAGTTTGAACTGATTTGCCGGGAATCATGTTCCGAATGGATCCAGGATATTGAAGTGTAAAAGAGGTGAGCTGCCTGCCTGTGGCCTAGACTGTGACTTGTACTTTAATAGCAGGAGAAATGAGGACAGACAGCAAAGCCTGGGCTGTAGTGTTAACGGCATAAGTTTGCCCCTGGGCTCCCGTTTCCCCAGTGCCACAGTCGGACTCTCAATTATGGGTGATTGTGCTCTTAACTGTTAGGGATTCTGTTCATTAAGAGTGAGGAGTCTGGATCCAGACTTCTTGGGCTCAGATACTGGCTTCGCCTCTTAGGCAACTGACTTAATTTCTCGGATTCTTCATTTGTAAAAAAAAAAAACAGGGATAATATTAGTATTTACCTTTCTGGGGTTGTTAAGAGGATCAGATGAGTTAATGATACGTAAAGTGCTTAGAACACTATCGGGCACACAGTAAGCGCTGGGTATGTGTTAGCTGTTGTTACAATATGTGACCCTATTTAATTTTTACAATTTCATCCTCTCTCCATAACCCTTATGTAGGGAGAGTAGACACTTAACTGGGTGAATGAGTGAGTAATGACTTGCCTGGTATCTTTAGAATTATTGATTGGTAACGTAAATGCATTTTGTAGACTAACTTGGTTAGTTTTCAACATAAGGCCGTGTAGGCACCGCACTGATTAAATTACATCCAAGCATGATCCTCCCACCTCATCTCAACCATGGTGCTTTATCTTCTTTCTAATAAACCATTTTCTTTCCTGGAACTCACGAAAAGGATTTGTTTTACATCATGAAGAAGTACACACAACACACATACATGAAGCAGTTAACTTTATGAAACAATAGTTACACTAAGTTGAGTGAGCTCTTGTTTTCTGTTTTATTCTCTTGTTTCATTTTTGTAAAAGTGCTGCTTGCAATGCATTGAAATTATTTCACAACCCACTAATGAATTACCCTACAGTTTGAAGGACACTGCATTAAACCTGTTTGACTCTTGTCTAGAACCAAAGTGGGGATGCCTTTGATTATAACCAATACTCCCTTCCTTTTCATTCTCTTTCCTAACTTCCCCTGAGAGTGGAGCTGGGATTCACCAGCTTTAAACAACCCCCTGGCCCCCCCATATGTTTGAATGCCACCAACCTGTTTAGCAAGGGCAAAGTTTGTATTGTCATTTAAAAGGACTTTAAGTATTACTGTATTTCAGATTCACTTTCAGCACATTTGTAATATTAAAAATACATAGAGCTCATATCACTATAAGATAGGATCCAATAATCATTTTCAGGAAGGTGTTTAAGGTTAGGTATGACAAGAGTAACAGATTTTTCAGATTGTGATACCTAACTTCTCTGCCCCACCCCTCCCCAGTTAAATAAGGCATTAAGAACATCACGCAGAAAAGTAACTTTATTGGTAGAACAGAGAGCTCTTGAGAGCTGTTGGCGTCCTGAGCTGTCCGTAGTCTCCAGTGTGTTCGGCCAGCACTGATGGTTGGTTACTTACTGTTTAGAGCTGCTCATGCCCTGTGACCATGAAGCTGAACAGACGCCACTGCCCCTGCTGAGCCCTGATTCTCTGTTCTCACCAACTGAGCCACCAGCCAGACCAAACAACTGTTGATACTTCTTTGAAAGATTGACAGCCAGATTCGGACCAAGGTTACCACACAAGGCCTTACACGTGACCAACTGCACGTTGCCTTTGGTCAGCCTCCCACACCCCTGCTCCACACAGCAGCCAAGCTGTCCTGGCTCAGGTGCTGTGTCTAATCCAGCACCTTTTCCATCGAACTTGGTGAAAGTCTGGATATTACATTCTCTTCTTTTCCTGCCCATCCCCCTTTAGGTCGTCGTCTTTGTTATTAAATCCATACATCTTTATCATATTTCAAGTAAATCTCTAAGATTTTTTTCTTTCTTCCCTCTGTTTGATTTTGGAGAGCCCCCAGTGGTGCTAGTCATACCTGATACGTCAGGAGTAGGGATATAATCATTATCAAGAGGAAAGAGCGTAGTATATTTGGAGGTAGAGTAAAGCATAATAGTCAGTGTCATTAACTTTCAGATCTCTTAAGTGTCTTAGTCTGGTTCATCCTCTTCTGATTATACCTTCTTACACACTTGCATAGAGAAATAAACATCATTCTTAGTTTATTTTATTCCTCATATAATTGTTAGTATTGCAGCACAGTTGCAGTATACATCTTATTTCAGATGTGTGTGTGTGTGTATATATATGTGTATACGTATATTTATATAGTATTGTATTACAGATACATTATGAGTGAAATAAGTTTCTGTGGAATGACCTCTGGGTACTAACTTTCATTGGCAGCATCAATCCTAAGGGAAAAGTGGCACCAGTTCTAACCCACCAACGTTAAGTACATTTTGGGTATGTAACCAGGTCTTACTTAATGTCTTTATTTCTCTTAGCCATGCTTCTGTTCATGGAAAAAGGTTGCCTATCTTAAAATCACCTAAGTACTACTAGAGTAGTATGAGTAGAGTAACTTCCATAATTATTTTCAATAACAACTTAAAATGGAAATCATAGGAAAATTTAGAGTATTCTGAAAATAGGAATATGTTTAAGCATGGATTTTGAAATGACAAATGACTTTTATCACTTCTGTGTATGTAAGTGTTTATGACACTCTCTTGTACATAAAAGTTTACTACTTTCAAACACTACATTTATTCTGAGGGGCAGTTGAATGAAGAACACTGGGGCCTTTCCCCAGTTCAAGTTGGTGGTCCCAGGGTGACTCAGGACAGCCCCTTCACTTTGGCCTCTTTCTCACATGTACACTTGAAATGTGATGGCTTTGGCTGATGAAACACATTATCTTTTTGAAGACTTGGAAACAGCAGTCAGAAAATGTTTAAAAAGAAAAGGCTAGTACACTTTCCTATTAGTAGAATTTTTAAAGTTTTGGGTCTTCATGAAGGCATTTCAATCTTCGTTCTCTCTGCCGACCTGGTATTATACCTTTCAAAATAACGGTTACCAAACAACTCTTCAAATTCATTATTCATTACTAATCTCAGGGTAATATTTTTCTTTTGCTTGAGTTTTAGTATATAGTCTGAAACTTACCGTACTGTAGGTAGCAAGCTAAAAGCCACTGGTGAAAGTGAAATCATGGCAAGGGGTCTTGTACATCATGCATATGTTCTCATTCATTGAAGATGCATTATCTTGACACAATTTTGTGTTTATAAAATGACCTTGAACTTGCAGATATGCTAAGAGTATTGTTGACAAAGAGATACCGGTAGAGATTGTAATCTCTCTGTTTGGGTCCACACAAGCCAAATACGCAACAGAATTCCTAAGCTTAATGTAGTGAATAAGCAGCATTTGGACTTGCGGCTTTTAACAATTTTGATATATGCCCAACTTTGAGACATAAAGGCATCCATAGAACAAAATAATAAAGTATACATTTTAAAAAATCATCGAGGTCTGAGAAAAGATAAAACAGAGCCCTTGGGGTTTGGCATTGTTGCCACGGTAGCCACGCTGAGGGGTGAGATGAGTCAGCAGGCCCAGATCAGCAGGGCTTTGCATCCTCTAGCCCACCACATCAACCGAGGATGCTCTGCTTTCATCTGGTGCCTCTATTGGGCTTTCACCTAAGATTTCATTTGGGGGAGGGCTTCCAGTGCTAACGTGCAGTTTGAGAACCGGTGCTCTGACAGATGCAGGTTTTACCTATTAGGCAAAATAGTTGGAACGCCAAATACACTAGACCAACTCACGGTAAAATTAAAGACAGCAAGTCGGCTTCCTTATAGCCCTGTCTGTGTTAGGATGTCAGAGTGTGTAGTCATCCTGAGACGCAGCGGGGGGCACTTGGAAAAGCTTGTTCGTAAGCACACTGTTTTCTAAGTTGGGCTCCCCTCATCCAGAAAGTTTCCTTAGAAACGTTATGCACGTTGGAGGAACAGGTAAACCCTTTTTATTTAGTGAAACATAATTGTTATACTCGCTGGTGATGTTCAAATCACATTTCTCTATGCACGTTGTAATGATGGTGCTTCCCCACCGCCACCGCCACCCTGCCGCCCGGCACTTTGGACTGAAGTGAACTGACTGCTTAAAGTGGAGCACAGCTTGATGGAAAAGGACTATGAGTTTTCTGCAAGTTCACACAGTCTTGTGGTGGATAAAGAAGGAACCGAGAACAAGACATATGGACAGACGATATCATTTTAAGTGCATTTCTGACAATGTTGCTCAGTTTCCTTTTTAAAAATCCTTTATGTTCAGAGGGTAATGGGGGTGGAGGTGGGCATACAGGGCCAACGTGAAGTCTGACGTAGAGAATGCGTTGCCGGTGGGTCCCCTTGCGAAGCAGGCTTTTTTGTTTTTGTTTCGGTGAGACTTCTGTGGCAAGGAAAACGGTCTGTAACGTTCTTGATGTGGTGCCTGGAAAATCGTGAGCAGTCAGTAAACGTTAGTGTCCTCTCTCCTCATTTTCCTCCTCTTGTTTTCAGCAGCGTGTTTTATTCTGGTAACATCTTTTCATGTAACGTTCACCTTCAACATCAAGTACTGTGTTCTTCAGCTGCCACAGCTTGAGCTTTTGTCTCTCAGGTAGAGAGGTGGTGGGGAGGAGAGGCCAGGTGAACCCAGGCAGGCTCTCCGCTCCCCTGGAGTGAAAGCCTCAGGACTGTGGTGGCTTTAGCGCCCTTATCGCTCCTGATTTCAGCAGGAGTCAAAGACAAAATAACTGAATGAAAGGGAAGATGGCAGCAGCTGTAATCAACTGTTCAGTTCCACTGACAGGAAAAAATCATCTTCCAACTTTAAAGGATTTAAAAATAACCTGGAATGCTTCTTAACATGCAGATCCCTGGGCTCCACCCCAGAGTTCTGCGTCAACTTTAGGTCATTCTGATGCACGTGGTCCAAGAGCTGCGTGTTGAAAACCCCTAATTCTAAGATCAGTTACACCACTGCTCCATTCTTCGTTGATCATCAGTGTAGCATAAAGACTAAATTTCTTTTGAGAATTTTTACCACTTCTTGGTAATTCTGAGCCCCAAAACCATGGCTTAGAATTCTTGGCTTAAAAATATGTGGACCGTGCCTATACTTACGTGTAACTCTTAGGCAGCTGCATAACACAGAAAACTTTGGCAGTGGCATGAGATTTATTTTTAAATTGCAGCGTCGACATAATTCTTTCTTCATCGACTTTGCCTGATGAGGGAGTCCTATCTCACTGTGGTTTGTTCTCCCGGTGGTTTCCGTAGGGTTAGGGAGAATGCTACAGAAAAAAACGAACCCTGTCTAGTTTTGACTCACTCAGACGTGGTGTGTCTTTCGTCTTTCTGAGATGGGATATGAGAGGCATACCCCAAAGGTGGCAAATCAGACTTCCACACTCGTTGCCTTCACTTAGCCAATAGCTTGCTCAGAACGTGTATATTACGATGTGCAGATTCACTAATCGGCGATTTCGGACTCCAGCAGGAAACAGCCTTGAGTCTTGGGAGACTTCTGGGCTTTGCGCTTGGCACTGACTCCTCCACAGAAGCAAGGGGTGCATCTGGCTGTTAGAAGAATTAATGGGCATCCAGGTAAGGGTAGATTGGAGAAATCGTTCCTTGTTTTCCTTTGGGTGGATTTGAGATTTTAGAAAAATTAGTCCTCTGAGAAGAGCTCAGAACTGTTTGTCTTAAGTTTTTCCCTCTGAGTTGCTTTTTGGGATTACCCTGTATGTCATCATTCCCTTTGATGTGAAATCCACCCTCTTCAAAATGTAGTTTCATTTTCAAATCTTTTAAGCATAGGATTCCATTTCTCTTTCTGTGCATGAAATTTTAAAATAATATTTAATTAATATTAAAATAAAATAACTCTAGTTGCTAAGATGCTAACGTAGGTTACTAGTTCGTAACTTAAGTCTCATGTTTTTTTAGGGAGTATGCTTTAAAAGTTGGGCGGGGAAAATCGGTGTTTGCATATGATTTATGAAACAATGATGTTACAAATGTGTCAGACTTTTCCCTATGTTAAAGGCCAAATTTTGAGGCATACTGCTTAATCTGTTCTGAGGAAGGAGCCGTGAGACCTCTCCCCCTGCCACTCCCCCACGTTTACTCCTGGTGGGACCAGCTCCAGTTCTCTCCTCACGCAGGGGGTTCCAAGTGTGGATGTTCAGTGCAGTGGCATTTTTCTTGAAGAAGTGACTAAGCCTTCTTAGATGAATTTTCTCTTTGAGAGAGGTGGTAGAATTGCATCAGAAAGGCATTTACAGTAAATGGCTCCCTCCCCGCTTCCTGTAATGACCACATATGAAAGAATGCATTAATTCTTGTTTTGAGGAAATGAGAGTGGTAGAGTTCTATGGAAAACTCCCTGTTCATCATTAATTAACTAGATTTGAAAGTTAAAAATTGTAAAGCCAGAATCACTTCGTGCTATCTAAATAAATGTCACAGAGGTAACAGCTTTTCATTCCATATTCTATATGAAGTAACTAGTTATCTTGAATTCAAAAAGAGGAAATAGTGTTGAGTATGGCTATAGTTAATGGCATAAACCTAAACGAGTTTCTTCATAGTCATTTTCCTTATTAAATTAATATTTTTCTTAGGTATGTTACTGATTTTGTTCTTTAGGATTCGATTCTCTGTGGTAGAATATGAAGGCTGGAAGGAAAACTCCCATAGGTTATCAGCCAGGGGTTCTCATGGCAACAGTGCTGCCCCCTAGAGGACATAGTATAAATTTGGTACGTTGTTTGGTTCTGCAGTGAAGGGCCTTGAATCAGAGATTTTAAATGTCCCACAGTGGAAAAGACAGAAAGAACTGCCCTGTGTCCCACATGAGTTTCAACTATCCTGTCGGATATTCATGCAGTGAAAATTAGTTTATAATTATCCGATCTTAGACCTAAATTCATTTTACATAAAAGCACAAGATAACCTTGGCATACTTTAAATACACACAGGATATACTCATTTTCATTCACCTGTACCTCTCCTCTTTTGTTTTCCTGTACTTTTAATATGGAAAGCTTCTGATCTGACTTCTGTTAATCCAGGTATTCTTTATAAGTAAGTGATAAGCATCTACTTCATTACATAGTTAATGGGACCTGAAAGTTATGTACATATTGAAATATGTCATGTTTTTATTATAAATTGTTTTGCTTTTAGGCTCTCCTTTACGTTACATTTAAGGTATTATATTGATGTTTTAAAAATATGTGTATACCAGGTAATGTTTACCAATGAATTTCATTTTAGAATAGCAAATATAAATAGGGCATTACAGAATTTTTTGGTTATAAAAAGAAAGCTTTGGGACTAGTGGAGTTTTGAACCAGTGATTCAGTTCCTCTCTGTAGTTCCAGGAAGGACAGTATGCGGATCACCCAGATGGGAGGGATGTTTATCTTCTATGTGAAGATCTCCAGGGAAGATTTCACATGTACTACATTAATATGTTTTAGTATCTTGAGGTCTTCACGTTAAGCTAGTTCTTATTAATACTTTCCAGGAGTCTTTATTAGGTCTCTCTAAAAACACCACCTTTGGTTTCTCCCTTCCTGTAGCAAAGGACAGACAAGTATGGAGAGAAGCTTACAGGTCATCTTGCAAACGAGCAGAGGAGTTAAAAACAGACTCAGATTTTTTTGAACAAGGGGGCTTTGTGTCACTGTCTTCTTCCCAGGAACATGTTCTGCATGTGCCATTTTAGACTTCTGACTGTGTGCTGTGAATATAGTGCGTCTTAGGTAAGGTATGGTCTGTGACACAGGATTATATCGTCAGAGTCACAGCTGTGAGGTCAGCGTACCCAGGCACATGCATGCAGCGCTCACTGATACTTCTTGTTTGGGGCCACATTTTTAATTCTGTAGACCTTTTTCTTGGATTGCTATTTCTTGTGCATTTTTTGGTTGTTGTTATTCTTATGTGGATGTAATTATCGCTTCTCAAATTTTTTTAGGGACACTAATAAAAGTTGTTTTGAGGGTTCTTGACGAAATATCTTCACTCTTTTGAATTTTCTGTTTCTTCCAGGGCCTTTTTGTTGTGTATCTTGGTATTCCACTTTCACATGGCAGGCTTTCTTTAATTGTATGTTTATGCTTAACTCTTCACTCGTATAGAGATGAGGTGGCCTTAAGGCTGCCAGGGCTCCTTATGTTGGGTGCATCTTGCGTCCCTCTGGTGGCACAGAGCCAGCCCTCGTGTGGAGAGTGACTCAGTATCAGAGTGAAGAGGGCTTGACTTTGGGGTTTTCAGAACCAGACTAGCTGTTTAGTTCTCACTGGACATTGTGTTTAATTTCTTTTGAGACTCATTTCCCTTTTTTAATTTTTAGTTTTTGCCTGGGTGGGGGGCTATAAGGTTTGTTGTTTCTCATAAAGATAGGAATTAGGCACGGAAGTAACAGTTGTTGATCCTTAGACTTTTCACTTAATCTTCTCCTTTCTACCCTTTTTGTCATCTCTGGCCCATACGGTCCTTGCTTTTTCTGAGTCTAGAGCCGCTTTGAGGTTTCACTGGGTTATTGCCTTAGCAGCAGCAGGCGTCTCAGAGAACCTCTGGGGCTGTGAGCTGCCTCTGCTCAGCTTCATCCGTCAGGACTTCATCATTTTATGGCTTCCAGATGGTGGTTGAAATCTCTCAGGCCCATGATAGTCTTTTAACTGTGGTGGGTATGTATACTTTTTTTTTATAACTGTAATGGGATCTTTCATGTGCCCTGGCCACCATTTTGAAACGGTAACTTAGTGCGGGCTTCTGGAACGAAGTACCATAGACTGGGTGGCTTATAAACAACGGAAATTTATTCCTCACAGTTCGGGAGGCTGGTTTATAGAAAGCTGTCTTCTCGTTGTGTCCTCACATGGTAGAAGGGGCAGGAGAGCTCTCTGGGGTCTCTTTTATAAGAGCACCGATCCCATTCATGAAGGCTTCACCTTCGTGACTTAATCACCTCACCAGAGCCCCACCTCCTAAAGGCATCATATTAAGATTTCAACATGTGAATTTGGGGGGAAAACAAACATTCAGTCCATAACAAATGAGAAGTCCTTTCATTTGTTGATTTGTCAGAAGCACATCTGAAGAATTAAGTCAGAAATGCATTTAGCCAGGAAAACGTTTAAATGAGGGCGTGATGACTGCAGTGGGTATTGGGGTTTGGAAAAACTAACCCTCAAAATAACTTGGCTGGGAGGGATAAATTGGGAGATTGGAATTGACATACATACACTACTATATGTAAAATAGATAACTAATAAGGACCTACTGTGTAGCACAGGGAACTCTATTCAATACTCTGTAATGACCTACATGGGAGAAGAATCTAAAAAAGAGTGGATATATTATAAGTGTAACTGATTCACTTTGCTGTACAGCAGAAACTAACGCAGCATTGCAAATCAACTGTACTGCAATAAAAATTTTTAAAAAGTAACTTGGCTGGGAAGAAACAGTGAGCTGACATTATTACACAAAGACATGCTTTCCAGCTCTGGAGGCTACAGTCATTCCTCACAGAACACCCCAAGACACTCTTCTAGCTTTATTGCTAGAAGAAACGATGCGTCTTGTGAAACATGCAACTTAGTCATTAAAAAAAATATATATATATATATAGAAGTAGTGGTAGTTGTTCCTGATCTTTAATACAAGTATAAATGTGCATATGCTTACTTTTTAATTTCTTGTCTGCCCTTAGACATAGGAATTTTGGAAAGAATCTCCTGTTCCTTCATTCCTATAACTTTTATTCCTTAGCAGATAGACCCTCATACTTCTCCCTCTTCTTGTAAGAAGCATCTCGTATTCTCCCTTTCCATTTCCTTTGTGAAAAAAAGCTCCAAATTCTTATTGATCGCCCCTTTCTCGTATTTGTCCCATAGTTCCTGAAAATGCCTAGTAGATACCATGAAGATGGGAAAAATCAGATATTAACTAATTAGTGCTTTAACTTCTCTCACACAAGGGGTATCCATTTGTATCTCAGAAGAAACTCTGAACTGATGTTTCCAGTCTTACCGTTCCCTCATTTTACTCGGAAAAAGCAGCTGTTTCCCTGTGACGAATCCCTGGAGATCTTCCCCAGAGGTCCCCAGAGTTAGGGCCAGTTGCTCCCATGTGATTGAACCTAACACAGAATCTTCTCGCTCTATCCTGATCTCTAGTACAATACTGGAAGCCCCAAATCTTTCTCGAGAATTTGCAAAGTAGTACTGTTGCATATTAATGATCCTTTGTGTAACGGCTTAGACGTAATTGAGGATAGTAAAGATCCTCTGGTATCTGACCTCTGTATTCTGTAAGTTGTTTACCAGTTTAGAGCCTCTGGACTGTTCTAGATCAAAGAGCAGGCCCTGTGAGGCCATGCCCTAGAAACAGATGTGGAGAGTGCTGAAATGTCCTGAGCTCCGAGGATGCAAGCTCCCAGAACGCGCTTGTAATTTATTTCTGGTATTGGCCAGAACAAACATCATCAGCTTGTTCCACGTGCCCTTCTGTCCATATCCACTCGGAATGTGTTGAGTGCGGCTTGTCAGTAGTCTACTGAAAAATGATGGGCCTAAAAGGACACTATGACTGAGAATTTAGAGCACCGTCACACTGGTTCTGGGACCTGTCATATCAGTTGACTGCTACGTTGGATGAGAGAAAAATCAGCAAGTTTTATCTTTTCCTCTGGAGGAAATACCTTGTATGGATGGTCCCAAAGAAATGAGATGACCACGGTGCAATGCTGGTGGCGTTAAGTACACTCACGTAACCCAATGCTGGTTAACGCATAGAACATTTCTTCACCTAGGTTTTCTCATGCCCCATCCAATCAGCCTCCACCCCCACTGGCAAACACTTTCTGATTTATATCACTGTTTTTTCCTGTTCTTGAACTTCATCTAAATGGGATCACAGAGCATGCACTTTTTCGTGTCTGGCTTCCTTCACACAAAAGTTTCATGTTGTTGTGTGTACCCTAGTTCCTTCTTCCTTTATTGCTGGGTAGTGTTCTGTTGTACGAATGGACCCAATTCTTTGATCCATTCTCCTGGTGATGGACATTTGGATTGTTTTCACCTTTTTGGCTGTTATGAACATTAAGCCACTATGAACAAGTCCTCTCTCTCTCTCAGTCTCATTCCTTTTTGGATTTAGGCTTAGTTGATGGACCAGACAGTAGATCTGTGTTTACCTTTATAAGAAACTTCCAAACAATTTTCCAAATAATTATACCATTTTATACTCCAGCCAGCAGTGGATGAGTGTTCCAGATGCTCCAATTCCTTCTTAACAATTGTTTATTGTCGGTTTTTCTAATTTTAGCCATTCTCCTGGATGGCAAGTGGTATCTCTTTGTGACTTTTCATGTGCATTTCCTTGATGACTAACATGTTCTTATTGGCCACTTGTATACCTTCGTTCAATCTTTTACCCATTTTTATTTTTCTTGTGGCCATTTTAAAATTGGATGATGGGGACTTCCCTGGTGGCGCAGTGGTTAAGAATCCGCCTGCCAATGCAGGGGACACGGGTTCGAGCCCTGGTCCTGGAAGATCCCACATGCCACAGAGCAGCTAAGCCCGTGCACCACAACTACTGAGCCTGTGCTCTGGAGCCCACGTGCCACAACTACTGAAGCCCACGCGCCTAGAGCCCTTGCTCCACAGCAAGAGAAGCCACCGCAGTGAGAAGCCCGTGCACTGCAATGAAGAGTAGCCCACGCGCAGCAACGAAGACCCAACACAGCCAATAAATAAATAAATAAATTTCTAAAAATTGGATGATGATGATGATGATGACTGCATGGCATGCAGGATCCTAGTTCCCCAACCAGGGAATCGAACTCGTGCCCCCTGCAGTGGGAGCTCAGAATCTTAACCACTGGACCCCCAGGGAAGTCCTTATTATTATTGATAGGAAGGAGGTTTTTTTTCCTATGTATACTCTGAATAAAATTATTTTGTCAGAAACTTGTAATGCAGATATAGTCTCCCAGTCTGTATCATTTTCTTAAAAATGTCTTTTGATGAGCAGAAGGTTTTAATTTTGAAGTAACTTAATTAATCAAATTTCCTCATATATTATCAGGACTTTTTGTTTCCTAAGTAATCTGCCTCTTCAAGATTGTAAAGATATCCTTCTGTGTTTTCCTTTAGAAGCCTTATAGTTTTAGCTTTTGTACTCTGGTCTATGATCCATCTCAGATTAATTTTTGTGTATTGGGTAAGGTAGAGGTTAAGTAAGCCTCATTCTTTTGCATATGTTTCTTCAGTTGTTCCAGCATGATTTGTTGACAAGACTTCCTCATTGAATTGCTTTGGCACCTGTATTGATAATTGGTTATCCATATATGTGTGAGTCTATTTCAAAGGAACCCTAAAGAACGTTTGTGCAGACCACATGTGGCATGCACTTAAGTCTATGAAGTAACAGTTCACACTGGTCAACCTTAATATAAGCCTCAAGTGACTGGCAGTCTTGAACTTACATCTCATGGAACATTTGCGTCAAAGGTCACTAACAGAAACTTTGCAGGGGCCATTTCGGGGGCCATTTTTTGTTTGCTTTATAAAGCTAGCCCAGCTGAGGCCTCTAGAAGTTCCAGCATTCCCACACTGAAGGTCAGGTTCTTATCTGCGCAGAAGTATACCATCAAATCTGTGCGATCCAACCTGAGCCTGCAGGCAGCTTCAAAGAGAACAAAATATTTGAACTTCAGTTTTCTTATTTGAAAACTTGGATATGCGTGGATTCAAAATGACTGATTTTGGAACTCATTATAATTAAGTGTGGGTCAGACAAAAAAATAACGACTCTTAAGAAAATTCTTCATTAACGTAAAGAAACTTGTGACGAAAAAATTGTTTTGCTGGTTTGTGCATATCGTACACAAAAAGTAGATCTGCTGACTTTAAATAAGTCTTGTCTACGAGTAGAATCTCTGCTTGGAAAGGTTTTCATGAACAGTTTTATCTAGCATTTTTACTTGAATATGGTTAAAAACCATCTTCTTTTCAGAGAGTCCTTGATTTGAAAACCGAAGGATGAATAGAGTAGGAAGCACACCGCGCTATTCCGTTAGAGGGGTAGAATCAATGTTGCTTATCTCTTTTTGACACCCTGAATTTTCGAGTGTTAGAATTCGTGTTTTCATGGTATGGCAGCGCAGGAAAGTGGTTGAGCGCAGGACTCTGACGCTGGACGGCCTGGGTTGGAACACCAGCTCTGCGGGTCCCCATCGGCGAAGGAGTCAGCCCCTCTGTGCTTCTCCCTAAAACCGGCAGAATCAGAGCGCCTTCCTCAAGTTCAAGGAAGGCAGGAGGCTCAGAGCTGTGCCTGAGTCATGGTGAGCACCATGGGGACTGTTGGCCGGTAGTAACATTATATTACTTTTATAATAAAGGTGCACAAGAAAAGGAAATCTTTTTAAAAAGAAGAAACTAAAAAGCAAAAGTACATTACTTTCCTAGGGTCCAGATATCTCACTATTTGTAGCACACTCCCCAGTCGATTGAACTGGTCAGGTTTTACTGTTCATTTCAGTTCTCCCCCGCAAAGGATGCTGAATGAAAGGTTTTTCTTTTGAGCTTCTTGGGAGGTGTACGCCCTGGAAGTACAAGAGGTGCTTCATACTAATTACTAGAATTCCTTTTGTTGCTACAAAGAGACTTTACAGGGAAAGATATTCTTTGAGTCCGCATCTTCCTCTCCTCCTACTTGG
This sequence comes from Stenella coeruleoalba, assembly GCF_951394435.1. Classification (NCBI taxonomy): domain Eukaryota; kingdom Metazoa; phylum Chordata; class Mammalia; order Artiodactyla; family Delphinidae; genus Stenella; species Stenella coeruleoalba. Next base: position 83,743,549 of record NC_137155.1, on the reverse strand, counting down.
CTCTGAGCTCAAGTAAAACACAACAGTTGCTCACTTGAAATACCACCTCCCCTAGCCTGTGTTTGGACTTGTACCGCTGTGCTCAGTTCCTGGCCCCTGTTTTTGCTTTCTCTAGCAATTTCCTGGCCAGAGCAAGAACTAGAGCCGAGTCTGGGAGAAGCGACTGTGACAGGACTGTTTTCCCACCGTGCTTCCCCGCACGACTCTGGAAGGAGGGGCGTGTCCGACCCTCCCTGTAATCCGTGTGCCCATTTAGCAGGGTTGGAGATGCCCGAAAGCAAAATCCAGCTCAGACCAAACACGAAGGTTGCTAATGCGCTGTTAATGGTGTTGAAATATGACGTTTTGGTTACACATCCAAACCGAGTTTGACTGTAGACTGAAGCGTGAGCTTTCCACACATTGTCACAGGAAGGCCGTCATACGCCTTGGAAGCATCTGTCTTCGTTTTACTGTACGTGGTTAAGGCCTGAGGAAGACTGATGTTATTACAGCTGACTTACCCGACCCTACTGTACTGCAAGGTGGGCTTTTCACGAGGTCCACTCGGTGTCGTCGGGTTTTTGTTTATGTTCCCAGTGTTGATGGTAAATGCCGCAGAGGCGCAGAGCGGTGGCATGTGGCTGTCATGATGTGATGTCCGGAGGTCACTTTCTGCTGAGCGTGGCTGCTCCCTGCCGCCCCAGGCCCCTGTCATCTCTCGGCAGCCCTCTCCCTGGAGCTCGTTCTCACTCCTCGGTCTCTGTAGCTCTCCCAGCCTCCCGGGCATAGAGAAAACAGACACCAGAAGGTGAGCTCACTCAGGTTCTGGCCCCAGTCGACACTTCCTCTGCACCCGCCTTGCTTTCCCTGCCTCCTGCTCCACTGGAAGGGGAGCCCTTCCCCGTGTCCACGCTCTGGACCTTATCCCCTCTCACCTCCTCAGAGACTTTCTCTCTCTGACCTTTACCTGCCAGCCACCACTGACTTTCTCTCATGAGGGAGTAGACCTACTCAAGGCTTACCAATTGAAAACAAAACCACCGGCCTTCACATTGCCTTCCCTTGCGCTTGCTTCTCCGTTCACTTCCCCTGCCGGGGCCGAATTTCTTGGAGGAATTGTGTGAATTTGCTTCCTTCATTTCCTCACCCTGCCGCCTCCTCGGGCTCCTCCAGTCTGGCTTCTGCACCTGTGACCAAGTTGATATTGCTCTGGCCAAAGCTGATAGTTGTCTACCTATCCTTCTGTTGCCACATTCGCCAGATATATTTAGCATTGTATCTTCCGTGACCTGTTTGATGTCCTCTCCTCTCTGGCTTGCCCTGCCCCTCTGCCTTTTTCTCCTCCTTGCCCTCTGCAGGTTCTTTCTATCTACCTCTGAGCGCCAGGCTTTGTATTCAGATGCCAACTGGACATTCCCACTTGATATCTTGCTAGCGCCTCATAGCCAACAGATTCCAAACTGATCCCAGTTACCCAAGCTTGAAACCTGTGATTTACTGTGCCTTTTCTTTCCTCATCTTCCAAATCCACAAAGAAACAAAATCTGGTCAAAATTCCACATCTCAGCCATTCTCAAATCCATCTACTCTGTCTCCAGTGTGTCCGTCTTGGTTACCATCACCTTTGACCTAAATTATTGCATTTTAGCATCCCTCTCCCTGCTTATTGATGTTCTTCCCCAATCCATTCTCCCGACTGCATTCAGAGTGATGCTTCTGAAAAGCAGCCTCATCGTGTCACTTCTCTTCTTAACTGTCATCCGATTCTGTGATATCCTGAACCCAACTTGATCGGGGCCCTATAGAGTATGTGTCCTCGTAAACAAATCATCAAACACTAGGGTTCACAGGGGGACGCAGAGGAGATTTACTTCCCCCTCCACATAGCAGAACCTAATGAAAATCCCGACTGGACATCACTCACCGCTGCCCTCCAAGGTTCCTGATCGTGGGCTTCATGTTCCTCCCACGCTCCCCCACTCACCTGGTCATGCCTCCCAGCCCCATCCGCTCCTACCTGTCGTATTCCTACTCCATTTACCACCCCCATATTCAGAGAGCTCAGCTCTTTGCTGAATGTTCTGATCCTCGAGTTTCATCCCTGTCTTATCTTAGTTTGGGTTCCCCTCAGGGCAGATTCTGAAAAGGATACAGTCTGGTCTGACCCCACTATGTAAGAACTGGGTGACTTCTCTGTGCCTCAATTTTCTCATCTTTAAAATTCCACTTTATAAGATTTAATTTCCACTTTATAGTGAAAATTAATTTGTGCATGGAGAGTGCTTTTAAAAGTCTATCTGAAGTGAGAGAGTGGCATGGACATATATACACTACCAAACGTAAAATAGATAGCTAGTGGGAAGCAGCCGCATAGCACAGGGAGATCAGCTCGGTGCTTTGTGACCACCTAGAGGGGTGGGATAGGGAGGGTGGGAGGGAGGGAGACGCAAGCGGGAAGAGATATGGGAACATATGTATATGTATAACTGATTCACTTTGTTATAAAGCAGAAACTAACACACCATTGTAAAGCAATTATACTCCAATAAAGATGTTAAAAAAAAACCCCAGAAACTCTATCTGACCCATAATAGTAGTCAATCAAGTTTGCAACAATGATAATAATGATTACTACTGTTATTAACAATGTCACTTCATACAGGTTTCCATTCTCAACCTATCTAGACCAGATGAGAGCCCCCTCTTAGGTGTACCAATAGCATCCTATGCCTCTTTTAAATCATAATTGCTAGCTTGGTGAAGGAAGGATGATGGCATCCTGTTCACCATTCAGCGCTTAGCCCAGTACCTGGTATTATAGTGTACGGTATGTACTGTGTGCTCAATAAATATTTGCTGAATGGAATTAATCAAATGACTTGTAAAAAGAGTATTCCAAATATTCTATACTTCTTACCTTTAATAAGCTGCCTTTAAAATACAAAGCATGCCTGTTAAAAAATACAACATGACAAAGAAAACATAACTGTGCTCGAGGGGTTTGTCTTTAAATCCAGCATCACCGAGTGAGCCCGGGCAGGCTCTCCGGGTGTCGGTGTCTCTGGAGCAGCTCTGCCTGAGAGCCTTTGTCCAGTTCCAGAATTCTTCAATCCTCTGATAACAGGGCGCAGTAAGGATAGAGTACGTTTTTAGGACACTCAGGGTTTCCCTCATAGTTATGTTTTTTCCTGTTAGCTGGTGGGAAAATGTCATCTTGTTTCTTGGGCTTGCAGGTTCTTTCCTAGTCCTGGGGAATTTTTCAAGCTGGCTATAATGAGAGGGTCTCAGAGAACCACAGAGAGGTCTGATATGTTCTTTTCAAGTTAAACATAATGTCCCTTCTGATTTTCACTTCTGATCGTCTCTGTTTCTGAGCTGACTTCTGTAATTGTATTTAAAGATGTATCAGAAATAAGGTCTATTTTATTTTGACGCCTGCGCCCTTGACATCCTTTAAACTGTGTTTCCTGCCAAGTCAAAAGCCTTCTTCAGAACTACTAACTCTAATGACTTCTTTCTTTCTTTATTCTTTTCTCTCTTTCTTTTTTCCTTTAATGGTATGTGTACACACACATACACACACACACACACACACACACACGTATTATTACACTGTGGTGGAATACATACAATGTAAAATGTACAATCTTAACCATTTTTAAGTGTCATGGCATCAAGTGCATTCACATTATTGAACAGCCATCACCATCCTCTATCTGCAGAACCCTCTCGTCTTGCAAAACTGAAACTACATTCCCATGAAACACCAACTCACCATTCTCCCTTCTCCTCAGCCCCTGGCAAGCATAGTTCTTTCTGTCTCTGTGAATTAGACTACTCCAGGAACCTCATATAAGTCGACTCAGACAGTATTTGTCTTTTTGGGACTGGCTTATTTCACTTAGCATGATATCCTCAAGGTTCAACCATGTTGTACCATGTATCAGAATTTCCTTCCTTTTTAAGGCTGAGTAACATTCTGTTGCTCGTATAGACCGCATTTTTGTTTATCCATTCATTGGATGTTTGGGTTGCTTCCACCTTCTGGCTATTGTGAATAATGCTGCTATGAACATAGGTATACAAATAATTCTTTGAGACCCTTCTTTTAATTATTTTGGATCTAATGATGTCTTGAATCTTCTTTCTTGATGCTTCTGTTGTTTTCACGAACTTTTGCCTTCCTCTTTTGGCCATTTACCACCCCTCGCCCATCAATCTTCTCTGCCATTTTGCTAATAACGAACGTCCTACTGTCAAGATTCTCATGCTTCAGTGTGGCCCTCACAGAGCTGCTGCTATGTGGAGAAAACAGTTTGGCAACTAAGAAATATTATTCGTTCCCACCTCCTGGACACCCACCAATTCCTGCTATTTTCTGAAGACATACCAGTGGTTCCTAAATTTTTTTAAAAAGACACCTTAGTGACAGGGCAGATTTTTGTGGCTATTGACCTTCTATATTTTGAAATTTAACTGTTAATAGTAGCATCTTCTTGATGTATCAGTCCTATAGTTGTGATATTGATATCTATCTATTTTTCCTCATGAAAACAATATATGACAATCATAGAAAAACTGTTACACACAATAGCACCGTCAAAAAGCAGCCACTGTTAGCATCTTGATGCATATTCTTCTGGTCTTTTTAATGTCAATTTTTATCTATTTAAGATCATATTGTCTTGTACTTCTTTTTTGCACTTAAAGTGTAAGCATTCTCGTTAGGTCTTTGTAAATAGTTTAATTATTTTATATGACTGAGAGATATTTACAGGGTGTTCATTGGGTTAAATAACATTTTTCTAATTATAAAAATAATGTTTCTCATACGAAATGTCAGATATCTCAGTTTTGCAAAGAAGTAATGAAAATCTAAGTTCTCTGCCCACCCCCTCTCAAGCTTTTTAAATGTATCCTTTTCCAGTCTCTCTTTGAGATTAGCTTCTCTACACCCCCGTGCCCCCCACCATTTGTCTGTCCCTCTCTCCACTGATATCATATTTATGTACAATTTTATATCCAGCATGTTTACCTAACATTATATTTTGTGATTTCCAATGTCGTTAAGTATTCTCCAAAAACCATGATTTAAACATATGAATTTGCTGATTTATTTAGTCACATGCTTTCCTCCAATTTTTGATGTTTATGTTGTTTCCCGTTTTATGTTATTGTAAGTTATTGTATGTGTGTCCTTGTATAGTTATCTTCCTGTGTATCTGTGATTGTTTCTTCAGGAGATATTTATAGACATGTTAATCAGTCACAACAGTTTGAGGGTTTGTAAAAAGATATTGCTGATTTCCTGAAATGATCGTCTCACCTCACCTCACCTGCTTTGCTCTTTTTGTTGTGCATTTTTGTGAATCTGATTGATGAAAAAAATCTTGGTGTTTGCTAGTGAAATTCCATACTTTTTTGTGTTGACATTTTATATTTTGGGGTGAATTGTTTGTTAATATCTTTTACCTTTTACCTTTATAATAATATAAAATATATTATCCTCTTGCAAGTATTTTATTTTCTGTTTACCTTGCAGTTTTGTCTGCTGGTTTTGAAGCTACAGATTTTCATATTTTAATGTTGTCAGATTGAGTTGATTACCTTGCCTTTTGTTGCTTTTTCTCCATTGCTTTTGTAAAGCTAAGACTTTTTTTCCTATCTCAAATTCAGAAATATATTCTTCTAATTGTTTCTTTTTCTCCGCTTTTACATTTAACTCTTTAATCTCCACAAAATTAATTCTGATGAAGGTTATAAAGTGGGAGCTAATTTTATTTTTTCAAGAATATTATCTTGTTCTCATGTTTGTCCAAAATCCCAGTAAAATTGTGATGTGAACCAAAACAAGTGCTTTTTCTTATTTTAGTGCCTTGATTTTCCCACTGAGAAAAATGAGGAGGCTGCGATATACCTGTGGACAGGATCAGTAGCTTCACTTCTCAGCTCAGAACTTGCCATGTCTCTTTCCGGCTCGGGAAGTATGATGCTCCGCACAGGTTGGTGGGGGACAGAGACGGCAGCGGTAATAAGGGATGGGGGCCCATGAGCTAGGGACTAAGTAGCCCAGAGTGAGCCTCTCGAAGTCTTGACCCCATTTCAGTTTCCCTGGACTAAGATAAGCTACCAGGGCTCGGCTCATTGGAGGCTGACTTGAACCTCAGGTTATAGCTATAAGGCGGCACGTGGTGAAAAAAGAGTCCTAGCCTAGGAAAGTCAGAGAGCTTGGGTCCAGTTTCAGCTGTCAGTCAACTATCTGTATAACATAGGAAAGTCTCTTAATTTCTCTAATTTCCTGATTTATAGAATAAGTCTGAGTTTTAGTCTCAATAAGTTATGGTCTAGGCAAGTGGCAGAGCTAGGTTGTGCTATAACTTTTTTGGGGAACATTTCTTGGTAACTAGTTCATCTTTCCTTATTAATCCAGTCAGCCAGTATGATACCAAGTTTAGGAAGAATATCACCGTATCACGTAATACTCCACCTTGGGGCGTTTCTGCTTCTTACCATTCCGGACCGTTCCTAGTCTATTTCAAGCTTCCCTTCTGAGAGTCTTCTGTCTTCCCTAATAATTTCTTCTCCAGCTACCTCTTGTGTTTAAGAATTTAAAAAGATGAGCCTAGTAATCAGGAAACACTCAGAACTGATGTTTGTCACCGACCTTGCCCTGCCACTTGCCTGGGGTATGAATTTTTTTAAAAAGCTGAAATAAAGATATGAAAAGCATTTTGAAAAATGTGAAGCATTAGGTGATAAAAGTAATAGTTATGAGGTACAAATACCTGCTGTCAACCATGTTAATTGTTTTTTATTGGTATTAATAAATTATTATTTATTAACAAATTAATAACAGAAATTGCGTTGAAAAACAAAACAGTCACAGGCCAAACCTTTTGAATTTCAAATATGTTTATGTTAACATACTCTGTTTTAGACAACCAGCACAGAGACTATGGTCAAGTAGTTTTTATATGATGAAGTCATGTATCAGTCAATCCATTACACTTTTTAAGGTGTTTTAATGTTTATCTCCCACTTTTTGGTTTCCAGAGTGAAATAACCTCAGATGAAAATTTCTATGGTGTTGATGTTTTCCTCTTGAGAATGTGTTTGCTGTAATAAAATACAGTAACCACTTGAAATCTATAAAACTTGTGTGAAGTCTGGATAAACCTAAACAGTTTTTTCTTTGTGCTCCAGGAGCACACAGCACTATATATTAAATAAAGCACAAATATCTATACATAGCTGCAACTATGTTTCGTTTCATTACAATTATGTCTTGCCTGATCTTCAAATAACATGAAAAATCATCTTTAAAATAAACCTTGAATGGTTATGATCCTCATAGAAACAGTTTCTTTATTAATTAAACTTTTTTTTTCATAGTGCATTGCTTTGATCTCGTAATATTTTTTAAAACATCCTGAGGGTTTATTTTCAAGGCTTCCAAATGAATTTTTATTTCTTAAAAGCCGTAATATATTCATGGCTCAGTGAATCCCAACGACAGTATTTTTAAACTCCTGTTAAGTTTATTTTTCTTAGCATGCTAGTCTACTGCATAATTTTCTTTGCTCTATGGGTCACGTGATTCCTCCCGTCCATAACACACGCACTTAAAAATTTCACTTCCTGATTGAGCCATCAAGATTATGTAAAATGTAAATCAGTCTAAATACCTAAGAGCAGGAATTTTAAGGGAAAAATGCTGTTTTCTTTTTCTGTTTCATTATTGATGCCTAGAAAATCAGAGTGTGTGTTTGCCTATTTGTATTTGGAAACTAGAGACTGTTAGGGTGGTTTTTTTGTTTTTGTTTTTGTTTTTTCTTTTGTCCCTTCCCTTTCAGATTGCATCAGAGTTTGCTTTCATTATAAAAATAAAGTACCAAGTAGATAGAACGTAGGAGTGGTGTAGTTGCAGGACTGAAATCAAAATGGTTCCGATTACTGAGAGAGCTGTTCATTTACTTATTCTTTTCATGATCTGAATGGAGAGTGCAGCATCTCTCAAAAGGTAACGATTTGATATTTCAGAGTTGTAAATGGCCATTTAACCTTTCTGCTGCCTGATATAAATGAAAGTAATTTCTATCAGGCTGGATGACACTTGGTTTATCATGAATCTAAAAATCCCTCACATTTTCTCAAAGCAATTTTGAAGTTGTCATAGTAACAGCATGATATTTGGAGGGTCTTTTTAGTAGTTCTTTAGCTAGAGTTAATTAATTTTATTAACCCTGGACGTTTTTCTTTTTATTCTTCTCTGACAAACAGGGGCCATAATTGCTCAAGTATGTATTTGGTGTTTTTTATTTCTTGGTGACTATAGTTTGAGGGCTTGATGTTTTGCAAATTGTTTCAGGAAAGGAACGGGAATGTTAGCAGTTGATTTCAGATAGTTTAAACTTGGGTTTTTAAATACTTCTCTGTAAAATTGCACTATCATTGTAGGACCAGAATTTAGTTTTATTTAAAGAGATGGATTATGGGAGATGTTCACTCAAATTTTACTGTGACTTACACAATTAAATTGTGTTGCAACTATCCTCTTTTTTTTTTTTTTTTAGTTCTGCTAGATCCAGAGTAAGAATTGAAGAACACAGAAGGGAAATGTCAGACTTACAGGAGAAAATAATTTCTTTAAAAATGTAACAGTCAGATACAATACCAAAATTGTGTTCCACAAAAGAAAAAGAAATGGATAAATCTGACTTTATCAGAATTGAAAATGCAACAACGGTGCTCTTTGAAACTCTAAAATACGCTAAAATAAATTATCCTCTAGGAAAGTTTGTGGGAATTTTTTTATTGGAAGAAAGTAGGTCAGGATCTTCTGTTAGTAAAGCTCTGTGGCAGAAATTCTTGCCAATATGGCGATCGGTGAGGAAAGAAGCCCCTCTCCTGGGCAAGGAGAGGTTCAGAAGAAAGAATGGTCTGTACCAGGTCTGGATGCTGGGACTTGAAAAAGTATCAGATGTTGGATGCTTTTGTTTTCTTGTAAAAGTGATCAGAGAGATGTGACACTTACAAAAGGTATCATGTGAGTTCTGTGGGCTTAATGCTAATGCCAGTATCCCTAGTGTTGTGTGGAGTATTTGTTCAACCAGAGGTGGTTCAAGACAGTCAGGGTAGCAGCATGTGCAGCCAACAGCAGTAAAGGTGCTAATACATGTCCAGTGATGTCAGGAGTTACGAGACAGCAGTTTCAAAACACTGCAGTAAACAAGGTCATAGTGTCCCATTTTGCTGGAAGAAGGTTTGTTTTTATGAGCTGGACAGTACATGGATGAAGTAATTTTTCAAAACAAACATCAAATTTATATGTTGGGTTTTTCTTCCTACTTTTTGGATTTAAAAAAAAAAATTAACCAGATGAGATTTAGTAAGGGTTACATTTTTAAGCAGAATTATACTTTTTTCCTGTTTTGTTTTGTTTTTTTAATTGATTCTCTGTAGTTTCCACAGAGGAAATGAAAATACTTCTGATCTAGGATTCTTAAATGCAGTTTTAGAGAGCAAGGTATGACCCAGCACACGGCAAATGCCAATCACCATCACCAGTAAAACACTCCTTCTAATTTTGTACCTTTCGCACTTATTTAGACAGGCATCTACGTGCGAGCAAGTTAATGGCGCAGAATGCTGCTGACTGCATGGTTCTCGTCTTAATACATTTTCCAACCTTGAACCTGAGAATGCCAGAGGCTCAAGTCTCTGAACGCTCGTCTGAGCCGTTATCTGCTGGTGGCCTGGTTCCTGACCTAACAAGTGGGTGTCCCAGGCGTGCGTGTGGTAATAGCAGCAGTGGTGCCACGTGGCGCCCAGAGGTCGCCTTGGTCTGCCCTGGAGATTCCTGGTCCTTGGTGAAGCTTCTGAGTTGAACTGTGAACTTGGGGCATCCTGAGAAGCGCAGGCATTTTGGAGTTCCACAGCAAACCTGGATGTTAAGTGTAAACACAGCTTATAAAGTGAAAGCAGGGGCCTTGAGGAAGGGAACCCTCATCTCGATCCGGACCTGCTTACTGTGCTGGAAAACAAAGTAAGTTTTGTTTGTTTTTAGTCAGTCTCTCCTACGTGTTTTTCTTGCTAACATTATTAAACACTCAGTATCTGGCAAATGCCAAGGTTTTTTTTTTTTTCCTTTTCATCGGGAAGTAGGAGATGAAGTTTGTTAAATAGCTGATTGCTTCTTTTATCTTTTCTGTCTCTCTTCCTGTATCTAGCTGCTGACTGGCTTGTTAAGAGGTAAAAAGAGACTGAAATTTATCATCAGTGAGAAAACAAAAAGTTCTCTTTTTTTCTCTTTTTAAATGGTTCAAGAACTTTGCCGTTAATTAAATGACGGTGGGTGACACAGACAAGGCTTTTTATGAGCTGCAGCCAGGAGCATATCTAGCAAAACAGCCCCAGTTCACTGCCCTTATTTCCATTGGGAAGCAGGAAGGGTGCGTGTACAAGACAGGTATGAGGACGGGGGTGTCTGCACGTGGGAACTGCAGACACTAGGTGGGAATGGCTGTTGGATAAAAGGCTGTAATTTTAAAGCCTGTCAGGAAATGGAAAGGACCTGAAGAATACAAGTTATTTAATGATGTTGGGAAAATAAATTAATACAAAAATGGGATAAAATGTCTAAAGTCCTAACCGAATTTTTCCTTCATGTTAGAAAGTTTCGTGCCTTGTAGATTTATAGAAAATATGTTTAATAACTTTAAAAAATAATAATTAAGAGGCTTCATCTCCTACACAGAAGATTCTGTGACATCAGCCTGATTCTGACACTTGGCCCATCTTACATTTTTGTTTGTTTGTTTTTTATGCTGATCCTGTCTCCAAAGATGTTACATGGCTTGATAAATTTTTAATACAAAGTTCTGTGGTTTTGAAAATGCAAAACGAATAGAAATGCAGAGTGGTTTGTGATTTGTAATTAAAATTATCCTTATAAAATGGACTGCTTTTACCGGAGAATTTTCTTGACTTCTCTGAACTTAAACAGTGACACTTTGAAGGTAGAAGGGGGCAGCATGTCTGTACTGTAGCGTTGGAAAGCAGAAGTCAGGGGTCTTAGCTTCTGCCTCTAGTGTGGAATACAGTGTGAATTTAAGTTCGGGCTTCTGTGCCGTGGGAGTTCCCATTTTATCTCAAAGTGGTGATGGTAGGACTTGAGGTGTCTGTATTTCATTTGAAACACTCCAGGCTCCCTATATGAATGTCTGTGAATTATTAATTCAGCAAACATCTTTAAGTACCTTCTTTCTGAAGGTACTCTCAGTGTTGTGCTCAGAGCTATAGTTTTTCATAATTAAATTTACAGAGATTTGGTTTATAAATCAAAGATTGAGAACAGTTTGAAACAAGGGTGAATGAGCAGAGCATTACCATCGAAACGGTTTGTTAAAGATGGTGCCAAGTGAGCAGGGCTGTCCCCTCTGAGCTGCCCCTCCTAATTAAAGGGGAAGGTGGCTGCCATCTGTCTTCTTTCATTCAAGGCAGTAGGGGGTCTGGGGTGGAAGGAAGCAACCCCCCCTCTTATTTTTCTCCCACTCTTTTTTATAGTCGGCTTTCTCCCTAGTCAGTGACCCAGAAGGTCATTGATGATCTGTCTATCTCAGAATGAATAGTAACATAAGCATGCAAGGCACTTGCAAAAAAAAAAAAAAAAAGTTTATAACATGAATTTATCCATTTAGAATTCTGCTTGAATTCTGTCTGAGAGTATCGTAATCCCTTTGTTGGTGTCATTGCCCCTTTTGTTGCTGAGGGCACTACTGGCAGAAAAAGTGGGGGGTTCTACTTTTATTGATTTTGTTTTTTCATGAAAAATTGTTTACACTCCACCGGGCATAATGTAGAAGATGGCAACACGTAGCTGTCCAGTGAGGATGTACAGGAATATTATTCTTATCAAAACCAAGGACACCTGTTAATTATTATTATTATATATATATATATACCTGTATATATATAATCTCAAGGGAGATTGTGGACAAAGAGGTTAACAGGTCTCCGAGATACTCAGTGGTCTACTGGTCTACTGCAGCTTTTTTGGTCCAGTCATTGAAATAACTTGCATTGATTATCCTTCAGTTAAGCAATAAGCCTTTTAAACCTTTTCTCATGAGAATAGGCTATTGGAGAGTTTAGTTGTAGTTTGGGGTCATGACTTTAACTGCTTTTGAAGCATAGAGTATTCTAACAAAATGATTGAGCCTTCTTGCCTCGGTTTCCACACCTTTAAATGGAAGAAGTATGCGCTGCTTTTAAAAATATTAAAGAGAATATGAAATAATACTTTCTGTCTTTGATAGAAAATTTATTATAACTGAAAAGTTCTAAACTCTTTGGTTATTTTTGTTTTCAGTTTTCATATACAAAACCTAGCAACGTGCCAGCAGTTATCTAAAAAGATTTGGTCCTTAACACACTCTGTTAAGCCTCCCCAAGCAGTAGATAATGGACTCCGCAGAATATGCTGATTTTTGGAACTCTCTGTGACGTGGAAATGTGTTTCTTAAACCCATAGCAGTATGTTTGGAAAGCCCAAATGTCAGAGTCATTGTCTGTAATTTTATTTAGAGTATTTTTTCAAATTTGTCATCAACCTATAATGAGGTTTCTTGGAAACTAAGATGTGCTTATGTTGTTGAACGTTGGGAAGAACAGTCTGTAGATTCTGGAGACACTGACGACAGTTTGGATTGGATGATACCTGAAAAGTAGCTCATTTCCTAATCACTGAAGGGTACAGGGTGCTGAGCGGGCGGGTCTTTTTGGCTTTTTCATGTAATTTGGACATTGAACTAGATGCTTCCCTAACTATCTTTTTAAAGTTGTGATTTACACTAATTTGTTTTTACCCATCAGTATATATTTCAGGGCAACTAAATAAACTAATTAAATGAAGCACATGTATAAGGTGTGACTCTAAAGTAATGCAATTAATATTTTAACTCACAGAGCAAAAGACACATAGACGTGCAAATGGATGTTGCCTCCTTAAAGTACTGTGTTAGCTGGGAAGAATTTAAACTTCTCCTACAGCGATGCCATCTTTGCCAAGGACACATTCAAAACTTTTTTTCGCCATTGCCTTAAAAGCCTCCCATCCTTTTTTATTATCCACAGTGATGGGAATTCTCTGGCCTTGGAGGGTAGGAAGGAGCCAGTAGTTAGGTCTGATGAAAAGGTGTATGATCCATTAACTGATTTGAGTCATTGATTCATATAAACATTTACTGAGCCACCGACTACATTCCAGCAGTCAGCACTGCAGATTCAGAAACTGGCATGTCAGGGGCCTGCCTCCAGGAGGACAGTTGAGTGGGATAAATGACATATATAAAGAGGTAACATCACAGATTGACAAGTACTGTAACAGAGATACACGTGGTGCATGGTGTTGTTGCCAGAGCCCGGTGGGGTTGGAGGGGGGCAGTTAAAACTTGATGGAGGGCTTCCCTGGTGGTGCAGTGGTTGAGAGTCCGCCTGCCGATGCAGGGGACGCGGATTCGTGCCCCGGAGTGGCTGGGCCCGTGAGCCATGGCCGCTGAGCCTGCGCATCCGGAGCCTTTGCTCAGCAACGGGGGAGGCCACAACAGTGAGGGGCCCGCGTACCGCAAAAAAAAAAAAAAAAAAAAAACTTGATGGAAAAATGAGGATTGTTGTGTACGTGACTTATAAAGTGGCTTACATAATAGAATTTTGGAAATGAAAGCCCTGAAAAAGACCTTCTACTTTAAGGATAAGGAGATGGGAATTTTATTTCTGAAATTCTTTAATTCTCAGCTAGTTGAAAGCCTTATGAGAAAAGGTGTTCATTCTGTAATAGACATCTTTTTTTAAAAAAAAAAAACAAAGAAGTTATGGCTATATAAAAGGTGAGGTCTGAAAAAGATTTTGGACATTGTTAGAATAACTCTGTGTTCTCCAAAGGAGACTATTTTTGAGGAATGATTCTTACTTACATGTTAAAATTGAGTACTTTTGACACATTAAATATACCAAAGCGTTACATGCCATACTGATTGCTGAGAGTAGCTGTCTAGCTTTCGGGAGACAGTGAACTTGAAGCTGGCCTGCATCCTAAGTATATGGTGGGAGAGAAAAGGCTTCCTCAGGTCTTCTTTTGTGTTTTATTCCACGGGGACAGAATTTCTGTCCCACAGCCAATAGGCGATCTCCCTGTGGATAAGTTCATTTAACAGTTATTTGTGGAGTGCCGCTCTATGCCAGGCACTGTTCTAGGAGCTGAGCAGAAGCTTGACAACTGCAGCCCCCCAGGTGCTGGTACATCCTCAGCAGGACCCTGTGGGTGTGCACATTCAGCTGCTGTTTCCTGGGTGCCTTTCCTGAGCATGACAGTGTGGGCCCGGACGTCATGCTGCCTGTGGAGAGCTTGGAGCTAAGGTTCAGTGCACAGATAAACATAGAGAAGAGAGATAAAATGTATAAAAGAAAAGAGATAAATCAAACACAGTACACATTTGTAGAAGAGATTTTTCTCGGGCTGGGCCATCAAGAAATGCATCATGGATCGAAGAGGCTTTGGCCGGACCAAGAAAGTTGGTGTTGGACTTGAGGACTGCGAGGGTCTGAGTCCAAGGACACATGAGCAGAGACATATAGAAAGGGATGGGAAGAACTGGTGCGCAGAGTGGGCAGTGACTAATGTGTTGTTGCTGGGCAACAGTGTGTGTATAAGTGACTAACGGGAACAGAAGGCAGCAAAGGTCAGTTGAGGCCGGCCCAGGAGGGCTGTGAAGGCTTATGACTGAACGATTTAGACTGGATACTAAGTCACGGGAACAGTTGAAGAATTTCGGTCAGGTGAATGACAATAGGATCTTCTGGAATCAGTGTGTGGGGTGGCCTGGACAGTGAGAAAACCATAGCCAGGGAAGCCCAGCAGAGCTGCTGTGATAGTCCAGGAGGGAGGTGCAGGGGGCCTAAGTGAGGGGGCACGACTGGAATGGGCCTGGATGAGAGGGGTTGCCTGGCGGGGAGGAGGATAGAAGCGGAATTACTCCAGATTTTTTAAAAAAATATTCATTGTTTATTTATTTTGGCTGCACTAGGTCTTTGTTGTAGCATGCAGGTTCTTTAGTTGTGGCATGCATGTGGGATCTAGTTCCCTGACCAGGGAGGAAACCCAGGCCCCGTGCACTGGGAGTGCGGAGCCTTAACCACTGGACCACCAGGGAAGCCCCTACTCCAGATTTTTGAACTCAGGTGCCATTTGTTATTTCTATGTCATTTGCCAGGCATTTCACATACATCCTCTCATTCAATCTTAGACTAATCCTATGAGGTTGGTATTTTTGCCCTTATTTCAGAGATGAGAAAACTAAGGCTCGGAGAAAGATTTGTCTAAAGCTGCCCAGCTAATAGGATATAGAGCAGCATATTCCAGGCATCCCTGATTTCCATACCTGTTCTCTTTCTACTGTACTAGGTTTTGAAGAGAGCAGATGTGAGAGAGAAGATGATCCCCATGCACTCTGTACATGTTCAGATTAGATACTGGTAAGACATCTATCAGGCAACTGGAGTTGTGGAGCTGAATCTCAAGGACAAAGTTAAGAGGATCGGAGACAGGGATTTAAGAATCAGCTGCGTGCTCCTTTATTCAACACATACTTGTTGAGTGTCCTTATGGACGAGCACTGCGTGGCAGCGGGAATACAGTGCTGAACGAGAGAGCCATAGTCTTACCCTACAGAACAGGCTGGCGAGGGAGACTCCATACTGTGGGGTGACTGTAATGTGGAGGGGGGACAGTGCAGATTTGCTACAGGAACACCGACCGAGGGCACCTAACCAAGTCTGGGGACCAGGAAGTCTCTGAAGGAAGTTATAGTACTTAACATGACACTCGCATGATGAGTGCCAAGGTAAAAAGGAAGAAAAAGGCATATTCCGGGTAGGGGAACTAGAATCTACCAAGACCCCAGAGGCAAGAGAGAAGCATGATACATCTGAAGAACTGGGAATTATGTGATGCTGAAACAGAGAAAACAGGAGATAAGGCCAGGGGGGTGGGCAGCAGCTAGATCAAGAAATGCCCCAGAAGCTGTATTAGGGGATCTGATCATCTCGTTAAGGACATGGGAAGTATTCATGGGTTTTAAGCACTGGGGTGATATGATTAGACTCATGTTTTAGAAGGACCATTCTGTCTGCTGGAGAATAGATTTTAGGGAAGCAAGTACCAGAAGCAGGAAAACTGGTCACGAGTTCATTGGAGAGAGGATTCTAGATGAGAGGTGAGGGTGATCCGGATAGAGAGACTCTGGTTGATGTTTAAGAATGGTAGACATATGGAGTTTGCGGGGTTGTTGGATATGGGGGATGAGGGAGAGAGAAGGATAAAAGTTAACATGTAAGTTTCTTAACTGGGCAGCTGGGTTGTTGCTGGTACTTTCCTAGGGGACACGGTGGAAGGATCAGATGTGGGGTTTAGGATTATTAGGTTTGGTTATCCTACGTAACCAACTGGTATCCTAAATAATTAGTAAAGGGAGCTGAAGGAGAGGGGATCGTGGTCAGAGAGAGGGACATCAGCATGTACTAGTTCAGAAGTGAAGCAGTTCAAGTGATAGTAATAGAGCAAGTTCGTTGGAGTGGACAGGGCCAGAGGAGGGGAGAGCTGGCCGTGGGATATGAGGAGGTTAAGGAGCTAACAGACCCGTGCTGGACGGGTGTTCGTGTGCAGGTTAAAGTCGCACAGGTTGCTGGCAGGACTTGGAGGGGAGAGGGTCAGCGTGTAGGTCGGTCACTACCTGCTGCGTAGGTATAGAGGTTGGGCACTGAGGTGTGTGAGTTGAAAACGTGATTTCCACGGACTGTGTGCACAGCGTCAGAGCGAGGAGAGGAGCTTGAAGAGAGAGTGAACGGGCCCTAGGACTCACCTCTGGGGTGGGGGGGTGGGGGTAAGGGGTGGGAGGAGACCGCGGAGGAGCTTCCAAAGGGGAAAACGGGGAACTTCAGAGCCTTAGAAGGCCAGTGGACGTTGGTGCTGCGGAGAGGAACTGTTGGGGTAAGGACGGGGGTACTGTGAGAGGCCTTCGGATTGCTGAGCCCAGAGTCATGAGTGCCTTTAAGGGAGAGGCTCATGGAGTGGTGGGGGCGGGGCGTGCAAGCTGTGGAGGAGTGAGTGGGAGTCAGTGGGTACTGTCAGCAAGCATCGCCTACACTTGCGACAAATTTTAGGTTGAAAGAAAAGACAGAATCTTCTGGTAGCTGGAGGGATAGAATCTATTGTAGCATCCAATAGTCCTGTGGTTTTATATCTTTTGACAATCTTCTAGTATTCTCTGCTGTGTGTCTTTGGTCAGATTATTTACCCTTTCCCTGCTTCATTTGTAGAATGAGTACCTGCCTCGTGGGGTTGTTGTGAGGATTAAATGAGTTGCAAAGTAGTGCCTTGCACATAGTAAGTGCCCTATAAACGGTGGTTAATAAAAGCAAAGTCGGAAGCATGTATATCAACCGTCACATTTGGGGCACTTTTCCCTGAGTGTTCACAATAATTCTGTAGTGTAGGTGGCAGTGACCTCATTCTACAAACAAAACAGAGGCCTGGAGAGTTTTAAGGAACTTATTCTAGGTCATGCTGCTAATGAGTGGTGGAAGAGAGAGACGGGGCTCCTTTGACCTGACGGAAAGTCGATTGTCCTTCCACAGGCTCATGCTTGTGTGTGTCCTCGGGCTGTTGCAGAAAGAAAGCTGGACTTGGAGCCTTCCTCGGCCAGAAGCTGGGGAGCAGTTTTACATGGGGTGTGCACTGTGTATTCTGCATGTCTCCCACCCTGTTCGTTTCACTCATTTGTCTTATCTTTCTGGCCCATATAGGTACTGAGTTTGCAGCCCTTGTTCTAAAAGCTTGTCCTTTCTGTGGACTGGAGTACATTCTCCTGACTCTTCCTACTTACTATTCAGATACCATCTTCTATGTCTGCTTTCAAGGTTTTTCTCCAGCCTTAGAATTCATCTCTAAAGAAATGGGTGCCTCATCTGAATTTCTTGCCTCTAATCTGGTCTCAGAAAGTGAAGTTGCTGTGCATTCTTAGAGGTTTTTCCTGCAGCAGAGAATCATCTGAACACCGTCTCTTCTGAAAGGATAGTGTGATGGTTAAGTTTATGTGTCAACTTGCGAGGTCACAGTACCCAGGTATTTGGTGAAACACCAGTCAAGAAGGTGAATAAAAATACCTGTTGAAGATATTTTTAGCTGAGATCATTTAAATCAGGGGTGTTGAGTAAAGCTGAGATCAACATTTAAATCAGGGGTGTTGAGTAAAGCAAACATTTAAATCAGGGGTGTTGAGAAAAGCAAATTATCCGCCATAAGGTATGTGGGCCTCATTCAATCCATTGATGGCCTTAAGAGGGAAAGATTGTTGTCCCCCAGGGATGAAGGAATTCTGCCTCCAGACTGCCTGCCGGCTTGAGACCACAGCATCATCTCTTCCCTGGGTCACCAGCCTGCCCTGCAGATTTCGGATTTGTCA
This sequence comes from Stenella coeruleoalba, assembly GCF_951394435.1. NCBI lineage: Eukaryota > Metazoa > Chordata > Mammalia > Artiodactyla > Delphinidae > Stenella > Stenella coeruleoalba. The sequence goes on along the minus strand of NC_137155.1, from coordinate 83,725,049 downwards.
AACCCCAGTGGAATTGGCCTAAGCATTTCCTTAAAATTCCATCTCTTGATCTCTGTCTCTTTCTCCCCCGCCCCCTCCACACCACATCCTATTGACTCTCTTTCTCTGGAAAACTCTGACTAATATAGACAGGAAGATACAGAAATTTAAACTGTTCAGCTGCTGTTGATATTAGCAAAAAACGGCATCAGGCCTCTCTAGCCATTCCTGGTGGAGATGTATATTGCTTGTCATGTAGGTGAGGAGAGTGAATTACAGAAGGGATGTGGTGCACCCAGTGTGATGCAGAAAGAAGATGTGAGAGCCAAGGAGAGGAATCCCGACTCCTTGGGTGTGGTTCAGTTGCTCTCTTGCTATTTGGCTCTCACATGCTTATTAGCAGCATAATAAAGTTACTGGGTTTGCCAGGCATAATTATTGCTAACATTTATAGACTATTTTTCTAGGGCTCAGATCTATCATAATTGCTTCACAGATGTTAGTGATTTTAATTCTTACAACTACCCAATGAGATAGGGACTGATATTAACCCCCTGTCACCAATTTTAAACACCAAGCCCCAGTGAGCAGCATGGTCATTGCTGCACAGCAGGTGAGTGAGAGAGCCAGGCGTGGGGCCCAGGCAGCCTGGCTCCAGAGCCTGTGCTCCTAACCCTTCTGCTCTACTGCCTCTCAGTCTAAGATGTCCTGAATGTAGCCTCTCATCTGTCCCTTTGGAGCCATCATCTAGAACCTTCATCATGGTTAGTGGTGCTTTCGTAGGGCTTTTGTTTTGTTTTGTTTTGTTTTTTTGTGGTATGCGGGCCTCTCACTGTTGTGGCCTCTCCCGTTGCGGAGCACAGGCTCCGGACGCGCAGGCTCAGCGGCCATGGCTCACGGGCCCAGCCGCTTCGTGGCACGTGGGATCTTCCCGGACCGGGGCACGAACCCGTGTCCCCTGCATCGGCAGGCCGACTTTCAACCACTGCACCACCAGGGAAGCCCAGGGCTTGTTTTAAAAGAGAAATGCTCTAAGTGATTCTTCAAGAGGCCTTCCAGTGATACTCTCTTGCTACCTCCTTGAGAAACAGAAAACATTCCCATTATAGCAACAGTATGGGGTATATTCTTGCTGGGGTATATTTTTAGCGACTAGACTTTCCTGTCTAGCTCAGTGACACTGTTGGCTACCTGATTTGCCAAAAGTCATACAGAAATGTGATCAAGTGGTGATGTGGCTTAGTTCCTTGTCCAACAATTTGGGGTATGTTCTGGGGAAGAAGATGGCAAACTTCTTTGTGGGTGTCCTTCAGTTCTCTGAGGAAGTAACCCTCGTAACTGTCATTTATGGGGCCTTTAGTGTGCCAGGGACTGTCTTAAGTGCTTTACAAGCATGATCTCCTGGAATCTTCTCAACGTTATCATCCCATTTTACATATAAAGAAAGCAATAATTAGGGAGTTAAACAGTGTTTTCCAGGGCAGGATTTAAACCTCATCTAATGACCCCAGCCGTGTTCTCAGTCACTCTGCTGTACCTCTGCCGCCAGCTCCCTGGTGTCCATGAGGGCAGGAACTTTGTTTTTCACTGAGTTCATCATCATATTTCTGCATCTACCAAGTGCAGTACCTGACACGTAGTAGGTTCTTATACATATGTGTTGAGTGACTGACGGACTCACTCTGTTCTCTGAGATCACTCCCAAATAGCCATGGGGATGGGGAGAGAGGGTATTACAGACGCATGTGGATTTAGCCCTCAGGCACCTGTTTGAGGATGTTTTCTCCTCAAGATGAGCCTATCAGCCTGGGCTTCAGTCAGTGCTACTATGGCTCTGTCAGTAGCTCTCCTTCCCAAAAGAAATCTGCATGGTGCTGTGTACATCCCTGTCATTAGCATTCAGGACCGACTTTTCATAGCTGGTATGCCACACTGGTCTAGGGCAACATCTAAGGAATTCTGGTGCTTTTAAGGAATCATCAATTATGTATTTTTAAAACATTCCTTAAACTCTCTGTTTCTTCAATTATTCCAGGTTCCTCTTTGTCCCTCCTTCTGTCTGTGTCTCTCTCATGCTTTCTTGGTCTTGCACACATGCACACACATACCCCTTAGTTTGTCACCTACCTATCTCACAAACATATATATCTCCTTTCTTTTTCAGTGATATACGCGGTATACTTGGAAAACCACTTTGTAAAATGAAACTGTATGATTTATATTTATATTTTGTCTCATTTTTTCCTCAAAATTCCTTTCCTTTGCTTCTCATAAATGAAAACTAGATACTGTATTCAGTACCATTTATATAAGCTTATTTTTCCTCTTGGAAATAGTAAGTTATGATGATGTTGACCGAAAACTTACTGTTAATGTAAGAAGCCTTAGAATTTACATCCAGCTCAAGGCCGTGCAGAAATGCAGATTCACTCAGTAAGCGCTCACTGACAGCCTGCTTTGTGCCAGACTTCACCTCCTCTTAGCTTTGGAAAGCTTCAAAGTGGGGCAGTTTATGTTTGGGAATGACCAGTTAAAATAGCAAGACTGGTAGGCAAGAATCTAACTTTCAGAAATTTCAATGGGGTGGGGGGGCGGAAGCATGTATCAAAACAGATCACAGTCTTATCTTATTGGAGCTCCAGAATCAATAAGTACATTTGAAAGATGTACTCTGTCAACCTTCTTAACAGAATTTTTGCTGGCACTCCTCTTTTTGAATCTCTGTTCTGAATCGTTTATTCTTTCTTTTTAGTAAGGAGGAAGAAAAAGTTCTCCTTAAGAATTCATTAGAAATTAACATTAATCTCAGCATTTAGTATTCTTCAGAATATGATGATAAAGACTGATTTGAAAGGGCAGTGCTTAGTTTGATCAGCCATGGAAAAGGAGGACAGGCCGTGGTCCTGGCCAGCGCATCTTCGCCATGGTGGAAAAATGGTGTTACTTTAATTGTAATTCTTTCATTCCCTTCCTTGCCAAGCCCACTGGCTTCTGTTATAACATGTGGCGACTTCTCCCTTGGAGACTGACTCAGTCCAAGTTGCCATAATATTTAGGACCAATTACAAAGACATTTCTTCCCCTAAACCCATGCCAAATCTAAGTCAAACTGTCTTCTCCTCCCTGGCCATTCAGATAGATCCAGTTCCTATTTGAAAAGCACAAGAAATACACAGGCCTCTTTTTGTTTCATTGCCTGTTCGAACAGATAAATAAACAAGGCACATCATGCCTAGTGCTGCTTTGAGCTTGGTCACTTCCTTCGAAAATAGACTCTGATGCTGTGTTCATTTTAAGAATTGCAACTTAGATGCTCTAGAAAAAAGAAAGCGTATATTTTAAGTCTGTCTACAATAAACTGCCGCTATCAGTGCTGATGGAGGAGAGAAGGGTAACTCCACAATCACGGGCCTTCACCAGGTGAGGTGCTGGGCTTCTCCTGGACAAGCCTTGAGAGACCCAAGCCCGGGCAGGACAGGGAGATGTTCTCATCCTTAGCGGCCTTGGATCGTCCACCTGCTAAACAGGGAACACTAAACAAGTAATATCAATCAATCCATTTTGTTTTTAAGAAAGAAAGCCTAGCGAAAAAAGATCCCCGGTAAGTAAATATGTTCTGACCTCTAAACCTAGTCATTTTTTTCCCTTGGCATTTGATCCATGTATTACATATGTGTTTTATTCATCCTTGTAAAAATAATTATATTCTATAACCCAACTTTATTAGTATACATTAATTTCTTCATATTTTTAGCAAGATTTACCCTCCTTCACTGCTTAGTTTGTTTTAAAGTATAACACAGTTAAACTTTATACACAGTTCAGCACAGTTCATTTTTACGGGTTGTATTTCTGTCTTTTTAATTTGTTGATTATTTGATACATACAAAAGATTATGCATAACATACACGTAAGCTCTAAAGCACAGTTTTAAAAAGTGTACTCCAGTGACCCACCACCTACTTTCAGAACTAGAACATTACAGATGCTTCTGGATCCCTCTGTGAACTTCCTTCCCACTATTCTCCACCTTCCTTGCAATTCTGAAATTTGTGTTTTTAATCCTCTCGGTTTATTTTAAACAAACATATAAATCTTATCACACAAATGTGCGTTGCTAAAGGTATTTTGAGATACGTAAAAAATGGTGTCACACCATGTGTAGTTTTTTGTAGCTTATGTTTTTCCCCCATATTATGCTTATAAAAGTCACCCACGTTGTTGGGAGTATAGCTGCAGTTCCTCTGTGTACATTGCTGCAGTGTCCCAGAGGTGTGAATGTATCACAGTTTACCCATTATCTTGTTGATGGGGAGAGGGGAGAAAAAGAAGGAGCTCTGTTTTAGTCATGTTGACTGTGAGATGCCTGTTGCAATTCCTGTGGAGATGTTGACTTGGCAAGTGGATAATCAAGTTTGTATTTCAGGGGAGAGGTTTCAGATGGAGATACCAGCATGCAGATGGCCTTTAAAGCATTATTTCTCCAGCCGTTTCTGGAATGCTATTGAACCTATGGATTGAGATTTTTATTTAAAAAAAAGTTTTTATCTTTCTTTTTGCTTCTGGGCTTTCCAGTCTGCCTGGTCACTTTGCTGAAGTGTGACTTGTAAAAGAATAAATGAGGAGAATATGAACCTCAAAGAAAACAGGGGAAAGTGTCTTGCAAACTCTAAAGGGGTGTAGAAGGTTAGGTATTTTATTATTACCTCTCTCATGGAGTTTCATTCATTCCAACTGGAACTCTGTATAAATCTGCTTTGGAAGCTGAAAAAATATATACTTAATAAATTATTACATTTGATTTTAATACCTTGTTAACTTCTAGCTAATAGCTAATGTTCACCTAGTGTTTACTTTACAAGAATTAACGCATCTAATCCTCACAACAGCCTGTGACAGGTAGATGGTATTTATTCATACCTTACAGACGAGAAAACTAAAGCTCGAAAATGGTAGACTCAGGATTCGAATCCACAGAGTTGGCTCCTAAAAGCTGTGCTCTTACCTAATATGTGGGACTGCCCCTCATTTCAAGGACAGGTTTCAACCAGTTCCTTCAGCTTCAAGCGTTCAAAAATTTTATGGTCACATTTCAGCATGGCCACCTTGAGCCAGCTACAAAACAGCACTCAAGGCCCTGGGCCCTGGCAAAGGGCCTCGCCTGCACTGACTTAGTTGCGCCACTGGACCAGCCTCAGACCTCACAGGGCACTGCCCACCTGCCAAGTGTCCACTCTATGCCCGTTTCAAATGATGCACTTGATTTAAGTTCCCTGCCTGAAGCCACCCAGTGAATCCGTAGTGGGCCAGGGACTGTGATCCGGGTCTCCTGCCTTTCAGGCACTGCATTTGTTTTGTGTTAATAAACCGTATTTCTCCAGGGGATCTGGCAGAAATTTGAAAGTGCTTAATTTTACTGCAGTAAATACTGAGAATCCTTTTTAAAGCATAGAAACCAAGCCCCAGGCAGGGAAAACATAATTTGCTCTCAGGGCCTTTGACAAACTCACCTTGGCACTGGGATTAGATCATAGATCGCTGGCCTTGATTCCATCTCCCAGTGGAGCTGGCTGAAGGGGTCAGGACCTCTGCTGTGGCCACAAGGCGGCAGCTGGACCTGGAAATACTCTTGCAAATGAAGCTGGAACGCATGACGTCCTACCCACAGAATCAGCATGTCACGGCTGCTTGCCATCGGGGGTGTGATGGGGAAGGTTACATTCCTGGGACATTGGTGATACAGGTCAGGACCCAAGTGAATTAGCCCAGCAGTCAGAGCTAACACCTTTCTTGCCTTTCTTGCTCGGTGATGGGTGCCGTGCAGTTAACTCCCTACGGTTGTGAACGTGCCATGTTTTCTAAACCCCAGTCAGTCAAGAAGAAATTACAGGCATCCAGAAGGGAGAACGAAATCTGAATCATAAAGTACTTGAGTGCGGAGGGTACAGGGAGTGATTTTTTTATTTTGTCATCAGAAGAATGCTAGATGTATTGTAGACCCTCAACCGATAACACTTGTGATAAATTGATAGAGAAAAACTGAGAGAAAGGATTGAGCAAGATGAAAGCTGACTTGCCAAGGCTGGTCTGGTTGTGTTCACATGGGAGCTGGATTTGAATGTAGTTTTCGCAGGAGACCCACAGCGTTAAGGTGCACAAGGGCATGCGTTATTTCTTTTAATTCTCGTAATTCCCACGGCGGCCACAGATGATGGGAGTCGAGGTTCGTCTCTGCCCTGAAAGAAGGGCTTTAGGCATTCGTGGCAAAAATGGACCTGATTAGGTCTGCGCTTGGCTCAGCAGGTTAACTTTCCTGTCGGTAACTGTTCCTAGACAAGATGCTTCAAAACTATGATGATCGGTTTGGGCTTGTCCGTGTTCACACTTTCTCTGTGGTGCAGATGATTTTGTTGCCACTTCCTGCGGCCCTGCCGGTTCAGAGCCTGCGCAGTGAGCAGCCTGGCGGCCAGATGAGGCAGCAGACGCGGCCTTTAAGACCTGGGGCTGCATCCTGACTCCGTCAGTCACGGGCTGTGTAAACTCAGGCGAGCCCTCCACGGTCCTGTGTTGATGACCGTGCCCGTCACACCCTCACAGGACGTGCTGTGTGGGGAAAGGACTCCTTGGATTGCTCCCCCTGGAGCCAGGTGACGGGAGGGGCCTCGAGCATCCTCTTAGTGACACTACCTGCCTTCCTAGCTGTCAGGTCTGATGTTGTCCTCTGCCCCCAGTGACCCTGCTTATTATTGGTAAATGATTTCTTCATTGAGAGGCATCCTTTACGAGAAGCTACATTTCTATGTAGGTGGTAAAAATGAGAAGAGTTGCTTGAGAGCTAGTTCTGCCTTCACATGGATATATCCAAAGTTAAAATCGGGCTTTGTGTTTCCAAGAGATGTTGAATGAATAAAAAGGGCAGAAATACTGGACCTTGGTCACAGTTCTTAAACTGTTCACTTAAGAAACATAGCTCTGTATTTACACACAGATAAGCTGAGAAGTCAGTGAGCAGAGCTACCTGCTGTAGTGGCTGTTGTACAGATAAAACATGAAAGATCTAGGAGATAATTATTCCTTATTTTTGTGCCTCCGTGTCACATACATAATAATTTTAATTTCATGCCAAAAGAAGTACTCCTTGTCTTTGCTAAAACCAGTGTAGCTGCTGTTGCAACTCTTGTCTTCCTTTCCTTCCCTCCCTCCCTTCTTCCTCTTACTACTTCTTTCTTCTTCCCTCCCCACCCCTTCCCCACCCTCCTTCCATCCATCCCACGGTGTTTATATAAGGAAAACACAGACACTAATCCTGCCTTCATGGAATTTACAGACTAGTGGAAGAAACAGGCAGTGTACAAATGCACAAAGGCAACTGCAGGTTATGATGTGCTATGAAGAAAAGAAGCATGTACAGTAAGAGTCTCAATAAAACCTTGTGTTTGCCTCTCCGTGTACATATTAGAAATTAAGAAGAGTGACGGAGCTGTTCTATTGTCACCTATTGGAGGGTAGATTTATAAGCATAAAGACTGGTTTTAGAGACTTCCCTGGCGGTCCAGTGGTTAAGACTCTGTGCTTCCACTGCAGGGGCACAGGTTCCATCCCCAGTTGGGGAAGATCCCACATGCCACGAGGCATGGCCAAAAAAAAGCGGGGGGGGCGGGGCCTGGTTTTATAAAGCTACCTACTACGGAATCACTGTTGGAGATTAGTATTTTGAGTTTGTTTCCATATAGGTAAAGAATAGATAGATAGATAGATAGATAGATAGAAAGTTAGTTTTTCCTAACAAGCACAAAAGACAACTTGTGAAAACCGATGTCTCATGTGTGCATTATAGGGTTGGCTGATGACTGTTGGTTGAGTTGTAATAACCTGGAGGAGAAGCTTTTATTTTATTTTATTTTATTTGTTACAAATAAGTTTAGAGCAAGGCTGTACATATTCTCTGCCGCTTTCAGAGGAATTTGGAGAGGGAGAGCTCATTTCTGTGGTATTTATGATAGCTGTCTGTTCCTAAAGATGATTTCATGGAAAATTCCCATCAGTGTCCTTAGGCTGAAATCAGGGATCGGGTCTGCTGTTCATGTAAGACTCAGTGGGCAAGAAAGCGTGGAAGGAAAGCCACCGCCCCGCTGAGGGTGGCCACCCTGGCCGGCAGGTCGGCCAGCTCAGGCTTACCTTCTGAACGTGGATACCTCTGCACATGTGCTGGGAGCTGAACGTGGATATCTCTGCACATGTGCTGGGAGCTGCTGGGGTCAGTGCACTTCGTACTTCCTGTCACCTGAAGAGAGGGCTCTGGAGCTGGGGTCCTTCCCAAGTCTCACCACTAAAGCGAGCAAAGACAGTGCTTTCAGTTCAGGTAACATGTCCGGGGTTTAAATTCTCACAATCCATCTTTGAGTCCCCTCGGGACAGACCTTGTCTCTTCTTCTTTGGCCCTTCTGACTAAAAGCAGCCAGGATTTTTAAACCAACTAACCTTTAAAGATTTCCGAACAGAGGAGAAAATTAGAGCAGAAACCTATTAAAGCCGAAGGTTATCTTTAAAATTACCTTTTCTCATTAGGAGTAGAACACTAGATCATTGAAAGTTTGTTCATGTTTGTGACTGATTGTATATTTAAATAATTTAAAAATCAGTACCTCATTTTAATGTTGAGTTCACTTCACGTCCATATCACCACCATCATTTCCATGAGGTTCTAGGTCTTTTGTAAACAAATTAAACACAGTACTTTGTTTATGACATGAATTAAATCTAGATCCCAATGATATTTGGCACCTTCTAAATACCCAGATGGGCACAGCGTTTGCCTTGAAGTGAAGACGTGCATGGGGTTTTAATCACATCATGTTTTATTTTTTCTCCTTTAAATATCGCCTTTTCAATAGTTGCTTCTTAATGAATGACTGGTTGTTTACTGTGGTTTAGAACCAAGAATTTGAACATTAAAAAATTCTAATCAAAATACAGAGGGAAAAAATTTTCCCTTTCAGTCTCTCATCTTTTATATTAGAATAAAAATAATTTGTCTTCCTTTTGGAAACTTAATAGTTTAAGAAATCCCATCATTCTCTTCTTGAAAACTTAAGTTTAATAAATCAGTTCTGAGGAAATTTAATTACAGTTCTTAAACTATAAAAAGCTCTTATAAAATAAAAACAAGGGTAAGGCTAGAATAAGTTTCACCTCTTGAGCATAACCGTCATTTGAAAGAAAATGCAGTTAACAAATAATTTTTGCTGTATCTTCTCCATTGTTTAATCACTGAAGATACTTGGATTGTTTTTTAAATAGCAGAAACAAGGCATGGAATTTGTTCTCTACCCAGGTAAAGATCATTTGAATCCAAAGACCAGATTGCAAAACAGGCCTCAGGTACCTACAGAGGTTGAGAGATGTTCAAGACAACCTGAAGGCAAGAAGGGGTGTGTTCTGTTGTAGGAGGTCTTAAAGGAGAATTTTATATCAGAATTATACCCTCTTTTATCTTTGAAAGTGAGTATATCTTCATGGCAGATTATTCTCTTGAAACAAGACGATCCGATGACCCACAGGGAAGTTATGCTTTGGGAGTGCTCATCAAATTAAGAAAAGAGGGACTTCCCTGGTGGTCCATGCTCCCAGTGCAGAGGGCCCGGGTTCGATCCCTGGTCAGGGAACTAGATCCCACATGCTGCAACTAAGAGCATGCATGCTGCCAACTAAGACCTGGAGCAGCCAAATAAATAAGTATTAAAAAAAAAAAATCAAGAAAAGAAAGAGCTTATAAAAGGGGCCAAGTAGCTCAGAGGCGTTGTTCCTTCTGCTGAACTTCTAAATACGAGCACAGACGTCATAAGAGCAGGTGTTTCCATTGCCCTCACACCTCAAAGACGTCCCATCAGCTCCTGGTTTTCGAGCTTCGGCTGTCCCAAAGGACCCCGAGCACTGTGGGTTTTAGGCTAGGGTTGGGGTTTGGTGAAAGTTGTTATTGCTTCAAAGGCAGAGGGCTGAACTTGGGTAAACATGTGGCAACCGAAAGCTGTTCTCTGTTCCATGAAAGCAGTGGCATGATGCTTTCAGATCCTGCCTGCAGACTGCCCGGTATGTCTACAGTTAGCATTGCATTTATAATGGAAATAAGTGATCCGACACTCACGTAGCTAAATATAATTTATAATTTTGAGGTAAGGTTGAAACATGAAAGATCATGCTTTTCAAACTGCTGTGATGACTTAGACAGACAACTCATTTTAGATAATGGTGAATTAAGCCTGCCAGCCATCTGAACATTTTTCACCCATTTGTTCAAACACCTGCAGTTGGGTGCTAAACGTGCATGTTTAATTGCTTGAACTTAAATTATAAAATCCCTAAAGGATGTTTTTATATAGAAGAAAATAAATCTCTTGCAAAAACTGTCTGCCTGCTCTCCTGAGCTCCTTGCCTCTCTCAGGACGTTTGTGGCAGTCCCTCTTAGAAGAGGTCCGCTTTGAAATACAGGAAGTTCAGCTCTTCGGGGAAAATGCAGAGGTCTGAACCGTGAACAACATCACTCCAGGCATTCCCTGGGGAGTCCACTTGGTCAGAAACAAGCTTCATGCAAGAGCTGAAGTTCATCCAGGTTTCTTGAAGGTGATGATTAACATGGTCAAAGGTCTGTTTTATCAGCCCAGAGCCCGCCTCTGTTTTTAAGCTCCAGCCATTCACCTCTGCTCTTGCTGACTCTCTGCAGCCACAGAAGATACCAGAACGGGATGAAAATGGCCCTGCAACAGAGCAGGGCACTCTTGGCTTGAGCCTTTTTATTTGTCCCTCCAGCGGTTCCTAGCTGTTGTGACGTCAAGGCTGCCATTTAAAGCAGAGAAAAAGGAAACCGTGGCCTCTCTTCGCATCAGTAGCCTGGACAAGCCGTTGTTTCTCAGGCATCCACAACACTCTCTGTCTGGCAGAGCTGTGCATTCCATGCCTGGGTGACCTGGTTAAATGGAGGAAACCAAATGCTCTCCGTTGAATGCTCTCCAAAGCAAGCATTCCACCCTGAGCTTCTGAAGCCCAGGCTTCACTGCGCCCGAGGACTGTAAATGGAGCTGCAGCAGTGCTCTGCATTATCTGCTTGCATGTGCAGCTTCTGTGTAGTCTTAAAAGAGAGCATGTCGTTCGCAATGGCCTTCATTAACGTACACTGCAACAGCGACATTATGTGCTGCCTTTGGCCTTTGGGGTCAGTGCTACAAAACCCTTTTTGGAAAAGCAGTGCTGTGTTAAAAATCTTCCGGAATCACAGTCAGAAGTTCAAAACCGCTGAACTGCCACTGGTTCTTCCCATCCCACTTCTGCTCACCCTGTTCCTCAATTTCAGATTTCTGAATTCTAGAAAGCTCTTGTATTTACTTACATATTAACTTCTCACGGTGCATTTTTGTGCTTGTATAACCTCTGCATGTATATGAAAAAGAATCTCTACTATAAGGTGTAGGTCGCAGGCTCTGGATTTTTCCTTATGAAGAGTAACACCTCTTGCTTTTCAGAGAGAAGGAGCTATTTCAAAGTATCACAAAACCGCTCTCTGTTTAGTAACAAGCCAAGATCCCTACAGCAGACAACAATCTTGCAAGGCCAAAAGCTCACTAATAACGTTCTGATCGCTTACTTACATGCCTCAGAATTCACCGACTTAAGACTCAGTCTCCCTAGGGCGTGCCTTCTTGGGTTTCTCTGGCATCAGAGACAACATTATTTTATTAGATTCTTGGAGGCGGACATGACAGTTACGAGAAAAAGCACAGCAATCACATTTTGTATTCCAGCGTTGTCTTGGTTAAGTCAATAATACGCTTTTGAGGTTTTATGTTACAAATCCCATTAAATCTTTCTCAAAACAACCCTTCTCTGAACGCTTGATTGAAGGATATTTGCAGAAACCAAAACCATTTAATTTTATACAGAGGTGTATATACACGTGTCAGGCGGGATCTGGATACACGTTGAGGCCTTTATAACTTGAATTATCATAAGACAAAATTCTTCCAGTTTATAAACTCTTGTCTTCTGGGGAAAAAAGTAGAGATCTTCAGGTAACTAGATAAAGATAGAATAGGTGGAGTGGATCTTGTAAAGTTAGAATTTACACAGTTTACTAGACTGCGGTCTGGTTTTGCCTAGACAATCAGACTTGCCCAGAGGCTAGCCTGATGCCATATGAATGCCGTATCTATGCCACCATAGATACAGTGGTGGGACCAGGGCATGGAGCTGATGAGCAGGTCTTCTTTATGGGTGCTTTGGGCTGGGTAAGCCTGCGAATCTTGAAATGAGAGGAAGCCTAGGGCATTACTTCCCATTTGTGGGCTGGAGAATTAGTTCTCTTATTGTTCACTACTATCTGCATATCAGTAATTCTTTTATTCTTCCTTTTTCTGTTATTCCCATTTCAAGAGGTCCTTGTTATCTGAAGATAACCGCTCCGAGAAAACTGTTACTCTTAGACAATTGACTTAAAACTGAATCAGATATTTTAAACAAACAGTAAAATTAAAAAAAGATTTTATTGGGATTAAGTCTTGAAAAGTTTAAAAAAAGTTGAATCTCAGTTTGTTTTACATTATATGACAGAAATTTGGACTATGATGAAACAATAGGCTATTTTTTAGACCAAAGATTGTTCACTTCTGTGACAGAGTCATAAAGAGGGTGATTTTTGTTAGAAGCATTTAATTTCCCCAAGGACCTCGCTTAATCTTTTGATACACAAGCCATTCTCTTGAAGAGCCTACCTCTCGTGTAATCATATCTGTTGACTTTTGCTTCCTCAGTTGTTAACTGTTCAAACTCCCTTTGATCCTTATTTGTCAGTGACTGTGTGTGACTCACGCAGTTCCCCAGCATCACTTTTATCAGCTATGTGTAAAACTGCAGTTTCTGTTACAAGTGAACTACATTGTATTTGCATTTTTATTCTGTAGTACTGAACAGCCAAGAAAGTGAGCAGGAATAGATACTGATGTTACCACTAAGTGATCACTTTGTCATTGTTGTTTATATTCTGATGATCGGTGCTTCCTTTTGCATCCTGGTAACTACAGGGACTCAGAGAATGATCATTCAAGTAGTTACATGGTACATTTAAAGCACTCAGTATGGCTTAGTGGGCTTTATCATCAACCACATGTAGATTTGTATGCCATTCCTGGCACTTAATAGATTTTATAACCTTGGGTGAGTTCTTCGCAGAACCTCAGATCCTTGGTGTGTAATGTAGAGTCATAAAACCAACCTTGTGGAGTGGTCATGGGGATTAGAGCCCACATATACAAAATTCCTGGGTCATGCATAGTGCGTGTAGCTCAAGAAATGATCCCTGTTAGGGTCACTGTTGCAGTTGTGTGGTGCCGTACGTGTTATGAGACTTTCACGTTCAGTTCAGGCTGAAGAGCTTAAACTTCAGCCAAGTCGCTGAACATTTTTAAGGTGTGCATTCACCTGAGGAAGCTAAGTTTCAGAAGGTCACATTTGGTGACTGTGTATGTCCCAGATTAGATCATATCATTTGATAACCATTTTCTTCATGCTGTAGATGAGCACACCAAGTCCCAAGGAAACCACATAACTTTCTCAGGACCACATGGTTTGCATCTGGCAGAGGCAAACCCAGAACCCAGTCTTCCTACTCTTTACTGTGTTCTTCTGCCACGCAGTTGCTCGTTGGCAAGTGAACAATTAAAAAGGCTGTCATAGTTGTCCAGGAACAAAGTGATAAAGGTCCGACAGATTTTTTTGAATCGGGAATGGGCGGGAGAGGACAAAGACAGCAGTCACTGGAAACAAGCGCTGATTAGACTTGGCGACCGATTGGCTCAGCTCTGCTCCCTGAAGAAGGGTTAGGGTCCAAGTTCTCAAGCCTGGTCCTATGGCCGTACAATTAATTAAGCTAAGACAAATAGACGTTGTTGGTTTTGTTGTTTCCTGATGAGTTTGAAAGGACCACCCTGTCCAGATGGAAGTATGTAGGATTGAAGGTAGGAGAAGACGCCTGTGTGAAGAAATAACTTTGAGATTCTAACGCCAAAGAAGGACCGTTGAAACCATCGTGCCGTAGAGAAGTATACACACCTCTGCGTGCGTGCGCGCGCATGCGTGTGTTAAACTGGATTTTCTGACATATTCCCCATTCAGGACTAAGCCACATTCTAACTTACGGCTCAGTTATAATTACAGACTGTTATACCTTCATCAGAAAGAAGAGCTATTCTCATAGATTCTTCTGTGTCTGTGTGTTTGTTTTGTTGGATGCATCCTGCTGTGGCATGGAGAGACAGACTTTGCTGGGCCCTGTTTTGTAAACAAATCTGCTCACACACACTCTCTTCTATCATTGTGTGTGTACACGGGCTCTGCTTTTCCCACCAGACACACGGAAGCCTAGGAATTCAGAAGCTTGTTTTCTTTTAGAAATATGCAGCCATCAAAGAAAAATGTGGGCATGCATTTAAAATGTGCGCATCTACCCAGTGTGAGTTTTTGACTCTTCACGATTCTAACTCTGGGCCATGAACTCCTCAAGAACATTGCAGCCCGATGCACATACAGTACCCCTGGGAGGCATCCTGAAGCCACCTTAAAACTATTGATTGAGCTCAGCAAGTAGAGAAAGCTTTCTACCCTCCAAGATCATTCTGTGGGATTAGTCAGCCAAGATGATAAAGTATAATACTAGTTTTTCCAAGAAGAGGTGATTCGTCCCTTTCTTAGATTGGACTATGAACTTAGCATAATGTATATTTATACAGTCACTTCCTACCTGTAGTTTTTTGCACGTTTTATTTAATATTCCAGCCAAGTTCAAGTTTTTATGACAGGAAGTATGTGAATGGTTATGACAGGAGTAAATAACGTTTGATTTTATGATTACAGGAAGTAACTTTTCATGCCAAATAAATCTTTAGGGGGAAAAGTGCCGGCTTATAAATGTAACGTACATAAATTTCCCAGAATCTTTGCTCTCTGAAGGGGAAATAAAAGCAGAATGTGGTCTTATTTCTTTCTCTTCTTAACTTTTCTTGTCAACAGATGTCTTTGTTTTAGGATGAGGTATTTTCGGGTATTTCGTTGTGACCCAATATGACACGGAACCATTAAAAAAACTCTGCGTGAATATAATAAGGCCAAACGTTATAGAATAAATAGCATGAAAAGTTTGAATACCCTAAGTAGGAAATTACTTTTTCCTTCAAGAGTAAATGACCAAATTATCAATCACCATCGAAGCCAAGGAGGCCCCAGCTTCCAATTCCTCTGGTTTCCACGTTCCGTAAGCACATGGGAAAGAGAGTTTGTTTAACATCAGGTCTGCATATGAGCAAGTTTACAAAGAAAAGAAAGAATTGGATAGAACTTCAGTTATGTTCATCACAGGAGAACTTTGATAGAGGCTTTGTGTTTCTCTGACTTAAAAAAAGAAGAAGAAAAAATAGGACGTAAAGATTGATTTCCCTCATCTTTCTCTTTTCTTCTTAAAGCCTGAGGGGCGTGTAGTGAGAAGAAAATGTCTGACACATTTCTGAGGACTGATGTTACACATGCATGCGTCACATGAGTGAATGAATGCCTGACAGATCAAAATAATACTCAAGAAGTGCTTCCCGGTTCCGGGCGGCTGTGAGGCAATGGTGCAGCACCTTGTGATGGAGGGGCAAACCTTGCCTCTGTGCCGGGGATCCTCACTCCACCATTCTGATCGAAGGGATCTCTAGATCCCTTCTGCCTCAAAAACTCAGTGTCACAAATTTTGCAAAGAGGTAGTTTGCAAATTATATGAAGCTGTTCTCAGAGAACAAACTGATGTGTTAGAGTTAGCAGTACTTAGTTGTCATTAGTTTTCTTTCAGTTCTGCGGAGAATATATTTGCATGTGACATGAGTAAAAATCTGCCTCGAGTAGTAGTTTTCAGGGCGGCTTTACTTAACACGTATCATAGCCCGACGTGGCGGGCGGACGTGCTGATGGAAGGCTCCGAGCAGAGTGATCAAGGTGAGGCTCCCTGGCTTTGAACCCTGGCTCCACCACCTGCCGACTGTGTGACTGTGGTCAAACCCGTAAAGCCCCTGAGGCTGTGTCCTTATCTGTAGGATGGGAATAATCCGAAGAACTGAGCTTGTAGGGTTGCTGTGAGGATCGAATGAGTAGATCCGTGTAGGTGCCTAAACCGGCCCTTGTAGTCAGGTTGCTGTCACCATGGACACACTGGCTGAAAGAGGCTGGGTGATCTGGACCAGAGCAGAGCATCACCGGGGGAAGAGGCGGAACCCCATGCGAGGCCTCCTGACTTCCCGCGTTGGGTCTGGTGCCCTTCCTGTGTGAGGCCACACCCCAACGTTTCTATAAAAGGGCCGCTAAAGAGTGCACTCCTTTCCGTTGTTTAAAAGGAAACTTTGAGTAAACGTTAGCTGTGAAGAACCTTTGTGACAGGGTTTTGTTTTGTTTGCGGGGGATGGGGGGACAATGGGCCCAGAGGTCTGGAGAGCAAACACTGATTCTGTGAACTCGGGCTTGCAGGATATCCACAGGTAGCAAATTAGAACAGGACCTGGAAAGCCCCTGTAGCTTAATCACATTCTGAATACCCACCCTTAGAAATAGTCCCCTCAGCCTCCCCCACTTACAGGAGTTCCTAGAGGGCGACAGCTTCTCAGCAGCGGCCACGTGGGTTGGGTTCATATTCTCCATACTGTCCCCGCATGTATTTTTATGATCTTTATTCTGTTTTGTTCTACTTTTCCTTTCTCTTTTTGAAACCTCTGCATTGGCCACCCAGGACTTAAGATGAACTTTCATAAGGCACAGTCTGAAACAGGAACAAACTGCACAGAAGCTTTGAGAACTTGGAGCATGTGTATGAACGTGACACAGTGGGAGGGGAAATTAGATATTCTAACATTTGAGTAAGTGTCTGGCCTCTAATCATTCACCAAGCTCAGTATCAATAGGAGTTGTTTTTTTTTTTTTTTTTTTGCAGTACGCGGGCCTCTCACTGTTGTGGCCTCTCCCGTTGCGGAGCACAGGCTCCGGACGCGCAGGCTCAGCAGCCATGGCTCATGGGCGCAGCCGCTCCGCGGCATGTGGGATCTTCCCGGACCGGGGCACGAACCCGTGTCCCCTGCATCGGCAGGCGGACTCTCAACCACTGCGCCACCAGGGAAGCCCTCAATAGGAGTTTTTTAAGCTGTAGATATTTAAAATTGCACTCCCTCTAGGGTTCCTGTTCTTTAGACATCATACAGAGAGGTCCTCTTTACATTGAGCAAGTTCATGATGAGGTCTTGGGAGTGAGGCCAGAGGGATGACTGTTGTGTAGTGTTGTTGGTTTGAATCAAATCCTTAAGGACATTTATTGGTGCTGTTTTTTACTCATCCTCAATTTGAAGGTTGTATTCACACCATGCATATGGTTTCCATACTCTTCTTTTTAAAGTATCAGTTTTGGTAAAATTGTGAAAACATTTCACATTCGTGAAAATTTCCTTCCAGAGTATAAAACACAGACGGTTTTATTAAAATTTTTCACATGTATTCTTTATGTTTATCTTGAGTGTTCAAAAATGAGAAATACAGGAGCTGGGGTAGAAGGTACCACCACGTTAGAAATTGAGGGCTGGGCGGTGCCGTGTAACAAATAACGTGAACACGTTGGATCTGTTTGTTTTTATTCTTCAGTCCCATTAAGTGGAAGCTCGTGTTTTTCTCTTTCTGCCTGCATGAACTCCTCTGCTCCCGTACCCCACCATTCCCACCCAAGACAGAAGCACATAAACAGCCTGAAAATAAAGGACAGGTTTTTTTTTAAAGCTCCTCATTTAGCAAAGTGTCTACAAGTCTCTTCAGAAAATGAGCTGTGTCACACTGATGCTCCTTAAGATGGGATAAAAGCAATTTTTCTTAGTTTGCCCAGTTATCAAGAAATTCTACTCTTCTCTAAGTGATCAGGTTTGGTTAAAGCCAAGAGAAATACAAAAGGCCACATCTTAGCCCTTCGTGGTCGGTTTTCAAGGGGCGCTTTGGTGCAAAAATCACGTGGTCACTGTTAATGTGAGGGGCTGTTAGAAATAGGTGTTTTTCTGCCCCCATCACAGACAAATCTGAAAATGTTCCCTCTTCTCCCAAACCCCGGGGATGGCACTCAGAGGCTGTGTCTTCAGTGTCTCAGCACCCAGTGGGGAAGATGATTTCCATAATTGAAATATAGGGACAAACAAAAATAGCTCTTTTTCCTTGAAGGGTTAATGTTCTAAGCAGCTTCAGATTGGTTCACTTGAATCTTAAAATTACTTTTCTGGTCACGCGCACTGAAGGTCTAAGCATTTGTGAAATGTCTTTTTTTTTTCTTTCTCCTGATGCTGTTCTCTCTTGGCTGTCTTAATTACACAGGGGTTGAAAAACCAAATTAAAATTAGGCGTGGCTGGTAAACAGCGATCACGTTGCATGCTTTTAGCTTTGAATGCTTGTTGGAGTTACTTCTCCTCCCTGTATTGCTTTCCTCCCCACTTTTTTTTTTTCCAAAGGAAATATCATAAGCTCTTTTAGAAGTACTCACAGGAAGTGAGTATCCGTATGCTGGTTACTCGCCAGCAACTGAGCGCTGACAGGTTGACAGTGCTGCTGCCCTCCTCCCAGATTTATTTGAACCTTTCTGCCAGAGTCCGGGAATATTCAGGGTGTACAGACCAAAGGGTTTTTGTGTACTGAGGGAGTTAGAAGAGGAAACTGGTCATCGCGCGTCATCTCGGTGGATGGTGATTCAGGGAGCTGTGACGGGGGGTCAGCGAGGCACGTGGCTGCCGCCGTTTCTGAGGTTTCTGCTCACTTCTCAGAGGGCGGGCTGTCTTCTAAAAATTAGTGCTCCCTCCGCCGCCAACGACGATTCTTTTGCAATGAATCACTTCCAGAAATGAATAGCCACAGTTTTTTGGAATGAAGGTTGTGAAATCCCTCGTTCATAATGGCAGGTTTTCAGTTGGTGGTTTTATCAGAGAGAATTTCTCAAGATCAAAACGAAACTTCCTCTTTAAAAGGAAAGAAAGTACTCTCAATACAGAAAGCAAAAGTATTTCCAGTCTCCTCCTGACGCACTGTCACAGAAGATCTCTGTACTTGTATTTAGAGATACACATCCATATACTTGCCTGAACGTGTGAGTCCTTGGAATTACGGATTCGTTGCCGGTAGCTGGTGATCTCCTACGCAGAAGGTCGCTAACTACAAGAAATGTTACGTGCGGTGAGTAGGTGGTAGATTCTGAAGATTATTGCTAACCCCGTGCTCGTCCTCTTGAGTCATGGATTCAGAGGACTGCTAGCAAGCTCTTAAATACTTCTGCTTTGTATGATTTAATGGATGGAGCTGCCGGACTCATGGAAGCCTGTGAAAGGTTTTTCAGAGCATGGGTTAATTGCATAATCATTGAATCTTTTGAATATACTAGTCCTTTGGAGGGAGAAAAGATGTTTTACAGAAGGAAGCAGTTTGTGGGGGGCTTTTAGAGATGCAGTTACTTCTCTTCTGTGTTTTAAGTATCACTCCATCTTCTTGTGTGAAAGAAAGAAATGACTACACGGTTTCAACAGAGAAAAAGTTACGCCAACTCTTTTTAAGTGAAGAAATTTCATCCACGTGTTACTCCTAACTGGATTTTTGTCCTCCTGACTATTCACAAGGGGAAACTACCCCATGAAACAGACTGACCTTCTGGCAGTATCTGCGATGTGTCTCACCCAGAACCCGGTGGGCTCTCCATGGACTATCGGCAGCACTTTTATCGAGGGGGCAAAGAGAGGGAATCCAGTTACTGGACACTGAGTGCAGCTTCAGAAATTGTTCTCTCTCCTGAGCGGAGAAGTTGTTTGACCTACTGACTCATTTCATAGGAATTGGGGAAAACAACCTAGTGTGGTTTTCATTGTTAGTCCTGGAGGATTCCAAAGTCTGTGTGTCTGCAAATAAGATGAGCTGGAGAAAGGTAGTGTTGCCCCTTGCTGTTTCTACTTGCTTGTTCTCCTGATGGAATTCAATCCCTTGCTTCCAGGACAAGTCTAGCCTGTGCTTGGAGATCCTTTGTGTGGCTGTTCAGTGGTGAGTACGGATGACAGCAGTTTCTGATTTTTACTAGTGTTTGCTTCTCAATTTCTGAAGGGCATTTAATCCAAGTAAACGCTGTAAAGAGCATTTTTTCCGGGCACGTTTATGCTACGTTTTATGTTGACCTGTAGAAAATACACTAGGTGCGGTGATAGTTAGAAAAGATAGCATAACCCGTAGACAGCAATGAAAGTTAAGATTTAAGGTATATTTTGACAGAACAGATTTTTGCAACTTAATGACATGAAGGCAGTTTCGATTTTGACATAATTAAGTGATTTTTTGGGTAATGTTATTTAAAACACAAGTATGGAAGGTAGCAGTATATTCTAGCAAAAATAATGTAATTACTAATAGTTCATGAAAGGCATATATTTTTGGCTACTAACATAATATTTATGTGCAGAGAAACTTTTGATTCTTGATGTTTTGGTTTTAAAGTAAGTTCTATTGAATCAGCTAAAGGTATCAAAAGAGGACAAAGTAAGTATACTGTACTTGGATAAAGGCAGAAGCTGAGGGTGTTTGAAGTGATTGGTATTTAAAGGGTTAGATTACGGCCTCTGTATAATTTCATATATGATGGGTCCACCAAATCACACCCTCAAGTTCTGTTCTTCACTAATGCAACAGATGCTTAGTGCATAATTATTACAGAGTTGCGCATTCTCTTTGGAGATGGCTGAGGAGAGAGTTGATTCGGTCATGCTGGCGCTGTTTATCCAATTTACTGCTTTATGTCTGAGTGCCTTAGGGTGGGGCTCTCACCCTTTCCAGGGTGGTGGACCCCTTTGAGGTTGTGATGGACGCCATGACTCCTCTTCCCACACTCATACGCAGACACTTGCCCGCATTTTCGGCACTTCTGCAGCCACCGTGGGGCTCATCCGCGGGCCCCGCTTAAGGGCCCCGCCAAGAGCAAGACCTCACCATGACTCTGCCATTCCCTAGCTTCCCAGCAAACACTAGAATTTAAAAGAGGAGCCATCCAAGTCGGAAAGAAGTCATTCTCTGTGGTTGCTGGGGGGGGATGAATATAAGGTAGTTCAGCTGAGTACACAAAAAAACGCCACTAAAAAGAAAATGTAGCCCTTATAGGCCGTCAACTAAATTTAAGTCAGTCCTGTAATGCTGTTGTGGAAAAAAATAGACATGATTCTTGAGTGTATTAAAAGGAGTATGACATAAAAGGGTAAGAAAATAAGACTTGCATTAGTCAGACTCATTATTATGTCCAATCTGAGTCACGTTTGAAAAAAGATTTTGGGTAATTGTGAAGAGCTCCGATATACAAGCAACAGAAAGTTATATACCCTTCTAGCAAAAGAGAAAGTAACCAGAGGTTTTAGTCCCCAGAAGGCTAAAGGATTTCTTGCTAAAGGTTCTTAAGTAGTAACAGTCTGACTTATCTTTGTAACACACTGCCTGCTTTCAGCAAATTGCAGTCCTTTAAATGGCTGTCCTGTGTAGGGACACTTGTAACACTTCTGTGATAGCTTTGGCAAGAGCAAATAAATTCAAATAAAACCAAAGAGATGTCGTCAAGACATAAAGTATATAATAAATACACTTCTTTGTTGATTAATAGATAAGAAAATCTCGATTGCCAAGATGATAAAGTAAACGGGTGGCTGAGAGAAGTTATGAAATCTCTGGGATCTCTTTCAAGATGAGAACAGGGAATTCTGTTTTAGACGGTGGAAACATTTATTAATTCCTTCTACAAGCTCTGAGGGCCTCCTTTGCTAGATGCTCACGATCTGATAGAGGAGGCAAAGGTACAAAAACAGATTCGCAGTGTATGATTAGTGCTCTGGCGGCGAGAAAACAGCACATGCCGCAGGACCTCATAACACTCAGCCACCATCCGTGAGTCTTCCCAGCGGAGGCGGTGTCTGAATTCACCCGTAAGGGACAGCCTTCAAGGAGTTAGCTGGACCAGGAAGGCAGACGTGGTGGTGAGGGCTTCAGGCAGGAGGAACAGTGTAGGCACAGGCTCAGAGCAATAGGTGGTATGGTGGAGGGTGTGGGGAAAGGAATGATGAGAGAGGGTGAAGCAGAAGGAATCACTGATAGAGGGGTCTAATGCGCTGTGCCGTGTTTGCCTGAAGGTGTCCACCTAGGAGGGTAACGAGGCCAGATGTACTCTTCAGAAAGATCACAGGGCTGCCCTGGACGGACACCGATGGCTGTGGAGTCCAGAGAGATTAGCGAGGTGAAGATGGGGAAAATGTGAAGTAAGGTTAGTGGCTTAGGTTATTAGGTGGTATCGATCACCACAGAATGAAATCCGAGAGGAAAAAAGGTTTGGAGGGGAAGACAAGGCGACATGGATGGAGCAGGCCGAGGTGTAAGAGCCCACGCGGGCCGGAAGGCGGTTTTTATGGGTGTGGACCTTGCAATGTAGGTTAGCAGCAACAATTCGAAGTCGGTGGTGGCCTTGACTTGTGTGAAGACCTGTTGCTAAAGCAGTGGGGTCACTCTTCCAAATTGTTTATATGGTATTTAAATTTTTTTCTGACTAACTTGTAATGAAACTTTTTAAAAAAAGTAGAATAAGGTGAAGATGAAATAAAAATTACCTCTGATTCCATCACCCAAAGCTCTGTTAATATTTATGTATATTGATTTCCTTCCAGTATTTTCCTGAATATGCACACATGTGCGTGCGCACACACACACACACACACACACACACACACAGTTGCAAGATCAGCATCATTCTGTATAGGCAATTTTATATCTTAACATTAAATGCACATCTTCTCCACATGCTTTAAACTGCTTTAAAAACATTTTAAAATGTTTTTAAATAATGGTGCATTATTCTCTAATTTGGGGGTGTTCAGTTTGCTTCCATTTTTTTAAAAGCTATTTTTACATTACAATAATTATCCTTTTTTTTTTTTAGTATAAAACTTTTAATTATATTTTGGCTAGAATTTTCCTGAGAAGTTTTTTTTTTTAATTGATTTACAATATTATATTAGTTTCAGGTGTAGAGCATAGTCATTCAACATTTTTATAGATTATACTTCATTTAAAGTTATTACAAAATAATTTTATAAAAGGTAGTTCGAATCTCTTAATCCCATACCCCTGTTTTACCCCTCCCCCCCATTCCCTCTCCCCACTGGTACCCAGTAGTTTGTTTTCTAAATCTGTGAGTCTGTTTCTTTTTTGTTACATACATTCATTTATTTTTTTAAAACTTATTATTATTTTTTAAATTTATTTATTTATTTTGGCTGCTCCGGGTCTTAGTTGCGGCATGCGGGATCTTTTAAGCGTGGCATGCATGCAGGATCTAGTTCCCCAAGCAGGGATCAAACCCATGCCCCCTGCATTGGGAGCTCAGATTCCTACCCACTGGACCACCAGGGAAGTCCCTACATTTGTTTGTTTTATTGTTTTAGATTCCACTAACATACAGTGTTTGTCTTTCTCTGTCTGACTTATCTCACTCAGCATGATACTCTCTAGGTCCATCCACATTGTCACAAATGGCGGAATTCCACTCTTTTTCACGGCTGAGTAATATTCAATTTTGTGTGTGTGTGTGTGTGTGTGTGTGTGTGTGTGTGCGTGCGCACGTGTGCGTGTGTATGTATACATATATATGTGTATGTATACACACACACACACACACCACATCTTCTTTATCCACTCACCTGTTGATAGACACGGGTTGCTTCCATATCTTGGCTTTTGTAAATAGTGCTGCTATGAACATTGGGGTGCATGTATCTTCTTCAGTTAGTTTTTATTTTTTATTTTTTTGGATATATACCCAGGAGTGGAATTGCTGGATCATATGGTAGTATTTTTAGTTTTTTTGTGACACCTTCATACTGTTTTCCATAGCGGTTGCACCGATTTACATTTCCAGCAGTGTACAAGGGTTCCCTTTTCTCCACATCCTTGCCAAAATTTGCTATTTGTAGATTTTTTGATAATACCTGTTCTGACAGGTGTGAGGTTATACCTCATTGTGGTTTTGATTTGCATTTCTCTAATAATTAGTGTGTTGAATATCTTTTCATGTGCCTATTGGCCATCTGTATGTCTTCTTTGGGAAAATGTCTATTTAGGTCTTCTACCCATTTTTTAAACTGGATTGTTTGTCTTTTTGATGTTGAGTTATATGAGCTGTTTATATATTTTGGATATTAATCCATTATCAGTCATACCATTTTCAAATATTTTCTCCCACTCAGTAGATTGTCTTTTCGTTTTGTCCCATTCAGTAGGTTGTCTTTTTGTTTTGTTGAAGGTTTCCTTTGCTGTGACAGTAATTAACCTTTTAAATACATGCGTCTTGGACTTTTTTTTTTTTTTTTTGTGGTACACAGGCCTCTCACTGTTGTGGCCTCTCCCGTTGCAGAGCACAGGCTCCGGACGCACAGGCTCAGCGGCCATGGCTCACGGGCCCAGCCGCTCCGCGGCATGTGGGATCTTCCCAGACCAGGGCACGAACCCGTGTCCCCTGCATCAGCAGGCGGACTCTCAACCACTGCGCCACCAGGGAAGCCCTATTTTTGGTTGATTTATTCAACAGCTATTTGATGAGTACCCACTCTGTGACAGGCGTGTGGCATTTTTTAATGGCTGTCAGTAAAGTTTAACTTCTTTATGTGTTTATTAGTCCATTGTTTCCTTTTATAAATGTTCTGTTCATGTCCATTACTGACTTTTCTGTTGGGGTGTAATTATTCTATAATGTATTTGAACTGTTCTGTAATTTATGTAGTCTTTGTGTGTGTGTGTGTGTGTGTGTGTGTGTGTGTGTGCGCGCGCGCACGTGTGCATGTGATATTTGCAACAAATATTTTCCCCAGCTTCTTTGATTTTTAATTTTGCTTATGATTTTTTGAGATATAGAACCTTTATATTTTATTTGGCTGAAAATGAAATGATTTTTGTCTGGTTTTTTTTTTCTTTGTGACTTCTGTTACTTTGGG
The DNA here is from genome assembly GCF_951394435.1 of Stenella coeruleoalba. NCBI lineage: Eukaryota > Metazoa > Chordata > Mammalia > Artiodactyla > Delphinidae > Stenella > Stenella coeruleoalba. The sequence goes on along the minus strand of NC_137155.1, from coordinate 83,699,993 downwards.
CTTAGGAATTCCTTCCCACCCAGAAGTTGGAAAATATTCATCTAATTAAAAATTTAGAGAAACATTTTTTATGTAAAATCCACCAAATTAGAAGTGAAGTGTGAGAAAAAGATCCAAATTTTTTTTTTTTTCCACAAAGTAGATCCCTCAACATTGTGTGCTGAGTCATCTGCATTTACCCAGTTAATCTTTGGTGCTTCTTTTATATTTCAAGACCTTGTACTGTTATATCTAGCTGTAGGAGTCCATGAGTTTTGGTGGATATTAGCACCCGAGCGGAGATATGAAAATACTTTTTTTCCAACATCTTATTATAAAAAATCTCAAGCACACAGCAAAGTTGAAAGAATTTTACAGTGAACCCCCATATATACACCTATTAGATTCTGCAATTAATGTTTTAGCACTTTTTCCTTTATCATTTATCTATTTATGTGATACCTGTTAAACCTCCTGAATCATTTGAATTCAAAACTGGGCTCAAAGACATTTTCCTTCATTCTGTTTTTTCTCTAACTTGTAGGCTTGATTTCCAGGAAGCTTTTAGCAATTTATATTAATACAGTAAAATAGTGAACATCCTAATAGATACCAAAAGAAACTGCTTGGTTTCTCTTAATTTCATGGATATGGTTTGATTGGTCAGCGTTATGATGATGATTCACATCACGATGGGTTTGTTTTTCAAACATCGTTCTCTATTAAGGGCTCCGTCCTCCACTACAGTACAGTTGCTTTTTGTTCTTTTCGGATGGAACTGAAGAGGACATTGAAGAAAGGGATAGAAAGGCTACTCAGTAGACACCAAGATGCTTGTGTAAGTCTGTGGTGGGTGGGCCTTGCCAGAGCTGGCAAGGGGGCTGGCTGGGCCGCAGTGGGCTTTGAGAGAAGGCTTTTGCCGGAGTCAGCCACGTTTCCGAGTGGCTGCCATAAGGCTCTGCCGCCGGAGCCCTCAGCGTGAAGGCTGATTTGCCCAGGGCAGCCTGTCCCAGACCTGCCCTGCTAAACGTTTGGCTTTGAATGGCCCTGGTTCACAGCGAGTGATCAGGACGAATAAACCTTAGGTCAAGGAGCTTAGTCACCTCTTTCCAGCCTAAATGATGAGCACCCTAAATTCCCATGAGTTTTTGGTGCTTGAAAGCATCTCAGCTTAGAGATGGGTTTGCAGCCATGTCTTAACAGCAGACCGACCTACCGCGTCTGCCTCTTGGCGCAGCATACAAGTAGATGATGGAAGAAGGCACAGCCTGCGTTAAAAGACTCACCCGTGGTCACCGCTAGAAATTAACCGTGGTTTAATTTTTGTACTTTTTTTCCCCCATCGAAGCCTCAATTTCCTATATGCAGAATAAGTTGATTTCATTAGATGATACAGAAGATTTTTTTTCTTTATCCTAAACTTTTGATTTTAATCTAGAGCATTAAATGTAGGTCAGTATTCACCCCTTTCTCAGAAATCTGGGAAGACAGTTTTTTTGTTTGGTTGGTTGGTTTTTTTCCCCAGTTTCTTTGAATAATACTTTCCAGGCTGTTAAGACCATCGATGAAGCTCACCAGACTCTGGATCTAGGGCTAGAATTGTAAAGCCGTTACTTCCTTGTGAAAGGAATGAGAGGGCATTCCTGAGACGGCGCAGAGGGGGAAGCCTTACTCACAGGAAGCATATTAGCTGACTAGCTGCCTACAGAGCATGTTCCCTCCTCGACCTCCGGGAGACTCATCCTGTGGTCCAGTGTCACCTTTGTTCTAAATATTCTGCTCGTAGCGGATGATGATGCGATAGTATTTTAGAAGTCTAGCCAACCAGTGCTTTGAAATGGAAGGATAGCTATACCGGAAAAATTTAACATAATCTAAATTGATACTCTAGTAATATCAGTATTCAGAAGAGGCATCCTATTTGAGGGATTTTCAGGAAAAAGAAAAGTTCAAGAACCTGAGTTCTTCCCATGCCGCTGTCCCCTCTCGCCTTTACACTCCAACAAGACTCAGCTTGTTGCTTCCCAAACCCGCCGGGCCATTTCCTGTTATCCTCCCTCTGAACATGCAGCGCCTCCAGCCTTACCCCTCTGCCCACCTCCCGGGCACCATCACGCCCCACCCAGCCCAGTGCTGCCTTTCACTCTGCAGATACACAAATGCTAAAGTGTGGAGTTTATTTGGCTTTCATTAATTTGCCAGAAGCAAGGAGAGGGTAGTTACAAAGCACTACTCTATAACCTGTTATTTTCTACGCTATTAGAATGTAAAGCAGACTGATGTAAGAACCGGCTGTCCCCACCGGTCACCACCATGCTGTGCATAGTGTTTATGAATCGTCTTCCAAATCCACAGCTAGTTTTAAAATCTGGCTTCCGGGCTAGGTCTGCAGGAAATACGACTGTGAGATCATAAATGCTATGGAGTGAGTATGAAGTTATTTACCAGGTCCTGTTATGTCAGCACTTGGGAATCGTACGAAAGCTGCTTTGTAAGCTGGGTTGTACCTGTTTGGAACCTAGTATCTCCAAAGGGGTTAACATGTTAGAAATATAAATGGCTTTAAAATGAGTTTAAATTAAATCATAAAGTTTTTAAACATAAAATAAGGTTTGGGGTACATTCACAGGCAGTGGGATTATTTAACAGGTTTGTAAGGAAAATAAGATATGTGAGGTACATCGTTAACTTTTAAGATAGATGTCTTGAAGAGAAAACTCTAACGAAATACCCTATGGTGTTACTCTCAGGGATTTAAAAAAAACAACAGAGGGCACAGAAACAATGTTTTAGGTAGATGGGGGATATTTTCCAGTAAGGAATCTTTCATGTACTGATTTAATTGAGAGCCCTCTCATTTGAAACTCAAGTATGAATATCATCACCACTGTGGTGATAACAGTGTCAGTTAGCTGTGACCTAATCTGTACCAACCATGACTAACCAAGGGTTCCAGGTCACTTCGGTTGTATTTCCTGTGGCCTCGCTGTTCCGGGGGCAGGATTAACAAGGAATAACTCATTTCTGTGTTCAGGCCTCTAATTTTTCATTCATGTAAACAATAGGTGAGAATAGACCTGACCCAACACAGGTGCAAGAGATTAGTAATGCTAACAACAGTAGGTAACACTTTGAGCTGGGCCCCCCTATGTCAGGCACTGGGCCGAGTACTTTACTTGGTTGTCCGTTTTAATAAACAATCCTGTGTGGCAGGTGCTATTATTATACCCATTTTACAGGTAGGAAACTGAGGCACAGAGAAGTTAAGTTTTTTCTCCCAAGATTACACAGCTAGTAAGTGGAGGAGCCAGGATCAAATCACAGAAGTCTGGCTCCTAAACCCAAGCTCTTAATTTGTATCCTATTCAGTTTCCATAAATGACTCATTTATTGGAGGTATTTTTATCCTTTGGGGCCGCTCAGTTTCATTTAGTCAGTTATCTCTTGGAGTGGTTTTAATGTATTAGGGAGGATGGATGCAGGCCCCAAAGCTGCGCATCATCGTGCCTTACCTTGCTCTGGATCTTCACCTGGTTACAGCTTGTCATTAACGACGCACGTTACCACAACCTGCCCCCACAGCTCCGGCCAACGTGCTTTTGGTAATAAGAGAGTAGTATGTCCAAAAAAGGTAATTAACAAAGCAACTATCCCACCTACCAAAAAAGTGATGAGGTGTGGCCCATGATGGAATCCCCTTTTCATTTATTACTGGAAATGAATAGAAACTCATTAATATTGTGCCTTCCAGTAAGTTCAGGCCCTATAATTTAAGCACACTGTCAGGACCCAGAAATCTCATCTTGTGAGACTATTATTGCTTGGTAGACTGACTACATAATGCCTCGGTCAGGAAGAGCGGGTTTTCCAGTGATATGGAAGAAAGACCCTTCGTGCGTTGGTCTCATCTTTTGGCATTACCCCATCCTTACCCCTATTCCATGGTCTCTGGTCCAGCCAGATGAAGCTGGTCATGTTTGCCCTCCACGTGGAATCTCTTTCCTTCCCTCTCTTCCTAGCCAACCACTACTGTTCCCTTCAGATGAAACCTCCTCCAGGCAGCCTTCCCTGACTGCTCAGGACCAGGTCAAGTGCCCCACATGCTTCCACAGCACCCTCTGCTTACCCCTGTGTACACACATCATACCAAGTTCTAACTTCCTGTTTCTTGTCTGTCTGCCCTGACTTGCGCTGGCCCTTTAAGAGCCAGGATAGGTATTGTTTACCTTTGGATAAACACCCTGACACACAAGACAGTGCCTGACACGTGGCAGGTACTCAACAAATGTTCGAATGAGAGAGAGGTAGAAATGCCATACTTGGTGACAAGGGAAACTAATACATGAAATATCCAGTGTTGACAGATCCTAAGGTACATTCATGATATTACCTGACTGAATCCTCACCGCAACTCTGGGAAGTCAATTTCTTTCACCCCATTGCACTGACATGGAAACATCAGCTTACCCCGGTGCATATACACAGTTTGTAGGTGGGAAAGCCAGGACTGGAGCTTAGGTCTCTGACCCCAGGTCTTACGTTCTGACATACCACGTGAATATTCCAAGGCCGGTCTTAGTTCAGGTATTAGACTCTGTAACAAAGCAGTGTGTCATTCTTGTCCTCACCAAGTAGGTCCAGAGGGAGAATCAACAGGTTTTAATTTCTCTCCCTTTTAATGTCTTCCTTGGCATCCTCCTACCCCCCATCCCCACCCACGTTTCCAGTGGAAGCCTTACAGTGACCTGTGATGGACCCTGTGCAAGTTCCTAGGTGTTGACGGTGAATCTTCTGTAGGCAGACCAAGCTGGCTGCTGCTCTTATTTGGGGGAGAGGAGTAGTAGAGCTTTGGGAAACATGGAGAACTGCGGGGGTTCTGGTAAAGGTCTTGAGCAAATTGAGTAAGATCCTGCTGTATTAGGGAGTACGGAATGAGCAGGGTGGGAGGTGTGTGTGTCTGGGCGCCGAGAAAGGGAGCAAGAGGATATGAGTCGGGGGGCTGGTTCGGTTGACAAGTAAGAGGCTGTTGAGAGGTTGCTGGCTGTGTAATTGACCAGTTGAATAGATCTTAATAGCAGACTGGGGTGTTCTCCACGGGCCTGCTGGCGGGGGCGGGCTGGGGCGGGCGGCAGGGCAAGCTAGTGAGCCGGCAGCGTCTTGGACACACAGAGCTAGGTATGACGGACTCACCTGGAATGCAGGGCCTGTCGTCATTTCCGTAAGCAGGTAACCCGCGGAATACAGAGTCAGGCAGAGAGAGATTGGGGCAACGTTTCCTAAACTTTAAAAGTTCAGGATTTAGTACTCAGCCCTGCTCTGTTCTAGGTACTCCTGGGAATGTTGTCAAAGGGAGGAATTTTTAATTTCACACAGGAATTAATTTTGCCACCACGATAGAACGTTAGACAAAGTTCATAAATTCCTCCAGTGGTGGTTTGGAGTGTCAGTTATGGACGTCTCCTTTTGTACCTGGTTATCCACAGTAAGAAGCCATCCCAGCGTTTTATTATGGTTTTAACTGGGGTGTGGGCAAGGTCAGGATGAAATGGCGATGCAGTTAGAAGTACCTTCTACAGGACATTCACAGATCAGAGTGACTCAGGGAGGTCAAGGCAGGCTGGCGTCATTGTTCATTTAGTCAACAAAGATTTCTTGAGCAGCTGCTGTGTGCCAGGCACTGGTCAGCGCTGAGACGATGATGACAGTGATCTCTGTCACCATCGCACTTGCGTAAATGCACAGAAGAGCAGTCTGTTAAAACTCAGGCTCCGTGAGACGCGGGGAAAGGTGCTCTCTGATGAAAGAGGGCCTTCCTTTCAAGTGGTTCTGTGAGGAGGTGACTTCCAAGGTTAGAGCTGCAGGATGGGAAGGAGTATATGGGGAGGAGTTGGGGGGAAGGTTCCAAGCACCAAGAACCGCACGTTTAAGAGGCTCTGGAGGGCTTCCCTGGTGGCGCAGTGGTTGAGAGTCTGCCTGCCGATGCAGGGGACACGGGTTCGTGCCCCGGTCCGAGAGGATCCCACATGCCGCAGAGCGGCTGGGCCCGTGAGCCATGGCCGCTGAGCCTGCACGTCCGGAGCCTGTGCTCCGCAACGGGAGAGGCCACAGTGGTGAGAGGCCCGCGTACCACAAAAAAAAAAAAAAAGAGGCTCTGGAGTGGGAAATGAGTCTGGCCTTTGAGGATCAGGAAGAAGGCAGGTGTGGCCCAGGTGAGGGAGGAGCAAGCAGGTGCGGCCCCTCAGAGGCCTTCAGCTTGGTCCCTCCCTGCTCTGGAAGGTGTCCATCCCAGAGGTCTCAGGGACATGCTCGATGATCCCCGGAAGTGTCCGCGGCCCAGGCACCCAGGCTCTTAGGAGAGCTCTTGTCCCCAGGAGGCTGCCTGCCACTTTCCTCTCCTGATACTCTCACTTGTTGAGGGGAATAAATAAGGATATACAGCAGAAGCAGATTTTAGTGAAACCAGTAGTCATACCAGGTGCCCCAAAGTGTGAGAATATGCCCACAGGGACTACACAGTGACTTTAAATGGAACTGGTTTTAAACCGATGATCTGCCCGCTGTACCGTGGGTCACACGTGCCAGTCTTGTGAGCGGGAACACAGCCAGGCCGGCAGGATTTAAACAAAAACCCCAGTCAGGGCTGCCAAGTGGAACCTGCGTTCTTGGCCCCCGAGGTTCTGGTGGTCCACCGAGCGGGCAGGGCGGGAGAGGCCCTCTTCTGACGTTAAACCTCCTCCAGTCTGGGCCGCCCCAGCGGGCAGCCTGGCGGCCTCCTGCTTGGCAAGTCCCTCCCGAGTCCTGAGTCCCATGTGTCCCCTGCGCTGCCCGTGAGGTCGGGGCAGGCCTCTGGCCACGCGTCCCTCCTCTTTGGCCGCGCACCCTCGCTCTTCGAATCACCTCGCCCCCATTTTAGAAGAAATGAACTTCGAAGCCGGGGGGTGGGGTGAGGCCAGGAGGAAGAGAGTGCCGGGACATGTTGTGTAAACACTGCTCCTGATCCTTTCTTGTCTTTTACTACCTGTAGGGGCAGGTGGACACGGAGAAGCTGCTGGCAGGAAGGGCTGATTGTTCTCAAGGTTATGGGTTATGCAACAGAGCAGAAGAGCTTTGAGGATGCAGGAGGTCAGAGCAGCTTGTCCACAGGCATTTAACGCAGAAGTTTCCCTTCATATAAGATCTTATTTGCTTGACACTGTCATTAAGAATTCCCGTGCCAGCATTTAGCTGGATCTCTGGGGTGAGTCATCGTTGCCAGTCTGCAGTTAAAGTAAGTGATTTCCTTTAAAGGACTCCGCTTCCAACGTTTTCCTGAGATGCCAGGCTGAAGCAGGTACCCTTGGCGCCTGTTTTTGAATAGAATGTCATTATATCCTAGTCTGTACGTTTGTACTCGAGTCCATGAGAAAGAAAAAAAAGGAGACTATTCCGCCTTCTTTATCCAGTTACGAAGTGCAGGTAGACGGTGATGTAATAGATTCTGTGGACCAGGCTGTGCTGAGCTTGCGTCTGGGACAGTGACCAGACGGATGAGAGGAGAAGCAGAAGATATTTTTAGTCTGTCAGGGCTGCTCTGAGACATGGGTTCTTCCCCTACCGCAATACTTCCCAGCGGGAGGCTCAGTGCCAGGCGCACTTGCTCTGGTTCACCTCACTTCTCTATTATGCTTTCAAATATTGATGAGGCCTGGTGGGCTGCCGATTTGCTGAAGCAGCTTTGAAGCCCACACAATTCAGCTCGAGTCTGTGACATTGCTTCGAGGGCCTCTCAGAGGGCTCTGTGTCCCACCCAGGGACCAGTGCCGTCCCTCTGAGGTGTGGTTTTCTCTGGAAATCGGGGCCTGGGGACATAGTTCACTCTTTTTCTCTTTTCCTACATGGAGGTGATTCAGGCATGCGTGGGAGTTCTGATGCTGACATGACCCCTCTACACGTAGGTTCTTAAAATTTGGGGTGAGCCGATTTAAACCACCAGCAATGGTAAATCAATTGAAAACTTCAGTGAGGTTATAAGCCAAGTACAACTTGCGAAAAGTGATAAAAGGAAGGGATCCTGTCTGGAATATACCAGCTGTCTCTAGAATCACTTTTGCAAGCTGGAGGGCTTCTGTCTGTGGTAAGAAAAGTGTAGGTCAATTTCCATACAAGGGTTTTTGCCTCTTTGGTAAACTTCTGATTGGCTGGTCGTTGTTTTGATTGAGGGCCGGTCCGTCTCCCTGGCCCTCTGAGCAAGTGGTGTCAGTAAGAGCGTAGAAGGCACCACGTACTGTGTAGAGGAAGCACTGGGTGGGATTAGGAGGCCGGATCCCTGTCTCTTCCATCCAGTTCCCGCCCCCTCCCCCATATCCATGCCAGCCCGTGAGCACCAGTGACCCTGGGAGGTTCCCGGGCCTCTCCCTCCCCCTGTTGATGAGACAGGATATAACCTACAGGCCCTGAAGTCAGGCCACCTGGGTCTGCAACCCGCGTCTGCCACTCACTGGCTGTGTGACTCTGGGCACGTTAACGTTGCTTAATGTCTTGGTGCCTCAGTTTCCTAGTCTGTCAAATGGGAGTAGTACCCACCTCACAGGCTGCTGTGAGGCCTGAATGGGTTAAAGCGTGTGCAGTGCCTGCAAGGTGGTTTGCCTTTCTTGGGAAGGATCACAGACGCTGGTTCCAGTGATGGAGTCTCTGTTACTTTCTCCTCCCTCTTCAGGTAAATGGACCTGCGTGGTCACGAGAGCCAGTCAGAGCAAGTGACAACCCAGGAAGCCCGAGGGGCCCTGGGCTGGGGTCTTGGCGCCCTCTCTGTGCCTGCCTTGCTCCCCAGCTGCTTACACAGCAGCCCTTGCCTCCCCAGGAAAGGCTCAGCCCCACGCAGAGCACAGGCTCCAGCAGCCCCCGCAGATAACTGTGCAGGGGGACACGGGGCCTCAGGTGGGCAGTGTTGCTGACCTGGGGACGGTGCCCCTGGGCGTGTCGAGGTCCTGGCAGCATGTTTCAAGGATCATTGTCAGACTGGGTCATGGGGCCAAGCTCTTTACTAGCTGGTTCTCCTTGGTGAAAACTTACAGAAAACTTTTCCTTCTCAGTCTGCATTTTCAAACGCGTGACACACTTCTCTGAGGGCTTGGCTGGCTACCCTTCAGATAGCCCAGTGAGAGACAAGACCACCAGTTTTCATGCAGGTCACACCTCTCCACCTGATACCCCATGCTTTCTACAGAGGTTCTCAGTGGGAGAAAAGTTATGTTTATGGGGCAAGTTCAGAGAGCTTGTGTCTCCTTTCCAGAATTTACTTGGTGGCTTCGCCCTATGTGGTGGAGAACCCCGTTCTCTTAAGTTTGGGTGGTTCCATCAGCCTCTACCAGGAATTACGTCTTTAAAGACTGCCTGGGTAGGAGAGTCCAGGACTCCCTTGGGGATTGGCGAGGGGCATCTATGAATCCAAGGGGGGGAGCTGAAGAGGTGAGCAATCCGGGAAGAGAAAGCCAGGTCGAGGGCAGATGAAGTTGTGCTGATTGCCTGTAGGTCACAAACCTGAAGTTTTGTCAGATCTCTGGGTAAGGAGAGAACCACCCTGAATAGATAAGTATCTTAAATCGACTTTACAAGGAGCTAAGCTGAGAATGGTACTCAAAATTGTTAGTCCAAAAGGCCTAGAAAAGGCTAGCCACTTCTGGTGGTTAAAACCAAGCGCTCCCAGTTTTCTGCACAAAAAACCTGGAAATTCTCTCCCTACATCCTGGAGGGTCTGGCCATGGAATGGCTGTGTGAGGCTGCCCACTTGTGGCCAGCATCAGCAGTGCGTGTGTAACCTGTTGCTGGAGGCTCTGAAATGCAGTCATTTTAAAGGTCTTTTTCAAAAGACTTTTCTCAGTCACTCTCTCTCTACACGTGTCACTCCATATCCAGGGCTTAACCATTCTGCTTTGTTATCTTTCTAATCCATACTTTGCTCTCTTTGGACTCCAAGGTCACTACTTTCCAGTAAGTTCTTCCACTGGCCTCCCAGCTGATCTTTTTAAAATGTAAATCTGCTTGTCTTTCTCTTACTCAAAGCCCTTTAATAGCTCCTCCTTTTCCAGGTTCCAGTGCCTCTCTCAGAAGATCCCTGAGGCCCGCTTCTCTGCCCTGGACCACGTCTTTACTCGTGTTCCTCTCTTTTCCTCATCCATTCATCTGCTGACACCTGTGCATTCTTAGGAGTCGTCTCAGGTATCACCTCCTCCAGGGAGCCCTCTGGATTACATTAGATAATGTGATGTAATGTAATAAGGGGGGGAGGGAGAAAACGTGAGCACACCGTGTTATAACCAAGTGCTTTTCTTCCCCTCCTGCAAGACATAAGCTACCTGAAAGGGGAGACTTGTTTTCTCTGTGTCACAGTGTCTGGCATATCACTGTTGCTCACCACTATAGAGGGAATAAAGGGAGACAGGATAAAAGCAGGCGAAGACCCAGATCACCGACTGATTCCTCTTGGGCGTGATGGAGCTCAGGAAAGAACTAAGCTAAGCTCCAGGCCCAAGAGTAAAGGCACAGCCAGTCAGTGCGGGCGAAGAGAAGTCCATCACGGCACGGAGCTGGCCAGCTAAGCCCTCCTTCCAGCCCGCCCTCCTGCTCCTCTCAGAATGCTTCTGTGGACCCACCCGCCTGTATTGCACACCTTTTTGATATGTGCCCTAAGTACCGTCCAGAGTCTAGGTCTCAAAAAGTATTTGCTGATGGACTTAATTACTTATTTGACAGGCGGCAAGAGCACATCCTGAAGTGTCAATTAAGACCTGTGTTAAATCAACTGTACTTCGATTTTTAAAAACAGAACAGGGAAGGAAAAGAAAAATGGCGTGTGTTTCTGACCGTCTGTGGGTATGAGGCACTGCGCTGGCCACTGTGGGCCAGCAGAGAGAAGGCATTGTTCTGTGCCTGCAAGGAGCTGACCGTCTAGCTGGGGAGAAGACAGAGCATGCAGGCCACGTTAGGGAACGAGATAGCAGATGTGAACGTGTCACAAGGCAGTGTGTGATTAATTGGCAGACAAGGAGCTCAAGAATGTGGTGGGGATTGAGCCAGATAATGTATGTCCAAGTGCCTCAGCCCTTCAGCACTCCTGACCCCAGCCAGCCCTGCCGTCCGCCTCTCTCACACCCTGTTGATCCACCTCATACAATGAAGGTACTCGGCCAGTGCAAAGCCCCACATGCCCAGGCCCCAGCCCACCTCCCAGCCCCGTGTGCCCCCCAGCCCTTCAACCCAAAGCTGCAGAGATACCGAAGTGAACTCCCATCTTACTTCTGTAGCGCCCACCTTCCTTCCTTGTCCAACCTTGTCCCTCCGTTAAAACCTTCCTTTTCCTTTAAAATTCAGCCTAGAGTTCCTCCGTAAAGCCTGCTGAGTCTGCAGGCAGAGCTCCTTCCACGTGCTAGGCGGCGATGCTCGTGTGCTTCTGTCCTGCGAGGCGAGGGATGTAAACTTCTGCCGCAGGGACAGTGTCTTTTCCCTTCATACTCGGAGCACCTGACATGCTGTCTGACATGGAGCACATGTCCCTTAAGTGTTTGTCATTGACTGAAAGGACTTAACACATTGGAAGGACTGAGTAAACATCGGTTGGCTTTGCACGGTTAAGACATAAGTGCTATGAGTGCAGGAGAGGGTGACATGCCCGAGTGGTCCAGGGAGGCTCCGTAGAGCGAGAAGGGAATATTGAACTGAACCTTAGCGGTTTTGTACACTTAAAACAGGCAAGGAATGAGAAGGATCCCGGGTGGAGTAGCTCAGTGTCTGTGGCTGCTGGCAACCCAACTGGCCTCTCAAAACAGAAAAACAGACCAGAGGGAGGGAGCCCCGCAGAGTGGGGTGGTGGAGGCAGCCGATTTTAGTTGGAGCAGAGGGTTTACCTAAAGGAAGTCGAGAGAATGCCCTGGAGGAAGTTTGGACTTAGGTGGAGGAAAGACCTCAAAAGCAATGGGCTGTTTTGCTGGCAGCGGACGCCCTTTGTTACTTTTGAAAACCATGGTGACTTGATCAAAGTGGTGTTGAAAGTGGGAGCTGCCCTGTGGCCCTGCCTTCATTTTATACCGCAGCCAGAGGCCCAGGTGGTGACCAAGATGCTTAGCCTCCAGGTGTGAAGCCCCTCTGCTACGCAGAGCCTCACCTGGAAAGGCTGGACTTTCTATAAACAAAGGTTTTCCTTCTGACGCTGCCCTTGACCTGGCTCTGAGCTGTTGATTCTTTGGGTCCATTCAGCTCTGTCCTGTCCTTCTACCCTCGTGACTGGCAATGACCCGGAGAGTGGCAGCACCCCTGCAGCAGGTGGCCTCCAGAGCTGAGTCACCGCCCTGGGAACCGTGCCCTGGCAAACCGGGAGCTCTCCACTTCACCCGGCTCTGCAAGGCTCTCAGGGCACCGCCAGAGCTGCGGAGAAAGCTTTATGCATCTAGAGTGTCACCAAGCTGATAGGAAAGTGAAATAAAGGCAATTGAAGACCAAAAAGGAAACTGTCCTAATGGTAGTTTCTAGCTGGTATCTTTGGCAAAATACAAAGAGTTTTTTTCACAATTATACTTACGGGCCGTGGTGGTTTTATTTGAACATACCCAAATTATCCATTTACGGGTATCTTTAAGAATGGAATGAAGAGGATTTTAAAATGATGGTTTAAGATTCTGTTAGACCTTGTAAATTAAGAGAGCTTAAGGAATAAAATGATATGAAGAGATACCTTAAGCTGTCAGTATTCTCGGAAATGAGCAAATGAGGTTTAGGGTTTTTTTAAGTTTTTCTTTATCATTCATAGATACTCTGATGGCTGTTGTTTTTAAAAAATTATGGTGCTTTTAGTTCATCCCTGAGAAGATAAAAATGTAGTGTTGTTCTTGAAAGGAGGGTTGTTTTTTTTGTTGTTGTTTTTGATGTTTTTTTGTTTTGTTTAAGTCTGGCTTGTTTACTACGCCAGTGAATAGAGACGACCTCAGTCTAAAAAAACAAGTTAAGTCTCTCCTCGCCTGGCAAAATAAGCCTTTTTCAAGTAGCAAAAGAATCGCAAGTTTGATCACCAAGTCGTCATTTTAGCTGATTAGATTTTACAGAAGACAAAACAGGAGGCTCTCTACATTTTCACAACTGAATAGCTCTTAGGAAGCACTCCCAGCTTATTCAGTTCCTATAAGGCCGTAACAAGTCTGGTGACAATCAGACAGTTGCCTGAATGCGAATGCTCTGTGTGGTTAACTGTGCTGTGGCCACTGTGAGCTTTCAGAATCGGAGAAAACGGCATCACATCTCTTGCTTTTTGAGTATGCAATTCTCTAACTTAAAAAAAAAAAAGCTTCATTTTTTTTTTAAACTTCACACATCGTGTGCCCAGCTATTCTCTGCAGCTGAAGTGTCCCTGAAGGCAAAAACCCCAGTCATTTTCTGGGGCAAATGGTCTTGAGCGCTGGGTTTTTTCACATGCTCTGACCACCCTGGGGCAGTTTTCAGCAGGGCCGGGGAACTCACTACTTAGTTTCCAAAGATGCTGTGAGCTGTGACCAGGAAGTTGGGTTTTCTCTGTTATCATCTTGTTTACTTTCCGTGAGCCACACAAAACTATGGACGGTCCAAAGTGTTCCCAGTTTCTCGAAGGCAGGAAGAATTAATGCAGCTTCTACCAGCAACCAGAGCCATATCCTGATTCCTACAACCTTTATGATCTCAGATCAATAAAGGCCAAATTGAAATGCATTTGGAAGTTAGAGGTCAGTTGATTCTAGAATCCATTCCAGTCTAGACTCACTGGATTTGGGCGTGCAGTTTCGAGAGAGGATTTTAAAAGGAGGGGAGCTCTATTCTTTGTTTTTTGACCTGTGCTGGGAGGGAGAACTAATCTGCTTTGGGAGTAGAAGTTGCAAAAAAGCCAATCCCAGTGACCATACAGAAAGATTCATGAGCACTCGCCCTGGACTCGGCATGCCCGCCTGGACGGAAGCCGGCAAAGGGTACCGGCCTGACAGCGTTGAAGCATCAGAGCGTCAGAAGGCTCTTGAGAAGCACTCGGGCCCTGAGGGGTTAAAAAGGCAGAGACAGCCAGTCAGCAGGTGCCCGCCGGGCATGGATTTGTTCATCCTGCCCTTCTGAAGTCAGAGCCAAGCAACGTTCTTCGCGGTTTTGAGTGATTCACGATGTCTCTCTCTCGGCAGGGCCACTTTCCACTCATGGGCTTACGACTGAAGCCCCTTAGGAGCAGGCCAGAGTGGAGCCCAGCCTCACACCTCATGTCACATCTGAGAATCATTTTAGAGCACAGGGGAAACTGTCACAGACAGCTGCTTGTTTCAGAGATGAGACTGAAGCAGGGGCCGTGGTCGGCCGGAGGTCACGGTGCGGGGAGCAGAGGCCGGTGGGAGCCGGGCCGCCCTCCTCTGACCACACAGCTCCTGCCCCAGCCTGGTGGGAGAAGCTGCTGCCCTTGGACGATGCTTAGAAAATGGCTTAGGTCAGAAAGGAGAACCTCATCTGCACAGAATGAAACAAATCAGTTACTTGTGTAGACAGCTTCCGCCCAGCCTCCTTTGTCAGCCTGGTGAATTTATTAGCTCCTGGGCTTCCAGAAATAAGAATAATAGTATTTCTATCTGTGTGCCGAAATGGGAGACTCGATAGACCCCTCTCTCTCTTTTTCTTTTTTTTGGATGAGAATTAGCTTATTTCACGCTAGTTCTTAATAAAACAAACGTCGACTCCTTCCCACAGGAGACAGAATTGAGCAATGTTCTGAGAGCACACTGTGCTCCTCGGGGCACTGAGTGAATGTCATGTTTAGAAGATGCTCTAGAAGCTTGCATGTGTCTCCTGGGAATAGAGTGAAGGGCGGTGGAGACGGGGCAGAGAAGCCGCCGCTGGAGGAGCAGTGACTCACCCTTCCTGCTTGGCCAAGGACTGCAGGCCGGGCCTCGAGAAGCCCACGGGAAAGGACTCGGTTCCCCGTGAGCCCCGGCGTGAACCGGTGACCCCTGCTGGGCCCACGCGCCACCATGTCCTCCGACACCCCCCCACCCACTTCCGTGTCCACAAGAGCTGCAGAGAAGGACATGCCAGGTCCCTAGCTCTCTGCCAACGGCTTCCCTGATCCCCTAGGAGGACGATGTCACCTGTCTTTGTATAAGGACAACACCCTGAACCAAGAGATGGATAGAGTTACTCATCTGAGGAGGAAAACCCAGTCAAAGGAAGTTTCCCACCCAAGGCCTCGGTGGTGGTGGGGGAGGGGGGGTGGGGCGGGCAAGGGGCAAGTGCTGCAGGGTCCTTTCAGGTGGCACGGAGGCAGCTGTTACAGATCGCTTTGTTGTGTTAACCGCGCGATGCTTTCGTTAACTAAACATGTCAGAAGTATCAATGAAGCATGCCCGACAAGATATTTTCGTGGGAGGAGCTGTCCCGTAGTGCCAATGACAGTAAGTACCACCTTCCGTCCCCCCAGCCCTGGGAGACAGGGCGGAGGGCAGTCAGCTTGTGTTTAGCTTCTGAGCATGATTTTATGGGACGAATAACAACGTTTTCCTCCCCATCACCTATATTGTCTTCATCCTTAAGGTAGACAATGTATTTTAAAAAGGAGCGGGAAGAAGCGTTGGGCCGTGTCCCTGCCAGCTTTCCCGGGCATCGCGCTCCGGGGCGCTGGGCCATCCCTCCATGTGCTGCACACAGAGCTGGCCCCAGGGAAGGCCTGGGCGGTTGTTTAACTTACGTCTGCCTCGGATTTTTTGAATACTGGCTTTATTTGTATGGGCTTAAAAAATTATAATGTAGCAAATGTTTCAAATTTAAGCCGTGGGTAAAGTTTTCCTAGCAGAAAATTACACAGTAAGCTGGAGAAACGGAATAGAAAGCCGCACGGGGTTCTCCTTAAGGTTTTTGTATTCTCATGGGACTCGAAGGCGCCTCGGGCCTCCAGAGACGAAGGGACTGGGGCGGAGGGTGTGGAGCTGCCCCTCCCCGAGCGTCCTGCGCACCTGCAGAGGGCAGCATCTGAGCTGCGCAAGCGCTGCATCTCCAGCTGATGTAACCCAGCGCCCCAGATGCCTGCATTCCCCACAGACAGGGGTACCCGTTTACCCTATTCATCAAGGCATCCTGAGAAAGGGGCTCCCAGTCTCTCGGGGGAACCCAGGAGGAACCGACCACCCCAGTATATTCTTGCCCACCCCTCTGCGGACGTGGAGGAAGCTAGGAGGCCCTGGGAAAGCTTATTATCCTGACCCCAAAATCTGGTGCCTCACCTGTGGGCCCCATAGCCCCTAGAGTTTCCCCTGTCCTAGAACCTAACCCACTGCCTGCTTGTCTGGACGCCTGCTAGCCTGCTGAGGCCGTGAGGACTGGCGCCCTGTCTTGTTCACTTTGTGTCTCCAGCATAGTGCTTCCCATCCAGCAAACATCTGTTTCTTCTGTTCTTCAAAAATTTCATGTGTTTTCTCATCTCCTGCCACCTCAGATCTCAGTTAACTTTCAATACTGTGTGAGGGTGCGCGCGCGAGGAATACATACGTGAGCTCACGCTCACACACACACACACACACACACACCCTGACTGCAGTCCTGCGTGGCCTCAAATCCCTGCCAGTCTAATTTCCCAAAGGCCCCAAATGCAGTGGCATTCCCCCGTTCTCACTGATTTCACCTCCCTGCTACGTTTAACAATGCTAGCATCCCCTCCCGGAAACCCCCTGTTCTTCCACTTGCCCATGTCACACCTGTGGAGCCCAGCTCAGGCCCCTTTCCGCTTTGAACACCCCCCCGCCCCCGCCCCGGCCAGCCCCACACTCATCCAGCCCTAAATGACTGCTGTGCTCTCCTCTGCGTGCACCCTGCAGCAGCTTACCTGTTCTGTGTGTTAGACGTCGTTCCACAGTTAGACTGTAAGGTCGTGTGCAAGTGCATCCGCATCGTCTCCTTACCTGGTTTTCTAGTGTCTAGCCCAGTGCCGGGCTCTTAGGAGGCAATCAGTGAGTGTCTGCTGATTGATTTTGAAGCACCTGTCTTTATCATTAGTACTGAGAAGTGACTCGTGGCTCTGTAGCCCTGCTGTTGTTAATCACCCTCAATGAAAGACATGACTGTCCCAGCCCCTCCCTCGGACGTGGCCCTAAATTCGCCCCCATACAAGCCGTTTTCCTGTGGAGCCCTTGTTCCATCCTGTCGTTATCTGTTTATTGTTTACTTACACTGGACTCACCTGCCTTGCTTGCTCTCGTGTCCTCTGAGCCTCATTCAGCTCCTGCTATGTTGGAATCTCGGTGAATCCGTGATGCATGAATAGATGGCGGGACATGGTTAGAATAGCCTCGTCCCAGTGTCAGATTGTATCTGTCTTCTCTTCTCTTGGACTCCCGACTCCTTGCTGCAACATCCCTTGGCTTACGTGCTACCCTTTCCCGCCAGAGAAGCCCCCAGCCCCACAGGTTCTGTGTACTGATGGCCAATATTATTTCAGTCTTTCACACCAACTTTAACATATTGATTATAATGCCTTAGGAACTGTTATCCAGAATGTTAGATGAGCCATCCCCTCCTGGGGAAACTTGGGGGTGATGGGGTTAGTTGACATTTATTGAAGGTCTGTGTACCTACCGTGTGTCTTATTTGAGTTAGTTATATTTTCACAACTCAGAATTAACATTATTATTTTCACTTTATAAATAAAGAAACTAAAGCTCAAAAGGGTTAAACAGTGTGTCCAAGCTGTGTAACAGGTGACAGAGGGAAAATCTGAATCCTGGTCTTTCTGATCTCAAAGCTTATACTGCTCGTCTCTCTGTTCCCAGTTACATGGGCCACTAAATGGGAGGTTGCTTAATAGTACTTTAGGGTAGGAAGGCAGTGCCTAAGTACTAACCTCAGATAAGCTAATGCTCATGAGGAAAGTCAGAGATAAGGGAAAGATACTCATTGGCAGGTTGATTCTAAGCAGGGATTGACAGAGGTCAGCTTCTAACACCTTAAAAGTTCAAGAGGGTGACCGCTGAGCACCTAAGAAGACCACCTTTGGGGGCTCTGTGACAGGGGGCTGTCAGTGGAGAGTGTAGGTTGACCCCTGACAGCCCCCGCCAAGGAAGCAGCAGGAATCCCGTTAGTGAAGCGAGCTCACTGGCTCTCGCTCTCCCCTTCGGTGATGGGCTCGGTACAAGCCTCAGCGCCATCCTTAGATGAGAGCAGCTGTAGAAGGCACAGACTTCCAGTGCTCCTGGGAAGGGGGAAGGGCAGAGAAGTTATGGGAAGCTGAAAACGCCTCCGTCAAGCTTATATCCTCATAATTAAGAAACCTTAGCACCAACTCATACAGTTTTCTTGACCAAACCTTTTTGTGCTCTGGTCTCCCCAACTGCAGATGATGTCCGTGCATCTAAGTCTTAAGAGGCTGCAGGCACAGGTCCCAAGTTCCTCAGAGAAGTGACAGCAAGGATGGAAGAAGCATAGTGCAGAATTAGGCTTTGTCACATGCTTTTACAAGAAAAGGTTAATTGAAGGAGGACTTCCCAGCAGCTTAAATGCACTATTCCAAAGACTTTTCCAAAGACTGAAAAGCTCCCAGAAAACAGCAGACTGGCATTCCCCGCAGTCTGATGCACGTCTCAGCCACTGTCAAAAAGGGAAAGAGCTCCTCTCTGACTTGGGTCCTATCCTCATCTTTATGATCAGACAATTTTGGAAACACGCTATCATTTTATAACGTTGTTTAAATATTCCAGGATTGTGTGTGACTCTACGTCGGCTTGAATTGTGTGTGTTTACCCTGATAGATCTCCCTTCCCATGTGTACTTCTCCACTTGCTTGATTTTTTTTAGATTGATTTTTCTGTTGTAAGACAGTACTGAATATACCTGTTGCTTTTCTCAACCGTTTCTCTTACTGGTCAAGATCCTCTTGAATTTCAATCCCAACTCTGAAGAATCTTCCTAACATAGTACGTCCCTGTTTTGACGGCATCTTGAAGCGCCTGAGCACAGTCCCGCTCGGTAGCACTCGGCTGAAAGGTCACACCTGTAAACCAGGTCTGACGCGTCCGCTGATGAGCCAGCCTGCTCTCTGGCCTTGGCGGTGTTTAAGTTCCTCCTCTGAGGTGTTGTAATCATTAACTTAGACATTTCAATATGCAGTCACTTGACAGGACAGACTTTCCTGCATGGCACTGCTGAGTCACTCAGCCTCTCGCTGGCAGAAACGTGAGCGTTTGAGAGCCAGGCCTCCCTAAGAAACCTTCCTTGAAGCTGCTCCGAAGCCCTCCCAGGAGCTGGGCAGGCCCCGTGTGCGGAAGACTCGAGCGTTCCCTCGAACAACCAGTTTTCAGGAACGAAGACCTCGACGACGTGGGCTCCCGCTCCTGTGATGTGGTGAAAGGTGCTTTCCACCTTTAAAGTCAGACCACATAGGAGAGAGTCACCCGGATCCTTTTCTAGATTGTCCTCCGCCTGATTCCCAAGCAGGAAAAGGGCAAATTTACAGACTCGTGCTGCCCTCTGCTGGCCCTCTGGAGTCTGTGCTGCTGCAGCAGGAGGTTGCAAAACCAGTTTGGGAAATAGAAGCCTCGTGTGCAGGCTGCTTTCATGCCTTTCTCCGTGACTGGAGGTATAGGGTCCATACAGTGCTTTGCTTCATAAGACGTCTAGCTGAACACACCTTAAGGGGCTGTGAAATGCACGCAG
This sequence comes from Stenella coeruleoalba, assembly GCF_951394435.1. Classification (NCBI taxonomy): domain Eukaryota; kingdom Metazoa; phylum Chordata; class Mammalia; order Artiodactyla; family Delphinidae; genus Stenella; species Stenella coeruleoalba. Next base: position 83,680,349 of record NC_137155.1, on the reverse strand, counting down.
CCACACCAGCTTCACACAGAGAGAACTCCAGCTTGAGGAGGTGTGTGCCGCTCGCTGGGCAGGAACTTTCCCAGCCTGTGTGTCTTAAGCAGGAAAGAGAAGGTGCTCCTTTTTCCTTTTAAAAAATTCATCTCTTTATCACACTGGTGGAGTAACGAGAGAAAAAACTGACTTTGTTTCCTCTGTCAACTCTGGGATGTTTCCTAAGGGCTCATATGCTGTCTTTTAAATTCCAGGTGCTGACCTTCTGAACCAATGCCCCCTGAGGACTTCTGTGCCTGGAAAATATCTGTCTACAGATTTCTTTGACACCCTATGTAAGTAGAGGCTTGTGCTCAAAACTCAGTCTCACGGGAGCTTTGTTTTATTTTGTTCCTGGAGGATCCCCCAGTAAGTTTTTTTAGGTGGTCATCAGTGTTTGATCTCGGTTTTTTTTCTCTAAAACACTCAACTTCCAATTTACTGTCAGAAAAAGTCTATAACACGAACTTCTGCTTAAAATTCAAGGGTATGGATCCCCTATTCAGGTCTCAGAATGGGAAGAGGAGAAGGCAGAAAATATTAAAACCACTCACTTTGGTCAATTCAGTTGGAGATGCCATTTGTAGATCTGAGGGCATCTTTTCAGGGTTTAGTATTCGTCAGACTCCTCTGTGGTTAGCGACTGTGGAATGTGCCCCGTACAGCTCAGGGTGTGGGCGCGGGATCCGGGAGCCCTTCCATTTGGGAGCCGTGACAGATCTCTTAGCCACATCTCTGCTTATAACAGGCTGAAGGAAAACCGATATCTTATTTTTATCATTGTAACCGTCATTTATTGAATGTGTACATGTGCTATTTCTAGTTCCACTTGCTTCTCCTTCTCTGTCTTAATTCTCACAACCACCTTACGTGGTAGGTCTTGTTATTACCCTGATTTCACAGATGAGGAGACTGAGGCACAGAGAGTCAAGTAACTTCCCCCAGTTTGTGCGGGGAGTGAGTTCCAGAACTTGACGTTCCAGCCCCAGAAGTCTGCGTTGGACCATCCCACCAAACTGCCCCATAGAAACGGGCAGCTTTGTAGGACGAGCTGGCGGGCTGTATCTGGAGACGGTGTTTTGGCACTGCCACAGGCCCATGCAGGAGGGGCTGCTGGGCTTAAAAAGGCTTGAGCTTGCTTAAGACTAGTAGGAGAACAAGGCTTTAGAGACGATGTGACTTGCTTATGGTCACTCCGCAAGTTAGAGTGTAGCGGAGGGTCTGGGGCCAAATCCTACCGGTTTCGAAGTTTTCTCCTTCCTCTTGGTGGTTAGGTGCCGCTTCTGCTGTTCGGGACCAAAGCTGGTTTCAGTGGTTTGCTCATGTGCTTATTGACGAAACCCTGCACCTCAGAGCCCGTTTATGTTCAGAGGTCCACATGGCCATGTGAAGACTGGCCGTTACAGTATCTATAAAGCACCAAGCAGCAAAGAATGGTGAGTAAGAGCCTGGGCCTGGAATCAAGCGGAGTGGAGTCTGAATCCTGGTCTTGCCATTCCTAAACTTTGTGACCAAGAGCAAGTGCTGTACCCTCGCTATGTCTCTGTTCCTTCACCTGAAAAATGGAAGTAACGCCACTAGCCTTGTAGGTGGTTGTGAATGATGAGAAAATGCATAGAAAGCACGTAGCACAGTGTTTGGCACAGAGTAAGTCTTCCAAAAATGGAAGCTGTTATTATTTATCAGAGTACCTTCCCATCCGCTCCACAGTTCATGTCGGCCTTCACTCTGAAACGGCACTGCAGCGTCCTGATCCATCTAATAAAACAATGTTTGTGTGTAGTGCTTTTTTAAAAATGACAGTTGTTGCCATACACGGAATTCCACATGCCTCTAAGAACCAGTGCAGGATAGGAGTTTGTGTCTCCGTCCTCTAGATCGGCATGCTGAGGCTCAGCAAAATCAAATGATTGCCCAAGATCCCACAGCCAGTCAACAGCACAGCCAGCACTTCAGCTTGGAGCCACGTAAGTCAACAGAGAACTACTCCCCACCATACGGTCCAGCACCTTCCAACCGATAACAGTTGCATCTTTATTCTGGCCTGAATATTTGGGTTAGGACTCTTGTATCCTGAAGTCTGTAACGTTCTGAAGCTACCTTCTTTAAAGACGCGTCATAGTCAGGTACTGTCTCCTTGTGAAATATCCTCACGCCCCAGGGGACGTTGTCTTAATCCAGTTTGCTCGTGCAAGAACAGACTGGCATTTCACTTCAAGGAAAGACAATGTGTTTCCACTGTTCCGCTTTTGCCACACAGGAGTTAACCGGTGTGGCTTATTGATTCACATCTCAGGCTCTAACTTTCCTATCAGATCTGGAAGAAAAAAAAAAAACAAAGAGTGGCAGCTTGATCCAGAACAGCATGAAGTAAGGAATCGCAGGTGGGATTTTGAAATAGAAACACATTCTTGTAGCCCCTGTGCTGAGAGACACCAAGGAGGGATTTTGTTCTTGAAAGGTGAGCACTTTAATGTGGAGGTGGAGAGTTTAACAATGTTAAGTGTGTGTTCTGTGTGTAAGAAAGAGTTGTTAAAAAATAACATTCCTTTCAAACGATGCAGTACCTTAAAACTGTCAATGGTTAAAATAGAGACACCCTGAGTTACAGAAGTTCAGCCCTGCCGTCTCCTGCCCTGAAAATACAGAACAATCAGGTTGATTGTTGGAGGTTGGAGGATGGGGAGGAGTGGAAACACGCTGATGTTTACTGAGTAAGATCTTTCCTTGCAGTTGACTGTCACTGAAAGACTCAACAAAGTAAGCAGAGGGCTTCCCTGGTGGCGCAGTTGTTGAGAGTACGCCTGCCGATGCGGGGGACGCGGGTTCGTGCCCCCGTCTGGGAAGATCCCACATGCCGCGGAGCGGCTGGGCCCGTGAGCCATGGCCGCTGAGCCTGCGCGTCCGGAGCCTGTGCTCCGCAACGGGAGAGGCCACAGCGGTGAGAGGCCCGCGTACCGCAAAAAAAAAAAAAAAAAAAAAGTAAGCAGATACCACGTGCTGTCATCCTGTTTACCTATGTACGTCCTGGAAAGAGAATGAACGAGCCCCTGTTAATTTATCAACTGTTTTTTCCTTTTCACTTCCCTACTAGTGAACAATGCGATTTTTTTTCTCTGTGTTAATTTGATAGCCAGTCTGCCCACGCAGACCGCTTTGCAGGAAACCGACCTCTTGCTGGACAATTAAACACAAACAGAGGCCCAACTCAAGATCTCTACTTCACTGTATTTTGTTTAAGTCATTTCACAGTCACCAACTAAATACCTCAGTTTCCCCCCAAGGGCTTACAGACTTCAGAGAAGTATACTACGTGACTGATCCCTGTGCTAGTAATTACTCTTTGTCTGCTGAAAATGCCTCCTCGTGTGAAGAGACATACATGGGAAAGAATATATCCACCTTCGTTCTTCTGAATTTTTTGAAAAACATGCTTAAAGGATAATACAGAAAACTTACCGTATCTCTTTGTTTCTGCTCAGGTAACAGAACGGTATGGTTGTATATGTGTGTGTGTGTGTGTGTGTGTGTGTGTGCGCACGCATATATGTGCATGCGTGGGTGTGACATATATTTGATGTATAAGATATGTATGATCTTATCAGTCATAAGTAAAAGGAAGAAATTCACTCTTCAGGGAAACAAACAAAAAAAACAAAAAAAAAATTTCTAAGTGGCAGTAAGCAAAAGCTGTAACTAGTCATTTGTAAAAAGTAAGCAGACCTTTTAGTTCTGGATTTTGAATTTTTTAACTAATGAGAACAATCTGGCTGCATCTTGCATACTTCAGTCATTGTTATTATCAATTACAATAGCATATCCAGAAGGATACAGGGGACCCCTAAATTAATCACAAAATTCGTGAAATAGTTATTTGAGAGTGCCAGTGATTCTTGGCATTTTTTCAATTTTAAATGCTTGAATTTACTATTCAGTTGAAATATTTAACTGCCTGTCACTTGACAAAATATGTGCATTTCTTTGCAGTTAGTGAGCTACTTTGATGAAGTTAGTGATTGCTACCCAGCAATGATTGCTGCTGCAGCCCATAGTGTTCTATTTCCTTATTTAAAGAGATGAAAAAACTAGCCTAGTAGTGGTAGGCACGTGCAGTGATGCTTTTCCATTGTGAAGGGTGAGTCTGCGTTGGGATCTCGTATTGAGGGGTAAGTGGCCAAGCCTGTCAGGGGTAAAAATGGGAATCAGACCTGAGCTGAAGCCTCTGTTCCTCCTGGCTTATATTAACATCCTGCTGAACCCACCTGAAATCCTCAACCACAGGCACATTGTAATTGGCTGTTCTTCCCACAGTCATTTGATGTATGAGGAAAGTTAAAAAGAAAAGCTAAGTTTGTGTTAATTTATTTAAGCAAAGGAAGCAGAATAAGTGAACGGTACAGCCAAGAGTAGAACCATTCTCACAAGGTGACGCTATCATGATAAAACCAAAAAAGGGTGGGGAAATGTTTTAGGTAAAAGAAACCAAAGAGTCTTAATGAGTGAACCTCAACGGGATTTGGGGTTGAAAACAAGCCACAAAAGAAATTTTTTTGGAGAAAGTGGGAAAAATTGGATATAGGCTACATGTTAGATGATGCTAAGAAATTGTTAATTTTCTTAGGTATGAATAAGATATTGTAACGATATAGAAGAATGGCCTTATATTTTTAGACCTGCTCAAGAAGTTAGGAAAACAATGTCAGGATGGTTGTTGATTTACTTTCAAATGATTCAGCAAAAAGTAGACATATGTTGTACATGTAGATAACATCACTAAAGCAAAAGTGGCAAAAATGAACAGTTATTGAATTTAGGTGGAAGAAATTTAGGAATACATTTATTGTCATTCAAAGTTAATGTATGTGTGAAATTTTTCATAACCATTAAAAAAAAAAGAATGCACATCTCTTTAGTTAGGTGTCCCAGATACAGTAAGTATCTTCTTGAATCCCTAGAACCCTGAAGGGAACGGCAGTAGGCTTCCTAATAAAATGATATCAAGAACCATGATGGGAAGGAGAACAGAACTGCAGCAAAAAATAATTTAAGGAGAAGGGAGAGCAGTGAGTGGAGGGGAGCAGAATCTTCAGTAAAGCCAACAAAACTCCTTTACTCATAGGTGCAATCTAAGGAATTCCATTCTGGAAAAAACATTAGGATCTCATTAGCATCAATATATTACTTTGCCTCTGAGCTATTCCATTGTCCTCCTTAGACCCCCAAATCATAGTCATCCTTTGAATCAAACAAAATTATCTTCAAACGAAAGCACCAGGTTTAGGGAAGCGTTTTCTTGAACGCGCACCAGAGCGCCTGCTTACTTGGTACCATTTACATGTATGTTGTAGCACTTTGACTTATCCTGCACCTGGGCACTCTGATCTGGGCAGCTCAAGAATAAAGAGCCACAGGCACACGCACACACACACACACACACGCCCCGCCCCGCATCAGATTTGGTGAGAGCAGCACGTGCACAGAGATTTGCTAAAGCTCGATTTAGACCACAAAGTAAATACCTCACAGCGGAGCTCCAACCTTTTCCTTTCTAGGTTGTCTTATTTATTCACTCTGAAGGAAGAACAGATCCTAAAGCTTCTTCAGGAAGCTGGTTTCACATGGTGGTTTAGATTTAAATAGTGATTGTCTAGCACCATTTGAAATCAGTGTTCTTGGGGGAGACCAGCTGCGCTGCCAGGGGCAAAAGGAACGAATGGGACCAGCCCTGAAGACTTTGAAAGCAAAGACCAGCCGGTGAGGGGAGCCCACCTGGCGCTGCCGCTGCAGCTGATCCATGCTCCCTGCCGTCACCCCACCCCCACCCCGCCCAGCTCCCTGCCACCAGCGGTGAGCAGTGGTGGTACAAACAACAGGTTAATTATGCGACGTCTCACTGCTAGAACTTCACACTCATTTGTACAATAAACCTTCTATAGTACTTTTCCTGTAATACAGACTCTGTCGTGCATGGGTTAAAAGGCTGAGTGTGTGGCGGATTTATTAATCTTTGGGCCCTTCCCAACCCTCGCATCCTCCTATGACCCCTTAGAGGATGACTGATTTCTTTTGGTGTTCAGAGTCAATATAATTTTCTAGCACCATCTGAAATCGGTTATAATGATTGGGGAAGAGCACCGTGCCGCCGATTAAGAGGAGAAAATGTATTGGTGACCTTTGGAGCCGTGAATAAGAAACAAGAAAACAAATACCAAGGTGGTTTTTCTTCTTTCAGTTTTTGAGTTTCATTGCCCTGAATTACGTGTGTTTTTAATGCTAATAAATGGTTAATAGCGTATTGCTAATGGTTGTATTTTAGAGGAATCCCACAGAATTTGTGGGGATATTTGTTTTGATGCTGGATACCTAGGAAAAAGTGGGTGAAGTGATGCCTCGGGTCACTTGAAAGGCGTAGAGCGGGAGTATATCCCGCTGCGAGCTTGTAGACCTCACCTTCAAACGCTCCCCTGCCTCCGTGGAGTGGAGTGGATCCCGTGGTCCGCCAGGCCCTTTTCTTACAGGGCAGCGCCAGGCTCAGGTGGGCTGGAAGCTAAATCTGACAAGGCGCGGGAGGGAACATGGCACGGACGACTAGGTTTCTGTGTCCAGGACACGACAAAATTAACGTTTCCATTCGGTTTGGAAAGCAAGGTGAAGAAGGCCCCAGGTCACCCTTGAACTGCTTTCCTGAATTTTACCTTCTTACCCTGGAAGGGAAGTTGTTAGACCGAAAACAACGCCGGGTTTTCTAGGTCCTAGCAGTGGGGTGAAAAGGCGCGGGAGGAGGCTTCCCTGGTGGCGCAGTGGTTGAGAGTCCGCCTGCTGATGCAGGGGACATGGGTTCGTGCCCCGGTCCAGGAAGATCCCACATGCTGCAGAGCGGCTGGGCCTGTGAGCCATGGCCGCTGAGCCTGCGCGTCCGGAGCAACGGAAGAGTCCACAACAGTGAGAGACCCGCGTACCGCAAAAAAAAAAAAAAAAGGCGCGGGAGGGAGCTGTCTCAGCCGCCCACCTCCCAGGGCTCCTCTGCCGCTTCTTTCTGCCCCAGGTACTGATTTAGCCGAAGGTCAGCCTGCCACGCCACCAGCTGTCTCCATGTGCCATCCTGCTGCATGGAAGGGGCACCTTGGCAAAGTCCAGGCCTCGTCCTTCCGCTTTCCCTCTGGCCTGGAGCAGCTCCGCAGCCTGACGTCAGGTGACAGCTCGCCCTGCTTCCCAAAGCTCAGGCCTCCACCTTCCTACCCTTCCCACACCCGCCCTGCCTCTCCCCACTCCTGCTTATAATTTGTCCGGGAAAGGCCTTTCGCCTCAGGGCTAGGGCTTGGAATTTCTGTCTGCCACGCAAATCAAATGAGACCATTTCGCTTCCTTTTCCGTCCTGTGGTTATCATTTCCCCAGAACTCTGTCTTTTCCTTTCTTACTCTGTTTTCCCTGAGTAACCTTACTTACTCCCCTGTTTCCAGATAGACCTGCTACGTGATGACTTTCCCCACCTAGAGCTCCAGCCACAGATGTTTTTCACAACTCCTTGTTTCCATATTTCTAGTTTTTTCATACAAAATCTTTAAGTTTTAAAAGAAAGGATCACGTGTTCATTCAGACAGCTTTACCAGACTTGGCCACCCAATAAGTCACACACGCACACGGGTATTTGGAAGATAATTTGCATGACTCTTCAACTGGTCAAGTCGGGACCAAGCAGCCACTTTCCCCGCAACCTTCTTCCGCAAGGACGCCTTACTCAGAACAGGCTATGGGGCAGCTGTACTTGAACCTTGCCTCCAGAGGGAACAGATAGCTTAACCTGCTGTTCTAAACCTCTTTCAATCATTGTGCCAAAGCTGTGCTCATTTTCATTGCCCAAAACCAGCTCTCACCGTGGTTAAAGCTGACCGCCTCCCCTGCCCCGGCCTCACCCACACTCTCCAAGCCTTGCCTCTCTTCTGTCTTAACTTCTTCAAAATCCACCCCTTTCTCTGCACCCTCAGCAGCCTCCTAGGTGGCTTTCTTGCCCCACCTCTTAACCTTCAGTCCAGCTTTTGTGTTTTGTCCAGTTATTCTTCTACTGACACGTGACTTTGCTCCCTCTCTGTCTTTCGTGGGTCTCACCCCTGCCTATGTGGCCACCCTCTTCTCCAGACACCCCCCCTGCCCCCCCCCCCCCCGTTAGGGCCTGGCTTCTGAGCTCACCCAGCTGCTGCTGCTGACCTGCAGGCGCCTGCACATTTCCAAGCGTGTGTGTAATATTCCCTCTGCCCACAACTTGCTCCTCCTCCTCAGCCTGAGAACTCCAGCAATTCTTCAGCGTCAGGCTCAAGAGACTCTAAATCAGATAAGAAACAACAATAATGATGACAATAGTAACAGCTACCACTGAGCTTTTATTTTGTGCTAGGCACTTGCTCAGCATTTTACATGAATTATCTCACTTAATCTAACTTGCAAAATAGTCCCATGAAATAGGTATTAATTCAAATTTCTGCACGTGAGAGAACAAACAGAAGAATTAAATAATTTGTCCAAGATCATGTAAGGTTTTTGCGTAGGAGTACAAACCCAGATCGCTCTGATTCCAGTGCCTCTCTCTTGATCAGGGCTGTTCTCTTCATTGTGGATGTAATCATGGGGCTGCTCGTTTGGTAGACGCCTCTCAGATGGCCCCCACTGATCCCCACCTATGGGTATTCATGACCTGTGTAGTCCCCTCCCCTTGAGCGTGGGCCGGACCTAGTGACTTGCTTCTTGCCGATAAAATGCAGCAGAAGTGGATGTCCCTTTTGAGATTAGGTGACAAATAGACTGTGATTCTTTCATGTTTTTGCATGTGCTGTCTGTCTGTCTCTCTCTAAGGAAAGACACCTGCCACGTTGGGATCTGCCCAATGGAGAGGCACATCTGGCAAGGAATTGATGGCTTCAGACAGTAGCTCATGAGGACCCGAGGCCTTCCAAGAGCCACATGAGTCAACTTGAAAATGAATCCCCCTGCAACCAGCCTGGGGATGACTGCAACTGCAGCCAAACCCTTGACTGTAGCCTATGAGAGACCCTGAGCCAGAGGACCCAGTTAAAATGTGCCCGGATTCCTGACCCACAGAAATTGTGACATAATACATGTTTGTTCTTTTAAGCCACTACATTTTGGGGTTATTTGTTATGCAGCAGTAGATAACTATACAACTCAAAGTACTCATGTCTAGACTCAAACTTTCTGCTTACAGTACCTAACTTTTTAGATAAACTTTTTGTTGGAATAACTTTAAAGAAAAGATGTACAAAGAACACCCTCTGTTACATTGTATGTAATCATGGTACATTGTCAATACTAACAAACCAACATTGGTACCTTATTGTTAACTAAATTTCAGGCTTGATTCACATCTCACTAGTTTTTCCACTAAGGTCCTTTTTCTATTCCAGGATTGGGGTCATATTTGTAATAGCCTAATAGATATCACACCCGATAACTCTTTGTGTAGAGAAAGAGAGATTAAATATACATGTGTTTGCTAAAATTTGGGAGACCTACCCATAGATAAGAAAAGAATATTACCAAAGTCTTTAATCAGGGATCTTCTTTATAATTATTTGGAAAAATAACCATTACATTACTTAGCTGAAAACTATTATGTGAAGTTACTGAGGGGAGAGGTGGGAGTGGCTCCAAGTAATAACTGATAAGGCCCTAACAAGTCAGAAATACTTTAAAAAAATAAAATATACCTTTCTAAAAAGCAATAATATTTTAATAAACTAAAACTTTTAGAGTTTTCATTTATTAATAAGCATGTCAAATACTACAAGATTCACCAATAGTTTCATTTGCCTTATGATGTTGGTATAAATTAATTTTTATTTATATAATATGCAAATACCTAATTTGCTTGTAACTATTTAAATGGCAACTATTCAACTAAAAGTACTAATCTGCGTTTTTCTTCATTCCTGTGCAGTGTGATACTGGCAAGTCACTTGGTCTTTCTGGGTTTTTCTTTGGAATGAATTTATATTGCTAGAATTTTACCACAAATCAGTCATGCACTACAACCACTTAGTAGCTGTAAACATTTTGCAAACAAAACTCTGTGTACAAAGTTTAATAAAACTAACCACTCTCTAATTGCTTAAACATTTAGCTGCATTATTTTGCAGCATTGTTCCAAGTGATTCTTAAAGAACAATCCACATAAAAGTAAAACTTTTAGGAAAGAATGAGTGATGTTACTTAAAGGAGAAAAGACACCCCATTTTTACATACACTCTCGTGGTTGAGTTTTTTTAGTAGGGTGTATAAATGAGGACATCAAGTGACTTAGGAGAAAATAACAAGCACAGCGACGCTTTGGATAGATCCTAAAAAGCTATTAAGTGAGAGAGGATTTTTCAGATCTTGGCGACCTACCAAAAACCCAAATAAACAAACCACTAAAAAATAACAACAGAAACAAATTTGAACTCTGAAAATAATGCACTCATGAGACCCCAAGTCTTAGTGGCCAAGGTTTGTTTCTTGGCTTGTCTCTTAAGGATCAAGGTCTTCTTTGTGGCCAGAATGACTTACCTGATTTTCAGTAATTGACTATTGAATAAAACAGACAATAGAAGATGTTGCAGAAGGACGGGATGCCAAAGAATGAGAAATAAATACGATTGGGAAAAAAAGGAGCAGAATACAGTGTAACCTCATTCACAAGCCGTCACTTCCCAGAACTCTGAATTCATTAAGTTTTCCGCACTTCTCTACTCTGAAAGTGTCAGATGACAAGAAAGCAAGCTGTTAAGTTTACTGAAGAACTGCATGCATAAATATTTCTAATATTGTATTTTGAGGTTAGTACATAATTCATTTCTGTCTAATGTGCCTAGAGTATAATCTTGGCTATGCAGGGTGATGACTGATCCTCAGAAACCGTGGAAACCATAAATCATCGAAGGCTTCAATCATATTCATCGTCCTATGCTTACTAAAGCCAGAAGGATGTAGAAATATGTTGCAGAGACTTTGTAAACAACTCTCATTTAGCCAAAAATAAAATCTGTATACTCTACAGACAGAATCCAGTATTCTTTATATTTTATTACTGAGATACAAGTCACCTAACATAAAGTTCACCATTTTAACCACTTGAAGTGTACAATTCAGTGGCTTTTTGTACATTCACGACGTTGTGCAGCCTTTACCACTCTCTAATTCAAGAACATTTTCATCACCCCCGAAAGAATCTCCGTAGCCATTAAGTAGGCGCGCCTCAGTGCCCCTCTGCCACCGGTCTGCTTTCCGTGGATTTGCCTGTTCTGGGCATTGATCCAAATGGATTCGCACAATATGTGCGCCTGGCTCCGCTCAGTTGGCATAATGTTTTCAAGGCTCTTCCATGTTGTAGCAGTGTCTGTACTTCATTGCTTTTGTGGCTGAATCACATTCCACTGTATGGGTAGACCACATTTTGTTTATTTGCCATCAGTTTGATGGGCATTTGGCTCATTTTTTACATTTACATTTTTATTTCTATCAATGGCATACATGTCTATAGACTATCAAGTCAGATGGTGCTAGTCCCACGATAACAATGAGCCATCCTCTGCCCTCCCACAAGCAACCACTTTCAGCCCATTTGTTTCTTTTTTTTTTTTTTTTTTTTGCGGTACGCGGGCCTCTCACTGCTGCGGCCTCTCCCGTCGCGGAGCACAGGCTCCGGACGCGCAGGCTCAGCGGCCATGGCTCACGGGCCCAGCCGCTCCGCGGCACGTGGGATCTTCCCGTACCGGGGCACGAACCCACGTCCCCTGCATCGGCAGGCGGACTCTCAACCACTGCGCCACCAGGGAAGCCCTCTTGCTTTACTTTTAACTCTCATCCTTTCCCCCCCTTTTTTTTGTGCCCATCCTTCAGTAGTTTCCTAAGAAAGGATGACCAGGAGGTAATTTTTTGAGGCTTTTCATTTTACTCTTATATTTTATTGATAATTTGACGGGAATTCCTGATTGGAAAACAGACGTTTGTTTTCTAGCCCCCCGTGTTGCTGAGAAGCCTGATACAATGCTGATTTCTGGCTCCTTTTCTCTGGAAGTTTTCAGGAGATTCTGTTTCTCCCTTGTGTTGTTTAAATTTCATCATGTGTATGATAGAGGTTTTGTTCATTTATTTGACCAGGTATTTAATATCCCTTTCATTCTGGAGGTTTATTCTTTCAACTCTCAAAAATATTTCTGTTATTTCTTAGGTAATTTCCTTTATTCATTTTCACTATTCTTTCTAGAACTGTTATTTTTCCTATACTGGACCTCCTGGACTAACCCTGTGATTTTTCTTAGTTTTTCCTTTCCAGTTTCCTACCTTTCTGATCTTGTTCTACTTTCTGGGAAAATTCCCACCTGTATTTTCAAAACTTAATACAGAACTCTTATTTCTGCTAACGTGTTTAATATCTGAGAGTTTTTGTCTGTATTTTTTTAGCCTTTTGTTCCTATTTTGAGGATTCACAAATGCCTCTGAAGATGTTAGTTATTCCCCTGCCCCCTTTTTAAAGGTTTCTGCTCCCTGCATTGTTGCTGTTTATTCAGGTTCTTTGTGTTTTAATTTTTGGTTTTGTCTTTCATGTTAGAGGCTTGCTCAGATGTCTTGTGATCCTTGACTATCCGTTCATATTTAAGGATGGGGATCTTAAAACTGTTAGAAACTCTCTATACGTTGGCAGGACTTCCCAACTGGTGGGCTCACCTTAGGGTGGGTGATATGCAGAATAATGATCTTCCAAAGATATCCACATCCTAAACCCCAGAACCTGTGGAAATGTTACCTTACATGGCAAAAGGGACTTTGGTAGATGAGATTCAGGTTGAGGCCCTTGAGATGGGGAGAGTAGCCTGCATTACCCAGGTGGGATCAATCTAATCACACGAGTTCTTAAAAGCAGAGAACCTTTCTCAGCTGTGGTCAGAGGGAGCCCGTGACTACGGAAGAAAGGTCAGAGAGATGCCTCGTTGCGAGTTTTGAAGGTGGAGGAAGGAAGCCGTGAGCCAGGAATACGGTCAGCCTCTAGAAGCTGGAGAAGGCGAGGAAAGAGAAGCTCCTCTAGAGCTTCCAGAAGGGAACGCAGCTCTACTGACACTGCTTTTACCCCAGTGACACCTGTATCGGACTTCTGGCCTCCAGAATGGTATGGTCATAAATTCGCGTTGTTTTAAGCCACTAAGTTTGTAATAATTTGTAACAGCAGCAATAGAAAACTAATATAAGGTGATTGGAAGGACAGTCAGTCAGCTGCTTCACTGAGGATTCCCAGTGTCGTTATTTATAAAGTTTGGGGTGGTTTTTTTTTTCCTCTCTTGGTCTGGTCAATTTCCTCAGAAACGAACCCTTCATTCTCCTGCTGGGGGTCTATCAGTTAGACTGGGTCAAACAGAATCACCGTAGGTTTCACTAGAATAAATTAAGGCATTAGGGCCTTCACAAATGTGGGAGGAGGCTGCTGAGGAAGGGAAGGGCTTGAAAGCTGCGGCTAGAGAATTAGTGAAACTGTCCCTGAAGACTTGAGCCTGCGGCACTGGGGTGGGAGAAGCTGGAGGTACCAGGAAATTCCAAGAAGCCACAGCATCTACCAAAAGAGGCCGCGAAATGGGAGCTTGTGGGGAGAGATCAGTGAACCCGCCACAGCTGACCGTTGGAATGATGGCGTTCTCTCCTCTCAGCCGCCCGAGTCTTACGCACGTTCCTCTCACTGGCAGGTTGAGCCTGGAATCATGCCGGGAAAGGGGTTCTGGGAAGCGTGGTTCCCAGCCATAGACAGGCATGGTGATGGCCGTGAGTTGACTGACGGTAGACAGCCCAGCCGGAGGTATATTGTAAGCCAGGCTGCCAGGTTCTGGAAGCTGAACTAAAGAAAACGGCTGGAAGCTGAACAATGAGGAAAGCTCACTGTTCACAAGGTGGACTTAAATCTAACCCTCTTTGTAGTAAGGCACCTAATCCTCCCTTGGCTGCGCCTGAGATTCCTAAGTCCAGAGCTTCTCCAGAGAATGGAATTTGTGTTGGGAGGACGGGAGAGAAGACTGGAGTTTAACTGAGCCCTTACCCAGACTCCCAGTGAGACTGGTTTTCGGTCCCCGTCTTCAGAGGTGGCTGGCTGCAACTCCGACTTTCCCCCGATCTGCACAGGAATCAGATTGCTTCTTGTGGACTTTCTTCTCTGGGGTCTTAGGTTTCGGCCTAAGTTTCCTTACCACAAATCTGTCCCTTCTCTAAGATTTTGTTGACAGCCTCACGGGCTGCTGTCTACTCTCACATTCTCTTTGTCCTTGTTGCTTCATACTTATTTTACCCTTTATCATCATATTAGTGGGATTTCAGAAGGAAGTCAACAAGCCCATGAGTTCACTGTGTTTAACTTGAACGTCTATAAGTTTTTTAAGGAAAATTGTATAATATCGTGCAAAGAGCTCAAAGCCAAGTGGCCTAGGTCTACTTCCAGCTATTTTACCATTTTAAGGAACCACATTTTCTCATCTCTAAAACAAGGTGGTCCCAGGACTTCCCTGGTGGTGCAGTGGTTAAGAATCTCCCGGCCAATGCAGGGGACACGGGTTCGATCCCTGGTCCGGGAAGATCCCACATGCCACGGAGCAGCTAAGCCTGTGCGCCACAACTACTGAGCCTGCGCTCTAGAGCCTGCGAGCCACAACTAGTGAAGCCCATGTGCCTAGAGCCTGTGCTCTGCAACAAGAGAAGTCACTGCAGTGAGAAGCCCGTGCACCGCAACAAAGAGTAGACCCCGCTCACTGCAACTAGAGAAAGCCTGCGCACAGCAACAAAGACCCTATGCAGCCAAAAATAAATTTATAAAAAATTTAGAAAACAAGGTGGTCCCATCGAGGTCCTTTTTTAAGGCTCTAATGACAGCTGTGGCCCCTCTCCCTTAGAAGAAAAATAGTACACATGCACAAACACAAAAAATTGAGTTATTTTAGAAGGGTCACAGGTCTCTGAGGCCCTTCCAAGAAGACTCCAAGGTTATTAACCCCCAAGTTTAGAACCCCTGGCTCAGATCACCTCCGAGGTCACCTGACATTCTGATTTTTCAAAGCTGTAAGGTTTAAATGTAGTATATTTCAAAGGTGACATTTCAAGGCCTTTTTAAGAGTTAATGAAATAGTTTTCAATGCACTATTTATCAGGAAACCAAAAAATCTGGCATCCAAGTATTAGTCTGAATTCAGTTCAGAGAGGTCAAGCGGCTTTATCTGCAGCAACATGGATGGACCTAGAGATGATCGTACTAAGTGAAGTAAGAAAGAGAAAGACATTTACCATATGATACCACTTATATGTGAAGTCTAAAATACAACACAAATGAACACATCTATGAAACAAAAACAAGTATAGAGAACAGACTTGTGGTTGCCAAAGCGGGGAGTGGGGGAAGGATTGGGAGTGTGGGATTAGCAGACGCAAACTCTTGGGTTGGCCAAAAAGTTTGTTCAAGGTTTTCCGTAAGGTGTTATGAAAAACGCAAACAAACATTTTGGCCAACCCAATATATAGGATGGATACACAAAAACATCCTACTGTATAGCACTGGGAACTATATTCAATATCCTGTGATCAACCATAATGGAAAAATATGAAAAAGAATATATGTATAACTGAGTCACTTTGCTGTACAGCAGAAATTAAACAACATTGTAAATCAATTATACATCAATAAA
Source organism: Stenella coeruleoalba (assembly GCF_951394435.1). Lineage (NCBI taxonomy): Eukaryota > Metazoa > Chordata > Mammalia > Artiodactyla > Delphinidae > Stenella > Stenella coeruleoalba. The sequence goes on along the minus strand of NC_137155.1, from coordinate 83,664,626 downwards.
AAAAATTTTTTTAAGTAAATTAAAAAGGGGGCTTAGAGTTTAAGTGGCTTGTGGACTTCTAGATGGTTAGTCGGCATGGCTGGTGGAAGAGGGGGTCCAGAATCTCTCACTTGCTCATCATGAAAAACGCCATGGAATCATGGTGAGAAATCTCAGCAGAGGCTTTGCCGGCAGCCACTGGGGATGGTCCAGGTTACACCAGCAATGGCCGCTCTGACCGTGCACTCGTATGGCACAGTTTTTAATAATGATGTCAAGAAAACAGGCTCAACTGAACTACAGACTAGGTAAAACTCCAGATGGTAGGTAATAGCATCACTATGTACCCAAACGACTCTATATTAGTTTCGATCTTTTTTTTTTTTTTTTTTTTTTGTGCAATACGCGGGCCTCTCACTGTTGTGGCCTCTCCCGTTGCGGAGCACAGGCTGCGGACGCGCGCAGGCTCAGCGGCCATGGCTCACGGGCCCAGCCGCTCTGCGGCATGTAGGATCCTCCCGGACAGGGGCACGCACCCGTGTCCCCTGCATCAGCAGGCAGACTCTCAACCACTGCGCCACCAGGGAAGCCCTAGTTTTGATCTTTATTTCCAGCTCTTTAGGACCTCAAGGGCAGCATAGCTCCTGGGATTCTGTGCATGTTATGCTATGTCTGGATAAGGAGCAAGATGATTTGTTTGGGGCTGCACGTAAGTGGCTGACAGAACTGTTTTTCTGCATTTCTGAGAAAGATGAAAGGAATGAGGGCAGTTTTTGCCTAGGTCAGGAGGAATTGTGAAGGGAAGGATATCTACTAACTGTCCTCCAAGAAATCAGAGCAACGTTGCAGTTACAGTTCTGCATCTCTGGACCCGACACGAGCTTAGACCAGCCCTGCAAGGCTTAATGTCTTCAATAGTCACCTGATTGAGGCTACTTGGAAACCCAGGTGTATGGCCACAATAGGATTTTTAGTGAGTGGATGGATGCCACACACCTGTAACCTTGGTGCCATGTTCCTTTGCCTTAGTTTTGTTCACCCTCTTTCTTTTGCGTGCTGTAAGTTTTAGGAAGTTGAGTCTGCAGAATACAAGTTAAGTTTGATCATTTCATACAGCATGTAGTTAAAGCAGTAGCTCTACCAGCCAATCATTCCTTTTTTTAAAAAGACTTTGAAATGAGTTTTAACAGTATTTACCCCATTCTACAGTTTGTAAAACAGAGGTATCCAAAGGGACAACCGTTGTCTCAGTACCCACACGGTGGGTCAATGGGGGATGGGAAGAGGCACTAGCATCCCCTTTGTTCTATGCTATCTAGGCACAATGGCCACCCATGGCTATGAGTTTTGATTCTCCTGAGACTGGAGCTTAGAACCCCATTGAAATTGTTTTAAGTTGATGAAAGGATTTTTTGGCATTGCTTTTTAATTCCCATGACCTGATTCTAGAGAAGTTCTGACCTCCGTGCCCCTCATTCACTGTTTCTCAAGACCAAGGAACAAACTGTAGCCAACTGCTTTGGACCCACCCTGCTTTGAAAAGGTTCGTTCCACCCAGGTGGGCTTAGTACCCAATGGCCAACCCTGCCCACTGGGTGGAAACAATAGATAATTGCCTTAGCTGGCACTGCCCTGGTATGTGGGTGCGGTTGCGAAGCCTTGTGGCCAAACTGTGCAGATTTGCTGTCTCACGATTAGCACTTTCTAAAGCTAGAGAAGAGATGAGTGCCATTAGACACATAATTCTTCCTTCTGGGAGATAAGAGGATCTGTAGGTGGACAGGGAGCTTGTCCATCAAAAGTCCTAGAAGGAAGTCAAAGAGGAGGAGGACGGAAGGGCGATGGTACATCTACTGCTTTTACAAATCCTGTCTGCAGGATTTGTATCAACCTGTATCAACCCTGATACATGTTGGATACCACCCGCCATGGTTTAGGCAGAGATGGTACAGGCCTGGCAGAGGTTGGGTAGCCAGTCCTCTGCCAAAGGCTTGATGCGGCAGGAGATGACAGAACAAAGGTACTGGAGTGTGCCAGTTGGGCGCCAGCCTTCTTAGCTGTCAGAACTGGTCTCGGAAAAAAGCACAGCCCTTGGGTATACTTTTGTAAGAGGCATTTTTACTCTATGAAAACAGCTGCCCCTCCCTTCAGGCTTCCTTCCTGTGACTGAACAGGCCAGAGGGGAAGGTCAAGGGGCAGGCAGGAGGCCAAGGGCAAAGGAATAAGGTGTGGATTGTACATGGAGCCATTTTCTCATCCCACCTCACTGACTGACTTCCTGCAAAAAATAGAGTTGGGTAGGGAAAAGGCTGGGAGAAATATAGATGAGCAGAAATTCAACAACAAAACAATGAACAGTTACGAGATTCTTGGGAGGACCCCACCTGTGAATGACTTTGAAATGACCTTGAAAAAGGTCCTGTTTCCGCACTGATGAACTGAAAGAAACCACTAGCCCCATTTTTGGTATCTAGAAGGTAAGGTCAATAGCAATACCTCACTGAGATATCCTGAAAATGAAAGTGGCAATGGCCATAAAGAGAAAAAGAGGGATTGTGGACATGCATATTGGCCTTTTTTATCTGAAGATGATGTGGCCGGCTGAGATGGGCCAGATTCCAGGTCCTTGGGTGAGCTTTTCCTGAGTTCATGCCTCTCGTCCCAGCAGCAAGAGTTCTCCTCGGTGCTGTAGAATGTGAGGATTATGGTCTGCTGGGTTGTGGGAGTGTCTCAAAGGTCCAGAACACACGACTTCTTCCTGTTTGTCTGCTGGAACACAACACTGGCCCTGGGAAGCAGCAGTCCCCCCGTTCCTTTAGTATCTCAGCAGCAATTCAGTTGAATAAAGATTTGTTGAGCACCTACAATGTTCTAAGCACTGTCTAGGCCTTGAGAGGCGAGTTCCTCTGTAACATGCCCAGAACTCTACCTCTCAGGCCATTCCCACCTCAAGGTATTGGTAAACTGACTGCGAGTGCCATCTATAATGCAGTTGAAATCCCATGTGCTGCCCTCCCCATGCCGTGCCCCCAGCATGCCGCAACTTTCTCTCTGAAGTACTTTTCTTAAGTCCTGAGAAAGAGACCTAAAGAAGGGCAACAGGAAAACCTGCTGTTTAATCAGGTGAAAGACACAGTAATCCTGTTGCTGACCAGGGTCCTCCCAAGTCAGTGGAGGAGAGTCTGATCGTGTGGTTTATCCTTGCTGAACAAATTCCTGTGTGGCCCTTTGTCTACACCACCTCCGCACACTAATCTCTGCCTTGTCTGTTTGCAGAGGGCTGGTGGAGATGGAGCTGCAGTTTGTGTCCATGGAGCAGATTAAACACTATCTGTTCCAACCTGCCTGAGACTATCCGCTCCCTGGTTGGCAGTACTTGAAGGAAAAAAGGCAATCCACCCAAGCTCCCAGCGAGCGGAAGTCCCAAGAGTCATGACCAGGATCTCGTAGCAAAGTGGAATGCATCTCTAACAGGAAATTTATGGCTGACCGGACTTCGTCAATTCAGGTACGTCTGCCCCTGGCCTGGAATGGAGGGTAAGTGGAAGGTCAAGACCAGAGCTCAGGACTCTGGAGAACTCTCTGCTTAGGTTTTACATCAGGAAGGATCACTGTCCTGTCACAATTCTTCTAACACATGGTGTCTCTGTTAAATCACATAGTACATTCTGCCTTCCATTAGCATCACCCACATTCATGTTTTTCTCACCTAATAGACTGGAAGCTTCTTGATGTCAGGGTCCACATTTCCCAGCACACGTTTAGCACAGTGTAGGCACTCAGCATTGAACTGAATTGGCATGAAAAGTGCTATTTCCCGCAGATTCTATCTTTAGAGGATTAACCTACGATAAAGCTTTACATAAACAAAAATTTGCTGCATGTCAGCAAGGCAGCACCACACTGAAGTTGGGAATCCCCACTCTGAGAAGCAGAAGCCTCTCTGTGGTCATTGTCTTAGGAGCTATGGCATAGCTATTGTTATTCCATTAGAAATTGAGGGGAAATACTGTACTTGACCTGCATTCCATTTATTTTGGCACTGGTTGGTTTCCTATTTAAAAACTTTATTTCTACTCATGGGACTTCCCTGGTGGCTCAGTGGTTAAGAATCCGCCTGCCAGTGCAGGGGACACGGGTTCAATCCCTGGTCTGGGAAGATCCCACATGCCACGTAGCAGCTAAGCCCTGTGTGCCACAACTACTGAGCCTGCGCTCTAGAGCCCGCAAGCCACAACTACTGAGCCCACATGCCACAACTACTGAAGCCTGCACGCCTAGAGCCTGTGCTCTGCAATGAGAAGCCCGCGCACCGCAACGAAGAGTAGCCCCCACTCACCACAACTAGAGAAAGCCTGCATGCAGCTACAAAGACCCAGTGCAGCCAAAAATAAACAAACAAACAAACAAAACCTTCTACTCATATTCAGATGGAGTTCAGGAACTGGGAGCATCCTAATCTGTACATCTTAACCAGAAATTCTCCCCAAACCTTATATTCCTTAAAAGGAGCTCAAGGGAGCAGGTGAACTCTACAGCTTAAATACATGGCTTTAGGAGGGGCACATGCTTCCTTATACCACGTTTAATGCATCCCACAGCTGTTGAGAGTGTGAATCTACTACCACTGTAGGAGTTGAATTTTCAAGATCAGAGGATTCAGCACCATGGTCAGAGCCAAAGAGATAACAAATTTGGGCGTGAAGTAAATACTCTCTGTAGGAAGAAAATAAAGGGAATCTTTACCTGAAGAATTCTCCTTCTAAACAACGATGGGATACCACTATATACACCTATTAGAATGGCCAAAATTCAGAACGCTGACAAAACCAAACGCCAACAAGGATGTGATGCAACAAGTATTTTCATTCATCGCTGGCGGGAATGCAAACTGGTACACACAGCCACTCTGGAAGATAGTTTGGCAGTGTCTTACAAAACTAAACATACTCTTACTATACGGTCCAGCAATTGTGCCCCTTGTATTTACTCAAAGGAGTCGAAAACTTATGTCCACATAAAAACCTGTGCATGGATGTTTACAACAACTTTATTCATAATTGCCCCAACTTGGAGACAACCAAGATGTCCTTCAGTAGGTGAATGGATAAATAAATGGTGGTACATCCAGACAATGGAATATTATTCAGTGCTAAAAAATGAGCTATCAAACTTTGAAAAGGAGACTTAAGTGTGTATTAGTAAGTGAAAGAAGCCAATCCAAAAAGGCTACATACTGTATGATTCTAACTGTATGACTTTCTGGAAAAGGCAAAACTATGGAGACAAGAAAAAGACCAGTGGTCACCAGAGATTAGGTGGGGAGGGAGGGGTAAATAGGCAGAGCACAGGGGATTTTCAGGACAGTGAAAATACTCTGTGTGATACTGTAGTGGTGGATACATGCCATTATAGATTTGTCCAAACTGGTAGAATGTACACCACCAACAGTGAACCCTAATGTAAACTAAGGACTTTAGGTGATAACAGTGTGTCACTGTAGATTCATCAGTTGTAACAGATGTACACTCTGGTGGGGGATATTGCAATGGGAGAGGCTGTGCGTGTGTGGGGATGGGTTACATGGGAAACCTCTGAATCTTCCTATCAATCTTGCTATAATCCTAAAACAAATCTAAAAAAATAAAGTCTTTTTTTTTTTTAAGAAAAGAATTCATTCACCTTCTTCCCGGACTCTAATGGCCAGTCAAGCCAATGCTCAGGTCAGCAAGAGAAAAGACACTTGACGCCCCAGTGCTGTGCTCTGATGGGCACCACTCTGTCCTCAGATGTTGCCTGGACAGTGACCTATACCCACAGGTCTCAATCTGAATTTACCCCATTAAGTGTCGTTCTGACTTTGGAGGTAGCTGCTTTCCCCCTGTTGATTTTTCGGTGTCTGCTAATCTGTGAAACAGAAAGAGCCATTGTTTCTCTTAGCTATGTTAATCAGATGTCTGAGGGGTCCTCCAAAACATAAGGTAGGAGCTGACCTCAAGGGCCCCCCCAAGGGCCACCCCAGAGATTCTGGGGAGGAGGACCTGTCCCCAGAACCATTCCTTTGCCCCTCCTAATGGCTCTTCAAAGGGAAAAGCTAAACCTATGCAAGTACAGACAAACTTAGAATGCAGATGACCCTGGAGGACAGAGGGGACAGGAACTAAAACCTACTCATCATCCCCTGTGTGCCAGGTGTGAAATGGAAACTACCTCCAACCTCACAGCAGCCTGATGCAGATGTGAGTCTCAAACTTCCTTTCACAGGAACCTGCGCACAAGCATGGGTGCCACACACAGCCGTGGTGGAGAAAACCATTCTTGTTAATAACCTGCGTGCCTTGCATTATGTGATGTATGCACTTCTAAAGAGGCATGTGAGTTCAGCTTCACATATGCATTGTGTTGTCTTAGATCAGAGAGCACATCATTCAAGGTTTTTTTTTTCTTATTTCAGAAAGTTTTAAATCCAGAACTAGAATTGAAATCCTTGCAGTGGGAATATAAAATGTTAAATGAAACACTTGGTAGTAGATGACTAATTGCTTCTCTGATCTATTCTAGAATGTATAAAATTGAACAATGTAGAATATAGAAAACTGAGACCTCAGTAAATGAATATTACAGAGCAACATGGACACACAGGTACACCCACCCTCTTTAGGTCCTAATGGTGATACACTGCAGGTACCATCTCAATAACAGGTGTCCTGGTTATCCATTTTAAATATAACCAACAAGAACCTACTGTCTAGCACAGGGAGCTCTGCTCAATGTTATGTAACAACCTAAATGGGAAAATGTATAACTGAATCACTTTGGTGTACACCTGAAACTATCACAACATTGTTAATCAACTAGACTCCAATATAAAATAGAAAGTTAAAAAAAAAACTAACAGGTGTCCTGGGAAGTGGAGCAATGATTACATTCCACAGCTCAGCCTTTCTTCACAGGACTTAGTAGTTAATTACTGTTAGTTGAGTGCCTAGATGCTTCCTTCAAGATCTCCTTCAAATTCTCACTTTTTATTCTTTTTGCAAGTTCTAATACCAGATGCTTCTTTTATGCAAAAGTCTCATTGCTGTGGAATCTAATGTATTTCCTCCATTCATATCCAAATATCCTCCTTCCTGTTTAATTTACAACCCTCCCATGATTCACCTTTTGGTAATGGTCTATAAGGAACCACACCTTTTTTGGTCCTGCCTACACATATTGCTAAGAGTCTTCAACGTTGGGAAAAAGCATTCCTGAGTTATGTTAATAATATGAGACATTAAAAGGGACTTGTCTGCAAACACAAAACGATAATGACAAATCAGAATTTTTAGGCCCCATGTGCTTTTTTCTCATACCCCACAACCTATACCTATAAAATTTCTGCACTTTTATGGCATGAGGCTTGCCTAGAAAACTCATCATAAGATAGCATGTGCCTGGTTAAATATTAAATTCTTTTTGAATTAGTGAAAAGAGACAAAGGGAAGTGAAACCTAGATACTTAATGGGCAGTGTAAAATGAACAAAACAGTGATGAATAAGGCAATGAAAACTGTGTGTTCTGTTTTTTTTGGATAGTAGAAATTTCTGAACAAGTTCCCAGCATTTACCCAATTTGATGATACTAGGAAAAAATAATGCATGTAAAATCCACATTCAAATAACTTGTGGCATGCATCATCCTTCTTTTCCCATCCTAACAGAATGCCAGTTTTGTTCAGAGGATGAGACATAATGTATCCCCCACTAAAAATACTTGCCTACCACATGAGATGGTACTGTGACAGTTCTGGTCAATGATACTAACAAAAGTCCTCTCGGTATTTATGTGAAAGCCCTTGTTTTCCTGGACTGGGCACTGCTCCTTCTCCTGCCTTGAGTGGTGATGTGAAGCCAGGTACTGCAACAGCTATCTTGCAACCATGAAGTGATGAGTATGAGAATAAGAGGCCACGGGCTAAGGATGGCAGAGAAATATGGTGGGAATCTGAGTCCAGGATGGCCTATTGCCTCCTTTACCAGCCCTGAATTTCTTATTGCTTGAAATAAATATTTGCTACACTTGTTTAAGCCACTGTTAATGTGGTTCTTCGCTGCTTGCAGCCAAATGCAATACTAACCAATACAACCTTGCACACACATCTTAGCTTCTCTTTCTAAATCTCCAAATTGAAGTTTTACATTTCTTTTAAATTCATAGAGAAGCCAAGTAGCCACATTCCCTAGTTTTGAGCTTTGAAGCTCTACAATAACCTATTGTATTTATTATCATCACTAGAGATAAATGTCAGAGTTAAGTGTATAAAAAATAGGAAACGATAAATACATAAGTAATTACATATAAATAGGTGCTGGATCTCAGGATGAAGGGCAACTATGTATGAAATCATTGGAATTTTACTTTTAGGCCCTCATTGAAAAGTCTACAAATAATAAATGCTGGAGAGGGTGTGGAGAAAAGGGAACCCTCCTGCACTGTTGGTGGGAATGTAAGTTGGTGCAGCCACTATGGAGAACAGTATGGAGGTTCCTCAGAAAACTAAAAATAGAACTACCATATGATCCAGCAGTCCCACTCCTGGGCATATATCCAAACAAAATTCTAATTCAAACAGATACATGAGGGCTTCCCTAGTGGCGCAGTGGTTAAGAATCCGCCTGCCAATACAGGGGACACGGGTTCGAGCCCTAGTCTGGGAAGATCCCACATGCCGCAGAGCAACCGAGCCTGTGCACCACAACTACTGAGCCTGTGTTCTAGAGCCCGCAAGCCACAACTACAGAGCCTGCGTGTCACAAATACTGAAGTCCAGGCCCCTAGAGCCTGTGCTCCGCAACAAGAGAAGCCACCGCAGTGAGAAGCCCGCGCACCGCAACAAAGCGTAGCCCCCGCTCGCCACAACTAGAGAAAGACGTGCACAGCAACGAAGAACCAAAAACAGAGAAAAATAAATAAATTTTTATATATATATAAAAAAGATACGTGCGGGCTTCCCTGATGGCGCAGTGGTTGAGAGTCCGCCTGCCGATGCAGGGGACACAGGTTCATGCCCCGGTCCGGGAAGATCCCACATGCCACGGAGCGGCTGGGCCCGTGAGCCATGGCCGCTGAGCCTGCGCGTCCAGAGCCTGTGCTCTGCAACGGGAGAGGCCACAACAGAGCCTGTGCTCTGCAACAGGAGAGGCCGCATACCGCAAAAAAAAAAAAAAAAAAAAAAAAAAAAATACATGCACCCCTATGTTCATAGTAGCACTATTCACAATAGCCAAGACATGGAAACAACCTAAATGTCCATCGACAGATGAATGGCTAAAGAAGATGTGGCACATATACACAATGGAAGCCATAAAAAATAACGAAATAATGCCATTTGCAGCAACATGGATGCAGCTAGAGATTATCATACTAAGTTAAGTAAGTCAGAAAGAGACAAATACCATATGATATCACTTATATGTGGAATCTAAAATATGACACAAATGAACCCACCTACGAAGCAGAAACAGAATCATGGATGTAGAGAACAAGCTGGTGGCTGCTGAGGGGGTTGGGGGAAGGATGGAGTGGGAGGTTGGGGTGAGCAGATGTAAGCTATTACATACAGGATGGATAGACAACAAGGTCCTACTGTATAGCACAGGGAACTATAGTCAATATCCTATGATAAACCATAATGGAAAAGAATATGAAAAAAGAATGTGTATGCGTATAACTGAATCACTTTGCTGTAGAGCAGAAATTAACACAACACTGTAAATCAACTATACTTCAAAAATATATTGAAATCAATGGAATTTTACCCTTTAGAATGGCAAAAATCACCATCTGACAGCACGAGTATCAGCAAGGTTGTGGGGAAGTGGGATCTCTCATATACCACCCGTGAGTGGGTGAACTGGTGCTGCTACTAAGGGGAGCAGTTTTCCATGTCTAGTAAAGCTGATGATGAACATACCTGGTGACCCAGAAAATCTTGCGCATGTGCACAAGAGAGATGTAGAAGGGTGCTTGCTGTGGTGCTGCTTTATAACAATGAAAACCTGGAGACAGTCTAGGTGTCTGTCAGCAAGTGAATGGATAGAAACATCATGACACAGTCTTACAATATTAAAATGAAGAACAAAACCAGAGCCCAGATCTACACATGGATATGGAAAATTTAGTGGAATGCTGCGGCCGGGTCTCAAGAGCTGATTGTTAAAATTTCAGGAATTTTGCGAGCTGGTTGATATTACATCAGTACTTTGAGATCAGCCATGTTAGGAGTATTTACAACATTGGAATTAGAAAAAGCTACAAATCACACCCCTTGTCCCCCCACAGAAGAGCTGGTAGTTATTTACCAGCACATCACTAGATAGACTTTCAAAAACAGCGTTTATTTTAAAAGGCAAGTTGCAGAATATGTGGTGGCATATATTTAGAGCTCAAAAACATATAGGAATGTTATATATTTATAATATTTATCAATGGTAATAAAATGTAATCTAGAAGGATAAATGCCAAATTTGTGGTAACAATTGTCTCTGGAGAGGGGGGTCATGTAATAGGTGTGGTGAAGGGGAAAGGGGGGGCTTGAACTCTTTATCTGTTATGTTCTATTTATTTTTTTTAAATATCTAAAGTCAAAAAGTGAACAGAAAGTTAATTTTTGTCAATTATGGGTGCTAAGTATAAAAATGCTTATTCTATGTGCTTATCGCTGTTATTTAGATTTTAAGATAAAAAGGCAGAAAATGAGAGTCCAAAGAAAATTTGCATATCATATTTCATTGACTCCATGACACTGACTAAAAGATGCACTATTACTTGTTGGTAAGGGCATGCAGAATCATACATTGCTGGTATGAATGTAAAATGGTGCAGCCACTGTAAAAAACAGCTCAACAGTTCTTCAGAAATTTACACAGAATTACATATGACCCAATAATTCCACTCCTAGGTATATACCCAAGAGAACTGAGAATGTATGTCCAAGCAATAACATGTACACGAATGTTCATAGCAGCATTATTCCTAATAGATAAAAGGTACAAACACTGCTGGTACATTGCTGGTGGGAATGTAAAATGGTACAACCACTTTTGTAAAATAGTTTGGCAGTCCCTCAAAGAGTTAAAAATAAAGTGACCATATGACCCAGATATTCCACTTGCCAGTATATAGTCAAGAAAACGAGAACACACGTCCTCAAAAAAGACTCTACACCAACATTCATAGCAGCATCATTCATATAGCCAGAAAGTGGGAACAACCCAAACACGCATGCATACATGAGGAAAGGATAAACAAAATGTGGTACAGCCAAACGATGGAATATCAACCATAAAAAGAAATGAAGAACTGATATGTACTACAACATGGATCAACCTTGACATTATGCTAAGCAGAATAGGCCAGACCCAAAAGGCCACATGCTGTATGATTCCATTTATATGAAATGTCCAGAACAGGCAAATCCACAGAGCCAGAAAGCAGGTTAGTGGTTGCCAGAGACTGGGAGGGAGGGGAGATGGGGAGTGATACTTAACAGGTACAGGGTTTCCTGTTCTGGAACTAGATGTGGTGGTGGCACAGCATTGTGAATGTACTAAAAACAGCTGAATTGTACACTTTATTTTTAAAATTTTTTGGGGGGGGGGGGGTCGGGCACTATACCACACAGCTTGTGAGATCTTAGTTCCCCAACCAGGGATTGAACCCATGCCCCCTGCTCTGGAAGCACAGAGTCCTAACCACTGGACGGCCAGGGCATTCCCTGAATTCCCTGAACTGTACACTTTAAAATGGTGACTTTTATGTTACGTGAATTTCACCTCAAAAAAAGTCATTTAAACTGTCTTTCATTTTAAGATGATAGTGATTTGAGACACTGCATTGTAGAAACAAAAGCAAACATGTCTTAGAGTTTATGAAATGTGGTATATTATGTAGAAATTTGCAGGCTCTATCCAAATAGCGTTGTATCAGTTAGGATATGTTTTGTGCCTAACAGCATAATAAGAGTGCTTAAACAGGTTAGAAGTTTATTTTCGTTTCACATAGATGAAGTCGTGATGTGGACAGCCCAGGGCCCATAAACTATCTCCATGGTTTGCTCAGACGCCCAGATTTCCTATATGTCGTCTTGTATTCAATATTTGGCTTCCATTTTCAACGTTACAGCAGTCCAAGATGGCTGCTGGAGTGCCAGCCATTATTTCACATTTCTAGGTGTACAGCTGGAAGAGGGAGAGGGCAAAATGCCTTCCTCCCAACTCAGCTCTCTTTGAGCAGAGGAAAGGTGTGCTTAAGTACATGTTCATATGTCCATAAAATGGGAAAGTCTCTATGAATGCAAGACTCCTGTCTATTTTTACCAGTGCATCCCCAGCACAAGGCAGAGCACGTTGAAGGCACTAAAAAACATGTGAAAAGAATGGATACATGCATGGAAATGGATAAATTCATCATAACCATTTAAATATTTTCATAAGTAAGAAACAGGGAAATGTTGAGTACAATATAATATGTGAAAACAGACTATAGTGTAATCCTAATTCTACTGAAAATGTATAGTATGCCTAGAAAAAAGAAATATACTAACCTACTAACAGATTTTCTAAATATATGGTGAAATTTCTCTGATTTTTAATAATTTTTTTCATACTTTTATAAATTTTCTAAATGTATGCAATAAGCCAGAATATTTTTCTAATTAGAAAATAAATCAATAAGCTTAAAAATCAACCAATCAGTCAATCAAGAAGAAGACCACTTCAGTCTAAGTGTTAAAACCAGATAGTGAGTTTATAAACCAAAGAAAGTAACCAACAGCCACATATGCTGTGGAGAGTCCAACAATCCTGCTTCTCTCATCCAACAGCTTTGTTTTACAATTGGGGGAAGGAGATGTTGACATCTGCAGATGATGCCCTTGTGGAACCATGCCTATCCTACATTTGGGGTAGCAAATTGATTCCCTATCCCATATCTCAGTTTTTTCAATCTAATAGTTAGCACATAATCACTCATTTTTTAAACGGGAAGACCATTTTAAAACTTACCCCAGGGAAGTTATCCATCCATCAAAGTAAACTCATTATCTGCTTCCAGGTCCACCCCGATCACTTGGAAATGATTAAATCAAACTCGGCATTTCTCAGCACAATGGAAAGTCACCAGCACCCCTGAATTTTCTTGTGTTTTCCCACTATTATGGGCTAAATTGCCCCTTCCCCCTCAGATTTCATGTGTTGAAGTCCTAAATCCCAATACCCCAGAATGTGACTATTTGGAGATAGTCTTTATTTTAAAAACTTTTTAAGGTTTTTTTTTGATGTGGACCATTTTTTAAAAAGTCTTTATTCAGTTTGTTACAACATTGCTTCTGTTTTATGGTTTTTTGGCCATGAGGCTGTGGGATCCTAGCTCCCTGACCAGGGATCGAACCTGCACCCTCTGCATTGGAAGATGAAGTCTTAACCACTGGACCACCAGGGAAGTCCCTGGAGATAGTCTTTAAAGAAGTAATTACATCAAAGTGAGGTCACAGGGTGGACCCTAATCCAATATGACTGTTGTCCTTAGAAGAAGAGGAAATTAGGATACAGATCTGTACAAAGGGAAGACAGTGGTAAGACACAGAAAGAAGACAGTCATCTACAAGCTAAGGAGAGAGGCCCCAGAAGAAACCAAGCCTGCTGACACCTTGACCTCAAACTTCTAGCCTCCAGGATTGTAAGAAAATACATTTCTGTTGTGTAAGCCACCCAGTCTGTAGTACTTGTTACAGCAGCTCTAGCAAATACACCCACTCATCATGTTAATTACATGTTTGGTGACTGCGATGGTTAAGTTTATGTGGCAACTTGGCTAGGCTATGGTATCTAGTTGATCAGATATCAGTCTGGATGTTGCTGTGAAGGTACTTTTTAGATGTGATGGACATTTAAGTCAGTAGACTTAGACTCTCCATAATATGGGTGGGCTTCATGCTATCAGTTGAATGTCCTAAATAGGATGACTGAGATCCCCCAAAGAGGAAGGAGTTCTGACTCCAGGCTGTCTTTGGACTCAAGATTGCAGCATGAACTCTGGCCAGAAGTTCCAGTCTGCCTTCCCTGCATATACCAGACTTGCCAGCCCCACAATTACATGAGCCTATTTTAAAAATACACTCCTGGGCTTCCCTGGTGGCACAGTGGTTGAGAGTCCACCTGCCGATGCAGGGGACATGGGTTCATGCCCCGGTCCGGGAAGATCCCACATGCCGCGGAGTGGCTGTGCCCGTGAACCATGGCCGCTGAGCCTGTGCTCCACAACGGGAGAGGCCACAACAGTGAGAGGCCCCAAAATACACTCCCACCACCCACACACATACATCTACACACATCCTGTTGGTTCCGATGCTCTGGAGAACCCTAATAACAGTGAATAAGGACTGATATTCCATGTACTTAACTCCATGCTCTTGCACTTGTTTTATGCAAAATATCTATTTACTTCCAAATTTGTGACTGGAAGAGCTAGTCAAATACTTGCAAATTAATTCATCAGTGTGCTGTTCTTTCTTTTTAAAGATGACATTGAGCTTTGCTAGAGGATGTCATCAGAGAGCCAGAAGGAATGAAGGACGATCACTCATCAAAATGCCTAACAATTTACACCCACAGTGTGCTGACAGCCAGTAAATTCCGATAGGATGAACAATTATGGTTATAACTTTTAAACTGCCTTTGTTATGAGCATCCTGCTCTTGCCTTTTGATCCTGCCTAATCTTGTTCTACCCTGTGCATTTGCAACCTCACTTCTTTTTTCAGAAATGACAAGTTTTCTTTCTGCTCTGTTAAGTACATAAACTGAGCTGCTTATCCAGAGAGAAATCGGATAAGATAAATTGGATAAATGCGGAGGGTTTGGCCAGGGAAGAAACAAAGATGTGAGACAAGGAAGTCTGAGGAACGTCGGGGAGCAAGAAGTGCCTGGAGGGCAGGGCACCTGGGGGAGAGGGGATGGTGAGGAATGACCCCATGCTCACCAGTAGCCAGGAATGCTTATTTGTGACACCAGCCAACAGAAGATAGCTGGGTGACCAGGTGGATCAAGAGCTAAATAAAGCTGACAGAACTACACAGGTGGCACTCATGAGACTGGCATTCTTGTCGCCTTGCTCTAAAAAGTCATTGCCCAAAAGTTTCCTTTCCTAATACACCTGTGAATTAAATTGGAAGAGGATTTCTGTGGAGGTGAGGGAATGCAGAAACAAACAAGAGGCACCTTGGCCCTCATGAAGAGTGATATGTGTGGGGTAGAGCCAATTAGAGGCTGGGCTTTGAGAGATCTGAGACAGTCCATGAGGAAAACAGCAAAACCATTTGGGAAACCTTGCTCACCAGGGCACTAAGAAGCAGCCCTGTCCAGTAGGACTTTCTGCAGTGATGGAAGTATTCTACATCTGCACCATCCGATGGGGGTGGCTACAGAGCACTCGAAATGTTGCTGATGAGACTAAGCAACTGAATTTTATGTTTTATGTAATTAACATGTAAATAGCCACATGTGGCTAGTGACTACCATGTTGGATAACACAGCCATGTGGTCCTCATAACACAGTGATTGACGTGTCTCCCAACACATCAACATGTCAACAGTTTGGGAAAGGATTGTTCCAAACAAATGAACTCAGTGATCCTCTTGCTACTGAGTGCTCCATATTTAAATTACTAGCAATCTGAAGAGTTGGGGGGCGGGGAACAAAGAGAATGATGGTGCCTCCTAAAGACCCTAAACCACTGGTTAGCCACCAGGCAGGATCTAATCTGGTAAACAATGAATTAGAGCATCTTCTGCAGGAAACACTAGTATTTATGTTCGCCCAATGTGTACAGGATAAGCCCCTGCCTAGTAGTCATTTATAACTAAAAGAAACAGAGCTAGAATTTCCCACCTTTGGTTTCCTTCCAAAGGTGGGATTTATCTTTAAATTTACTTCAATTTGTGGGAGATTTGGAAGAAAAATCCTTCCCGCTATTAGGGAGCTTTCTAAATAGGAGAAATAACATTTGTCAAGCTTGTCTTAGGAGAGTTTTTGTTCAAGTGATTACAAATGAAATGAACTTGGAATGTTGAAATTTCTCATGTTTGACATGATGGCAGAAGAATATTGAGCAAGAAAATAATTTGGCATTTGGTCCCCAGCATGAGTTCGTACACGCAACCCCATTAAATCATATTAGGAAGGAAATGTGCTTTACTGGGAAATGGGCTGGGCTAAACCAGAGACTCCAAAGTTCTGGGGCAACAGCGTGACTTCCCCTCCTTAATGACTGGGGGACACTCAGCCTTGATGGGCCTCTTCTCCTTCATCTACAAGGATGGGGAAAAATGCTTTCTCAGGATTTCTTCAAGGAAGAAGACTAGAACCATAAATCATTTTGACAAATGCAAAGTACCCCTCAATACAAATTATTTACAGAGATGTTATTTATTTGATTTCCTTTTGGGGGGAAATGAAGCATTAGTTGAGTATAATATGGAAGAGGTTCAATAGCACCATTACAAGTGAGTTTTTTAAAGAGTAGGGGACTTCACAAAATGATCTCAAGGTATGAAAAGTACTGTTTGGTTTCATATGCAAGTTTCTAAAAGAGTTATTACAGATTGAGAGGGAAGTAAGTGGCTGCAGTATACACTGTGACCAACTTTCAAATAATGATTGTGACTTGAGTCATTTCTCAGAAATAAGTAAACAAATTCTTTTACTTTGATGCTGAATGATATTGATCAAGTCCATCTGCTTGTACCCATTAGAAGACACCATCTCACATTATTTTGGAAATGGTCATCCTGAGTCAGACTAAGTAGTCATAGTTAATACATTTGATTTCCCTCTCATTTGTTTTTTGCTCCATCCTCTGTATCTACCCAAATTTAGTCTTCTTCCCTCAGAGCCACTTGACCACGTGAGTATCATCCTTAATCCTAAAGAGGAAGAAGGGAATTTCCATGTTAGTAGAGGAACTCAACTAAGAGTAGAATGCTGCATAATTTATTGTCCAAACTGAGATGTTAGAGAACAAAGGGAGGCCTTTCAATAATTATGCTGGAATGAAAAATATAAACCAATCACCCTAATTAAAAAAATAAACAGAAAACATATGTAAAGGTCAACCTCATTTGTATCAAAGCAAAAATAAAATAAGACCATCGTAGACCCACCAGATTGACAAAAACGAAAAAGTTCAACAATCCTAAATGTTGGTAAAGACATGGAACAACTGGAACTCATAGTGTTGGGAGTACATTTTACAACACTTTTGAAAACAATTTGACATTATCTAGGAAAAATGAACATGTACGTATCCTATAATTTGGCAAATCCACTCCCACAAAATATGTACTAGAGGGGGACTGGCCAAGATGGTGGAGGAGGAAGACCCTGAGCTCACCTCCAAATTTAGACACACCAGACACACCAAAATTACAGCTATTTACAGAGCAACAAGCAATGAGAAGGACCTGAAGACTAGCAGAAAAGATCTTCTACAACTAAAGATATAAAGAAGGACCCACAACAAGATGGATAGTAGAGCCAGAGATGCAGTATAGCCAACACCCATACCCCTGGGTAGGCAACCCACAAATTGGAGGATAATTACTATTGCAGAGGTTCTCCCCAAGGAGCAAGGGGTCCAAACCCCACATCGGGTTCCCCAGCGTGAGGGTCCTGCACCCAGAAGATGAGCCACCAGAACATTTGTCGTTGAAGGCCCCTGGGGCTTACTTTCAGGAGAGGCAGAGGGCTGTGGGAAATAAAGCCTCCATTTTTAAATGGCACACACAAAATCTCACACACCCAAGACCCAGAGCATAAGCAGTAATTTGAAAGCAGCCTGGGTCAGACCCACTTGCTAATCTTAGAGAGCCTCCCAGAGAAGCAGGAGGCAACTGGGAATCATCTTGGAGACAGATGCTGGCAGCTGCATTTTGGGGAGCTCATCCTACTATGAGGATGCTAGTGTTCCAAGTGCCATTTTGGGATCCTCCCTCTAGTTTATTAATGCTGGGACCCAGCCTGTCCACCAGCCAGTCAGCATCAGTCCTGGGACACCCCAAGTCAAGCAGCTGTCCAGGCAGGGACACAGCCCCACCTACAAGCAGGTTGGCTGCCACAGGACCCCTGAACCACAAGCTGCCCCAGGACATGGCCCCACCCACCAGTGAGCCAGCACTAGCCTCAGGACACCCAGGGCCCTGAGCCAGCCCTCAGGACCTGCCCCTGCCCCCCAGCAGGCTGACACCAGCCACAGGATCCCCTGGGCCCAGACCCCACCCACCAGCAGATGACAGCATTCACACTAGGCAAGGCCTGACAACCAACCTGACCAGGGGCTATCCACGCCTACAGGCACACCCACAGTAGTCAGCCCACTGCAACAGAAGGGCACATGCAGCACACATAGAGGGCACCCCCAGAGCATATAGCTCTGGTGGCCAGAGGGGAGTATCCTCCTGGGGCCTATAGGACATCTCTTACATAAAGCCACATCTCCAAGATCAGGAAATATAACCAACTTACCCAATGCAGAGAAATATAGAGAATTAGGCAAAATGAGGAGACAGAAAAATATGTTCTAAGCAAAACAAGATAAAACTCTAGAAGAAGAACTAAGTGGAGATAGGCAATCTACCCAATAAAGAATTCAAGGTATAATTGTAAAGATGGTCAGAAGAACTCAGAAGAAGAATGGATGAACACAATGAGAAGATAGAAGTTTCTAACAAAGAGAAAATAGAAAGAGGAACCAAACAGAGCTGAGGAATACAATAACTAAAGTGAAAAATACACTAGTAGATTAGAAGATAAGAGAAACATTAGCAATCTGGAAGACAGAGCAGTGGAAACCACTGAAGCTGAACAGAAGAATGTAGAAGAATTAGAAAAAATGAGGACAGTTTAAGAGACCTCTGAAGCAACATCAGGAATATGATCATTTACATTATAGGGGTCCCAGAAGAAGAGAGAAAGGGGCAGAGAACATATTTAAGACATAATAGCTGAAAATTTTCCTAACTTGGGAAAAGAAACAGACATCCAGGTCCAGGAAGCACAGAGCGTCCCAAAGAAGATGAACTCAAAGACAACCACACCAAGACACATTGCATTTAAAATGACAAAAAAAATTAAAGATAAAGAGAGAATATTAAAAGCAACAAGGGAGGGGACTTCCCTGGTGCTGCAGTGGTTGAGAGTCCACCTGCTGATGCAGGGGACACGGGTTCGTGCCCCGGTCCAGGAGGATCCCACATGCCATGGAGCGGCTGGGCCTGTGGGCCATGGCTGCTGAGCCTGCACGTTCGGAGCCAGTGCTCCACAACAGGAGAGGCCACAACAGTGAGAGGCCCGCATACTGCAAAAATAAATAAAAGCAACAAGGGAAAAGCAACTAGTTACACAGAATCGAACACCCATAAGACTCTCAGGCTAGAAGGGAGTGGCACAATATATTTAAAGTGATAAAAGGAAAAAATCTACAACCAAGAATACTCTACCTGGCAAGGCTATCATTCAGATTTGAAGGAGAAATAGTTTTACAGACAAGCAAAAGCTAAAAGACTTCAGCACCATGAAACCACCTTTACAAACAATGTTAAAGGGACTTCTCTAAGTGTGAAGGAAAAGGCCACAACTAAAAATATGAAAATTACAAAAGGAAAAATCTCATTGGTAAAGACATATACAGCAAAGGTAGTATATCAACGACCCATAAAGCTAGTAGGAAGGTTAAAAGACAAAAGTAGTAAAAATCATCTATATCCACACTAAGTAGTTAAGAGATACACAAAACAAAAAAATGTAAAATGTAACATGAGAAACATTAAATGTGTGTGAGAGGGAGTAAAAATGCAAGGTTCTTAGAATGTGTTCAAACTTAAGAGATCATCAACTAAAATAATCACATATATAGTTAATATGAACCTCATGGTAACCACAAACCAAAAATCTACAATAGATACACAAAAAAGAGAAATGAATGCAAACATAACACTAAAGATAGTTATCAAATCACAAGCGAAGGGAACAAAAGAAGAAAGGAGCACACAAGAGAACTACAAAAACAACCCCAAAACTATGAACAAAATGGCAATGTACATATCTACCAATAATTAGTTTAAATGTAAATGGACTAAATGGTCTAATCAAAAGATATGGAGTGGCTGAATGGATACAAAAACAATACCCATATATATGTTGCCGACAAGGGACTCACTTCAGATCCAGAGACAACACAGACTGAAAGTGAGAGGATGGATAAAGGTATTTCATGAAAATGGAAATGAAAAGAAAGCTGGGGTAGCAATACTTAGAGCAGACAAAATAGACTTTAAAACAAAGACTGTCACAGAGACAAAAAAGAACATTACATAAAGATAAAGGGTTCAATCCAAGAAGAAGATATAACAATTGTAAACATACATGCACCCAACATAGGAGCACCTAAATACATAAAGCAAATATTAATAGACATAAAGGGAGAAATTGACAGTAACACAATAATAGTAGGGGGCTTTAACACCCAATTTACATCAATGGACAGATCATCCGGACAGAAAATCAATAAGGAAGTCCTGCCTTAAATGACACATTAGACCAAATAGAATATATATATAAACATTGCATGCAAAGGCAGCAGAATACACATTTTTTTCAAGTGCACATAGAACATTCTCTAGGATAGATCACATGCTAATAAGCCATCAAACAAGTATCAGTAAATTTAAGAAAATTGAAATCATATCAAGCATCTTTTCTTACCACAGTGCTATGAGACTAGAAATATACTACAAGAAAAAAAAACTGCAAAAAATGCAAACACATGGAGGCTAAACAACATGCTACTAAACAATCAATGGATCACTGAAGAAATCAAAGAAGAAATAAATAGATACCTGGAGACAAATGAAAATGAAAAAATAATCCAAAATCTATGGACATCAGTAAAAGCAGTTCTAAGAGAGAAGTTTATAGGAATACAAGCCTGCCTCGGGAAGTAAGAAATATCTCTAACAACCTAATTTCACATTTAAAGGAACTAGATAGAGAAGAACAAACAAAACCTGATATTAGTACATGGAAAGAAATCATAAAGATCAGAGCAGAAACAAATGAAATGGAGACTTTTAAAAAATAGAAAAGATCAGTAAAACTAAGAGCTGGTTTGTTAAGAAAAGATAAACAAAATTGATAAACCTTTAGCCAGACTCATCAAGAAAAAAAGAGATAGGGCCCAAATAAATAAAATCAGAAATGAAAGAGAAGTTACAACTGACACCACAGAAATACAAAGGCTCATAGGTATTACTATGAACAATTATATACCAATAAAATTGACAACCTAGAAGAAATGAACAAATTCCTAGACATGTACAATCTCCCAAGACTGAATCGGGAAGAAATAGAAAATATGAATGACCAGTTACCAGTAATGAAATTGAATCAGTAATAGAAAACCTACCAACAAATAAAAGTCCAGGACTAGATGGCTTCACAGGTGAATTCTACCAAACATTTAGAGAAGAGTTAACATCTATCCTCTCAAATTATTCCAAAAATTGAAGAGGAAAGAATGCTTCCAAACTAATTCTACAAGGCCTGCATCACCCTGTTACCAAAAACAGACAAAGATAGCACACAAAAAAGAAAATTACAAGCCAATATCACTGATGAACATAGATGCAAAAATCCTCAATAAAATATTAGCAAACCAAATTCAACAATACATTAATAGGATCATACACCATGATCAAGTGGTATGTATCCCAGGAATGCAAGGGTGGTTCAATATCTGCAAATCAATCAATGTGATACACCACATTGACAAACTGAAGAATAAAAATCATATGATCATCTCAACAGATGCTGAAAAAGCTTTTGACAAAACATCCATCTACAATAAAAACTCTCAACAAAGGGGTATGGAGGGAACACACCTCAACATAATAAAGGCCATATATGACAAGCCCACAGGTAACATCATACTCAGCAGTGAAAAATGGAAAGCATTTCCTTTAAGATCAGGAACAAGGCAAGGATGGTCACTCTCACCACTTTTATTCAGCATAGTATTGGAAGTCCTCGCCACAGCAATCAGACAAGAAAAAGAAATAAAAGGAATCCAGATTGGAAGAAAGTAAAACTGTCACTATTTACAGATGACATGATACTATACATAGAATATTCTAAAGATGCCACCAAAAAATTACTAGAACTCATCAATGAATTCACAATGAATTCAGTAGAATTATAGGATACAAAATTAATATATAGAAATCTCTTACATTGCTATACACTAACAATGAACTATTAGAAGAGAAATTAAGAAAACAATCCCATTTACAATCACATCTAAAGAATGAAGTACCTAGGAATAAATCTAACTAAGGAGGTAAAAGACCTATACTCAGAAAACTATAAGACACTGATAAAAGAAACTGAAGATGACACAAACAATTGGAAAGCTATACCATATTCGTAGACTGGAAGAATTAATATTGTTAAAATGACTATATTCCCCAAGGCAATCTACAGAGTAAATACAATGCATATAAAAATACCAATGGTGGGCTTCCCTGGTGGCACAGTGGTTGAGAGTCCGCCTGCCGATGCAGGGGACATGGGTTCGTGCCCCAGTCCAGGAAGATACCACATGCCGCAGAGCGGCTGGGCCCGTGAGCCATGGCCGCTGAACCTGCACGTCCGGAGCCTGTGTTCTGCAATGGGAAAGGCCACAACAGTGAGAGGCCCACGTACGGCAAAAAAAAAAAAAAAAAAAAAACCAATGGCATTTTTCACACAACTAGAATAAGTAATTCTAAAATGTGTATGGGAACACAAAAGACCACAAATAGCCAAAACAATCTTCAGAAAGGAGAACAAATCTGGAGGTATCGTGTGTCCTGATTTCACACTATACTACAAAGCTACAGTAATCAAAACAGTATGGTAATGGCACAAAGACAGACACAAATCAGTGGAACAGAATAGAGAGCCCAGAAATAAACCCATACACTTATGGTCAATTAATCTATGACAGAGAAGGCAAGAATATACAATGGGAAATACAACCTCTTCAATAAATGAAGGTGGGAAAACTGGACTATTTTCTCACACCATATAAACAATAAACTTAATATGGATTAAAGACTTAAATGTAACAGCTGAAACCATAAAATTCTAAAAAGCAGGCAGTATGCTCTTGACATCTGACTTAGAAATATTTTGTATATGTCTCCTCAGGCAAGGACAACAAAATAAAAAATAAACAAATGGGACTACATCAAAGTAAAAAACTTTTGGACAGTGAAGGAAACTGTCAATGAAAAAGCCTCCTACTAGGAGAAGATATTTGCAAACCATATATTTGATAAGGGGTTTATATCCAAAATATACAAAGAACTAATGAAATTCAACATAAAAAAATAGATTAAAAAAAATGGGCAGAGTCAAAACTACAAGATATCACCTCACACCTGTCAGAATGGCTATCATCAGAAAGTCTGCAAATAAATACTGGATAGGATGGGAAGAAAGGGACCCCTTGTACACAGTTAGTGGTAATGTAAATTGATACAACCACTATGAAAAACAATATGGAGGTTCCTCAAAAAACAGAACTACCACATGATCCTGCAGTCCCACTCCTGGGTATTTATCTGAAGAAAATGAAAACACTAATTTGAAAAGATATATTCACCCCCTATGTTCACTGCAGCATTATTTAAAATAGCCAAGATATGGAAGCAACCTAAATTCCTATTAATAGATGAATGGATAAAGAAGATGTGATATATGTACACACACACACAATGGAATATTACTCAGCCATAAAAAGAATGAAACCTTGTCATTTGTGACAACTTGGATGGACCTAGAGGGTATTATGATAAGTGAAATAAATCAGACAGAGAAAAACAAATACTTCATTATTTCACTTATATGGGGAATCTAAAAAACAAAACAAATGAACAAACATAACAAAACAAACATAGTCATAGATACAGAGAAAAAACAGGTGGTTGCCAGAGGAAAGGGGGGTGGGTGGAGGAGAGAAATAGGTGAGGGGGATTAAGAGGTAGAAAATTCCAGTTACACAATAAATGAGTTATGGGTATGACATGTACAGTGTGGGGAATACAGTCAATAATTATGTAATATCTTTGTATGGTGACAGATGGTAACTGGACTTATTGTGGTGATCATTTTGAAATGTAGAGAGGGACTTTCCTGGTGATCCAGTGGTTAAGACTCCACGCTTCCACTGCAGGGGGCAGGGGTTCAATCCCCTGGTCGGGGAACCAAGATCCTGCATACCACATGGTACAGCCAAAACAAATAAATAAAAAAATTTTTTGAAGTTAATTTTTTTAAATGTATAGAAATATTGAATCACTATGTTGTGTACTGGGAACTAACACAGTGTTATAGGTCAATTATACTTCAAAACCAAATAAACAAACTCAGAAAAAGAGATCAGATTTGTGGTTACCAGAGGTAGGAGATGAATATTGAATAAAGGCAGTCAAAAGGTACAAACTTCCAGTTTTAAGATAAATAAGTGCTAGGGATGTAATGTACAACATTATATATATATATATATATTACATGTGTATATGTACATATATATGTGTGTGTATATATATATAATTAATACTGCTGTATGTTGTATATGAAAGTTATTAAGAGAGTAAATCCTAAGAGTTCTCATCACAAGGGAAATTTTTTTCAATTTCTTTAATTGTTTTATGAAGTGTAGTTGATTTACAACATTGTGTTAATTTCAGGTGTACAGCTAAGTGATTCAGTTATATATATATATATATATGTTTTCAGATTCTTTTCTATTATAGGTTATTGAATATAGTTCCCTATGCTACACAGTCAGTCCTTTTGTTTATCTATTTTATATATAGTAGTGTGTATTGCTAATCCCAAACTCCTCATTTATCCCTCCCCCCACTTTCCCCTTTACTTTTGTATCTATATGAGATGACAGATGTTCACTAAACTTATCATGGTAGTCATTTCATGATGTATGTAAGTCAAATTATTATGCTGTTTACCTTAAGCTTATACAGTGCTGTATGTCAATTATATCTCAATAAAACAGGAAAAAATAAAGATATGTACTAGAATATTCATAGAAACATTGTTTATGAAAGCCTAAAGGTAGAAAAAACAAATATGCCTAAACATAAAAATGGATACATTGGACTTCCCTGGTGGCACAGTGGTTAAGAATCTGCTTGCCAGTGCAGGGGACACGGGTTCGAGCCCTGGTCCGAGAAGATCCCACATGCTGCGGAGCAACTAAGCCCATGTGCCACAACTACTGAGCCTGTGCTCTAGAGCCCACAGGCCACAAATACTCAGCCCGTGTGCCACAACTACTGAAGCCGCACGCCTAGAGCCCATACTCCGCAACAAGAGAAGCCACCGCAATGAGAAGCCTGCGCATGGCAATGAAGAGTAGCCCCCGCTCACCTCAACTAGAGATAGCCCGTGCGCAGCAATGAAGACCCAACACAACCAAAAATAAATAAATAAATAATTTAAAAAATGGATACATTTAAATAATACCTACATTCATCAATAGAGATTAACTTTACAAATGTTACAGTTATTGAAAGAAACAACTCCAACTATATATGGCCATCTATGTAAGTCCTAAATAGCCAAAACTAAACAAGGATACATGCTTATATAGTAAGACTATAAATAAAAGCATGGATATTATTAACCCAAAGGTTAGGATGGAAGGTGGCTCCTTGAAGAGCACATTAAGGAGGGGTGTCTAAGGTCTTGGAATTATTTATTTCTTAACCTGGGTGATAGATACACAGAGATTTATTTATTATCCCTCACACTTTACATTATGTAATGTTCATTCTTTTTTGTTGACATATAACTGACATATAACGTTATGTAAGTTTAAGGTGTACAACATGTTGATTTGATCCATTTATATATTGCAGTAAGATTGCTACCATAGCATTAGCTAACACTCTGTTATGTTATGTAATTGTCATTTCTTTTTTGTGGTGAGAACAATTAATATCTAGTCTTTTAACAACTTTGAAGTTTATAATACAGTATTGTTGACTATGATCACTATGCTGTACATTAGCTCTCCAGGACTTATTCATCTACTAGTTCCCAGTTAATACCCTTGAACAACATATCCCCACTTCTCCACCCCCCACCTCTGGTAAACACCACTCTACTCCATTTTTTACAAGTTTGTCTTTTTTAGATTCCACATATAAGAGAGATCATACAGTATTTGTCTTTCTCTGACTTGTTTCACTTAGCACAATGCCCTTGAGGTCCATCCATGTTGTTGCAAATGGCAACACTCCATTCTTTTCGTAGCTGAGTAATATTCCAGTGTGTGTGTGTGTGTGTGTGTGCGTGTGTGTGTGTGTGTTTGTATAACATCTTATATATTGGGTTGGCCAAAATGTTCATTCGAAATCCAAATGAACATTTTGGCCAATCCCCCCAAAAATATATGTATATATCTCACAATTTCTTTATCCATTTATCCACTGATGGACACTTAGATTGTTTCCATATCTTGGCTATTGTAAATAATGCTGTAATGAACATGGTCTTTTTGAATTAATGTTTTCATTTCCTTCAGATAAATCCCAGAAGTGGAAATGCTGGATCATATGGTAGTTCTATTCTTAGTTTTCTTAGGCACCTCCATACTGTTTTTCATAGTGGCCACACCAGTTTACATTCCCACCAATGGTGCACAAGGGTTCCCTTTTCTCCACATCCTCGCCAACAGCTGTTGTTTCTAGTCTTTTTGATGATAGCCATTCTAACAGGTGTGAGGTGATATCTCACTGTGGTTTTGATTTGCATTTCTCTAATAATTAGTGATGTTGAGCATCTTTTCATGTGCCTGTTAGCCATCTGTATGTCTTCTTTGGGAAAATGTCTATTCAGATCTTCTGCCTGTTTTTAATTGAATTGTTTATATTTCTGCTATTGAATTGTATGAGTTCTTTACATATTTTGTATATGAACCCATTATCAGATGTATGATTTGCAAATATTTTCTCCCATTCGATAGGTTGCCTTTTTATTTTGTTGGTGGTTTCCTTTACTGTGCAGCTTTTTTTTTTTTTTTTTTTTTTTTTTTTGCGGTACACGGGCCTCTCACTGTTGTGGCCTCTCCCGTTGTGGAGCACAGGCTCCGGACGCGCAGGCTCAGCGGCCATGGCTCACGGGCCCAGCCGCTCCGTGGCATGTGGGATCTTCCCGGACCGGGGCACGAACCCGTGTCCCCTGCATCGGCAGGTGGACTCTCAACCACTGCGCCACCGGGGAAGCCCTGTGCAGCTTTTTTGTTTGATCTAGTCCCACTTGTTTATTTTTGCTTTTCTTGCTTTTACTTTTGGTGTCAGATTAAAAAATTTATCACCATGACCTATGTCAAGGAGTTACCACCTATGTTTTCTCCTAGGAATTTTATGGTTTTGGGTCTTACATTCAAGTGTTTAATTCATTTTGAGTTAATTTTTGTGTACAGTGTAAGATAGTCCAATTTTATTTTTTCATGTGGCTGTCCAGTTTTCCCAACACCGTTTATTGACGAGACTGTCCTTTCTCCATTGTATATTCTTGGCTCCTTTGTTATAAATTAATTGACCATATATGCGTAGGTTTCCTTTGGGCTCTATTCTGTTCCATTGGTCTATGTGTTTATTTTTATGCCAGTACCATACTGTTTCAGGAATTGTGATACCTCCGACTTTGTTCTTCTTTCTCAAGGTTGCTTTGACTATTCAGGGTCTTCTGTGGTTCCATACAAACTTTAGGATTTTTTCCTATTTCTGTGAAAAATGCCACTGGAATCTTGGTAGGGATTGCATTGAATCTATAGATGGCTTTGGGTAGTATAAACATTTTAACAATATTAATTGTTCCAATTCATGAACACGAGATATCTTTCCATTTGTGTCTTCTTCAGTTTCTTTTATTAATGTCTTATAGTTTTCATTGTATAGGTCTTTCATCTCCTTGGTTAATTTATTTCAAGTATTTTATTGTTTTTGATGCTACTGAATCAAAATGATTGTTTACTTCTTTTTCAGATGTTTTGTTGTTAGTGTATACAAATAATTGATTTTTGTATGCTGATTTTATATCCTGCGACTTTACTGAATTTGTTGATTAGTTCCAACAAACAGTGTTTTGGTTGAGTCTTTAGGGTTTTCTATATATAGGATCATGCCATCTGCAAATAGTGACAGTTTTACTTTTTGCTTTCTGATTTGGATGACTTTCATATCTTTGTCTGGCCTAGTTGCTCCTAAGTAGGACTTCCAGTACCATATTGAATAAGAGTGGTGAGAGTGGGCATCCTTGTCTTATTCCTGATCTTAGAGGAAAAGCTTTCAACTTTTCACTGATGAGTACAGTGTAAGCTGTGGGTTGATCATATTTGCCTTTATGATGCTGAGGTATGGTCTTTCTATACCAAATTTGTTGAGGGTTCTAATGATGAAAGGATGTATTTTGTCAAAAGCCTTTCCTGCATCTATTGAGATTATCATATGATTTTTATCTTTCGTTCTTTTAATATGATATATCACATTTGCATACGTTGAACCATCCTTGCATCCCAGAGATAAATCCCTCTTGGTCATGATGTATAACGCTTTTTTTTTTTTTTTGGCATATGGAAATTTATTACTATCATGTTTTCATCAACAAAACTTATGATCTAGGTCTTTCCTTCCTGCCTTTGTATAAGGCCAAAAGAGAGACATTGGCTACTTCGACAACCTTAAAGCGGACTCCAGGAATGTCACCAACAGCATGACCTTTGCGACCAAATCCAGCAACCAGAACTTCATCATTTTGCTCAGTAAAATTCAAACAACCATCATAGGGTACAAAGGCTGTGATTTTTTTTTTGCCATTCTTGATGAGCTGAATCCTGACACCCTTCCTGATGGCAGAATTTGGCTGTTTGGCTTCAACCCTACTTTTTCAAACACAGTTCCCTTGGCATGAGAAGCGCCTGCAAAAGGGCTGGCCTTCAGGGCTGTGCCCACATGGGCTTTCTTGTACTGTTTATCATGCCACTTCTGGTCTCGTCGGTGGCTACAGAGCTTCCTCGCAGTACGAAGACCGCGACACTTGCCCATCCTGCCGGTGCCACGGGCCTGAACGAAAGAGTATAACCCTTTTAATGTGTTTCTGCTCTAGGTTTTCGCTTTGTGGTTACCATGAGACTTACACAAGACATCTCAGAGGTAACACAGTGCATTTTAATTTGATAGCAGCTTGACTTCAGTCATCTATGAAAGTTTCACCCTTTTACTTCTCAGTTTTTATATTTTCGATGTTGCATTTTTATATTGCATATTCATTAACACGTTATGGTAGCTATTATTACTTTTAATACTCTTTTCCTTTCACCTTTATGCTAAAATTAAGTGGTTAACAAACTGTCCTATTACAGATTTAGTTTCTAGCTCTGATTGTATATTTATCTTTACCAGTGTGTTATATACTTTTGTATTTTTTTGTCACTGATTAGCTTCTTTTCATTTCAGCTCAAAGAACTCCTTTCAGCATTTCTTGCAAGGCAGGTCTAGTGGTGATGAACTCTCTCAGCTTTTGTCTAGAAAAGGCTTTATTTCTTCCTCATATCTGAAGGATAACTTTGCTAGATAGACCATTCATGGCTAGCAAGTTTTTTCTTTCAACCCTTTGAATATGCCATTCCACACTCTTGGCCTGTAGGGTTTCTGCTGAAAAACCCACTGATAGCCTAATGGGTGTTCCTTTGTAGGTTACAATCCTTTTTTCCCTAGCTGCTTTTAGAATTCTTTCTATATCCTGAGAAATATCAAAAATATAAAAAGGGAGAAGTAAAAGGGTAAAACTTTTGTAGATGACTGAAGTCAAGCTGCTATCAAATTAAAATGTACCGTGTTATCTGTTAGATGTCTTGTGTAAGCCTCATGGTAACTGCAAAACAAAAACCTAGAGCAGATACACATTAAAAGTGTTATACATCATGACCAATAGGATGATCTATTAGCATGTATTTGGGTGCCCAATTCTCTCCTCAGGTTTAGGAAATTCACAGCTATTATTTCTTTAAATAAATTTTCTGCTCCCATCTCCCTCTCTCTCTTTCTGGAACCCCAGTTATTATATTTGTCCTTTTGATAGAATACCATAGACCACGTAGGCTTTTTTCCACTCTTTTTGATACTTGTTTTCTTTTGTTTATTTGCCTCTAATTGGGTTATTTCCAAATTCCTAATCTCTAACGCACTTGTTCTGTCTTCCATTTGCTCTGCTCTACTGCAGATTCGACTGCATTTTTCATTTCATATATTGAGTTCTTCAGCTCCAGAATCTCTGTTTGGTTCATTTCTATCTCTTTTGGGAAATTTTCATTTTGATCTTTTTTTTTTTTTTTTTTTGAGATTTCATCAAACTGTCTTTGAGTTTTGTTGAGTTTCTTCAAGACAGCTATTCTGAATTCTTTTTTGGCTAGATCACAAAATTCTGTACCTTTGAGCTTTGTTGCTGGAGAATCATTATTTTCTTTTTGTAATGGTATGTTTCCTTGATCTTAAATGTTCCTTGTAGTTTTGCATTACTGCTCTCACATTTGAAATTAAGGAGATGCCACCTCAAACCTTTGTTAGTTGGTTTCTGATGGAGTATCCTGTTCAATGGTGTCGTTATTACCTGGGGTTTTATCTGTCTTTGTATTGGTACTCTTACTCCACTTCTCTTGCTCCCTCGTGTGGCAGGATTCTTAAGCTTTTAGGTCTTCTCTGATGCTTACAAGTCACCAGGCAGGCTCCTGGAAACCTCTCTTTTGTTTTCCAGAAGGTGGTGCTATAGCTTCAGTTTATGGTTTCTCCCTTGTCCACATTATGTGGCCTGTTTCTGAGTGTGCTTCCTAGCCACAGGAGCTTGCTTTCACTACTGCAGTAGGAAGCGTGCACATGGAGGTGCCACAGACTAGGGCGAGATGTGGGTTTAGCACTGGCCCATGGATCTAGTAGGGAGATCCTCAGGTGTGGCACTCCCAGGGGTTTGTGGGTGGACTTCCTGCTGAGTGCAATCAGCAGGAAAGGCATCACTTCTCTGCCTCTTACCCCATCTCCAGTCATGAAAGACCAACCTCAGTACTCTGGGTGCTATTGGAGAGAAACAGGTTTGTCCCACACAACTGAGGTAGCTGGGTACTCACCCCAAACTATCCTCCCCTACCCCTAACGAGGGAGAGGGTGCCGCCACTGGATACATCAGCCTGGTGCAGTGTTTCCTTGGGGGAGGGGACACTGGGAAAGTTCCTCTTACCACCCCCTCTTCTGTGACCAAACTTGTTTTGCTGTTGTTGTTTCTAGAATGGTGTGCTGGAATCTCCAATCAGGAAGGCTGGACTTCTGCGAATTCCCTCTCATGCATAAGTATCTGACCAGGTCAGTACTCTCCAGTTTCGGTATATATTTTTTTCCAATCATAGCAAGAGGGGGTTCTGGGCAGGTTCACTGGCTCCCCTGATTCTGCAGCCTATACAGAAATCTGTCTGTCTATTACTGGATGCACAGGTAGGTGAGACTCCTGGATCCCACAGCTCCCACAAAGGTGCTTTGGTTTGTGGATGGATGTCTATTCTGTTGTTTTAAAAAGGGGACAAAAAAGAGGAATGTTTTATGCTGCCATGATGCTGACATCACTCCCCTGATGTAATGTTCATTCTTTATGACATATTTCATAACTGGAAAAATATTGTGTAAACAACATGATATGATAAGGAGTTGATAGCTATCAGAGCTGCCACCTTCTGGGTACACAATGGGATTATCCTCTGGCTCTTTGTGGTTGGGTAAGGGCTAAATCATATAAAAATTGTAGACTACGGTGCAGAGTTTGGACTTTAGTACAAAGCAGCCACTGGTGGGTTTAGGAGAATGATGTGATGCGGATCACATTTTAAAGGGATCATTCTTGCTGCTGCATGGAGGATGTATTGTTGGGGGCAAGTGTGGAAACACAGAGCCCAGTTAGAGAACTGGTAATGGTGAGATGATGGTGACTTAAACTTCACTGATTACAGGCAAAATAGAAGTGGAATTTTTTGAATGCATTTTGCAGGTGTATCTGAAAGGACTTACAGAAAAGTGGGGAATAGGGGTTGAAGGAAAGAGGGGGATTGTAGATGATCACTGTTTTGGGTTGAACAACTGAATATATGGTAGGGCCATTTACCATAATGGGAGCAAATGAAGGATTAACAGGTATGAAGAGAGGGAATGGAGCTTATTGTTCTCTGTATTAGCTTTAGACAGCTATGTGCACATGTTAAATAAACCACTAGAGAGACAACCCCATCCCTCAAGGGAATGCCCAGAGCCAAAGATGTATATATTTGGGAGTCAGTAGCATACAAATGATATTTAATTCAAAGGACTAGATGAGATCATTCAGAGAGAGAATATACATAGAATAAAAGAGTGAAGACAGGAGAAAAACCAGGTTAGTATGCAGTCATAGAAGCCGAAAGAAGAAAGCGTGTTTTGAATGCTGTTGAGAGGCTGAGTGAGATATTAAATGATAGTATTTGACAAATGGAGCTAACTGGCAGCTTTGACAAGGGAAGTTTCGACGGAGTTCTGTGTGGTGGTGGGGAACGGGGGAGGCAGATGGAGAGGGTCGAGGAGAAAGTGGAAGAAAATGGAGAAAGAGAATGAAGGGAATTTTGGTAAGTTTCCCTCTGAAGGGGAGCCAAACTGGGCTTGGAGGAGGTATGTGGTGAAGGCAGATTTTCTTTTTTTAGGATAGGGGATACTAGAGTGTGTTTGTTTGCTGATGGTGATTCAGGAGTGAGGAAGAAGCTAGTGATGCAGGAGACGAAGAGGTTAATACACCAGGGAAGAGAGGGTTCTGATCCAGGGCAAAATGGAGGGGCTGTCCTTTCACTAGAAGAGAGATCCTCCATCCAAGGATGGAAAGGCAGGTAGATGTTGGTTTTAATGATGAAACTACGAGGGAGGGAGTGCTCCTTGATTGTGGCTCTTTTCATTGAGTTATGAGCAAAATAAGTGGAATAATATTTGATGGAACTGAATAAGGACCCCACTGCACATCAAAAAGATTCCCATGAAACAATAAATTAATGAAAATCAATCAACCCCTATATATTTCTTGGTTAATCTTAAGATTTAAGGGTAAAGAATGAATTCTATAAGCATGTAAGTAGAAAATAAAATTACAAACAAAGCAAAAAGGCAGGTTGTACTTCTGGTCCAGCCATGATGGAATAGCTAATATCAGATGAATTCTCCTGCTGAAAACAACTATAAAAGATGTACAATGTACATTTAAAAACTGTTTAAAATATTTAGAGAATATGTAACTCAGGCAGGACTTGAGGGGCTACAATATGTGAAACAAAGGAAACATAGTGAGGTGGACTTCATATTTCCCCTGGCTTTTCCCTTGAGGGCATTTGCTATTTCACAGTAAAGCAGAGGAAAAGAATCCTAGTAGAAAACAGCAGATAGAATGTTTAATTCAGAGATGACACAATCATATATACAGAAAAGAATCAGTTATCATAATTAATAAATGCATTAACAAGGTCACTAGATACAAGATGGATATTAAAAAATCAATTGTCTTTCTATATACCAGCAACAAAAAATTAGACAATGGAATTTCAGAAGATGTGCTGGCTTTGACTCACAGATATAGAGAACAAACCAGGGGCTACCAGTGGTGAGAGGGGAAAGGGGGAGGGGCACTTTAGGAGTGAGGGGGGAAGGGGTTATTCTGGGATTATATGAAATCGTGTGTGAAACCTCTCAAAATTGTAAAGCACTGTAGAATTTAAAGAATCTTTCATTTAATTTAAAAATTGGGCTGACTTCGTATTATGACCAATATGTGATGTCAGAAAATAAAACATTGTCTAACAAGTTTTGAGGGGAAATGTTATTTATTTATTTATTTTTGGCTGCGTTTTGGGTTTTCGTTGCTCTGCGCGGGCTTTCTCTAGTTGCGGTGAGCAGGGGCTACTCTTTGTTGTGGTGCACAGGCTTCTCATTGCCGTGGCTTCTCATGTTGTGGAGCACGGGCTCTAGGCCTGTGGGTTTCAGTAGTTGTGGCATGCGGGCTCTGTAGTTGTGGAGCACGGGCTCTAGGCACACGAGTTTCAGTAGTTGTGGCACGCGGGCTCAGTAGTTGTGGCTCACGGGCTTAGTTGCTCCGCGGCATGTGGGATCTTCCCAGACCAGGGCTCGAACCCCTGTCCCCCGCATTGGCAGGTGGATTCTTAACCACTGCGCCACCAGGGAAGCCCAAGGGGAAATGTTTATGATGTGCCAAATTTTCTTTTTCTTTGAAGCAACAGAAAGACAATCTTAAATATGCAAGACTGTGCTAGTTTTAATGGTGAAACTATGAAGGAGTGCTATTTTCCACTAAAAACTATTTGATTTTGTACTTCAGCTGCAAGATGAATCAAGACAGAGAATTCATGAATGCTAAAGACATAGTTTGAAAAAAACTGGCAGTGAGCATCAAATGATCTAAAAACAAGTAACTTTAAGATGTCATTAAGTGTATTCATAAAATATACCTTTTAGGCATATACGGACAAAACAACTGGACAAAAATAGTAGGTAGGTTATAACAAAAGTGGAAGATAGAAGATAATTTTCTCAAACATACTACCATTTCATTATTGACATTAGTCTTTAGAGAATTATAGACTTAAGTATATTTTAGCTTTTTATTGAAGTGTAATATGCATATATAAATATGTACATATCATAAGTATACAGCTCACTGAATTTTCTCTAGGTGAACACACCTTGCAACTATCCTAGACACCAAGAAATAAAAACCTTGTTAGAAGCTCAGGAAGTTAAGCATAATTTTTAAAATAACTAGTAATAACTGGTAGAACAAAATGAAAGACACCAACCTACCCTCCAAAAAGTGTAATTATTAAAGGAACTACAATTTACTAAATAAACAGAAGAGGGCACATGTGAACTGTGAAATACAGTAAGCTGTCAAATCCTTATCCTTGCCTGTTATTGCTAGTCCAAGAAAAAAACAGAACATTTCCAAATGAATGGCAAATGGAAGATAACATAGAAACAAAGCCAACATATAAAGGTAACATAGAATAAAAATCATAACATTTCAGCCAATAAAAAATCCCTCCCCAAAATGAAGCAGAAGGAAACATGCACAATAACCAAACTGAATTAAACATTTGCGGATACGAAAAACACCTAGTTGCAAATTCAAAAACTCAATCCCTCCCCCCCAAAAAACAAAACAAAACAAAACAAAACCCAAGATAACATAAAATGAGAGTCTTGCAATAATGGTGGAAGAGTTTGTTTGGGCCAATCCTCCTACAAATAAGAGCTATGAAATTCCTATCAAAATATAAAAACAACCACTTGAAGGCACTAGAGAACAACCAAAAGGAAGAAGAAACAAGAGGGGGGGTTGACACTTGGGAAAAGAGACCAGACTGGGTAAGTTTTCTCTTTTGATGGCTTTTAGACTAAGGGAAGCCCATAGTCCTCCTCCAAGGGAGCTACTAAAACTTAGATGGAGGTCCAGCAGTTAAGAGTCAGCGGTTGAGACTCCACGCTTCCACTGCAGGGGCCGCGGGCTCAGTCCCTGGTCAGGGAACTAAGATCCCACATGCCATGCCATGTGGCCAAAAAACAAACAAAACTTAGATGGAATCTCACAATCTTAATAGCTTGAAGAATCAAAGGACAGAGTTTGAGGCACCACAGCAGATATTAAGATGGGAGTTGTTAATATTCAGTTGTGTTTCCCCAAAATTCAAATGTTGAAGTCCTAATCCACAGTGTTTCGGAATGCGACCTTACTTGGAAATAGGGTCATTGCAGGTACATTTAGTTAAAATGAAGTCATACTGGAGAAGGGTGGGCCCCAATTTGATAGGACTGGTATCCTTACAAAAGGGCGAAACTTGGACACAAACACACTCAGGCAGAGTGACACGTGAACATTGGAAGGTAACTGCAAGAACAAATTTTCAAATTTTTCTGAGCATCAAAAAAATTTTAAAGAGAAAAGGAAACATACTACACAGAGAAAGGAACATATTAAATAAAACAAAATGCACAGTAAATATAACATTAAAATAGATATTAAATCAAATCTGTCACTCATTTCAATGCGTGTAAATGGAAACTTACCTATTAAAAAGATTTTCAGATTGATTCACAAAGCACAACCCTACTCTGTGCTCAGGAGATACAACTAAATCAAAGTGATTCAAAATGGCTAGAACGAGGGAGATGTGTAAAGGTATAGCAGGCAAATAAGACAATAAGAAAGCGGAGACTGTGATCATGATATCAGAAGATGTTGAATCTGGACAAAAAGCATTAAATGAGACAGCAGAATACTTGATAATGCCAAGAGCTTAATTCACAATGATAATACCTCAGTTGTGAATATATGTAACACAAATAGCACAGAAACTATCTGTATAAATCAGAAAGTTAAGGATATACATACATAAAACCGCAGCAAAACTAGGAGATAGCACTTTTGGTCCAACACAGGACGCAGGTCAAATGGACAAAAAATAAGATTATAGAAAATCTAACCAGCATAATCAATATATAGAATACATATATCATGTTAACAGGGTCCCACCTCAAGGGCATGCCAGGCGTTTCTGCTTTTCTGCCTCAGAGCCTTCTGAAAGGCACTGAAATCTGCTGATATGGACTGAATGCTTGTATATTCCACCAAATCCATAGGCTGAAGCCCTAACCCTCAGTTTCATGGTATTTGGAGGTGGGGCCTCCGGAGGTAATTAGGTTTGGATGAGGTCATGAAGGTGGGGTCTGCATGATGGGATTAGCGACTTTATAAGAGAGAAACCGGAGAGCTTGTGCCCTCCCTCCCTTTCTCTCTCTCTCTCTCTCTACTGTGAGATGACGCAGTGAGAAGTTGGCTCCCCGCAAGTCAGCAAGACAGTCTCCACCAGAACCTGACCATGCTGGCACTCTATTCTCAGACTTCCAGCCTCTAGAACTTGAGAAAATACTTTTCTATTGTTTAAGCCACCTAGTCTATGATATTTTGTTATTGAGTTGACTAATATACCTGCTCAGCACATGAGCTAGCCTAGAAGAATGGAGAAGAGAATTAATGCCCCAGTGCCTTTCATCAACCATGGTGGATGAGAGCTGGTGGATAAAAGTGAGAGTTACAGAGTTGCAGAGGCTAAGTTCCTGGGGAGTATGGCTGAGAGGTCAGGGCACCCTTCCTCCACCCAGCCCAGGCTCATAGTATAGAGGCTCTACCACAAGCACAGCCAGTGAAGAATATCAGAGTCCCAAGTGCCCTTGCTCCAGCTTGCTCACAGGGCAGACTCTCCATGCCGAGAGGCAAGCCACCTACCCAGCTCCCTGCACCTAAAGCAGGGTGTCTCTCCAAAAGAAGCCAGTTCCAGAGATTTTGCCAAGAGGGAAAGACAGTCTACAGGATTAGAGAGCATCCAAGCTCTCCCCAAAAGAACTGACTTTATTTGAAATAGTGCGAGAACATTCAAGCCTAAGGACACTCTCAAAAACAATGGAGATTTTGCGGGTGAGCAACTAAGAGGAGGCTGGTAGCTTCATTAGAGCAACATACTAAATCGTGGGCCAGCTAGCCTAACCATAAAAAAATCAGGGAAAGAGACAGCTACAAAAAACACTTCTGAAGTCAGAACAAACCTCAAAGACCTGCCTCAAAAACAACCCCTGCAAACTGGCCTGATGTAATCAGGTCAGACTGAGGAGTAATGTATACCCCAGGGCATTGAAAGCAATAGACCAATCAGCTGACAGTGAGTGAGCCTAACAGCTGGTGAAATAGAGACAGTCCAAGGGAGTCCTGCAAAAGCCATGGTCAGACCAGGATGACCACGCACATGCCCAAGGCTGCACCCACTGAGAAAAAACATCAGAGGCTTCACACTGTGGGAATAATAGACTTCCCTAAAATATTGCAGCCAGTCATTAAACAAATGAGCGGACAAAAAGCCCCAGCATGGGAGGAAGTCAGTAGCCAGAGTTGCTACAAGATATTCCAAAATGTACAGCTTTCAACACATAATTATAAGACATGCAGAGAGACAGGAAAGACCATACACAGGAAAGAAGCAGGCAACAGACTGCCTATGAAAGGGCCCAACTGTTGAATTTAACAGGTAAAGATTTCACAGCAATCCTTAGAACTATGCTTAAAGAGGTAACGGAAACAGTTCTTAAAGAAGTAAAGGAAGAAAGCAATTATGCTCCAATAAAGGTGTTAAAAAAAAGAAGTAAAGGAAGGAATGATGACAGTGTATCATAAAATAGAAAATATCAATATAATAAAGAGATAGAAACTACAAAAAAGAACCAAATGGAAATTCTGGAGTCAAAAAGTATAACAGAAATGAAAAATTCACTAGAGGGTTCAATATTACATTTGAGCAGGCAAAAGATAGAGTCGACAATTTAAAAAATAAATTTATAGAGATTATGTAATCTGAAGACCAGAGGGAAAAATGAAAAGTGAACAGAATCTCAAAGAAACGTAGGACACCATTAAGCACATCAATATACACATAATGGGAAGGAGAGGAGAGAGAGAAGGGAGGAGAAATAATGGCTGAAAACTCAAGAAGCTCAACAAGCTCTTAGCAAAATAAACACAAATGCTGAAAGTCAAAGATAAAGAGAAAAATTTGAAAGCAGCAAGAAAAAGGTGACTCATCATTTACAAAAGGATCCCAATCAGATTAACACCTGACTTTCCATTAGAAACAGCAGAGGCATTCGGGTGGCATATTACAAAGTACAGAAAGAAAGAAAAATTGAAGGGAGAGATATACAATTCAACAATAATATCTGGAGACTTAAACACCTCGTTTTCAATAATGGATAGAATATATGTATATAACATTTTCTCCTATCATAGGACCCAGCAATCCCTTTCCTAAGTACATTCCCAAGAGAATTGACAATCTTCACAAAACAACTTATACACAAATATATGTAGCAGCTTTATTCATAATATCCCAAAGCTGAAAATACCCACATGTTTAACGGGAGAATGGACACATTGTGATACAGCCTCACAATGGAAAACTACTCAGCAATAAAAAGGAAGAGATTACTTTCCTAGGCAACAGCATGTAGGCAACAGCATGTAGGCAACAGAAACATATGCTTAAGGAAGCCGTCAAACACAAAGGAATATATATGTACTTCATTATTTCATTTATATGAAGTTCAAAAATAGCAAACTCATCTATGGTGATAAAAATCAGAATACCAGTTGCCTCTAGTGGGGGAGTATTTACTGGAAAGTGACACAAGGGAATTTGGGAGGGTTATGAAAGTGTTTTATATCTTCATTTGGGTGTTATTTTCATGGGTGCCTACTGAGTTAGAGAAAGCTACAGGTCTCCTCCTGTGTAGGGAGAAACCCAGTCTTTCCCTTTTGAGTTTCTCCTGTGTGTCTCCTCTACTCTCACACTACTACCACGTTCACACAGAACACCACTTCTGATACTTCTGGTCACCAAATGTGTGGGAGTTTTTCCTACGCCAAGCAATTCTCCGTGACACTGGCTGTCCTACAATTTAACTCAGTTCTGACTCAATCTACCTGGAGATAGTGTCAGAACCCACAGGTTAAGACTGCTCCCACACCACTTCAAATGCCAATTGCAAGAAGTAGGTTCCCAGGTTCCCCACAACTTCTGTCCGACGTGGCTATACATCGGAGGGTCCCATGACCCCCTCCTCAGTGTGATTAATTTGCTAGAGTAGCTCACAGAACTTAGGGCCCTGTGGAGGTGGGGTGTGTCACCCTCCCAGTGCGGATGTGTTTGAACCTGGAAGTTCTCTGAACCCTGTGCTATTGAAATTTTTATGGAGACGTCCTTACATAGGTATGATCAATTATTGACTGGGGCTAAAATTCCAAGCTTCTAATCATGTCTTGGTCTTTCTGGTAACCAGCTCCTACCAGAAGCCATCCAGGAGCCCACCCATAGTCACTTCAATAGAACAAAAGATGTTCCTAGTGCTCATCACTTGGGAATACACAAGGGTTTTAGAGCTCTGTGTCAGGAACCGGGGACAGAGACCAATATATATATTTTCTATTATCTCATACATACATTTGTCAAGTGTATGTATAATTAAGATATCTGTATATATAGTATATGTAAACTGTATCTCAATAAAACTGAGTAAAAAAGGAAATTCATAGAACTAAAACTGAAATTCAGAAATAAAATCTCTGATTATTAAATAAGCCAAAAATTTAAATTTATTTTTTTTCTGCCATCCTTCTGCTCTAGTTTCAGAGAGAACGCCTCTAACCAGGGACCAATGTGGGTCTTGTGGGGCCTGAAATGTATGTAATTTTGGAGATCTGTTGTGAGCAAGAGAACACAAATGTACAAATATAAAATCAGGCAGGAATGAGAATGTTCATTTAAAGTGATAAAACAGTCATAGCAAATTTAAAAATTGTAAACATATGACAAATACCACAAACATCATAAATCGAATTCAATGTTTTTATTGACTTATTGCCTGACAAACCTCTATGATATGTTTTGTACATATTTTGGCTGCATACTCTTTGATCACCTGTGTATATGAGAGTGACTTTATAATATTTCCTGTAGAAAGATATTTCTTTCCTCTAGTATGGTCTTATATATATATTTTATTATATATAGTGCATATACTTACTGCATATAAATGTATCTTTTATGATTGTTTGTAGGGATTCATAAAAGGTGCAACTTCATCCATAGAAGTTACTGTTTGTGGTTGTAGGCTCATGCCCTGGCAATATTCTTTTGTGTGATTTGCCTAAAAATGTTTGGTGTACTTATAATTGGATATTCTACATTATCAAATATATTCCTGATAAGAGTACTTCTATTTTGACCAGGCATCTATAAGAACCAAATCCTGTGCTTATAATTTTACATGTCTAATGATTGTAAAAATTCTCTGTGGACTAGCTTCTGTGTCCATACATTCCAAATCTTGTTCTTCCACCACGACTGACATAATTTGGGGGTTTTTTGTTTTGTTTTGCTTTTTTATTGTAGTATAATTGCTTTACAATGTTGTGTTAGTTTCTGCTGTACAATGAAGTGAATCAGCTATATGTACACCTATATCCCCTCCCTCTTGGACCTCCCTCCTACCCATCCCACCATCCCAGCCATCTAGGTCGTCACAGAGCACCGAGCTGAGCTTCCTGTGCTTTATAGCAGGTTCACACTAGCTATCTATTTTACACATGGCAGTGTATATATGTCAATCCTGATCTCCCAATTTGTCCCACCCTCCCCTTCCACCCCTGTGTCCACATGTCCATTCTCTACATCAACGTCTCTATTCCTGCCCTGCAAATAGGTTCATCTATACTATTTTTCTAGGTTCCACATATATGCGTTAATATACGATATTTGTTTTTCTCTTTCTGGCTTACTTCACTCTGTATGACCGACTCTAGGTCCATCCACATCTCTACAAATGACCCAATTTCGTTCCTTCTTATGGCTGAGTGATATTCCATCATACATATGTACCACATCTTCTTTATCCACTCATCTGTCGTTGAACATTTAGGTTGTTTCCATATCCTGGCTATTGTAAATAGTGCTGCAATGAACATTGGGTACATGTATCCTTTTGAATTATGGTTTTCTCAGGGTATATGCCCAGTAGTGGGATTGCTGGGTCATATGATAGTTCTATTTTTAGTTTTTTAAGGAACGTCCATACGGTTCTCCACAGTGGCTGTATCAATTTACATTCCCACCAACATGACTGACATAATTTTGGTGCTGGGCACACATTCCTATTCCTATAGGACCACTGGCCCACACTTTCATGTCATGATAATTGGGTAAGTTGGCTCTGTGGGTGATAGCAGTGCTCTTAGAAGCCATTCCAGCACCAGGGCACCTAGCAGTAACTTAACTCTACAGAAATAACTGCAAATCCCATAAAAAATATTCTATTAACCCCAAACTGAGTGCATCCCCAGCTCCACTTGGCCTTAGCCAGGTCCAAGTCATGCTGAGGCCACCCAGAAGGACTGGATCTAGGGAGGCATGTGACCAAGAGAAAGCTGAGGAAGGAATAGCAACCTTAACTGACTGTGGTTAAAATAAATACCACGTTTTGCAAATTTTACAGAAACATATGACTGAACACAAATGCTGGACCTCTTCCTGGGACCTTGGAGAGGGCTGTGCGGGTGGGTGGTCCTGAAGCTTAGTTTTCATTAACTGTGTTCATGTAAATCTGTTTCTGTCTCTAATTCTTTGTTAGATGGACACTTGTTGAGGGCACTCTCCTCTCATTCTAATTATGCAGAAACCTCAGCTGTTTCCTTTTCCTCCAAGAAAATCAGGTTTTTGTGTTTGATTTGTGTTTGAGTTGTCCAGTTCCTACAAAAGTTGATCCTAAATTTATACTGCAATCATCATTCAGAGGAGGCAAAAGGAAGAAAGCCAAGTGGGAACTCGTTAGGGAAGTGCTAACCAGAACCACAGTGCCCCCTTTGGGACTGGAGATCTTTCTCCAGACAAGGTGGTTGGTGAGGAAACCATTTTGGTGGAATTGGATCTCAAAGGTTTTGTTCATTATCTCCCATTATGGTGAGAGCTAAAAGGGGAAATAACTAGAGGGAAATTTCAAAAGGTATAGAAAGAAAGATGTAGGGATAGAATCTAGAAAAATTCAGTCAGACTTTCTGTGAAAGACTTGCATAGAAAACTGAGTCAGTTATTTTCTACATGAGAAAGATGAGTTAGTAATATACCCATGGAAAGAGAGTTTAGACCGACTGGCCACTTGAAATTATTTATGGACCAAAGATATAATGGGTATGTACAGAAATTAATGAATAGTACATAAATAAAAATCTGAAACCCTCCCTTGATCTACTCATCTCTGCTTTACCCTGAGAGGCAGTGTGGTAAAATGGAAAGTGCACCCAGTGTCAAACATACCCAGATTCTAGTCTCTGTTCTGTCACTCACTACCTTTGTAACTGAGCTTCAGTTTCTCATCTGTAAAATATTAATAATAGTACCTACCTCATCAGGTTGTTGTGATGATTAAATGAGATAATCCATGGAAAGCAGGTGGAATAATGCCTGTCATAGTAAATACTCAATATATGTTAACTATTGTGGTGGTTGTTATTACATGGTTTGGAATCCTTGCTCTGCCACTTACTAGCCATGAAATCTTGGGCGAATTATGTAACCTTTCCAAGCCTCTGTTTCCTCATCAATAATATGCAATTCTACTTCACAGGATTTCTTTTTTTTTTAAATAAATTTATTTATTTATGTATTTAATTTTGGTTGCGTTGGGTCTTTGTTGCTGCGCGCAGGCTTTCTCTAGTTGCAGTGAGCGGGGGGCTACTCTTTGTTGCGGTGCGTGGGCTTCTCATTGCAGTGGCTTCTCTTGTTGTGGAGCACAGGCTCTAGGTGCATGGGCTTCAGTAGTTGTGGCACATGGGCTTCAATAGTTGTGGCTCGTGGGCTCTAGAGTGCAGGCTCAGTAGTTGTGGCGCACGGGCTTAGTTGCTCCGTGGCGTGTGGGATCTTCCCGGACCAGGGCTCGAACCTGTGTCCCCTGCATTGGCAGGCAGATTCTTAACCACTGCCCCACCAGGGAAGTCCTCACAGGATTTCTATTAGGACTGGAGATAATGTATCTACAGTTAATACAGTGGCGATTCTTAAAAGTGGAAACTGTTATACTTGAGAGCAGACAGATCAGTAAGAAATAATGTTATGTTAGAAAATGATTTCCAAATCATATCACCTTTGTTCAAGTAGGACATCATTTAGGATAGAAAATGAGCTGTGAAGTATATCTGGGACTAGCCAATGAAAGGACATAGTACACAGATGTCAGTTTTGGTACATTAGCAGCTGAATCCAGTTGAAGGTATTTGACATAGGAGAAGATGTCAGGTGTAATAGGACACACATTTTTGAAGATGTATGTGGTAGCCAACCTCTAATAGAGTCCCAAATGCTCCCTGCCTCCTGGTATTCACATGCTTGTGTCCCTTCTCACACTGTATCATGGTTGGTCTCTGTGACCAATATATTCTGTGAAGTATGTCACTTTTTATATTGAGATATAATTTACACATATAAAAGCCATCCTTTTAAAGTATGATTTGGTGATTTTTAGTATATTCACCAAGTTGTGCAACCATCACCACTAATTCCAGAATATCCCCCAAAGAAG
The DNA here is from genome assembly GCF_951394435.1 of Stenella coeruleoalba. Classification (NCBI taxonomy): domain Eukaryota; kingdom Metazoa; phylum Chordata; class Mammalia; order Artiodactyla; family Delphinidae; genus Stenella; species Stenella coeruleoalba. Next base: position 83,620,251 of record NC_137155.1, on the reverse strand, counting down.
CCCTGTACCCATTAACGGTCTCTTCCCACTTGCTGGTCTCCCCCAGCCACTGGCACCCCAACCTACTTTCCATCCATTGTATAGATAACCACATTTTGTTTATACATTCATGAGTGGATAGACATATGGGCTATTTCTACCTTTTGGCTAAATAGTGCTGCTATGAACTTTATTTTTATTCTTTGTTGTTCATCTATTTTAGTATTTATGACTGTGGATTTTCTAGATTGTGATACTCATTTCTAACTTTATTGTACTATGACTGGAATCTGTGATATTGCTTTTTACATTGGGTTGATATTTTCTTTGTGGCTAGTACATGGTCAATTTTTTTTTTTTTTTTTTTTTGCGGTATGTGGGCCTCTCACTGTTGTGGCCTCTCCTGTTGCGGAGCACAGGCTCCGGGCGCGCAGGTTCAGCAGCCATGGCTCACGGGCCCAGCCGCTCCGCGGCATGTGGGATCTTCCCGGACCGGGGCACGAACCCGTGTCCCTTGCATCGGCAGGCGGACTCTCAACCACTGCACCACCAGAGAAGCCCTACATGGTCAATTTTAGAAAATTTTCCTGGGCACTTGAAAACCAGATGTGTGGTTTTCAGGTGTGGAGTTTTTTGTATCCCAATTAGATATACTTAATTATCTTATTTATCTTATTAATTATCTGAGATGTACTTGACTGAAAGCCAGAGGTAGGGTGAGCCTCAAGTTGACTTACCCAGAGGCTACAGCACCAGATCATTTCCCATGATTCTCTTGAGCTAAACCCTCTTGTTTGTCAGTGCTTTGTAAAGATGGCTGAGTAGCGCCAGAACTCACATTCCTACACAACAGCATTCTGAAGACAGATGACCATGTTTCTTTTTTTTGTAGAATGCGGAAATTTTGCCTAGAAGCCCAGCGAATTTTCCAACTCTTTGGCCTAAATTGGGTTATTTGCCCATGTCCATTCCTAAGTAATCACAGGCAAGGGTCATACTGCACAGTGACGGCATAGGCCTGGTTTGCTGAAACCATCACTGGCAGGCCTGACAAGATGGTCCTGATTAGGTTAAAACAATGAGGTGCTAACCCTGAATTCTAGACGGGGTTAATTCCCTCTATCACCATTACCCCCACTCCAAGTGCACCTCATGCTTCTATTCAATGGGGGAGAGGTAAAAGAATTCCTGGGAGGCATCCACAGCTCCCACTACAGTTTTAAAATCTATTGATCTATCATGAGTAGCAAAAATAATTTGTGTGTTCCTCCAGATTTTCTTTGTTTTATTTGGTGTGCAAATGTGCATGACTGTTATGTCATGAATGTGGAATGGCATGTTTATCTCATTTGGTGAACTTTAATTTGTCTTTAATTTGCCATTGTCTGATATTAAGATCTCCACTTTCACAGATGAATGGCTAAAGAAGCTGTGGCACATATATACAGTGGAATATTTGTCAGCCATAAAAAGAAACGAAATTCAGCTATTTGTAGTGAGGTGGATGGACCTAGAGTCTGTCATACAGAGTAAAGTAAATCAGAAAGAGAAAAACAAATACCGTGTGCTAACACATATATATGGAATCTATTTTTTAAAAAAATGGTTCTGATGAACTAGGGGCAGGACAGGAATAAAGACGCAGATGTAGAGAATGGACTTGAGGACACAGGGACGGGGAAGGGTAAGCTGGGACGAAGTGGGAGAGTAGCATTGACATATATACACTACCAAAGGTAAAACAGATAGCTAGTTGGAAGGAGCTGCATAGCACAGGGAGATCAGCTCGGTGCTTTGTGACCACCTAGAGGGGTGGGACAGGGAGTGTGGGAGGGTGGGAGGGAGACGCAAGAGGGAGGGGATATGGGAATATATGTATACATATAGCTGATTCACTTTGTTATATAGCAGAAACTAACACAACACTGTAAAGCAATTACACTCCAATAAAGATGTTTAAAAAAAAATCTCTGGGGCTTCCCTGGTGGCGCAGTGGTTGCGAGTCCGCCTGCCGATGCAGGGGACACGGGTTCGTGCCCCGGTCCGGGAAGATCCCACATGCCGTGGAGCTGCTAGGCCGTGAGCCATGGTCGCTGAGCCTGCGCGTCCGGAGCGTGTGCTCCGCAACGGGAGAGGCCACAACAGTGAGAAGCCTGCGTACCGCAAAAAAAAAAAAAAAAAAAAAAAATCTCTGCTTTCTCTTTATTTAATTTGCCTTGTATGACTCTTCCTATCCTCTTATTTTTCTAATTGAAGTATAGTTGATTTACAATGTTAATTTCTGCTGTACAGCAGTGATTCAGTTATACATATATACATTCTTTTTTTATATATTTTTTTCCATTATGGTTTATCATAGGATATTGAATATAGTTCTCTGTGCTATACAGTAGGGCCTAGTTGTTCCTATCCTCTTATTTTTGAACTTTCCGCGTCACTTTGTTTTAGTTGTATCCTTTATAAATGGTTTTGCTTTCTGACCCAATGTATTGTTTTCTTATAATAGCAAAATTAATCCCCCAGGTTTTAAATATTGATACAATATACTAAATCTTCTTTTACTTTACAATCAGATTTATATTGGATTCTCACTTGAAAAATGAGGAAATAGGTTTAATTCTACATTTCACTGCACCATCCTCCCCTTCACACTCAAATCTGACTACTCAATATTACTGTTATACTGTTAAATAATATACTAATAGTTCTCATATTAATTTATCAACTCTGAAAGGCATCTACTAACTCATCATAGACCATGAGCAAATTGACATATTTACACTGTCTTCCACAGTTTCTCCTCTTCCATCTCCTGACTTTAGATAAATCATTTTTCTACCTTAAGAGTAAACACTTACCTGCAATTTCTCTCATTTGTTAAATCTTAGTTTTGCATCCAGTGGATTCAATGCCATCAGTTGTTTTTTGCCCCAGAACTTTTCCACTCAACATTTGATTCACAGAAGTTCAACTTCTAATACTTTGTTCGAGAAATACACGAGGAAACTGTATTTGAAAATATCTGCCTTCGAACTTGGATAAAAATTTGGTAAAAATATTCACCACTTTTTTTCACTAAGAATACTGAATATTGCCAGGTAGAAGTATGAGGCCAAACTGATTCTCCTTTAAAAGTGTCTTATTTTTTTTGCCTGATGCCCAGGAGGTTCATTACGCATGTTTAACTTTATATTATACAGAATATGCTAACCAGAATATGTCTTGTGTGTATTAGCATATGTAGTATTTTCTTAAGATATAGTGTGTACCCTCAATCTGTAGATTAACGTCTATTTTAAGACCTAGTCCTTAATTTCATCTTTGAATGTTTTTTTTCTTGTTCTTATGTTCTTTTCTTTTTTCTATGGTCACTAATTTTGAGTATGTTAACTCAGCTCTCTCTTTTCAAAGCTATCATCTTCTATCCAATCTATTTGCATTCTTTGTTCATTTCCACTTAATAGTATTCAATTTTTTAAAGATTTTATCCCATGACCCCAGGTGTGTATATTCAGCAGTATATATTCTACTCATTGCTGATTTAACAGTGATTTTAATTTTCATGATTTTAATTTTTCTCCTCTTTCGCTTTCTAGATCTCTGCTAACTTATTTTTATTTTCCTGTACTGTCCTATCATTTCTTTCTTGAGCCTCTATATATCTTATTTGAACTTACTTTTCATGGAGATCATTTCCTCATTAAATTATTTGATTTCATAAACAATTCTTTGATCGCAAGTTTTACTGGATCATGAGGTAATTTTTCTAGTGTGTGTATTTTTTCCTGTCTTTTATTTATCATGGCTCTTTTCTTTTTTTCTCGTGCATTTTTACATAGGTTCCATTGTGGGGGTTTGTTTTGTTTTGTTTTATTGTTCTTGTTTGTTTGGTTGGTTTTTTGGTAGTTGTTACCCATCTTGAAGTGAAGGGAATTATTATCGGTCCAGCTATTTGGAGAAGGATAGTATAGGGGCAGGTCCAGGGGCAAGAATTGGAATACGCAGGAGCTTGAGTGTTTGTTTGTTTTCGTAAGTATACAATTCAATTTTTTTTTTTAGTAAATTTATTGATATATCAATTTAACTATCACCTAATTTATAATATTTCCATCAGCCCCCAAATTCCCTTATGCCTATTTGAAGTAAATCCTCACTTTCAGTCTCTACAGATTTGCCCTTTCTGGACATTTTATATAGATGGAATAATAATTATGTGATATTTTATGTCTATTTTTTCACTTAGCATAATATTTTTGAGATTACCCATGTTGTAGCATTTATCAATAGTTCATTCCCTTTTATTGCTGAGTAATATACGAATATGTACACTTATTTATCCATTCACCAGTTGATTAACATTTGGATTGTTTCCAGTTTTTGTCTATTGTAAATTATACTGCTATGAACATTCACTTAAAATCTTTGAGTAGACATATATTTACATTTATGGTAGACAGATATGTAGGAGTACAATTGCTTCATTGTATCGTAAGTTTACACCTAACTTTTTCTTTTTTTAATAAATTTTATTTATTTATTTATTTATTTATTTTTGGCTGCATTGGGTCTTCATTGCAGTGTGCAGACTTCTCATTGCAGTGACTTCTCTTGTTGCGGAGCACAGGCTCTAGGTGCGCAGGCTTCAGTAGTTGTGGCTCGCGGGATCTAGAGCGCAGGCTCAGTAGTTGCAGCACACAGGCTTAGTTGCTCTGCGGCCTGTGGGATCTTCCTGGACCAGGGCTCAAACCTGTGTCTCCTGCATTGGCAGGAGGATTCTTAACCACTGCGCCACCAGGGAAGTCCTACACCTAACTTTTTAAGAAACTGCCAAAACGTTTTCCCAAGTGGCTGGACCATTTTACATTCCCACTAGCAACGTATGAGGTTACTGTTTATCCACATCCTCACCAACACTTGGTATTGTTTTATTTTTAATTATAGCGTTCCAATAGGCATGTAATAGTGTCTCATTGTAGTCTTAAATTGCATTTCCCTAAGGTGTTGGGCATCTCTTCATTTGCTTATTAGCTATTCATATTTTTTTTTGGTGAAATGGGTATTCAAATCTATTGCCTATTATTTAATTGTATGTTTGTCTTATGGAGTTAAAGGAGCTCTTTATATATTCTGGATATAAGTCCTTTATCAGATATGTGATTTGCAAATATTTTTACCAGTTTGTGGTTTGACTTTTAATTTACTTAATGTTATCTTTTGAAGAGCAACAGTCTTAAATTTTGATGAAGTCTATTTGATCAATTTGTTCTGTAATGGATCATGGTTTTGGTATCATATCATATTAAGCAAAGAAATCTTTGCTGAATCCAAGGTCACAAAGATTTTCTTCAATGTGTTCTTCTAGAATTTTATAGTTTCAGTTCTTATATTTAGCTCTGTCATCTCATTTTAAGTTGACTTCTGTGTGCTGTGGGTTAAGAGTGTTTTTCTCTTTTCCCTCGGGACCACTTGTTGTTGAAAAAACTATTCTTTCCCCTATTCTGTTGCCTGGGCACCTTTGTGGAAAATCAATTAATCATAATATAAGGATTTATTTCTTAATTCTGACTCTCAACCCTGCTTCATTGATATCTATATCCTTACACTAAAACCACCCAAGCTGTCCCTTTATAGTAAGTTTTAAAATCAAGTACATAAAATCGTGTTCTTACTTTACAAAATCGTTTTGGCTATTTCAGGCTCTTTGCATTCCATAATACATTTTGGGAACAGCTTGCCAATTTCTATTAGAATGCTTCCTAGGATTTGGATAGGGATTGCATTGAACCTATAGATCATTTGGGGGACAATTGCCACCTGTTAATTCTGAGTCTTCCAATTCATGAACATAAAATGTCTCTCCACTTGTGTAGTTCTTCTTTCTTATCTTAGCAGTGCTTTCTAATTTTCAGTGTACTTGTCTTTTATTAAATTTATTCCTATGCATTTTATTCATTTCAATACTACTGTGAAAAGAATTTTTAAATTTTGGTTTTGGATTATTTGTTGCTGACATATAGAAATACAATTGATTTTTATCTTGATCTTGTATTCTGCATACATGCTAAACTCACTTATTAGTTCTAGCAAGTTTTTTTGTTGACCCTTTAGGATTTTCTCCATATAGGATTATGTCATCTGGGAATAAAGACTCTAACATCTTCCTTTCAACCTGTATGCCTTTAAATTTATTTTTCTGGCGTTATTCCATTTCTCCAGTACAATGTTGAATAGGGGTGGCGAGAGCAGATGTTCTTGCCTTATCTCTTATATTAGAGAGAAAGCATTCATTCTTTCATCATTAAAAATAATGCTACCTGTAGCTTTTTTGTAGATGCCTGTTTTATAAGGCTGAGGATGTTCCCCTCTATTCCTATTTTGTTGAGAGTTTTTATCATAAATAGTTTTTGGCTGTTGTCAAATGTTTGTTTTTTTGTTTCTATTTAAGTGATTATGTGGGTTTTGTCCTCTGTTCTATTAGTATAGTGTATTATTACATAAATTGATTTTTGGATGTTAGATCCACCTTCATTCCTGGAATAAATCACACCTGGTCATGGTGTATAATACTTTTCATAGGTTTTTGGATTTGGTTTGCTAATATTTTGTTAAGGAATTTTATGTCTGTTTTAATTAAGGATATTGTTCTGTGGTTTTCTTTTCTTATCATGTCTTTTTCTGGCTTTGTTATTGAGGTAATACTAGACTCAGAATGTGTTGGAAAGTGTTTCCTCCTCCTCTATTTGCTGAAAGAGTTTGTATGAGATTGACATTATTCCATCTTTAGATATTTGATAGAATCCACCAGCGAAGCCATCTGGGCCTAAGCTTTGTTTGTAGGAAGATTTTTAATTACAAATTTAGTATCTTTGTTATAGGTCTGTTCAGCCTTTCTGTTTATCTGTTAGTCAATTTTGATAGTTTGTGTCCTTCTAGAAATTTACCATTTCATGAAATTAAGTTATCTAATTGTTGGTACAAAGTTGTCCAGAACATTCTCTTATAATCCTTGTTATTTTTGTAGGGTTGACATTGGTGATTCTTTTTTTAAACTCCTGATTTTGGTAATCTTGGTCTTTTTTTTTTTTTTCTTAGTCTAGCTAAAGTTTATCAATTTTGTTGAGCTTTTCAAAGAAACAACTTTTGTAGCTACTGATTTTTTTCTAATTTTTTTTTCTGTTTCACTGATCTCCACTCAAATCTTTATTATATATATCCTTATGCTTGCTTTAGGTTGACTTTACTTGTCTTTTTCCAGTTTACTAAAATTGAAGCTTAGATTATTGATTTGAGACCTTCTTTTTTAATACAGGTGTTTAAAGTTACCAATTTCCTCCAGATATTAATATAGCTAGCTATTCCAGCTTTCTTATGATTCCTGTTTGCATAGTATATATTTTTCTATTATATTTCTTTCAAGCCATTTGTGTCTTTGAATCTGAAGTGTGATTTTATAGTCAGAACATAGTTACATCTTGCTATTTTATCCATTCTGACAATACCTGCCTTTTGACTGGAGTATTTAGTTCATTCACATTTAATGTAATTATTGATGTGGTTGGATTTACACCTGGTATTTTTCTATTTGTTATCTGCATGTCTAAACCTTTTTTGTTACTCTGTTCCTCCTTATTGTCTTCTTTTATGTTAAGTAAAAATCTTAGCGTACCCTTTTAATTGTTCTGTTGATTTAACTATACATTTTGAATTATCTTCTTAGTGGTTTCTGTAGGGATTACAGTATGCATTTTAATTGATCACAATCTACTTCAGATTAATATTTAGGTTATTCTGGTAAAACAGAAACTTTGCTACACTATAGCTCCATTTCCTTCTCCCTCCTTACATCTGTATATCTATAGATGCTGTTTATATATTTATATTTAATATGTTTACATTTTATGTATTTATATTTATAGTTTATAACATATATAGATATAGATATAGCATATAAATATGCTATTACATCTATATATGTTATAAACCCCAAAACACAATGTTAGTTATTGCTTTAAACAATCTTATGTCTCTTAAATAATGAGAAAAAAAGAAAAAGAAAAATTTATACAATTATTTACATTTACCCACAGACTTATCACTTTTTGTGTTCTTCATTCCTTCCTTTGGATTTGAATTTCTGTCTGGCATCATTTCTTTTCAGCTTGAAGGACTTCCTTAGTATTAGTATAAGGCAGTTCTAATATCAATTCTCTCAGGCTCTGTTTATCTGGGAATCACTTTATTTCATTTTCAGTTTTGAAGGACACTATGGTGATTAATTTTATGTGTCAACTTGACTGTGCCATGAAATGCCCAGATTAAACATTATTTCTGAGTCTGTGAGGATGTTTCCAGATGAAGTTAGCATTTGAATTGGTGGGCTCACTAAGGTAGATTGCCTTCCCCAATGTGGGTGGGTATCCTTTAATCCACTGAAAGCCCAAACAGAACAAAAGGTAGAGAAAGGAAGAACTCACCCCTCTTTCTTCCTGCCTGCCTGCTGAGCTGGGACATTGGTCTTCTCCTGCCCTTTGACTGGGATTTTCACCATTGGCTCTCCAGGTTCTCACTCAGACTGGAATTATACCATCAGCTTTCCTGGGCCTCCAGCTTGCTTTTGGTATATCATGGGACTTCTCAACCTCCGTTACTGAGTGAGCCAATTCCTCATAATAAATGTCTCTAGATATAGATATAGATATAGATATAGATATAGATATAGATATAGATATAGATATATAGAGCTCTGTGTCTCTCTAGCTCTCTCTCTGTGGCACTTATAATGTACCACTTCAATGAGTTCCTTTCATACCTGGTACTCAGATGAAGCAGGCATGCTTACCAGAATCTACCCACACTAATTAAAACAAGTGCATGACTTAAAAGAAAAAAAAGATCTTGTAGTTCCAATGGATATCATGGCAGGTAAGTTCTTCCATCAGACAGACCCATGCAGGCCCTTTCAAAAAGGCATCTCTTTATCTTGACATTGCCAGCTGAAATGTGTAATGAAGAGAACTTCTCCTTGACCACAGAACTGAAAAATTATTGAAGAGTTAGCCTGGCACTGATTGTAACAGAAACCACAGTGTCCTCGGATTTACAGATATATTATTTAGAATTTACATAAAAGAGCTGCAGAATGCTTTCTTTTAGTAAGAAGATTCCAAAGACCTGTTGCGTGCATATTATTATTATTTTTAGTATTGACACTGGCAGTGCAATACTAGCGTACTTTAAGGGTTAAAAACGTCACGTAAACACTTCTCGATATCAGAGCTAGGTGATATAGATTAGACAGCAACAAAGTGCCTGCATTCAGATCATGCCAGTTCAAACTCAGCCTTGGATTTGGCTCTATGTGTTTCATAAACTTGCCTTGCCTGAATATAAACAGAGTACCAGGCAGCAGTGAAATTTCCACACCATTTTCCCTCTTTTTGTTCCATTTACATCAAGAAGCATTTATTTTTCCCTGCAGGCACATATTTATGTGTTCTGCTCAGCAGGGGAAGCTCACACTACCAGAGTGAGTTTATTTTAAACATGCAAATGATGCTTGTATATGTATAGAAAGAGAACTACCTAATAATCACATCAAGGAGGAGAATTGGGGTAGATACTGACTGAGCATAGTGGCTGCATTGAAAGCATGAGGGCTCTTACTAGGTGAAGAGAAACTCTCGTAACCTCAAGTCAAGTTGTAGGGGAAGGAACTTGAGAGAGTATTGTTTCCAGTTAAAAATGCCTTAGTTACCTTCCCTGGAGTAATATTAGTGCTGAATTTGCTCCCCTACCTGGCTCACCTGCGTGCCACTATTGTGCTTATAATACGAGGCTTCAACTTTAGGACTGCCTTTCTATCCGCCAATGACCACCATGAGTCGTTCAGGATGGGATGACAATTTAAAGCTATATATATACGATTTATAATATTATATTAGTTTCAAGTGTACAACACAGTGATTCAAAATTTTTATAGATTATACTTCATTTCAAGTTATTATCAAATATTGGCTATATTCCCTGTGCTATACAATATATCTTCATAGCTTAATTATTTTATACATAGTAGTTTGTACCTCTTAATCCCATACCCCTACGTTTCCCCTCCCTCTTCCCTCTCCACATTGATAACCACTAGTTTGTTATCTATATCTGTGAGTCCTTTCATGTTATATTCATTCATTCTATTTTTTAGATAACATACAGTATTGCCTTTCTCTGTCTGACTTATTTCACTAAGCATAATATTCTCTAGGTCCATCCATGTTGTTGCAAATGGCAAATTTTCATTCTTTTTTATGGCTGAGTAGTATTCTACTGTATGTATATACCACTTCTTCTTTATCCATTCATCTGTTGATGGACACTTAGATTGCTTCCATATCTTGGTTACTGTAAATAGTGCTGCTATGAACATTGGGGTGCAAGTATCTTTTTGAATTAGAGTTTTTGTTTTCTTTGGATTTATACCCAAGGAGTGGGATTGCTGGATCATATGGTAGTTCTATTTTTGGTTTTCTTAGGAAACTCCATACCACAGTTGCTGCACCAATTTACCAAAAGTGTACGTGGGTTCCCTTTTCTCCACATCCCTGCCAACATTTTTATTTGTGGTCTTATTGATTATAGCCATTCTGACAGATGTGAGGTGATATCTCATTGTGGTTTTGATTTGCATTTCTCTGATGATTAGCAATGTTGAGCATCTTTTCATGTGCCTATTGGCCATCTGTATGTCTTCTTTGGGAAAATGTCTTTTCAGTCCTTTTTCCCATTTTTTAGCGGTTGTTTGTCTTTTTGATATTCAGTTGTATGAGCTGTTTATATATTTTGGATATTAACCCCTTATCGGTGATATCATTTGCAAATATTTTCTCCCATTCAGTAGGCTTTTTGTTTTGTCAATGGTTTCCTTTGCTGTGCAAAAGCCTTTAAGTTTAATTTGGTCCCATTTGTTTATTTTTGCTTTTGTTTCCTTTGCCTTAGGAGACAGATCTAAAAAAAATATGCTATGACTATGTCAAAGAGTGTTGAAATCAATATTTTTAAAGTAACTCAAATAAATCTAGTCTTAATGTATGTTGGCTGGGCCATGGGCCCAGATATAGCAACTTAATCCATCTTCCCAGATGGGAGTCAGGTTGAGAACCTGACTACCTTTCTAGTATCCTCTGGCTGTGAGCTGACTTTGAATGTGAAAACTCCTAAAGGGTTTATGATTTAGTTAAAATTTATGAGCTTTTTCTTTGCCTTAGTTTTCTATCTTAAGTTTCCTAATATATTCAACAATAACTATAATGTGGGGTTAAACTCAGTTATTTTGGTATGGTATATTCTATTCTCAATAAAAAGAAGCCTCTAGATTTATGGGTATCTTGCTTTGACAGAAGTCCATCTAGTGTTACAACAACGTAGCTACTATTTTCTTTGAAATACTGTGTTTTTCCTTAGTTCCCCCTGCACTTTGAGGCTAGTAAGGAAGTACAAAAGTTGTTAGGCACTAAAATGTATTTATTTGATTTATTCCCTGACCCATTCTCCCTGACAATGGAAACAGACCATCTCCAATAAGGAATTAAATCATTCAAATATGTCTTCATAACTGCAGATGAATTAGTTCTTTTATAATAAGCTGCATCTATATATCTGGAAAATATAGAGTCACTACTTTGGGAAACTGAAAGAAAACCCATTAGAAAGTTTGGGAAAGGACACAGCTGTCTACCCAGAATTCTTTACACTGTGAACATAAAATAAGGCATGAGAGGTAAAAGTCTTGAGAAAGGTGCTTAATACGTAGGGCAAAACAAATGTTTTCTAGCTGATTTATTATCTCCCCTTCTCTCACAAGCAGCAAAGAGCACCAATATAAACTGTAAAATGGAGAATAATCTGAAGGGCCACCAGACAACCATCTGTTATATGACCCAGATTATTTACTGCAGTGGTTCTCAAAGTGTGTCCCTGGACCAGCAACATCAGCATCACCTGGAAACATGCCAGATCCTCAGGCCTTACCTCAGACCTACTTCTGGTGTGTTTTCCAATACCACCAAACAATCCTCCAATTCTAGGGGACACAGACTGTGTGTCCTATAAATTTACCTCAATTCTGACACCATCTACCTAGAGACACTGTCAGACTCCACGGGTTAAGGGCTCAGTCCAGACTTCAGACACCGATTACAGACACCAATTACAAGTCCAGGTTATCACCTGTGCTTCTGACCAACTGGCTATAAATCTGAATTCCTGCAACCCCCTCCTTGGGTTTGATAATTGCCTCGACTGGCTCACAAAGCCCAGGGAAACATTTTCTTACATTTACCGGTTTATTATAAAGGATATTATATAGGATGCAGATGAACATCCAGATGAAGGGGTACACAGGCGAGGTCTGAGAGGGTCCCTAATGCAGAGCTTCTGTCCCATGGAGGTGGGGTGCACTTCCCTCCTAGCATGTGGATGGGTCCACCAGTCTGGAAGCTCATCAAATCTTCTTGTTCAAGAGTTTGTATGCAGCTTAATCTGTAGCTCCTCCCCCCACCCGTACTTCCCAGAGGTCAGTGGATGGGGCTGAAAGTTCCAGCCCTCTAATTGCTTGATCTTTCTGGTGACCAACCCCATCCTGAGGCTACGTAGGGGCCCCATCCTATCACCTCACTAGCATAAATGCTGGTGTACTCAACAGGGGCTCCTTACAAAAAACGCAAGACACTCCTACCGCTCAGGAAACTCCAGGGGTTTTAGGAGCTCTGTGCCAGGAACTAGGGACAACGACCACATATGTCTCTTATTATACCACATACTGAATCAGAAACTCTGGGGATGGGCCCAGCAGTCCTTGTCCTACAAGTTCTCTAGATGACCCCATTGCTCACTAAGTTTGGGTACCACTGCTCTACGATATTTTTTTTCTAATTCTGGGGCCTGGTTTTGTAAATTTGCCACATCTCAAAAAAACAGCAGTGGGAAAGTCAGTTTTAATAGAAAAACCATTTCAAACAGAGGAAATAACAGAATAAAGACTGAAGGCCATTGCCTTGGCTGCAGAGTAAGCTAATGCATTTACTTTTAGACCTCATCAGTTATTTTTTATTTATTTCCTTTCAATCCCAATATCTTGGAATTAGGTTTTATTGTACCAAAAAGGGCTAATATTCACCCAGAATGTACTAGAACATCATACAAGTCAGCATCTGGTATGACTGGCTGCTGCTCATACCGTACAAGGCTTTAAATAAATCTCTTCAAAAGGCACATGGTAGAAAACACAAACACATGGAATAACTGTTCTTAGAACTACATTCACGATTAATAGAAAATACAAATGAAAGAACATAATATGAATGTATCAGGGCAGGATCTCGGCAGAAAGAAGAATTCACTCCGGATGGTTCAAATGAAGAGACCGGAGTGAGGGGGAGATTTTAGAGGGGTGGGCAGGGTTACAGGAACAAATGAAGCAAAGCCAGGGCCCCAGAGACTAGCAGCAGCGTGGAGCCACTAGAATCCCTCGGAAGGAAGAGACAAAGGGAGAAAACAATGTCACTGGGGAAGAAGTTCACCCAGTGGGAAATGTTTTCATGGAAGGATCCACTTACTGCCCAAGATGTGACTCCAAAGCAAGGAAGGAAGGGGGAAGAAGTATCCAGACTTTTCCCTCCTGCCCCACAATCTCTTGCTTCCCATTTGCCAAAGTCAACCAGAAGCTGTTGCAGAGGAGCTTGGTGATGCAATCACAGAATCCAGCTCTCAGGTCACGGTGCAAAGCAGAGAAGAAAGAGAATAAATGGGTGCAGTGAGGTAATAGAGAATAATGAGAAAAACAGACCAGTTAGGACTCTGAGACTTTGACTCTCATTTAATTCTATTTTTATGGGAATCAGTACATTATTTCTCTTTTAGGACAGATAACTTTAATGCTGAACTCCCATTTTTATAAGGTCTTTAAATAAGTATTTACTGTCTCAATGTTGCATTAACTCTAAAGGTATCAGCAGCTATCACCAAATTAATAACCAGAATTATCACGGATTTTTAGGACTTTTGATCCAGAAATGTCATTGGAACAATTTGTGTAGGTAAACAGCTTTAAAACACTGTTGATATTCCACAAGAACTACTCAAAAGACATTAGCATACTTTAATTAACTTTTTTTTTTTTTTTTTTTTTTTGCGGTACGCGGGCCTCTCACTGCTGTGGCCTCTCCCGTTGCGGAGCACAGGCTCCGGACGCGCAGGCTCAGCGGCCATGGCTCACGGGCCCAGCCGCTCCGCAGCATGTGGGATCTTCCCGGACCGGGGCACGAACCCATGTCCACTGCATCGGCAGGCGGACTCTCAACCACTGCGCCACCAGGGAAGCCCAATTAACATGTTTTGGTAGTAAAATTATATTTAAATTACATTTTGTTATCCTCCTAATAACTTTACAAGTAATTTTCAGACACATTTGAAACCCTGCCAGAGGGTTTTATTTAATATAAAACAACCAAAGAATTTCACAACATTTATGGAAAGTTTTGATTAACACCCAAATTTCCAAAGCACATCAAGCTCCAGTTTTGCATTCTGTGGTGAATGTGTAATCAGTGGAGGGGGAGGGACACAGAGTCACCTTATTATAGTTGCTTTGCTTTATGGATGAGGACAAACCAGACTCCTGAGTTAGGGCAGACTCAGTGGTGGGCTGCGGCTGGCTGATACTGGCCCAAGAGGGTCACTGCTTTGTATCTCTTATCAACTCTGTGCAGTGACTTCACATTGGTAGTTCGAAACCTGCCATGATGGGAGTATCTATGGAGTTACCACAGAAATCGACAAGTACAAATAAGGGCTTCCTCCCTCCCTCTCTCCCTCCCTCCCTCCCTCCCTTCCTCCCTTCCTTCCTTCCTTCCTCCTTCTCCTCCATTTATTCATTCATTCATTCATCCATCCATTTATTTATTTAAGCACAGAGGCCCACCAGGTTCAGCTTCTGGCTAGGACCTGGTTGAGGCCTCTAATTTATTTTTGCTGCCTGGGATTTGCGGGGGATAGCCCCTGCCTATATAATTCCCATTTGAAATAGTTTATTCAATATTAAAATCTTTGTTTGGGGTGATAATACTGGAAGTTTCCACCTCGTATACCAGTTAGTACCTGCATTGCGATGGGGGAGACACCGCCGTCTGGGGCCTTCAGTGTCACTCTACTCTAGGCCTTTAAACTCTCCAGCTCCGGGAGAGGAAGCCTCTTTGAGGACACTGGCCCCCCTCCGGTTTGCCTAGGAGGAGAGCTGAGCCAACTCCTAGCGACTTTCCCGTGAGCCAGCATCCCCCTCCTCCACTTGGGATCCGCCTCTGTCTCACCAACCATCTTCTACTTCCTGTTTCTTTCGGTGTCCCCTGCAGCATGCCTAGGCCCCTCCAGGGACCTGGTAATTGAGGTCCTGATTTTGCTCCTTTTAATAATATGCACTTTTTCTTTGATTAGTACCATCCCTTTCCCTTCTCCTCACACACTCCTTTTACTAAAGGAAGGAGGTGGAGTGAAATTCAGCTCATCCCTCCCCCGCTCTCAGTTCAGAAGCTATATAAGCCGTGGCCACCAGCCAAGATCCCAAATTAACCTAAACCATAATTTTTCTCCTAATACTTGAAGGGTTGGCAAGTTCTGGGCATAATGCCAGATGCTTTCTATCCCAGGCTATGAAGACCATCACTACCTACATAAAATTGTACCTGAAACAGAAAAGTCAGCTAAGTCAGCTTTTTAACCCTTTAGTGACATTTTCTTCAAGCCATTGGGATTTACTATCCTTGGGAGCTATGGAGCACCCTCATAACAATGACGTTTCTATTCAACACTTTCTTATTTGTATTTAACTCAAATATTACATGGTTTTACCAGACTCACATAACAGGCAAATAGAAGTTTAAAGAATAAATTACTTTCTGTACTCTTGACCAAGAGAAGGTCTATGTCTGGGTGAATATGAGCAACGGCCCACCTCTGCAAGTTAGTTTCCCCATTTGCAAAATGGGAACCGCAGTGGTGCCCACCCAGTGAGGCTCAGGTAAGACCTAAAATAAAGCTTGCACAGAGCAAGTATCCAAGCATATTCATCGTCTTCTTCATTATTACCGTTAGTGTGAAAGTCCATGTATCTCCTTCCATCTAAATTTTAACTTACTTTGAGTACATAGGATCTTTCTGAGTTCAAAAATAGAACTCTGGGAATTCCCTGGCAGTCCAGTGATTAGGACTCCATGCTCTCACTGCTAACGGCCCGGGTTCGATTCCTGGTCGGGGAACTAGGATCCCAAAAGCTGCGTGGCCAAAACAAAACAAAACAAAAAACCTCACAATAGAACTCAAGGGCTTCACTGGTGGCGCAGTGGTTGAGAGTCCGCCTGCCGATGCAGGGGACGCAGGTTCGTGCCCCGGTCCGGGAGGATTCCACATGCTGCGGAGCGGCTGGGCCCGTGAGCCATGGCCGCTGAGCCTGCGCGTCCGGAGCCTGTGCTCCACAACGGGAGAGGCCACAGCAGTGAGAGGCCCGCGTACCGCAAAAAAAAAGAATTACTCAAATTTTTCAAAAACTCAATGTTTTTAAATTTTTCTATCTAGAGTAGTTTGGGGGTTTTGTTGTTATTTAGTTTTCTTCTGTGAAGAGAAATAATATAAAGGGACAACACGATTAATTAAAAGTAATTTTCTTATTACTGTTTGGTAAAGGCCTATTGTGCATATAAAAGTTGTTTGGGGACATGATCCAGTCTGCTTTTCTAGGTAGAGTTCCAAACACATTGAAGAAATTGCCACCTGAGAACCAGGGTGAAGGGTCACGAGTTTAATGTGGGGTAGAGAGAAACATAGCCATGGAGAGGATTTTATAATGAGACAAAATTTATCACTCTTGATTCTGGTCTTGTCCTCCCTCTGTAGGATTCTCTTTTTCTCATAGCAAAATAACATAAATGGTTTGGTGTAATCAGAGAGAGCTCTCAAAGCAGAATATGCAGAGGCTGGGGGAGGGAGGGATGTTTCTCTCACTGAGGAATGCACTTTATTGGTAGTGCTTCATCTAGTATCCATTTTATTATCCTGCAAAATCTAGTGTATTATTTTGTAAACATTTAAAATTCCTCGAAGTATTTATGCACTTAACAAAAAATAAAAAACAAAGAAATATGAAAATAAGAGCTCCACAGATACTTAAATGTTGATTACAACTTACATTTTTCAACATCTAATATATCAGATTCTTGTAAATGCTTTAACACCCTTTAAGAATAGGTATAAAGCAACACAATAATTACAGAACAGATGCATTCATGTACGCTGTCACTGGTTATACAAGTGTTAATATTGTCCTTATCTCTTTACTCCAATAGGGAGATTTGTATCGTAAAAGCCTGGAATGTTACTCACCTGAACTCTCATCTTCTCAAATCTAAAACCTTGGCATCCATCCAATTTTACTTGCTGGATTAGGGTTCTTAATCATTTAAGACCTTTTCGTGTTTTAAAGCTGAAATGAGGATTACTAGTTCATCTCTATTTTTATTATAAGTAATGCATTTAGTTACAGAATAATTGAAGGTTTGCGACTCCTAAGCCTTTCAGATAGAAGCAGATTTGCCTGAATTTAATAATCTAGTAAGGAGAATTATCATTTAGAATTATCCTGGATAAAGAAATACCAATTAGCCAAGTAAAAATTGCTGGTGTGACTGTGCCCGTGTCTCATACTCAGGGCTCTTATTCCCTCTTTTTTCTTAATCTTTCTTCCCCCCAAATCAAACTCTACTAAGAGTATAATTCTTGACTATAAGCGAGATTAGAATATAAAGGTATAGAATGTGCTTTGGAACAACTTCTTCCCTTCACCATACAGATGGCACCCTCAACATGCTACAATTCCTGTTCCCAGGAAGGACGGTCCCTCTTTGGAGATCTGGGCTTATACGTACCTAACCTCAGCCTATAAAGATCATCTTGCCAAACTCCTGATGAAATGGCCTGTTTGAAGCAGAGGGGGCTATTACCCAGGATGCAAATGAACCAGGTGTGCTTTTCGGGAACTACCAGAACAACCAGAAACTAAAGTGACCAGGATCACAGGGTCTGGACAGATGCTGGTGCAGGGCAACTCTCTCTGGCAGGTGGACCCAAACAGAGCTTTTAACTGCTGACCATGAGTGGGTGGGGAACCACTCCTCACCCACTCTGCCAGCTGTTGCAGAATCCAGACTGTACTCGAACATGCAAATGAGTACATCATCTGGGGTTATTTACAAGAGCAAAAGAAGGCCCTCCTTTGGTGAGAGGATTCCAAAGAGTGATTAAACACATCACCGTTAGTAATGAAAGAACAGTGTACTTTAAGGGTGAAGAACCCATAAAAACATTTTTGGCTATCAATGCAGATGTGAAGACTTTTTGCTTTTAGATAAAAACTACTGAAATGGAAATTTTCGGGACAAAATGGAACAGCGGGCAAGGATCACCAACTTTGAGGAAAATATGCAACCTGGAAGGAAATGACCAGAATTAACAGGAAAAAAGTCCCCAGAAGAAACAAATAATAAAGTGAAAAATCTAGAACTGGAAAAGAACATCTGGCATTTCAGAGAGATTGAGGGGATATTTAATCCATGAAACAAAAAAAGGATCCCATAAAAAAGAGACATCAGAGAACATGAAAGAACATTCAGTAAATAAAAATGTGATTGTCAAAAAAAGAAAGTGGATATATGTATAGGTATAACTGATTCACTTTGCTGTACACCTGAAACCAACACAACATTGTAAATCAACTATGCTCCAATAAAAATTTTTTTTAAAATGTGATTGTCAAAATGGAAAAAAAAATCAGTGTAAAACATGAAAAGTTCTAAGCAAAAGTAAAAAGTTCTAAGCAAAAGTAAAACAAAAAGTCAAGAAACTGGAACATGTGAAAAGAAAACCAGTAAAAAGCATCAAGATGAGTTAGGGGGCTTCCCTGGTGGCACAGTGGTTGAGGGTCCACCTGGCGATGCGGGGGACGTGGGTTCGTGCCCCGGTCCGGGAGGATCTCACGTGCCGCGGAGCGGCTGGGCCCGTGGGCCATGGTCGCTGGGCCTGCGCGTCCGGAGCCTGTGCTCCGCGGCAGGAGCGGCCGCGGCAGTGAAAGGCCTAAGTACCGCAAAAAAAAAAAAAAAAAAGAGTTAGGGAGGCCCACATTTGACAAATAATATTCTAATAAGAGAGAGCAGAGAAAGGGAAGGAAGGAGAACCTTAAAAACCACAAAACAAATAACAAAGGAAACAGTTTCCCCAGACAGAAGGATATTGGACTTCATGTTGGAAGGACTCACCAAGTGTGCTTAACCAAAAAGCACCCAGGCTAAGACTGATCTCACGTCACTAGTCCAAACTGGCATTCCCTACTGTGTCCTCCCTCCCCAGATGCAAGGCCTCTCTAGGTTTTCAAAATAGAATCCCACCACACACAGAAAAACTAACAATAAGAAACTATTTTAAAACTATATATATACAAAATATAATATATATATGGTATATATATATAGTTTATATATATAACATATATATACATACATAAAATTCTAAAGTGCCTTGAAAAGATGTACAGAGTACAGTGGGAAGAGAATTGAGGGCATGTGTGGCTGAAATTCAGATACAACTTTCCTGAATGAACCATGGCATGGGAAGCACCATGGAAAACCAATCACTTACCAACAGACCAATTACTGTAATACAGGCTCGAGAACTAGATATTTCTGAAATAAAGCCTATGGCTGCTTTTACAATTTTATACCAGAAAGCATACTCTTACAACAGCTCCACGATGTTCTCAAAAGTTTCAATTATTAAGACTCATCATCCCCGTTTCATACCATGTAGCTGTTATCACTCTGACATTTCCTTGTTTACTGCTTGTTTCTTTGTGTGTTGCAGGTTCCACAAAAGCTGGGGCTTTGCATGTCTTGTCCATTTCTCTATTCCCACTGCCTAAAACTGTGCCTGGCACACTGTAGGTGCAATCTTAATGTTGAATGAACAAAACTTCCTGGGATGCAGTTTTCTCTGTGCCTCAGGAGACTCTTACAGTCCAGCCTGTCATAGTTGGTGTTGATAATGAAGGTTCTCCTCAATGCTCATCCTGGGTCCCAATTCAAGGACTTCTAAAGAGAACTTCTTTCAAAAAATGTCTTTCCTGGGACTTCCCTGGTGGCACAGTGGTTGAGAATCTGTCTGCCAATGCAGGGGACACGGGTTTGATGCCTGGTCCGGGAAGATCCCAAATGCTGCGGAGCAACTGGGCCCGTGTGCCACAACTACTGAAGCCCGTGCGCCTAGAGCCCGTGCTCCACAACAAGAGAAGCCACTGCAGTGAGAAGCCCGCGCACCGCAACGAGGAGTGGCCCCCACTTGCCGCAACTAGAGAAAGCCTGCACGCAGCAATAAAGACTCAACACAGCCAAAAATAAACAAATAAAACAAATAAATTTTAAAAAAAAGTCTTTCCTGTTGTTGTCAATCCCATTAGCATAGGCACAAAAAGTAAATGTGGAAAAGGCAATATTTGTTGTGACAAAACATAAATGTCCATCAGTGGGGAATGGAGAAATGTTGGGATTTGAGGTGGGCAAAAAATGATACTGCTCTCTCCCTCTTGAGAGAGAAGTTTTTTCTTTTTCTTTTCTTTTAAGGAAAAGTCATAATTCAAAGTCCACATTGAGCTTCTCTGGGGAATGTGACTGAAATGTGAGGCCACAGGTGAGCCTTCTTGTCTCCATTCTCCAAGAGTGGCCCACCTAGGACTTCAGTCTCATGCCTGCTGGAGCAGAGGCCCCCTGGTAGGTTCAATGGGGGAGGAGGCCACATGTGAGCATCTCCCAGGCCAGCCCAGAAAGGGTGAGGCCGCTTATGCCCAGTGAGATAAACCACTCTGAGTCTCATCAGTGAGATTAACCACTCCTACCTAGGGGGTGGAATCATTCATACTGTTACCCTGGGAGTGGAAATTCCCTCATGAAACAGGAAGGGGAGGAATAAGATTTCCTACCAGGTAAATCATTGGTGGAACACCCAATGTTATAATATGCATCCATTTACAAAAATAAAGTGAGATCTGCTTATACTGACACAAGAAATGCTCCAAAGGATATTAAAAGTGAAGGAAAAAATCACAATGCTATGCATGACATTTTTGTAAAAATAAATGAATAATTCTAACAGATATTAGCATATGAGTAAATAAGGACAAAAAGACTGTGTATCAAACTTACTGACGGTTATCTTAGGAGGGAGAATTATAAGGGATGTTATTATTGTATTATAATTCGATGATACCTGAGTTTTGTATAATGGAAAAGCATTTCTTCTACAATTAAAAAAAAGAGTAGAAAAAAGGGAATTAAATTAGTGAGTAGAAGACTTTTCTTTCTTTCCTCCCTAAAATTGTCTAGAGAGCAAGAGTAAGAGACAAATTAAATGGGTATCTCTAAAATAATTGGCTCAGCAGATGGCCTTGCCCATGGGTGCCAGCACAAATGGTGAGGGTAGGGAGTTCCAGCCCTCCTGTGCCCTCAAGGCCTCTCCACGCTGTTGTCCCCAGGGTGGGCTTCCCGCTGCCTAGTCCCCGCTCGTTCCTGATACACTGGGACAGGAAACCACAGTCTGGGGCCTGGACATTACTGCCTCTGAGGGCACAGAGGAACAAGCATGGCCTTTGGCAGTAGGTACTAGTGCTGCCATGTCCTCAGTGTTTGGGTTTGGGCAAATGACATAACCACCAAAATTCATCAAACTGCACAGTTAAAATGGGTGCCTTTTATTGTATGTAAATTCTGTCTCAATGAAGTTTTTTTTATTAAAAACAAACAAAAAAAGTCAGATCACATCACTCCTCTGCTCAAAACCTTGCCATGATCTCCCTTTCACTCAGAGTAAAGACCTTTCCCTGGCCTCCAAGGCCCTTCACAGTCAGCACCTTCTCTTACCACAATCCAACCTCGTCTCCTCAGTGTTCTCCAAACAAGCCAGCACACTCACACTGCTACCTCAGAGCCTTTGCACTGGCTGTTCTCTCTGCCTGGAATGCTCTCCCCCAGATAGCCACATATGCCTTCTTTTCCTTAGACTCAAATTCCATCTTCTCAGTAAGATCCATCCTGACAATCCTATTTAAAATTGTACCGTCTGGGCTTCTCTGGTGGTGCAGTGGTTAGAATCTGCCTGCCAGTGCAGGGGACACGGGTTCGAGCCCTGGTCTGGGAAGATCCCACATGCTGCGGAGCAACTAAGCCCGTGCGCCACAACTACTGAGCCTGTGCTCTAGAGTCTACAGGCCACAACTACTGAGCCCGCACACCACAACTACTGAAGCCCGCATGCCTAGAGTCTGTGCTCCGCAACAAGAGAAGCCACTGCAATGAGAAACCCACGCACCGCAACAAAGAGTAGCCCCCACTCGCCACAACTAGAGGAAGCCCGTGCGCAGCAATGAAGACCCAATGCAGCCAAAAATAAATAAATAAAATAAAATAATTTATTTAAAAAATATTGTACCGTCTTTCTCCATTTTATTCATTTTCATCAATGTGCTCATCCTTCCCTAACTGCTGGTGGTATTATAAATTGGTATAGCCACTTGGAGGGACAATTTGGCATTGCTTATTGAAATATAAGATGGGCTTATCCTACAACTCAGTAATTACACTCCTCTGTTTCTATCCTAGATAAACAACTGCATATGTGCATGAGGAGGCAAGTATTAGGATAGTCACTGCAGTGGAGTCTAAAATAGTGGATAAATGAAAATAATTTAAAAGTCCATTAGTAGGGGGGTGGTTAAATATACTAAGATGTATTTGTACTATGAAGTTATATTCAGCATTTAAACAGAATTAGGTATATGTATTAACGTGGGTGGATCTCCAAGACATATTGTTGAGTGGAGGAAATTAAAATTTTTATCAAAAAATCAAAGAATGGGTGTGACCATAAAGAGCAGCACCAGGAATCTTTGTGGTGATGGAACAGTTCTGTATCTTGACTGTGATATGATTACATAGAGCTATACACACACAACTGAGTGCATGTAAAACTGGTGAAATCTGGGTAAGTTCTATGGATTGCACCAATGTCAATGTCCTGGTTTTGATAGTGTACTATAGTTATGTAAGATGTTACTTTTGGGGGAGGCTGGGTGAAGGGTATACAGGGTCTCTTGTACTATATTTGCAACTTCCCATGAATCTATAATTATTTAACAAAAAAGTTAAAAAAGAATAAAAAATAAATATTGATGTATTAGAAGACTCAATTTGATGGTATCAGTTCTCCATAAATTGGCTAGAGTCAATGCAATCTCAAAACTTTTTTAAAGTAACTTGACAAACTGGTTCCAAAATTTATAAGGAAATGCAAAGAACCAAGAATCACAACAACATTCTTGAAGAACAAAGGAAGAGAATTTGCTCTATCAGGCATGAAGTTTTATGATAAAACTATGGTAATAAGGAAGTATGGTATTGCTAAAAAGATAAGCAATTTGATCAATGGAACAGAATAGAGCATCTGGATATGGGGATAGGGAACCATGAATGTAAGAATGCTTGATTAATGACTAAGCTGGCACTCTAAAATAAAGAGAAAGGATGTACTTTTCAATGAAAAAGTGCTGGGAAATCTGGGTATTTGTACATAAAAAATAAAATTAGATCCTTTCTTCACACCTAACACAAAAATCAACTGAGACATCATATAACTGCTTCAATGAGAAGTTAATGCAAATGAAAAAAGATTCAGAAAACATATATAAAGAAGAATTGAATGGCAGTTTTATGACAGAAAAATGCAGTAACCTAACTTTTAAAACTCAACAGACGGTCTTAATAGCAGAATGAAGAGGACAGAGGAAAGAATCAGTGAACTTGAAACAGAATTCTACCAGTTGTTTAAAGAGGAGTTAATACTATGCTCTTCCAGAAAATAAAAGAGGAGGAAATACTTCTCAACTCAAATTTTGAGGCCAGTATTGCCCTGATGTCAAAACCTGACAGAGACAGCACGCACTCACGCATGCACACACACACGTACACAGAGAGAGAAAACTACAAACTAATATCCTTCATGAGTATAGATGCAAATTTTAAAACAAAATATCAGCAAATGGAACTCAGTAATATATAAAAAGACATACATCATGACCAAGTAGGGTTTATTCCAAGGATGCAGGGCCAGTTCAATAATTAAAAATCAATGTATTCCACCATATTAATAGGCTAAAAAATAAAATTCACATAATCATATCAATTGATTCAGAAAAAATATCTGACAAAACTCAACACCCACTCATGGTAAAAACTGTAAGAAAGCTTGAAATAGAGGAAAATTTCCTCGACTTGATGAAGATCATATTTAATAGTGAAAGACTGAACACCTTCTCACTAAGGTTGGGAATAAGGCAGGAAGCCCACTCTCATCACTATGACTCAACATAGTACTGGAAGTCCTAGCCAGTGCAATGAAGACAGAAAAGGAAATAAATGACAGATGAACTTTATTTGTATGTATGTATATATATATATACATATATATATATATATATATATATATATATATATATATATATACACACACACACACACACACACACACATACACCCCAAAACAGCGGAATATACATTCTTTTTAGGTGCATGGGGAACATTCTCCAGGATAGATCACATGCCAGGCCACAAAAGAAGTCTGAATAAATTTAAGAAAACTGAAGTCATATCAAGGATCTTTCCTGACCACAATGGTTGGAGATTAGAAATTGACTACAATGAAAAAAAGAAAAACAACAGCAGAAAACACAAACACATGGAGGCTAAACAATATGTTACTAAACAACCAATGGATCACTGAACAAGTCAAAGAGGAAATTAAAAAATACCTGGAGACAAATTAAAATGAAAACACAACAATCCAAAAATCTATGAGATTTAGCAAAAGCAGTTCTAAGAGGGAAGTTTATAGCAAAACAATCCTACCTCAGGAAACAAGAAATATGTCAAACAGCCTAACCTTCTATATAAAGGGGATAGAAAGAGAAGAACAAACATACCCAAAGTTAATAGAAGGAAAGAAATAATAAAGATCAGGGCAGAAATAAATAAAAACTAAAAAAAAAAGAAAAGAAAAGATCAGTGAAACTAAGAGCTGGTTCTTTGAAAAGATAAACAAAATTGATAAACCTTTAGCAAGACTGATCAAGGAAAAGGGAGGACCCAAATAAATAAAATAAAAAATGAAAGAGGAAAAGTTACAACTGACACCATGGAAATACAAAGGATCATAAGAGATTACTATGAACAATTATATGCTAATAAAATGGACAACCTAGAAGAAATGAACAAATTTCTAGAAATGTACAATCTCCTAAGACTGAATCAGGAAGAAATAGAAAATATGAACAGACCAATTACCAGTAATAAAATTGAATCAGTAATAAAAAAACTTACAACAAATATAAGTCCCGGACCAGATGGTTTCACAGGTGAATCCTACTGAACATTTAGAGAAGACTTAACGCCTATCTTTCTCAAACTATTCCAAATAACTGAAGAGGATGGAATGCTTCTGAACTAATTCTACAAGGATAGCATCACCCTGATACCAAAATCAGACAAAGATATCACACAAAAAAGGAAATTACAGGTCAATATCACTGATGAACATAGATGCAAAAATCCTCAACAAAATATTAGCAAACTTAATTCAACAATATATTAAAAGGATCATACAGGGAATTCCCTGGCTGTTCAGTGGTTAGGGCTCTGCACTTCCACTGCAGGGGGAACGGGTTCAATACCTGGTTGGGGAACTAAGATTCTGCATGCCACGTGGCGTGACCAGGAAAAAAAACTCATACACCTTCATCAACTGGGATTTATCCCAGTGAGGCAAGGATGGTTCAATACTCGCAAATTAATCATATGATACACTACATTCACAAAATAAAGGATAAAAGTCATGTGATCCTCTCAATAGATGCAGAAAAAGCTTCTGACAAAATTCTGCATCTATTTGTGATAAAAAAATTCTCAACAGAGGGTATAGAGGAAGCATAGCTTAACATAATAAAGGCCATACGTAACAAGCCCACAGCTAACATCACACTCAATGGTGAAAAGCTGAAAGCATTTCTTCTAAGATCAGTAACAAGACAAGGAAGACAACTCTCACCACTTTTATCAAGCACAGTACTGGAAATCATAGCCACAGCAATCAGATAATAAAAGGAATCCAAATTGGAAAGGAAGAAGTAAAACTGTCACTGTTTCCAGATGACATGATACTATACATAGAAAATCCTAAAGACACTACTAGACTCAAAGTTTAGACACTACTAAACACTACAAACACTACTAGAACTCATCAATGAATTCAGTATAGTTGCAGGATACAAAAATGCACATGTGGAAATCTGTTGCATTTCAATACACTAACAATGAACTATCAGAGAAATTAAGGAAACAATCCCATTTCTAATTGCATCAAAAAGAATAATACACCTAGACAGAAATCTAACTAAGGAGGTAAAAGACCTGTATACCCGAAAAGCTATAAGATATTGATGAAAGAAACTGAAGACAACATAAACAGAAAGATATACTATGCTCATGAATTAGGAGAATTAATAGTTAAAATGACCATACTCCCCAAGGCAATCCACAGATTCAATGCATTCCCTATCAAAATGCCAACAGAATTATTCACAGAACTACAGCAAATAATTCTAAAATTTGTATGGAAACACAAAAGTTCCTGAACAGCCAAAACAATCTTGAGAATGAACACATATATGGTCAATTCATCTATGACAAAGGAGACAAGAATATACAATGGGGAAAGGACAGCCTCTTCAATAATTGGTGTTGGGAAAACAGCTATTTACAAAAGAATCAAACCTGACTACTTTCTTACATCATGAACAAAAATAAACTCAAAATGGATTACAGACTTAAATGTAACACCTGAAACCATAAAACCCCTAGAAGAAAACATAGGCAGTATGTTCTTTGATATTGGTCTTAGCAATATTTTTTTGATATATTTCCTCAGGCAAGGGCAACAAAAGCAAAAATAAACAAATGGGACTACATCAAACTAAAAATGTTTTGTACAGTGAAGGAAACTACCAACAAAACAAAAATGTAGACTACTGAATGGGAGATATCTGCAAATGATATATCCAATAAGGGGTTACTATCCG
Organism: Stenella coeruleoalba; assembly: GCF_951394435.1. Taxonomy (NCBI): domain Eukaryota; kingdom Metazoa; phylum Chordata; class Mammalia; order Artiodactyla; family Delphinidae; genus Stenella; species Stenella coeruleoalba. Next base: position 83,593,010 of record NC_137155.1, on the reverse strand, counting down.
AAATACACAAAGAAGTCATATAACTCTACATCAAAAAAACAAGCAACCTGATTAAAAAATGGGCAGAGGACCTGAATAGACATTTTTCCAAGGAAGATATACAGATGGCCAACAGACACATGAAAAGATGCTCAACATCACTAATCAATAGGGAAATGCAAATCAAAATCACAATGAGCTATCACTTCACACCTGTCAATGGCTAGTAGCAAAAAGAGAACAGGTAACAGGTGTAGGCAAGGATGTGGATAAAAGGGAACACTTGTGCACTGTTGGTAGGAATATAAATTGGAACAGCCACTATGGAAAACAGTATGAAGGTTCCTCAAAAAATTAAAAATAGAACTACCATATGATCCAGCAATTCCACTTCTGGGTATTTATCTGAAGAAAATAAAAAAACTAATTTGAAAAGATATATTCACCCCCTATATTCACTGCAGCATTATTTACAATAACCAAGATATGGAAGCAACCTAAGTGTCCATTGATAGATGAATGGATAAAAAGTGGTATAAAAAAGAATGAAATCTTGCCATTTATGACAACATGGATGACCTAGAGGGTATTATGCTAAATGAAATAAGTCAGACAGAGAAAGACAAATACCATGTGATTTCACTTATATGTGGAATCTAAAAAACAAAACAAATGAACAAACATAACAAAACAGAAACAGATGCATAGATGCAGAGAACAAATAGGTGATTTCCAGAGGGGAGGGGAGGGGGAAGGGGGATGAGTGAAATAGGTGAGGGAGATTAAGAGGTATAAACTTCCAATTACAAAATAAATGAGTCACAGGGATAAAAGGTACAGCATGGGGAATATAGTCAACAATATTGTAATAACTTTGTATGGTGACAGATGGTAACTAAACTTATGGTAGTTATTTTGTAATATCAAATTACTATGTTGTGCACCTAGAAATAACATAGTGTTGTAAGTCAATTATACTTCTATTTAAAAAATGAATAAAGTAAAAACCCAGACAAGGGTCCCCATGTGATTGAATATAGTTATGGATGTTCCTCTCAATGCAATAAGAAACATGAAAGAAGATTAGTTATTGGGAAGGTATTGGCAAAAATGGTCATTATTTCAGGTGTTGTGACTGTCCATATGGAAATTCAAAGCAATCAGCTAAAAAAAAAAAAAAGTTAAAATTCAGACATCAGTAAGGTTGCAAATATTTAAAAATCAGCTGCATTCTATGCCTATACCCATAATAATTACTTAGAAAAATAATGAGTTGAGAAAGATCTAAATGCTAATGCAATTATTTAGAGGTTAATGCAACCTCTAAATAAAGGTTTAGAAATCTTTAAATTGAGATGCTAGACACTAATGATGAAAATTATAACATTTAATTGAGGGAACATAAAAGAAAATCCAAACAGATGGAGAGATCTACAATATTTCTGGATCTAATATTTCTAAACTCAATATGATAAAGCTATAAACTCTCCCCAAATAAATCTCTATATTTCCCACAATCTAAATACCGGTGGGATTTTAAAAACTGAACATAATTATCCTAAAGAACATCTGAAAAAATAAAAGTGGGAAAATAACCAATATTATTTTGAAAAAGAGTAATAATGTTGCATTAGTATATATAGTAAGAAAAATTTCAAAATATATTAACTTGTTTATGGCAGATTGAAAATGGCAATTACATTTACAATGTAGCAGATTACAAAATGTTATGAGTATAGTCTGTTAAAAAAATAAATTATGCATAAAAAGGGGAGTGGAGTAGATATGGCAAAATATTGTAAGTGGTTGTCTTTGGGTGATGGAATAATGTGTAATTCTTTTTCTTACCTCATCTGCATTTCCTAAATTTTCTACAACAAACATATATAAATACTCTAAAGAGTAAAATGTAGCATTTATTTCATCAAGTCTCAGATCACATCTTTACTCCTTCAGGAAGTCTTCTCTTATTTAACCCCATCCCTCCTGATCTGGGCTAGGTAGTTTCACATTGTTATTTTTATTTGTAGATATAGTGTATAATAATTCTTTGGCTTTCTCTCTTCTAGCCTTGTGAGCTTTTGAAAAATGAAACTGTGTCTTTTATCTGTTTATCTATAATACAGAACCTAATATATAGCAGGTCCTCATTAAATATTTGTTGACTGAATGAATAAATAAGGAAAAAAAGAGAAATATACAATAAAGAAAATTTGCAACTCCTTCTAGCACCACTAGAGGGAACTATGTCCCCATCAAGATTATTCTTGGAGCTAATGGATTTTTTTTCTTTTTTCTTTTTTTTCTTCTTCTTCTTTTTTTTCTTTTTAATAAACAAGGCTATTCAAATCTGAGAAACCTTCCAGACCATATGATCGAGCCCACCCAAGGGGACTGAATTTAAACCATTCCTAAGAGTGAAATATGTCTTCTGTGATTAGATAGTCCCAAGATATCCCATCTTATCCAAACTCACTGTACTTCATATCTGCTCCATTCAGTCTGACACTGATCAAAAGCAGTTTTATTGGTTATCAAAGCATATCCTGTGTCTGTGTCTTGTCTCCACAAGCGAGTAAGCTCATGTTTAAGCTCATTTCTCTCTAATTAGCCAGCTCAGTTCTAGTCACTAAAGGTGTGCAAAAATATTTTTTAATTGAAGGAAAAGGTCAACGTTCTCCCTTGAATCATGTGCTACTCTAAGAAAATCTAATATGCGAAATTCCAAATGTATAAAACACAAAAATTATGTGCTTATAAGAACATTCTCAGATTTATAGAGGAGTTCAACACGAAGTTACAATAGAAAGCCTCTCCTGATATACTTAAAATACGATCTTGTTTTTAGAATTAAAGTGGCAGCCACTTTTACATGGGACAGTTATGATTTAGATAGTGACAGGCTTTTGCTGATTAGACTTGAGGGGTAGACAAGCCCACTGAAGATGGGCAGAGGTGCTTCCTGAGGAAGGCGTGACTGGAATGCGTTTGATGTTTAAAAAAAAGAAAGAAAGAAAAAACAACAATGGTGAGGGATCTACTTAGTTGCAGAGCTGCTGTGTCATAGAGGCTATGACACATACAAGTCGAAAGAAAGGCAGCAGTGGGCAATAGCTGCTCAGCCTCCAGCAGTGCCCATGAGAGGCATGGTGGCTGCGAGAACTCAAATCCCAGCTCCACCACTTGCTAACTGTGTGACGCTGAATAAGTTACTCAACCTCTCAATGCCTCTGTTGCTCCATATGCAAAATGGGGATGATAATTAGAACCACCTGCTCAGATTCTTATGAAGATTAAATGATACAGTATATGAAATAGTACCTGGTACACGGAAAAGCACAAACTAGTCACTATTACTCATAAGCTCATTCAACAGATTACACAGAAAATTGTCAACAAATTGCACCTAGCACAGAGTAGATACTAGGGTAAGTGCAGGCTGTTATCATATGAGAGCAGGACACCCAACAGCCCATAAGTGTTTTGATCCTCATGGAAGGTGTGTTCCCATCACATGTAGGTGGTCATGAGACCATACTATAGCTTGATAGCACCAGCTGTAACGATTACGCTGGTACCTCTATTCTGATTCATTTCAATACGTAACTTTTTGATAGTAAGCATTCTATGTAAACATTTTGCTAAGGAGAAAATGTACTGATGAGCTGGTGCTAATATAACTAATATGCCATATGTTATCAGTTTAGGATACAAAATAAGGGTATATTTCCTTTAATGTTCAATTTTGGACTCTAAGTCCCTTCATGACCAAATTAACAGGAATTAAGACTTTCCAGGGAGCTTTCCCTGTAAATATTCTTAAGGAAACAGGGTTCATTCAATTCAATCAACAAGTATTTATTAAGCACCTGCTATGTGGTAGGCACTACTGAACACTGTAGTTAAAGCAGTAAATAAAATAGCCCTTCAGAATCCCTGCTTTCATTAGGCTCACATTCTAATGGAGGAGACAAGTGAGAATTAAGGAGGGAATTAAATAACGTCATAGCTGGATATTGGTAAGTACCAAGGAGAAAAAGAAAGCAAGCAAGAGGGATTTATGGGGAAGGTAGAGGTGGAGGTGATGTAATTTTAGGTAGAGAAGCAGGGAAGTCAGGACCTGAAGGAGCTGAGGGTGGCATCCATTGGTCTAAGAGCCAGTTAGCCTTGTAACTCATCCACTGTGAATTTTAGGGACTCAAATGTTCCCCGATCTGGGTCTCCACAACTGCTTACCCCAGGCCATCTCTCCTGCTGAACTCACAGGCATCAGGGATATACCACAACTGCCAGGACCCCTTCTCCCACATGCAGATTCACTCTCTTCATCCTAGAAGTCCTCGCGCCCTGTATCCCCTGCTACTGTTGCCTGTGACAAAGATGATGAAAGCAAGTGGACCCATGTGCCACATCCTCCCCCCCACACCTCTCTGGCCTCCTCATAACTCTCAGTTGGGTCCAGTGACCACAGAACATCCCTCCCTCCCTTGCTTTCAACCACAGAATTAGCCACCTCCTAAGATGACAGGCAGAAAGGTCTTCGTGGCCCAAAGAGATAATCCCCAAATGAAATACTTCCACACTGATCTGATGCCTAGGGTCTGGGGTAGTCCATCTCAGCCACAGGCACCTTCTTATATGAGGATTCTGACCCTGATGTCAGCCAGCTTTTTCTGTAAAGGGCCAGGTAGTAAATTCAATATTTCAGGTTTGTGAGCCACATAGATTTCTGTCCCATATTCTTATTTTTGTTTTACAATCCATTAAAAAAAACTTTTTTAAGGTTTCTAGCTCATGGGCTGTACACAAACAGACCACAGGTCATAGTTTGGCAATCCCTGTTCCGATCCCTTTGCTGGTTACCAACATTAAAATTAATAGATTTTCCCCTTGGTTTATCAGTCTTTTGTTGATTTATTTTTGTTGGTTCATTTAACAGGATACAGTTTTCTGCTTCATCAGGTAACGTATCATTTGTAAGACCTGATACATAGTAGGCATTCACTTTGTTGGAGGGTGAAAAAAAAACTGTATTATTTGAATGGCAGGTATCGAAGTTCCTGGTGAGGAGGCAATGGTCTTCTTTGAGAGGAACTTGATAGATCCCCTTGGATGTGGAGGGTGACACTCCACGGCCATGGCTGGGAGGGAGACTGTGATACAGAGTTACACTGCTCTGTAGGAGGCATCAGTGAGCAAACGAATGTTGGGGGGGAAAGTATAATAGATGGGATGAAAGGGGGAGGGAGAAAACGGAGGTTGGACAACATGTGAAGTAACCGAAGCCCATGAGGAAATGTGGACAGAGACACAGTCCTGTGGCGGAGTGGCCAAAAGACTGTTTTTTTTCAATCAGCAAGGCTGAATAATAGCTCATCTTAAGTTATTTGTATTGCTGTAATATAAACTCCTTCCAGATTCCAGACCTCCAGTTTACGTTTTTTCTTTTTTCTTCACAAGCAGGAATGTGGCTAACTTCAAAACAGGATTTATTTGACGATATAGAACAGATCAAAGATCTGGGCTTAGCACGCAGTACTGGTGATCTGACCAGCCTGTCACTCTTGAGCCCGGCAGCAGCCACTCCACACCAGATTCAAAGTTCAGGGAGCCAACTTCTGACTGGCCTGGCTTGGTAGGACACTACATAGCCCCTGTATCTGTTTCCACTAGGGGAGGGGTAACTCCCCAAAGCAGATCAGGGTACTATGACCAGGAAGATGGGGACTGTTGGACAGGCAAAACAACAGATGTCTGCTACACCCGCATCTCCTGTGAGTGGTATTTGAGGAATGAGGGAAGAGAGCAGAGACACACATTCTGGTCATGTGCAGTATGAGGAAGGGAACAGCAGCAGATGAGAGCTCAGGGGAGACAGGAGCTCAGAACCAAAGGTGTCCCTGAGAACATAAATCCTAGGGAGGTCATTGGGATTTCCCCAGGATGTTGAAGGGGCTTGAGCCAATTTTATGAAAAATCTAGATTGCATATTATTTCCCTCACACCATAACTCAATTTGTGGCTCTACTGAGCCTGGGAGATTAAGGATCTGGCTTGATATATGGGACAGGGACAGGGACAGCACCTCCAAGATCATTCCCTGAGCAGCCAACCAGCTTCTCCCATTTAAATGTAAAAAAGGGTCCATTATTTAACAACCCTTGTATCAAGAAGTCCTTCAATACATGAATCCTAGGATTTTGGAATTAAGAAAGCGTCTTTGAGATCTTCCATTCACTCATTTTATTTACCTGCTTATTGGGGTTCTAAGCCAGAGGTTCTCCAGTGTGGTTCCCAGACCAGCGGCATCAGTATCAACCTGGGAACTTGTTAAAAATGCTAATTCTAAGGCCCATCCCTGATCTACTGAGTCAAAAATTCTGGGGGAGGGGAAGCAATCAGTATTTTAACAAGCCCTCCAGGCGCTTCTGATGCAGGCTTAACTTTGAAAACCAGCAGTCTATGGGATTTGCCACTAACTGTTACAGACAGTTAGTGAAACAGTCAAGAGAAGATTTCCAGTCCATGTATCTTTTATGTCTCATTCAAATCTCTCTACTGAAATTTAGTCATTTCCTTGCTTTATGCACTAAGTAGTAATATTTCGTTCCAATTAACCCTGCATCTGTGCCCCAGAGTAGTAGACTTTGACACTCTGCCCCTAGAATTTTGTCACTGTTGGAAAGATTTCTTTTTCTTTATTTCCACAAAGTCACCCCTGACTTATTTCCTCTGAGGTTATGAGGGGGGACATCAGTCAGGATCCAGTTTCTTCCCCAACCACTCTCTTGCCAGTAACTTTGATTCCCCTGTCCCTACTGGCATGAGTTCCAGGACACCTCTTAAATTTCAGTGCTTCAAGGTCATTCAGAGAAGGACCTAGGGACATTTTCCGGCCTCGTGATGCTGCCCAGCATCATGGAAGAGGCAATGTATCACCTCAAGCTTAGCCCAAAGGAGTGCATGCTGACCTAGGTTTAGATCAATCAAGTCATTTCTTCCATTGCAATATCTTCTCAATTTTCTCCGAGTTTATTCCCTTCCCAGCACTGTGACAACCCAATCCCCATGAGAAGCAATGAAGATGTTATAGGAGAGACAGAATGAATAAGCCTTCCAACCGGACCTCCAGGACTAATGCAGATATTTGTCCTCAAAGGAATCCACAGTCATCTTGTTCTTCTTGTTGGATTTGGCCACCCTGTGACATACAGCACTTTCCTATGATCCAACTAAAACGCTTCTAGGTCAATCTGGTCCCTCCTAATATCTTGGCACCCCTCAGGGGATATCCTACAACATTCATAATGGAGCCAAATACCAAAATCACACAAATCATAGGGAAAATGTGATGGCTCACTGTGGTAGACACCAGTCTCAGGAAAAGTGATTACAAGCTATTACCAGGCACCCCTGTTAAGGGAACAAAGAAATCCAGGCTGCTAGAAAGCTGAGAAATAAAGGGAAGAGAGATGTCAGCCAAAGCTGGTTTAAAGATAGAGCTGTCCAACCCTCAGGCAGAATACCCAGTATTATGTCCTTGCGTGTGGTCAAGTGTCCTGTTTTAGGACTGCTTCACAGCCTGTTTGTCTTTCCTCCACACCACACCTGCAAGGGACAGCCCTGACACTGTGATCCTGCCAGTCCTTTTCCTCCTTTTTATAAAAGTTTACAACAATTTGAGCTCATACAGTATTTACAGAATATGTTCTTCCCTTCACAATTTATCTATAACACATTTCATGTCACTGTATGTTTATTATTGCCCACGTAGAGTTTCACTGTAAATAAATAGGTACCATAATATAACCAACCAATTCTCTATTTGGAGACATTTACATTCTTGACTGTATTGCCTTTGTAGCACATTCTATCATTTATCAGTATAAAATTAATTATATTTATTCCATTTACTGTTCTGGTCCTGAATCCTATTTTGTATGATTTTAAGCTTAGCACATATGACTGTGTTCCCTTTGGTTGCATTTGTCTCTGATATTTCTGCCCATCCCATTACTTCTCAACTTTCTCTGTCATTTTCACTTTGTGTTTATTCATTTATTTATATTTATTATATGATATCTATAAGATATATTCATTTTATAAACAGCTTATGGCCAAATTTCTTTTTTTTTCCCCACTTAATCTGAGAGTCTTTTGTCTTTTGATAGAGATCTTAAAGCCATTCATGTCTATCATGACAACAGTTTTACCTGGTCTTTGTTCTGTCAATTTATTTTATGACTTTTATTTTTAATGCTTCCTGGTTCTTTTTTTTTTCTCACTATAATAGACAAGTTTACCTTCTTTTACCACTGATGATTTGGAAACTACATACCTTTGTGTTTTCTACTTGGGCTTATTGAATTTAAAATGTATAGATATATTTGAATTATACCTCTTTGTTTCATTAATTTAAAAAAAACTATACAAGTAAAACATAGATACATTTGCATTTCAAAAGTTCAAATAAGACCAGAGAATGTAAAGTGAAAAGCAAGTTCCCCCAATCTCATTGCTCTCCCCACAGAGAACCGCTACCCTGACTCTGTTGTGTATTTCTCCAGACCTTTCTCTGTGCATGCGTATGTGTTTATGTGTACAGAATTGTAGATTTTTAAAAAATACAAATAGGAACACTATACATTCATTACTACTTGCTTTTTTCATTTAATAATGCATTTCTTTGTAAATAAATATACAGTGCTATATCAGTACTCACATATGTGTCATTTGTCATAACAGTCCATTATATCAATTAACCTCGTTATTTAACCACTCCTCTGCCCACAGACGTTCAAATTGGTTCCTATTTTTCACTATTACAAACAAGGCTCTAATAAAAAATTATTTCATATACATCTTTGTTCACCTGTGGAAGTACTGCTATAGTATTAATACCTAGAAGTGACATTACTGAGTCAAAAAATATGCATATTTAAGTTTTTGATAGCTATGCCCAAATTATCCTTCACAATGTACCGTTATATGCTCTTAAAAACTCCACAGGAGTATGTGCAGCCTCACATCCTTAGTAATGCTGGGTTTTAACAATCTTTAAAAGATCTGCTTATCTGACGGCTGAAATGTTATTATAGTATTGCTTTAATTGATAGCTCACTGAGTGACAGCGAGGTGTGAATCTTTTCATGTTTATTGACCATTTGGTTCTTTCTTTGAGCTCCCTGTTTTTTACCCTGAACTTATGTACTTTGCCCATTTGTCTTTTATAATATTTATCTTTCTTCATATTAATTTGTAGGTATTAATCCTTGGTCTGTTAAGTATGCTGAAAATATATATTCTCTAAGTCTGTGGCCTGATTTTCAAATTTATGATGATGTTTGTCCTTTAAAAGTTTAATATTTTGTAGTAATCATATCTGTGAGTCTTTTCCTTCAAAGGTTCCTTCCCTATTGCACAACAGTTTTAATAAATTCATACAGCCAAGTAACCACCACCACAAAAAAGATATGGAACAGTTCTATAAACCGCCAAATTCCATTATTCCCTTCTTCTCACATTCAACCCATGGCAACTGTGGATCTGTTTTCAAGGATTTCTCATACAAATGGAATCATAAAGTCCATAGCCTCTTACCTGACTTCTTTCACTTAGCATAATGCATATGGAATTCATCCATGTTGTGTGTATTAGCTGTTTATTTCATTTATTGCTGAATAGTACTCTATTGTATGGAAGTACATTCATCCCTCAGTGACAGCGGGGGATTGGTTCCAGGACAGCCCAATACCAAAATCCAGGGATGCTCAAGAACCTTATATAAAATGGTGTAGTATGTGCATATAACCTACGCACACCCTCTCCTATGCTTTAAATAATTTCTAGATTACTCATAATACCTAATACAATGTAAGTGCTGTGTAAATAGTTGCCAGTACATGTCAATTCAAGTTTTGGTTTTTGAAATTTTCTGGAATTTTTTTTCTTGAGTATTTTTGGTCCTCGGTTGAATCCGCAGATGCAGAGCCTATGGCTACACAGGGCCAACTGTACCACAGTTTGTTGATCCATTCACCAGCCAAAGGACATCTGGGTTGTTTCTGGGTTTGGGCTATCATGAATAAAAATATTATGAACATTCACATGAAGGTCTTTGGGTGAATATAAATTTTCATCTCTCTTGGCTAAATACCAGGAGAGGGATTACTGGATCATGTGTTAAGTGTATGCTTAACTTTATAAGCTATCAAATTGTCTTCCAAAGTGACTAAACTATTTTGCATTCCCACCTGCAATATATGAGAGTTCCAGTTGCTCTGCACTTAGTATTGTCAGGTTTCTAAGAAGCATTCAAATAAGTGAATAGTTGTACCTCATTTCGGTTTTAATTTGCATTTCCCTAACAACGATGTTGCGTATCTTTTGGTATATTTGCCATCCGTATGTCTTCTTTGGTGAAGTGTCTCCTTAAATCATTTGTCTATTTTAAAAACTGTATTTTTTTTTAGTATTGAATTTTAAAAGTTCTTTATATTTTTTCAATACAAGTCCTTCGTCAGATATGTAACATGCAAATATTTCTCCCAGTCTGGGTCTTGTTTTCTCATTCCTTTCATAGTGTCTTCTGCAGAGAAATTTTTAATTTTGTTGAAGTCCAATTTACAATTTTTTTTCTCATGGCTTATGCTTTTGGTATTGTATCTAAGAAATCTTTGCCTAACCAAAGTTCACAAAGATTTTGTTTTTCTAGAAATCTTATGGTTTGGGATTTTTACATTTAGGTCCATGATCCATTTTTAGTTAATTCTGTATAAGGTGAAAGGTCTGGATTGAGGTTGTTTTTGCATATGGACTTTGAATTGTTTGAGCACCAACTGTTGAAAATGCTATTCTTTCAATAGTAGAAATACTATTGATTTTTATATCCTACAATCTTATTAAAATTACTCATTAGCTCTGGTAACTTTTTGGTAGAGTCCTTGGAACTTTCTAAATAGACAATCATGTCTGAAAATAGACAGCTTTATTTCTTCCTTTCCAAGCTGTATGGCTTTCCTTGCCTTACTGTGCTAACTAAATCCTCCAGTATAATGCTAAATAGAAGTGAGAGAGTGAAAATCCTTGGCTTGTTTCCAATCTCAGGAAAATCATTTGGTCTTTCATCATTAAGTACAATGTAGGGTTTTTCGTAGACGCCCTTTATCAAATTAAGGATATTCTTTTCTATTGCTAGTTTTCTAAGAGTTTTTAATCACCAACAGATTTTGAATTTTGTCAAGAACTTATTCTACCTCTATTGAGATTATTATCCCAGTAATTTTAATTTTATTTTTATGCTTAGATCTCTAATCCACCTAGAATTTATTCTTTATATTGTATGTGGAAGTGACTGAACTTTATTTTGCCCTAAATGATTAACTAATTGTTGAAACCCTTTAATAAATTGTCTATCATTTCCCCACTCATTTGAAATGTCACATTTTCATACACGGAGCTCTCATAAATAGCTCTGTTTCTGGACCATCTCTTTTGTTCCATCAATTTATTGGTCTACTCCTATGCCAATCTACACTGAATCAATTACTAAACTTGAAGATGTGTTTTAATATCTGCTAGAAAAATGTTATTCCTGTCATTTTACTCTTCCAGATTCGAATCAGCTTGCCAAATTCCATACACAAACCTGTTGATATATTGTCTGGGATAGCATTAAATTTATAAATTTGGGGGAATAATTACCTTATAGCACAGAGCTTTTCTGATAAGAAACAAATGTATTTCTCCATTTATTCAGGCCTTGATTTGTGAACTTCATTCTCTTGTATACTTTCCTTCATGAAGACCTTTCTATATTCACCTTACCAATATCTTACTAGTTCTAAAGTTTCTGACACTTTTCTTTGATTTTTCCAGGTAGATGGAAATATTTGCCCAAAGTGACAGTTTTGTATCTTCCTTTCCAACATTTATATATCTTATTCTTCTCCCCCTCCCTTTTTTTCATTATTGCATTAAACCAGGACATCAAGTTCAATGCTAAATGGTGGTGGTAGGGGCTACACCTGGATTGTTCCTCATTTTAATGGGAATGCTTTTAGTATTTCATGAATTAAACATTATGTTTGTTGTAGATTTTTGGTAGAGACACCTTTTCAAATGTAGGACGCTTTCTTCAATCACCTGTTTGCAAAGATCTCCTTTTTAAAACTAGGAATATGTATTGCATTTTACCAACTACTCTTCTTTTGTTTTTTTTTTGGCACCTGTTGAGATAATCATCTTTTTTTCTCTTCAGTGAATACAATGAATTCTATTAATGTAGTTTTTACTTTCCAACTACTCTTTCTCCCCTGGGATAAGCTCAATTTGGACAAGATGCAGTATTCTTTTAATACCCTGCTAGATTTCAAATGCTAACAGTTTATTTAGAAATGTATTTCTGTTCATAAATGAGATCAACTTCTTCTCTTAGTCCTATGTTCATCTGATTTCCGAACTAGAGTAATATCTACCTCTGAAATGAACTGGAAAGCTTCCAATCTGTTTTATGGGCTAGAACCACGTAAATATAACATGAGAAATATCTGCTCCTTCATTTCGGTAGCTCTAGATTGCAAAACTACCTGGGTCTGATGCTTTTTTGGCGGGGGAGAGGGTAAATTTTAAATTATTTTTCCATTCATTTTAGGTGATGTCCACAGTTTTTCTCCTTCTTATTGAACCAACTTTGGTGATTTGTACTTCTATGGATCAAACATTTCATCTTAATTTTAAATTGCATTTATATAAAGTTGTACATAACAATCATTCCGTTTTTTCCACATTTCTTGTTCCTTACATTATTTATATCTTTTTTTTCCTTAATCCAATTGACCAAGAATTTATCTACTTGATTGGTCTTCTCAAAGAGTAGTAATGGGCTTTAGTATTGAAGCCCAATTATTTAAAATTTTCATTAATTTCTAGTTTTATTCTTATTCTTCTCTTTCATTTTATTTCTTTGGGTGTATTTTTCCTGTTCTTTTTCTAGCTCTTCAGTCAAATGCTTAGTTTGTTTGTTTTCACAATTTCTTTTTTCTACAAGGACTTGAAGCTGTAAACCTTTCCGTTTGGACCACTTTGGCCGCACTCACAGATCTTGAAATGTAATGTGCTCATGTGCTCATTTCCAAGTAGTTTTTAATTTCAATTTTAATTCCTCTTTAATCCAAGTTAATTAGAAGTGTGCTTTCTCATTTTCAAGAGGATAGTTTTTGTCTGTCATTTTTACTATTTTTGTTGTTGTTGTTTAATAGTTTTATGCATGTGGTCAGTGAATGTAGGTTTGAATGATTTCTACTTTTTTTGAATCTATTGAAATTTTCTTTGTAAATATTCATGTAAGTTTAAAAGATATGTATATTTCCCCATTATTTCTTGAGTATAAAGCTTCTTAACAATTGAATCTCCCATATCCTTATTTTTTTTTCCTACTTGAAATGTTAATTTGGTTATCTTTGTTCTGTCTGTTCTATTACTTAATTCTAAATTACTGGGTCATTTTGTTTTAGGTATTTTAGGTAGCCAGCATATAGCTCTTTAGGGCTTGGGGTCTTTTCTTTCTTTCTTTCTTTTCCAATCTGTGGGACTCTGTCTTTTCATACAGTTACTAAATCCATTCACATTGTGATTACTGACACTTCTGGACTAATTTTTGCATCTTGTTTTGTGCATTCTGTTTACAATACTTTGTTATTGTTTCTCCTTTTTTCTCATTTCCCCTTTTGTTGAAAGGATGGTGTTTTCCTATTTAATTTTTTTTTCTTTTAATGGCTAGGAAGTTAGATATCCTATTTCAATTTTTCCAGTGTTTGTTTCTTAAGCATGTACTTAAACTTGTTTTATAAAATCAATATATTCAATTACTGAATATAACTAGTTTCTCTCCGAACAAGTCAAGAAGCTCTTCTTGCTTTTATTTTTCTCCTTTGCCCCTGCTACCTCCCAAGTAAAGATCATTAGGGATTTTAATTCCACATTGCTTGCTCTTTCTCTCTCTCTCTCTTTCTGCACTCTCCTCAATCAATAATGATTTTAAATTTTGCCACAAGTTTTGCTGCATTTTGTCACCAGATTTTGTGTTCCTCACACCTTCCTCTTTGATTCATTTTTCATTTTCCTGAAATACATTGTTTAGTTATTCTTCCAGAGAGGGTGCTTGAGTGGTATATTTTCTGAACCCTTACATTTCTGAAAGTGTTTTTATTTTGCTCTCACACTTGAATGATGGGTTCACCTGGGTATAGAATTCTAAGTTCAAAATAATCTCCCCTCAGAACCTTGAAAGCTTTGCTCTACTGTCTCCCTAAATCCACTATTGCTGAAGAGAAGCTTTCCCTCCTAATGGCCACATACCCCACTGCTCTCCTCCTCAGGGACTAGAAAGCAGAATAAAAGGGGAGTCCAACTGGATGTTCCCTGAGCTGCTTCCCCAACCCATGCCACTTCTTAATCACTCATTCATTCAGCAATTATTTCTTGTGCATGTAATGTTCCAGGCTCTGTACTGGGATTTTTTAAATAAAATACTTCATGCACATAGAAAAGTATAGAGAATAAATAACACAGCAAACAGCAGCGTACGCAACACCCATATTGACAAATCTTACCATTTTGCCTTATTTAATTCAGATTTAAAATAAATAAATAAAACACTAAAGAATCTGTTGAAATCTCATTCCCTTTCCTCCCTCAACAGAGATAACTACTGCCTAAAATTTGTTGTTTATCCCACCCATTAATGGATTTTATTTTTAATATGTGGATGTATATGATGGATAATATATGGGTAAACAAAAATTAATAACTAATATTGTGCTTACTACCTGCCTACGGATGGTCTGATCACCTTACACATATTAACTGGTTGTCATTACAACCCAATGAAGTAGGTATTATTATTATCTCCTTTTTATAAATGAGGAGTAACTTAATAAAGGTCACATAGCTGGTGACCAGCTAAGTGACAGCACCAGAACCTGGCAGCCTGGCTGCAGAGTTTGTGCTATTAACAACTATAACATGTTAATTTAGAAGCAATTTCCATGTACTTAACCTTCATGTACAGGCTATCATGCCTTGCATTTTTATGAATATTTAGCTTGCTTCAAAAATTTGCAGCAAATGTTGCACTGAACATATTTGTAGCTGTCTCCTAGGGCTAAAGACAAGAGTTTCTCTAAGGTATATGCCAAGGTATGAAATTTCTAAGTCACAGGGTACTTACATCGTCATCTTCACAAATTATTGTCAAATTGCTGCACCAACTTATATTCCCCCTTGTTAAAAGGGAGGGTCCTATGTCTTGTGCTGGGATTTGAATCTGACTTGTTAGTCTCCACACATATTGCTGAACTATTGGGCCATTATACTATAGAACCTTCTATCACCTACTTTTTTCTGTCTTAATATAGACACCTCAGTCAAGCCTTTGCTCTCAGTCTCATTATGTAAAAATATTTACTGATTATTTACTATGTGCTAATTCTTCATGTCACTGGTTATTTTTTAAAGCTCACAACAGTACAGGCACTGAAAAGTATTTGAAATTAGTCAAATAAAGGCTCACCTGTTTTTCATAAGGTTATGTATACTTAGCTTAGACTTGTAAATTAACATGAGCCTGAATGTAACATGAAAGAAGTTCAGCTGGATCTAAAATCTAAAAGAAACTGACAGCTAAGAACATAGGGGTTTTATTAAGAATTGAAATTGAATCTAAACATTAGATTTAAATTATTAGATGATATCAAATAGAAAGCATTCAATGTTTATAATTTAATATAAACTGTTAGTTTAAAAATACTTTGATAATGACTTATTATCATTATACTAAAAATACTAAATAAAATAATTATATATGGCATTTGAGAAACTACCAAGAGTTGGAATTCCTGTCCTCCAGGAATATACCTATAAAAATATATAACGCTTTTTAAAAAATCCTTTTATCCTGTTGCTCAGCCAGGAATGCAGGCCAAACTGCAAAAGCATCAGACTCATACATCCAAATGCCTATTCAGCATCTCTACCATGTATGTCTACAAGGCACCTAAAAGTCTCCAAATACAAACTCCCACTTTCCACCTCCTATATCCTGCTTCTTCTCAAGTCTTCCTCATCTCAAAATACAAAGTATATTCTTCCAGTTGTTGGGCTGAAATCTTAGAGTCATTAGTGAGTCCTCACCATCTCTCCTACCCTATGTCCAACACATCAGCAAGCAGACATCCCTCACTCTAATGCAAAAGACATTCAGACTTGGACCACATCTCACCACCTTCACTGCCACCACTCTGGTCTAAAGTACCACCATCTTTTGCTTGGATTTCTGCAGTGGCTAACTAACCTGTCACCTGCTTCCAGTATCACCCACACTCTAGTCTATTCTCCACACAGCAATCAGGGTGAACCTCTAAAAAGTAAGTCAGATCATATCACTGCTCAAAATCCTCCCTAAAACTTACCATATCATTTGTTATACTGGTTTTCAAGGTCCTACATGACCTGCTTCCCACTCACCCAGATCTCAGAACTCATTTAACTCTTACCATGCTCTTATCATCTCTTCCTCTTCACTTACTCTGCATCAGCCTTGTGTTGGCAGAATAATGGCTCCCCAAAGATGTCCAAATACCCAGAACCCATGACTATGTTACGCTATTATAGTAGTTAGACCAAAAGATGATGGAGGTTTGGATTAGGACACTGGAGGGAAAATAGACAATTGAATGGTCAAGGTACATTTTGAAGGTAGAATTAACCAAACATTAGGATGAGTTAGATGTGGGGGCTGATGGAGAGGGAGGTGTCAAGAATGACACCGGTTTCCTGGCTTGAGGAACAGGATGTATGAAAGTGCTATTTGCCGAGACAGAGAAAAATACAGGAAGATTAGATTTGGGGGTAATAACCAATAAGTCAGCTTTTGAATATATTAAGTTTGAGACATCTATGAGACATCTCAGGAGGACTGGGTAGTTGTCAAGTAGTCATAGGGATACAAAACTACCTGACATCTCTGGAAAATATATCTGGTGTAAAGAGTATAAGTTCATAAATTGTTGGTATATAGGTGTACCTAAGTCATGGAAAATGTTAAAAGTGGGTAGAGAGAATGGGTAGAATTGAGAGAAGAGGGCATTGTACAGAATTCTGCAGAACTTAAAATTTTAAAGGTTAGGTAAAGGAAGATAAATGAACAGTTAAGACTGAAAAGGAACAGTTAGAAAGACGGAAGAAAGCCCAAAAGAATGTAGTGCCACAGGAGCCAAAAGTGTCTCAAGGATGACTCAACTGCTCTGAAAGATCTATTAATTTGAAGATTCGATTTAGCAACATGGGCCAATGTTGATCTTTTTTTTTTTTCTTTTTGAGAAAAGAGATTTTGTACTGTGATAAAGTATACGTAACAAAATTTACCATTTTTAGGTATACAGTTCAGTGGCATTAAGTACATTCACATTGTTGTGAATCAATATTGATCTTAAAAAGAATTTCTGTAGCAAAGTAAGGGCTAAATATTGGAGCGATTTTAATAATACATGAGGGTATGGAAATGGTGACAGAGGACAGATAAGATATCCATCTCTTGAGAAATTTGGCTTTAAAGGGGAATATGGCTATGTGACAGTAGCTAGAGGAGATGGGGAGTCAAGGGGGGAGTTTTTTTAAATTGGAGATATTAGTCCATTATTGAATGTTGATTGAAATTATTCTGTAGAGAAGGAAAGACAGAAGATGATGGAGAGAGAAGAGATATGTTATCGTTTGTGGACCTTGAGAAACAAGAAGTAATGGGGCTATAACTCATGAGAATGGACTGGCCTTTGCCAAAAGTGGGGAAGGAGACTGGTACAGATGCAATGGGTTTGCAATATTTCTGGGAATGTTGAATGTCTATTTGAGATTGGTAATCATGAATGGTGATACTAATCTGTCAGTTTATATATTCCTATTCATTTATTCCATATATATTTATAGAATGCCTACTATGTGCCTCCTTTGAACCACTTGTGACCAAAGGGGTAGTAGACAGGTCATCCTTTCCAGGCTTTCAGGAACATCTCTTTGACGTTGCTCCTGGAAGCTTCTGAATAAGCTTGGGAGAGGTAACGTTTCTGTAACATTTACTTCAAGCTGCAGTAAACACTACATTGAGGAATTACCCTTATTCTACTTTCCATTTCAAATAATCCTCCATTACTTCCAGAGCAAATTCCTAAGAGGTTACATAATATGCACTGGTTACAGATCAGCTCAAGTGATAGAACACCACCTATAAAGAGACCCCAAAGTCTTCTCATCAACTTAAACAACTGATGCTCTGTCCATTATCCAGCGAATTCCTCAACCTCAAGAAACAAGAAAACTCCCCTCCCTATCCAGAGAAACTACCTATATATAAGGCATCTCTTCCCTGCCACTTCCTCCAACTATGCTTCTTTTCATAAAGAGGAATCTCTTGGGAGGCCCTTCCCAGCGGTTGAAGACTGTGTGTCTTCCACTGGAACTGGAAGAGCTCCTTCAGCAACCTCCAAATCAGTATTAGCGCCCCAACCCCAAGCCCCTCATTTGCATTGCTTTTCCAAATTTCAAGAGGATCATCTAGACAATTTGCAGTGTAAGCGCCACATCCACAAATTAAGAAAAACATAAGCAAACACTTACATTAAACACAGAGGCACCTCCTTTTTTTCAGAAAGAGCTTCCCTTAGGTGATCACCTACACAAAAGTAAATGTTACTTTTTCTGTACTGTTGGTAGGACAGATCCTGTCATCTATGGAAAGCACCCTTCTGAAAATTTAGTGTCTAAGAAGTCACAACGGAATTATGACGTAGGACTGAATGACAATGGAAGCACTATTTTGAAACCTGTGGAATAGAGATAAAGCTTGGGAAATTTCTCTTCAAGGGGAATTTATAGCCCTAAGTTATATTTTTAAAAAAATAAGAAAAGGACTTCACTTGTGGCGCAGTGGTTAAGAATCTTCCTGCCAGTGGAGAGGACACAGGTTCGAGCCCTGGTCCAGGAAGATTCCCACATGCTACGGAGCAACTAAGCCCATGTGCCACAACTACTGAAACCCACGAGCCTAGAGCCTGTGAGCCACAACTACTGAGCCCACGTGCCACAACTACTGAAGCCTGTGTGCCTAGAGCCTGTTCTCTGTAACAAAGAGAAGCCATCACAATGAGAAGCCTGCACACTGCAAGGAAGAGTAGCCCCCACTCGCCGCAGCTAGAGAAAGCCGGCGCACAGCAATGAAGACCCAATGCAGCCATAAATAAATAAATAAATTTATTCAAAAAGAAAAAATAAGAACGATTGGAAATTAATGTGTTAGGTATTTAAGTTGAAAAACTTTTTTTAAAAAAGGTGTAACATGCTAAACTAGACAAAAGTGTGAGAGATTAATAAAAATAAATATAGAAATTAAATATATTTTAAAAGAAACGGATAGGATCAGCAAAAGTTGACTATTTGAAAAGATTATAGACACACTTCTATAGGTTTGTCTTAAAGTGTAGACAAACCTCTGTTGTCTACATTTTAAGACAAACCTGTTAAGACAAAAAGAAAAAAAGAGAATTCACAAGTATGTAGTATCAGGAATGAAAAGGAGGATATAACTACAGATACTGTAGAGAATTTTTAAATAATGAGGGAATGCTGTGAACCACATACCAAAATTTTAGAGGCTTAAATGTAATACCTAATTTTTAAAGGAAAAAAAGTGAATTAACAAAGTTGACTCAAGAAGAAATAGAAAATCCAAATAAACTAATAATCATGAGAGAAACTGAACTGAATTTTCAAAATATAATTGTTTCACAGATGAAACTTAGTAAACATTCAAGGAACAAATAATACCTATCTCATACAAATCGTTACAGAAAGTAGAAAAAGGGAAACCTCTAAATGCATTTTATGAGAGTGGTATAAACATGGACAAAGGTAGCACAAGAAACGAAGATCATAAGCCAATATCATTTAGGAACATAGATCCTAAAATAAAAAGCACTTGCAAATTGCATGAAGTAGTGTATTAAAAAATAATAGTACATTATGGCAAAACAAGGTTTATGTCAAAGAATGCAAGGATAAATCTACGTTAGAAAAATCTATCAAAGTGACCCGTTACTTTAACATATCAAAGACAAAACCAATAATCATCTCAAAAGTTTTAGAAAAAGCACTTAACAAAATTCAATGTTCATTTCATGGTTTTAAAATATTCCTACTTCAAACTCAACTGGGATAGAAGGGAACTCCCTAACCTTATAAAGCGTTTCTACCAAAAACTTATAGCAACTACCATAAATAATGATGACACATTAGAAACATTCTCAACGAGATAGAAATAGGAAAACAATGCTTGCTCTCATTCTTGCTATTTGATGTTATATTGGAGGTCCCAGCCCATCCAATGACATAAGAAAAGGAGAAAGTATTAAGAGTATTATTTAAGGATAATATTATCTACATAAAAATACAAGAGAATTTACAAATAAACAGTAAGAAAGTTCAGCATATTTGCTAAAACAGGATTATTCCATGAGAATTCCCTGGCGGTGCAGTGGTTAGGACACTGCGCTCTTACTGCCAAGGGCCTGGGTTCAATTCCCAGTTGGGGAACTAAGATCCCACAAGCCGCGTGGCACAGCCAAAAAAACCAGGATTATTCCAAAATCAGTAACTTTTCCAAACAGCAGCACTAACCAATTTAAAAATTTTTTAAAGGATCCCACTTGAAAAAGCAACAAAAACTGTAAGGTACTGAGGAATAAATCTAACAAAGAGGTACAAGCATTTTATAACGCAAAGTATAAAATGTTATGGAAGGATATGAGGAAATCAGAATAATATTAATGTATTGGATGACTCAGTTTTATAAAGATGTCATATCTCCCACAATTTAACCTACAAATTTAACTCAGCAAAATACTGAGAAGATTTTTCAGTGGAAGTTGACAAACTGATACTAAAGTTAACATGGAAGAGCAGAAGTCCAAAAAATAGCTGGTACAGTTTTTTTAATGAACAAATGGAGGAAATGCCCTTCTATAGGTGAAGACTTATAATAAAGCCATAATAATTAAAACTTTGTAGTACCGTCTCAGAATTGGTTTGATCAGTAGAAAAGGACAAAGTAGGAATATATCCATGAATGTACGGAAATTTAATTTATAATCACAGTGGCATTACACATTAATGGGAGGAATGAAAGACTGTTTAGTAAATCAGGTCATGACAACAGGTTTTCCATGTGGAGGGAGGGAGAATAAAATTAAATTCCTACTTCACACCATTCCAAAAAATAAGTCTTGGATGGATCAATTTTACAAGTGTGGAAAACAAAACTTTAAAACATTAAGGGAAAAAACATAGGAGGCTATCTTTGTGGCATCACGTGTGGAGAGTTGTCTTTAATATGACATAAATGACACAAACTATAAAGAAGATCAGTGAATGACTACATTTTAAATTTTCTATAGTTCAAAAGTTATTGGAAGTTAAAAGAGAAGTCACAGAATGAGACAATATAATGTTAATATATGTGAACTCCTACAAATCAAGAGGGAAAAAGATGAAAACATACACAGCCCACTGGATAAACGGATGAAGACTATGAGAAAACAAACCACAGACTCAGAAACCTTAATAACCAGTAAATATATGCTCAACCTCGTTGGCAGTGAGGGAAATCCAAATAAAGCGATGAGATACTGGGCTTTAAAAAAAAAATCAAATTGTCAGAAATAAGAAAAGTCTGAATCTAGAAAGTAAGAGAAGGTCATGTGAGGGAAACAAGAACTCTCATACACCGCTGATGGGTGTATAAATTGGAGAACCATTTGGCAGTCTCTAAAAAACTGCAAATGTATGTGTAACCTAGCAATTCCCCATATAGGTAGACAGAGAAATTCTACCTACCTATAGAAGACACATGTACACATATGTTCATATTAGCATTGCCCTTAATACCAAAATATTGACAGCAGCTTAAATATTCATCAATAGGGGAATGAATAAACCCAGCACGTTCACATGCATGGATCTACAATACAGCAATTAAAATGAATGCACTGGATTTATATTTATCAACATGGAAAGAATGAAAACATACCATGAAGGAAAAAAAAACAAGTCACAGAATATGCATAGTCCAACACCACACCTGTGCATTTAAAAAATCAAAACAGTACTCTGTATTTGTATGGGTTCATATGTAGTAAAAGTATAAAGCCTAGATTTAAAAGTTACATACCAAATTCGTGATAATGTTTGCCTTTGGAGAAAAGGGTGGAGAATGGTTTTGGGGAGGAGTGCAAAGGGACTTCAATTTTATCAGAAAGTTGAATAGTTCAATTAAAAAAAAAAACAGACCTGAAGCAGATATGGCAAAATGCTGACATTTACCAATTACATGAGATAGGTGCATGGGTGCCTGTAATACTCTCTCTGCATTTTAAAATAGCTTTAGATTTTTTTCTAAATAATAATATTTTTAAAAAGCAGCTAGTAAAGACTTCTATCTGATAGAATTTTAATATGTGTAGATAAAGAGTTAATTGTCTAAAATTTTGAAGCAAGCAGCTTTATAATAATTATCTGTTTTAGAATAGAATCTCCATAAAGATAACAAAGCTGACAAGATCATAAAACTACTGAAATGAATAAAGCAGATTCTGTAAGTGTCAACATGGATAGTTCTCAAAATCATACTGAGGGGAAAAAGTAAGTTGCAAAATGATATGTACACTACTGTACCATTTATAAAGAAAATTTAAAATATGTAAGCATGGACATATATTTACATATAATATATATAGGTAATTAGGTAATAAAGAATAATAACAATGCTGGAAGAATACACACTTTATGATACTGATTACCTAGGCAAGTAAGGAGAGAGAAAGGTGAATGGAACTGGGGAGGAAAATAAGGTGACATTCAACTCTATCTGGAATTTTTAATAAAAATAAAAAACCTGAAGCAAATGTGACAAATATTTCACATTTGATTACCCTAAGAAGTAATACATGAATATTTGTTATTCTTGAGATATATGTATTTTTAATGTTCAAAAGAATAAGTACTGAAGAATTGCAAATAAACTGCACATAATTCAAAAATATGTAAGTGAAGCTTGTATACATCAAAAACGATACGCTATGACTATTTTTAGAAATTATCCTGTTTGCTTTTCTGTGTTTTTAATTTTTTAAAATTCAAAAGAAGAAAAAAATGAAAGCAGTGAAGAAATGTAAACATATACATACATATATCTGATTATATAAAGAGAAAAACCTCCACAATCACAAAACGCCATATGAGCAATTCTATATAAATTGCTGCATTTTCTTATTTTTAATTTTTGTCAAGAGAAAAATAAAAGATGTTGCCTAATTGGAAACGTGACTTTCTATTATTAAAGTTGTGGGAATCCATTTTAATGTGTTTATCTCGCTGCTAGTCTATAATTTATATTACAGCGTGGAAATTTGTTTGTATGCCTGTGACAGGTTAAAGCAGTTTAAACATGCATTTTTCTTTCTTTGGTTGAATAGTTAAATCGTTACTCAAAGGATTTTAAGTTTCAATTTCAACCATGAGGGGATTCTTTGCTTTTTTTCAAGGTTAAAAATGTTTCTGGTTCAAAATGCTATTAATTAATGGCTACGTAGTGGCTCTATTTAGGGAACTGGTACGGACCCTGGGTTAGCAGTGGAACTGTTAGATGAGAAAACTTTTTTGATGAAGACTCGGGGATATTTTAAATTCGATCTGACAGCGGTAACAGAAGTGAAATGTAATTCCAGCCCGCTTAACTAACAATCGTAATTATGAATCGAAAGACATGTCAGGTATAAGCATTTTTTTCCCTTAAAAAAAAAAGTTTCTCGGACTCCGCCGGACACCCAGCTGGCGGAGGACCAGCGGACGAAGGGGGAGCGAAGCCGGCAGGCTGCCCAGAAGTTACGATCGGGGAGTTTTCTCTTTATTAAAATTACCTGGCTCACCAGCAGAGGCAAGAACGCGAAGACAAGATAATTTCTTAGGCTGTTAAAAATGACTTAGCCCGGTGGGCCGCGCGTTCCGAGGGGGTGTCCTGCGGCCGGGGCGGGTCCCGCCGCCCCCGCGGGCTCCGGTGCGTCAGGGGCGCGTCAGGCGGGGCGGGCGCCGCGCGGGCGGCGGCGGCGGCGGCTGCGGCGGCGGCGGGTGGCGGGCGGCGCGCACCGGGCCTCCTGCTTCTCGCTCCGAGGCTGCGGGACGGACGCTCCCGAGAACTCTCTCGCCCGCGGCCGGCCGCGCTCGGACGGCGCGCGCCGGCGGCCCGGCGGTGCCAGCATGTCGGCTGCCGTGGCGTGCCTGGACTACTTCGCCGCCGAGTGCTTGGTGTCCATGTCCGCGGGTGCCGTGGTTCACCGCCGCCTGCCGGACCCCGAGGGCGCGGGCGGAGCGGCAAGCTCGGAGGTGGGTGCGGCGCCGCCGGAGTCCGCTCTGCCGGGTCCGGGGCCACCGGGGCCCGTGTCGGTCCCCCCGTTCCCCCAGGTCCCCGCCCCCAGCCCCGGCGCGGGCGGCGCCGCGCCCCACCTGCTGGCTGCAAGCGTCTTGGCTGACTTGCGCGGCGGCTCTGGGGGGTGCTTTGGAGAGTACTCGGGGGAAGCTCTGCGCGCCTCGTCCGGTTCCTCCGACCCGACCCCGTGCTCCGGCCCGACCCTGTGCTCCAAGCCGATCCCGGCCACCAGCGCGGCCGAGGTCTCCGGACCCGTGCACTCCTCCCGCGCGCTCGCGGTCCCTGGCGCGCCAGCCATCCCGGGAGTGCCTGCCCACCCTGGCGCGGTCTCCGGCGTGGCCCCTGGGGCGGGCCCGGCCCCCGCCACGGGTCCAGGCCCCCGTCGGAGGCCAGTCACACCTGCTGCCAAGCGCCACCGCTGCCCCTTCCCGGGCTGCAACAAAGCTTATTACAAGTCATCACATCTGAAGTCCCACCAGCGCACCCACACGGGTGAGCGCCCTTTCTCCTGCGACTGGCTCGACTGCGACAAGAAGTTCACGCGCTCCGACGAGCTGGCCCGCCACTACAGGACGCACACGGGCGAGAAGCGCTTCTCCTGCCCCCTCTGCCCCAAGCAGTTCTCCCGGAGCGACCACCTGACCAAGCACGCCCGCCGCCACCCAGCCTATCATCCCGACATGATCGAGTACCGGGGGCGCCGTCGCACTCCCCGCGTCGACTCGCAACCCGCCAACCTGGTGGACAGCTCCGGCTCCGTCCCCGGGCAGGTGCTCAGCTTTACCACCTGCTTGTCTGACAGTCATTGCTGTTAGTTGTCCCCTCAAGGACGATCCCCCAGACCATTGTCCTTGCTTTCTTTCTGCCCATCCCTCTTTCCCAGAGTGATTAGACCAAGGCACAGACTGGCTTCTCCGCTCTGAGAGTGGGTCCAGGCAGGCACGTTGGACTCTGGGGAGGGACTGTGGGCCCGAAAATAGCAGGAATGCTTACAACACGTATATCATCCAAAAAAGGGGGGTTTGCCTCAAGACAGCCCCCAGGAACTGATAAGAAGGGATGAACCCCGGTACTCTCCAGAGTCCTGAAGAGTCTCCCTTCCGTGGGAACCAGAGATGTGAAACTGGAATTCTCAGGTGCCTGAGGAGCTCTCAGTCTCAAAGGACTCTAGTGTCTTACCCACCCACCAGGGCGGACCTTGGAGAGGGTGTCAGGGGTGGCAGTCTTGGAAATGTCCAAGACTGGGATGGTGAGAGGCCTTTGGAAACAGAAATGATTTCTATTTCTGTAAACAGCAATGTTTACTAATGTATTTTTAGTGTATTTTAAACAGGGATCACAGGTTGATAGGAGATTGATATCCCCCACTCCCCAACTGCGCCAGCTACCTCTGCTAGGAGAGGCCATGTAAGAGTCCATGTGGATGTATGGCTGGGAGATGC
Organism: Stenella coeruleoalba; assembly: GCF_951394435.1. Lineage (NCBI taxonomy): Eukaryota > Metazoa > Chordata > Mammalia > Artiodactyla > Delphinidae > Stenella > Stenella coeruleoalba. Next base: position 83,567,060 of record NC_137155.1, on the reverse strand, counting down.
TTCTTGGTGTCTGGGGGGTGGTGCGAGCCTGTTTGCAGGTCCTGTTGCAAGGGTTGGAACCCTGCACTTGTGTCGTAGCTTTTCTTCTAATTTGAAGTGCTACTTGGGGAAGTAACTTCCTGGCTCACTCGCAATGATATTGGTTTAAAAATTTGGAAACAATCATAAATGCACCAGAAATAAAAGGGTGATCCAGGCTAGTTCCCACTTCACCAAGAGGGCAAACCCAAGTGACGGTGGTTGAGATAGGTCCAAACCAAGACCTTTCAGAACCATTGTTAACGTTCAGGGAAATAGGGGTTTTGGGTCCCAGCTGGCCACACTCCCAAGTAACCTCAGGTGTGGTAGATTCTGTTCATTTCTTAGTGGCTAGCTAGGGGGTTATTTCCCTTGGGGTCTGTGCATTTTTGTTTCTGCAACAGGTGAGTTGGTGGTTTGGGGAGGGGAAGGTGGGAGTGGCTTCTTTCAAACAGCTAGCTGCTCTGGATTTGGGGAAGGGACAGCAAGGTGAAAGTTACTGTCAAATAGGAGGACCCTTCTCCCCTGACCTTGGAGCCCCTCCAAGTTACATCCTCAGGACCCCTCTCCCCCAGTGCAGGAACTGAGCATCACCAGTATTTATTTTTCTCTGTAAGTGTTTCTGCTGCTATGGATGAAATTGTTGGCCACTCTGCTTATGTATGTGTGAATGTGTATACATGTGACCCTTTCATTAGAGATGGGGCTGAAAGGCATTTCCTGCTCTGGTAAAGTCCTCTTTAGCCCCCTCCTGAATATCTTGTCATAGTCCACCAATCACGTTTGTGGAGGATGCCAGACTCTCAAAGGACCATAATAGGCATCTAGTTAAACAAACCTCTTTCCCCTGTTTTGCAGATGAAGGTACTGAAGGCCAGGTAAGCTCGAAGTCACATGCTGAGTTGCTGGCAAAAGCCATGACTAGAACTTAGTTATCTGGCCTTCTGAGTGACTCTTTCCCTCATGCTTAGTTACCCCATCTGGGCCCTTAGTCAAAGGGCACCACTCTCCTTTACTACCACCAGGATCCCCTCCTTCCCTATTCCCTATCATTTCTACGTTCCTTCATCTGTCCAGTCCCCGCTGAACCCTTTGCCTGTTGTGTTTAACCCCAAAGCCCTTTTCTTAGCAGGTTGAGTCCATTCCCTCCTTCCACACCATGTGGACTTGAAGTGGGAATGCCTCTTTAGCATCTTGGGAGAGACTTTACCTTTTGATCTGGTAGATAAATTTTCAATGCCAGTTTCTAGTCCTGGGCACTCTATCTTCCTTGAGAGAGTAAGTGATGTGAACACTGGGACTCTAATAAGTGCCCCTACACTAAGTGAAGGAAGGGTATTTAGGAAGGACTCAAAGGGTATGAAGAGGTTCAGTGTTTCCTGATGAGGACTGAGCAGGGTAGGTGGAGCTTTCCTTGAGTTACTTGTGGGAATAGGAGGCCCACAATTGTGAAGGTGGGTTTTGGTGGTGGAAAGAGTCTTCCCTTTGTTCGGTTTGTCTCCTCAGCTGGGACTTGATAGGAAGGGAACTCTGGGGTCCCCTTGAGGAGTGTGATTTCCCTTTTGTCCCCTTCAGTAGAAGATCTACCATTGGGTAGGTGGACCGATGAAGCTAACAGGAGAGAGACTCCCACTGACCATTCTGGAATTGGGCTCGAGAAAGCGTGACTTTTCCAATCACCCTCTGATAAATAACTTTTGATTTTCAATCTCCCAAGTAGTGTCCTTATTTGAGTTCTTGTACCTTGGGGACTTTTGTCTGGGAAAGGCCTCTGACAAGCTAAATGTAGCATGTCTTTCAGTGACTTCTCCAAGGACTTGGGGTGGTGGGAAGGGAGACAGACAATGGTAATATTAGTAGGCTGATCTTTCTTAGCTTTGGTTATTGTTGTTACCCTTTTCACTCCAGTGGCCAGACAGCTCGTGAGGACCTGTTATTAGTGAAATACCTTGAAAGGGTCTTCCTAGTTTTATTAGTGTTTCTTTTGCTTCTTTTTGTTCATCAGATGGAGCTCAGCAAGTGAGTATGTCTGGGGTTTGGTTGTGGTCAATCTGAACCTCTGGGCTCTTGCCCGACTCCCACCATCCTGAGTTCTGATGTAGGAATGACCTAGTAACAGAATCTTTTAATAGAAGTCTTCCCGAAATCTGGGTTGGGAGCTGGGATTGAATTCCAGGTCAGACCTTGGGCATGAGAGAATTGGATCCCCTGCCCCTGCTGGGAGGGGATGAAGAGTACAGGCCTTGCCCCACCCACAGGGACAAGAATCTGTCATTTGTCCCTATTTCCCTATTCTCCTCCAAGTAGGAAACTGTATTGGAATATCACTCTTGGCCTCTGTCTCTACCTCTTACTTAATCTCCAAAGGAAGATTGTGTTCTCTGATGGAGACATACAGAAGAGGGTCATCATGTACAGACACACACACGCACACACACACACACACTCTCTCTCTCTCTTTCTTTCTAAGCTCTCTTCTCTCTTTTGTACCTCTGCCTGCAATATGTACCCACTCCACTCGGATCCAGCTTTCATATGGTAAGCACACCTCCTGAGGCCCAGGCCTGCTTTCCAGAGGCAGGTCTGAAGAGCACTTCTCTGTGTCTCCACTTTTGGAACAGCCATTCCCCCTTGCAGCTCCCCAGGTAAGTGTTTTCTTTCTATATTCTTTGGGTGAGTAATACCAATAGGAGGAATTGGGAAGGGTGGGAAAGGCAGTGGAGGGTTGGTATTAGAAAGCCCAGTTTTGGCTATAGGTACAGCCTCATCAACAAAATACTGATATTTTGATCCTCATTGGTCTGATTCTTGTATCTGTTACCTAGTTGATTGAGAACTTAGAAAGGAAATGGATATGATTAATTTTCCCCCTTAAGCCCCAACACATGCAAATATGCATTGGCTATTAAGTCTCGAGAAGTAGGCACTCCGGCTGGAATTAGGGGACCAAAATAAGATGTGTAGAGATGGAACATCTGGTTTGCAAGGGCACAGGTTTAGTGCTGTAGTGATCTTGGGCCTTTTAGTTCTTTGGCCTTTTCAAGTTCTAGCAGCTTATGGTAGCTAACGTCCATAGGCAAGTCATTATTTTTTTAGAGGTACTGGACATAGAGCTTTGCAAAAGTACAGGTCACTCTGGCTGATCTTGATTCACATAGATATAGTTGAGACAGGCTTGCTGCAGAAGGGAAAGGCACCATTGAATGGAAAAATTTGTGCTGCCATTTATTCTCAGCCAGAATTGCAGACGAGGACTTTAAGGAACTTAATGGCATAAGTTCCATGTGTACTTACAGCAAACTTGGGAGAGTCTAGCCCTTAAATTGTGCTGGAGATTAGCAGGTGGCATTAGGTTAGTTTCACCCAATTTGGGCTAATCTTGATGGAAGGGGCCAACTTCTTTAATTCACATGGGTATTCAGAGTCACCTTGCATTTATGTCCCAAGTGCCTGATGTGTTGACTATATGAGCCCTGACGGGAATTTCAAGAACTCAAGTTGTGTTTTCATTCACAGAGGAATGGTGGATTTTAATCATAAACGTAAAAAGAGAAATGCAAATGTTTGTTATATGGGGGTTTGGGGTAGAGAGAAGCAATGCTATTGTAATTCCAAAGGCTAGGAAGAGTATTAAAAAGTGTTGTGCCTGGATTCTTCTCTTCCTAGGAAGTAGGTCTCTTCAGGAAATCAAGTAAGAATTGTATTTGTTTCAAATATATGTTCAGGCCTTGAAGTCAAAATAGAAGCAGTGGGAGGGTGAAAAGTGAAGGAAGACAGGCCAGTTGATCTGGAGGAAGAAAAGGATTTCTTTAGAAGAAAGGTTGTGTTCTTAAAGGGCACAAAAAATTGACAATACAAATGGGAAAATGAAAATGACGCAGAGCCAAATGCTCTTACCATGGAACTAAAGAAGAGGGTGGTAGTTTAGTCATTACTTAATTAGAGGAGGTAATTAGAGCCCGAAGAGATATAACAGAAGAATGGAAGCAAGCTCTCAGAGAGAAAACAGAAATGCCCACTTCCACCAGGGATCTCAGATCCAGGGAAATATTGAGAGGTACCTACCTGAATCTGTAGAGAAAGCAATGGGAAATCATCCCATCAACCCTAAGATGGGTATATTAGAAGGTTAAAGAAAATATAGATGTATTACTTCTAACATTTTTAGCTTAGTCTCAGTGATATTATCATTGTAAATGGGAACACAAATATGCCTTGGAGAATGTACAGAGTTAGGCCTCTAAGGGAAAGCATAGGGTAGATGAGACACATGAAATATATTAAAGTAATTAATCAAATTAATAGAAATTAGGAAGAAAAAAGCATGATCATCTCAATTGGTTCCAAAACAAGTATTTGTTAAAACTCAACACCAATTTGTGATTTAATTTAAAAACACCTTAGCATGCTGTACCGCAGTAATTAACACAACATTGTAAATCAACTATACTTCAATAAAAGAATAATTAAAAATAAAAAGTAAAAACACCTTAGCAAACTGGTAACAAAAATAATTCTTAAATTGATAAAAAGTGTCTACCAAAAGCCTACAGAAAACATCAAACTTTGAAAGATTGCAGGAATTTCAGTTGGCCATGTGGTAAGATAGAAAGTTTCAACAAATTCCAGGTAAGCAGTCACATAAAAATACAATAAAAATCTTACCCAAAAATCCATGTATGGGGAAATATAAAAGCAAGCCCCTACATAACTCAGATAAAAGCGGCCATTACAAAAATTTAGAACTGAATGAAAACCAAAAGTACAAAACAGCAGAACTTCTGTGATGCAAGCAAACAGCACTGGGGGAGAAAGTACAGTTTATAGCCTTCAATTTTTTACTTAAAAAAAATTGGAAGTGCACGAACAAGCTTTCAACTCAGAAGAAAAGGAAAATAAATAACCCCAAAGAAAGTAGAAACAGACATTACCACGGGCAATGCATTCTCAGTAGAAAAGATATTGCCCCCAAGGGAGCGAAAATCGGTTCTTGAGGGCTGAAAAAAATGTTAGCTATTACAATGGTTGTGGCTCTTCAAAAGACCCTACTACATAAACAGATACGTACTATATGTGTGGTTTAAGGTTGTGGGTTGCAGGGGGAAGAAAGTAGTAATTAAGGGAAAAGAGGTCTAAAAAGTTTCCTAGCGGGGTAATAATGAAAAAAGTTTGAAAAAACACTGCCATGGATAAAGGCAGAAGTTAGTGAAACAGAAAAAGAAAGTGAGTAGAGTGGTCTGAAACACTTTTTAAGAGCCTACTAAAAATAGATTTCTTTGGCAAATATTAAGAAAAAGGAGAGAAGGCACAAAAATTTATCAGGTATAAAAAAGGACATAAAATCATAATGCATGAGCAGATTTTCCTAATTATAAGAGAATAATACAAACAACTTTATATCAATAGAGTTGAAAAATATATGGCTAATTTTACAGGAAAATATAAAATTTCAAAATAGTCTAAGAAGATATAGAAAAACTGAAACTGAAACAGTAGTAAAAGATCTATCCCCAAAAAAGGCACTAGGTCTAGGTGGTTATATAGGCAAGTTCTCTAAACCTTCAAGAAACAGGTAACTTCCATATTTTATAAATTGCTTTAAATCATGGAAAGAGAAAGTTATCCAATTTACTTCATGTTAAATAGTTAAGCTAACCTTAATACCAAAACAAGATATATAAAAGATAAGAAAATAATACACCACTTTTTATTTATAAAGATGGACGCAAAAATCCCAAGTACAATAAAATACTAGAAATTGTATTTCAGCAGCAAATGAAAATAATAATGCAACATGATAATGTTAAATTTATCTCAGAAATGCAAGATTAATTCAATAATGGAGCTCTGTTGATATAATTCACTACATTAATTGAAGAAAGGAGAAAATCAATGACTTTCCTATATGCCAGCAATCATCAATCAGAAAATGTAATAGACTAAGTGATTCCATCCATATACAGTAGCAATGAATAACATAAAGAACCTTTATAGACAAGACTATAGAATTTTGCTGAATGATGTAAAAGAAAATATGACTAAATGGGGATAAATAATGTTCCTGTAGATGGTAAAACTCAATACTATAAAGATGTCCATCCTTGGGACTTCCCTGGTGGTGCAGTGGTTAAGAATCCGCCTGCCGATGCAGGGGACACGGGTTTGATCCCTGGTCCAGGAAGATGCCACATGCCATGGAGCAACTAAGCCCGTGTGCCACAACTACTGAGCCTGCGCTCTAGAGCCTGCAAGCCACAGCTACTGAGCCCACGTGCCACAATTACTGAAGCCTGTGCTCTGCAGCAAGACAAGCCACTGCAATGAGAAGCCCGCACACCGCAACGTAGAGTAGCCCCCACTCACTGCAACTAGAGAAAGCCCACATGCAGCAATGAAGACCCAACACAGCCCCCCCCCCCGCAAAATTAATGAATTAATTAATTTTTAAAAAGATGTCCATCCTTTTATCAAATTTATGTATTTAATGAAATTCCAATCAAAACAGCAAAAAGATTTTTCATGAAACTTTTTCAAGGAAATATTACAGAAGATCATGGGAGGTGGGGAGGGAGAGGGAGGGAGGGAGAGTTGATCTGCCAGATGTCAAAATACTACAAAGCTATGGTCATTAAAACAATGTGGTAATGTGCAGGAATAGACAAATAAGTGGATTGAATAAAGAACCCAGAAATAGACTTGTGACTATGGAAGCTGACATATAAGCGATAAGGCACTTCACATCAGTGTGGAAAAGATAAACTAGTCAGTAAATTTTATTGAGACAATTGGCTCTTCAGTTAAATAAATCAACAAAATAAAACACAGGATTACATTCTATCCCAAATCTTTCAGAAAAATAAATCCCAGATGGTAAAGACCTAAACATTTTTAAGCTATTAAAGCTTATAAAAAAGCTGGAAGCTATAATCATTGGATAAAGACCTTCTTGTTTAGGACACAACAATTTTAAAAACAAAAATTTAAAGAAGGAAAAGACAGATTTGACTGCATCCAAATTCTAAAATGTTTTACATCTGAAAACCTAATCAAAGTTAAATATCAAGCTACACTCTGAAAAAAAAATTAACAGGCACAGGATTAATATCCAGAATATATAAAGAATCAACAATTTAAGATATAAGGACAAATAAAAAAGTGGTCAAAGGATAGTAACAGGCAGCTTAAAGAAAGAACCAGGTTGCGAAACAGTCAGCGGATCTTTAGCCTTGTATATATAATGCTTTTTCTCTTTTAAAGTGAGCATATCTCCATGTATTGCTTGCCTACATTTAAAAAATTGAAAGATATTTTAAAGGAGGGGGAAATACTATTGATTAAAAAACAAAAGCAGATGGTAGGGTAGGAAAGGATATACCAAGCAAATGTTAATTAAAGCAAGCAGGTATGACAAGATTAATATCAGAGTCAAAATAAAATTCAAAGTATAATACATTAGTGGGACAAATATAGATTATTTTATATTGAGAAAAGGTATAGTACCCTAAGAATCTAAAGTAATTAAAACCCTTTTTGCCCATATATTAGAGATGTCAGCTCAGGAGCTCTAACGCCTATTCCAGGATTTGGACAGGGGTTTCTTCTCCTATCCCTCTCTAGAAATTCAGAGACCCGTCCCCATTTTCTAAGCTCATTGCAGGGGTGGGAGGGTGGGGGTGTGGTGCCAACAAAGGTTAAATCACGTAGGAACTGAGCCCAATCTAAATTCCCTCAGGAAGGTCTCTCCACCTCCCCAGGTCTTCCTTCCTTTCTCCTCTTCCAGAATACTCTTTGTTCCTCTCATTTTTTTTTTACAAAAAGCTCTTGATGATTCAGAGCTTGACCCAGAATGCTAGTTCCCCTTTCAAAATATTTAGTAAAGGGGAAGAAAAGAAAACCAGTCAAAAACGTGCAAACATTTACAGAATGGTAGCATCCTGTATTATCTATAGCTAATTGTATCTTACTAGCAAGCTCCCACTCCTGTTAATGACAGAGGAGAAATTTTAGTTTGTCAAATTCTCTCTCAGGGCTGCCTCCTTCCAAGGGTCTCTCCGATCCTTCCCACCATGGTTTCTGAATGCCAGGAACCCATGGCAGAAGGGAAAACAGTCTCAGTGCTGTGTGCAGTGCTGTTCTCTGGGTCCTCACTCATTTTCCATGCTGTGCAGCTATTCTAGGGATCTCTGGGCATATAGTGCTTATGCCCAATGAGTTAACAACAGGTCCTGTCTGGTTCTTTGGCTGCCTTTCTCATTTCCCTGCTGGAGCCAATGGTCCTGCTATAACCTCTAGTTCTGAGATCTCTGTTGAATGCAACTTTCTCATCCCAAATGCAGACTTCTTCTGGACCTTGGGTTCTCTCAGCGTTTTGGCACCCTCTTGCCAAGACATAAAATATATTCTGGTCCCTCTCCATATCTCACCAAGGCCATAAGACACTGGGTTACACACACAGGTCCATCTGCATAGATATCTCTCAGCCATTTCAGAATTACTTCTTGATGGTACCATGTCGCCCTAGCACTACGCTGAGCTTGCAGTGGAAGTGGAGGGTGAGCCCAGAAGTTCCAAATTCTACTTCAACTTATTTGGGTTCCTGATGTCATGTCCATCTTCCCCTTTCTGGGCCAAGACCCAAGGAATGAGGGGACTGATGGGTTCCTTCTCAGGGATACAAGCACCAGCAAGTCTTGTCTCAACCCCACTGACCTTCCCCTTATCCTAGGCTCTTCCAGCTGGAAGAACACTTCACTTCCTCTCTCAGTAGGTGACAACTTCCCACTGTCGTACTCTAAGTTTGCTTCGCTTATGATTATAGTGAAACTTTTTGTCCAGGCTTCATGCTTTGCTCTTAGTATTTAAGAGTATTTGAAATTTGGAGCTTCTTTTACTTTCCCAACAAAGCTTTCAAGATTACTATTTAGTTATAGGCTTCAAAAGCTGAAATAGAGTCATTGTTTACCTTTGCATTCCTGCTATAACTATCATGATGTTTTTTGAGGCAAATGGATGCCTTTGGTTAAAAAGGTAATGGTCGCATGGAAGAAAATAAGAAAAAAAATCACATTAATATTTTTCAAAGCATATCTCCCTCTCACCAATTTTTAGTCTGGTTAAAGATTAACTTATTAGTTCTTGGGAATTCCCTGGCAGTCCAGTGGTTAGGACTCCGTGCTTTCACTTCTGAGGGTCTGGGTTCAATCCCTGGTTGGGGAACTAAGATCCCAGAAGCTATGTGATACAGCCAAAAAAAGAAAAAGCAAAATGATTAAGTTATTAGTTCTGAAGGTGTAACTAAGAGCAACCACTCCCATCCCCGACTAATGGGGTCCTTACAAAAGAACAAACTTATTAAATATAAGTAAAACAAAAGGAAGCTGAAGTCTATCTTCTGCAGACCCCTGGAATCAGGAAAAGTCCAAGGAAAAGGAAGGATTATAGTTATTACTGCTCCAAGCAGGATGTGTTTATGGCACAAATAGATGGCAGAGAGGGTATCAGCAGCATCCTGTCACCCAAAGAGTTTTGAGTCCACTTGTGCAGTCAAGGGTGGGACAGCAACTTGGTCAGTGGGTTCCAGCAGGGGTCAGCAATGGATTGGACTGGAATGCATCTAGCAGCCCCAGAGGCAGTGCTAGAGGCTTTCCTTCTGGGGCTGTGTGTATTCATGGCTTTTACCTAAAAGAACGAGGCTTTCATGGACCAGGACACGCATTTCAACAAATATTTATTGAGCACTTGGAATGTGTCAGGCACTGTTATAGGCACTTAGGATACAAAGTGAATAAAACAAAGATCCCTGCCCTTATGATCTCATATTTTAGCAGGGATATAGAAAATAAACAATAAGTATATAGTATGTTAAGTAATAAAAGATATGGCGTTAACAAAAAGTAGAGCAGGCTAGGTAGGATCAGGAGTGCTGGGTGGGAGTAGGGGTTAGACTGAGGTAATAAACAGGGTGATCTGGATAGGCTTCATTGTACAAATAGGATATGAACAAAGACTTGAAGGAGGTGAGAAAGTTAGTCGGGAGCTATCTGAGGGGAAATTGTCCAGACAGAGGGAACAGCTAAAGAAACAACCCTAGAGGATGAGATCAAGAAACAGAAAGGAGAACAGGATGGCTGGAGCAGAATTATGATCAGAAGGAAGAGGGGATGCCAGATCATGTGGGTATTATAGCCTACAACTTTGGCTTTTTCTCTGGGTAAAATGGAGAGTCATTGAGGACTTTGAGCAGAAGCATGATATGATCTGCCTTATGCTTAAAAGGATCATTCTGACTGTTACGTTAAAGGGGCTCAAACAAGGTGATATGTTAGGAAGCAGTTTCGTTAATCTAGATGATGGTGGCTTGGACCAGAGTGATGGTAGAGGAGGTGGTGAGAAGTGGTCAGATTCTAATACATTTTACAGGAAAAGCCAATAGACTTTCCTAAAAGGTTGGCTACAGGGAGTGAGAATATGAGAAGAGTCAGAGTGATTCAAATTGCTTTGGCCTGAGCAGCTAGGAGAATGGAGTTACCATAAACTGAGTTGAGGAAGTCTAGATATGTGGACAGGTTTGTAGGGGAAGAACAAGTGTTTAGTTTTGGACATGTTGAGTTTGAGATGTATGTTAGACAACCCAGTGGAAATTTTGAAATAAGTCTGGAGTTTGGGAGAAAGGTCTTGGACTAGAGATTAAAAAGATGGGGGTTAACTGCATATTTAAAGCTCATAGTCTGAATCAGATCAACAAGATCAACAAGAGAATGAGTGTAGAGGGAGAAGAGAAGAAAGGCTAAGGCTGATCCCTGGGACAGTCTTAAAGTGAAGAACTGAGGGAGTTGAGGAGGAACCAGAAAAGGAGCTGAGAAGACGTGACCAGTGAGGTAGGAAGAAAGCCAACAGCGTGATGTCCTAGAAGCCTAATAAAGAAAGTATCCAAAAAGGGAGTGGTCCACTTTGTCAGACGATCATGCTAAGTCAAGTAGGATGAAGGCTGGGGAGCTGGCCATTGGCTCCCGCCACTTGGCGGTCATTGGTGACCTTGATAAGAGCAGTCGTGGTAGAGTGGTAGGGGTCAATGCCAGATTGCAGCGGATTTAGGAAAGAACAGGAGGAAAGAACCTGGAGACCATGAGTACAGGGAACTATTTGAGACATTTTTCTGTAAATGGGAGCAAAGGAGTGGAGTGGAAATTGGTAGGGGAAAATGGGGTCAAGAGAACTGATTGCTTTTTTTTTAGATGGAAAAACTAACAACCAACCCAGCCTGTTTATATGCTAATGAAAATGTTCCAAGAGGGAGTAAAAACTTGCTAATGCAAGACAGAGATGAGGGAGAACTTCAGGAGTGATATCCTTGAGGAGGCGAAGGCAATGGGATCTAGTGCACAAGCGGAGGGATTGATTTTAGCTAGGAACATGAATATGTAATCTGTGAAGCAGTTGGATATTCAGATCTCTTCCCTAGTAAGGCCTGCTCCACGTTATAGTGACCGTTTAATTACTTAATTACCAGCACAAAATCTATGATGGGACATTTGCTTCCCCGATGAATTTTCAGGTTGGACAGTAAAAAGGAAAGTGTCCACCTAGAGTTTTGAGGTGTTAAATTCTTAGTTTCAAATCATACATACCTTTTTCCTTAGATTGCTAATATCACATAATTTCTCATCTCAGAAAACTGTTTTTAAGGCTGAGTGGGACATTTTGATCTCCTTTATAACTGGAATGACGGAGACAGATGGGGTCTTCTAGTCCTTTTTGGTGACATGTGGGCCATTAGCTATATTAACATCTTTGCAACAGGCAATCTTGCCTTACTACCCTGAACACGTATTCCGTCGTACTCAGAGGACGACTATGATTGTGCTCAGAGTCTGGACTATCCTGATGTAGTTCCTAGGAACTATGGTATAGAGGTTGTTCTTGTACAATATGTACATCCAGAGGTTCAGAGACTGTTGTTTTTTTTTTAAAAGACTCCACATTCTGCTAGAGTTCTTGGAGGCCCATCATCTAACAAGGAAGCCTCAAGGGAAAGTAACAGAGTCACTCCAGTCAGAGTAATGAAAACCTCAAGGCCAGAATGACAGTCCTCTCCTGTGTACTGACTTGGGTCCCTCCTGCTTCTTTGGCTTCCCACTCAAGGGAGCTCCGAGGTAGAAGACTGATGGGTGACTGACTGTGTATATAAACAGGAATAAGCTGCAGGTCACTAGACAAGTTGACAAGGCACTGAATCTCCTTCTTGGAAAAAGACACCTTCAGGGGAAAATCTATTTGACAACAGACATTTGTTTTGTTTTGTTTTGTTTTTGCCGTACGCAGGCCTCTCACTGTTGTGGCCTCTCCCGTTGTGGAGCACAGGCTCCAGACGCTCAGGCTCAGCGGCCATGGCGCACGAGCCCAGCTGCTCCACGGCATGTGGGATCTTCCCAGACTGGGGCACGAACCCGTGTCCCCTGCATCGGCAGGCGGACTCTCAACCACTGCACCACCAGGGAAACCCGACAACAGACATTTAATGCTCAGAAGTCAGGTACTGACATTCTGGAGCTTGAATATGTACAAATACCTCTGAATGGGCTCTAGATAAGGACATCATTGATACAGTCCTGCAAGAAAATTCTTCGGGAGACGGGAACACCAAGGAAAAGGTCTTGCCACACCACAGAGTAGTACAAGTCAGGAGAATTAATGCAACCATAGTTAAGTATGCTGAGAGTGTGTCACTGAGCATCACAAGTGAAAGGAGGGCTGCTGGTTGGAGTGGACAGAGATCTGGAGGAAAGCATGGGCCATATCAATGGCAGCAAACAATTGTGGTAGATGTTATATCTGAGCCAAGCTAAAGACCCACACAACAATCTCTATGAGTCATCTGTAGCCAATCTTTTAAAGAGGCCATATGAGAGAATCAAAGAGATGTGTGGTAGGAAAATAACCTCTACTGAAGGCTATCAGGCACAGTTGATGAATTTTCCTTTAAAGCCACAAGGCACCAGATATTGCCATGTCATTTGGGGTCCCAGCAACAAACATCTGGCACATTCAGTTGGGTCAATCGAGGGAAGTTTAATAAAGGCACTGTCTTCAAAGGTGCGAGTAGAAGTGAAGCAAGTATCCTGCAACTAGTAACTTGAGGTACGACTCCTCGACTTGAAGGAGCAAGGGCAGGGGCTTAGCAGCAGGTTACCACACCTGAAGAAAGAGAAAGAGAGAGCTGTGTAGAGAGGGTTACCTGGCAGGTGCAATGTTCTTTAGTTAAGGGGTGAAGCCAGCTTGTACAAGCCTGCCAGGAGGGAACCAAGAAAAAATTACCCAGCTCTCACTCTTCTCCTTCCCATGGATCTGTTCTTACTTGCTCACCGTTGGCCAAACCCAGCTGGAAGCCAGACAACAAGACAGTATTTTGACTGGCTCAGATTTCTGAGGATAAAGAAGAGCAGAGAGAGGTAGAGAGCGGATATGGAGGGATATCAAAAGATATTCAGCAAAATATCAATAACTTTAAAGGGCTAGAGGAATGCCAGTAGTCCTTTTTTCTTTTTAACTTGTTTAGATGACAGAACAAAATATCTGTTCACTCAAAACAGGAGATCTAGACTACACATTATGGAACTCTATGTCTACGTTACATTCCTCAAGAAGAGCAGTAACTATCATGTGGTTAGCATAGCCAATAAGATCAACTTTGAAAAACATTACCTTTTACCAGTTTATGATTTTAATGCTCTTTTACCCTTATTACAGAGCAAGAGCAATACATTTCCATTGTAGAACATTTAGAAACACAGATAAACTGAAAAGAGAAAACAAAATTTACTGTAATCGCACATTTTAGCAGTACTAATGTTATGGGATATGTTTCTTAAGTTTCTTAATCAGACCTTACATATGTATCTGTATACTTTTTAACTTTTTATTTTGACATAATTCTAGACAGAGAAGTTTTGTGTAGCAGTACGCAAAGTTGCCATGTACCCTTCACAATGATCGTCCAAATGTTAACCTTTTACCACATTTGCTTTATTCATCTCTCTCTCTGTGTATGTGCACGTGTGCACATATATACATACACAACTATAATTTATACACACATAAACATATTTTTCTGAATCATTTGATAGTAATCAAATTTAAAATCTAACAGAAGCAAGTTATGCCAATAACCTCTAAACCATCAATATCCCCAAGTGTACTGGGAAATCCTCAAAATTAAGAGAACAATAATGATAACAGAATGCTTATCAAGGAATTGATCAGATCAGATCAGAACACAGTTATCCAGTAATTGAACACCCTCAGACCTTTGTAAATACTCTGCCATCATATTGCAATCCTGAGACAGGCTGTGAAGGGTCCTGTGTGACAGATGCCCAGCCACGTTCCCATTTATGGGAATGAGACTCTTTAAACCGGGTTAACCCAAGAGAAATATTAGAGGGCTCAGAGAGGGACCTCAGGAATTCACCTTTGAGCCAGATCATGGACAGCCAGGTAACTGATACTCCATTCCAAAGATTTTGTTGCTGGCATCCCATCTCATTTAGAGTGTATCATTGTGGAGAAGTCAGTTCCGGGTGTCCAACTGTAAATGCTTGCTATAGAAGATAGAGAAATTAGTCATTTCTGCCAGGACATAAGCTACTCCCCGACTGTGGAACCACTAGGGAAAGAAGAGGAATTACTTTCTGTTTCCTGTCAGGTCCTGATTTAAGGATAATATGTTGGGACTTTGTTAAATAATTTTTTTTCCAGCATAGCACATCACCTTGAGAATTGGCATAAAACAGAGCCAGATGCTAAAATGCCTTCCTGGATAGTTTTCTAGAGTTGGGCCTGTTCCCCTGAGGTGTACAGTTGAAGATATCAGATGGTCCAGCCTTCTAAAAGCCAAACAGCAAGAGGCTTAGCCACAGGGTCAAAGCACAGAACAGCAGAACAGCATTGAGTTGGATGTCAGTTGACAGGAGCCAAGAGAGTCCAACTCAGGCTTATCAAGGAGCAGCACTTGCCTATCTGATCCCAGACTTGGCCCTATTTTAGAAGAAAAATTGCATTATTTTCCTTATAAACTGACACAGGTTTCAGTTAATTTAGGAGACTGTCTCTTGACCAAAAAGAAAAAGACTATTTTAACATAGTAATTCCTTGCGGAATGATTTTCCTGAGGATGCCTACCAGTGTCCTATGAAGGAGGTTGGCAATTGGTAGTACAGGTGAATGTCTTCTTAGCCAAAGGACCGCCAAGGGACCTGCCCTGTTCTTTGAGATCAGGAGGGAAAAATGGAGGAAAGATGGTATAGGAGGGCTAACAAGGAAAAGAGAAATCCAGGGCCACTCCCTCATCAAGTTCTCAGTTCCTGGAAGGAACTGCACGTGAATCTCTCAAATGCCTGTGGGCCCAAGAGTTAGCTGCAGAGGGTGGATGAGATTGGGGGCTACAGTCTTCAGTGGGATTAAGATGCACACATATATTAAAAAAATGCACACATATAAAAAGAATGTGACGGGAGGACCCCAGTTGGAAGGTAGCCAAAGGGACAGCTTGAGAACAAATCTTCTCTCAGTGGAGCCTGTTGAAACTACAACCTTGTCCACACTATGCCCATAGACAGTGAGCCAAAGAGAGACATAAACAATCTCTCTGTGGACAACCCAAAAGGTTCTACCCTTGCTATCCTTCCTCCCCACTCCATAGTCAGAGGGACATGCGCCAGGGAGAGAGGGATGAGAGCCAGACTGCTCTGAATAAAGGGTTTAGGGGAGACCTTAAAATCACATAGAAGATTTAAGTTGTGAAATGAAGAGCAAGGAGTCATAAGAACTGGAAATGACTGTTCTAATAGATGAATCGCCAGGAATTGATAGGAAAGGAAGTTTCAGAAGAGTGATTATGGCAGCCGCTAGGGGGATAATTAATTTTATACCCAACAGTTGAGATTCTTCTCCAAGACATTAAATTTAACATCCAGACACTTATACCCTCCCTCTCCTAAGACGCCTAGATTCCACCATACTCCTCCTCCATTTCTGCCCTCTTATTATAGCAGCAACATTATCAAGGATCAAATGTACACTAACCAACATCATAACCTCTCTTTTAATCTGTTTTCCCAGTGGCATGAGGAGCCCCAAATGGTCAAGAGGTAGCCTCAGCTTCTAATTCAATGGGACCATTGTGGGACTTTTAGTATTAGGAAATTTAAACAAGTGAAGCCCAAAGCAGTGGAGAAGGGAAATAAGAACTTTGTAAGTGATGTAAGAATCCCACTCCTCCAACATTTAGCCTGATCCATGTATTCTGGCTTTGGGAGAAACAGCCCCATATATAGTCCTGGTTCAGAACATATGCCCTGACAAGCATCCCTATCTTATAAGTGCTCTCAATCATATAAGGTCTCCCTGCTGACACCGAAAATGAATCTTCAAAAACCTTTCTACCCAGTGACTTCTGATGATGGTAAAACCAGGAGATCCCATGGTCATAATCAACCTTTTGCTCTATTACTTTTATGAAGTGTGAATTTCTTGGTCCAAAATAAAATTATACGAAATATTGTGTTAATGAATCAACGCTAAGTCCAAAAATGATGCTAATGGGAGAGAAAGGGCAGGCATGGAAAACAAATTCATATCCAGAATAAGTGTTTATTTCAGTATGGGGAAAGAGAAGTCCCTTCCATGACTGAAGAGATTCGGCGTAACTCATTTACCACCACTCACCTGAGTGTGAAGGTTCAGAGGTCATTACTGCTCACAGGTTGATAACCTGAAAAGAAAGAAAAAAATCATGTTATTGAGCCTATGTATAAACTTGAAATCTGCCACTATTTCACTTTGTTTATGAGCCCATTAAACAAGCTCTCAGTGCTGGGAAAGAAACCAACTGATATCTACAGGAGAGGTCATTTTATCTACCCGACAATTCAGCCATCTCTGCAGCAGGAGCATTTTGTTGAGCAGCCACAGGGGACATGGATATTCTTACACTCTGGGCTCATGCTGAGCTGTTCATTCATTCATTCTCTATCACTCAGGGTCCCAGCAGAAACAAATGGTACATGCAAATTAAGGTATTTCAAAGAGGTAACAAGGGTTATTTACAAAGCCATAGGCAGCATGTAGCACAAAGGACAGTAGAGTACCCTAGCACTGTTTCCACACCTAGACCCAAAAGCAGAGGGAAAAAAAAAACCCAGAAAGATAAAGTCATATAGAGAGGGCTACCTGGAGGAAAGCTGTGACATTCATTTGTGACAACCCAATGGGGAGAGTCAAGGGACTATATCATTTGACTTAAATGTCCTTCTTCCCTCACCTCTCTTCCTAGGATTCCTATTTACCAAACCCAACCAGCAGCCAGAGGACAAAGGATGCAGACCAAACAGGTCAGCCTTCCAGGGCAGAGAATAAGAAACGGGCAGAGAGGTGGAAAAGAGTAAAGAGTGGATCTAGAAAGTCACACAGGAGATATCCAGCACACATTAATTCAAAAATTATTATGTGCCAAACACTACTCCAGATGTTGGGAACAGAACAGCCAAAAAACAGACAAAAACTCTTAACCTCATGGAGCTCATAAAATATATAGTATGTAAAATATGCACAAGTACCAATAATAATGAGAAAATAAAGCAGGAATGGGATATAGGAAATATTGGCTGGGGAGGATTATCACAATCTTAAATAAGATGACAGATAGGGTTTCAGTTGAAACCTGAAGGAGGTCAGGAATTCATATCTGTAGATATCTTGAAAAGCAGACTATACATAGGGAATAGCAAGTGGAAAGGCTCTTGTGAGTACACGTGGCATATCTGAGAAACAAAGAGAAGGCTAGTAGGTGAGTTGGATTGAGCAAGAGGGATATAGTATTAAGAGATAATAGCAGAGAGGTGAAGGAGTAGTGGAGGCAGGGTGGAGACCATACCATGTATGTAAGGCTTTGTAGGACATTGACAGAATCTTGGCTTTACTCTGAGTGAGATGGGAAACCATTGGAGGGTTTTAAACAGAGGAGCAGCATGGTCTGACATGTGCTTACATCATTATTCTGGCTGCTATGTTGAGATAGACTGATGTGGAGAGGGGGATCCAGGTTAAATAAAGGAGGCCAGTTAGGATAGGAGGATATTACAACAATTCAGTCACGGGACAATGATGGTTTAGGCCATGATGGTAGCAGGGACAGTGGGTGGTAAAGGTGACAGGATTTGCTGAAGTACTGGATATGGATGTGAGAGAGAGCGAGGAAGTTGACTCCAAGGTTTTTTTGTTACTGGAAAAAAAGTAATTGCTATTTACTGAGATAGAGATTGCAAGAAGTTTGAGTTTGGTGTATTTTTCCCTGGGTGGATTTTAGGAGCTCAGTTTTGGACGTGTTGTTTGACATCCCAGTGGAAATGTGAAGATGGATATATGAGTATGGATTTTAGGAGAGAAGGGGAGATTTAAACATGCATGGATATTTGTGTGCCGTGTGTGTGGTGCCCTGGAAACCAAGGAGAGGTAATCAGCTATGACAAATGCAGCTGATAGTTTAAATAAGATTTGAACCTAAAATTACCATTGGAAGAAGCAATGCAGGTGACATTCATAAGAGCAGTTTTAGTAAAGTATGGGATGTAAGGTGGTTTGAAGTGGGATCAAGAAAAATGGGAAGACAGGGAGCTATACTCAATATCCTATGATAGGGCTTCCCTGGTGGCGCAGTGGTTAAGAATCCGCCTGCCAATGCAGAGGACATGGGTTCGAGCCTGGTCTGGGAAGATCCCACATGCTGCGGAGCAACTAAACCCGTGTGCCACAACTACTGAGCCTGTGCTCTAGAGCCCACGTGCCACAACTACTGAAGCCCGCATGCCTAGAGCCCTTGCTCCACAGCAAGAGAAGCCACCTCAATGAGAAGCCCGTGTACCACAATGAAGAGTAGCCCCCGCTCACCGCAACTAGAGAAAGCCCGCGCACAGCAAAGAAGACCCAACACAGCCAAAAATAAAAATAAAATAAATTTATATTTTAAAAATCCTGTGATAAACCATAATGGAAAAGAATATAAAAAAAGAATGTCTGCATGTGTATAACAGAGTCACTTTGCTGTACAGCAGAGATTGGCACAGCATTGTAAATCAACTATACTTCAACAAAAAAAGTAAAAAAAAAAAAAAAAAAAGAAAAATGGGAGGAGAAATATTGGAGATAGTAAATATAGACAAACCTTTCAAGGAATTTTGCTGAAAGGGAAGGAGAGGAAAGTGGGGTCAATATAAAGTCTTCTGTCTCAGTAAAGACAGAAGAAATTAAAAGTCTCTTTTTCAAACCTCATTGTCACCAATTCTCCAATCTTGGTCAATTAAAATTTGTCTCAGGGACTTCCCTGGTGGTCCAGTGGTTAAGACTCCACACTCCCAGTGCAGGGGCATGAGTTTGATGCCTTATCAGGGAACTAAGATCCCGCATGCTGCACGGTGCGGCCAAAAAAAAAAAAAAAATCTCAGAAATTAAGGTATGAGTCTATATAAGAAAAGCTACCAACAAAATTTACAACATCAACCTTATACCACTAGTCACCAAAAACATTTGATCTTTGATAAACACCTATTTATGATGAAAAAACCCTTAAGAAAACTAGGAATAGAAATAGAAGGAAATACTTCACCTTGATAAAGTTTATACGTCAAAAACCAACAGCAAACATAATTAATGGAGAAACTTTAGATCCGGAGCAAGATTAAGATGCCCCCATCTCTGCTATTATTTATACTCAAGGTCCTGGCCAACTTTATAAGGAAATAAAAAGATGTAACTAGCTGAAAAACTGTCATTATCTGCAGATGATAGAATCATTGATCTAGAAGAACCAACAGAATCAACAAACTGTTAGAACTAATTTCTCTAAATCAATAATAACCAACTAGAAAATGTAATAAAAATAAAACACTATTCACAGTAGCAACAAAAACTGTGAAGTAACTAGGACTAAATGTAATCCAGTATGCTTAAGACTTCTATGAAGTAAACTTTAAAACTCTAGTAAAGGATATAAAGAAAATCTAAGTAAACAGTTTTACCTTCTTAAACGGTACAACTCCGTAGAATAATAACTTATTTTGGAAAAAACTAATAGACAATATAAAGAAGATCTAAATAGATTAAATGTCATGCTTTTGGATGGTACAACTTTATATTATAACAATGTTTCTCTATATTCATCTATAATTTTAAGTAATCCAACTCAAAATTGCAGTTGGACATTCTGAAGAAGATGATAAGTTGACTCTTAAATATGAATAAAAATCAACTTAAAAAATACGAGTATTGGGAATTCCCTGGCGGTCCAGTGGCTAGGACTCCGCGCTTCCACTGCAGGGGGCAAGGATTAGATCCCTGGTTGGGGAAGTAAGATCCTGCATGCCATGAGATGCTGCCAGAACAAAAAAAACAAACAAGCAAAAAATATGAGTATAGAGGTAGAATTTTCCATACCTGATATTAACAGAATTTTGGCGCTTAATACCTGATGAATAAATTTTTGGCTCAAGAACAAAGAGACCAGTGGAATAGAATAAAGAATTTAGAAACAAAAATTTATCAGAATCAAATGTATACTAAAGAAGGCTCCAAAAATTCATTGAGAAATGAAGATTGCTTTCTTGCTTGATTGATCAATTGATTTGTAGATGATGTTGAGGAAACTGGCTCACTCTGTGGAGCAATATAAACTGAATTATTACCTAACATCATCACTATATTGAGAAATACAAACTGGATCCTTACCTAACATCAAATACAAAGGGGTATTCTAGATGGGTTAAAGACTTAAAGGTAGGGGTAGGGGGAAAGTCACAGAAGAAAAATTCAGAGAATATATTTATGTCCTAGGAGCAGGGACAGACTTTTTTTTTTTTTTTTTTTTTGCGGTACGCAGGTCTCTCACTGTTGTGGCCTCTCCTGTTGCAGAGCACAGGCTCTGGATGCGCAGGCTCAGCAGCCATGGCTCACGGGCCCAGCTGCTCTGCGGCATGCGGGATCTTCCCGGACAGGGACACGAACCCGTGTCCCCTGCATCGGCAGGTGGACTCTCAACCACTGCGCCACCAGGGAAGCCCTGGGACAGACTTTTAAACAAAATTTAGAAAACACAAACCATGAGGCAAAATGCTGATGAATTTGATTACATCAAAATTAAAGCTTTCCAAAACTCCAATGAGGTACCACTTCACACTCACTAGAATGGCTACAATGTAAAAAAAAGTGGAAAATAATGAGCAAAGAGGTGGAGAAATTGAAACCATTGTACATTGCTAGTGGGATTGTAAAATGCTTCAGCCATTGTGGAAAATAGTTTAGCAGTTCTTCAAAAAGTTAAACATAGAATTACCATATGACCCTACAATTTCACTCTTAGCTATATATTCCAAAGAATTAAAAACAAGTGCTCAAACAAGTACATTGACATGCATATTCATAGCAGCCCTCTTCATAATAGCCAAAAGGTGGAAATAGCACTAATGTCCATCAATGGAAGAATGAATAAACAAAGTGTGGTCTACCCATAAAATGGAGTATTACTCAGCCGTTAAAAAAATGAAGTAGTAATATATGCTATAACATGGATGAACCTCCAAAACATACTAAACGAAAGAAGTCAGACACAAAACGACGTATTGCATTATATGACCTATCCAGAATAGAAACATTCATAGAGGTCAAACAGATTGGTGGTTGCCAGGGCTGTAGGGGACGCAGCATGGGGAGAAACTGCTTAATGCAGAAGGGTTTTACTTTGGGCTGATGTTTGGAACTAAATAGAAGTAGTAGTTGCATGACATTGTGAATGAACATGTCAGTGAATCGCTCACTTTAAAATGGTTAATAGGGACTTCCCTGTTGGTCCTGTGCGTAAGACTGCGTGCTCTCAATGCAGGGGATCTGGGTTTGATCCCTGGTCGGGGAACTAGATCCCGCGTGCATGCCACAACTGAGTCCACATGCCGCAACTAAAAGAGAAAAGATCCCACATGCCGCAACAAAGACCCCGCATAGCCAAAATAAATAAATAAATATTTTTTAAAGATAATTAAAAAACTAAAATTGTTAATAAAAGTCTTGGTGGAAGTATTAAAAAAAAAAAAAGCTTTCTATCCAGAGAAAAAATTAATAGACAAATAATAGAATTAAAGAAGATTACTTGTACTCATAAAAACTGACAATGGATTGATATCTAGAATATACCAAAAAATTTTGCAAATGAACAAGAAAAAGAGCAATCGCAATAAAACAATGGGCAGAAGAAACCAAAAGTTGATTAAGATATGAAGAAATGTTAACACTCATTAATAATCAGCGAAATGCAAATTAAAACAGCAATGAGATATTAATTTACACCTATTAGATAGGAAGAAAATTAGCAAGTTGAATGTGTACTAAGTATGTGTATAGGCGGATACATCTTAGATCATGTTCCACAGAAGCAGACGTTGAGATATGGACTTATTTGCCAGTGATGTAAACACTAAGGAAGTCTTCCCAGGATGAACTGGTAAGGGAGTGGGGAATACAGGACAGAAAAAAGAAACCGATGCAGCCAAAAATGAATAAATAAATAAATATTTTAAAAAAGAAAGAAAGAAATGGGACCTAATTAAAAGCTTTTGCACAGCAAAGGAAACCACCAACAAAATGAAGAGACAACTTCTTAAATGGGAGAAAATATTTTAAAATGATATGACCACTAAGGAGTTAATATCCAAAATATATAAATAGTTCATATAATTCAATATCAACAAACAAACAAACAAACATCCCAATCAAAAAATTGGCAGAAGATCTGAATAGACATTTTTCCAAAGAAGACATACAGATGGCTAACAGGCACAAGAAAAGATACTCAAAATCTTTAGGTTGTTTCCATGTCCTGGCTATTGTAAATAGTGCTGCAATGAACATTGGGGTACATGTGTTCTTTTGAATTGTGGTTTTCTCAGGGTATATGCCCAGTAGTGGGATTGCTGGGTCATATGGTAGTTCTATTTTCAGTTTTTTAAGGAACCTCCATACTGTTCACTCCACAATTGATATTGGCTCTATCAGTTTACATTCCCACCAACAGTACAAGAGGGTTCCCTTTTCTCCACACCCTCTCCAGCATTTAGGGTCTGTCATACAGAGTGAAGTAAGCCAGAAAGAGAGAAATATCGTATATTAACGCATATATGTGGAATCTAGAAAAATGGTACAGATAAATCTATTTGCAGGGCAGGAATAGAGACGTAGATGTAGAGAAGGGACATGTAGACACGGGGTGGGGGAAGGGGAGGGTGGGACGAATTGGGAGATTAGGATTGACATATATACACTACCGTGCATAAAATAGATAGCTAGTGAGAACATGCTATAAAGGACAGGAAGCTCAGCTCAGTGCTCTGTGATGACCTAGATGGGTGGGATGGGGGTGGGGTAGGAGGGAAGTCCAAGAGGGAGGATATAGGGGTATACATATAGCTGATTCACTTTGTTGTACAGCAGAAACTAACACAACATTGTAAAGCAATTATACTCCAATAAAAAAAAGAAAGGCTAGCATCAAAAATTCTACAAATAACAAATGTTGGAGAGGATGTGGAGAAAAGATAACCCTTGTACAACTGTTGGTGGGAATGTAAATTGGTGCAGCCACTATGGAGAACAGTATGGAGGTTCATCAAAAAACTAAAAATAGATTTGCCATATGATCCAGCAATTCCACTCCTGGGTATATATCCAGAAAAAAGGAAAACACTAATTCAAAAAGATACATGCACCCCAGTGTTCATAGCAGCACTATTTACAATAGCCAAGATATGGAAACAACCCAAGTGTCTATCAACAGACGAATGTATAAAGAAGTTGTGGCTTATATATACAATGAAATACTACTCAGCTATAAAAAAGAATGAAATTCTGCCATTTGCAGCAATGTAGATGGACCTAGAGGATATTATGCTTAGTGAAATAAGTTAGAGAGAGAAAGATAAATATTATATGATATCACTTATAAGTGGAATCTAAAAAGTAATACAAATGAATGTATATGCAAAACAGAAACAGACTCATGGATATAGAAAACAAACTAGTGGTTACCAAATAGGAGAGGGGAGAGGGGAGGGGCAAATTAGGAGTATGGGATTAAGAAATACAAACTACTACATATAAAATTGATAAGCTACAATTATATATTGTATAGCACAGGGAATTATAGCCACTATCTTGTAACAACTTTTTTTTTTGGCCGCGCCATGTGCAGTTTGCGGGATCTTAGTTCCCCAACCAGGGATTGAACATGGGCCCTCGGCAGTGAAAGCACCAAGTCCTAACTGCTGGACCACCAGGGAATTCCCAACTTTTAATGGAATATAATCTGTAAAAATACTGAATCACTAAGTAGTATGCCTGCAACTAATATAATATTGTAAATGAACTATACTTCAATTAAACAAATAAAATAAGCCATTATTAATAAATTATAGCACCTTAAAAATAATAAAACACATTTTTTAAGTAGTATTGAATTTTGTGGAATGAATATAAATTTTTCTTAGATAAATAAGGATGGAAAATATTTTTATTGAATGATATAGTTCTATAAAATTGGTATTTAAAAGCAAGGAAACATTCATAATATTAACAAGCAAGATATTCTGTGGGATATATCTGCATATTCTTCTAGTAATTACCCTTAAAATTTCAATGTGCAGTTTTTACAAATTTAAGAAATATACTCCTGAACAGATGGAGTTAAAAAGGAAGACTGTTTACTTCTGAACTCTTCCCTGCCACTTTCCCTGCTATCAAGCAGTATTTTGGTTACATCTTGTCTTTTTGGTAACTATTCATTTTGATAGAATTTAAAATTTAGAGAAAAGTTGTAAGAATGGTATCTACCCTTAACCCAGACTAAACAGTTGTGTACATTTTCCCCCCTTTGCTTTATCACAGGTTTTCAGAAATTTGAGTATAATGTTTCTCAGTCCCATTTTCTTTTTGTTTATTCTGCTTTGGGTTTGTTGAGCTTCCTGAATCGGTTGATTGATATTTTTCTTCAAATTTGGAAACTTTTCAGCCATTATCTCTTAAAATATCTTCCCTTCCCCACTTACCAGGGCCTCCAATTACACATAGGTTAGACCATTTGATATTGTCCTACAGGTCATGAGGCCTTGTTTATTTTTCTTATGTATTTCATGTGTTCTCTATATGCTTCAGTTTGGATATTGTTCATTTTCTTTTGTTATGTTGTCAGATTTACTGAGATTTTCTTCCTTTGTATCTAGTATGCTATTAAGCCCTTTAGTGTAATTAGATGTTGTATTTTTTTCCTATGGAACCTGTTAGACTCACGACATTCAGTGATAAAAAGCCATACAAGCATTTTTACTATGCCAAATATTCAAAAATTAGTGTTATTGAATGTTTTAATTGTGTGAATTGAAGTATCTGACCAAACAGTTTTTGAACAGGGTAATGTGTTTCTCTTCCATGTGTGAATATTTTCCCCTATATTAATTGAGGTTTTGATTGGGTTAGGTTTTAATCTCATATAGTGTATGCCTATATGTTTTTTCTTTTTTTAAATTGAGTTATGAAACTTCCCAGGAGAACTTCCAGAAGTGCTCATGGACCAACATAGAATCTCCTACATCCCCTAAAGGTTATCTGTGGGCCAACTCTAGCACCCCGTCAACTGGTGCCTCTCCCCTAAAGTCAAAGTCTCAGGTAAAAGTTAAAGTCTGTACGTGTTGAGGAGCTGCCTAAGACTATGCAGTAAGAAAGAAGAAGGAAGACTGTTCTCTACTCTGATCTCCAGCATATTGGTAACCACTCAAAGATGTCTGGACATGTAAGGGGTAGAGGCCAGGCACTGGGGAAATTGATTGGATTCCTTGCAGATCCAATCACGTAAAGTGCAAATGTTGTTTTAGTCACTACTTAGAGGCTATTTTCACATCCCAAATTATGAATTTGAGCACCCGAAATGCATGTAATAATGTAATAACTATTAATTTGATCAGCTTTCCAATAACTGTTTAGCTATATTGGCTTCCTCAAATCCAAATCAATATCTTTTCCCCTTAGCTTATATTTACACTGGTCCTAAAACTCAAAGTTTCTCTGTTATCTGCTTATGGATTCCTGAAGCATCCCTTCCCCAAAGTTTTTATTCCCAGGAATCATCAAAGTCCCCCAGCTGTTCTCATTAAGGACTTCCAATTTGTTACCATCGGAGGGCGACTTTCAATAATTTCCTGGGGGCTTCCCTGGTGGCGCAGTGGTTGGGAGTCCGCCTGCCGATGCAGGGGACGCGGGTTCGTGCCCCCGTCCGGGAGGATCCCACGTGCCGCGGAGCGGCTGGGCCCGTGAGCCATGGCCGCTGGGCCTGCATGTCCGGAGCCTGTGCTCCACAGCGGGAGAGGCCACAACAGTGAGAAGCCCGCGTAACATACACACACACACACACACACACACACACACACACACACACACACACACACAAATTCCTGGATCCAGGCTCCCTCTTGGGGTATAATTCTAAATTGTTCCCTAATATCATTCCTTTCCTCTTCCATTAAATCTCTGTACGACACAGTCATTTTCCCAGACCTACTATCATCAAAAACATCTCCCCAACCTTTTCCTATCCTAGTCCCAAGTGTAAAAGCAGTTAGGTCCATATAAAATCAGAGAGATATTTTTCTTTTCTTTTTGTATAAGACTAGTTTTGACATTTCAGATCTCGTGTCTTCCCCTGAGTGTCAATCTCTCTTCATTCATCTACTGATATGCCACTAGTTTGCCTTCTATCATTTCTAAAACTAACATTTTCAAGCCATAGTTCTCTCTTCATTTGAAACACCCAGTTGGTTGGCCCTGCCTGCTGATCAGGGCATTCCCACTGTTTCTGGACCAGCCTAACTCCATAAGTAAAGGCATACCAGATGCAGGCTCCCTATAGTGAATTTTCAGCCTTTCCAATGGTATTGTTTCATTCTTCTTGTAAGAATAGACCTCTTCCTCTTCATCTAGTCATGGCTATACTGCTATGGTATTCACAAATGTGATTGGCTCAAAACTAATAGACATATCAGAGCCAAACTGAGAGCACAGAGCAGAGGTGGGTAGGGAGGGAAATGCCTCAAGGAGGCTGTTGATAAGCCACATAAAACCCTCGATTCTGGTTCCACGCTGATTTTTGCTCACACCTACTTCTTCTTTAAGAACAAGATAAAAAGGGAGAAGGTTTGGGATGGCTATTTAGTACCACCAACGATGCGTAGCAATAATAAATCAAGCCCCCAAACTCACATAGTCTACTTGGAATTTTTCAGCAGGGTTTTCAGTTACTCATTCAATCAACAAATATTTGCCGAGTGTCCACTGTGTATCAAATAGTACTCTTCCAAGCACTGGGGAGATAGTAGTGAAGACAGCATGCAAAATCCTTGCCACATTACAGTGTACATTCTTCTAAAGGAGATGGATAATAAATTTAAAAGTATATAAATTCAGGTAAATCGAAGGGCTTTGAAGAATAATAAAGCATAATACAGAGATACAATTTCATTGGGAGAGAGTACCTATTTGGAGTGGCTAAGGAAATCCTGTCTTATAAGGTGACACTTGCCCAGAAAAATGAATGGAGTGAGGGTGTAAGTCATTGGAAGTTCTTGGTGAAGAGTGTTCCAGAGACTAGAATTAACAAAAGCCCTGAAAGGGAATGACCTTAGCGTGTTCAAGGAATAGCAAGAAGTCCAAGATGGCAAGAGTTGCTGCCATGATGGAGAGCCTAGAAGGAGATGAAGTTAGGGAGAAGGGTGATCTTGTATAATATAGTAAAGAGTTTGGGTTTTATTTTAAATGTGATAGGAAGTATTGAGAGGGTTTGAGCAGGAAAATTCTGTAATTTTTTAATTTTTCATTTGAAAAAGATCTATCTACAGAAATACATTTGCTTCTTTCCTTCCCCTTCTCCTGTGTGTTTAACACTGTCTCTGGGTTTAACCAAGTGTTCATGAGGACATAAGGGAAGCAGGCCCACCATGCAAACTCAGGGAAATGGAATACTTGGACCATAATTCATAGACTCTTTCTAAAAGCCTGAGAAAGATCACTTAGAATTCTTTCTTATCAAATGTCTTTGATTTCTTAAGGGAAATAGAGCTGATAAGACCTGCCAACAGGCATCTAATCTGTGCCTGACATATTGTTCACTTCCTAACATTACTTCCCCTTTTCCTCATCTCCTGCAAAGGAGATTCATCACAAAGAAAGCTGCAATTGTTTTTAGGCAGCCCATAGTGAAAGGAAGCTTTGGCTTGGACCAGGGTGGTTGAAAGGCAGTCAGATTTGGAACACATTTGGATAATGGAATCAATAGGTCTTGACGATGAATAGATTGGATGTGTAGTTGAGGGAATAAGAGGAATCAAGGATAACTCCAAAGCTTTCTGCCTGAACAATCGAATAAATGGCAGTGCCACCTCTTGAGATGGGAAAAACTGAGGGAGGAATGATGGGGAGGGAGAATCAAGAATTATTTTGAACTTGTCAAGTCTGAGATATCTGTTAGCATCCAAGAGCAGATGTAAACTGCAATTGCATCTCGTCCCCAACCAGAATGTAAGCTCCAAGAGGATAGGGATTTTTGTCTGTTTTGTTTACTACTGTATTCTTGGAGCCTAGATGAGGCGCTGGCACATAGCAGGGTTTTTTGTTTTGTTTTTTTAAATAAATTTATTTATTTATTTATTTTTGGCCACGTTGGGTCTTCGTTGCTGCATGCGGGCTTTCTCTAGTTGCAGTGAGTGGGGGCTTCTCATTGCGGTGGCTTCTCTTTGTGAAGCACGGGCTCTAGGCGTGCAGGCTTCAGTAGTTGTGGCACGCGGACTCAGTAGTTGTGGTTCACGGGCTCTAGAGCGTAGGCTCAGTAGTTGTGGTGCACAGGCTTAGTTGCTCCACGGCATGTGGGATCTTCCTGGACCAGGGCTCGAACCCTTGTCCCCTGCATTGGCAGGTGGATTCTTAACAACTGCGCCACCAGGGAAGTCCCACAGCAGGTGTTTGATAAATATTTGGCATTTGCTGCATGAATGAACAAATAAATGAGTAAATGTGAGTCTGAAGCTTTCATAGTTTGAAGTCCTGACCTGTAGCCATTGCTGAGCAGAATGATAAAAAGCAAATGGTGGCAACAAATACCATATATTAATACCTAAAATAGTGAGAGAAAGCCATGTCTGAGGGGCCTCTTCCCTCTATCAGAAATCAAATTCAAATTTCTGGATTGGCCTGCCACATGGAGAAAAGGGAGACATGGAGAATAGAGGGCCAGAGCCTGAACAGAGGAATGAGTGAAACCATTTATGTGAACATCTCCTTTCTCCTGGTTCTCCAACCTCTGGCCACTCCTTTTTGGCATTCTTTACACCATCCACTTGTGATGTTCTTCTTTTAGCGTTTGCTTTATCTGAGCCTCTGTCCCGTGCCTTAGTGTCTTTTCAGCCCACCGTTTCTCCTGCTTAAGCTCATTGGCTCCAATACTTTCAGCTAGCATATATACTTGATGCTGATTCCCAAATGTGTAATTCTTTCCCAAAAGCATATTTTAAGCCATTTACTCGACACTGTCCCCACCTGCATCTCATACTCAGTGGACCAAAACCAAAATTCATCAACTGACTCCATCTTCTTTATGCTACATTTTAGTAAATTGCGCCCACATTCACTCAGGTAACTGAGCTAGAAATGTGACTATAATATTCATGAGCCCATGGATCCAACCGGTTACCAAGTCTTATTAATCCCACCTTTCTAACATCTTTCAGATCTCCTTCTTTTATCCTTCTTCATTGCCACTACCTTATTTTAGACCTTATATCAGTTCAGGCTTTTTAGGTTGCAATCAACAGAAACAAACTGACTAATTTAAGCAAAAAAGGGGTATTTATTTGAAAAGACATTGGGAAAGCTCACAGAATTGGAGGGAAAACTGAATAACCATGCTTCAAGGAAGACTAGATCTGAGGCGTTTCTGGGGACCTTAGCAGGTGGAGCTCAAACTTGTCTGGGACACTGGGTAAGGTAACTCAGCTACAATCATCTTTCATCTCTCTGTCTTTATCAAACTTTCAAATTCCTAGTAGAAAAAATCTGGTTGGCCATCTTTGAATAAGTCATCCAGGGCTAGGAAACAGGGGTGAGTGGCAAAAATTGCCATACACCCTTCTCAAACCTTCCTCAATACTAACTAGCTTTCTCAAATGCCTCTGCATCTTTCCAATCTATAGTTCACATGGCCACCATTTTTGTATTTTAAAAATATATACTGTTCAAAGTATCCCTACTTAACATCCCTCCATAGTGCTTTATTATTCATAGAATAACCTACAAGCTTCTTCTAGGGACTTCACTCTAGGATTTAGACCCTGGCTTCCTCTCTAGTCTCATCCCTTGCTACCATTTCATTAAATCTTTTTTTAAAAGTTAATTAATTTTGGCTGCGTTGAGCCTTCGTTGCTGCGCGGACTTTCTCTAGTTGCGGCGAGTGGGGGCTACTCTTGGTTGCGGCGCACGTGCTACTCATTGCGGTGGCTTCTCTTGTTGCGGAGCACAGGCTCTTGGCACGCGGGCTTCAGTAGCTGTGGCGCACGGGCTCAGTTTGTGGCTCACAGGCTCTAGGGCGCAGGCTCAGTAGTTGTGGCGCTCGGGCTTTGTTGCTCTACGACATGTGGGATCTTCCTGGGCTCGAAACCATGTCCCCTGCATTGGCAGGCGGATTCTTAACCACTGCGCCACTAGGGAAGTCCCTTCATTAAATCTTATGTTCCAGGCATACTGTGGTTACTGGCAATGCTCCTAAACAAGACATGCTTTATTCTATGTTCATGTTTTAGCTTGTGTTGCTCCCTCTTTCTCAAATGCCCATTTCCTCTTCTTTTCACCTGGTTGACTCATACTCACCTTTCCAGGCTCACTTTAGGGACTAGTTCCAAACCTCTCCCTGTCTCTCCTCATCCAGGTTAAGTGCTCTTCCTCTCTACTCCGCTAGCATCCTGAACTTCTCTCTAACATGCCCATTGCAACGTGTTGCATTCCACTCTTTCCTGATCTGTCTTCTAGGTTAAACTGTGAGCTCCTTGAGGTCGAAGAGTACATTTAATTTTTATTTAGTTCCCATTACCTACGACAGTGCCTAACATGTCATAGATGTTTGGCAAATATATTGAAATAAACAAATATTGATTTTGAATGCCTAATGTATAAAGCACTGTGGGTGGAACAAACATAATATATATATAATTCATATTTCACTTTCAAGGAGCTTACTGCCTAGGGAGCAAACAACCTGCATATAAGAAAAGTATACATAGAATAACAATTTACTATATAATTGCATGCACAAAAAAACAGTACCTGCATGCTAGAATTTGGGATTAGATTGATGTGGAAAGTCTTCTCTGAAGAAGAAAGGCCTAAGTAGTAACATAAGTAAAGAAGAAGACTCAAATGGTTTGAAGAGGTTGGGGAGAGAGTTTTAAGTTTGGAGAATAAGAGAAATAAATGTTCACTATGTCTGAGGAAAAGGGTAAAAACATTGGCTAAGGCAGAAGTTGATTAAGATACAGTGAAAATATATCCTTACTGTATAGCACAGGGAACTGTATTCAATATCCTGTGATAAACCATAATGGAAAAGAATATGAAAAAAAAATGTATATATATATGTAAACTGAATCACTTTGCTGTACTGCAGAAATTAACACAGCATTGTGAATCAACTATACTTCAATAAATTTTTTTCAAAAAGATACAGTGAAAGGGTCAGTGTGTGTGTATGTTGGGGAGTCATAGGTTAGAAAAACAAACTGGAGCAGATTATAGCAGATTTTGTTGAAAATCTTTGGACTTTTCATTCTCTGACTGAACATAGAACACCTCAGCATTCTAGATTGCCTTTTCATCACAAATTCCCTGTGTCTCCGCTAGAATATTTTCAAAATGGACAGTTTCCATGTCAAGGAATTTCCCCTTCTTCCCTGAACTAAGCTTTCCTAATGTCCTTCAAGGTATTGTACACTCCATCTTTCTATTCTTATTTTAGATGTAGTTTTTGTGTTTGTGTGATGTTTTTCCCCACACTGGTTTGCAGACAAACAGCACAAGCCTTATATCCCCCAATTTGTTGGCTCCTACTTATTTTAGTTTCAATATACATGTGAGCTGGATTCACCATTCCAGAAAAACTAAAGGTGAGAAAAGGGTGAAAAGCTTATTAGTCTATTTCCCTTGAAGGGAAGTTTCAGAGGTTAACTCAGTCTAGTGATAAACTCTAGATAGTCATATTTAGGGTTTGTGTCTAGACACTCAAACTAGACATAAAGCCTGAGCAATCACCTATCAAAACTATTAACATTAATATAGATCTTTCCTCCAAACCCATAGGCTTTATAGGAGCTTGGGCTAATAGGCCTTATCAAAGCTCTCCTTAATTGTCAGGGCCCCCATTATTTGATCTCATCCTACCTCCCCACTTTTATGTCTTACCACTTCAAACAACAACAGCAAAAAAACAAAATAACCTTCCAGTCAGGACTAATATCTGGAAAAGTATGATTATATTGAGAGGGGAGGTATACATTAAAGGATGGCTACTCTTCCAAACTTCTCCCACAACTGACACGTGAATTAATTTTATTTCAGCTCTTTATATAGGTAAATCTCACCACTGTCATGGAATTAGAACGTCACCTTTAAATCATTTGGTTAACTCTATTTTTACAGATGAGGAAATTGAGGCCCCAAGAAATGAATTGACTTACCTAATATGTTAGCATGTATTTGTCATTATTGTTTCATATTTAACAATCACTTTCTCTTCCCTCCCCACATTTACCAACTAAACTTAAGTTCTTGAGGGCAAGGATCATCATGTCTTGTGCATTTTCTGCCTTCACAATGGCATCAATAAGTCTCCTCTTGTTTTCACACAGGATCAAGAATGGGGCTGAGCACAAAGAATATGCTAAGAAAAGAATGTTCGGATTGAACTGAACCCCTGCAGAACGTGGACTATTTAGAGGCACTGAGTTTGGCCTCTGGGTGAATATTTGCCTTGGGTTGGCCCACTTAGCAGTGAACAGTAATGGGCCAAAAGAGACAGGCCAAGTGTGTAGTCTTTTTTGCCCAACCAAGTTATGAATACCTTCTTATACAGACTCATTTTGTAGTCCATATCACTTTGAAAAGTACTAGTCACAGAGTAGACACTCATTAAAAACGTTTTAATTGACTTACTGTCCTTGGATCAAAAATCAGATCTTGATCTGTGCTTCATACAGCAACTAGAGTAGCTTTACCAAAAGAAAAATGCCGGGCTGTCAAATATGGACACTGCTGGGCTGAAGAAGCATTTTTCATGCAGTTCTATGCCTTAACTTGGCCTTGAACAAGAGTATCTGGGATCCTGTGCTGCCTCTTAGATACCAAAGAATCATTTTGAAAAGTGCTACAATAAAGCCTATAATATAGTGTTAATTATTAGATAACTTAAGGTAATAGTACACATCAAAAGGGCACCAACTCTACGATGTTAAGTGGGGGTGAATTTATTTTGGTCTACCCACAATGTGTCACCCTCTCTCCTGGGGACTATTTTTAAGACCTCTGGCCTGAGTTAATGATGCAGCTGGTGGCCAGCAATAGATGGAAGTGAGCCATCCTTGGATGGGATTTGATCCTGGATTTGGGATTATTTATACCATGCTATAGCCCGTTGACCTATCAACTACATAGCTTGGCCATTTCTACTTTTCTTGTTTTGGTCTTTACTCTGCCACCCTCATTTTTAAAGGAGAGAGGTTTAGTTGAGGTAGTTCCAGGGTCCTACTTAATTTAAGCTAGTTTAACCTCCAAAGAGAAAGCAGGCTATTTATTTTAAGTAACCCAATCTTACTGATGAGCATCTTTCACTATGTTAGGGCAGTAAATGGGTTTAGTAAGAATTGGTCAAGGAATCCAAAATACTTTGTTACTAAATATTGCAACTTTTGCCCTTTTTCTCCAAAGGGAACTGGTATCTGGAGAAGAGGGAGATGGGAAAGTAAATGAAAGTTTAGATTATGAGAATATTTACCACTGATGATTGTTTTTATTACCTTAATTCTAGGTAAGGAAACTTAGATGTGGTTGGGTACATGAGGGAACCAGTAATCCAAGCATGGTCATTAAGAATTGGAAATTTAGTTGGGAAGTTCCACTAACTGTATCCCTTCTCATGGAATCATTGGCTAATTATTGGCAAGGGCAGAGCTGTTTCCATGTGGAGAAGAGTATGCAGGTAGACATTCAAAACCGTAGGTGGTCTTTAAGGGTATTATGATTGTCCAGTTGCCCAAAAGAATTTGCCTAAGCAGTCTACTAGGCCAGTTCCTTGAGTGGTCTAAAATTCCTATTTTTTTTTTTTAAATTGAGGTATAGTTGATGTACAATATTATATAAGTTTCAGGTATACAACATGGTGATTCACAATTTTTAAATGTTATATTCCATTTAAAGTTATTATAGAATATTAGCTATATTCCCTGTGTTGTACAATATATCCTTGTAGCTTATTTATCTTATACATAGTACTTTGTACCTCTTAATCCCCTACTCCTATCTTGCCCCTCCCCCTTCCCACTCCCCACTGGTGACCACTATTTTTTGTTCACTATATCTGTGAGTCTGTTTCTTTTTTGTTATATTTCCTAGTTTGTTTTATTTTTTAGATTCCACATATAAGTGATATCATATAATATTTGTCTTTCTCTGCCTGACTTACTTCACTTAGCATAATACTCTCCAAGACCATACATGTTGTCGCAAATGGCAAAATTTCATTCTTTTTATGGCTGAGTAGTATTCCATTGTACATATATACCACATCTTCTTTATCCATTCGTCTGTTGATGGACCCTCAGGTTGCTTCCATATCTTGGCAATTGTAAATAATGCTGCTATGAATATTAGGGTACATGTATCTTTTTGAATTAGTATCTTCAGGGGTTTTTTTGGATATATACCTAGGAGTAGAATTGCTGGGTCTCATGGTAGTTCCATTTTTAGTTTTTTTTTTAGGAACCTCCATACTGTTTTCCATAGTGGCTGCACCAATTTACATCCCCACAGTGTATGAGGGCTCCCTTTTTTCCACATCCTCTGCAACAATTGTTATTTGTGTTCTTTTTGGTAATAGCCATTCTGACAAGTGTGAGGTGATAGCTTATTTTGGTTTTAATTTGCATTTCTTAAAACCCCTATTTTAGAAGAAATCAACTTATTAGTTGTCACCATGTCTTCAAGAGGTCCCACTTGATTAACTCTTCACACTGAAGAGCCCAGCATGCAGGCTGAATAATGAGTCCTGTTCTTTACTACCCATACATACGCAATCAGTGATCACCCAAACTGGGCTCTTCTAAGTCATGTCCCCAAACTTCATTGAGAGAGGTTGAGAACATGTAGAAGACCAAGACTCTGAGTAAGAAAAAAATAATTTGATATTCTGCCTCTTTTTCAGGTTTCAGTATGGCAAATCAAAGACTTCAAGAACTAGCCCAGTTAAATTTGAGAAAGAAACAATTGTTGATAGTGATGAGGTAAGAAAGAGCATTAGCAATGTTCACTTATAATCTTTCTTTGGAATTGCTTAGACTACTTTATAAGCTGGGTCTCACAAACTTCATGTTGAAAAGCAAAAAGGGGTCAAGATTTATATAGAAAGCAACGTTAATTTATCTAACTTTATGAAAGAGAAACAGAGACATAGAAAAGGGAAGAGACAGGGACATATCAGCAAAGAATCAAAACCCAGGGACCAGAAATCTATTTTAGGGGATGAGCGAGTGTTAAGCCCTGACTTAAACTTGATTTTGTGGTCACTTCTTGCAACAAAACTCCTTTGGATAGCTTGGTTGCTTCCCAAGGTTTATCATATTCAAGTGAATTTTCCAGGTCAACTTTTATTTCATCAGCCAGAGATAGTACAATTCAACATAAAACTAAAAACATACTCCAATTTGGACATTCTTATGGATTTAGTCAACTACTGGAGACTAATTTGGAAACAAGATGCAATACCTTAGAAAAATTTGGGAGTAAAAACATTTTTCCCAGAGACTTTCCCCAAAAAATTAATTAAAAAAAACAACTATAAAGGAAAAGTCTTCACATCTTCTCCCAAATAAATTTTCCCGAGACGTCTGTGATTCTAAATATATATGTCATATCTGTGAAGCCAGTTTTTCAAATGTATTTTTGTTTTGAACAAAGGAACTTCAGTTTTACAGAAGGTAACACAAATGAAATCATTGCAACTTTGGATTTGTCCCCTATTTCATCCCAGCATTCCTAAAAGAATGTATGGCATATCTCTGCTAATCCTCCCCACAGTCCTCCTCCAAGCCCTGGAAATTGCCAACTCCTGGCATTTTCCTCCCCTCATCACACAGTTCTGTCCCACTCTTACTATCTCCCTCTTCATTCACCTTCTTGCCGCATTCACCTGTTCAGTGTGAGTTCCCTTTCTTCTGAATCCCAGCTTACTATATCACCTCCTTGGGGGCATGGCAATCTTTAGAAATGCTCATCCACAGACAGGATTGTGCTCTTTATCTGATTCCTGATTAGGCCAAGCCCGAAGGAGATAACTCAGAGCTTTTATCTCCTTGTGTTCTTGTCCCTTTGATTTATCCTTAGATAACCTGGGGCTAAGCTAGAGGCCAGGCAACAGCCCTGGGGGTCAGCAGAAGGAGATGGAGGAGGTCCAGCAACTCTACCACCAGACATGGCACTCAAGCAATCCACCAATCACCAGCACCACCACCAGCAGAAAAACACAAAGTGGTAGACAGAAGGGTTACCAAAATTCAATTACTTTTTGCCACATTTCTGGAAGAATCATATGTCACAGAAATATTCAAAAATGCAGACTGCACCATTGTTTCTCCCTTCTGTGTGCCGCCCCCAGCCCCGAAAGCAGTTATCCCCCAGGCTTCCTTTCACCGACAACCCTTAAGTTATTGCCCTTCTGTAACTTGTTTTTCTCCTTAAAGGTTGTTTTGTTTTTCACCTGATTTTGCATGTTTTGTTTTGTTTTTTACCTGATTTCCCTTCTATAGAGATGGAAAAGGCAGAAGAAAGAGGTGTGAGCTCTAGGGATGATTTGTCCCGGTCTAAACTTTGATGCTGCCCTTGTCTATTTCACCCCTTCACTTCCTAACAGCTCCTAACATTTCACAAAGCTGGTCCACATTTCCATGTACAAGCTACCCTGTCAGGGTGCCTTAGAACCTAGCTCTCCATGCTATGGCTCTCATTCCAGAAACCCAGGGTGCAGAGCATGGAGTTCTTCTCACTTAATTTAAGTTAGAGACCAGATTTTAGCCAGACTAAGGTGAGGTAAGGAATGGAATATTGTTTAGAATAGGTACAACTTGAAATACTAATTTTGATTATTGTCTCTAGATTTTTGATGCAGTCGGGCAATCAAAATTTGTTCCAGAGAACCTTCACCATTACACAGTCCATCCAAATTTGGTAGGTGATAAAAGCATTCCCCCAAGATCTCCAACAGCAAGTTTCAGCTGAGGCCCACTGCAGAGTATCCCAAGTGCCTCCAAGTGTCACCAGCTTCTGTGACTGTGCATCCTCCTAGGACAGGGAAGCAGAGCTCTCTCAGGACACTGTTGGGAATGGTGGTGAGGGAGGAGGGCGGGACTGGGAAGAAGGTGGTTCCTGCAGCTGATTTTTTTTTTTTAATTGAGAAAACATATTTCGAATCAGGAAGTGTTCTGTTCTCTCCCTCTCCCTTCCTCTCTCTCTAATCCTCCACCTTCCTCCTGCTGATGGAAAAGCAAGTTTAGTGGGCATGCCCCTTCCCCCACTACATCTTAAGTGACATGCTGTCTTTTGTGACTGCTTTTCCTTTTTTTAACTTTGTGCTTATTCTGCATATTAATGTGGTTGTGCCTGTGGAGAAACGTTGGTGGGTAGGAAGATGCAGATAAGGGCTGTGTTGGCCCCCTCAGGGCTCTCTGAACTAGGAGATTTGGTTCCTGGCAGTTTCCCTCCTCTGCCTCAGAGTGGGTTGTAGAGAAGGCTGTTTAGGTTGAACATAGAAACTTCTGCTTGTCCTGTTTTCTTGGGCACAATGTTGGGCACAACTTTTCCACAAGAATGAAGTCATCTCGCTCCTTTTAATGTGGAAACTTTTCCATCTCATTTCCCCAGCCCCTTGGTCTGTTTGCAGGGAAAAGCTCTGAGAGAAGAAAGGGACAGAGAGCTTCAGACATTTTCTATTAAACCCAGCCCCTGTCCGGCTTCTACCCCTACCCCATAGAGGCAAAAGATTAGCCAACTGATTTGTTAATCTGCTCTTGAACTAATCCCTTTGTCTCTCTGGAAATCTTTCTGTCTGCTCAGGCCCAGTACTATGAGCCTTTGAAGCCCACTGCACTGCATAAATTCCTGGCTCGAAACAGGAAAATTCAAAGCTTCACATTGAAAGTAACAGAGTATGATCAGGATAAGACCTTACTGATTATGACCAACAACCCACTTCCCTGCTCAATCGACCATCAAGGAAAGGACACGACATCAAAATACTTTTCCAGTGAGTTACTGCTCAAGGTAATGGCACCTGGGGAAGTTTCCTGGCACCCTGAGTAAGGATCCTGAAGAATTAGGAGTTAGCTTGAAGAAGGGAGCTAACCTAACGTGGAAGATGGTACTCAGGACGCAACCTCTTCCTTCTTATTCTTTGCCATATGCTTCACCAAATAGAATCTGAGAGCCTGGGAAATACTCAGAATCAGAATTGCACAAACTTCGGTCATGAAACTTCATTACACAGAGAAAAGAGGGTCTTAATTCAAAATTGTTCCTCCTTGGTCAAAGATATTTAGTTTGTAATTAACAAAGGGTAAACTAGCCACTGGCTTTCTAGTTGAGTATAAAGTAGCAACAGATAAAACAGGAAATGACGAACAAGGAACAGAAACGAATATCAAATTGGGAAAGGGGTAAAGGGTTATGCTCTATACCCACTGCTCTTGGGTGTCAGAAGGGGAGAACAGAAAATTTACTATCACAACAGCCAGATGTTTGGGACTTTGTTATACACTAGAGAAGTTCAAATTCAATTCAATAAACAATTACTGGACATACACTAAGCTAAGAACTAAAATATGAAGATGATTACAAGACAGTTTCTATCTTGAAGGAGCTTGGAGTCTAACAGGAGAGACAGATCAATAAATGAGATATAAAAAGTAATTATTATATACCAGGATATATGAATAATAAAAGAATATACAAGATACACTAATATACAGTAGAGAACAGTATCTTTATTGGAGGAAAGGAAGTAATCAAGGAGATTTTACAAAAGAGGTGACCCCTGTCCAAAAAAAAAAAAAAAGGAGAATATTCCAATCAGTGGGAAGGGCAAAGGCATAGAGACATGAGAAATTGAGGAGCATTTAGGGGAATGTAAGAGAGTAAATGGCAGGAGATAAAAGGTAAAATCAAATTTGCATTTTAGAAGACCTTTTTAGGAAGTTGAGAGAAAGGTGTATTAGTTGTGGAAGAGAAAAAAATCGGTAAGATTAGTTATATTATTACTACAATTGTCAAAGTGAGAGATGCTGAAGAATTGAATAAATCAATAACAGAGGAAATGAAGAAAATCAATTAAGAGATATTTAAGCATATGATCTAAAAAAGATCTTGACAGCCTTAAGAGTGGGCCTAATATAACAAGAAGAAATTAAATAAGTGAAAGTGTAAATTTAAAAAATCTAATTATTACAGAAATTTGATGCTGGGAGTGGAATGATCCAAGACAGACTGTTATAATAAAATGTGGTCAATATGGAATTAGTATTTCTTATCAGCTAGATGGATGGCAGTGAGAGATTCCTTTCCAAACGGATGATAAAATGCTAATATCCAGTGGTATATGCTGACAAAGGAGTTAATTAATTCATTGCCTATGGTTCCTTGGGTCTCAGAATTTGTGCCATTTGGACATAACCTCAGAGGTTGTCTCTCATGGTAGTGGATAACATACACTGAGAGGAACAAATGTCAAGCCAGGGCTGCCTTGCTCAAGGTAGAGAAGGAAATACAAGACTATCACGTAACCCTGGTGCAAGAAGAGCTTTCTTCCAACAGCTGGCACTTTGTGAGCCTTCCAGGTCACATGTGGGACCTGATCATACTCATGAGTAAATTGTGGTACCAGCCAAATTGTATTAATAGGCAGTATTAAGGCTCTGATTGTCAAAGACTGGCAGCATGGTAATTTTATGGGGCTATCTGGAAGAAGTCCAAGAAGATGGAAATGCCCAATATCTAGAATGCCTCTTTAATATTCATGCTGCATCCCTTTCTCTTACTATACAAATGTGATAATCTTTTGTGAGCCTGAGATTATGCACAAAAGAAGCATTCTTTTGCTACACCCAGACATGTGTATAAGAAGAGTGTGGGTACCAGCAATCAAGTTGAAGAATGAACCAGACATGTCTATCACAGAGATTGTTATACTCACAGCCCCTTCTAAGTGACATGGCCCTACCACAGTTTGTGAAGAATAGGATGCCCCAAAAGGTCCTATTCTGAATAACTAGACTCAATTCTCTATGCCTACCTAGGACCAGAGAAGGCCACCTGATCCAGTGAAGCAAAATTCATAGGCTGGTTAGTGACCTGTGGTGTCGATCGGTACCCCCAAATCTAACCAAACAAACAAAACCCAAAAACCAAACCAAAACCTAAACCAACTAACTGATGCCAAAATGTTGGCCTCTGTACCACCAGCACTGAATTAAATCTCGGAGACAGTTTTGGGTGAAGTGGAAAAGAATAGCTTTATTGCTTTGCCAGGCAAAGGGAGACACAGTGGGCTCCTGCCCTGAAAAACTATGTTCCAAACCTGGGAGGATTTGATGAGCAGTTTTACAGTAATGGTTCAAAGGTTACTGATAAGATTAGGGTGTGTGCAGGGCCTGCACTCCTTTAATCTCAGGTGGTCTTGAGGAGCTTCTCTGGTCCCTTTAATCTCGCCTCAGGTGGTTTCTTGCCTGCTCCTCCCTTGATTAGCGACTGTTCGAATCTTTCCCTTTTGAACTCAAGGAAGGTCATGGAGGCTAGAGGCTGGAGTCTGTTCCCTATGAACAAGAAATGGGGGACAGAAAGGCTTCTGTGCCCAGGAGCCCCACAGGGTCCTGCTCGGTTTTGTAACTTATCAACAACCAAAATCCCTGAGCTAATCATATTCTTGCTCCCAGGCATCTGAATTGGGAAAGGAAAAGACTGAGGCTGTGGGAATAAAACGTGAAAGGGCATGTAGAGGAAGGCCATAAAAACGTCAAACCATGAGGAAGAAGGTAGGGGCAGCTTGAAGTAGAAATGAATAAGCAGAAGCTGTGGGTAGGTAAAAAGATATACAGGGTAAAGTTAAGGAATGAACACTAGAGACAGAAGGAAGCAGACAGGAAGAAAGTAGGAAGCGTGTTAATGACATAATGCTAAATGATATGAGACAAGATAGACAAGCTCATGCAGTAGTGGTCCTAGATAGTGCTGCCTTGGATTCCAGATAAGTTTTTTATTTTTGTTTTTCTGCTCTAAGGTCTAGCTCTGCTAAGGTTTCTGCTCTTTTGTGGCCAGATTATTAGCTGTGTCTTAGGTCCTAGGCACACATGCTGCTACCGTAAAACCCCTATTAATTGAGGTAACTTAAATGAATTCCTGTTCCTCAAAATTGGAAGACTTTAAAGAGAATGAGTACAGAATTGAAAAGACTTGGTTCAGCAGCAAGCATTTCTAAAAAAGAGGTTTGAAAATTCTGAGCAAAAATGTTCAGTATGGGTCAATTAATTAGTTTGGTTATTTCTTCATTAATTGTCATTCTTTTATTCATTCGACAAATATTTATTGAGCACTTACTATGTACCAGGCAACGTTATGGGGTAGTAAGGATCTATCAGTGACTAAGTCAAAGTTTAATTCCAGTGAGGTAGAAGACCATAAGCAAGCCAACAATCGCACGGATAATGTATAATGTGTTAAGTGCCCCAAAAGCAGGATAAGGGAATGGAGGGTGATGGGTGTGAGTGGTGATTTTAGATAGTGTAGTTAGGGAAGGCTCTCAGAAGCAGCAATGACATTTGAATAGAGACTTTAATAGGATGTGTCCTGCAGTTGCTACAGCTAGCATATTGTTTTCATTTCAGATTGCCACACATTATATAGATATAATTATTAACATAATGTGTAAATATAAGTTGTAACTTTCTCAAATGAGTGAAAATGAGAGAAATCAGGAGAACAGTGAACCCAAAGCCATGTCATATGAAAAAAAAAAGTTCAAAATGTTGGCAATGTTGAGCCTGGAAGAGAGAGGGCGCTCAGGGGGAACGTGATAGATTTCTTCAAATTCTTTAAGGATTCTGTGGAAGAGACACTAGATTTATTCCGTTTGGACTGTAGGGTAGAAGTTACAGGGGATAGCAATCAGCTGATCAAAGATTAAGCAGGCTGGGTTTTTAGATATAGGAAGATGGACCACTTGACAGTGTTACTATGGAGGGAATAAGAGTGTCAGATGAATGGTTAGAATTGATGGTCTTTAAGATCCTTTCTGAAAGTCTTTGATTCTATGACTTTAATAATGATGAAATTATTACCTCACAAAACATCCCATTCTGTGGCCTTTTCACTGCAGACAGAGAATGGGATGTGAATGAGACAGCCAACTCCAAGAAAGGTGGGTAGAATCCCATGGATCTATTCCCCAATTTATTACCAAATGTTTGGTTTCCTAAGCAATTCACTAGTTGAATCCTTCACAAAACCTGGGAAATTTTTCTTCCATTTACTACAAATGGCTAGTGGGCAAGCTTAATTGATTACTTAGGAAACTGACCTAACTTTGTACAAATCGTCTGGCTGTGAAACCAACAGGTATTAGCCCACCCAGGGAACTGTTTTCTCTTCTTTGGGTTTCTGCATCCCTACTTCCCTCTTCGGCAGGTTTTGCTGCATGATTTTAGGGGAATGGGAGCTTAGCCCAGGAGCTTAGGTCAGTAAGTCCAGGAGACTCAGCTAACTCCCTCACTTACTCTTCTTCCCTTTGCTGCAGGAAAGTCATCAGCACAAGCCCACTGAGAACTTCTTCCTACCTCTGATGTATCAGAAAAAAAAGTTAAGATCTGGGCTGAAACCAGTCTTCCCTGTGACACTGTTGGAGGACCCTAAATCCAAGAGAGAACAATGGTTTAGGTGAAGTCCTGGCTCTTTCTTACCTTTTCCTTATTCGTGTCACTATCTCTTTTCAATATGATTTAACAAACACTTTTCAGTTGTACGGAATGTGGACAACTGTGTAATAATAGGACAGCTTCCCTACATGATCCCCAACCACACTTCTACCTTAGCAACAGAGAAACAGTAATGCAAAACTAAAGTTTTTCACAAGAATGATTTTCAAGAGTGAAGACAAGTATTCAAAGGTCCATGCTTTGAGGAAGCAACAACAAAAAATTTCTCTCGGTGCCTGTTAAGGGTTGTGATATAGGAACAATTTGCTATGTATGAGATTTGATTTGAAACTGGTTATAGGAGCAGCTTATATCTTGTTTAGAGAGGAGAGAGGAGATTCTGGAGTTCCCTCATAGGTTTACAATGCTAGGT
Organism: Stenella coeruleoalba; assembly: GCF_951394435.1. Lineage (NCBI taxonomy): Eukaryota > Metazoa > Chordata > Mammalia > Artiodactyla > Delphinidae > Stenella > Stenella coeruleoalba. Next base: position 83,523,272 of record NC_137155.1, on the reverse strand, counting down.
TCTAGAAGCATCCCTTCCACTGAACAATACTCCCGCTCTGTACCAATGAACACCCTCAAATCCTACGGTCCTTTCTTCTCCTCCAGAATCTGAGAATGCAGTGAGTGGTTCCATTAATCCCTCACCCTAGGATCTACTAAATGAGCTTTCTTTGTTAAGGTTTTCCACGGACGAGGATTTCAAGAGTGAAGGGAAGTATTCAAAGGTCTGTGCTTTGAGAAAACAGAAAAAAATGTACCCTCAGCTCAACTTTGCTCCAGTCTGTAAAAGAGATCTGAGGAGTGACGGTAAGGTCCTCTCTATCAAAACAATGGTTTATGGGATGGAGCTGTGGGCAGGAGGGACAAACTATGGGGACGAGAGATAAGGGCAAATCTCTCCTGGAGGTTCTGGGGACTAGTTTTCCTTTTAGCATGGAAGCCAAGAACTGATAGAGGCCCAAGTGGTGCTAGGCTTTCCACCCTGTTTCAATCCTCACATTTCAAGAAAGCTCTAGCATAGTGTTTTCCAAACTACATCACCTACCACTTTACTAGTTTTGGTCAATGAGTTATTTGCCCTGTTATTTACTTAATGTTTTTCTTTCAAATTATTTTTTTGTCCTAATTAATACTATATCATTGCCATCATGGGTTTGATATACTAATCACATGGGTTTTTTTTCTCTTATACAATTCTCTCAAACATTTAATCAAATTCATAATAATTACATTTTAAAAACTAATTTATTTTGGCTGTGTAGGGTCTTCGTTGCTGAGTGTGGGCTTTCACTAGTTGCGGCGAGCGGGGGGCTACTCTTCGTTGCGGTGTGAGGGCTCCTCCTTGCGGTGGCTTCTCTTGTCACGGAGCACGGGCTCTAGGCGCGCAGGCTTCAGTAGTTGTGGCACGAGGGCTCAGTAGTTGTGGCTTGCGGGCTCTAGAGCACAGGCTCAGTAGTTGTGGTGAACGGGCTTAGTTGCTCCGCGGCATGTGGGATCTTCCCAGACCAGGGATCGAACCCATGTCCCCTGCATTGGCAGGCGGATTCTCAACCATTGCGCCACCAGGGAAGTCCCATAATAATTAAAATTTTAAATGTTTATCTAAGTATCACCTAAAACTACCCAGTGGTACGCATATCACACTTCGAGGAAAACTGTTCTAGAAGGGCCAAAGGATAAGCTATGCGTCTCAGAGGTCCATGAGTCTCTTTGGGGTTGAGGCAGGACATGGCGTGGAAGAGGTTTGGGATAAGGTTGTAAGGAAGGGGTACAACAAAAACGCTCCTCACAAATTGTCATTCATTTAGCAACATTTATGGGGCACTTACTCGTGTTGGATATTTATCAAGCACCAATAATAATAGCACTTTCCATATGTAAGACATATGGATGGGCCAGGTCATGAAGGGCTTTGTATATTTGTATAAATAAGGGCTTAGGTTTTATCCAGCAGGCGGTTGGGACCCACTGAAAAATTTCAGAGCACTGAACACACATTTGTGTATTAGAAGTATAATCGATGGCTCCCCAGACTTCACCAGCCTATGGCTCCAAGATAAGGTTCATTTCTCCTACAGGACTGCTCTCCTCGAGCAGTTTCTGGAACTCCCTAAGGTATGCTTCCCTGTTCTACAAGGCCATCCTAGCGATTGCCAGCCATCCTCAGCTCAAACAGTCACAGTTCCAGAGGTATGAGGTCATATCGTACCATCCCTTACCTGGCTTCTTCAAGTGTCTCTGCTCCTTCTGTACCTATCTGCCACACCACCTGACATCCCTCCTGCCTCTCTTAACTCCCCATATACAGCTAAAACCAAGCTGTGATATTAAATAACACTTCATAGATGTGAAGAAAAATTAAAGGCTGGCAGAGAGTCATTTATCTTGCTTTAAAAGGGGACACTGTTAGGCTCAGCCTCAACCCCCCCTCAGTCCCTTCATACTCCCCAACAGGCCCCCAGCACATTATCCATTCTTGGGAGTCTCTTGGCTTACCAGCACTGTCTCTGCCTAGGCTCCTAATACCCTTGGCCCAAGGAAGGGGAAAAGGTAGCTCCTTCCCCTAAGCCTGTTTATTTTCAGCCCCCAGAATAAATCAGTAGGAACATCTATTTCCTTCAAGGGAAACTCCACATGGAAAGCAAGCTTTGAGCTTTATAAGCCAGATAAGGCAAACATAAAATAGTACATTTAGTCAGAGCTAAATCTTAAATGATACCATACGCAGGATATCAGCAGTTCAGCTTAAATCTATATTGGAAGCAGTTCAGCTTAAATCTATATTGGAAGGATTTCTCCAGTCTAGAATCTAATCTAGATTAGAATTTCTCTGATTTTTCAAGGGCATGATTCTGTTAAGGTATCCCAGTTTACATTTCTAAACAGAACACTTAACATCTCAGTCTGCAGCATTTATTAGAATTATGGTGACTTTACAGTTTCCCTCAAGAAAAATGAGTGGATATATACTTATGTATCTAAAGGGCCCATTATTGTGCTTTTCCTAAACAAAGACAATCCACTGTGAAGTTGAAACAGTGTCTCTACTTCACGTAAAAGAGAACCTAGCAACTCCTCCTTCCATCAATAATTTTCCATGTTTACCAGGCATCCAAATAAAGAAAGATTACACAGAGAATTGCTTGCTTGGTAAAAGATTACCAGGCCATGAAGGCTGGTTAGGAGACTGTCCAAGAAACAAACAGATAGGACCTGAATTAAGGTGACAGCAGTAGGAATAAGAAAACAAACTTTTTTTTTTTTTTGCGGTACACGGGCCTCTCACTGTTGTGGCCTCTCCCGTTGCGGAGCACAGGCTCCGGACGCGCAGGCTCAGCGGCCATGGCTCACGGGTCCAGCCGCTTCGCGGCACGTGGGATCTTCCCGGACCGGGTCACGAACCCGTGTCCCCTGCATCGGCAGGCGGACTCTCAACCACTGCGCCACCAGGGAAGCCCAAGAAAACAAATTTAAGGGATATTTACAAGGCATAATACTTCAAAATGGGGGGGGGGGGGAGGGATGGGAGCAAGAAGAGCCCACAACGGAGGCGTCCAAGAAGGGCATAAGTTGAAAGAGATTCTGGAAAAAGTGATGACAGTGAAGCCAAAGGTAGAAACAGTTTCTTAGTTACACTCTCGGACAGGAGAACTGAAAAGGCTAAGAGGAACATGAATATACAAGTGAAAGTTCCTTCACTTAGTTAAGCGTTATGTAAGCGTCAAAATGGCCACAGATGGAATCGTTCGAAAGGGGTGGGATTAAATAGGGAAGACCCTAAACTGGTGGGTGTTGATGAAGGGAAGAATTATAAAGAAGGTTGGAATGGTAGTCCGTGGTCCAAAACCTATCCTCTTGCTCAGAGTAAAGAGCAGCTTTCTCGGCCCTCCGAGCGGATCTCTTTTTACGTCTCACATTAAGTGTCCTAAACCCTCTGGAAATCCACATTCACGAAGGTGCCCTGTGCTTTGTTGCAGTCTCCAAGAAGTCAGGGAGCTACCTGCCAACTTCCCAGATGATTTGGGAACCATTAACCCTTTCATCACTCCTGGAGGAGAAGCCCACCAGAACCGCGCCAGGAGAGAGCGCGTTCCGCAACGGAAGGGCCCAGCAGTGGATTATAAAAAACGCCAGTGTCATTAAATGAAAACAAGCCCTACATGCCCCTCGCCTCTCTCCAGAGACTGAGCGGCCTGGAGAAGTCGCCATTTAGGGCGTGCCAACCAAATAAAATCTCACTCTGCCCTCTCCGGGCGTGGGCTGCCGGGTCGCTTGCAGGGTGGGCCGTGGTGAGCCCCCTGCAGCGACCTGTCACCGTAGGGGCGGGGACGCGGCCCCGGGGAGCCCACCCTTGGCCCCGCCTCCTCCCGGCTTGGGGAGGAAGAGAGGGCGTGGCCACGTCCCCTGGGGCTGAGAGCGGTCGGCGACGGCCGGGGAGGGCGGGCCTTCTCTCCGAGTGACGGGACCGCGGCCCAACCGGCGCCAGAGCACGGGGCCGACCTTCCTGCAGCTTCTTCCGCTTGCTGGCTGCGGCGCCTGGGACGGTGGCGGTGGGCTTGGGCGCTGGGAAGTCGTCCAAGATGATTAAAAAATTCGACAAGAAGGACGAGGAGTCTGGTACGCGCGGGGCGTCTGACGCCCACCCTCAGCCGCGGGGCCCCCTTCCCCTGCCCGCCGCCACCTGCTCTCGGGGACTGCGGACCTGGGGGCGTGGGCGCCGGTGTGCCGGCGGGCCGGAGTTGGAGCCCAGCCCCTCCTCCGACCCACTCCTCTCCAGCCGGGGGCCTGCCCCTAGCCCCTCCCCCGGGCGCCGGAGCCTCCCCTCAAGTCGCGCGCGAGCGCCCGGGCGCTCGCGCGCAGCCTCGGGCTGCTCGGCGGCCCCGCCCCCAGCCCCCTCCTCCGGCTCAGCTCCTCGGAGCCACCTGCTCCAGTTCGCCAGGGCTGGGCTGCCCACCAGAGTCCGGCCCATGGCAGGTGGCGGAGGTAGTGAGTGTGCGCTTGCGAGAGGCGGGGTGGGGTGGGGTGCTGGTAGTGCAAGGCCCACGGTGGGTCTGGGATTGACGGGACTGAGTGTGTTTGTGAACTTTGTGGTGTCTGTACCTTGCAGTCTCCCCGGGGACCTCTGCTTTGTCCACTTCCGTGCGGGCAAGCCTGCTCCGTGGTACCTAGCTCGTTTAATACTCAAGCATCCAAAAGTGAGTTGCATCTTGATAGCCGTCTTTGGTCCAGAGTAAATGAGGAAGATGCCAAGTCACCTCAAAAAACAAAAAGAAACAACCCCCCCCCCCCCAAACCCTCAGTGATTGATAGCTGCTCTAAGTGTGGTCGAGGGTTGGGTTAGTAAACCTCTGTGGCCCCTTCCAGCTTGACGTGTATCTAATTCTCTGATAAACTCCTCACAGTAAATGTTAGAAACACATAAAATAGTGCTTTCCTTTAGGGAAATCCAAAGGACCCTACCACAGTCTCATTAATTTTAGTTGTATGGACATGACAGATATTTCTAACATTCATGTAAAAAGAAGGCAGGGAAAGAATACACTCATTTCAGGCAGGGTTTCTGCAAAAGAGAAGTACAGGATCTTACAGGATAGCAGACAGAGCTAGTGTCAGAAGGATTTTAATCAGTTTGTATGCATATTAGTAATGATTATCACTGTGAAATCCAAGTGGTCACTTCACTTGGGTGAGATTTCCCAAGCATTCAGTACCCTTCTGTAGAAAGTAAGTTTGTGTAGGACAACTATTAAAGACATTTTTTTCCCCCCGTAACATAGGTAGTGGCTCCAATCCTTTTCGGCATCTGGAGAAGAGTGCTGTCTTACAGGAGGTATGGCTTGGAAGTATAGTGTGTTTTTTTCTTTTCTATTCCATTTTAGAATGGGGGACAAAGAGCCCCAGAATGCTCTGATACAAAATAAGAATTAAGGAATGCAACTGAGTTCAAAGAATATATACTTGAGGGAAAAAGAAGAGGGGTTACTTGTCATAGGAGAGTCTAGAGCTTATAGAAATGCAAAAATATGTAGACTCTGTCACATGTTGAGAATTTTAAATAAAACACCAAGGAGGTGTTTAGTGCAAGGTTATTGAAGGAAGTTATAGATATTAAGCCTATTGTATTCAAATGATGTAGATAAATATTGTGATTCTTACTTAATAGATAAAGCCCACAAGTTGAAGTAGCAGACCTAAGGGAGTGAATAGTATAGAATGGAAAACCTAGGCCACATCTAATAATTTATTATATAACATAATAAGTTGAAAACTGTAAGCAACATTATTTGGATACTGTGATTAAAATGTATAATAGTCTTTATTTAAGTTGATTTTCTGTAGTCTGTGATAGCAAAGATAGAAAATATATATAGCAATGTTTTTTGTTTCCACAGGCTCGTATATTCAATGAAACGCCCATCAATCCAAGAAGATGTTTGCATATTCTTACAAAGATTCTTTACTTATTGAACCAGGTAAATTATTTTGATTTTCCTCAGATTTGTGTCCTGGGATGGAAATACATAACATGCAGTGAAGTACTTTCTGGCAAGTGTAATTATTTATTTTTTAAAAATTCACTTAATTTTAAAATTTACCGTGTTTGATTAACATAATAATATGTAAAATTTCTTGAGGACGAGGAGTATGACAGACACTTCTTTTTTATTCATGAGGTACCAAATCAGCTAAGCACATGGTAGGATCTCAACGTTGATTTGAATTTAACAAGTATTAGTTAATATTAAAACATGTTTTTTAGATATGTTCAGAAAATAAAAATATATTGCAAAATCTTACACAAATTCCAGATAGATATTTTATCCTTTTGGGGGGAGTATATTATATTACTATTTTAAAACTTTGATTTTAATATTCAAATTTTATACAGGCATACCTCATTTTATTATACTTTATTGCATTTTTTTTACAAATTGAAGGTTTGTGGCAACCCTGCATTGTTAGATGATGGTTAGCATTTTTTTTAGCAGTAAAGTATTTTTAAATTAAGGTATGTACATTGTTTTTTTTTCAACGTAATGCTGTTGCACAGTATAAACTACAATATAGTGTAAACATAACTTTTATACGCACTGGGAAACCAAAATATTCCTGTGACGTGCTTTATTGCAGTATTCACTTTATTGCTGTGGTCTGGAACTGAACCCACAGTATCTGCAAGGTATGCCTGTATTTATTTTCCCTACTCCACCACTAGCAGTATGATTCTGCGCTTAATTGTTTTGTACCTTAATGTCTTTTTCTGTAAATGGGGATTATGCTAATACCTGTTTTATAAAGTTATAATGATTAAATGATACAATAAATGCGAAGTACTGAGAATAGTCCTGGACACATAGTAAACATTCAGGAATAGTTTTCATTCGGTCATATAGCATATATATTTATTACATACCTGCTGCGTTCTATGCACTGTTTTAGGCACTGGGGATGTAGCAGACAAAACCAACAAAAATATTTGCACTCATGAAACATAGATCCACTTGCACTTTTTTTTCTTTTTAAATTAATTAATTTATTTTTGTCTGCGTTGGGTCTTCGTTGCTGTGCACAGGCTTTCTCTAGTTGCAGCGAGCGAGGGCTGCTCTTCATTGTGGTGTGCGGGCTTCTCATTGTCGTGGCTTCTCTTGTTGAGGAACACAGGCTCCAGGCGCGCAGGCTTCAGTAGTTGTGGCGTGCTGACTCAGTAGTTGTGACGTGCGGGCTCTAGAGCGCAGGCTCAGAAGTTGTGGCGCACGGGCTTAGTTGCTCCGTGGCATGTGGGATCTTCCCAGACCAGGGATCGAACCTGTGTCCCCTCTATTGGCAGGCGGATTCTTAACAACTGCACCATCAGGGAAGTCCCCCACTTGCTCTTATCGTTATTTATTTAATTTTTTTTTCTTGTGTGTGGTTTTATTTTTTTGTTTGTTTCTTGTGTGTTTTTTTGGTTTTTTGTTTTTTTTTTGCTTCAGACTAAAAAAATCTCATGATTTTTAGTCTAGGGCCTTAGAAAATGTGAGTCTGTTTCTTAGACACACACACACACACACACACACACACACACACACACACACACACACACACACACACACACACACACACACACACACACACACACACACACACACACACACACACACACACACACACACACACACACACACACCCCCCCCCCCCCCCCCCCCCCCCCCCCACCTCAGGTGGTTTACATATGGTGCTTAGAAGACTGTGGTTTCCAATCTGAATTCCATGAGAATATTTTTACTTTACTATACTTCATGACTGAAGACCTCATCCAGAGACATGAAGTTTTGTAGCTTGCAAATGGAGGCAGAGCAACAAGAACATGCTTTTAAATAAAATATATCTATTCACAAACATATATTCTCATGTGGTATTATATTAGAAACATTTAATGCAAAGTCAGTTTGATTTAACTTTTCATAGCATATATTGTGTCCAAGTTGGGGAACTCCAGTCTATAAGCAGAATTTTGAGTAGTTAAAGTTGGTTCAGAGTAGCATGTATTTTTACATTGACCAATACTGCTTTGATGGGCAACTCATGTTGAAACATATAATTATCTTGATAAGGAAGTTACCCACACAGTCTGATAAACACAGTCAACTAGGTGAACAGATTTGGGAACTTTAGCTTTATCTTTTGCCTAGTTCTTGGTAGTGCTTTATGGAAAAATACTTCTATGTTTCTACTAGAGTTGACATATCCGTATATTCTCTGAGTTTCAAGTCAAAAAGTAGGGACTTAGGATTTACTGTACTAGTATGACTGACAAGTAGATGGGCGTCTGTATGTTCTCTAAATATGAAAGAAAGTAAGGGAAATGTCTTGATGATGAGCAAGCTGGGTACTCTGACTTAAGTAATTGTAAACTCTTATACTTTGTCTTTCATCCTAAACTTTCAGGGTTTTTCATCAAAATTTGTTTATTCTTACACCTATGACAAATAGATTGACTAGTTATATTTTTTATGAGAGCTGAAGCCCTGAAAAGTGATTGAGCCCAACATATTATATAGGATTGTTTTTACTGAAGAAGTTAACTATTGAAATGGTAATGTTTCAGGTGGTCTGTGGTCTGCAGTGTTTTGACTATTAATAAAATATTGGGTTGGCCAAAAAGTTTGTTTGGGTTTTTCTGTTACATCTTATAGAAAAACCCAAACGAACTTTTTGGCCAACCCAATAGGTTATCTAACACCTCGCTACTCAGAAATATGTGGTTCCCAGATCAGCAGCATTCGTATCACTGGGAGCCAATTAGAAATGGAAAATTTTAGGGTTCACACCAGAGCCACTGAATCAGAATCTGCATTTTGGGAAGATCCTCTGATGATTTGTTAAGCACGTTGAAGTTCTGACCCAAAGCATGTTTTTAGGGGCTTGAGCCAGTGTCTTGAGATGTATTAGCAGCCCTATAAGCCTTACTTTTATATAACTAATCTGCTGCCCTTTTGGTTGGTCCCTTTTTACCATGTTTTCTGGGATTCCTAATAGATAGTTCTTTACAGTTTAATATTTATTATGCTCCTATGATATTGTCAGGCATTGGATTATAGAAATGTAGAAGGTATGATCTCTGCTCTTAGGCAGTGTAACAATAACATCCTGTTCTGATAAGGAAGTCAATTTACTATCATTTTCTATCTCCTTGTAAATCACAGTTCTTCAGGGAATTTAAAATAGTTCCTGCTAAAAAGTTAGATACCACTGTTCTAGAACTTTCATAAAAGCATGGTGTATGATAATGGATTATTTTAAATAAGGAATGGATAAATGGCTATGTAGGTTTATAAATTAAAAGCCAGAAAAATAGCAAAGAGGCACAATGTTTATACAGAGAGTTTTTCCTGAGTTCTAAAAGATCTTTGCAGAAATAAATGGAAAGTCCTTAATTTTTGTTGAGTTTAAGAAATTGTTTTAATTTAAACTTAATTTAAATTACTTAGGGTGAACACTTTGGAACTACGGAAGCCACAGAAGCCTTCTTTGCAATGACTCGATTGTTTCAATCTAATGATGTAAGTCTTTTTTTTTTTTTAATTCTTTTAGGCTAAAAAAAGCTCCTTTTATCTGTTTTCCTTGGGGGAACTTAGAGTGCTCCAAATTAGGGAAAGTTGCTTGAAATGTTTAAAATTACTTAAAAATTTTCTCTTCATAAAATTTATAAATGTTCATTAAAGGACATATGAAAATGAAAGAATGAAAGTATATAGTTCAAAGCTGTTCACTCACAGATCTACCGTGCAGTCATGAAGACCGCTAATATCCAGCTTCTGGCGTGACACTGCGGAGGTGGACTGGTATAGAAGTCAGAGGACATAGCTATCACATCTCTAAGTTCTTAGTCAAGTTTCTTGTGGGCCTGGGGTTGCTGTTGGCAGATGAGAAGACGCGCTGGATGCAGAGTGGGGAAGGGACATGGAGTAGGGAAGAAGAAGAGTGAGGACAGACTAAAGCTGCCAGCACCTCTGCATCTGTCTCTCATTACCTTCGACCACCCTGACTTTCAAGCATAATGTGTGCTTCACTTCTGTCTTCCAAATGTGGCACATATTTCCTTTTTGCCCAGCTCTGACTCAGAACCATCAGAGAAGGGGATTGTGGGATCTGTATTTCCCAGCTTTCTGTTAACATAAATTGGCCAAATTGTGCAGTTCTTTTGGTATGTATTGCATATCATCACAGGCCACATTTTGTGCCTGACCCCGAGGATTTTATAGGATTTGAGTCTGGTTATGTGTCTAGATAGTGAGCAGTTTGGGGATTAGGTCCTCAGGAACATCGGTGTCCCATGTAAGGCAACTATCTCAGGGAAAGTCAGTGCACATTCTTCAGGCAAATGGAGCCTAATTTCCTCAGACAGGGTATGAAGGACTGCTTCTGCTTGCCCAGGAGGCTTGGAGGAATTTAGAGGTTCAAGGTACTTCACTTCATCAGAATCTGCCCATATGTCCCCATTCTGATTTTCAGGGCCCCTCTCCTTGCCAATCATGGTCCTAACTTTAACATAAAATGGCTCACAGGGGGTAAATTGAATTTGCATTGTAATTCAGTCACCTGCAGGATATACTTTTCAGAAATCTCAGCCCTGTGTCCACATGGCATGAGGCTTTTTATTAAGGCATTATGGACGTTTTCTAGTCCCTGACATAGACCTTAAGCTGTGAATTCAAAACTCCGAGCTTAGCACTTTCTTTTACCTAGTTTGCCAGTGTACTTAGAAGGAACTAGCCCATTATACAACTCATTTTTACAAAAATGTTCTATGGCAGCAACTAGTTGATTACCCAAACCTTTGTCTTCTATAGTCCTTGATTATATTTGTCTGCAGGTGATGATTTAAGTATTTTGCCACAGCATGCCATGGATGACTAGTGTCCCCTTTACCACTGGAGACAGGGTCATTAATTCCTTTTATCAAGTCAGAAAAGCAATTTCAGATTCCTATCCTTAAGGCCCTATTTCCCTTTAATCACTTCCTGTACCAAAATTTGGGGTTCAATCAGGGAAGCAGAATTGCTGTGTTCATTATTGAATTATTTATTAGAGGAATTAAACTAGAAAACGAGGCATTTCAAGCTGCTGGAGAGTGGGGTCACGGAGAGGGACTATCATAAAAGTTGTGGAAGGCTGCTTCACGTGTCTTGTGGTAGGCCAGAGGCTGTCGCTGCTCACAGGGCTGGCAGTTGGGAAGAAGAGCTGGACATGGAGCAGGGAAGAGGATGCAGAGCAGGGAAGAAATAGCGTGAGGACAAACTCGAAGCTTCTAGCACAGAGGTTGTATTAAGAGAAGAAGACATGAAGTAGTTTTCTAGGAAATGGATTGGGGAAATGTAGGATTGTTGGACAGGACGCATGGCCCCTTCAAGTTAGTGGTCATGAATTAAAGTATTCCCAGGTAGCATGGTGAATGTTTTTCTCCAGCTACAGGCTTCAGGTTAAGGCATGGAACAGTTAAAGATGGGGTTTAATCAAGATTGGGATTTTGCCATGTTAGTAAGCAGAGGGAGGAAAAAGGAAATTGAGTGATTGAAATATTGACTGTGGAGTCTGTGCTTGGTTAGGAGGCAAGTAAGAACGGGGGCTGATTGGGACAGTAAAGAGTTGATGGAATCAGTGGCTTGTAGGTCATGATGGAGCGAAAGAGTTGAGTCAGGAGTGGTGGTTGGAGAGTGAATGCTTGGAAATGAAATACAAAAGGGGTACTGTTACTGAGTAATGACCAGGATATTTTATTTTTTTTTGTAGTGACTGAGGTTTAGTAACCATGTACAGCATGATGTGATTTGTTTTGATGGTCCCTTAGGCAGAGTATGGAATTAAGGATATGATTTTTTGTGGGGAAGATGAGGGGGTTTTGCCAGTGGCATGTGGAACTCCTTCCTTTCCCAGCCTTCCTTTGCCAGAGGGTAATAATTATTTTGAGATTGGTATCCTCCTATGTTTATATATTATATCTGTTTGTATCCATAATATATACTTAGTATTTTTGTGTTTTAAAATATAATCTGAATGATGTCATCTTGATATTATTTTGCAATTTAAAAAATTAATGTTTTTGAGATCTGCCCACTTGCTACAAGTACTTTTACTTTATTCTGTTTTACTGCTGTATGGAATCCCAGTGTGTGAATATACAGTATTCTTATTTATTTATCCATTCTCCCATTGGTAGATCTATAAGTTGCTTCTACTTTTTTGCTATTACAAATGACATCACACATAATGTTTATGTACATGTCTTCTTGTGCACATAGAGAATTTTTCTGGGGTAGATACCTCTAAGTGGAATTTCTAGGTAATGCTATTTATACGATCTTGCCAAATTGATCTTAAAGGGTTGTACTAATTTACACTGTTTGCTTCCAAATCCTTACCTGCTCCAAATAATAATTTCTATTATCTGATCTAAATATTTGCCATTCACAAGAAGGTGATATGGCATCTCTTTGTGGTTTTAATTTGCATTGCCATATCACTGCTGAAATTGAAACTCTTTTCATATAGTTAATGGCCATTTTACTTTCCTCCTCTGTGAATTGTCTGTTTATATTCTTTGCTTATTTATATTCCATCTATTGATTTATAGGTTTAAAACTTTATTTTAGCCTTTAAAGAATCTGCTTTGTTTTTTTAATTTTAAAAATCAGCTTAAATATACAATAAAATTCACCAATTAGGTGTACAGTTGTGTTTTGACCAGTGTATAGAGTCATGGAACAATCACCACAGTCATGATATAGAAACTTTTCGTCACCCCAGAATGTGCCCCCATATTTCTTAGTTGTCTATCTCCTCCCTCAACCCCTAGCACCTGGCAATCACTGATTTACTTCCTGACAACATAGTTTTGCATTTTCTAGAATTTCATTTAGATTTAATCATATAGTATATAGTCATTTATGACTTTTATGTCTTGTTTCTTTCCCTTAGCTTTTGAGATTGATCCAAGTTTTTGTATGTATCAGTAGTTTGTTCATTTTTATTGCTGAGTAGTATTCCACTGTATGGAGGTAGTCTTTATTTATCCATTCACAAGTTAATGGATATTTGGGTTGTTTCCAGTTTACAGATATTATAAACAAAGCTGCTAAAAATATTCAAGTACAAGTCTTTGTGTGGACCTTTGTTTTCATTTTCTTTGGTTAGTATCTAGAAGTGGCATTCTTGGGTTTGCATTTCCTGAATGATGAATGTATTAAGCATGTATTAAGCAAACATATGCTTATTTGCCATCCGTTTATCTTCTTTGGTGAAGTGTCTGTTGAAATCTTTTACCTTTTTTTTTAAAAAAAATCAGGTTGTTTATCTTCTGCTTATTGAGTTGTAGGTGTTCTTTTTATTTTCTGAATACAAGACCATCATCAGATAGGTGTTTTGTAAATATTTTCTCCTTCCCAGATCCCAGTCTGTGGCTTGCCTTTTCATTCACTCACCACTGCATTCTTTTTCTTTTTTTTTTTAAGTATAATATACAAATGGTAAAATTCACGCTTTTTAGGGTATAGTTTTATGAGTTTTGACAAATGCATACAGTAGTATTATCATCACTGCAGTCAAGATTTAGAACATTTCCATCACTCCAAAAAGTTCCCTACTATATGATCTATTCCTCGCATCCTCAGGCCCAGGAAACCAGTAATCTCTTTTCTTTCCTTATAGTTTTGCCTTTCCAGGAAGTCATAAGAATGATATCATACTATATGAAGCCTTTTGAGTCTTCTTTTCAGGCACTTAGCATAATTCATCTGATATTTGTCCATGTTATTTTTTGTGTCAGTTTACTCCTTTTTATCTCATTGTAGTAATTTGTTGTATGGATGTACTCAGTTTATTTGTTCATTAGCTGAAGAGCATTTGGTTTGTTACCATTTTTTGGTGGTTATGAATAATGTTGCTATAAACATTCATGTATAAGTTTTTAAATGTAAGTTTTTATTTCTCTTGGGTAAATACCTAGGAGTGGAATTGCTGGGTCATATGATAGGTGTATATATGTTTAACTTTGTAAGAAACTGCCAACCCATTTTCCAAAGTGACAGTACCATTCCCCCCATTACTGTATGAAGCTTCTAGTAGCTCTGCATTCTAGCCAGCACTTGGTATTATATGTTTTTTGTTTGTTTGTTTATTTTTTAATTTTAGTCATTCTAATACGTATGTAGTAGTATCTCTTTGTAGTTTTAATTTGCATTTTCCTAATGAGTAATAATCTCAAAATCTTTTTATGTGCTTTTGTTGCCTTCTATGTATCTTCCAAGATGAAGGATCTGTTCATATCTTTTGCCCAATTTTAATAATTTGGTTGTATATTTCCTTATTATTGAGTTTTGAAGGTCTTAATGTATTCTGGATAGAAGTTGTTTATCAGATGTTTCCCAAATATTTTCTCCTAGTCTGTGTCTTGTTTTTTCACTTTCTTAGTCTTTAACAGAGCAGAAGTTTTAAGTTTTGATGAAGTCCAGTTTATCATGGTTTTTTTTCCTGTTATGGATTGTGTTTTTGATGTGTATTATAGAAATCTTTGCCTAACCCAAGGTCATAGAGATTTTCTCCTGTGCTTTTTCCCTAGGCATTTTGTAGTTTTTGTATCTTAAATTGCTTTATGATCATTTTGAGTTAATTTTTGTACATGATATAAAGTGAGGGTTGAATTTCTTTTCATCTCCTTCCTCTTCCTCCACCACCCCCTCCTTTTCCTCCTCCTTTCTTTTCTCATCAAATTCTACTGGAGTAATTGCATACCAATATGGAGGGAGGAGGAGCAGGAAGAAATAATGATGATTGTGTTACAGTGGCACATTGGAACATTCTATTATTTTCATTGACATATATATCTATTCTTATTCCAGTATCACACTGTCTTGATTACTGTAGCTTTATAGTAAGTTTTAAATCAGGTCGTGCATGTTTTCCTATTTTATTGTTATTTTTTTCCTTTTCAAAGTTGTTTTGGCTCTTCTAAGTTCTTTGCATTCCTCTATGCATTTTAGAATCAACCTGTTCATTTCTATTAAAAAGGCCTGCTGGAATGTTGATGGTGATTGCATTGACTCTAAAGATCAATATGTTCAACTACAAGAAAATTTAAAACAAAGAGATCAATTTGAGGAGAATTGACATTATAACATTATTGAGTTTTCTACTCCATAGACATGGTATATATTTCCCTTTATTCAGGTCTCTAATTTCTGTCAGCAGTATTGTAGCTTTCAGCATAAAAGTCTTATACATATTTTGTGAACTTTATCCCTGAAGCAGTTAACATTTTTTATACTATTGCATTTGTATTGTTTGTAGGTAGTCTATAGAGATTAAATTGATTTTTGTATATTGACCTGTTTCCTGTGATCTTGTTAAATTTATTTATTACTTCTAGGAGTATTTTGGGAGATTCCTTAGGATTTACTTTTTTCAGTCTGTATGCTTTTTTTTTTTTTTCCCGGTACGTGGGCCTCTCACTGTTGTGGCCTCTCCCGTTGCGGAGCACAGGCTCCGGACACGCAGGCTCAGCGACCATGGCTCACGGGCCCAGCCGCTCCGTGGCATGTGGGATCCTCCCGGACCGGGGCACGAACCCGTGTCCCCTGCATCGGCAGGCGGACTCTCAACCACTGCGCCACCAGGGAAGCCCTGTATGCTTTTTATTTGTTTATCTTACCTTTTTGTCTTCTTGCACTATTGTATAGTGTGAATAGAAGTGATGGTAGAGGACATCCTTGCTTTGTTCCTGATCTTAGAGGAAAGGTATTTAATCTTTCACCATTAAATGTGATGCTGGCTCCAAGTTTTTCATAAGTGACCTTTATCAGGTTGAGGAATTTCCTTTCTGTTCCTAGTTTGCTGGGAGATTTTTTTTTTCCATAAATGGGTATTGAATTTGGTCAAATGTCTTTTCTATATCCATTGAATTATTGTGGTTTTCCTTTTTTAGTATATTAATATGGTGAGATGCATTTATTTTCCTGGAAAATATAAAATCTTTGTTTTCTGTTTGTTAAAATTTGTTATGGATTTTGAGTCTGTGGTCATGAAATATATTTATGTATAGTTTTTTCTTGGGTTTTGTATTTGGGTAATGTTGGCTTCATAAAATGAATTGAGAAGTGGTTCTTCCTCCTCTGCTCTCTGGAAGAGTTTTTCTAGAATCATTATTAATTTTTCCTAAAATGTTTGATGGAGTTCACTATTGACACCATCTTCATTGTAGGAAGGTTTTTGATAATTAACTACTTTAAAAGGAAATAGATATGCTGCTATTCAGATTATTTGTCTTCTTTTTTTTTTTTTGCGGTACGTGGGCCTCTGACTGTTGTGGCCTCTCCCGTTGCGGAGCACAGGCTCCGGACGCAAGGCTCAGCGGCCATGGCTCACGGGCCTAGCCGCTCCACGGCATGTGGGATCTTCCCGGACCAGGGCACGAACCCATGTCCCCTGCATCGGCAGGCGGACTCTCAACCACTGTGTCACCAGGGAAGCCCTATCTTGCTGTTTTAATTTGCCTTCCCCTGATGACATATAATGAGGAGCATCTTCTCATATACTTATTTGCCTTCTGTTTTTCTTCTTAAGTGAGGTATCTGTTAAGGTCTTTGGCCCATTTTAAAATTAGGTTGTTTTTCTTATTTTTGACTTTTAAGAGGTTTTTCTGTTTTTTGGGGGGTTTTGGGGTGTATTTTGGATAACAGTCCTTTCTCAGTTATGTGTTCTGTAAATATTTTTCCCAGTCTGTGTTATCTTCTCATCCTCTTGACATTGTCTTTTGCAGAGCAGAAGTTTTTAATTGTAATAAAGGCTGACTTATCAATTATTTCTTTCATGGATGATGCCTTTGGCGTTGTATCTAAAAAGTCATCACCATACTCAACATCATCTAGGTTTTCTTCTAGGAGTTTTATAGTTTTGCATTTTACAGTTAGGTCTGTGGTCGATTTTGAGTTAATTTTTGTGAAGAGTGTAAGGTCTGCGTCTAGATTCATCTTTTTGGCATGCGGATATCCAGTTGTTCTGGCACCATTTGTTGAGGAGACTATCTTTACTCCATTGTATTGCCTTTGCTCCTTTGTCAAAGATCAGTTTACTGTATGTATGTGGGTATATTTCTGGGTTGTCTTTCCTGTTCCATTGATAAATTTGTCCATTCTTACGCCAATACCATTCTGTCTTGTTAGTGTTTACTGCTTTCTTTTTTTTTTTACTCTTCATTCCTTACTGTATTTCTGAGTTATTATCTAGAATAATTTTCCCTGTGCCTGAAGAATATACCTTCTAGAATCCCATCTTTTGTAGACTTTAGATATTTTATCCTATGCAAGACCCTGGGCTTACACTTCTGTGGCTATGAGTTGTGTGTTTTTCCATTTTGGGCACCTGTGAATTTCCCTTCATTTTCCCTTGGCTGTGTATTAAAATTTTTTTTTCCTGTTTTATTCAGCATTTCTGTGTATTTGTTTAGGCAGTATAGTTGTTAAAAACACATCTTTGTCAACACTACATTGTCACTCTTTAATTTTAGCCAATTTGGTGGGTGTGAGGTGGTATATGAAATGTGGTTTTAATTTGTATTTCCCCAGTGACTAACAGTGTTGAGCCTCCATTTTTTGTGCTTTAGCTAAATTTTTTTGGATCTCCACTTTTATTCTGCTTCATGGTAGATTTTTGCTTGGGGGGGGGAGTGTAAATTTTCTTCTGCTCTGAAGTTTTGATTGTCATTTTTTTTGCTTTCTTCTCATAGTAGCTTCATATGGATGTGATATGCCTCATTATCTGCCCCCATGCTGCCTTTCTCATTCTGGGGTGATTTTTTTCTCTGTTTAATCACCATGAGAATCCTCACTCTGTTCTGCCTGTTCCTTAATGGGCTCAGTAGTCTCCAACAGATCCTTTGTACAGCTTGGACTCTGGAGCTGGGTCTGATGTATTTGAGTTTCACTACTTATAAGAAATATGAAGTTACTTGGTAGAGAATGAGGCTAGACAGGCTAGAGGAACCAAGGCTTTGAGCATTGAGTATGAGTGTTTATGAATAAAATCAGAGATCCAGGTGAGGAGAAAGGGTGGGCGAAAATTTGTTTAACACTTCTTTTGGATCCAGGTATCCATCTAGAAATCTTGATAATTGAAAATAGTAGTTGTACAACCACAAATACCTTAAGAAAAAATATGCTGAACTGAGGAAAACACAGAGTCTGCATGTCTCTCTGTATATATTTTTAAAGAATTTAAAAAATACATTTTCTAGGACAAGCCTTTAGCACCTTGAAAAACCTGTCTTTGGACTCACATTGTCACAGTCACAGTTTGGGTCCTTCTGTATAAAGATCCATGTAATTAACTGAATTTTTGAATTTTCATCTAGGTGTCTTCTACTGTTAGTGCATCAATTACTTGTGTTTAGGAAATACTAGAATTTTGAATATTTTCTCATCCAGGCCTTTTTTTTTTTTTTTTGCGGTACACGGGCCTCTCACTGTTGTGACCTCTCCTGTTGCGGAGCACAGGCTCCGGACGCGCAGGCTCAGCGGCCGTGGCTCACGGGCCTAGCAGCTCCGTGGCATGTGGGATCTTCCTGGACTGGGGCACGAACCCGTGTCCCCTGCATCGGCAGGCAGACTCTCAACCTCTGCGCCACCAGGGAAGCCCGAGAATCTTTTTAAGAATAGCTTTCTAAATATATTGACTTGGGGCCCTCACTTCAAACAGTTTAAAAAACCATTTCCTTATGAATAACCTTTTGCCTTTTATAAATAATTTTTCAGCAAACATTGAGAAGAATGTGCTACCTTACTATCAAAGAAATGGCTACCATCTCTGAGGATGTCATAATTGTGACAAGCAGGTATGTGAATAGTTAAAACCTACGATGTGATTCTTACATATTTAGTGGAGTATTTGTTGTTCTCTTTCTGTTAATTTTACTTTTTGACTGTAAGAAAGCCAGTAGGAATTGAAAAGAACATAATGTCTTAAAGCATTCTTTTCTAAAATGTGGTTGTCATGTGAAAACCATCTCTGTTTAATAAAGCTGAGAAAGAAGTCACAAAGGATAATACTAATAGATTTGATTACATTTTAAAATGTCATAAAAATATATAAACAAAACTAAAAAGTAAATGATACATTGAAATAAAATATTTATTAAAAAAATTTTATTTTATATTAGAGTATAGTTGATTTATGAAAAAATATAACAAGTACATCAAAAGGCTAACATCTATAATATATAAAGAACTCTTATACTTCAAAAAACTCCAAGTGATACTTCATAAAATAATCAATATAAAGGATCTAAATATCTTTAAATAGTCATTCTCACTAGTAACCAAAAAATGTAATTAAAAATTCAACAATGAGTTACAATATTTTTTTGTTTTGTTTTTTGTGCTTTTTAAATTCAATTTATTTAAACTTAAAAAAAAACAAACCCCAAAACAGCTCCCCCATTTCTCCCACTCCCCCAGTCCCTGCCTCTGGGAAACCACTAGTCTGATCTCTGTATCTCTGTATCTATGAGCCTGGTTTTATGTATTTACTTATTTATTTAGATTCCACATACAAAAGAGATCATATGGTATTTGTCTCTCTCTGTCCGACTTATTTCACTTAGCATAATGCTCTCAAGGTCCGTACATGTTGTCACAAATGTCAAGATTTCATTCTTTTTTAATGGCCGAATAATATTCCAATGCATATATGTACCCCAATTTCTTTATCCATTCATCTGTTGATGGACACTTAGGTTGTTTCCATATCTTGGCTAATGTAAATAATGCTGCAGTGAACATGGGAGTGCATATATCTTTTTGAATTAATGTTTTCTTCAGATAAATACCCAGAAATGGAATTGCTGGATCACATGGTAGTTCTATTTTAATATTTTGAGGAACCTCCATACTGTTTTCCATAGTGGCTGTACCAATTTACATTCCCACCAACAGTGCAGAGGGTTCCCTTTTCTTCATGTCCTAAACAACACTTGCTGCTTCTATCTTTTTGATAGTAGCCATTCTAACAGGTGTGAGGTGATAGCTCATTGTGATTTTGATTTACATTTTCCTGATGATTAATGATGTAGAGCATCTTCTCATGTACTTGTTGGCCATCTGTATGTCTTCTTTGGAAAAATGTCTGTTCACATCTGCCCATTTTCAATCAGATTGTTTGTTTTTTTTGCTATTGAGTTTATGAGTTCTTTATAAATTTTGAAAAATTATAATATTTTGCCAGTCAAATTGGCAAAAAAGAAAAAAGGCAGTCAGTACTTGTAAGGGATATTGATATTCTTGTATACAGGAGGTAGAATAATAAATTGATTCAGTCTTTTTAGAAAGCAGCGTGGCAGCATTTGTTGAATGTTTGAAAGGGTTTATCCCTTTGATCCAGTAATTCCACATCTATGGAATTATCCACAGAAAACAATCAGAGATAGCACAGAAATATTTATATACAATGATGCTTATTGCAACACTGTTTACACTAGCAAAAAGGAAAAAACAACTTGAATGTCTGACATTGTTAAAAATGATCTAATTAATCATGTTTTAGTCATATTATGAAATATTTTAATTTTTTGAATATATTTTTGAGACATCTTTAATGATATGGAAAAGTCTTCAATAAAGTGCTAAATGAAAGTTGGATTCAAGTCTGTGTATTCCCTGTAGTCTCTTTTAAAAATATTCTAAGTATGCATATAAAAATATATGATTGGATATACACTGATATATTACCAGTAAGTTATCTCTGGGTGTTTGGAATTGTGGCTATTTATTTTCTTTAAACTTTTGATAATTTCCAAATGTCCTAGAATGAGTATGTATAATTCAGAGTCCTAAGATATATAACAAATGTTATTTAGAAAATAGTTACTAACAGTTATTAATATATAGTTGTAGTTAATAGTTACTAATTATAACTCATTCAAGTGAATCTGGTATTTGTACAAGAAAATAAGTTTTGGAGGAGGGTACTTACGTTTAACCAGCAGTTGTATTGAATGTAGTTTCATAATATTAGTAAAGCTTTCAGCTGAAAATAACACAAAGCCAGAATTAAATAGTAACAAACAAAATAAGCACAGAGTAGCTGGTGTTGGTTCAGTAGTTCAATAGTGTCAGGGCTGGTGTCTCTTAAATTCTTCGGGACGTCCTCACATTATTGCAAAATAAGATGCCTGAATTACTGGCAGTGCACCATTCAAGGTGGGAGGGGTACTGAGAAGGGGGCCAGAGAGAGCCAGTGCTGTCTGCCCCTTTTATCAGGTATGCAAAAGCTTTTCCCAAGGCAATTTTTAGATTTTATTTGGCACAACTGTGTTATGACTAACCTTAGGAGGCCAGGAAAGTGAGTATATAGCTTTTATAGCCCAAGGGGCAGGCTTGGGAGAAGGGAGGGGATTAAAAATGGGTATCGGATTAGTCAGCTAACAGTGTGTGGCACAAATACAAAACAAAAAAATCTTCACTTAGATTGCTAGATTCACTAAATATTGGAAAAATTAAAAATAGATTAATCAACTGTTGATTGAGGGTGTTTCGTTCCTTTGTTTAGCTGTTAATACTTCCATCTGAGTCCTGTTAGGCCGCTTTGAATCATGGTTTGCTTCTCGTTCCTTTTAAGTAATTAGTAGATGTAGTAGGCAGAATAATGCCCCCTCCACCCCCAAGATATCCCTGTCCTAATTCCTAGAACCTGTGAATATGTTACATTACATGGCAAAGGGGAATTAAAGTTGCTAATCAGCAGATAAGGAGAGTATCCTGGATTATCCAGGTGGGCCCAATATAAGGATAAGGGTCCTTAAAAGTAGAAGAGGGAGGCAGAAGAAAAGCGTCAGTAAAGAGATGTGATGATGGAAGCCGGTTCAGAGGGATGCACTGTTGTTGCTGGATTTGGAGATGGTGGAAGGGAGCCATAAGCCAAGGAATATGGGTGATGTCTGGAAGCTGGAAAAGGCAAGGAAATGGATTTACTCCTACAGCCTCCAGAAAGGAATGCCATGCTGCTGACACCTTGATTTTAGCCCAGTGAGACCTGTGTTGGACCTCACCTTACAGAACTGTAAGGTAAATAAATGAATGTTGTCTTAAGCCTCTAAGTCTGTGGTAATTTGTTACAGCAGCAATAGAAAACTAACAGATTTTTGCAGTATTTAAGTGTATCAAATCAATACATTGTATACCGTACAGTTACACAATGTTATATGTCACGTATATCTCAAAACTAGAACAAAAACCTAATAGAGACTTTGGTACCTGGAAGTGGGGTGCTGCTGTAACAAATACCTAAATATGTGGAAGTGGCTTTGTAATTGGGCAGTGAGCAGGTGCTGGAAGAGTTTTGGGGAACATGATAGAAAAAGCCTACACTGCCTTGAACAAACTGGTAGAAATATGGGCGTTAATGACTCTACTAGACTTGGAAGTGAGGAGCAGGATAGAGAAAACATTTATCATACAGCATTGTGAACAGACTGTTGATAGAAATATGGACATTAAAGGTGTTGCTGGTGAGGGCTCAGAAGAAAATGAGGAAGGTATTAGAAACTGGAGGGAAGGGGATCCTTGTTATATTGTGGCAGAAAGCTTAGTGGCATTGTATCCTGCAGTTAGGTGGAAAGCAGGGCTTGTAAGCAATGAATTTGGATATTTAACTGAGATTTCCAAGCAGAATGTTGAGGTGTGGCTTGGTTTCTTTTTGCCACTTGTAGTAAAATTTGAGAGTAGGGTAATAAATTGAGGAGAGACCTGTTAAACATGAACCAGGAGATCTTGATAAATACCAAATCGTTATGTTGTACACCTGAAACTAATATAATGTTGTATGTCAATTACATCTCAAAAACAAAACAAAAATAAACCAGGAGTTGTTGATTTTGGAAATTGTCAGCCTACCAAAATGGCAAAGGATGCTAAAATCAAGAGATGTGTGTTGGGAAAGCCTTCTCTAGAGAAAAAATCAGAGTTACTCTACAGCCTTTTCCTGAAACCTCAGAAAGATTTAAAGGTCAGCGTATTCACTCACACAAAACACTGAGAGATGAAGGGTGTGACTCATAGATTCCCTCAGCATCTAAGCAGAAGCCAAAAATAGAGATGGGATTATCTAGGCAAGATCTGTGGAGGAGCCTCTTGTCTAGTGGAGTCTCTGTACGTATATGGTAGTCCCACAAGGCTCGTGAGAATCTTATACCAGCAGAAACACTGCCAGCTTGGACTGAAAGGAACAGAGAGGTGAAGTGAAAGAAGGCTATCAGAGCCCCAAAATTCTACAGGCAGGAAACAGGCTGATAAGACTCCTCAGCTTTAAACACAAGCTGCCCTTTATAAAAAGGAAGGATGGCTCGGAGGGCGGAGGCCCATAATGTAGAGCTGAGAACCATAGTGAATTCTGCCACGACTTGAAACCGCGTCCAGTTTGCCTGGCTGGATTTCAGAATTGCTTGGGAACAGTAACTTTTTTATCCTTCCATTTTCTCTTTTTGAACAGGAACGTCTGTATGTGTTATCCTATGGCAGTCCCATCTTTGTTTTTCAGAGCAGGGAACTTGTTTTTTAGTTTCACATGTCCATGCATGGAGAGGAATTTTGCCTCAGGATAAATTATACCCAATCTCACCCATCCCTGATTGAGATGATTTTTGATGATAAGATTGGGACTTTTGAGTTGGGTGAGATTTTGGAGTTCTTTTTTTTTTTTTTTGACTGTACCGCATGGCACGTGGGATCTTAGCTCCCCAACCAGGGATTGAACCTGTGCCCCCTGCATTGGAAGATGGAGTCTTAACCACTGGACTGCCAGGGAAGTCCTGAGATTTTGGACTTTGAGTTGATGCTATAATGTGTTGATTTGGGGGGGATCTTGGGATAGGGTGAATATTATCTTGCGTATGAGATGGATGCAGCCCTGCTGACACGATGATTTTAGCCCAGTGAGACCTAAGTTGGAATTCTAGCCCATAGAACTAACTGTAAGATAATAAATACATTTTTGTTGTTTTAAGCCACTAATTGTGGTCATTTGTTATAGCAGGAATAGAAAACTAATATATTAGATGACCATTCTACATACATAGACAATTGTGTTAGCTTGGTAAGAAATCATGGATATTGAGAAAACCTAAAGGCAGACACTTCACAAAAGAGTGTATACAGATAGCCAATAAGCACATGGAAGTGTTCTCAATATTATTAGTCATCAAGGAAATGAAGATTGAAACCTCAGTGAGATACCTTTTCATACTCACTAAAATGGTTAAAATAGAAAAGCCTGACAGTACCCAAATCAACAAGCCTGCTCCAATACCAAGTATGGAACTTGGTGTATGGAACATTTGAAGCTTTCCTACATTGTAGGTGGGAATGTAGAATGAATGATACAACCACCACAGAAAAAGTTTGTCAGTTTCTTATAAAGTTAAATATATACCTACCCTGTGGCCAGTAATTCCACTGCTAAGTATTTACCCAAGAAAATGAAAATCTTTGGCCGCAAAAAAGACTGTATAAGAATTTCATAGCAGCTTTGTGGTAGCCCTAAACCAGAAACAACCCAAAAGTTCATCAACAGGAGAATGGTTAAACCAACTGTGTTATATTAATACAGTGGATCAATACTCAGCAATAAAAAGGAACAAATTGCTGTTTCAAGCAACAACACAGATACATTCCTAAAATAATATGCTGGAGCAAAAGAAAACACATGCTGGATGATTCTATTTATATAAATTCTAAGACCAGTCAAAACTCACTTGTGGTGACAGAAACCAGAAGTCTGGTAGGTTGGAGGAGACTGACTGGAAGTGGTCATGAGGGAACTTTCTGAGGTGATGGAAGTGTTCAGTATTTTATTTTGGGTAAAGGTTATATGAGTGATCACAATTGCCATCTAACTGAACACTTAAGCTGGCATTTTTATTGTATATAAATTACAACTCAGTTAACAAAAAGAAAAACATGAAGAGATCTAGTTAGTGGCTTAAGGATGGTCAAGTATATTGACAATCTGGTTATACTGTTCTACCCCTGTCTGATGAGACTCACCAGTGAAAAGCTGCATCTGAAGATTGCTTAGAATTCTGGAAATGAGTCCTGAGGAATGACCCATCACTCACATGGGGAGTAGCATGGGGGAATGGGTTTCAGTATGTGATTAGTTACATCCCTAGTCTCAGAAAATCAAAAGAACGTTCATAGGCCATGGTTTAGGAAGAAATAAAGGGGCTGTAGAAACGGCTGTCTGGCAGGCAGTTTTGATATCAGTTGTGGGAATAATGTGAGGATTTGGGCAGGGGGAGGATAATACTTAGCTTCCTGAGGGAACTAAGAAGCTAAGACCATCCACAGACTTGGTAAGAAACATTCAAGCCTGAAACAACTTTTCTATTTGAATGGTGCTGCTGTCCCTGACGTTATGTCTGCCAGGACTTGGTGTAGAGCAAGAAAGGAAATGAGATACTATTCTAATCTGACTTAGCCACCACTGTAGTGAAACTTCTCTCTCAAAGATTTCCAGTAATCTCTTAATTGCAAAATCCCAAAGCTGATTTTTCGGTCTGTATTTTAATTGACCTCTCTCTTAGTTTTAATATGGTTAAACACTCCCTGAAGTTCTACCGTCTTTGGCTTTCAGAACCATAGTCCTGAATTTCCTCCCATCTCTGATTATTCCATTTTATTCTTCCACAGAAGTGGCTGTTTTATTCTGCCTGTCACCCTAAATATCGGCATTCCCTGGGGTTCACATCAATGCTTTTGCCATTTCCCAAACTCATCATGCTATTTGATACTCTGTATCACTGTACATGTTTCTCCCTGTGCCTGCATTTACCCTATTTCCTTTTCCACAAAGCTCAAACATCATTTTACGTATTGACTTTCCTGTTCTTGACAGGTTAGTCATTGTCTCTTCTGCTGTTCTTATAACACTTTGTTTTAACCTCTATTCTAGTGTTTAGTACATTGTGCTGTAATGATTTGTTTACATGTTTTTCTACCCACTGTACTGTTAGTTCCTTGAGAGCAAAAATTATATCATATATGACTTTGTAACATTAATTCTTAGAAAAGTGCCTTGCATGTATTAGACACACATTAAAAGTTTGTTTCATGAATTAAGCACAGGATAATCCATTTTCTCACTTCAGTTAAGGGGGCTGAAATCATAAGGATTGTCTTTCTCAAGACAGCACTCACACATATGAAGGAGTGGAGAAATATGGGTGTATTAGTTGGGTTTCTCCAGACAAAAGAACTAATAGGATATATATAGATATATAGAAAGATTTATTATGAAGGATTGGCTCACGCAGTTATGGAGGCTAAGCCTCATAATCTGCTCTGTGTAAACTGGAGGCCGAGCAAAGCCAGTGGTATAGTTCCAGACCAGACCTGAAGGCCTGGGAACCAGGAGTCCTAATTTCCCAGGGCAGGAGAAGATGGATGTCCCAGCCCAAGCAGAGAGCAAATACTCCTCCCTCTGCCTTTTTATTCTATTCAAGCTCCTAACTGATTGCGTGATGCCCATTCCTATTGGTGAGGGTGATCTTCTTTATTCAGCTTGCTGATTCAAATGCCAGTCTTCTGGAAGCGCACTCATAGACACACCCAGAAATAGTGTTTGACCAGTTATCTGGGCATCCCTTAACTCGGTGAAGTTGACACAGAAAATTAACCATCGCTGTGGGTTTAATGGGAGTTGAGAAACCTTTCTGTGTCCTGCCTCTTTCCTGCCTCTTTCCTGCCTCTTTCCTGCCCAGTCGCCAAGCAGACTGCCCTGATTTATTTGGATTCATACTTAATTCTCTTTTAAAATGAAATTGTGGAAAAATTTTGAGAGAAAATCATGAAAATGATGCCAAGTCATAAAACTCCTTTCTCCAAAGCCTAATGAAATGAACACCAGTGAGTAAAAGGGGAAGTCAGGGGACTTTTGATTCTAGCCAAGATGGAGTAAGGGGCAGGCCGTGTCTCCCAATGATTACAACAAAAACCTGTGGACAAAAGTACAGAAAGTGACTACCCGAGGCCTTTGAAAACTGAATAATAACAGTGAATTTGAGGAGAGAAAACAGTAATTAATGAATAACCAGTGTGGTAACAGTGAATTTCATGTTTATTTTTCCTCTTTATACCCCACATTTGACCCAAGAGCAGGCTGATGGGAGAACTGTACAGTGGGAGGAGTCAACAAAGGCAGAAGCCCATCTCTCTAGCCTGAGCACAAGTTAAAGAAAAGACCCCTGCAAGCTGGAGAGCATGGGGGAGAATCCTTGTTTGTTATTGTTTTTTTGTTTACTTTCTGGTCCTGCCTTGAGGCTAGCCCTAGTTGTGGAACACTACTATGACGTGACAGCAGTATTTCAGACACCTGAAACCCTGAGATAAGACCTGTCTCTGAGAAAATGGGCCCCTGGCATGTGAAGAGTGGGGGGAAATCCACGTTACAGTTGACCCTTGCAACAGGAGTTTTGAGCTGTGCAGGTCCACTTACACACGGATCCTGAGGAACCACATATAGGGAGAGCTGAATATAAGTTATATTCAGATTTTCGACTGCGTGGAGGGTTGGCATCCCTAACCCCTGCATTGTTCACGGGTCAACTGTATTCTTTTTTTCCTTCCTTCTTTTATCTCTTTTTCTTGAGGGCTTGCTTCCAAAGAATTGTGCAGTAGCATAGGGAGCTAAAACTCTGAGAGAATCTCATATTTCTGGTGAGAAGAACTGGGAGAAGGAGTCCTTGAGAGCCAGAGAGTGTGGGAGAAATGACATGCACAGAAGGCCACACAGAACTTGCGATCTGAAACTGCCTTGAGTGCTTGGTAAAACGAAAGTCAGCATTCCTCAGAGGCTTTTAACAGGACTCAGAGTCTCATGACATAGTATTCAGAATCTCCAGATACAATCCAAAATGAGTCAACCAGGGAAGTCTGACCAATTCTCAAGGGAAAAGATAATCAATAGATGCCAACCCGGTTATTATCTAGATGTTGGGATTATTAAAGACTTGAAAGCAGCTAGTACAACCATGCTCCATAAAGGTGAACACTCTTGAAATGAATAGAAGAGTAGAAATTCTCAGCAGAGAACTATATATATAGAAAAGAACCAACTGAAAATTTTAGAAATTACAAAGTACAACATGCAAAATAAAAAATTCATTGGCTGGGCTCAATAGTAGTATAGAGATGTCAGAGGAAAGCATCAGTGAACTTGAAAGTAATTCAGTAGAAATAATTCCAATTAAGAATAAAGAGAAAAAAAGATGGAAAACAAAAATAAACAGCCCCACTGACCTATGGGACTGTATCAAAGGGTCTTACATTCGTGTCATTGGAGTCCCTGAAGAAGAGGAGAGAGGGATTGGTGCAGAAAATTTTTGAAGAAATTATAGCTGAAAACTTCCAAATTTGGGGAAAGACATAACTTTACAGATTCAAGGAGCTCAGTGAAGCATATGCAAGATAAACTCAAAGGAATCCACACCCAGATCATAAGGAAACTGCTGAAAACCAAAGATAAAGTATAACCCTTGAAAGCAGTTTGAGAAAAATGACTCATTACATATAAGGAAACTTCAGTTTAAAATACTGTGGGAGGACTTCCCTGGTGGCGCAGTGGATAAGACTTCACGCTCCCAATGCAGGGGGCCTGGGTTTGATCCCTGGTCGGGGAACTAGATCCCACACGCATGCTGCAGCTTAGAGTTTGCATGCCACAACTAAGGAGGCTGTGTGCTGCAACTAAAGAGCTGGCTAGCTGCAACTAAGGAGCCCACGTACTGCAACTAAGGAGCCGGCGAGCCTCAACTGAAGGAGCCCTGGAGCTGCAACGAAGGAGCCCACATGCTGCAACTAAGGAGTCCACCTGCCACAACTAAGACCTGACGCAACCAAATAAATAAATAAATATTTTGAAAAAATACTGTGGATTTCTCATCAGAAAACACATTTCGGAAGATGGTGGAACACCGTCGTTTAAGTGCTGAAGCAAACGGAAATGACAACCCAGTATTCTCTATCCACAAAAAATATCTTTCAGGAGTGAAAGTGAAATAAAGACTCCTCAGATGAAGGTAAATCAAGAGTATTTGTCACCAGCAGACCTACTCTGAAGGAAATATTAAATGAAGTGTTCTAGGCTGAAGGGAAATGATACTACATCTTTGTAGTACTGAAAGAAAACAAAAAGCACAATTGTTAGCCCAGAATTCTGTGTCCAGCAAAAATAGCTTTCAAAAACAGTTGGCATAAAAGCAATTTCAGACATGAAAAAGCTTAAAGATTTAATCTGTAGCCTTTTTTTTTTCTTCTAAGGTCTATGGACCTAAATATAAAACCTAAAGCTACAAAACCTCTAAAAGAAAACATATGGAAAAATCCTTGTGACCTTGAATTAAGCAAAGATTTTTGAGATACAACGTCAAAAGCTTGATCCATAAAGAAAACAAAAAGACAAACCACAGGGTGGAAGAAAATACTTATAAATTATATATAATAAAGGACTCGTATCTAGGGCATATAAAGAGCTTTCAAAATTCAATAATGAGAAAACAATACAATAAAAAAAGTGTAAAATCTGTGAATAGACACCACTAAAGAAGACATATACATGGCAAATAAAGCAAATGAAAAGATGTTCAACCTTCTTAGTCATTAGGGAAATTCAGTTTAAAACCACAATGAGATACCACTATACATCTTTCAATTGACTAAAAATTAAATAGACTGACTTTAGCAAATATTACTAAGGATGAGGAGGAATTGGATCTCTGGTAGGAATGTAAAGTGGTGAAATCATGTTAGAAAACATTTTTGCAGTTTCTTAAAAAGTTAAACATGAACCTACCATAAGATCCAGTTCGTTCACTTCTAGATATTAACCCAGGTGAAATGAAGCAAAAGTTAAATGGAGGCTTTTGGGGTATAGAGATTTGGAAAGAGCATTATGTCCAATGTTTCCATGAAAAGGGGGCTGAACAAATAGCAAGTTCAGCAATTTATCTGAATCCTTTAGAGTGCTGACACTGATATCTCAGAGTAACCAACTGGCTCAAAACCTAAAGAGAGACCAGAGCTTACAGCTTACCAGAGCTTGGACTGGGTTTGGTTTCTTGTTGCTCTTGTAACACGCAGTGCTCCCCAAGCTTGGCTTCAAATTCCTCTAGTGATACCCTATGTTTAGGTTGAGGGCTGGTGTGACAGAGTTTTTTTTTTTTTTTCAATGATTGCCCTCAGCTTTTGGTATTTTCTTCCCCCAGCCCCTCAGAGAGGGTTGTTCTCTTGCAGGTTACTTACTTATCCCTCAGTGCAGTGGGCTGGTAGGGATGGGAGGCTGTTCTTTGTTGTTCTAATTAAGGCTGTCTTAGGCAGGCACCCTGTTCCTGGATCTTAGGGTTGTGGCCTTCACTTCTGCAGCCCCCCCCCAAAAAAAAAAAAGAATAGCCAGGAAATAACTGAAAAAGGGAAAACCGTGAGGAAGGACTAGCACTACCAGTCAGTGAAATACTAAGGCCTGTACAGTTACAACAGTGTGGTACTGACACGTGAATAGACAAAGAGACCAGTGGAGTAAAATTGTGTGATGACTGTGTAAAGTGTCAACTCGGCCGTGCTGATGTACATTTTTCAGAATTCTCTGATACAAATGGAAAGTACAGAATTAGACCCAAGGACACATGCAAACTTAGCATATGACAAAGGTGGCATCTCTAATCACTGGGGTAAGCATGTACTTTTTTTTTTTTTGCGGTATGCGGGCCTCTCACCACTGCGGCCCCTCCTGCCACGGAGCACAGGCTCCGGACACACAGGCCCAGCGGCCACGGCCCACGGGCCCAGCCGCTCCACGGCATGTGGGACCCTCCTGGACCAGGGCACGAACCCGCATCCCCCGCATCAGCAGGCGGACTCCCAACCACTGTGCCACCAGGGAAGCCCCAGCATGTACTTTTTAATACATGTTTCTGGGACAACTGAGTAGCCACTTAGAAGAAGATAAAATTAGATCTGTATTTCACATCATATACATGAGTAAACTCTAAAAAGATAAGGAGTATAAATTTTAAAAAATGAAACCATACAAGTACTAGAAGAAAACGTGAGTATATTCTTCTTTAACCTTGGTGTAGGGAAAAGTTTCATAATTATGACTAAAATCCAAAGGCAATAGAAAGGATTGATAAATTTGACTACATAATTTTTTTAAATTGCATGACCCAAACACCATAAAATATAGATAGAATAAACCAGGGGTTTGCAGTAGGGCCAAGTTGTGGTATAAACAGTTATTCTTAATTTATTGTCATGGTATCCTACGTGACATTGCCATTCATTTTATGGCAAAAGCGGAGTGATAGTGGGCTCGTGACTGGGAGGGAGATGAGTAGTTTTGTTATATTGTGCTTCACCTAGGAGCAGACAGCCTGATGCTATGATAAGATGGCCTATTGAATGCTCAGCTGAGGTAGTAGGTTGGAGGAAGGACTCTGTGAGGTTGGGGAATTCTCCTCCAAGATGCCATATGTCCATTGAATCGATTGCCAGTGTATGGTACTGTCACCAAGAAATAAAATAGGCAGGTCCAGAAATCAAGAGGTGGAAGTAGGACTGGCTCCTCTAACCCTCACTCCCAGTGACTCACTTGTAGAATTTATGCTTCCCATTCTCACCCCGAATGTGGATTAGAGGTCCCGGTTCCCAGGGGACAATGTTTTCAAGGGGTGAAAAGGGGGAAGCATTTAACCCATTGACTCCTGGTTCCCGTGGGTTGTGGATTGTCTCCAGTGCAGAAACATCCCACACTTCTGGATTCTACATGTCTGAGTAACAGGTTGGCAACCTAAGGCATCCCACACTGCAGAGTCAGAGCAACCGTGGGGCAGGAAGTGAGCCAGTTTGCACACTTGAAATGATGACTCCTATTGGGTCACTTTGTGTTCTTCATGCTAGTAGACCAGCAGGTAATGAAAGGAGCTGCTATACTTGTAGAGGTAACTGACCTTGATCCCTATCAGGATCTAGGGTTGTTTCTATATAAAGGTGACAGGACTGTATCTAGAATTCAAGGTATTCACTTGAGTATATTTTTGTGCGTTCACGCATGGGAAAATGTTGACTAGGGACTAGGGAACAACCAATGGTCCAACCAGGGTAAATCCAACAAAGGCTCAGATCCCTTGGGATCAAGGTTTGAGTCACCTACCAGACACATAACCAAGATGAGATGAAGTGCTGGCCAAGAGTGAGGGAAATAAAGAATGGGTGGTTATAGGAAGGAGATGATGAATATCAATTATGGCTTTGAAATGTGTTGTAGCAGTATGGGTTGTACCATGTTCTACTCATCTTCCAGTCTCTTGTAGAAATAGTGGATGGTTACCATCTTGAAGACTCAGTGATAGATTAGATTCAGTGGAAGACATATTCAAATGTGAGGGGTGCAAATAATGGGCTGTATTGGGTGCCACTTTTGAGCAACCTCCCGTTTCCTCAGCCTCATCTTTGGTTCCAGCTGTGGCTGTGGTCAACATTGCCATGTAGGGTCCAGCTCACTAGCATCGATAGTGCCTCACTTCAAGCATGTCCTGTGCGTTTTGCTTCCTGCCCTGCAATTTCTTGCACACTCACTGAACTCACATGTGTGAGTTAACATGTGAATGTTAAGAGAATGGGGAGTTAACACTCCGGGGTGAAATCTCTACCAGGGGCTAAGAGCTAGTGGATAAATTCTTTCCTTGTCATCCCTTGAATGTGTGGTTTCTGAGATGTATTTCATTAAGGTCCTCAGAAGATTGGTCATTAAATAACCAGTTGTTTGTGGCAGTGACACACTAGAGAAAACTTCTTTGGGTTGACTTTCCCTCCTCCTTTGTTTACTTCCTTATCTTTTACTTGTCCCTCAGAACACACTCCCAAATAAACTATCTGTATGTAAGCCTTTACTGTCAGGGCAGCCCAAGCTAAACAGAAGTACAGAGCAGGGGTTGGCAAACTATGGCCCATGGCCAAAACTGTTGCCTCATTTTGTAAATTAAGTTTTATTGGAACGTAGCCATGCCTTTTTGTTTATGCATTACTATGGCTACTTCCGTGCCATCAGCAAGCCAAGGAGAGAGGACTCAGGAACCAAACCTGCCAAGCCTCAGTTTTTCAATCTAATAGGAAAAATGCAAATATTTGTGAAAAAGACTGGTTGATAAATTATTTATCCCCAAACAATGGAAATCTGTGCTACCATTAAAAATATATTTTAGATATACTATTTAGACATTTTAATATATATAAGTATCTAAAATTTTAAAACATCTGCCTATAAGGAAAGATTTTCAAGTTATATTACTAAGTAAGATTGAAGGTACCAGAAGAGTGGCGATCCATTGGCATGTATTTTAAAAAGTCTCTGTGGTTGCATATATTTTAAGAACTTTCTTAAGAAAACTTTAAGCAACTGTTCACAATGACTGTCTCCAGTTGAGTGGCACTACAGGCTAGGGTGGGTGAGGAGAGACTTAGACTTTATATTTTATACCTTTCTGAATACTTTGAAAATGGATTGTTATATGAGTGAAATACTCTACCTAATAATTGAAAAATGAACAAAATTGAAGGACTGTCAGTTATTCACAACTTTCTCCTCTTGGTGCCCTAATGGAGTGAGTTGGAGTTGGAGGCTGTTTTGGATTATGTGAGGGAAGTTGAGTGAGGGAGGAGGTGGATAGTCAGTTTGAGGGTAGTATAAATGCACAGAGGACAAGAGAAGGAAGGGTAAAAGAGTGAATAATCTGAAGGTTAAAAACCTTTTAAAATTATGGCCATGAAGTTTTGTAGCTCAGTCCACACTCCTCTGCCTGTTTTTGCAGCTCCACAGAAAGGTCTGAAACCATTGACAATTATTTTAGAAAGCCATTCCTGTGAGAGCGAGACCTCATGAAGTAATCGTTTTAGTCAGTTTCTTTTAAAGAGTTATTTTTAAGTCTGATGAGTTTTTGGGATTTTGGGGGATTTCAGCCTGAGGCTCTCTATATAATCGTCTGCTTTTTATGCCAGTAATCAGTATCTAAAATTATTTTTATATTTAGTTTATGTGATTAATATCTCTTTCCCACTGGAATGTAAGCTCCATGAAGGCAAAGACTTTGTTTTGCTCACTGCCGTATTCTTTTTTTTTTTTACATCTTTATTGGAGTATAATTGCTTTACAATGTTGTGTTAGTTTCTGCTGTGTAACAAAGTGAATCAGCTATATGTATACATATATCCCCATATCTGCCTCCCTCCCACCCTCCCTATCCCACCCCTCTAGGTGGTCACAAAGCACCTCGCTGATTTCCCTGTGCTATGTGGCTCCTTCCCACTAGCTCTCTATTTTACGCTTGGTAGTGTATATATGTCCGTGCTACTCTCTCACTTCGTCGCAGCTTACCCTTCCCCCACCCCATGTCCTCAAGTCCATTCTCTATGTCTGCATCTTATTCCTGTCCTGCCACTAAGTTCATCAGTACCAATTTTTTAATTTTTTTTTTAGATTCCATATATATGTGATACCATACCGTATTTGTTTTTCTGACTTGCTTCATTCTGTATGACAGACTCTAGGTCCATCCACCTCACTACAAGTAACTCAATTTTGTTTCTTTTCATGGCTGTGTAATATTCTATTGTATATATGTGCCACACCTTCTTTGTCCATTCATCTGTCTGTGGACCCTTAGGTTGCTTCCATGTCCTGGCTATTGTAAATAGTGCTGCAGTGAACATTGTGGTACATGTCTCTTTTTGAATTGTTGTTTTCTCAGGGCATATGCCCAGTAGTGGGATTCCTGGGTCATATGGTAGTTCTATTTTTAGTTTTTTAAGGAACCTTCATACTGTTCTCCATGGTGGCTGTATCAGTTTACATTCCCACCAACTCACTGCTGTATTCTTAAGATTTAAAATAGTCTTCTATCCAGTAGTTTTTATATTTATCCAAGGAAGACACTCAATAAATACTTGTTTAATCAGTAGTTGTATTAAGATAATTATGGGGACAAGTGGAATTAGTGAGGGGTGGACTCCACAAAAGAGAAAACTTTAATCTTATGGTAACCAATTTGATTTTTCTCAGTCTGACTAAGGACATGACTGGAAAGGAAGATGTGTACCGAGGCCCAGCCATCAGGGCTCTCTGCAGAATCACTGATGTAAGTTCTTTGTTTTACTGAGGTGTCAAAGGGGACCTATGTTTATCTGCAGGTGACCATGTAAATTTAGTAGGAGTCCCTGTCTGACTTTGTGAATCATCAGCAGAAGAGAAACATGACCACCAGAAAGGCTTTTGTGGCTCTAGGTTTTTTTTTCTTTTCGATTGTTTTTTCCTTTTGTTTATTTAGATTATTCTATTTCTCTCTATATTTACCCTCATGGACTTTTGTCATAGTCAGGGCACATTGCTTGCAGGAGACAAAAACCCATTCGAATTTAGCTTTAAAAAAAAAAAATCTTTCTTACAAAATACAAATCTCTCAGAATTTGAGGTAAAGCTTACAACCAGAACAAGAAATAGGGCAGCTCTATGGAACTCAGCAGCAGATATCTCAGATATTTACTCTTATCATCCATCATTTACCAGGCTCAAGCCCTCTCATTTAAGTATTTAAGAGAAAAGATCTGATTAGCCATCAGCCAACCAGTGGCTTGTTATCTACCTGGGTCCAAATCAGGTGTTTAACCTTGACTTAGTCTGTTGTATTGGGAGGGATGAGGTTATAGAGTATGTTAGGCTGTCCCTTTCTTGGAACTCTGAGAAGGAAAGGTTAAAATGAAGGACAGGCTGGGCATTGCCAAGCAAACTGAATAATATTTCAGCTATATTCATGATCGGGTGTATTTTATGTATATGCTTGCAATCTTCTCAAATTTCAAAGGTTGAGCAGGGTTAAGTGGTAAATCTGGATCCTAGGAGGAGTAATAGAAATGGTTTAGTATTTTTCAATGCTCAGTTACTTTATTGTGGTTGCTTTTGCTTTTAGCATTAAATTGATACCATAAGACTTGACCATTCCAGGGCTAGCTAAGACTCTTCATCTAAGTATCGATCTTGGTGTATTTATGCATCCTTACTTACCTGCCACCACCTTCCCAGTGCTAAGCTTTCTTCCAGATAAATTAAAAAGGACTTTATTTTCAGAGGATTTCCTATTGAGGACTCAGTATAGTAGCATATTGCACATTTAATTTCTTATGAATCTAAAATAATCAGAGATTACAGTTGATTTATAGGACTCTCTGGGATCCATATAAAATACGTGCCCTACACGTAGAGGTATCTTCAGGACTTTAAAAGCATTCCCATTTAGGAATTTCTTTTATAATATCCCTGATAGGTTCAGCCTCTACTTGTGTATTTCTTCCGAACTGGGATTCTTCACTTTGAGATAGTTTATTTCATTGTGGAACAGTTATTCCTCTTCCTTACAAATGTTCCTTCTTTTTTTCTTTTTCTTTTTTTTTTTTTTGCGGTACACGGGCCTCTCACTGTTGTGGCCTCTCCCGTTGTGGAGCACAGGCTCAGTGGCCATGGGTCATGGGCCCAGCCACTCCATGGCATGTGGGATCTTCCCAGACCGGGGCACGAACCCGTGTCCCGTGCATCGGCAGATGGACTCTCCACCACTGCGCCACCAGGGAAGCCCCCAAATGTTCCTTCTTGAAGCTGCCACTTGGTTGTCTGTGTTTTGCCCTCTGGGATCTGATTATTATATGATAAGCCTTTTAATGCATTCTAAATATTTGCACAGAGACAAATATGTGACTTGTTTTTGTAAATTATTTTGAAGTGGTAGTTTTGGATGAAATGTTCTGCTTCAACCGCTTTTTCTTTATGAATGTTCTCAGGGAACAATGTTGCAGGCCATTGAAAGATACATGAAACAGGCCATTGTGGATAAAGTCTCCAGTGTATCCAGTTCAGCATTGGTATCTTCCTTAGTAAGTGAACAAGTAACTGGTTCTCATGCATGGTACAGTTTCTAGTTGCAAAAACAAAGTATCAGTATGATTCTCTCGCAAATGAAATATTTAAAAATATGTATAGATTTCTGTTACTTTATACAATAATGCTTTACCTGAAAGAGGAACATTGAGCAATTAAAATGGGCAGTTATAAAAACAAGAAATTTTCATATGTTTGAAAGGTTTTGGTAATCAGAAAGCTATGTTGTATATATAATACAGATAGTGGGTTAGGGTGGGATGGGGATCAGGGAAGAAACTGAGCTAATCTCTTTCTTTAAATCTTCCTTTATGACCTGCCCTTCTACCTCTTGTCTCTTTGTCCTCTGCTTTTGTTGGTGCCCTGTGTCTGCAGTGTCCTTCAGTCCAAAGTCTACTGTCCCATTACTAAATTTCCTCCCAGGAAGTGCTGGTTGTTTTAGTAATATCTTTTCTTTCTCTTTTTTATCAAAACAAAATTTATTCATGACAGCCTATCACATTGTATTTGATTAAAATTGGTTACTAATGTGTGAATGGATTAGATCATCTGAATCACAAGAGTTGCTGGTTCTGGAATATAATTGGTCAAGTTTTACAGCAGGTACTCTACTTTTTTATGGTACTCTGTTTTTTCTTCCAGGTGAGTTTCCTGGAAGTAAAACCTATAATGTTAACATTATTTAAGTACCATCCTATTAATTATCCATTCCCTCCCCGTCCTTCCCCTCTCATTACTTCCCTTTATACACCTTTCCCAGCCCACAAACATATGCTCACCTTTGCAAAGGGGTCTTGGAGAAAGTGTTTCAGGTTTATTAGTTGTCTCAGAGACTTGAAATAGACTTATAAAAGCTATAACATTGTTTCTCTTTTTCTGGAAATGTCTGTTAGTAATTTTCCAAGAAAACTAACTCATGTTTCTAAACTTTTAGTGACTATGCATGATCTGTTCTCAATTTTTTCTGTATTTAGCACATGATGAAGATAAGCTATGATGTGGTTAAGCGCTGGGTCAATGAAGCCCAAGAAGCTGCTTCAAGTGATAATATTATGGTCCAGGTACTGTCATTGAATCACCTTAGCTTATGTCTCCAGATCATCTTTCTTTAGCCCTACATTTTAGGGGCAGTTTATTGATTCCCCAGATGAGTATTAGCTAAAGGCTAATATTAAGCAGCATAATATTAAGTATATATTAGTGCATATTCCCAAGTGAGTATCCCACTAATTATGATTACCACTGTAGGCCCTGCTATAGTGTTTAGTAGAAACTGTAGGAATGTTTGAGAAGATTCTTATATTCAGTGGTAGTTTGAGATGCTCATTCCAGAGGTCATAATTCATTTCAGTCCTTTGTTTGAAAAATAATTTGTGAAGATGGATGTTCAATTCCAAGCTTTTCAGGCCTTGATTATACTAGACATTAGAAGAACAGTAAAGAGTAATTATCACTTTGCGAAGCTTTAAAACTGTTTTGTTGGAAAGATCTCCTTTTGATATTCATTACGCTATTCTTAATTAAAAGGAACAAGATTAAATGCTTAACTGGCAATTTTATGTAAAGTACTCCATTTATATTTGAGAGGGTACTTATTTATCCTCTTTTAATGTTTACTTCTCATGTTAGCATATTCACTTATGAGGAAGTAGAGTAGTAATTTTTCCCTTGGGAAACATTCTCACCTTCCTAACTCTGATCATTGTGTTTTTACACAAAGTGCCATGATAATTACATGCCATAAGCCTACTTCAGGAGATTAATCCTTTAACCACTAACATAACCACAGATGATTTAAATCCACTAAGCAAGACCTGTAACACTGGTTAAAGCCTTGGACCTGAGAGCCTTTGTACTAACGATGGATGGGGCAACGCTGAACCTGCTAGAGCCATCTTCAGATTGTATGTCACCCCCTTAATACTTACCTAATCTGTATTAACAACTTCTGAGGGTAAATTAGAAACTCTTTATCCTTTCAATCATGCCTGTGTTTGATTCAGTATGAAAAAGATATTCTATTTGTATACATTAAACTTGGGTATCTTTTTATTAAAAATGTATTTCCGTATGATTCTATATTTATGTAAGTTTTATCCTCTTCCTACTCAGCCTTCTCTCTATATCATATTCTTTTTCTTGTTCTTTAGTACCATGCGTTGGGAGTTTTATATCACCTTAAAAAGAGTGATCGCCTTGCTGTTTCTAAGATGTTGAATAAATTTACTAAATCTGGTCTCAAATCACAGTTTGCCTACTGCATGTTGATCCGAATTGCCAGTCGCTTACTAAAAGAAAATGAAGAGGGGTAAGTGTTTTCAGCTAATCCTAAGTAATTTTCCATTTGCTGGTTAACATACCTCAGCGTTTATTTCCTTTATGAATATTTTTTGGGCAATGTCGACTTTACAGATGGATTTGGTGTTTTCCAAATTAAGAAAAAAAATATGGGATTCCAAGAATCACAACTTTTTCTTGTGGCCTCTCCTGTTGCGGAGCACAGGCTCCGGACGCGCAGGCTCAGCGGCCATGGCTCACGGGCCCAGCTGCTCCGCAGCATGTGGGATCTTCCTGGACCGGGGCACGAACCCGTGTCCCCTGCATCGGCAGGTGGACTCTCAACCACTGCGCCACCAGGGAAGCCCAAGAATCACAAATTTTATTTTTACTTTAATGTATGCTGCAGCATATATACTTAACAGATTATGATTGCTAATAATACAATAAATAACAAACTGA
This sequence comes from Stenella coeruleoalba, assembly GCF_951394435.1. Lineage (NCBI taxonomy): Eukaryota > Metazoa > Chordata > Mammalia > Artiodactyla > Delphinidae > Stenella > Stenella coeruleoalba. The sequence goes on along the minus strand of NC_137155.1, from coordinate 83,483,559 downwards.
TATTGAACAAAAAATATTTATCATAGATTATATAGTAACTAAATGTGAAAGCTGGAAGTGACATTAAGAATCATCTTGTTTATCCTTTTTATTTTTATAAAAGAGAATGTTGAAGTACTGCATTTAATAATTTATTTAAAGCACGTGAGGGAAGCTAGTAGAAATACACATTCATAAGGTTCTTATACTGTTCATGAAGTAGTGTTATAGTATCTGATGGTAGACTGTGATAATATAAGGATGAATACTGTAACCTCTTGAGTAATCACTAAAAAAACTAGGAGATATAAATGTCAACAGAGAAGAAAAAATGGAATATTGAAAAAAATATTCAGGGCTTCCCTGGTGGCACAGTGGTTAAGAATCCACCTGCCAATGCAGGGGACATGGGTTCGAGCCCTGGTCTGGGAAGATCCCACATGCTGCGGAGCAACTAAGCCCATGCACCACAACTACTGAGCCTGCGCTCTAGATAGAGCCCGTGAGCCACAACTACTGAGCCCATATGCTGCAGCTACCGAAGCCCATGTGCTTAGAGCCTGTGCTCTGCAACAAGAGAAGCCACTGCAATGAGAAGCCCACGCACCGTAATGAAGAGTAACCCCTGCTCGCTGCAACTAGAGAAAGCTCGCGTGCAGCAACAAAGACCCAACACAGCCAAAAAAAAAAAAAAAAAATTTCAGCTGAGCTTCCTGCTTTCAGTAATGGTAGAGTAGCTTGGTTATATTAGCCCTCCTGCAAATAATGATTATATCATTAGTCCAAAACTGTGTGTCCGTGAAACAAAAGAACCCACACTATTTGAAAGTACTGGTGAGTGGTGAAAAGCAGGCAAAAACTGGAGGGAAATTACTGCATGGAAGACAGAAACTATACTGGGTGAGATTTGTGTATATCTGGCTGGTCTCTGAGGGCACTCCACAATTTTGGGGTGTGGGATCATAGAAAGCCATAGTATTTATGGACAGTGGGGAGAGAACACAGTTTGAAATTAGAAGAATGATGAAAATTTAGGGTGGAAATCCTGGGAAAGAGGGAGCCACAGATACAGTGAGCCTCAGAATCAATTTCAAACTCTGCAAAAATCTTTGGCTGACTACTCAAGGGGAAGACTCCAGTAAACCTGTCAAAAAGCAGTAGCTGTCAGCTGAAAGAACTGAATGGAGAGTTCACTTGCAACTCACCATGGAGAAGATAACGTTTGGAATTTGATCCCAGCTCAGTTAACTGCCTGCTACAGGAACATCTTAGATTCTAGAGTCTTTGCATTATATCGTTCACAATGTCTATATACAGTAATAACTAAAAAAATAAAAATAAAATTGCTAGAAGTGCAAAGAATTTGGGAAATGTAACCAGTAGTCACATTTTACTATAAGCAGCAAGAGGAAACCAGGTCATACCTTCACCACTTTCCTTGGAAGTTCCCTCAAGTAAATATCCAAAAATTACAAATTCTGCTTTCCACATAACTGTAGGACAGTTTCACTGAGCTCTGTGCCAGTACATAACAAGGATCCACCTTACTCCATTTTACAATAACAAGTTTCTGACTTCCTTCTGATCCTCCAAGACCAGCTTTCTACAAGCAGTCTGTGAGCCCTCACTGCCTCTCCTTCAAGACCAAATTTATAATAACAGTCCGTCAAGGCATTTTAGATTTTCTTCATTATGCTCACTAGAATTCTTCCAGCCTCTGCCTATTGTCTGGTTCCAAAAGCAGTTCCACAATTTTAGGTATTATAGTAGCACCTCACTTCCAGGTACCAAAATCTGTATTAGTGTTTTATTGCTGCCATAACAAATTACTACAAATGTAATCACAACATCCATGATCTCACAGTTCTTTAGGTTAGACATTGGTCTCATGGGGTAAAGTTAAGATGTTGGCAGTGTGCTTTTGGTTACTGGAGGCTTTGGGAAAAAATCCACTTGCAATCTCATTAAGGTTGTTGGCCAAATTCATTTCTTTGTGGTTATAGATTGTAAGTCCCTATTTCCTTGCTGGCTGTCAGCCAGGGGTTGGTCTGTGCCATTTAAGGTAACATATTCACAGGTTCCACGGAGGAAAGCATGGACATCTTTGGGAAGCCATTTTGCCTGCTACAAGTACAATAACTGAAATGGATTATTTGCTGGATGAGCCTAACACCAAACTAGAGATGGCTGAGGAGAGTGAAAGTGTTAGTGCATTTGAAGATAGTGCTATAGAAAGTAACTAATTTGAAGAACAGAGAACAGATTAAGGAAAAATAAACAGAGCTTCAGAGAACTGTGGCATAATATCAGGTGGCCTACCACTTGATATATGATTGGAATCCAGAGGGAGATGTGAGAGAATGGAGCAAAAAAGGTATATGAAGAAATAATGAACAAGTATTTCCCAGTATGCATTTATTCTAGAACTGTAAGGTTGACCTAACAGTCAAAAATCAACATAATATTCCTCATCTAAAGAATAAAGGAGGGCTTCCCTGGTGGTGCAGTGGTTGAGAGTCCGCCTGCTGATGCAGGGGACACGGGTTCGTGCCCCAGTCTGGGAAGATCCCACACGCCGCAGAGCGGCTGGGCCCGTGAGCTATGGCTGCTGAGCCTGCACGTCTGGAGCCTGTGCTCCGCAATGGGAGAGGCCACAACAGTGAGAGGCCCGTGTACCGCAAAAAAAAAAATAAATATAAGAATAAAGGAGATAAATCCTAACATCTTGATGCTAAAAAGCAATTGATAAAATTCAGTGGCAATTTGTAATTAAAAATATCTTTTCAAAGCAAATAATAGAAGGGAACATAATTATTCTGATAGGAGTACCAAAAAATCTACAATAAGCTTTATACTTATTGGTGAACAGTTAAAGGCTTTCCCTTTAAGATTGTGAATGAGACAAGGATGCTTGCTAATCCTGTTTTTTAAGTAACATTTTACTGGAAGGCCCTACTTGGTGCAATAAGTTAAGAAAAAAATTAAAAATCTAAAGATTTGAAAGATGACATGAAAGTGTCTTTGCAGACAACATGACTGTGTATATAGAAAGTGCAAAATAATCTATATATTACCTATTAGAATTGATACATGAATTTACCAAAGTTACTGGATAGGCTAATATCCAGAATCAATTTTATTTCTACATACCAGCAACTGATCAATAAGATACAATTTTGAAAAGATGGTACCATTTTAATTAAAATCAAATCATTAGGAATAAATCTACCGAAAATTGTATACATCTCTACACAGAAAATTATCAAATGTTATTTAAAGTAAGACTTGAATAAATGGAGGGATATGTCATGTTTTTAGATTAGAATATTCAATACTGTAAAGATAGCACATCATCTTATTTTGATTCATGAATTCATTGAACCCTCAATCAGAATTTCAATTGGCTTCTTTTAAATACCAAACAGAAATGCATACGTTTGTGTGTCAAAAGACATACCAAGGACACCTTTAGTACTGTTTTTCATAATAGCCCTGAAATGGAAGCAGGCCAAAGGTCCATCACTGGTAGAATCAAAAAAATAAATTGTGGTATATTCATATAGTAAACAGTATGCAACAGTGGAAATGAACATATTACCATTGTCAAATGTAACCACATGGATAAATCTCAAAGAAGTCACATACAAACAAATACATTCTGTATAGTTTTGTATAAATTAATTTCAGACTTAACTGGCACAACTAATCTGTAGTATTTTTTTGTTTGTTTTTGTTTTTGCGGTACGCGGGCCTCTCACTATTGTGGCCTCTCCCGTTGCGGAGCACAGGCTCCGGACGTGCAGGCTCAGCGGGCATGGCTCGCGGGCCCAGCCACTCCGCGGCATGTGGGATCTTCCCAGACCGGGGCACAAACCCGTGTCCCCTGCATCGACAGGCGGACTCTCAGCCACTGTGCCACCAGGGAAGCCTACCGTGATGAATATTGATGTTAGATGGAAGTAAAAGCATGTTAAGTTTTTGTGGTTTGTTTTTGTTTGGGAGGAAGATATTGTTAGTGATATTAAACTTTGTCAGAAATATATATGGGTTAGTAACTAAGAATATAAATGGAATATAAAGCTTTAATAATGTTGAAATAAAAATGGAACAAAGAAAAGTTGATTGAAGGTTGGTAAGGAAAAAATAATAAAGGCAAAGTATATAAATAGAAAAAAGAAAATAAATTGGATAGAATTAAGTGTAAATGTGTTAGTTATCTCTTGCTGTGTGACAGAATTAGCCCAAAACATAGCCGCTTATAGCAGACATTTATTATCTCACAGTTTCTGTGGTTAGGAATTTGGAAGTAGCTTAGCCGTCTGGTTTTGGTTCAGGGTTCTTCATGAAGTTGCAATCAAGTTGTCAGAGCTGTAGTCATCTGAATCTGGAAGATTCCAATTTCATTCATGCAGTAGTTGATAGGCCTCAGTTTCTTCCTGGCTATTGACCAGGTGCTTCGTTTCTCACTTTGAGAGCCTTTCTCTAGGCTGCCTGGATGTCCTCACAGCCTGGCAGCTGGCTTCTCCAGAGTGAACTGAGGGAGAGAGCCTAAGGTGGAAGCTGCAGTGTTTTATAACCTAATCTTGAAAGTGACATGCCATCACCTCTGATGCTTTCTCTTGGTCACACAGACCAACCCTCGTGTAATGTGGGAGGGGGCTACACAAGGATGTAGATATTCAAAAGTGGAGATTTGGGAGGACCATCTTGGAGGCTGGCTAGCAAACAAGATATTTCAATTATAATAATAAATGTAAATGGGTTTACTTACATTATTAAAGGATTACTTATTAAAAGAGTCTCAGATTGGGTAAACAAAATAACAGACCTACTATATAGCCTTTTACATAAGACACTTCCAAACAGAATGACGAGGAAACATTTCAAGTAAATATGTCAAGAATATATGCTAGATATATACTAACACAAAAATATAGTTTAGCATTATTAGTCTAAGCCCCAATAGGAATCAAGGTTTAAAGCATTAAAAATGACAGTGGGATTTTGTATTTTGACAAAAGTAATGGTCTTAAAAATGGTATAACAGGAGCGATCTTACATATACTTAATAGTGTTGTTTCAAAATATGTAAAGCAGAATGTTAAATACAAGAAATTAAGGTCTTGGGAGACTATTTATTTTTGGATTTTGAATTTTATTTTTTTATACAGCAGGTTCTTATTAGTTATCCGTTTTATACATATTAGTATATATATGTCAATCCCAATCTCAAGGTCTTGGGAGACTTTAAACACTTCTCTTAGATGGCCAATCAAGCATAAAAACTTCAGACTGTAGTTGACCTGTATATCACTGATAACAAAATTGACCTTGGATTTATAACCCTGTGTCCAAGAGAGAATACATAATATTCTTTAAAATTTTTAAATTGAGAAACATAATGTACATATAGAAAAATGCATAAAAGTTGTAGTTGTATACATTATGTCCACTTTCTGTGAGACACTCTTATAATGATCATATACATTAGGTGGTAGTACATTTCTGGTATTTCAGAAATGTTTTATGTATCCTTCTTGGTCATAACTACCCCCAGTAGAAACCACTTTCTGACTTTTATGGTAGTTATTTCTTTGCTTTTATTTAGATTTTTACCCCCCTGTGCATGTATCCCTAAACAGTAAAGTTTAGTTTTGCCTTGTTTTGAACATTCTGTCTATAGAATCATGCAGTATTTTGGGTCTTTTTTTTTTTTTTTTCCACTCAGTATTCTGGTGTAAGAGTCACCCTTGCTTTTGGTGTAGCTCTAGTTCATTTTAATTATATTTTATATTTCCTTGATTGAATACTTCCTAGTTTATTTATATTCATTCTTCTATTAATGGGCATTTGGATTATTTTCTGTTTGGAGCACTTATTAATAATGAAATGGCTATAAACAGTATCCCTGTACCTCATACCACACTGCCTCATTACCATAGCTTTGTGTCTTTGTATGTAAGCATGCATTTCTATAGGGTACATATCTAGGAATAGAATTGCTAGATCATTGGGTATACATCTCTTTACTAGGTAACGTTAGACTTTTTTTCAAAGTGATTGTACCAATTTACACTCCAGCCAGCAGTGTGGGATTTCTTGAGGCTTGATATTGTCAAACTTTAAAAATTTTACTAATCTAAGGGGTATATTATATATTTTTTATTGAGCTATAACTCGCATATCATAAAATTCACCTTTGTAAAGTGTAAAATTCAGTGGTCCTTAGTATATTCACAAAGTTGTATAACCACTACTACTAACTCCAGAACATTTTTACCACCCTAAAAAGAAAACCCCAACCCATTAACAGTCCTACTCCCTATTCTACCCTCCCCTCAACCCCTGGAAAACATTAATCTGCTTCCTGTCTCTATGTATTTGCCTGTTCTGGACATTTCATATAAGTGGAATCATACAATATGTGGTCTTTAGTTTTTGGTTTCACTTACAATAATCTTTTCAGGGTTCATCTATATTGTAGAAGTATCAGTACCTCATTTTTTTATGGGTGAATAATATTTCACTGGGTGGCTATACCATATTTTATTTATTCATTTGTCTGTTGATGGACATTTGGGTTGTTCCCACTCTTTGGCTATTATGAATAATAATTCATAGACTGCAATAGACTGCTGCTATTGGCAGTCATGCATAATTTTTTACGTGGACATGTTTTCAGTTCTCATGGACATTTACCTGTGAGTAGAATCCCCAGGTCATTATGTAACTATGTTTAACTTTTCGAGGAGTGCCAAACTGTTTGACAAAGTGGTTGTAACCATTTTACATTCTTGCCAGCAGTGTGTGAAGTTCTGATTTCTCCACATCCTCACCAACACTCACTATTGTCTGTCTTTTTTTATTATACACACCATAGTAGGTGTGAAGAGGTATATCAATGGGGTTTTTTTTTCCCCCCACTGGAAAAGTTTTATTGAAAAAAAAATTATACAGGTAAGTTCTTGGTCTGACAGCAAAAAAAGTTTTAGTTCCCTAACAAGTTTCAGCATCTTTTCGTATGCTTATTGGGCATTTGTATATCTTTTTAAAATCCTTTGCTCGTTTAAAAAAAATGGGATTATTTGTCTTTTATTGTTGTTTGAAATAGTTGTTAAATATATTTTGGATACTAGACCTTTATTAGGTATATAATTTTCAAGTATTTCCTCCCATTCTGTGGCCTTCCTTTTCACTTTCTTGATAGTGTCCTTTGAAGTACAGAAGTTTTAAATTTTGATGAAGTCTAATTTGTCTTTCTTTCTTTGGTTGCTTGTGCCTTTGTTATTATACCTAGGAAACCATTATCTAACCCACGGTCACAAAGATTTACACCTATGCTTCCTTCTTCTAAGAGTTTTATTTTTTACATTTTGGTCTTTGGTCCATTTTGAGATATTTTTGTATATGGTGTGAAGCAGGGGTCCATTTTCATTCTTCTGCATGTGGATATGCAGTAGCAATATGAGTTTGCAGTTGTCTCAGCACCGTTTGTTGAGAGACTGGTCCTTTTCCCTTGAATTATCTTGGCATCATTGTCAAATCATTGTGGTTTTAATTTGTAATTTTCTAATTACTAATGAGTTTGAGAACCTTTTTCTATATTTATGAGCCATTTGGATATTCTTTTATATTTAAATACCTATTGGAGTTTTGCCCTTTTTTTTGTTTGGGTTATCTGTTTTATCCTTATTGATTTCTAGTTCTTCTGTATTCTAGATGTGAGTCCTTTGTTGGTTGTATAAGTTGCAAATAGCTTTTCCCACTCAAGTTTGTCTGTTCCCTTTCTTGATATCTTAATGAACAGAACGTTCTTAAAGGTAATGTCATTCTTTTACTTTCAGAATAATATTTTTGGTGTCTTGATCAAGAAATGTTTTCTACCCCAAGTTTTCAAATGTATTTTCTGTACTATTTTCTACAAGTGTTATAGTTTTAACTTTCATGTTTTAGGTCTATAATCTACCTGGAATTGTTTTTTGGATATGGTATAAGGTAGCAGTCTTTTTTTCCCATATGGATATGCAGTAGTCCCAGCGCCATTTGTTGAAATACCTGTCTATACCCTTTGCTATGCAATATCAGCTTTGCCATGAAACAGGCATCCTTATATGCATTGGTCTGTTTCTGGGCTCCTGTTCTCCACTACTCTATATTTCTCTCCCTGTACCAGCAAAACATTGCCTTATCATCACAGCTTTATAATAGTGTAGATATATGGTAGAACAAATCCTCCTCTCTTATTCATTTGCAGTAGTGTTTCTCAGTTCTTGTTTTGTATCCTTATTTCTCTTCTCTCTGTGTGTGTATATAATTTTATCATGGATTGTTTAGCTTTCCCCTCAGTTGAGTTTGCCTCTTCCTGGGACACTCCCACCAAGAACATTAATAAAAACCAAGAAATTCTAACCTGGGCAATCTTATCCCCCAGATTTTTCATTCATTGGGACTTTAGGGATATTTTTCCACAGGCAGCTAGTGAGACCAACCATCGCAATGACTGGCCATGCTGCCAAAATGAGTCTCCTTTGGTCATGCTGCCAAATGACCTCTCATTCTTTGATCCACTTCCAGAAAGCTACAGTAGAAACCTGGCTTGACGCCCACCTTGCTATAACAATTTTTATGCAAATAAGTACAAATATCCAAGCAAAACTCATACCTAACCTACTGGAGTAACATTCATTGGGCGAAACACATAGACTGGTGCAGTACTAGTTGCACTGGGCTCCACATTGCCTTTTCATCCTAGGACAGTGTACAGAGGTCTATCAGGACCATTTTTCTCACCCTGAGAAAGGGATAATGACCCTTGGGTTTTGAGATTTTTAAACTACTGTGTATAATTATATGCCAACAAATTGGATAACCTAGAACCTATTTTGATGGCTTAACATAAATTTTGAGGGAAGCAGCCCTTCCCTGGCATAATCAAGGGCTGGGATCCAAACCTTGCCAGATGTATGACATGGCATGCTAGTAGTAGAAATCTCCATGTCCACCTTTACTGTTGGGGAAGCACCAGCTCCTCCTTTGGCATGATAGGAAGGAGCTTGAGTCCCAAGCTTTGTGGGTGACCAGAATCGATTACACATTTAGCTGAGTCCAGTTGTTATGGAAGTTCATAGGAATCCAGCTTCTTTTCTGAGTGGCCAGAAGATCAGTTTTGGACAAAATGACCATACTCCGCACTTGTTAAACTCATTTATTAATTTTCAGAATTTCTCTGGCAATTATTTTTGATTTTGTATGTCCAGTATTATAGTTGGCCTTTAAAAAAATTACAGTTTTTGCTATGAACTTCCCTCTTAGTACTGCTTTTACTGCATCCCATAAGTTTTGGTATGCTGTGTTTTTGTTTGTATGAAGGTATTTTCTAATTTCTCTTTTGATTTCTTCTTTGACCCATTGGTTGTTCAAGAGTGTGTTGTTTAATTTTCGTATGTTTGTGAATTTTCCAGTTTTCCTTTTGTTAATTCTAATTTCATCCCATTGTGGTTGAAAAAGATACTTGGTATGATTTTAATCTTCTTGAATTTGTTAAGACTTGTTACCTAACGTGATCTATTCTGGAGAACATTCCCTGTGCACTTGAGAAGAATGTGTATTTTGCTGCTGTTGGGCAAAAAGTTCTGTATATGTCTGTTAGGTCAATGTAGTTCCAGCCCACTGCTTCCTTATTGATTTTCTGTCTGGATGTTTTATCCATTATTGAAAGTGGGGTATTGAAGTCTTCTACTATTATTGAATTGCTCTCTTTTCCCTTCAGATCTGTCAATGTTTGCTATATTTAGTTTTTTGAAAATTGTTTTGACTATTCTGGGTCCTTTATGTTTCCATATAATTTTAGGATCAGCTTTGAATTTCTACAACAAAAAGCCTGCTGGCATTTTGATAGGGATCGCATTGAATAGAATAGATCTATTTTGGATAAATCAATTTGGGAGAATTTCCATCTTGACAATATCTAGTCTTCCAGTCCATGAACAGAAATTGTTTCTCCATTTATTTAGATTTCTCAGCAGGGTTTTGTAGTTTTCAGTGTAAAAGTCTTGCATTGCTTTTGTTAAATTTATTTCTAAGTATTTTACTCTTTCTGATGCTGCTGTGAATGGAATTGTTCTGTTAATTTTGTTTTGGATTAATTGTTGCCAATATATAGAAATCAGCAGTTGATTGTTGATTTTCACGTGTTGATCTTGTATCCTGTAACCTTGATATGGTCATTTATTTGTTCCATTTGTGTGTGTGTGTGTGTGTGTGTGTGTGTGTGTGTGTTATATTCCTTGGGATTTTCATGTACAGGATCATGTCATCTGAGAACAAATACAGTTTTACTTCTTCCTTTCCAAACTAGATGTCTTTAATTTCTTTTTTTCCTAATTGTACCATCTTGAACCTTCAGTACAATGTTGAATAGAAGTGGTGAAAGCAGATATCCTTGCCTTGTCCCTGATCTTAAGGGGAAAGCATTAAGCATGACGTTGACCATGGATTTTATGAAGATGCCCTTTATCAGTTTGAGGGGATTCCCTTCATTCTCTAGCCTTTTTGAGAGTACTTATCATAAATCGGTGTTAGATTTTGTTGACTGCTTTTTCTGTACCTGTTAAGATGATCATGTGGTTTCTGTCCTTTTTATTACTAATTTGGTATGTAACACAAAGTGATTTTCTTTTTTCTTTTTCCTTTTTTAAAATTGAGGTAGAATTGATTTACAATATTATATAAGTTTCAGGTGTACAACATAGTGATTCACAATTTTTAAAGGTTATACTCCATTTCTAGTCATTATCAAATCTTGTGTGTATTACCTGTGCTGCACAATATATCCTTGTAGCTTATTTTATGAATAATAGTTTGTGTCTCTTACTCTCCTACCCCTATATTGCCGCTCCCCCTTCCCTCTCCCTACTGGTAACCACTAGTTTGTTCTCTATATCTATGAGTCTTTTTCTTTTTTGTTATATTCACTAGTTTTATTTTTTAGATTCCACATATAAATGATATCATACAGTATTTGTCTTTCTCTGTCTGACTTATTTCACTTAGCATAATATCTTCCAAGTTCATCCATGTTGTTGCAAACAGTAAAATTTCATTTATTTTTATGGCCGAGTGGTATTCCATTGTGTATATATACGACATATTCTTTATCCATTCATCTGTTGATGGACACTTAGGTTGCTTCTATATTTTGGCTGTTGTAAATAATGCTGCTGTGAACACTGGGGTGCATATATCTTTTTGAATTAACGTTTTCCTTTTCTTTGAATATATCCCCAGGAGTGGAATTGCTGGATCATATGGTAGTTCTGTTTTTAGTTTTCTGAGGAGTCTCCATATTGTTTTCCATAGTGGCTGCACCAATTTATATTCCCACCAACAGTGTAGGAGGGTTCCCTTTTCTCCACACCATTCTCCACAGCATTTGTTATTTGTGGACTGTTTAATGTCTGTTATGGCAAGTATGAGCTGATATCTCATTGTGGTTTTGATTTGCATTTCTCTGATAACTAGTGATGTTGAGCATCTTTACATGTGCCTGTTGGCTATCTGTATGTCTTCTTTGGAATAATGACCATTCTGTACTTCTGCCCATTTTTAAATCAGGTTGTTTGTTTTTTTGTTTTTCTTAACATCTTTATTGGAGTATAATTGCTTTACAATGGTATGTTAGTTTCTGTTGTATAACAAAGTGAATCAGCTATACATATACATGTATCCCCATATCTCCTCCCTCTTGCGTCTCCCTCCCACCCTCCCTATCCCACCCCTCTAGGTGGACACAAAGCATGGAGCTGATCTCCCTGTGCTATGTGGCTGCTTCCCACTAGCTATGCCACTCTCTCACTTCTTCCCAGCTTACCCTTCCCACTCCCCGTGTCCTCAAGTTCATTCTCTACATCTGCATCTTTATTCCTGTCCTGCCCCTAGGTTCTTCAGAACCATTTTTTTTTTTTTTTTTAGAATCCACATATATGTGTTAGCATACGGTATTTGTTTTTCTCTCTCTGACTTACTTCACTCTGTATGACAGACGTTAGGTCCATCCACCTCACTACAAATAACTCAATTTCGTTTCTTTTTATGGCTGAGTAATATTCCATTGTATATATGTGCCACATCTTCTTTATCCATTCATCTGTCGATGGACACTTAAGTTGCTTCCATGTCCTGGCTATTGTAAATAGAGCTGCAATGAACATTGTGGTACATGACTCTTCTTGAATTATGGTTTTCTCAGGGTATATGCCCAGTAGTGGGATTGCTGGGTCATATGGTAGTTCTATTTTTAGTTTTTTAAGGAACCTCCATACTGTTCTCCATAGTGGCTGTATCAATTTACGTTCCCCTCAACAGTGCAAGAGGGTTCCCTTTTCTCCACACCCTCTCCAGCATTTATTGTTTGTAGATTTTCTGATGATGGTCATTCTGATTGGTGTGAGGTGATAGCTCATTGTGGTTTTGATTTGCATTTCTCTAATGAGTAGTGATGTTGCGCATCCTTTCATGTGTTTGTTGTCAATCTGTATATCTTCTTTGGAGAAATGTCTATTTAGGTCTTCTGCCCATTTTTGGATTGGGTTGTTTTTTGATATTGAGCTGCATGGGCTGCTTGTATATTTTGGAGATTAATCCTTTGTCAGTTGCTTCGTTTGCAAATATTTTCTCCCATTCTGAGGGTTGTCTTGTTTATGTTTTCGTTTGCTGTACAAAAGCTTTTAAGTTTCATTAGGTCCCATTTGTTTATTTTTGTTTTTATTTATCTTTCTCTAGGAGGTGGGTCAAACAGGATCTTGCTGTGATTTATGTCATAGAGTGTTCTGCCTGTGTTTTCCTCTAAGAGATTTATAGTGCCTGGCCTTATATTTAGGTCTTTAATCCATTTTGAGGTTTTTTTGTGTGTATGGTGTTAGGGAGTGTTCTAATTTCATTCTTTTACATTTAGCTGTCCTGTTTTCCTAGCACCACTTATTGAAGAGGTTGCCTCTTCTCCATTGTATATTCTTGCCTCCTTTATCAAAGATAAGGTGACCATATGTGCGTGATTTATCTCTGGGCTTTCTCTCCTGTTCCATTGATCTATATTTCTGTGTTTGTGCCAGTACCATACTGTCTTGATTACTGTAGCTTTGTAGTATAGTCTGAAGTCCGGGAGCCTGATTCCTCCAGCTCCATTTTTCTTTCTCACGATTGCTTCGGGTATTCGGGGTCTTTTGTGTTTCTATACAGATTGTGAAATTTTTGTTCTAGTTCTGTGAAAAATGCCGTTGGTAGTTTGCTAGGGATTGCGTTGAATCTGTAGATTGCTTTGGGTAGTATAGTCATTTTCACAATGTTGACTCTTCCAATCCAAGAATATGGTATATCTCTCCATATGTTTGTATCATCTGTAATTTCTTTCATCAGTGTCTTATAGTTTTCTGCATACAGGTCTTTTGTCTCCAGGTAGATTTATTCCTAGGTATTTTATTCTTTTTGTTGCAATGGTAAATGGGAGTGTTTCCTTAATTTCTCTTTCAGATTTTTCATCATTAGCATATAGGAATGCAAGAGATTTCTGTGCATTAATTTTGTATCCTACTACTTTACCAAATTCATTGATTAGCTCTAGTAGTTTTCTGATGGCATCCTTAGGATTCTCTATGTATAGTATCATGTCATCTTCAAACAGTGACAGTTTTACTTCTTTTCCAATTTGGATTCCTTTTATTTCTTTTTCTTCTCTGATTGCTGTGGCTAAAACTTCCAAAACTATGTTGAATAATAGTGATGACAGTGGTCAACCTTGTCTTGTTCCTGATCTTAGTAGAAATGCTTTCAGTTTTTCACCATATGACCTTTATTATTTTGAGGTAAGTTCCCTCTCTGCCCACTTTCTGGAGGGTTTTTATTATAAACCGGTGTTGAATTTTGTCAAAAGCTTTTTCTGTGTCTGTTGAGATGATCATGTGGTTTTTCTCCTTTAATTTGTTAATATGGTGTATCACATTGATTGATTTGCATATATTGAAGAATCCTTGCATTCCTGGCATAAACCCCACTTGATCATGGTGCATGAGCCTTTTAATGTGCTGTTGGATTCTGTTTGCTAGTATTTTGTTGAGGATTTTTGCATCTGTGTTCATTAGTGATACTGGCCTGTAGTTTTCTTTTTTGTGACATCTTTGTCTGGTTTTGGTATCAGGGTGATGGTGGCCTCGTAGAATGAGTTGGGGAGTGTTCCTCCTTCTGCTATATTTTGGAAGAGTTTGAGAAGGATAGGTGTTAGCTCTTCTCTAAATGTTTGATAGAATTCACCTGTGAAGCCATCTGGTCCTGGGCTTTTGTTTGTTGGAAGAGATTTTTAATCACAGTTTCAATTTCAGTGCTTGTGACTGGTCTGTTTATATTTGCTGTTTCTTCCTGGTTCAGTCTCAGAAGGTTGTGATTTTCTAAGAATTTGTCCATTTCTTCTAGGTTGTCCATTTTATTGGCATATAGTTGCTTGTAGTAATCTCTCATGATCCTTTGTATTTCCGCAGTGTCAGTTGTTACTTCTCCTTTTTCATTTCTAATTCTGTTGATTTGAGTCTTCTCCCTTTTTTTCTTTGTGAGTCTGGCTAATGGTTTATCAATTTTGTTTAACTTCTCAAAGAACCAGCTTTTAGTTTTATTGATCTTTGCTATCATTTCCTTCATTTCTTTTTCATTTATTTCTGATCTTATCTTTATGATTTCTTTCCTTCTGCTAACTTTGGGGTTTTTTTGTTCTCTTTTCTCTAATTGCTCTAGGTGTAAGGTTAGGTTCTTTATTTGAGGTGTTTCTTGAGGTAGGATTGTATTGCTATAAACTTCCCTCTTAGAACTGCTTTTTCTGAATCCCATAGGTTTTGGGTCATCGTGTTTTCATTGTCATTTGTTTCTAGGTATTTTTTGATTTCCTCTTTGATTTATTCAGTTATCTCTTGGTTATTTAGTAGTGTATTGTTTAGCCACCATGTGTTTGTATTATTTTACAGATTTTTTTTCCTGTAATTGATATCTAGTCTCATAGCGTTGTGGTCAGAAAAGATACTTGATATGGTTTCAGTTTTCATAAATTTACCAAGGCTTGATTTGTGACCCAAGATATGATCTATCCTGGAGAATGTTCCATGAGCACTTGAGAAGAACGTGTATTCTGTTGTTTCTGGATGGAATGTCCTATAAATATCAATTAAGTCTATCTTGTTTAATGTATCATTTTTTTAATTGTTTTTTGTTTGTTTGTGGTATGCAGGCCTCTCACTGTTGTGGCCTCTCCCGCTGCGGAGCACAGGCTCCGGGTGCGCAGGCCCAGCGGCCATGGCTCACAGGCCCAGCCACTCCGCGGCACGCGGGATCCTCCCGGACCGGGGCATGAACCTGCGTCCCCTGCATCGGACGGACTCCCAACCATTGCATCACCAGGGACGCCCTAATGTATCATTTAAAGCTTGTGTTTCCTTATTTATTTTCATTTTGGATGATCTGTCCCTTGGTGAATGTGGGGTGTTAAAGTCCCCTATTATTATCGTGTTACTGATTGATTTCCCCTTTTATGGCTGTTAGCATTTGCCTTATGTATTGAGGTGCTCTTATGTTGGGTTCATAAATATTTACAACTGTTATATCTCTTTCTTGGATTGATCCCTTGATCATTATGTAGTGTCCTTCTTTGTCTCTTGTAATACTCTTTATTTTAAAGTCTATTTTGTCTGATACAAGAATTGCTACTCCAGCTTTCTTTTGATTTCCATGTACATGGAATTTCTTTTTCCATTCCCGCACTTTCATTCTGTATGTGTCCTTAGGTCTGAAATGGGTTTCTTGTAGACAGTAAATATACGGGTCTTGTCTTTGGATCCATTCAGCCAGTCTATGTCTTTTGGTTGGAGCATTTAATCCATTTACCTTTAAGGTAATTATCGATATGTATGTTGCTATTACCATTTTCTTAATTGTTTTGGGTTTGTTATTGTAGGTCTTTTCCTTGTTTTGTGTTTCCTGCCTGGAGAAGTTCCTTTAGCATTTGTTGTAAAGCTGGTTTGGTGGTGCTGAATTACCTTAGCTTTTGCTTGGCTGTAAAGGTTTTAATTTCTCCATTGAATCTGAATGAGATCCTTGCTGGATAGAGTAATCTTGGTTGTAGATTTTTCCTTTTCATCACTTTAAGTATGTCCTACCACACCCTTCTGGCTTGCAGAGTTTCTGCTGAGAAATCAGCTGTTAACCTTATGGGGATTCCCTTGTATGTTATTTGTTGATTTTCTCTTTTAATATTTTTTCTTCGTATTTAATTTTTGATAGTTTGATTAATATGAGTCTTGGCGTGTTTCTCCTTGGATTTATTCTGTATGGGACTCTGTGCTTCTTGGACTTGATTGACTATTTCCTTTCCCATATTAGGGAAGTTTTCAACTATAATCTCTTCAAATATCTTCCCACTCTGTTTCTTTTTCTCTTCTTCTTCTGGGACCCCTATAATTTGGATGTTGGTGCGTTTAATGTTGTCCCAGAGGTCTCTGAGACTGTCCCCAATTCTTTTCGTTCTTGTTTCTTTATTTCTGCTCTGTGGTAGTAATTACCACTATTTTATATTCCAGGTCACTTATCCATTCTTCTGCCTCAGTTTTTCTGCTATTGATTCCTTCTAGAGAATCTTAAATTTCATTTATTGTGTTGTTCATCATTGTTTGTTTGCTCTTTAGTTCTTCCAGGTCCTTGTTAAACTTTTCTTGTATTTTCTCCATTCTATTTCCAAGAATTTGGATCATTTTGCTATCATTACTCTGAATTATTTTTCAGGTAGACTGCCTATTTCCTCTTCATTTGTTTGGTCTGGTGGGTTTTTACCTTTCTCCTTCATATGCTGTGTATTTGTCTGTCTTCTCATTTTGCTTAACTTACTGCGCTTGGAATCTCCTTTTCCCAGGCTGCAGATTCGTTGTTCCCATTGTTTTTGGTGTCTGCCCCCAGTGGGTAAGGTTGGTCCAGTGGGTTGTGTAGGCTTCCTGGTGGAGGGGACTGGTGCCTGTGTTCTGGTGGATGAGGCTGGATCTTGTCTTTCTGGTGGGCAGTATCGCGTCTGGTGGTGTGTTTTGGGGTGTCTGTGACCTTATTATGATTTTAGGCAGCCTCTCTGCTAATGGGTGGGGTTGTGTTCCTGTCTTGCTAGTTGTTTGGTATGGGGTGTCGAGACCTGTAGCTTGCTGGTCATTGAGTGGAGCTGGGTCTTAGCGTTGAGATGGAGATCTCTGGGAGAGCTTTCGCTGTTTGATATTACATGGGGCCGGGAGGTCTCTGGTGGTCCAATGTCCTGAACTTGGTGCTCCCACATAAGAGGCTCAGGCCTGACACCCGGCCAGAGCACCAAGACCCTGTCAGCCACACAGCTCAGCAGAAAAGGGAGAAAGAAAAAGAAAGAAAAAATAAAATAAAGTTATTAAAATAAAAAATTATTAAAAATAAAAAAGTACTAAAAAAAAGGAGAGCAACCAAACCAATAAACAAATCCACCAATGATAACAAGCAGTAAAAACTATGCTAAAAAAAAAAAGTGGACAGACAGAACCCTAGGACAAGTGGTAAAAGCAAAGGTATACAGACAAAATCACAGAAAGAAGCATACACACATACACACTCACGAAGAGAGAAAAAGGAAAAAATATATATATATCTATATAAAAAAATATATATATATATATAAAAGGAAGAGAGTAACCAAATCAGTAAACAAATCTGCGAATGATAATAAGCTCTAAATATTAAACTAAGATAAACATAAAATCAGAAACAAATTAGATGCCGAAAGCAAACCCCATTCTACAGTTGCTCCCAAAGTCCACCACCTCAATTTTGGGATAATTCGTTGTCTATTCAGGTTTTCCACAGATGCAGGGTACATCAAGTTTATTGCTCCTGAGGCTTCTAGGAGAAATTTCCCCTTCTCTTCTTTGTTCACACAGCTCCTGGGGTTCAGCTTTGGATTTGGCCCTCCCTCTGCGTTTAGGTCGCCTGAGGGCTTCTGTTCCCTTTTGGGAAGTCTGAGGTCTTCTGCCAGTGTTCAGTAGGAGTTGTTACACATGTAGATGTATTTTTGATGTATTTGTGGGGAGGAGGGTGATCTCCACGTCTTACTCCTCTGCCATTTTGAAGGTCCTCATTTTCTGATGTTAAATCAATTTTGTTTGCATTCTTGGGAAAAATGCTACTTGATTATGATATATAATTCTTTTTATGTATTGGTGGATTCAGGTTGCTGATAATTTGTTAAGGAGTTCATATGTCTATGTCAGGAGGGATATTGGTCTGTTGTTTTCTGAGAATTTGTCAGGCTTTGTTATCCAGGTAATAATGGCATCACATCATTAGCTGGGAGGTAGTGTACCCTCATTTATGTTATAAAAGAGTTTGTGAAGGATTGGTATTATTTCTTAAATATTTGATAGAATTAACCAATGAAGCTGTTGTGACCTTTGCTTTTTTTTGAGGGAAGTTTTTGGGTTTTTTTGCGGTACGCGGGCCTCTCACTGCTGTGGCCTCTCCAGTTGTGGAGTACAGGCTCCGGACGTGCAGGCTCAGTGGCCATGGCTCACAGGCCCAGCTGCTCCGTGGCATGTGGGATCTTCCCGGACCGGGGCACGAACCCTGTTCCCTGCATCGGCAGGCGGACTCTCAACCACTGCGCCACCAGGGAAGCCCTTGAGGGAAGATTTTAAGTAACTAACTCATAGGTCTGTTTAGATTCTATATTTCTTTGTAAGTCAGGTTTGGTAGTTTGGTATTTCTAGGGATTTTGCCATTTCATCTAAGTTATCTAATTTGTTGGTATATAGTTGTTTATAATATTCTCTTATAATCATTTAAATTCCTTTAGGGTCAGTAGTGTTGTCCTTTACTTCATTCCTGAGTTTGGTAATTTGTATTCTTCACTTTTTTTTTCCTTGTTTAGTCTAGCTAAAGGTTTGTCAATTTTGTTGAATTTTTCCAAAGAACTAGCTTTGTGTTTCGTTCATTTTTTTTTATTGTTATTTTTCTGCATTCTAGTCCATCGATCTTTTCTCCGATCTTTATTTACTTTCTTCTTGCTGTGGACTTGGTTTACTCTTCTTTTTCTAATTTCTTTATTGTGGATACTTAGGTTACTGATTTGAGACCTTTCTTCTTTTCTGGTATAGGTGTTTAGAGCTATAAATTTCCCTCCAAGCATTGTTTTGGCTACATCTCATAAATTTTGATTTACTGTGTTTTTGTTGTCATTCTGTTTCAGATTTTTTCTTGTTTTCCATTTGATTTATTCTGGATACATGGGTTACTTAGAAATAAGTTGTTTAATTTCCAAATATTGGGGATTTCCTTTATTTTCTGTTGCTAATTTATAATTTACTTCAGTCGTGGCTGGGGAATATGCTTTGGTGATTTCTATCCTTTTAAATGTATTGAGACTTATTTTATGACTGGCATTTAATCTGTCTTTGAGAACTGTCCATATGCACTTGAAAAGAATGTATTTTATAGTCACTGGGTTGAATGTTCTAGGTTGAGTTGAGGAATTAAATTGTTCAGGTCCTCTATATCCTTGATGATTTTGTCTAGTTGTTCTATCAGCTATTGGGTAGGTATAGACATCTCCAGCTCTTATTGTTAAAAGATCTATTTCTCCTTTAGTGTTAAGTTTTTTTGTTTTGTTTTGTTTTTGTTTTTTGTGGTACGCGGGCCTCTCACTGCTGCGGCCCCTCCTGTCGTGGAGCACAGGCTCTGGACGCGCAGCCCAGTGGCCATGGCTCATGGGCCCAGCCGCCTCGCGGCACATGGGATCCTCCCGGACCGGGGCACGAACCCACGCCCCCTGCACTGGCAGGCAGACTCCCAACCACTGCACCACCAGGGAAGCCCTAGTGTTAAGTTTTGTTTCATATATTTTGAGGCTCTGTTGTTAAGTGTGTATATGTTTATCACTGTTATATCATCCTGATGTATTGAGCAGCTTCTCATTATGTCTCTTTTTGTTTCTTGTAATATTTTGTCTTAAATTCTCTGTCTGATATTAATATAGCCACTCCTGATCTCTTACGATTAGTTTGCATGGCATACCTTTTGCCATCATTTTACTTTCATCTCATTTGTATCTTTGAATCTAATGTGTATCTCTTGTAGACGGCACATAGTTTGATTTTGCTTTTTTATCCTGTCTGGCAATCTCTATCTTTTGGTTGGGGTGTTTAGACCTTTCATATTTAATATAATTATTGACATGGTTGTATTTACCTTCGCCATTTTGCTGTTTTTTCTATAGAAGTGTCTGTCTTTTTTGTTCCTCTCTTCCTCTTTGACTGCCTCCTTTTGTGTTAAATAAAATTTTCATTGAATCATTTTAATTTCTCTGTCAATATTTTTACTGTTTAAAAAGTTGTTTCTCGGGCTTCCCTGGTGGTGCAGTGGTTGGCGGTCTGCCTGCCGATGCAGGGGACATGGGTTCGTGCCCCGGTCTGGGAGGATCCCACATGCCACGGAGCGGCTAGGCCCATGGGCCATGGCCGCTGGGCCTGCACGTCCGGAGCCTGTGCTCTGCAACGGGAGAGACCACAGCAGTGAGAGGCCCACGTACCGCAAAAAAAGAAAAAAAAAGTTGTTTCCCTGGGAATTAGAATATGCATTTTAATTTACCATGATCTACTTCAGATTAAGGCTAATTTAATTTTCGTAAAATATAGAATCTTTGCTCCAGTATAGTTCTGTTCTCTCCCTGCTCCTGTTTGCTATTATTGTCATGTATATTACATGTATGTGCATTATCCAATAATGCAGTGTTATAATTATTTTTATACAATTTTATGTCCTTTAATTAGTTAAGAGAAATGAAAAAATTATTTGTAGAATAATTTATATTAACTCACATATTTACCATTTCTGGTGCACTTTATTTCTCATTGATTATTCATGTCACTGGAGTCAGTCTTTCAGTTTAACAGACTTCGTTTAGTATTTTTTATAAATCAGGTATGTTAGCAATACATTGTCTCAGTCACTGCTTATCTGGGAATGTCCTTTTATTAGCCTTCATTTTTGGAACATAGTTCTGCTGGATAGAGAATTTTTATCTTTTTATTTCAACACTTTGAATATGGCATTCTCTATTTCATTGTTTCAGGTGAAAAGCCACTAATTGTATTGTTGCTCCCCTGTACAATGTGATGAGTAGCTTTTATCTTGCTTCTGTCAAGATTTTCTCTTTGTCTTATGCTTTCAGCACTTTGATTATGGTGTGTCTATATGTGGATCTTTTTTTATTTTTCCAACTTGGGATTTGTTGAGCTTCTCAAGTGTGTAGATTAATATTTTTAACAAATTTTGGTAGTTTTTGGTCATTATTTGTCAGGATATTCCTTCTGTCCCTTTGTCTCTCTCCTTTCTTTCTGGGCCTCCTATCATGAAAATGTTGGTACACTTAGTCATATTCCATAGGTCTCCAAGGCTCTGGTTTTTTTTTCCTTCATTCTTTATTTTCCTCAGCTAGATTATCTCAGTTTAACCTATCCTCAAGTTTTCTGGCTTTTTCTACTGTCAGTGCAAATCAGCTGTTGAATTGCAGATTTGAATTTTTTAAAAGTTGTTTCTGAACTCTCAGTTTTTTAAAAATTGAAGTACAGTTGATTTACACTACTGTGTTTCAGGTGTACAACAAAGTGATTCTTTTTTATGGCTGAGTAATCGTGTGTGTGTGTGTGTGTGTGTGTATTTTATATATATATGCATATTACCTCTTCTTTATCCATTCATCTGTTGATGGATACTTAGGTTGCTTCCATGTCTTGGCTGTTGTAAATAATGCTGCTATGAACATTGGGGTGCATGTATCTTTTCGAATTAGAGTTTTTGTCTTTTCTGGTTATATGCCCAAGAATAGGATTGCTGGATCATTTGGTAGCTCTATTTTTAGTTTTTTAAGGAACCTCCATACTGTTTTCCCTACTTACTGGTTGCACCAGTTTACATTCCCACCAACAATGTAGGAGGGTTCCCTTTTCTCCACACCCTCTCCAGCATTTATTATTTATAGACTTTTTTTTTTTTTTGCGGTACACGGGCCTCTCACTGCTGTGGCCTCTCCAGTTGTGGAGCACAGGCTCCGGACGCGCAGGCTCAGCGGCCATGGCTCACGGGCCCAGCTCCTCCGTGGCATGTGGGATCTTCCCGGACTGGGGCACGAACCCGTGTCCCCTGCATCGGCAGGCGGACTCTGAACCACTGCACCACCAGGGAAGCCCTATTTATAGACTTTTTGATGATAGCCATTCTGAGTGGTGTAAAGCGATACCTCCTTGTGGTTTTGATTTGCATTTAATTAGTGATATTGACCATCTTTTCATATGCATGTTGGCCATCTGTATATCTTCTTTGGAAAAATGTCTATGTCATCTGCTCATTTTTTGATTGGGTTGTTTGTTTTTTTGATATTGAGTTTTATGAGCTGTTTGTATATTTTGGAAATTAACCCCTTGTCAGTCACATTGTTTGCAAGTATTTTCTCACATTCTATAGGTTGTATTTTCATTTCGTTGATGGTTTCCTTTGCTATGCAGAAGCTTTTAAGTTTGATTAGGTCCCATTTGTTTATTTTTGGTTTTTTTTTCTTTTGCCTTGGGAGACTAGTCTAAGAAAATATTGCTACTATTTATGTCAGAGAATGTTTTGCCTGTCTTCTCTTCTAGGAGTTTTACGGTGTCACATCCTATATGTGTCTTTAAAGCATTTTGAGTTTATTTTTGTATATGATGTGAAGGAGTGTTCTAATTTCATTGATTTACAAATAGCTGTCCAGCTTTCCCAACACCATTTGCTGAAGGCACTGTGTTTTCTCCATCGTATATTCTTGCCTCCTTTGCTGAAGATTAATTGTATGGGTTTGTTTCTGGGCTCTCTATTCTGTTGCATTGATCTATATGTCTGCTTTTGTGCCAATACCACAGTATTTTGATTAGTGTAGCTTTGTAGTATTGTCTGAAGTCTGGGAGAGTTATACCTCCAGCTTTATTCTTTTTCCTCAGAATTGCTTTGCCAATTCGGGGCCTTCTGTGATTCCATATAAATTTTAGGATTATTTGTTCTAGTTCTGTGAAAACTGTCATGGGTAATTTGATAGATATAGCATTAAATCTGTAGATTGCTTTCAGTAGTATGGCCATTTTAATAATATTAATTCTTCCAGTCCAAGAGCATGGGATATCTCTTCATTTCTGTGAATCATCTTCAGTTTCCTTTATCAGTGTTTTAGAGTTATCAGCATATAGGTCTTTCACCTCCTTGGTTAGGTTTATTCCTGTGTTTTTGTGTGTGTTTGTGTGTGTTTAGTGCGATTTTAAACTTTTTTTTTTTTTTTTTTACTTTCTGATATTTCATTGTTACTGTAAAGAAGTGCAGCAGATTTCTGTATATTAATCTTGTACCGTGCTACCTTGCTGAATTCATTTATTAGTTCTAATAGTTTTTGTGTGGAGTCTTTAGGGTTTTCTGTATAGAGTATTGTGTCATCTGCATATAATGACAATTTTACCTCTTCCCTTCCAATTTGGATACCTTTTATTTCTTTTTCTTGTCTGGTTGCTGAGGCTAGGACTTCCAAAAATATGTTGAATAGCAGTGGTAAGAGTGGGCACCCTTGTCTTGTTCCAGAATTTAGTGGGAAGGCTTTCAGCTTTTCACTGTTGAGTATTGTGTTGGCTCTGGGTTTGTCATAAATGGTTTTTATTGAGATGTATTTCCCCTATACCCACTTCAGTGAGAGTTTTCATCGTGAATTGATGTTGAATTTTATCACATGCTTTTTCTATCATTGAGATGATCATGTGGTTTTTGTCGTTTCTTTTGTTGATGTGGTATATCACGTTGATTGATTTGCATATGTTGAACCATCTTTGTGACCCTGGTAAGAATCCAACTTGATCATGGTGTATGATCCTTTATATGTGTTGTTGGAGTTGGCTTGCTTAAATTTTGTTGAGGACTTTTGCATCTCTATTTGTCAAAGATATTGGCCAGTAATTTTCTTTTTTTTGTAGTGTCTTTGTTTTTGGTATCAGGGTGATGGTGGCTGCATAAACTGACTTTGGGAGTGTTTCCTCCTCTTAAATCTTTTGGAATAATTTGAGAAGGATAGGTATACGTTCCTCTTTGTATGTTTGGTTGAATTCCCCAGTTAAGCCATCTGGTCCTGGATTTTGTTTGTGGGGAGTTTTTTTAGTTTTTTTGTTTGTTTTTTATTACAGATTCTATTTCACTTCTAGTGATTGGTCTGTTCAATTTATGTTTCTTCTTGATTCAATTCTGGCTGTTTCTAAAACCTTTTCTGTTTCTTCTCGGTTGTTCAATTTGTTGGTTTATAACTTCATAGTATTTTCTTATGACTTTTTGTATTTCTGCAGTATTGGTTGTTATTTCTCATTTCTTATTTTGTTTATTTGGGTCTTCTCTCTTTTCTTCTTGTTAGCCTGGCTAGAGGTTTGTCGATTTTGTTTATCCTTTCAAAAAAACTAGCTCTTGGTTTTATCGAGCTTTTCTATTGTTGTTTTGATCTCTATTTTATTTATTTCCTCTCTGATCTTTATTATTTCCTTCCTTTTAATGACTTTGGCTTTTGTTTATTTTTCTTTTTTCTAATTCTTTTAGGTGGTAGGTTAGGTTATTTGCTTGAGATTTTACTTGTTGCTCAAGAAAGGCCTGTATGTATCGCTCTGAATTTCCCTCTTTGAACTACTTCTGCTGCATCACATAGATTTTGTAAGGTTGTGTTTTCATTGTCGTTTGTCTCAAGGTATTTTCTGATTTCCTCTTTGATGTCATTGTTGACTCATTGGTTTTTTAGTAGGATGTTGTTTAGTCTCCGTGTGATTTTTTTTTCCCATTTTTCTTTCTGTGGTTGATTTCTAGTTTGATACTGTTGTGGTCAGAAAAGATGCTTGAAATAATTTCTGTCTTCTTAAATTCATTGAGGCTTGTTTTGTGTCCTCGTATGTGGTCTATCCTAGAGAATGTTCCATGAGCACTTGAAAAGAATGTGTATTTTGTTTGGTTTTTGTTTTTGTTTTTTTTGGATGAAGTGTCCTGTAGATACCAATTAAGTACATCTGTTGTGTCATTTAGGATCTCTCTTGCCTTATTGATTTTCTGTCTGAAAGATCGTCCATTGATGTCAGTGGGGTGTTAAAGTCTCCTACTATTATTGTATTCCTGTCAATTTCTCCCTTTATGTCTGATAGTATTTATTTTGTATATTTAGGTGTTCCTACATTGGGTGCATATATATGTTAACAAGTGTAATGTCCTCTTCTTGTATTAATCCCTTTATCATTATATAGTGTCCTTCTTTGTCTTTCTTTTTGGACTTTGTTTTAAAGTCTGTTTTGTCTGATATGAATATCGCTACCCCTGCTTTCTTATTGTTTCCATTTGCATGAAATATCTTTTTCCATCCCCTCACTTTCAATCTATGTGTGACTTTTGCCCTAAAGTGAGTCTCTTGTAGGCAGCATATTGTAGGTACTTGTTCTTTTATCTGAGCAGATTTGAAATTTTTATTCTAGTTATGCACTTTCCAAATCCAGAGTTTCTATTTGGTTCCTTTAAAAAACAAACAACTCATTTTTTCCTCTTTATTGATACTCTCTCTTGGGTGAGGCATGATTGTCATGCCTTTAACTTTTTAATTCCCTTTAATTCTTTAGATATGGTTTCTTTTGCTTCTTTGAACATATTTATATTAGTTGACTTAAAGGCTTTGCCTAGTACATCCAACATCTGGGCTCCCTCAAGAATAATTTCTG
This sequence comes from Stenella coeruleoalba, assembly GCF_951394435.1. NCBI lineage: Eukaryota > Metazoa > Chordata > Mammalia > Artiodactyla > Delphinidae > Stenella > Stenella coeruleoalba. The sequence continues at coordinate 83,457,754 of NC_137155.1, read as the reverse complement.
TTGACTGCATTTTTTCACTATATATGGGCCATACCTCACTATTTCTTTGTGTGTCATAGCTTTTTGTCAAAAACTGGATATTTAATATACTGTGGTAACTGACAATCTTATTTCTCCCTTTTCCATTCTCAGAGTTTGTTTTTGTTGCTGTTTGTTATTGTTGTTTGTTTAGTGACTTTCCTGGACTAATTCTGCAGTCCTTATTCTTTGTCATGTGTGGCTACTGAAGTCTGCTTGGTTAGCTGAGTCTTTGGATAATGATTTGACAGATTTTCTTAAATGCTTTTGACCAACATGTCTCCCATCTTTTTTTCAGTGGGCATTTTGTGTGTTGGGGTATGCATAACTGTGCCTAGTCTTCCCTTCCTAATTGTGCAGAAACTCAAAGTCAAGCATGGGTGAGAGGCTAGAGCTCCGTAAGCTCTTACCTGGGTATTTGCACAGCCTTCTAGATCCCCAGGAATATGTCAGAAATTAAAGCCCCTTATGGGCATCTCATTTCTTAGATTTTCTTTTTAAGTTTTTTTGGCCAGACTCTTGTTTGCGCCAACTAGAATCAGTACCTGTGGCAACTGCAGTGTTAAGCAATTGCTGCTGTTTTTTGGGAGACAAACCTCCTGGGGATAGGGCTTTCCTCACTGAATGTCCTCAGAGTTAGATGAAATAAAAATTCGCTTCGGGGAATTCCCTGGTGGTCCAGTGGTTTGGACTCCACACTTCCACTGCAGAGTGCATGGGCTTAACCCCTGGTTGGGGAACTGAGATCCCACATGCTGTGTAGTGCGGCCAAAACATTAGCTTCATGAATGGGGCTTTTTTAAGGAGCATCATTCAGGTCAAGTAGCGACAGTGCTCCAGGAACATGGCTTTTGATGGTGCTCCAAATTCATCTGCCTCCTTCAGTGGCTACTAGGCTGCTGGCTTTCATAGCTAGTATGGTTCTGAGGCCCTGGTTTCCAAGGCTACCATGAAGCTGGGAAGAGGGTATGAAATAGAGCAAGTTAAAATACCAGAAAGCTTACTGTTCTTATGAAGATTCAGCTGTTCCTCTTGAATAAATGTTCCTAGGATTGTTGCAATCCTTCAGCTAACTTCTAGAGTGCTGAAAATGTTGATTTTGAAACTTTACACCAGTATTCTCATTGCTTTTATGGAGGAGTGTATTTTCAGAGGTCCTTCATTCATAATTCCAAAAGTGCTTCTCATTCTGTCTTTGCTTTTTTTTAAAAAAAAATTTATTTATTTCGTCACGCCAGGTCTTAATTGCAGCTCGCGGGCTTGTTAGTTGCGGCTCACTGGCTCCTAAGTTGCAGCACACAGGCTCCTTAGTTGTAGCATATGAACTCTCAGTTGCGGCATGCATGTGGTATCTAATTCCCTCACCAGGGATTGAACCCAGGCCCCCTGCATTGGGAGCATGGAGTCTTAACCACTGTGCCACCAGGGAAGTCCCCCTGTCTGTGCTTTTAGCCACTATGCACATTGCCTCTGTTCTTTATGATATCTAATTATGGCCTGTGTATATTTATTGTCAGCCATGAAAGTCCAGTCTTCGATTTCATTGAGAGCTGCTTGCGAAATAAACATGAAATGGTTATTTATGAAGCTGCTTCAGCTATCATCCATCTTCCTAACTGTACTGCGAGGGAGTTGGCACCTGCTGTTTCAGGTTAGTTGTATATTTGATAACTGGCTTTTGTTTATTTTCTTATGTTTTTGTTTTAAGTTCCATAGGTCTACAGAATAGGTAATTTTGAACCTTAGCTCTGTATATGTAGTTTTTACATTTTGATACATAAATGGTTTATTTTAGCTGTTTTTTAGTTACAATTGTACCTCCATATCCTTGGGTTCCACATCCCACCAATTCAACCCAATCGATTCACAGTTGGTTGAATCCTGAGATGTGGAACCTGCAGATACCAAGGGCTGATTGTGCTACACCATTTTATAGAAGGGTCTTTAGCATCCCCAGATTTTGGCATCTGCTAGGGGTCCTGGAAGGTCCGGGGTCCAGTCCCCTGCAGATATGGAGGGGTGACTGTGTTTCTTTTTCTGAAGTTATCATTTCCCCATATTAAAAAATTTAAGTTTTTACTTAGAAAACAAGTAACTTTAATGCCTTCAGTTCTCCATGTTTAAAAAACCCATTTACTCTTACAACCATAAATATTCCTACTCTTTAAATTCAGATATTAATGGGTATATTAACATTTTTAGGAAAAAAATAAACTTTGTTTCCTGTATTTAAAGTTTTTATAGCTCAACAAAAAGTACTTTTTCTATTTTTGATGATGTATTTTTCATGTGAATTTTTTTTTCTTTTTTTTTTTTTGCGGTACGCGGGCCTCTCACTGTTGTGTCCTCTCCCATTGCGGAGCACAGGCTCCGGACACGCATGCTCAGCGGCCATGGCTCACGGGCCCAGCCGCTCCACGGCATGTGGAATCCTCCCGGACCGGGGCACGAACCCGCGTCCCCTGCATCGGCAGGCGGACTCTCAACCACTGCGCCACCAGGGAAGCCCCATGTGAATTTTTGATGCTGTCATCTAATTGCCTTATGCGTATTTTGAATGTGATTCTTCATGTACTGTATTTTCAGAAACATGCTATAGGTTGAAATGAGCTATGTTCACAGTGACCTTTTTTCTTTCCTAGTTCTTCAGCTTTTCTGTAGTTCTCCTAAGCCAGCTTTGAGATATGCAGCTGTGAGGACCTTGAACAAGGTAGGTGTTCCTTTGCTAACTATTGACTTGTATCAGTGTTCAATTGAGAAACAGTAAATACGAAGCATTTGGCTTTCTGTCCAAGGTTAGTAGATATGATTTATGGGCTTCACTTCTGTAGCACCTCACTTGTATTTGCAGCTTTAGATATGGCCATTTATACTATTATTCATGTGCTCAATAGCCACCTGTAGTTAGTGACTATCATATTAGACACTGCAGATACAGAATATTTCTATCATTGCAGGAAGTTCTCTTGGACAATGTTGGTCTATAGCAACACTATCCAGTAGAAATACTATGTGAGTCACATATGCAATTTTAAATTTTATTGTAACCACATTAAATTCTTTATGATGAGATTAATTTTAAACATATATTTTATTTACCCTAACATTTATAAAATTTATCAACATGATCAGTATAAAATTATTAGAGATATATTTTACCTTCTGTTTTTTCATACTAAGTCTTTGATATCTGGTGTATATTTTGTATTTACAGCATACCTCTGTTTGGAATAACCACATTTCAAAGGCTTAGTAGTCACATATGGTTATTGGCTACCATATTGGACAGCATAAATCTAGAGGATAGAGTGCAGAAACACAGAATGAATTAAATAACTATAAAAATTTTATTTTATTTATTTATGTTTTTAAATATTTATGTGGCTGTGCTGGGTCTCAGTTGCGGCAGGCAGGCTTCTTAGTTGTGGCTTACCAGCTCTTTAGTTGCGGCTCGCTGGCTTCCTAGTTGTGGCATGCGAACTCTTAGTTGTGGCATGCATGTGGGATCTAGTTCCCTGACCAGGGATCGAACCTAGACCCCCTGCATTGGGAGTGCGAAGTTCCAACCATTGTGCCACCAGGGAAGTCCCTAAAAATTTTAAATGCAAGTTTAATGTTGTAGAATAATGGTCTAGTGTAATATGTGGTCGACTAAATTAATTGTATTAACAACTGGAGGAGAGAAATTTAGAGCAGCCATGGAAGGAGGCTTTATAGAACAATATGAATTGTATTTTGAAGAGTTGATATCGGTCCACATTCCATCATCTATAATCTTGGGACCAGATGTATCTCAGAAATCAGTATTTTGAGAATTTTAGAGAGGTAATATGGTGCCATCTCTTATATTAATACTAACCCCTTTGGGCCTAGAGCAGTTAGACACATTAGACATGTTAATATTTCTGCTTTATACGTATGACTATCCTCACTACATGGAATAAATTAAGACTTAGTTTTACATTAGTTTGGGTCATTTTTTGCTGTTGAGTGAATTCTGATGGCAATACTTTGCTGAGTTCTCAAAATTTTCCCTTTATGGGTAAAGGATTCTATACCAGTATTGGATTAGGCAGAGAGGCAAACATCATCAACAAAAGCAAAGAAGCAGGACAATGACACACATGTTTTATCATGTGAGCAATCCAGTTTGGTTGCAGTTTGGTTGCTTAAATACAGAAGTGTTTTGTAAGTGGTAAGATATTACATTTAAGTGACTTCGAGTAGTGTTTATCATTCTAGGTCCTACTCGCAGATATTCTAAAATCTAGTAGAATAGATAACCATGAACACATGTACTATAAGGACGAACAGGCCAACTGTAATAAAAGACAGACTATGATATTGTTATAAAGGTTATAGAAACCTAGGAAGATAAAGTGCTGTGCTATACTGTAACTAGCAGTTAATCACTTATCAAATGATATATCATATCTTATTTATTACAAACATTCATCTTGAAACAATTGCCTTTTAACGTATGTTGTCCAAAAAGCCATTTACCTTAATTAAAATTTCTGACCAGTCCCTCCCAACAAGCCTCTTAGATAGCCTCATCCACCAGAGGGCAGAGAGCAGAAGCAAGATAACTACAATCCTGCAGCCTGTGGAAAAAAACCACATTCACAGAAAGATAGACAAGATGAAAAGGCAGAGGGCTATGTACCAGATGAAGGAACAAGATAAAACCCAAGAAAAACAACTAAATGAAGTGGAGATAGGCAACCTTCGAGAAAAAGAACTCAGAGTAATGATAGTGAAGATGATCCAGGACCTCGGAAAAACAATGGAGGCAAAGATTGAGGAGATGCAAGAAATGTTTAACGAAGACCTAGAAGAATTAAAGAACAAACAAACAGAGATGAACAATACAATAACTGAAATGAAAACTACATTAGAAGGAGTCGATAGCAGAATAACTGAGGCAGAAGAAAGGATAAGTGACCTGGAAGACAGAATGGTGGAATTCACTGCTGCGAAACAGAATAAAGAAAAAAGAATGAAAAGAAATGAAGACAGCCTAAGAGACCTCTGGGACAACATTAAACGCAACAACATTCGCATTATAGGGGTCCCAGAAGGAGGAGAGAGAGAGAAAGGATGGGAAATATTTGAAGAGATTATAGTTGAAAACTTCCCTAACATGGGAAAGGAAATAGACACCCAAATCCAGAAAGCACAGAGGGTCCCATACAGGATAAACCCAAGGAGAAACACGTTGAGACACATAGTAATCAAATAGGCAAAAATTACAGACGAAGAAAAATTACTGAAAGCAGCAAGGAAAAATGACAAATAACATACAAGGGAACTCCCATAAAGTTAACAGCTGATTTCTCAGCAGAAACTCTACAAGCCAGAAGGGAGTGGCATGATATACTTAAAGTGATGAAAGGGAAGAACCTACAACCAAGATTACACTAACTGGCAAGGATCTCATTCAGATTCGATGGAGAAACTAAAACGTTTGCAGGAAAGCAAAAGCTGAGAGAATTCAGCACCACCAAACCAGCTCTACAACAAATGCTAAAGGAACTTCTCTAAGTGGGAAACAAAAGAGGAGAAAAGGACCTACAAAAACAAACCCAAAACAAGAAAATGGTCATAGGAACATACATGTCAATAATTACCATAAATGTGAATGGATTAAATGCTTCAACCAAAAGACACAGGCTTGCTGAATGGATACAGAAACAAGACCCATATATATGCTGTCTACAAGAGACCCACTTCAGACCTAGGGACACATACAAACTGAAAGTGAGGGGATGGAAAAAGATATTCCATAAAAATGGAAATCAAAAGAAAGCTAGAATAGCAATACTCAGATGAAATAGACTTTAAAATAAGAATGTTATAAGAGACAAGGAAGGACACAACATAATGATCAAGGGATCAATCCAAGAAGAAGATATAACAATTATAAATATATATGCACCCAACATAGGAGCACCTCAATACATAAGGCAACTGCTAACAGCTATAAAAGAAGAAATCAACAGTAACACAATAATAGGGGGGGACTTTAACACCTCACTTACACCAATGGACAGATCATCCAAAATGAAAATAAATAAGGAAACAAGCTTTAAGTGACACAACAGACCAGATAGATTTAATTGATATTTATAGGACATTCCATCCAAAAACAGCAAGATTACACTTTCTTCTCAAGTGCACACAGAACATTCTCCAGGATAGATCACATCTTGGGTCACAAATCAAGCCTCAGTAAATTTAAGAATAATGAAATCATATCAAGCATCTTTTCTGACCACAATGCTATGAGATTAGAAATGAATTATAGGGAAAAAAATGTAAAAAACACAAACACACAGAGGCTAAACAATACGTTACTAAATAACCAAGAGATCACTGAAGAAATCAGAGGAAATCAAAAAATACCTAGAGACAAATGACAATGAAAACACGATGATCCAAAACCTATGGGATGCAGCAAAAGCAGTTCTAAGAGGGAAGTTTATAGCTACACAAGCCTACCTCAAGAAACAAGAAAAATCTCAAAAAAGCAATCTCACCTTACACCTAAAGGAACTAGAGAAAGAAGAATAAACAAAACCCAAAATTCGCAGAAGGAAAGAAATCATAAAGATCAGAGCAGAAATAAATGAAGTAGAAACAAAGAAAACAGTAGCAAAGATCAATAAAACTAAAAGCTGGTTCTTTGAGAAGATAAACAAAATACATAAACCATTAGCCAGACTCATCAAGAAAAAGAGCAAGAGGACTCAAATCAATAAAATTAGAAATGAAAAAGGAGAAATTACAACAGACACCACAGAAATACAAAGCATCCTAAGAGACTACTACAAGCAACTCTATGCCAATAAAATGGACAACCTGGAAGAAATGGACAAATTCTTAGAAAGATATAACCTTCCAAGACTGAACCAGGAAGAAACAGAAAATATGAAAAGACCAATCACAAGTAATGAAATTGAAACTGTGATTAAAAATCTTCCAACATGGCTTCCCTGGTGGCGCAGTGGTTGAGAATCCACCTGCCGATGTAGGGGACACAGGTTTGTGCCCTGGTCCAGGAAGATCCCACGTGCCGCGGAGCAGCTGGGCCGTGAACCATGGCCGCTGAGCCTGCATGTCCAGAGCCTGTGCTCCGCAATGGGAAAGGCCACAACAATGAGAGGCCCACCTACTGCAAAAAAAAAAAAAAAAAAAAAAAATCTTCCAAGAAACAAAAGTCCTGGACCAGATGGCTTCACAGGTGACTTCTATCAAACATTTAGAGAAGAGCTAACACCCATCCTTCTCAAACTCTTCCAAAAAATTGCAGAGGAGGGAACACTCCCAAACTCATTCTGGGAGGCCACCATCACCCTGATACCAAAACCAGACAAAGATACTACAAAATAAGAAAATTACAGACCAATATCACTGATGAACATAGATGCAAAAATCCTCGACAAAATACTAGCAAACAGAATCCAACAACACATTAAAAGGATCATACACCATGATCAAGTGGGATTTATCCCAGGGATTCAAGGATTCTTCAATATATGTAAATCAGTCAATGTGATACACCATATTAACAAATTGAAGAATAAAAACCATATGATCATCTCAATAGATGCAGAAAAAGCTTTTGACAAAATTCAACACCCATTTATGATAAAAACTCTCCAGAAAGGGCATAGAGGGAACCTACCTCAATATAATAAAGGCCATATATGACAAACCCACAGCAAACATCATTCTCAATGGTGAAACACTGAAAGCATTTCCTCTAAGATCAGGAATAAGACAAGGATGTCCACTCTCACCACTATTATTCAACATAGCTTTGGAAGTCCTAGCCACGGCAATCAGAGAAGAAAAAGGAATAAAAGGAATACAAATTGGAAAAGAAGTAGTAAAACTGTTACTGTTTGCAGATGACATGATACTATACATAGAGAATCCTAAAAATGCCGCCAGAAAACTACTAGAGCTAATCAATGAATTTGGTAAAGTTGCAAGATACAAAATTAATGCACAGAAATCTCTTGCATTTGTATTCACTAATGATGAAAAATCTGAAAGAGAAATTAAGGAAACACTCCCACTTACCATTGCAACATAAAGAATAAAATACCTAGGAATAAACCTACCTAGGGAGACAGAAGACCTGTATGCAGAAAACTATAAGACACTGATGAAAGAAATTAAAGATGATACCAACAGATGGTGAGATATACCATGTTCTTGAATTGGAAGAATCAATATTGTGAAAATGACTGTACTACCCAAAGCAATCTACAGATTCAATGCAATCCCTATCAAATTACCAATGGCATTTTTTACGTAACTAGAACAAAGTAAACTTAAAATTTTTGGAGACACAAAAGACCCTGAATAGCCAAAGCAGTCTTGAGGGAAAACAACAGAGCTGGAGGAATCGAACTCCCTGACTTCAGACTATACTACGAAGCTACAGTAATCAAGACAATATGGTACTGGCACAAGAAAAGAAACATAGATCAATGGAACAAGATAGAAAACCCAGAGATAAACCCACACACCTATGGTCAACTAACCTATGACAAAGGAGGCAAAGATATACAATGGAGAAACGACAGTCACTTCAATAAGTGGTGCTGGGAAAACTGGACAGCTACATGTAAAAGAATGAAATTAGAACACTCCCTAACACCATACACAAAAATAAACACAAAATGGATTCAAGGTCTTCCCTGGTGGTGCAGTGGTTGAGAGTCTGCCTGCCTCTGCAGGGGACATGGGTTCATGCCCCGGTCCGGGAGGATCTCACATGCCACAGAGCGGCTGGACCCGTTAGCCATGGCTGCTGAGCCTGCACATCCAGGGCCTGTGCTCCGCAATGGGAGAGGCCACAACAGTGAGGCCCGTGTACCGCAAAAAAAAAAAAAAAAAAAGAAATGGATTAGAGACCTAAATGTAAGACCGGACACTATAAAACTCTTTAGAGGAAAACATAGGAAGAACACTCTTTGACATAAATCATAGCAAGATCTTTTTTGATCCACGTCCTAGAGTAATGGAAATAAGCACAAAAGTAATCAAATGGGACCTAATGAAACTTGAAAGCTTTTTGCACAGTAAAGGAAACCATAAACAAGACGAAAAGACAACCCTCAGAATGGGAGAAAATATTCACAAACGAATCAATGGACAAAGGATTAATCTCCAAAATTTATAAACAGCTCATGCAGCTCAATATTAAAGAAACAAACAACCCAATCCAAAAATGGGCAGAAGGCCTAAATAGACCTTTCTCCAAAGGAGACATACACATGGCCAAGAAGCACATGAAAAGCTGCTCATCACTAATTATTAGAGAAATGCAAATCACCTCACACCAGTTCGAACGTGCATCATCAGAAAATATACAAACAGCAAATGCTGGAGAGGGTGTGGAGAAAAGGGAGCCCTCTTGCACTGTTGGTGGGAATGTAAATTGATACAGACACTATGGAGAACAGTATGGAGGTTCCTTAAAAAACTAAAACTAGAATTACCATATGATCCAGCAATCCCACTACTGGGCATATACCCAGAGAAAACCATAATTCAAAAAGACACATGCACCCCAATGTTTATGGCAGCACTGTTTATAATAGCCAGGCATGGAAGCAACCTAAATGCCCATCTACAGAGGAATGGATAAAGAAGATGTACATATATACAATGGAATATTACTCAGCCATAAAAAGGAACAAAATTGAGTCATTTGTTGAGACATGGATGGATCTAGAGACTGTCTAGAGAGTGAAGTAAGTCAGAAAGAGAAAAACAAATATCGTATATTAACGCATATATGTGGAACCTAGAAAAATGGTACAGATGATCCAGTTTGCAGGGTAGAAGTTGAGACACAGATGTAGAGAACAAACATGGAAACCAAGGGGGGAGAACTGCGGTGGGGTGGGGATGGTGGTGTGCTGAATTGGGCGATTCGGATTGACATGTATACACTGATGTGTATAAAATTGATGACTAATAAGAACCTGCAGTATAAAAAAACAAAGAAACAAATAGAAAAACAAGTAATACTAAACTTTCTTTGGGTTATTTGTATGGAAATATGTTAATATAAATGTTTCAAACATTACATGAAATTCCTAAAAATCTTATGTTCTGGTATAATTTTATAAGTCATAATTCTAGTTATTACTTTAAAATGTGTATCTCAGAAATAACTAAATTTCCTTGTCAATTGCATTATTATGAACTTTCATCAAATCTTTAACCGTGGTCATTTTAAAAAAATTTATTTATTTTTAGCTGTGTTGTGTCTTCATTTCTGTGCGAGGGCTTTCTCTAGTTGTGGCAAGCGGGGGCCACTCTTCATTGCGGTACGTGGGCCTCTCACTATCCCGGCCTCTCTTGTTGCGGAGCACAGGCTCCAGACGCGCAGGATCAGTAGTTGTGGCTCACGGGCCTAGTTGCACCGCGGCATGTGGGGTCTTCCCAGACCAGGGCTCGAACCCGTGTCCCCTGCATTAGCAGGCAGATTCTCAACCAGTGCGCCACCAGGGAAGCCCCAACCGTGGTCATTTTTAAGTCTTTTGTCATTTACAGACAGTTCTGGGTGTACTCTGATGCTTTCACAAACATGTTCCTATAAAAGAGTTTCACCTTCAAGGAATTCATGGAGAAGACTCTGACTAGTACAGGTTTCTGGTAACTGACTATACTGCTGAACTGAATGAATAAGCATTTTCAGAACTCTAATGGAAAACTTATGAATTCATAAAAGTGCTAACAAGATCAAGATAAAAAAATTAATTACATGGGACTGAGTGAACTGAAGAGGATGATTATAATTTTTGTGACTTTCTGTTTGAATAATAAAAAAAAAATCCCACAAGGATTCAGAGGCAAAAAATATACAAATCAATTTTCACTGCAAAGTAAAGGAGCTGTTACAGTGGAGGATTATTGGACTAAATGTCAATATTATGACATAGTATGAGTGTGTTTCATGTTTGGTAATTGCAATCATTGTTGCTTTTGTTGTGGTCATCCATTTACAATGCTTGGTGTCTGTTTATTTATCTCTTGTAAAAAGAAAATACAGTGTGTGTGTGTGAGTTGTGGAAAAAAAAGGGAAACTTTTAAATTCCTGATTCTGGTTTTGCACAACTGTATAATTAACGGTGATGATCATATTATAAGGGGAGGCCCAAATAGAAGTTACAAATAAAGGAAATAAAATTCCATTTAAAAAAATTTTTCTGTTTTCATCTTCTTTTATTTTTTAAAGTTCTGGTCTTTATCAGTAGCAATTTGCTGAATTTTTTCCATGCCCTTTGGCCAGGTGGCAATGAAGCACCCCTCTGCTGTTACTGCCTGCAATCTGGACTTAGAAAACTTGATCACAGACTCAAACAGAAGCATTGCTACACTGGCCATTACTACACTCCTCAAAACAGGAAGTGAGAGCAGTGTGGACAGGCTCATGAAGCAGATATCATCCTTTGTGTCTGAAATCTCAGATGAGTTCAAGGTAAGAGTTTAAATATGAGCATGTTTTCTCCCAGTCTCTGGCTTACCTATTTCATTTCTTTTTTTTTTAATTTCAATAAATTTTATTTGCTTTTTAAAAATATAAATCTTATTAAAAATAGAGATGTACATGACATATATATGAAGAATATAAATAAATCACCTAAAAAACAGCTACAAATTATCCACAATCTCAGTACCCCAGAACAACTTTATGATATTTGTTAAACATGATTCCAAATATAGCTCTGTATATGTGCAGTTGGGTAAATGAATAGCTAGATATATTCAGAAAAAAATTAAGAGAAATGTAATCATACTATGCATACTATTTTAAAATTAACAATATAAAAATATATTTTGAACTTTAAAAAGGAAAATAATTAAAACTGAAGTTAATTGTGAACTTCAAATAAGTATTTCTTTACGCAAGACAATTTTTTCTTTTTTTATTTTAAACATTTTATCAAGAAGGCACATTTTTTTTAATACAGCAGGTTTTATTAGTCATCAGTTTTATACACACCAGTGTATACGTGTCAATCCCAATCGCCCAATTTATCACACCACCACCCCACCCCCCCACGGCTTTCCCCCTTTGGTGTCCATACGTTTGTTCTCTAATTTCTACCCTGCAAACTGGTTCATCTGTACCATTTTTCTAGGTTCCACATATATGCGTTAATAAACGATATTTGTTTTTGTCTTTCTGACTTATTTCACTCTGTATGACACTCTCTAGATCCATCCATGGCTCAACAAATGACCCAATTTCGTTCCTTTTTGTGGCTGAGTAATATTCCATTGTATATATGTACCACATCTTCTTTATCCATTCCTCTGTAGATGGGCATTTAGGTTGATTCCATAACCTGGCTATTGTAAACAGTGCTGCAGTGAACATTGGGGTGCATGTGTCTTTTTGAATTATGGTTTTCTCTGGGTATATGCCCAGTAGTGGGATTGCTGGATCATATGGTAATTCTAGTTTTAGTTTTTTAAGGAACCTCCATACTGTTCTCCATAGTGTCTGTATCAATTTACATTCCCACCAACAGTGCAAGAGGGCGCCCTTTTCTCCACACCCTCTCCAGCATTTGCTGTTTGTAGATTTTCTGATAATGCGCATTCTAACTGGTGTGAGGTGATATCTCATTGTAGTTTTGATTTGCATTTCTCTAATAATTAGTGATGAACAGCTTTTCATGTGCTTCTTGGCCATCTGTATGTCTTTTTTGGAGAAAGGTCTATTTAGGTCTTCTGCCCATTTTGGATTGAGTGTTTGTTTTTTTAATATGAGCTGTTTATATATTTTGGAGATTAATCCTTTGTCCGTTGCTTCATTTGCAAATATTTTCTCCCATTCTGAGGGTTGTTTATTCATCTTGTTTATGGTTTCCTTTGCTGTGCAAAACCTTTGAAGTTTCATTAGGTCCCATTTGTTTATTTTTGGTTTTATTTCCATTACTCTAGGAGGGAGATCCAAAAAGATCTTGCTATGATTTATGTCAAAGAGTGTTCTTCCTATGTTTTCCTCTAAGAGTTTTATAGTGTCCGGTCTTACATTTAGGTCTCGAATCCATTTTGAGTTTATTTTTGTGTATGGTGTTAGGGAGTGTTCTAATTTCATTCTTTTACATGTAGCTGTCCAGTTTCCCCAGCAGCACTTATTGAAGAGACTGTCTTTTCTCCATTGTATATCCTTGCCTCCTTTGTCATAGGTTAGTTGACCATAGGTGCATGGGTTTATCTCTGGGCTTTGTGTCTTGTTCCATTGATCTATGTTTCTTTTCTTGTGCCAGTACCATGTTGTCTTGATTACTGTAGCTTCGTAGTATAGTCTGAAGTCAGGGAGTTCGATTCCTCCAGCTCCGTTTTTTCCCCTCAAGACTGCTTTGGCTATTCAGGGTCTTTTGTGTCTCCATACAAATTTTAAGATTACTTTGTTCTAGTTACATAAAAAATGCCATTGGTAATTTGATAGGGATTGCATTGAATCTGTAGATTGGTTTGGGTAGTATAGTCATTTTCACAATATTGATTCTTCCAATCCAAGAACATGGTATATCTCACCATCTGTTGGTATCATCTTTAATTTCTTTCCTCAGTGTCTTATAGTTTTCTGCATACAGGTCTTCTGTCTCCCTAGGTAGGTTTATTCCTAGGTATTTTATTCTTTATGTTGCAATGGTAAGTGGGAGTGTTTCTTTAATTTCTCTTTCAGATTTTTCATCATTAGTGTATACGAATGCAAGAGATTTCTGTGCATTAATTTTGTATCTTGCAACTTTACCAAATTCATTGATTAGCTCTAGTAGTTTTCTGGTGGCATTTTTAGGATTCTCTACGTATAGTATCATGTCATCTGCAAACAGTGACAGTTTTACTACTTCTTTTTCAATTTGTATTCCTTTTATTTCTTTTTCTTCTCTGATTGCCGTGGCTAGGACTTCCAAAGCTATGTTGAATAATAGTGGTGAGAGTGGACATCCTTGTCTTATTCCTGATCTTAGAGGAAATGCTTTCAGTGTTTCACCATTGAGAATGATGTTTGCTGTGGGTTTGTCATATATGGCCTTTATTATATTGAGGTAGGTTCCCTCTATGCCCTTTCTGGAGAGTTTTTATCATAAATGGGTGTTGAATTTTGTCAAAAGCTTTTTCTGCATCTATTGAGATGATCATATGGTTTTTATTCTTCAATTTGTTAATATGGTGTATCACATTGATTGATTTGCATATATTGAAGAATCCTTGAATCCCTGGGATAAATCCCACTTGATCATGGTGTATGATCCTTTTAATGTGTTGTTGGATTCTGTTTGCTAGTATTTTGTCGAGGATTTTTGCATCTATGTTCATCAGTGATATTGGTCTGTAGTTTTCTTTTTTTGTAGTATCTTTGTCTGGTTTTGGTATCAGGGTGATGGTGACCTCCCAGAATGAGTTTGGGAGTGTTCCTTCCTCCGCAGTTTTTTGGAAGAGTTTGAGAAGGATGGGTGTTAGCTCTTCTCTAAATGTTTGATAGAATTCACCTGTGAAGCCATCTGGTCCAGGACTTTTGTTTCTTGGAAGATTTTTAATCACAGTTTCAATTTCATTACTTGTGATTGGTCTTTTTATATTTTCTTTTTCTTCCTGGTTCAGTCTTGGAAGGTTATATCTTTCTAAGAATTTGTCCATTTCTTCCAGGTTGTCCATTTTATTGGCATAGAGTTGCTTGTAGTAGTCTCTTAGGATGCTTTGTATTTCTGTGGTGTCTGTTGTAATTTCTCCTTTTTCATTTCTAATTTTATTGATTTGAGTCCTCTTGCTCTTTTTCTTGATGAGTCTGGCTAATGGTTTATGTATTTTGTTTATCTTCTCAAAGAACCAGCTTTTAGTTTTATTGATCTTTGCTACTGTTTTCTTTGTTTCTACTTCATTTATTTCTGCTCTGATCTTTATGATTTCTTTCCTTCTGCGAATTTTGGGTTTTGTTTATTCTTCTTTCTCTAGTTCCTTTAGGTGTAAGGTGAGATTGCTTTTTTGAGATTTTTCTTGTTTCTTGAGGTAGGCTTGTGTAGCTATAAACTTCCCTCTTAGAACTGCTTTTGCTGCATCCCATAGGTTTTGGATCATCGTGTTTTCATTGTCATTTGTCTCTAGGTATTTTTTGATTTCCTCTGATTTCTTCAGTGATCTCTTGGTTATTTAGTAACGTATTGTTTAGCCTCTGTGTGTTTGTGTTTTTTACACTTTTTCCCTATAATTCATTTCTAATCTCATAGCATTGTGGTCAGAAAAGATGCTTGATATGATTTCAATATTCTTAAATTTACTGAGGCTTGATTTGTGACCCAAGATGTGATCTATCCTGGAGAATGTTCGTGCACAGTTGAGAAGAAAGTGTAATCTGCTGTTTCTGGATGGAATATCCTATAAATATCAATTAAATCTATCTGGTCTATTGTGTCACTTAAAGCTTCTGTTTCCTTATTTATTTTCATTTTGGATGATCTGTCCATTGGTGTGAGGTGTTAAAGTCCCCCACTATTATTGTGTTACTGTCGATTTCCTCTTTTATAGCTGTTAGCAGTTGCCTTATGTATTGAGGTGCTCCTATGTTGGGTGCATATATAATTGTTATATCTTCTTCTTGGATTGATCCCTTGATCATTATGTTGTGTCCTTCCTTGTCTCTTGTAACATTCTTAAAGTCTTTTATCTGATATGAGTATTGCTACTCCAGCTTTCTTTCGATTTCCATTTGCATGGAATATCTTTTTCCATCCCCTCACTTTCAGTTTGTATGTGTCCCTAGGTCTGAAGTGGTCTCTCGTAGACAGCATATATATGGGTCTTGTTTCTGTATCCATTCAGCAAGCCTGTGTCTTTTGGTTGGAGCATTTAATCCATTCACATTTAAGGTAATTATTGATATGTATGTTCCTATGACCATTTTCTTAATTGTTTTGGGTTTGTTTTTGTAGGTCCTTTTCTCCTCTTTTGTTTCCCACTTAGAGAAGTTCCTTTAGCATTTGTTGTAGAGCTTGTTTGGTGGTGCTGAATTCTCTCAGCTTTTGCTTATCTGCAAACGTTTTAGTTTCTCCATCGAATCTGAATGAGATCCTTGCCGGTTAGTGTAATCTTGGTTGTAGGTTCTTCCCTTTCATCACTTTAAGTGTATCATGCCACTCCCTTCTGGCTTGTAGAGTTTCTGCTGAGAAATCAGCTGTTAACCTTATGGGAGTTCCCTTGTATGTTATTTGTCGTTTTTCCCTTGCTGCTTTCAGTAATTTTTCTTTGTCTGTAATTTTTGCCAATTTGATTACTATGTGTCTTGGCATGTTTCTCTTTGGGTTTATCCTGCCTGGGACTCTCTGTGCTTCCTGGACTTGGGTGGCTATTTCCTTTCCCTTGTTAGGGAAGTTTTCAACTATTATCTCTTCAAATATTTTCTCTGGTCCTTTCTCTCTTCTCCTTCTGGGACCCCTATAATGCGAATGTTGTTGCGTTTAATGTTGTCCCAGAGGTCTCTTAGGCTGTCTTCATTTCTTTTCATTCTTTTTTCTTTATTCTGTTTCGCAGCAGTGAATTCCACCATTCTGTCTTCCAGGTCACGTATCTGTTCTTCTGCCTCAGTTATTCTGTTATTGACTCCTTCTTGTGTAGTTTTCATTTCAGTTATTGTATTGTTCATCTCTGTTTGTTTGTTCTTTAATTCTTCTAGGTCTTCGTTAAACATTTC
Source organism: Stenella coeruleoalba (assembly GCF_951394435.1). Taxonomy (NCBI): domain Eukaryota; kingdom Metazoa; phylum Chordata; class Mammalia; order Artiodactyla; family Delphinidae; genus Stenella; species Stenella coeruleoalba. The sequence continues at coordinate 83,441,001 of NC_137155.1, read as the reverse complement.
TTGCATCTTCTCCATCTTGGCCTCCATTGTTTTTCCGAGGACCTGGATCATCTTCACTATCATTATTCTGAATTCTTTTTCTGGAAGGTTGCCTATCTCCACTTAATTTAGTTGTTTTTCTTGGGTTTTATCTTGTCCCTTCATCTGGTACATAGCGCTCTGCCTTTTCATCTTGTCTATCTTTCTGTGAATGTGGTTTTTTTCCACAGGCTGCAGGATTGTAGTTCTTCTTGCTTCTGCTGTCTGCCCTGTGGTAGATGAGGCTGTCTAAGAGGCTTGTGCTAGTTTCCTGATGGGAGGGACTGGTGGTGGGGAGAGCTGACTGTTTCTCTGTTGGGCAGAGCTCAGTAAAACTTTCATCCTCTTGACTGTTGATGGGTGGGGCTGGGTTCCCTCCCTGTTGTTTGTTTTGCCTGAAGCCACCCAACACTGGAGCCTACCTGGGCTCTTTGGTGGGGCTAATGACAGACTCTGGGAGGGCTCATGCCAAGGAGTACTCCCAGAACTTCTGCTGCCAGGGTCCTTGTCCCCATGGTGATCTACAGCACCCCCCTCCTCTGCAGAAGACCCTACAACACTAGCAGGCAGGTCTGGTTCAGTCTCCCCTGGGGTCACTGCTCCTTCCCCTGGGTCCCGATGCACACACTACTTTGTGTGTGCCCTCCAAGAGTGGAGTCTCTGTTTCCCCCAGTCCTGTCAAAGTCCTGCAGTCAAATCCCACTAGCTTTCAAAGTCTGATTCTCTAGGAATTCCTTGTCCCGTTGCCGGACCCCCAGGTTGGGAAGCCTGACATGGGGCTCAGAACCTTCACTTCAGTTGGTGGACTTCTGTGGTTTAAGTGTTCTCCAGTCTGTGAGTCACCCACCCAGCAGTTATGGGATTTGATTTTACTGTGATTGCGCCCCTCCTACCATCTCATTGTGGCTTCTCCTTTGTCTTTGGATGTGAGGTATCTTTTTTGGTGAGTTCCAGTGTCTTCCCGTCAGTGATTGTCCAGCAGCTAGTTGTGATTCTGGTGTTCTCACAAGAGGCAGTAAGAGCATGTCCTTCTACTCCGCCATCTTGTTTCAGTTCCCTATTTCGTTTCTTAACAGTGTCTTTTGATGAGCAGAAGTTTTAAATTTTTATGAAGTCTAATATATTAATTTTTTTCCTTCACAGTTATTGCTTCCTGTGTCCTAAAAATCTTTTGTCTATTTCCAAGTCTTAAAGATATTTTCCTATGTTTTATTGTAAATGTTTTACAGTTTTAGCTTTTACATTTTGGTCTATGATCCAACTTGAATTAATATTTGTGTGTGATAAGTTCAGTTTTTTTCCATACTGATTTCCACTCATTCTAGCATAATTTGTTTAAAACACTTCTCTTTCCCCATTGGTGTGCCTTGGCATCTTTGTCTAAAAAGCAGATAACCATATAATTGTAGGTGTATTTCTAGGATCCATATCACATTCTATCGAACTATTTGTCAATCCTATGCCAGTACCTCACTGTATCGATTAATGTAGCTTTATGGTATCTCTTAAATGTGTGGTCTTCCAACTTTGTCCTTCTTTTTTTTAATATTCTAGTTCCTATTTCCATATACAATTTAGAACCAGCTTATAATTTCTGTAAAACAAAGCCTTCTAGGATTGTGATGGGGGTTGTGTTGAATCTATAATCAATTTGAGGAGAATTGATAGCTTAATATTATTTATTCTTCCAGTTTATGAATATGGTGTACCTCTCCCTTTATTTAGGTTTTCTTTGTTTTCCCTGAGCAGTGTTTTATAGCATTTATTCTAGAGGTCTTGCACGTCTTTTGTTAAATTTATGTATAAATATTTTATGCTTTTTAAATTCCATTTTATTAACATTTCTATTTCATTGTTTGCTACTAGTATATTAAAAATAGTTTTCTGGGGCTTCCCTGGTGGCGCAGTGGTTGAGAGTCCATCTGCCCATGCAGGGGGACACAGGTTCATGCCCCGGTCCAGGAAGATCCCACATGCTGCAGAGCGGCTAGGCCCATGAGCCATGGCTGCTGAGCCTGCGCGTCCAGAGCCTGTGCTCCGCAATGGGAGAGGCCACAACAGTAAGAGGCCCGCATACCGCAAAAAAAAAAAAAAAAAAAAATTCTTTTTTGTTTTTTAACTCTCCCATAATTCGGTATCCTTGCTGAGTCCCCTTATTGGTTCTAGTAGTTGTTATATGCATTCCTTAGGATTGTCCATATAAATAGTCATGTTATCTATGAATGGAGACATTTTTACTTCATTTCCAATCCAAATACCTTTCCTTTCTTTTTCTTGCCTTATTAAAATGACTGGGACTTCCAATACAGTGTTGAAGAAAACTGGTGAGAATGTGTCAGAGATAATCAAAATAGCAATAAATTTCAGTTAGAAGAATTAAAGTAAAAAGATATTATTCCTTCATTTTTATTTAATTCTCAGTCAAGAGGTATAGCTGACTCTATTTACTCTCTTCTTGTATTTATCTACTTTTAAAAAACAAATGTAGCCTGTATATTCAAGTAGACATTTTGAATATTTGGGAAACCTTGGGAGGTTATGAAGGTCATTTTGTAATATAGTTTATTGAATGAATCTCCTATGCTTGGATGTTTAGATAGTCTGCAGTATTTTGTGATTACAAATAATGCTGCAGTGGATAACTTTCTGCATGTGTTTTCTTGAAATTTTGGAGGTGTGTCCTCAGGGTAAATTCCTAGAAGTTCATATACTAGATTGAAAGGTAAATAAATACGTAGTTTTGTAGAGAATGTTAAATTCTACCAGGAGTGCGAAAGAGTGCCAGTTTCCCCATAGCCTTACCAATAGAGTACATATATTGTATTTTGAAGTTTTTCCAATCAGTTGGGTGAGAAAGGATGTCTCAGTGTAGTTTTAATTTTAATTTGTTTTATGATGAGGGAAGGTAAACATTTTTGCATATTTTTAAAGATCATTTAATATCTCTTTTTTAATATTGTCTGCTCACATCTTTTTCCCATTTTCTATAAGATTTTTGGTCTTTTGTTTCCTCAGTTAAAGTTTTTTGTATATTAGGGATATTTATTCTTCATCTGTGAAATGTGTTATGATATTTTCTCCCAGTTTGTCATTTGTCTTTTGACTTTCCTTATGATGTCTTTTGTCATGCACAAGTTTTTAATTTTTGTAGTCAAATTTGTTGATCTTTTTTTTTTTAACATCTTTATTGGAGTATAATTGCTTTACAACGTTGTGTTAGTTTCTGCTTTATAACAAAGTGAATCAGCTATATATATACATATATCTCCATATCTCTTCCCTCTTGTGTCTCCCTCCCTATCCCACCCCTCTAGGTGGTCACAAAGCACCAAGTTGATCTCCCTGTGCTATGTGGCTGCTTCCCACTAGCTATCGGTTTTACATTTAGTAGTGTATATATGTCCATGCCACTCTCTCACTTTGTCCCAGCTTACCCTTCCCCCTCCCTGTGTCCTCAAGTCCATTCTCTAGTAGGTCTGCATCTTTTCCTATCCTGCCCCTAGGTTCTTCATGACCACTTTTCTTTTTTAGATTCCATATATATGTGTTAGCATACAGTATTTATTTTTCTCTTTCTGACTTACTTCACTCTGTATGACAGACTCTAGGTCCATCCACCTCACTACAAATAACTCAATTTCGTTTCTTTTTATGGCTGAGTAATATTCCATTGTATATATGTGCCACATCTTCTTTTGTTGATCTTTTCTTTTATTACATTGGGCCTTTGAGTAATAGTTAGGAAGCCTTTCCCTTCAGACTATAGAATCTGAATGGGTGTAAGAATTCACCCATGTTTTCTTCTAGTATATGTATATTTTCATGTTTTACATGTAAATCTCTGATCCATTGGATTTTATTATTGTATGTAAAATGAGAAGTGGATCTAATCTTATCCTTTTCCAATGACTATCCAGTTGCCCCCCCAAATTTTATTTAAAGGTCTGTCTTTGTCCAGTATTTGAGATATTACCTTTATCATATACTAAAGTTCCATATGTACTTGGGTCTATTTGGGGGCTTTCTATTCTGTTCTTTTGTTCTCTTTACCTATTCATGTATCAGTACTACACACTATTTTAAATATAGAAGCTTTGTAAGGATGTTTGAATATCTGTTAGTCTCCTCTCATAGCTCTTTATTTTCATTGTTTCCCTAGCTGTTCTTACATGTTTATATTCCCTTATGAATTTTAGTATTAACTTGTCTAGCTTCATTTAAAAAAAATCTCGGGACTTTCAGTCCAGTAACTTAACTACTGCAGTCCAGTAGTTAAGACTCTGTGCTTCTACTGTAGTGGGCGTGGGTTTGATCCCTGGTCAGGGAACTAAGATCCCACATGCTGCATGGTGCGGCAAAAAACCACAAAATGAACAAACAAAAAAAACTCATTGGCATTTTTATTGGGATCACGTTAAATTTATAAGTTTTCTTAGGGGAGAACAAATATCTTAATGATGTTGAGATATCCTAATGAAGAAAAGGGATATTTCTTAATTTGTTCAAGTCTACTTTTGTGCCTTTCATGAATATTTTATAGTATTTTTTATATTAGATTTGAATGTTTTAAAAATTCTTTTATGTACTTTATTGTTGCTGTTATAAATCTTTTTTTACTCATTGTGTTTTCTAACTAGTTATTATTTGTGTATATGAATAGTATTATCTTTGCATTTTAACTTTACAGCCTGCTACCTTGCTGAATTATTTTATTGAGTTAGTTTTCTCATAAATTCTCTAGGGTTTCCATGATATACTGTTATATCATCTGTAAATAAAGATAGTTTTGTCTTTTAGTTTCTAATTCTTATTCCTCTAATTGTTTTCTCCTATCTAATTGCATTGGCTAATAGTGCTGGAATAATGGCAAATAACAGTTGAGACAGTAGCATCCTTGTTTTGTTTCTGACCTTAAAGTAAATGACTCTTGGGGTTCCCTATTAAGTAATATGCTGGCAGTACGATTGAGGGGTGTGTGTGTGTGTGTGTGTGTGTGTGTGTGTGTGTGTGTGTGTGTGTAAAATGGAAGTGCCTGTCCATTCCTGTTTTATTTTTTTAAGAATTTTTATTAGGAATGACTGTTGGATTTTATCAAAGGTTTTTCAGCATCTATGGATATAGTCATGATTTTTCTCCTCAGACTCATTAATATTGATGAATGATATTCATTTTCTAATGTTGAATCATTCTTGCATTCTTAGTATAAATTCCATTTCATCATGGCATATTCTTTTCTTACTGTAGTGTTGGAGTCTGTTAGCTAATGTATCACTTAGAATTTTTGCATCAATGTTCATAAATGATTTCCATCTGTAATTTTTCTTTTTGTATGTATACCATCTTTATTAGGTTTATATATCAATGCTTCATAAAAGATTGTGGATGTTTTCTTTCATTTTCTATGCTCTGAAACAACATATATAGATTTGGGACTATCTGGTTGGCAGACAGTTCTCCAGTCTTCCATAAATTTCTTGCATTTCTGCACACCCGGCAAATTAGGCACTAACTGCCCTTTGTTTCCTACTGTACCAGTTTTGTCCCCTTTGTGTAGTGCAAGATCTCTTCCAGTCTCAAAAGATACAGCATCTCCCTAAAAGTAGTAAATGGCCGGTTTCCATACAGCCCTAGAAGATACAGCTAGTCCTGCCTCTAGAGCAAAAGCAAACATGCTTATTGCCTAGTATAATAAAGGTAATGTTTCCCTTCTGAATAGAGGACTGGCATGCTTACTGCCCACTGTAAAATATTCAAGTTCCATATCTCAAAATCTCCTGTAATGCAGCCTACTGTGGGCTCAAGTATTATCTGGCCCTTTTTGCATTGTCCTATGGTAACTGGGGCTTAGCAAACTGATCCCCAAATGCTGATATCCTGGCTACTGCTTCTGCTGTCATTAAATAACTGTCTTTCATCTCTGATCCAGGATTCTTGTGTATTCTTCTAGCATCCATGAAATTGTAGCAGTCTAACCTGTTAACTTGCAAGTAGGGTAAAATTTCACACTCTTTTTACTTCTTGACACTGGTCTTTAAAGTTGTGGTAAAAATTTCCTAGAAACCATTTTGTGAAATAGTTCTTTGGTAACTTTCTCTATTTCTTCTATGGAAATGAGTCCTTAAGCTTTTTATCTTTACTGTTCACTTTAAAATTTGTATGTGAAAATTTTAAATGTAAAATTTTAAAATATGCTCAAAGCTCATTTGCTTGGAGCAAAGGGGTGGGGTCTTTTTTTTTAAATTAGTTAATTTTATTTATTTATTTTTGGCTGCACTGGGTCTTCATTGCTTGCTCGCGGGCTTTCTCTAGTTGCAGCAAGCAGGGGCTACTCTTCGTTGTGGTGTGCAGGCCTCTCATTGCAGTGGCCTCTCTTGTTGCGGAGCACAGGCTTTAGGCACGCGGGCTTCCGTAGTTGTGGCACGTGGGCTCAGTAGTTGTGGCTCGCGGGCTCCAGAGCGCAGGCTCAGCAGCTGTGGTGCACAGGCCCAGCTGCTCCGCGGCATGTGGGATCTTCCTGGACCAGGGCTCGAACCCACGTCCCCTGCATTGGCAGGTGGGCTCTCAATCACTGCGCCACCAGGGAAGCCCTGGGGTCTCTTGAATACACTTCATTTTTACATTGCTTTTTATTTTCCTCTGAGGTCTCTTTTGCTTATCTTTCATGAAGAACCAGTATTGTTATTTTAGTTAACTATAGTGCTTTCTTAGCTTACAGTACATAAGTAGCTAAAGTTATAAAGATGAACGTCCTTTCTGTGTTTTCCTCTAGGTGGTAGTTGTACAGTCATTATAAAGGTGCATGTCCTTTTTGTTTGTCTTTCTATAGGTGGTGGTTGTACAGGCAATTAGTGCTCTCTGTCAGAAATACCCTCGAAAGCACAGCGTCATGATGACTTTCCTCTCCAACATGCTCCGAGATGACGTAGGTGCACTACTTTTTAATCATGTGAAGTTGCTCTCTTAAATTCTTATGCCGTAGTATTTAAAGCAGCTTTCTTTATCATCTCAGTATGCATCTCAAATAGTGTGCCTAATTCTGTTTTCTGTCTTATTACTAGACATGCTATATTGCTTTGGCTTTCCCACTTGGAGGAAAAAAATGCTTTTGTTTTTTTCATATGGGAAGGGAAATGAAATCTGAATGTTATAGCATGAGCCTTGGAGTATAAGCATTTCTCCAAAAAGTGTCCTCAGAATGAATGGCAGTTTTCTCTTTTGCCAGGGAGGCTTTGAATATAAGCGAGCCATTGTGGACTGCATAATCAGCATTGTGGAAGAGAACCCTGACAGTAAAGAGGCAGGTTTAGCCCACCTTTGTGAATTCATCGAGGACTGTGAACACACTGTTCTGGCTACTAAGATTCTACATTTGTTGGGCAAAGAGGGCCCCAGAACGCCTGTCCCCTCCAAGTATATCCGCTTTATTTTTAATAGGGTGGTACTGGAGAATGAGGCTGTCAGAGCTGGTGAGTCATTGCAACACTAATAATGGTGTAACTGCTGATCTTGTGAAATGCTTATTAACTCAAGGGGGTGGTAATGAAATTGGAAAATGAAGTTGCAACGTCTATTTGATGGTGGGATCTTGGAGCACACTTAAGCCCCAGATGTACAGCTATTTCTTTGTATTCCAATTTCCATCCTGATTTCTGCCTGTATCAGAGACAAATAACCCTTGACTTTCGGTATGACGGAAGATTATGATGGCGTCATCCATTTTTTCCGAGTTATGGTCATAAGTATGAATGTCTGTGAAATTTGTGTGTCTTTCTGCCTCTGTAGTTTTTGTGTTTTTTTTTGTTTTTTTTTTTGTTTTTTTTTGTTTTTTGTGGTAGGCGGGCCTCTCACTGCTGTGGTCTCTCCCGTTGCGGAGCACAGGCTCCGGACGCGCAGGCTCAGCGGCCATGGCTCACGGGCCCAGCCGCTCCGCGGCATGTGGGATCCTCCTGGACTGGGGCACGAACCCGTGTCCCCTGCATTGGCAGACGGACTCTCAACCACTGCGCCACCAGGGAAGCCCTCTGTAGTTTTTAAGTGACTTTTTAAACAGGTCTTAGGGTTTTTTTTACTTCCTCCTCCCCTCAGCATGTGAACTGGTACAAATCTCCCCTGTTAAAACTATAAGCCTTCCTTTGATCCATTGTCTCTCACTAGCTACTGACCATACTCCCCCTGTTATGTAACCTTGTAGGAGCTATTACTAGCTGCCCCTATGAACTTATTCTCCATTTTCTCTTCAACTCACTATAATCTTGCTCTCTCCCTTAAAAATCTTCTGAAGCTATTTTTTTTGGAAATTACTTATAAGCTAGTTGGAAAATCAAGTTAGACACTTTAATGTTCTTACCCTTGTTCACCTCAGTCAATTTGATGTACTGTTGCCTAAACACTTCATGAAACTCTCTTCCCTTGGTTTCCACAATAGCCTGCATCTTTCCATCACTCCTCAGTCTTATTTATAGAGCTTCTGTTCCATTCCTTAAAACGTTAGTTTTCCTTAGGGGTTTGTCTTCTCAACATACACATTCATTCTGGTGATCATTTCCAGAGCTCTGCTGATATGCTGTGGCATTGCAGTCTCTTTCGTGAACTTGTACGTCTGGCTATCTAAGGCACTTTAAATTCAGCTTGAAATTCAAACTATCCCAAACGGAAATCCTCACCTATATCATCCACTCAGTTGCAAGGCTAGAACCTTACTCCATTGTTTTATAACCCCCATCTATCCTTTGGCAAAGTTCTTTCCATTCTGTCTCCTCAAAATGCATTTCTTCATTGTCTTTTTTCGTAGATTTCCTGAGGGCTGCATTAGGCTCCCATCCATTTCAGTTGCCCAACTAGTCTGACTGCTTGTAGTTTCGCCCATATCCAGTATATTATTCTCCACACTCTGCTACCAAAGTGGTCGTTAGACATAAAATCTCACAAATTTAGAGTAGTACACTCTGCTACAAATACACAGATTCATCCTGTATTTAACACCCGTTAATAATAGCCTTGAGGTTGAACCATAACCGAATTTTGTTTTGTCTCTAGTCTCTCACTTTTCTCCTGCTCTCCAGCACAGGTCTAGTGCTTCAGCCTTGCTCAGCTGTGTCCAGTCCCAGGATCTTGCCACACTTTCTTGTCTGGCCTGAGGGCCTTGGTACTTTTTATTCTCTCTCCCTCGAATGCTCTTTTCCTGCCTTTTCCCTCTGGCTAACTGTATTTGTTCTTCAGACTTTAGCTCAAGCAATAAGTGTCAACTCCTTGTCTGTCTCCTCCTTCTCCACTTGTGACTTACATTCCTTTATCTCCTCACGTAGTACCCTGGATATAGTCCTACCATGGACTTTCTGTGCTATGTTGTAACTACCTCTTTACTTACCTGTCTTTCCCACTGGAGTACAACTCCTTGATGTCTTCTGTCTTTCTGCTTCCAGCATCTAGCACAACTCCTGACAAAGGTTAAGTAAGCAGTAAACCTCTGTTGATACAGTGACTTTTAATAATAGAGTTTTGGGTTTTGGTTTTTGTTTTTTAATGTGTGGGGCTGGTTGTTTAAGATTAGAGCTTATAAGGAGCTGGACTGGAAGATAGCTCATATAAGGAATACATATGATCCTTTTTCCTCAATGCATGGTGGGTTTTCTTACTCAGAGCTCTCTTGGGCCTGCTGATTTCTATTTATGCTTAAATGGATCAAGGAAATAAGATCAAGAAACTCACAATAAAACAATAAGAGTTTATTCCAACTGAACACGGGGAAACTCCTCTAATTTTTTTTTTTTAATGATTACTGCTTGACTCTGAGAAGCCAATATTCATGTTGTTTTGTTTTATGCTCCATTACAGCTGCTGTGAGTGCTTTGGCTAAATTTGGGGCTCAGAATGAGAATCTTCTCCCAAGTATCCTAGTACTCTTACAAAGGTAATTAAAAGAATGTCTTTTTCTTTTCTTTTCTTTTTAAAATAAGAATGCCATGTGGCTGAATAGAGAATTCCTCATTGTACCATATCAAAACGCATTGCAGGACCTAAGAGTAGAGCTGATGGAGTCAGGGCAAATGGCATTTTTCTTATTCTTCTGGTAATTTTGCATGTGCTAAGTACATGTAAAATTTGACTTCTAATTTCTCTTGCATAATTTTGAGGAAGTGACTTAAATACATGTGCCTCAATTTGTATAACAGGGGCCAACTTCAAAGAGATTCACTATGTAGAGTTGAAAATACCAGCTTTTCATGGTCTCCTTGACTCCCTATTTGATGAGGAAAAGACTTGCTTTAGCAAACACTCTGTGATTACATCTTGTAATTGAAGCAGAAAAATTACAAGCCAAAGGCTGGCTGGTTTAAATCAAATAAATTGCCATTTGAGTGATATCCATGCCTGGATTCGGAATGCTTTTTAGTATCCTTGGAAAGTATAATATTACCATTTTTAAATTATATTCGAAGTCTAAGTCTTTACCAGGGTCATGTGGTTGCAGATCCAAGAATAGACTCCAAACTGCTATCTTATGTTATTGTGTCCTTCCTAATTATTTTAATGCCTACTTATGTAGTGCTTCTGATTCATAATGACACCATTTCTTTACCAATTGAGAACAGTACCCGGTATTTGTAGAGATTTTAGGATCCACCGTTGGCTGTTGTTGAGCTCTTTTATAAAGGCAGTATCAGATGGCCTGGATCGTGTCCTTTAGGTATAGTGGTAAAGCTATTGGAAATCATTACGGTGCTGTGACATGTATCTTCTGTATCCCTGGACAGGTGTATGATGGATACTGATGATGAGGTACGGGATAGAGCTACCTTCTATCTGAATGTGCTGCAGCAGAGGCAGATGGCGCTGAATGCTACCTATATCTTCAATGGTCAGTGAGAGCCAAGAATGGAGACAAGTACACTTTTGTTCCACAAATGGTGTCTGAGAAGCATATCCATGATGATTTGCATATGAGCTGGCTTCACTAGGCAAAATGCTTGGTTTCTGTCTTTGAATGCACTTCCATTTCTAGGGAGACCTAAAGTATGTAAAAGCCCAAAGAATATTGCTTTTTCATGGTCCTCCTTGAGCTCCCTCTTGGATGGGTTTACCTTTTTTCCCTTATGCTATCATCGTTTCCATGTGTCTCTGTTGCTTTGTTTTCTGGAAGATACTTCTATTTTGTTGAAAATTCCTATGCTCTGCTCCTATGCTTCCTTGGATGGAATTATAAGAGCCTTTATTTTTTATTATTTAGGTTATAAAATCTGTGGTTATAGTTTTCTTTAGAAAGCTTAGATAAATATTACAAATCTGGGCCTATCTGGGTCCTAGGATTGGCAAGAAGTAGTGCTGAGAGTTTTCTGTTTCATAGGTCTGACAGTCTCTGTACCAGGGATGGAGAAAGCCTTACACCAGTACACACTGGAGCCTTCAGAAAAGCCCTTTGATATGAAATCTATTCCTCTTGCTATGGCTGCTGTCTTTGAACAGAAAGCAGGTAAGGGGAACACTTAGTTTTTCTATGTATAAGTAGTTTTACACCAATAAAATACACTGTTAGCATACTTTCTTTAATATTTCTTTTAATGGTCACTGCTTCTAATCTTACAGAACTAAGAAGGATGATACTTTTTTTTTTTTTTTTCGGTACGCGGGCCTCTCACTGTTGTGGCCCCTCCCGTTGCGGAGCACAGGCTCCGGACGCGCATGCCCAGCGGCCATGGCTCACGGGCCCAGCCACTCCGTGGCATGTGGGATCTTCCCGGACCGGGGCATGAACCCGTGTCCCCTGCATCGGCAGGCAGACTCTAAACCACTGCGCCACCAAGGAAGCCCCCTGGATGATTCTTTTTAAATTAGGGTTTTAAAATTTTTTCCCTGGTTTTCTCATGAAAGCAAGAATATGAATTGTGACTCAGGTTGAAATTTTTTTTTTTTTAATGCTAAGTGTTACAGCGTTTGAAGTTAGTTGTCACCATGTGTTTCAGAGCAGTAATTGTGCTGTCACCTCTTATTTCTATTTTCCGATACTAGTTAACGTCTTAATTAATTTTTCTGTTGGAGGCTTAAAAAAATAAAGGAACAAAGTGTGTAGTGGTTAGAACCAAAAATGAAAGAGCTTACGCTTTCAACATTTTCAGGTTTTTTTGTTGGTACTATATAAGTAGTTTTTCCTGTTTGAATCACGAGATTTGTTTTATAAAGTGTTCCTCCTTTTAAGAGTAATTAAAAAAAACATTTCGGTTCATTAAAGCAAATTTTGTATTTTTAGGACTTACTTTATTATTTCATAAAATATGTTCACTAAATACATTTTGAGTGTTCCTCCAAAAAAGATGACAGAGAACCTCCCAGTATGATTCAGCAATAGCACCTTATGTTTATCTGCTTAACGTTTCTGTCCTCATCTCCTGTCTGCATGTTTGGCTTGATAGTAGGAGGGAAGCTCATTTGATTGCTCATACTTGTCTTTGTAGAAATCACACTGATGGCTACTAAGCCCGAGAAGTTGGCTCCTTCCAGGCAAGACATTTTCCAAGGTATGATGATTTGATGTGTAGAAGCAGTAGCCTAGCACCCGAGGCATTGTAAGTATAATGAAGGCCACTACTTTTGTTCAATTTGATTAATTCTCAGTACGGGAGCTCGTTGTATGGCTGAATATTGATTGTCCTAGCTTACAGTTGCGGGCGCTACCTGGAGTCTGTGGGACTTTCCAATTTCCAGTTGCCAGCTTACGGAGAATGCTTTTCTTACTCTGTATCAGGGAACTCAAATTCTATGAAATTAGGAATTAAGTTTGTCTGTCTGTTGCTTTTAGTAATTGAGTGTATAAACTCTTACTTAAAAGATTATTTCACTAAAGCTTGGGGACACATTAGTTGAGTGTTCAACTATTAGTAAGACTATGGAAACTTAAGACATTTTAGACACCCAGAGTAATGTCTTCCCTGTCTTCTTACTTTCCTCCTCCTTTTCTTTCCTTTTTTCTTGATAGAACAACTGGCTGTCATTCCTGAGTTTATGAATCTAGGACCCTTGTTCAAGTCTTCTGAGCCTGTTCAACTTACAGAAGCAGAGACAGAATATTTTGTTCGTTGTATCAAGCACATGTTTACCAATCATATTGTGTTCCAGGTGAGATAAGCGCCAGAACTGGCTCCAGTAAGGGGTTTAGTGTTAATCCCCTTTTAGTTTATGATTCTAGTTCCTTTTATAGAGAAGCAAATTTAGCAGCATATCTGGTTTTCTTTCCTAACTCCATAGCTGTAGAGATGTGATGGGTAGCTTTTGATGATTTAAATTTAAAAAGACATAAAACTGAAATGTCTGAAGAAGTTGGATAGCATAAAGGATAACCTGTGGAAAAAATAGTCATCATTTAATATCAGGGTAAAATAAGTGTGTCATTCCAAGAACTTGGATTTCAGTTTGGTTCTCAGACAGCTATCAGACTTCTACCATCTTGTTTGGTAGAACTCCGTCTCAGGAAGGAGGAAAACACTGGTTAATATAAACAAAAAAGACCTCAAGAATAAGGTTATCCTCGTTGCCTCAGGAAAAATCTTAGGGGGAGACATGCGTGGTGTTTAGAAAGTATAGAGGGTTCCAGAACTCAGTCGTGGGTTATGGGTGGGAAGGAACAACTTGCTTGCAACAGTTCTTCTCCTTCATAACTTTCCTATTTGCTGACTTTTCAGTTTGACTGTACCAATACTCTCAATGACCAGCTACTGGAGAAAGTGACAGTGCAGGTGGAACCATCAGATTCCTATGAAGTGCTGTGTTGTATCCCAGTCCCCAGCCTACCTTATAATCAACCAGGAATATGCTACACTCTTGTTCGTTTACCTGATGATGACTCTACAGCAGGTAATAACACACAGAATGGAAGAGATATGATTAAGAGTGCATTACCACTTGAGCTCTTAAATGTCTGAACAGATGTTTGGGGTTCAAGAATTTGTTTCTTTTCCGGAATTAAATGATGGTATATTTATAAAATGAGTTACTGCTTACAGAAATACTAATTTTATAACCAAGTTTCTGAGTAAAATATGCTGGACATTTAATTATAAAACAGAAACTGGATGTATACAGTGGTAGCCCAAAAAGGAACTCAAACTTTCTGTTGGAACAGTGTCACCACTAGTGAGGGTTCATATACCTGATGTCTCCTATGAAGGATCATGGCCTACTTCTCCCTGATGTTTCTTTCCAGGGCATCCTAAGGACTTTTTATTTAGTAGATCCATGGCATCATAAAATATATTGTTTTTAAGGGTCCTGTAACACGAGGCAAGTGTCTAAGAGTATGTCTCAGCCTAATGAGTGGCTTAGCCAACATCTGTGTATCCACATTTGAGAAGGGCTTGTAATCTGCTTGACCTGTATGCAGTCTTGGGGGTGGGGGGGGGGGAGGCCTGTGAAGAACAGCCAATTGCTAGTGCCAGTGGTATTTACAAATTGGGGGTTTGAGATCTTCTAACCTATGAATGTCAAGTATTTGTTGTACTTGATTTCTTTTTCCCATTTTCCCACCTGAGTTCTTTTCTTCCCATATTCACTGCAGAGTTTTCACAGCTGTTACCCAGTTTTCACTGAAATAAGCACACACATTGAACTTACATTTTGAACAATTTTTATTACTAGTACAGGAAAAAACAATTTTTACTACTAATACAGGAAAAAACAATTTTTACTTCTAATACAGGAAAAATCAGATAGAAGTTAACAAATATTGGGAAAGTTACAGAGTTACACGAAATCGTAAAAGCACTAGTAAATAGTTATCCCTGGTCATCATTCATTACATTTGGGGCTTAACCTGTCTTCCCTTAGCCCCTCTCCCAACTCCCTTTTTAGATGTTGGTTCTGGGAGCCCCTGCCCAATCTTACCTGTGTTGGATGATAGACCAGGCTACTCAACTCTAGCACGAGGTAGATTCAAGTTGGCACCATTGCTGGGTCTGAACCCCAGGTTGTTCCCTCTGGCCCTGGGTGGACCTGCAGTTGCGGCCACCCTGGATCCATAAGCTCCTGGGTAGGAAGGCACTTTCCTATCTGGCCTCCACTATTTCTCCTTCGAGCATTAGGCCATCCAACTTTAACCTTTAATTACCTCCTTTATCCCTTTATGAGGTTTCTCTTATTCCATTCCCTTTTAGCTTCACTTTCTTTCCTGGTCTGTTTCCCTCTGGTTAGATTTGACTTATGTCCACCAGCCAGTAATTAAGCTGGCTGTACTCTTATGTAAATAAAGCTAGTTTTATTTACCCTTATTCTAAACCAGTATCTGGGCCCAGTCTTAATGTAGCCCTATGGCTTCTGCCATCATCCTGGGATACACCATACTTCTTCAGTTTTTTCTAGTAGGCACCTCTCCATATTTCAAAATTCTAACCCCATTTTACTTCCCACTAAGTTTCTGTTTTTTAAGGGATGCCATTACTTCGCCACTTAATTTTGGAAGCAAAATGCTGAACTCATTGGTTAAAGAATCAAGCTCTCCCCAATTGAGAATACTAGCTCCTCCCATTTCCCCAGGTTCACTTGGATAACTGATAACTCAGGTGCCTCACACCCCAGGGAGTGGTTCTAACAGAATACAATAAATACAATTTTACAATATCAAAATACATAAAACAACAATATTGAAATTACATAAGTTACATATAGTATAGGAGAAAACAACAACAGAAAACACTTCTACTAAGACAGAAAGCATAGGGAGATTTTCTTACCCCTCCTTATTATGGAGTTAATTTCTTTTTAAAACAGATCTTACAAATTAGCCCAGAGGTTTCAACCTTTGGTCTGCTGGCTATGGACTCTTTTGCTTGATGGTTGTTAGTATTTTGTCTATAAAAATTTGTCATTTGGAGAATTTTCTTTCTTTTCTGTTAAATTCAGAGGGTTTACTGGTTGGTGTTAAAACTTAGTTATAAACTCTTGTGATTGCATCTTGGAGAAAAGAAATGGAATTCTTCCAATGGAAGTCTCAACACTTGGACTTTTAAAATTTTGTTAGTAGTCGATTTACGTTTTACCTATCATTTACCTGCTTAAAAAAAGACTCCTTTCTATTCTTTAGTCTTTGTTAGAAACTCTAAAATTTTTAATCCATGGCCAATCCAAAGTCTTTGCTGTGCAATGAATAGAAGTGAAATACCAGGGCATAGGTGGTAATAAGAGTCTTTTCCACATGCCTTCCTTTCAGCATTTTCCCATTGCAGATATTCTGGATTTTACCAATCACCTGAAGATCTATACAATCAATCACCTCTGCTTGTCTCATCTCAGAAAATATATTTTCCGTATAGTCACAGAAAAAAATAGAAATTCTATAGATTGTGATTTCCTTCAACTTGAAAACTGTATAGAATAGAAAGTAATGTAGGTTTTGGAGATAGATAAATTCGATTTGAATTCTGACTCTGTTACACACTGAGTGTGTAATCACAGGCAAGTTATTTGATCTCTGTAAACCTTCTAGGATTGTTGTAAGCATAAAATGAAATTAAGTAACGTGATTAGCGTGGTGCCAGACACATAGTAAATACTTAATAGATAGAGGCTATTATTGTTTCAATTCTGAAACTATCCACTTTCTCCTTTTATCCTCTTTAACAATCAAGTCTTTCACAGTTCAAAAGATACCCACCCACCCATATCCTCAGAAAGTTATTCCATCACCTGTTCTTACCTTTTCTGTATCTTTAAACTTTCCCACTCCTCCTTACTCTATAAGTATACAAAAAATCTATGCCATCTGAAAAAATTTACTTTAACTCAACATCAAGATATTACCATAACTCCTTCCCTGAAATCTTGGGCAAATTGTGGAAAGAGTAATCAACATCATAAGTCTCAATTTAGTCCTACTTATCTTCCATCCTCCAACAACTAGTCTTTACTGAAAAATTTCTAGAAAAGCCTTCAAGGCAGAATGCTTTCTTAGTGTCCTTTCTCATCCAGCAACGTTCCTTCCTCTGAATGTTTATTACACCAGTAACAACATATATATGCAACATTCTACAAATTTTTCCCCACTTTGGACCTCTGTAATGACTCTACCTTTTTGCTTTATTACTTACTCAGAACCATTCTAATCCCTATATTGCTTTTATTATTGAACTCTTGGTCCTCATTGCATCATTATTTCTCATTTCAACAAATTTAGATAACTCATTTAAATAGCCTTCAATAGAAAATATCCATACTAAGATCAAGTTTAACAGGACATGTATATGAGTTTCTCTTTCTGTTTTTTTTTTTTTGCGGTACGTGGGCCTCTCACTGTTGTGGCCTCTCCCATTGCGGAGCACAGGCTCCGGATGCGCAGGCTCAGCGGTCATGGCTCACGGGCCCAGCCGCTCCGCGACACGTGGGATCTTCCCAGACCGGGGCACGAACCCGTGTCCCCTGCATTGTTAGGCGGACTCTCAACCACTGCGCCACCAGGGAAGCCCTCTCTTTCTGTTTTTCATTAGGGATGCTGCCTCCCATTTAACAATTCATAACTCTTTCATATTATACATACATACTGCAGTTCTTGCAGTTCTACACTTCCTTAAACCTTTATCTTAATGAGCTACCACAGGATCCTGATGGACTCCAATCTCCTCACTGAATCTGTTGTCTCCATTCCATTATTTGCTATTCAGTATTAGCCATATTAACTCCTGACAATCTGAATTAAATCCACAGCTTCAGTTAAGTAAAATTTATCTGTTTTTTTTACTTTGACGCACCTCCAGCCACTCACTGGGATCCATATTAATGACCCTTGGTGAAACTCTGCATTCTTCCAAGCTAAGCACGTAATCTGAATTTCTAC
This sequence comes from Stenella coeruleoalba, assembly GCF_951394435.1. Classification (NCBI taxonomy): domain Eukaryota; kingdom Metazoa; phylum Chordata; class Mammalia; order Artiodactyla; family Delphinidae; genus Stenella; species Stenella coeruleoalba. Next base: position 83,423,171 of record NC_137155.1, on the reverse strand, counting down.
TCAAATGCTAATAAAAAAGCAGGATAGGTTGAACATTACTGTTTAGCCACCATTTCCCCTACCTTTATCACTAGAATTTGCATCAGCCTAGCCGTAGAATCCATATTCCTCCAAATCTGACCCGTTAATGAGACTCGCCAAGATTCCAGTTTGAGACCTCATTCGCCTGTTCATTCATCTTGCAACCAACCTCCCTTTCCTCAAACACACTGAAATGTCAACATTTCCTCTGTGCTGACTTTGAACCTGTCTTCCTATCCTATTTCATGTTCCCGTTTCACACCATCATCGATAGCTGTCATCTTTATTGCTGCCTTTCTTAAATGATAACATCTCTCCAGAATGCAGTATAAACATGGCACATCCACTCACTTCCTGTTTCCCCATCTTGTAGCCTTAGAAAAACTGGTTCACAGTCTGGCCTTTAAATGGATTCAGTATGTGAAAATGTGTGAAATTACTCCTTGACCTACTCTTATTATTCAAAACAACCCCATTCTCTGGCATGTGTCTTCATCTTGGGATGTCAGGAGCACTAATGTTATGAGGACTGCTGCTGACGCTCTCCCTTCAGATTTTGTTTTATGAATTTATCTCTATGTGACCATTTATTCTCTTGAATCTACCCACTTTGACATAATTGTCTGACAGATTTTTCAGGCAGCCACCCACCAATTTCCCTGTGGTAATTTCTTTTTATATATTTCTCCCATTTCCCTTTATTCCATTAATTGTGATCAACAGGTCGCACTATGCATCCTAACCATTATAATGTTCCTTAATAATTCCAAGAATGATTTGTATGTATACTGTTGACTTAGTTCCAATTTTATTTTAACCACTTCTTTTCTCTTTTTCCTCTGCTCATTTTCATTGGAAAAACAATGAACGTATAAACACTATATCAGCATCTGTAGGAGGCATATTTTACCAGTGCTAAATAGAATTCTTTCAAAATCCAATTGATTGCACTATACACCTTTGCTTTGTACTTGGCTATGCTGTAGCCTCTCCCTCTATAAACATTCTACATTGTCTATCTTCCCATAAAACAGTGCTTTCCCACAGATATAACAGATAGCACCTGTACTTTCTTTTATTCACTAGTGTACACCTGCTGTCTGGCCTCAATACTACCCCTCCTGCCCCTGAGATCTGCTGACGTCCCCAGACGGGGAGCTCTTGAAGCTGCCTTCCCCTTTTCTGTAGAGCCCCCTTTAACTTCCCTGAGCCCTTCACACATTCATGAGGTTCTTCCCCTCATCCATGTTGCCTGTCCCTTTCTTTTCCCATTGACTCCCCTGACCCATCTCAATACTGGCCTACCACCTTCATGGACACTCGAGAATCCAAGGATCTCTCTCTTTGCAGGCTGGGTGTGGACTGAACGTTGCGCAGCCCATCCTCTGCCTTTTCTCCCACTCTTGTCTTCAAGAGCCTCTCTGCTTTATCTTCAACATCCCATCCTACTTCCCCTACCACCTGTCAGTCATGCCACAGATGCAGTGGTCTTTTCCTTGACATCTGCTCTCTTCTTGACCTGCCCTCATGCTCCCCAGTCTCCAGCTTCTTGGTCTGCAATGTGCTGTAGTGACTCCATATGCTGTCCCCATTCATCCCTGAGCACCGTGTCTTTTCAGGTCCCTCAGGCTTCTGTCTGACCTTCCATTGTTTCGTGTCGTCATGCCCTGCATTGACAGGCTCGTCTCCAACATTTTCCACAGACCACTACCTTTACCAGCTCATCCTCTTCTCACCTTGTCCACCTCCCCCATGTTCCAACCTGGCCTCACCCACGCTGTCCTCTCCCTCCTGCATGGGCTTCCTCACATCCTTGGCCCACTCATGGGTGCACAGCTCCTGGACCCTCGACATCCACCTCCATCCTTTTGGCTCTTTGCTGTCACACTCTGTGCAGTGTTTTCCCTGATCCTCTCAACAAGCCTCTCCTGCCCTGGTTGCTGGGTGCCATTGCCTCACCTTCCTCACTCTTCTTAGCCATTGGACCTCCTCTTCTCTACTACCTGTTTCAGAATGCTCACCTGATCTTGCCTACGTCCGGGGCCCACCTTCATCATCTCTCCTTATTTCCTTCTCTACTGTATGTATAGCAAAGGAACTGTCCTACCTGAGCCATGTGACGTTCTTTAAAGAAGCTGCTGTCTGTGCACCTTCCAGCTGGATTCAGTTGTCTCCTCTGCTCTGTGCTCCCTTCTCCGTCCCCCATCCACTGCTCAACCCGGTTGAGTCGTCTCTGCTTCAGGCACACTGTGTTGAATCCTCACGCTCCGCCCACCAACCCACGCTCATGAGCCAGGCTGAGCTTGCCTCCCGGGCCGCACGACCCCACGACATCACTCCCTGTAACCTTTCAGGTTTCCATCCAGACCCCTTGTCATGTACTCTTCTGACACAGCTCTCAGGGAGGCTCCGGCCTTTGATTCTCCAACCTTTTTCTTTCACCGCAGCACTCTCACCTTCTTCCCACCCTCTTGCCCCCGCACCTGCCAGACCCACTCCCGACACCACCGCCCTCAGTCTGGACCTGCACAGAGCCCTGGGTCCTGCTGTCCGCCCTCCCTACCCCCTCGGAGCAGTCATCTCTCTTCCAGATGCTCTCCTGCCCTGTCGTCTCCCGTCCCATCTACCCCTTCCTTCTGCGTGGACACCCCCCTCCGGTGCTCTCTGCTCACATACAACCCAACTTCCTTTCAGTCACCACTTCCATCTCCCTCAGCCTTACTCCTCCAGAGTCCTAAGCTCAGGGACACCATGCTTGCAATCCACTCCCAACTGATGGACTGTAATCCCCCTCCCCCCTCCCCCAATCATTCCAGGTGCCTTGCTGGCTACATTCATTTACTCGCTGTCTCCCTGGCCCTGCCTGGGTCCTTTTCCTCCATGTCTGACACTCTTGACTCTGATGCCTCCATCTGCCCGACTCGGGCTTATCTGCTCATGCTTCACCCCTCTTCCCAGCTGCCCACCCTGCCCCTTCCACCCAGTGATTCTCACCCAAGGATGCGTGACCCCCAAGGCAAGCCTATCAGCATCATCTTTCAGGAATGTTTTTATGTTTTCGTTTTTGATTTTTTTGTTTTTGTTTTGAGCAGAGCTCTGCTCACCCTCAGATGTTCTGACAGGCCTCCCTTGGGGTCCATGCCCACAGCCCCCCTTGGGTGAAATCGACCCCCCCCCCGGGCAAGAATCACTGCTGTGGAAGCCCAGCATGCCTCCCTGGGCTGCACTCCCTCCTTGCCCGCCTCTAGGCTCCCATCGATTGCCATTGACCCTTGTTCCTCAAGGATCCCAGCCCCGCCCCCCCACTCTGACACTGGCCCGGCACTGTCCTCCTGGAACCACCACATTCCCTTCCATATTAACTCACTGACACCTGACGTGCCGTAAACCCCGTTCTGCATTAAGACACTATTCTTTTCACACACCCCTATATACCCCTCCTGCCCCCCATCCTTTATGACCCTCAGGCACTGGGACAATATCTTTGGTGCTTGTACTTCTTGCCGCTTGCCATTGTCTATCACCCTAGGTTACCCCTCCTCATATCAGACCCACGACACCGTCCCCCTGGAGAGCCTTGCCCCTACTGTCCTCACCTCCCTCTGTGATTCCTGCCAGGCAGACCTTTCCCTCCCTTCCTGCAGCTACTCTCCTTTGTCCTCTCTGGGTGGCTTGCCTGGTCTTCCCAGCCCTCTCCTCACTCAGCCTGAAGTCATCACCCCAACACTGGACTTGAAATCGTCCAGAAGCGCAGTTAAAGTAGATGATTTTCTCGTGTCTGCAGTTGGATCTCCCTCCCCACCCCACCTCCACTCCCAGCAATCCCAACCCTGTCCTCCCATACAACCCTGTCAAACCCGACCTGCACCCCGACCCCAACGCCATCCCCATCCCCACTCATTCCCTGAGCTCCTCCCTCCCCGACCCCAACTCCCTCCCCGCCCCCAGCGGATCCGTAGTAAAGAGCCTGGCGGAAGAGTTGCACCCTTGCCACAACATTCGAGGCTGTAGCAGTGGCCACTGCTCCCCACCCCCTGCCTGCCACCCTCCACTCCTCCCTCCCCAAGCCTCTGCTCCCACTGGCTGGCCCTGTAACTCTGAGGTTCCTTCTGGTTGGCACCTCTGAGATCTGCCTGGATTCCTACCTGCCCACCTCCCTCTTCCCGCTGCTCCCCCATTGGTGTCCAGCCTGTGTCCCTTCTGCTGCGCTCCATTCTCCATCCTCCCCTGGATGCCTCACATCACCTGGTCTGTCTCTGGTAGGTGGCCCTCCTGTCGTGCCACATCAAGACCCACTTGGACATTCCTTCCTGTGACCTCTCCTCACGTGATCCGTTCCTTCCCTTTCCCTCCCTGGCCCAGGGAAAGCGTCTGCCTCTTCTCTAGGGCCCGTGATGTCATCTCAGTGCTCCCTGATGCCAGTCATTGAGTTGCATTGGGTCATCCCTTCTCCGTAGGGGGTGCTCCCTCGTGTGACCGGCTCTCACAGCTCACGCTCTTTCCGTCCCCTGCCCTGCCACGTTCTCTCCTGAAATCATGGGCTGTCATTGGTCTGGTCCTTATACTGGCTTGGGCCACCATTTCCCTTTAGGCTCCCTTTTCCTTAGTCGTGTTCTGTCTCACCTTCCTTCCTCTTCTCTCTTCCCTTTTAATCAAGCCATTGCCCACGGGACTTTACACCAGGCCCCCACTTTGCTATCTTCTCCTTCCCTCACCTCCACTGCTTTCATCTCTCCTCCTTCGGACCCTGGGGTACACCCCTGCCCATTGCCTTGCTCTCCCACTCCGTGATGACGTGGTCCAGATCTCTCCTTTGCCCTCTTTCCCTCTTGGCCATATTTTAAGACTCTCTTCTGGTTGTCCATCCCATTCTGCCTGCCCCCTCTGTTGTTCCCCAGATCCACTCTCCTGATCATGAGACCCCACCTCCAACTCTCCACCATTCTGCCCCTTGCTGTCTCTCCCTGTGCCTCTTTGCTGCCCCCATTCTCTTCTCTGACTACACATATGGTTTGAAGGTCCCTGGTTCCCTGTGTGGACTCTCTCTGCCACATCCTAGGACTCCACCCTTTATAGCTCCCTTGTAATAGCAGAAGCACTGTTGATACCACCTGAATTCCTGGCCACTTCTCTGCCAATTCTAAGCATATTTGCTACCAACACACTGGGCTCCACCCACTTGAGTCCACCCTGAAGTCCCTGAGGTTACCTGCCAGTCATTTCTGTGCAGGATGTATCTAATGTGCAATGCTGCCCTGTTTCCTCCATGTCACCACAGTCATTGTGGCCCCTGTCCCCAGTCGCTCCTAAGAGCCCTGGGTCTTCAAACACCCAGGCTTTGGCATCTCAGCTGGGACCTGCTCTGTTCCTACCACTGGGCCTCAGTACTGCACAGGCCACTCCTCTTGAGCCGTGAGATCAGTGGATGTCCCCACATTCATGAGGTTCTCTCCCCTCTTCTGTGCCTGTCCCTTACTTGTGCCATCGACTCCCTGACCCAACCTGCTCCCTCCTTCTCATAGCTGCCCAAGATGCCTCTGTCTCTTGCTATCCAGAGTGGGTGGGGATTGGACGTTACTTGGCCCATACTCTGCCTTTTCTTCTGCTGAGAAACGCTCTACTTCATCTGCAGCATCCGTCCTATTTCCCCTGCCACCTGAGTCATGTGAGGTCTTCGCTGCCTGTTCCTCGATACCTGCTCCCTCTCTTCTGACACACGCTCATGTTCCTGACCGCCAACTCCTGGTCCACAAAGTGCTGTCCATGGCCTCTGAAAACAGCCATAAGGACCCTACATTTCGGGTCTGCCATTTTGGAAGAGGTGGTTGTTTCTGGGTCCTCTCTGATGTTTCTTTTTCTCACCATGCCCCGTCTCCAGCATTTTCAGTGGGCCTCTACCCCTACCAGCCCAGGCTCCTCTGGCCTTACCCACCTCTCCCTGCTCCTCGCTTGCCTTACCTGCGCTGCGCTCTTCCCCCTGCATGGGCTTCCTCTGACCCTGGGTCCAATTTTCAGGGCACGGTTCCTGGATTCTCCACACCCACTCTCTTCTGTGTGCTCTTTGCCATCCTCCCGGCACAGTGTGCTCCCTGATCCTTGCAGCAAGCCCCTCCTGCCCTGGCTGCTGGGCGCCATCACCCGACCTTCCTCCTTCTTCTGGCCCATTGGACCCCTTCTCCTCTACCACACTCTCACCAGTTGGAGACTGCTCACCTGACATCCTTGGCCCAGTTTCTAAGTCTCTGCTGCTTTGCAGTTACTGCACACACAGCAAAGGAACTGTCCCACCTGAGCCATGTGACGTTCTTTAAAGAAGCTGCTGTCTGTGCACCTTCCAGCTGGATTCAGTTGTCTCCTCTGCTCTGTGCTCCCTTCTCCGTCCCCCATCCACTGCTCAACCCGGTTGAGTCGTCTCTGCTTCAGGCACACTGTGTTGAATCCTCACGCTCCGCCCACCAACCCACGCTCATGAGCCAGGCTGAGCTTGCCTCCCGGGCCGCACGACCCCACGACATCACTCCCTGTAACCTTTCAGGTTTCCATCCAGACCCCTTGTCACGTACTCTTCTGACACAGCTCTCAGGGAGGCTCCGGCCTCTGATTCTCCGACCTTTTTCTTTCACCGCAGCACTCTCACCTTCTTCCCACCCTCTTGCCCCCGCACCTGCCAGACCCACTCCCGACACCACCGCCCTCAGTCTGGACCTGCACAGAGCCCTGGGTCCTGCTGTCCGCCCTCCCTCCCCCCTCGGGGCAGCCATCTCTCTTCCAGATGCTCTCCTGCACTGTCCTCTCCCGTCTCTTTTCATGCCCGCAGCCCCACCCACCCCTTGTATCCCCTGCGCTTCATGACTCTCAGGCATGTGACAGTATCTTTGGTCTAATTCTCCTCTTTCTCAGTGCTTGTCATTTGTCCCTTTGAATAGTTTATCCCTCCTCATTTCAGATCTGTGACACCCCCTGCCCTTACGGTCATAATGTCCATCCGTCTTTCCTGCCAACCAGCTGTTTCCCTTCTGCCTTCCTGCAGCCGCTCTCCTTTGTCCTCTCTGGGCAGCTTCAGTGCTCTCACCCTCCCTCTTCTTAACGTGCTCATCACCCCCAGCACCGGACTTGTAATCAGTCCACAAGCTCAGTTAAAGTAGGTGACTTTCTCAGTGCCTGGAGCTTGATTCATGTGTCCCGACTCCAACCCCCGTCCCCCCATCCCCACTGATCCCAACCCTGCCCTCCCACCCAACCCAGTCAACCCCTACCTGCACCCCAATCCTGATCCCCGTCCCAAAGTCCATCCCCCAAGCTCTCACCCCATCCCTGCCAGATCCACAGTAAAGAGCCTGGCTGAAAAGTTCCACCCTTGCTGCAACCTTTGAGGCTGTAAGAGCAGTCCCTGCTCCCCGCCCCCTGCCTGCCACCCCTTTCCCACTCCTCCTTCCCCATGTCTCTGCTCCCACTGGCTGGCCCCAGTACTCTGCACTTCCTTCCAGTTAGCGCTTCTGACATCTACCTGGTTTCCTACCTGCGACCTCCCTCTTCTCATTGCTCCTCTTAGTGGTAACCAGCCTGCCTCCTTCCACCTCTCTCCTCTCTCCATCCTCCCCTGTGCACCTTCCATCACCTGGTCTGTCTCTGGCAGGTGACTCTCCCTTGGTGCTGCATTGAGGCCCCCATTTAGACATTCCTTCCCAAGACCTTTCCTCGTGGGACCCATTCCTTCCCTTTCCCTCCCTGGCCCAGGGAAAGCGTCTGCCTCTTCTCTAGGGCCCGTGATGTCATCTCAGTGCTCCCTGATGCCTGTCATCGAGTTGCATTGGATCATCCCTTCTCCGTAGGGGGTGCTCCCTCCTGTGACCGGCTCTCACAGCTCACGCTCTTTTTATCCCCTGCCCTGCCACGTTCTCTCCTGAAATCATGGGCTGTCACTGGTCTGGTCCTTCCGCTGGCTTGGGCCACCGTTTCCCTTTAGGCTCCCTTTTCCTTAGTCTTGCTCTGTGTCACCTTCCTTCCTCTTCTCTCTTCCCTTTTAATCAAGCCATTGCCCACGAGAGTTTACACCAGGCCCCTACTTCCCTGTCTTCTCCTTCCCTCACCTCCACTGCTTCCATCTCTCTTCCTTTGGACCGAGGATGCACCCCTGCCCATCACCTTGCTCTCCGACTCCCCAATAACATGTCCAGACACCCCTCTTTCCCTCTAGGCCACGATCCCCTCACAGCACCCATGTGCAGATCTTAAGACCCTCCAATTGCCCCCCGTCCCATTCGGCCTTGCTCCCTCTGTTGTTTGGGTCCAGCCTCCCAAACAAGAGTCCCTCACCCTCCAACCATTTAGCATCCCACCCATTGCTCTCTCCCCTTATGGTCCTTTCCTGCCCACATTATCTTCTCAAACTAGACCTCTGATACCCCACTGGCTTCACAGGTCCCAGCTGTTCCCCTGATTACCTGCGCAGAGTCTTTCTGCCACTGGCTAACCTCCATTCTTCAGCACCTCATGAATAGCAGAAGAATGGATTTGGTGATTGATGACAAATGCTGTTACCACCTTAGTTCCCACCCATTCCTGTGCCATTTCTAAGCAGGCTTGCTACCTGCACCCTGGATTCCACCTGGTCCTTTCCAGTGTCCCTGAGGATACCTGCTAGTAGTTTGTGTGCAGGGTCTATCTGATGGTACAGCACCGCCCTGTCCTCTGTGTCACCAGTCGTTGTGGCCCTTTCCCCCTTGCTCTGAGGGCCTTGGGTCTTCAAAGGCCCAGGCAATGGTGTCTCAGCTCTGCTTTGCTCCTACCATCTGGCATAAGTGCCGCACAAAACCTCCTTGCCTCCTGAGATCTCCCGAAGTCCCAGATTGGGAGCCCCTCAGGCTGCCCTGCTGTCCTCTGCAGTGCCCCCTTTACCTGTTCTGAGCCCCGAGCATGTCCATGATGTTCTTTCCCCTCTTCACTGCCACCTGTTCCTTTCTTTTCCCATCGACTTCCCTGACCCAACTTGTATCTCGCAGACACCTTTCATGGCTGCCCGAGACTCCAATGTCTCTCTTTCCAAGCTGGCTGCCACTGAACTGGCTCGGCCCCTCATCCACCTTTTCTCCTGCTCTTGTCTCCAGGAGCCCCTCTGCTTCCTCTTCAACATCTCATCCTACTTCCTCTACCAGCCGCCAGTCATGTGACACATTTCCCAATCTTTCCCTTCTTCTTTGACCTGCCTTTATGTTCCCCCATTGCCAGCTTCTTGGTCCCCAGCATGCTGTACTGAACCCAGGCTGTCTGAATTCACACCAAAGCATGCTATGTTTTGGGCCTACCATTTTGGAGAAAATCGTTGCTTCTAGGTGCTCTCTGACCTTTCATCATCTCACCATGCGCTACGCTGACAGGGCTGTCTCCAAATTTCCAAAGAGCCACTGCCTCTACCATCTCAGCCCCCTCGGGCCGCACCCACCTCTCCCTGCTCCTCGCCTGCCTTACCCTTGCGGTGCGCCTCCTCCCGCATGGGCTTCCTCATGCCCTCGACCCACTTTTGGGAGCACGGTTCCTAGATTCTCCACATCCACTGTCTCCTTCTAGCCCTTTGTCATCCATCTCTTGATGCAGTGTGTTCCCAGATCCTCTCAACAAGCCTCTCCTGCCCTGGCTGCCGGGCGCCATCGCCTGCAGTTTCTTACTCATCTGGCCCGTTGGATCCCCTCTTCTCTCCATACCCTCCCACCTGTCAGAGACTGCTCACCTGGCCTCCTGGTTTCAAGGTCTCTCCTGCTTTGCTTCTCTACTGCAACACAGTAAAAACCTGTCCTACCTGAGCATGTAACATTCTTTCAGCTACGGCTGTGAACCTCCCAACTGGATTCAGGTGTTCCTCGGCTGAGTGCTCCCTTCTTGATCCTCACCTGCTGCTCAACCCAGTTCAACCCTCTTTGCCTCAGACACACAGTACTGAGTCCACAGACTCTGCCCACCAGCCCACACTCAGCCCTGGGGACCTACGCTGTACTTTCCTCCGGGACCTCGTAAAGCTTGCTGCCTGTAACCTTTCATGCTTCCATTCCAGACCCCTTGTTGCATGCTCTTCTGACAGCTCTCGGGGAGCCTCCCCCTCTGATCCTCCTCCCCTCTTCCTTCCACTCCAGTACTTCGACTTCTGCCTCCCTCCTGCCTGACATCATCCCGTTCGGTCTCGAACTGCACAGAGCCCTGAGTCCTGCTGTCTGCCCTCCCTCTCTCCTCCTCCCTCTCCAGCAGTCGTCTCTCGCCCAGATGCACTCCTCCGTGTTTTGTCCCATCCGTCTGCCCTTTCTTCACTGTGGACATCTCGCCCAGAGCTCTCTGCTCAGATTTGCACAACCCACCTTCCTTTTGGTCGCCATTCCCATCTCTCTCAGCCCTACTCCTCAGGTGTCCTCAGCTCAGGGACCACCACCTTGTTGCCCACCCTCTCTACCATGGATGGTGAATCCTAACCTGCCCCCTCTCATTCCAGGCCCTTTGTTGGCTACATCCATTTGCTCACTGTCTGCCTGGTCTGGGTCCTTTTCCCTTACTTCTGACACTCTTGACTCTGATGCCTCCGTCTGCCCGACTTGGGCTCATCTGCTCATGCTTCACCTCTCTGCCCAGCTGCCCACCCTGCCCGTTCCACCCAGTGATTCTCACCCGAGGATGCGTGACCCCCGGGCAAGCCTATCAGCCTCATTATCCCGGCGTGCTCTTGTGCTTTCCTTTGGGGATTTTCTTGATTTCTCTTTGTATTGAGCAGAGTGCTACTCACTGTTCAGATGTTTTCATGGAACTCTCTTGGGGCCACAGCTTCTCCTTGGGTGAAATCCACCCTCCTGTCCCCACGATGATCCCTGCTGGGGAAGCCCAATGTGACCTCCTGGGCTCCACTCTCCCTTGCCCACCTCTAGCCTCCCATTGGTTGCTACTGACACTTCTTCAGAATCCCCAAATGGCCCCACTCTGACACTGGCCAGTACTCTCAGAACCACCACAATCCCTTCCGCAGTTACTCACTGACACCCGAAAGGACACAAATCTCAGTCTGCATGTATTATTCTTTTCACACACACATCCCACACGTCTTCTACCATCCTCAATGACTCTCAGGCATTGGGACAATATCACTAGTCAAAATCTGGTCCTTCTTGGCACCTGCCATTGTTTTTTTCCCTACTTTACCCCTCCTCATAGCAGGCCCACGACATTGTCCCCCTGCAGAGCCTTGCCCCATGGTCCTTCTGTCCCTCTGTGATTCCTGCAAGGCAGACCTTTCCCTCCCTCCCTTCCTGCAGCTACTCTCCTTTGTCCTCTCTGGGTGGCTTCCCTGGTCTTCCAAGTCCTCTCCTCAGCCTGAAGTCATCACCCCAACACTGGACTTGAAATCAGTCCAGAAGCGCAATTAAAGTAGGTGATATTCTCAGTGCCTAGAGATTGGCTCATGTCCCTCCACCCACCTCATTAATCCCAGCCCTACCCTCCCATCCAACCCAGTCAAACCCAACCCACACCCCCACCCTAACCCTGTCCCCCTCCCCACCTCCCACCCCCATCCCCTCACCCTTCCCACACACCCACTGACCCCATTCCCAGCTCCCCCCGCCCCCAGCGGATCCGTAGTAAAGAGCCTGGCGGAAGAGTTGCACCCTTGCCACAACATTCGAGGCTGTAGCAGCGGCCACTGCTCCCCACCCCCTGCCTGCCACCCTCCACTCCTCCCTCCCCAAGCCTCTGCTCCCACTGGCTGGCCCTGTAACTCTGAGGTTCCTTCTGGTTGGCACCTCCGAGATCTGCCTGGATTCCTACCTGCCCACCTCCCTCTTCCCGCTGCTCCCCCGTTGGTGTCCAGCCTGTGTCCCTTCTGCTGCGCTCCATTCTCCATCCTCCCCTGGATGCCTCCCATCACCTGGTCTGTCTCTGGTAGGTGGCCCTCCTGTCGTGCCACATCAAGACCCCACTTGGACATTCCTTCCTGTGACCTCTCCTCACGTGATCCGTTCCTTCCCTTTCCCTCCCTGGCCCAGGGAAAGCGTCTGCCTCTTCTCTAGGGCCCGTGATGTCATCTCAGTGCTCCCTGATGCCTGTCATCGAGTTGCATTGGGTCATTCCTTCTCCGTAGGGGGTGCTCCCTCCTGTGACCTGCTCTCACAGCTCACGCTCTTTTTATCCCCTGTCCTGCCACGTTCTCTCCAGTATCATCTGCTGTCTCTCGTCCGGTCCTTCCACAGGCCCAGGCCACTGTTTCCCTTTAGGCTGCCTTTGCCTTAGCCTTCCCCTGTCTCACCTTCCTTCCACTCCTCTCCTCCCTTTTAGTTAAGCCGTTGCCCACAGTTCTTTACACCAGGCTGGCACTTCCTCCTCTTCTTCCTTCCCTGGCCTCTACTGCTTCCATTTCTTCTCCATCAGCCCCCGTGATGCACCCCTGTCAGATGTCCTTGACCTCACACTCCCCCTTGACAGAGTCCAGATCCCCTTTGCTCTCTTTCCTCTACTTCATCTTCAACTTCCCCTTCCATCTGCCAGTTCCTGGGTGGATTCAGTGGTCTTTTCCTTGACATCTGCTCCCTTCTGCCGTGAAGCTCCACCTGTTGCCAGCTTCTTCCTCTTTCATGTGCAGCTATGAATCCTTCTGCTCTCCCCCTACTTTTTCTAGTCCACCGTTTTGGAGAAGGTTGACGCTTCTGTGAGCTTCTCCCTGACCTCTCACATCTCCCCATGCCCTGCACTGACAGAGTTGTCTCCAGCGTTTTCAATGGGCCAGTATCTCTACCAGCTCATTCTCCTCTGGCCTCCTCCCACCACTCCCGTTCTCCTTGCTGGCCTTACCTGCTCTTTCCTCTGCCGCCTGCATGCCCTTGGCCCATTCCTAGGGGCAAAAGTTCCTGGATTCTCCATGTCCACTGCCACCTACAGGTTCAATTCCATCCCACTCTTGGTGCAGTGCTTTCCTGACCTTTTCAACAAGCCGCTCCTGCCCTAACCCCAAGGCTCCACGGCCAGCCCTTTCTCACTCTTCCTGCCCTATGGACCATCTCTCTCTACCATATTCTCCCACCCTTAGGAGACTGCTCCCCTGACCTCCTACCTCCCGGGCCCAGTTTCTAGGTCTCTGCCGCTTTGCAGTTACTGCATACATAGCAAAGGAACTGTCCTACCTGAGCCATGTGACATTTTTCAGCTACCATTGTGAACCTTCCAGCTGGATTCGGTTGTCTTCTCTGCTGAGTGCTCCCTTCTTGATCCACCACCTGCTGCTCAACCAAATTCAGTCATCTTTGTCTCAGAAGCAATGCACTGAATCTGCGGTCCATCCACCAACCCATACTCACGCCCTGTGGACGTAGTGTATGGTTTCCTCCTGGGCCCCCAAAATGTCGCTCCCTGTAACCTTTCATATTCTATTCAGACTCCTTTGTTGCTTATTTTTCTGACACAGCTCTTGGGGAGCTTCTTCCTCTGATTCCCCTTTCTCCTTTCACAGTGGCACTTCTGCCCTTCTCTTAGCTTTGCACCTGCCGCCCCACATGCTACACCATGCTTCTCCATCTCGTCCTGCAGTGATGCGTGCTGCCTTCCGTCCCTCCTTGTCTGCTTCTCCTCCCTCCCTAGCAGTCATCTCTCTTCCAGACGCTCTCCTGAACTGTCCTCTCCCGTCCCATCTGCCCCTTCCTTCTGCGTGGACACCCCCCTCCGGTGCTCTCTGCTCACATACAACCCAACTTCCTTTCAGTCACCACTTCCATCTCCCTCAGCCTTACTCCTCCAGAGTCCTAAGCTCAGGGACACCATGCTTGCAATCCACTCCCAACTGATGGACCGTAATCCCCCTCCCCCCTCCCCCAATCATTCCAGGTGCCTTGCTGGCTACATTCATTTACTCGCTGTCTCCCTGGCCCTGCCTGGGTCCTTTTCCTCCATGTTTGACACTCTTGACTCTGATGCCTCCGTCTGCCCGACTCGGGCTCATCTGCTCATGCTTCACCCCTCTTCCCAGCTGCCCACCCTGCCCCTTCCACCCAGTGATTCTCACCCGAGGATGCGTGACCCCCAAGGCAAGCCTATCAGCATCATCTTTCAGGAATGTTTTTGTGTTTTCTTTTTTGATTTTTTTGGTTTTGTTTTTGTTTTGAGCAGAGTAGTGCTCTCCCTCAGATGTTCTGACAGGCCTCCCTTGGGGTCCATGCCCACAGCCCCCCTTGGGTGAAATCGACCCCCCCCCCCCCGGGGAAGAATCACTGCTGTGGAAGCCCAGCGTGCCTCCTGGGCTGCGCTCTCCCCTTGCCCGCCTCTAGGCTCCCATCGATTGCCATTGACCCTTGTTCCTCAAGGATCCCAGCCCCGCCCACCACTCTGACGCTGGCCCGGCACTGTCCTCCTGGAACCACCACATTCCCTTCCATATTAACTCACTGACACCTGACGTGCCGTAAACCCCGTTCTGCATTAAGACACTATTCTTTTCACATACCCCTATATACCCCTCCTGCCCCCCATCCTTTATGACCCTCAGGCACTGGGACAATATCTTTGGTGCTTGTCCTTCTTGCCGCTTGCCATTGTCTATCACCCTAGGTTACCCCTCCTCATATCAGACCCACGACACCATCCCCCTGGAGAGCCTTGCCCCTACTGTCCTCACCTCCCTCTGTGATTCCTGCCAGGCAGACCTTTCCCTCCCTTCCTGCAGCTACTCTCCTTTGTCCTCTCTGGGTGGCTTCCCTGGTCTTCCCAGTCCTCTCCTCGGCCTGTAGTCATCACCCCAACACTGGACTTGAAATCAGTCCAGAAGCACAGTTAAAGTAGATGATTTTCTCAGTGTCTGCAGTTGGATCTCCCTCCCCACCCCACCTCCACTCCCAGCAATCCCAACCCTGTCCTCCCATACAACCCTGTCAAACCCGACCTGCACCCCGACCCCAACGCCATCCCCATCCCCACTCATTCCCCGAGCTCCTCCCTTCCCACCCCCAGCTCCCTCCCCACCCCCAGCGGATCCGTAGTAAAGAGCCTGGCGGAAGAGTTGCACCCTTGCCACAACATTCGAGGCTGTAGCAGTGGCCACTGCTCCCCACCCCCTGCCTGCCACCCTCCACTCCTCCCTCCCCAAGCCTCTGCTCCCACTGGCTGGCCCTGTAACTCTGAGGTTCCTTCTGGTTGGCACCTCCGAGATCTGCCTGGATTCCTACCTGCCCACCTCCCTCTTCCCGCTGCTCCCCCGTTGGTGTCCAGCCTGTGTCCCTTCTGCTGCGCTCCATTCTCCATCCTCCCCTGGATGCCTCACATCACCTGGTCTGTCTCCGGTAGGTGGCCCTCCTGTCGTGCCACATCAAGACCCCATTTGAACATTCCTTCCTGTGACCTCTCCTCACGTGATCCGTTCCTTCCCTTTCCCTCCCTGGCCCAGGGAAAGCATCTGCCTCTTCTCTAGGGCCCGTGATGTCATCTCAGTGCTCCCTGATGCCTGTCATCGAGTTGCATTGGGTCATCCCTTCTCCGTAGGGGGTGCTCCCTTGTGTGACCGGCTCTCACAGCTCACGCTCTTTCCATCCCCTGTCCTGCCACGTTCTCTCCAGTATCATCTGCTGTCTCTCATCCTGTCCTTCCACTGGGTTTAGTACTGCCTTCCCTTTAGGCTGCCTTATACTCATCCTCACCTCACCTCACCTTCCTTCCTCTTCTCTGTTCCCTTTTAATAGAGCCACTGCCCACAGTTCTTTACACCAGGCCCGACTCCCCCCTCTTCTTCCATCACCTCCACTGCTTTCGTCTCTCCTCCCATAGGCCCCAGAATGCACCCCTGCCCATCACCTTGCTCTCCCACTCCCCGATGACATGGTCTGGATCCACTCTTTGCCCTCTTTCCCTCTAGGCTACGATCCCCTCGTGTACAGATATTAAGATCCTCCTCTCTCTCTCCATCCCATTCTGCATTGCCCCCTCTGTTGTTTCCTGGATTAAGTCTCCCAAACAAGAGTCCCTTACCCCTCAAGCCTCTACCATCCCACCCACTGCTTGCTCCCCCTGTGCCCCTTTTCTGCACACACTGTCCTCTCAGACTAGACCTCGGACACCCCACTCCTTTTGAAGGTCCCCCTCCTTCCATGTGTGCAGTCTCTCCACCACATGCTAGGCCTGCACCACCCCCCTTTCCAGTGCCCCTGGAATAGCAAAAGCTCAGAATCGGTGATGGTTGGGAAATGTCAACACAGCCTTGGTTCTCCCTCACTCCCCTGCCATTTTAAGCATATTTGCTACCCGCACTCTGAACTCCAACCACTAAGTCCATCCGAAATCTCTGAGGTTACCTACTAGTGGTTTCTCTGTTGAGTCCTCCTTAATGTGCAACGATGCCCAGTTTCCTCAGTTTTACCACAGTCGTATCAGGGGATGGACTCCGTTTTGCTCACTAATACCTCGCTCTTTGGTTCCTCTTTTTGATCTACATTCATTGCTCAATCCATTTCCGTATTTCTTCTTTTTACACATTTTGCTGAATTGCTTTGGTTTTCCATTTATTCCTTGGTAGGATCACTGCAATTTGTGTTGTTTTAGGTCCACTTTACTGAATTTATCTCAGGGGATGGACCCCGTTTGTTTGAAGGCCCCAGGTCTTCAAATGCCCAGGCTGTTAGGTCTCACCTCTGCACTGCACCTGCCTTCTGGTCCCAATACCACACAACCTACCCCCCTTAACCCTGAGATCTGCCAAAGTCCCCAGATTAACAGCTCTTCAGGCTGCCTTCCCCCTTCTTCCCTGAGCCCCTCACATACTCGTAAGGTTCTCCCCCTTCTCCTGTGGTGCTTGTCCCTGTTTCTCTTCCCTGCCACCCCCTGAGCAGCTCCCCTACCACTGTCAGTCATGAGAAGGATTCAGTACTCTTTTCCTTGACTAGCCCTCATGCTCCCAGGATGGCCAGTCTCTTTGTCCCCAGTGTGCTAATACTAAGTCCATCTGCTGTCCAAATTCACCCCTAAACACCCTACCTTTTTGGGTCCACGACATTGAATGAAGAAGGTCATTGCTTCTGCGTGCTCCTCTGTGACCGTTCTTCTCACCATGCCCCGTCTCTAGACTTTCAATGGGCCTCTACCCCTACCAGCCCAGGCTCCTCGGGCCTCACCCACCTCTCCCTGCTCCTCGCCTGCCTTACCTGCGCGGTGCTCTTCCTCCTGCATGGGCTTCCTCTCACCCTTGGCCCACCTTTGGGGGCAGATTCTCCACACCCACTCTCTCCTTCTAACTCTCTGCCATCCCTCTCGGCAGTGTGTTCCCTGATCCTCTCAACAAGCCTCTCCTGCCCTGGCTGCCGGGCGCCATCACCTGCAGTTCCTCACTCTTGCGGCCCGTCGGAGCCCGCGCCTCTACCACACTCTCAGTTGTTGGAGGCAGCTCACCTGACCTCCTAATCCTGGGCCCAGTTTCTAGGTCTCTGCTGCTTTGCTTCTCTATGGCACACTTTCAGCTACTGTCTGTGCACCTTCCAGCTGGATTCAGTTGTCTCCTCTGCTCTGTGCTCCCTTCTCCATCCCCCATCCACTGCTCAACCCGGTTGAGTCGTCTCTGCTTCAGGCACACTGTGTTGAATCCTCACGCTCCGCCCACCAACCCACGCTCATGAGCCAGGCTGAGCTTGCCTCCCGGGCCGCACGACCCCACGACATCACTCCCTGTAACCTTTCAGGTTTCCATCCAGACCCCTTGTCACGTACTCTTCTGACACAGCTCTCAGGGAGGCTCCGGCCTCTGATTCTCCGACCTTTTTCTTTCACCGCAGCACTCTCACCTTCTTCCCACCCTCCTGCCCCCGCACCTGCCAGACCCACTCCCGACACCACCGCCCTCAGTCTGGACCTGCACAGAGCCCTGGGTCCTGCTGTCCGCCCTCCCTCCCCCCTCGGGGCAGTCATCTCTCTTCCAGACGCTCTCCTGCACTGTCCTCTCCCGTCCCATCTGCCCCTTCCTTCTGCGTGGACACCCCCCTCCGGTGCTCTCTGCTCACATACAACCCAACTTCCTTTCAGTCACCACTTCCATCTCCCTCAGCCTTACTCCTCCAGAGTCCTAAGCTCAGGGACACCATGCTTGCAATCCACTCCCAACTGATGGACCGTAATCCCCCTCCCCCCTCCCCCAATCATTCCAGGTGCCTTGCTGGCTACATTCATTTACTCGCTGTCTCCCTGGCCCTGCCTGGGTCCTTTTCCTCCATGTTTGACACTCTTGACTCTGATGCCTCCGTCTGCCCGACTCGGGCTCATCTGCTCATGCTTCACCCCTCTTCCCAGCTGCCCACCCTGCCCCTTCCACCCAGTGATTCTCACCCGAGGATGCGTGACCCCCAAGGCAAGCCTATCAGCATCATCTTTCAGGAATGTTTTTGTGTTTTCTTTTTTGATTTTTTTGGTTTTGTTTTTGTTTTGAGCAGAGTACTGCTCTCCCTCAGATGTTCTGACAGGCCTCCCTTGGGGTCCATGCCCACAGCCCCCCTTGGGTGAAATCGACCCCCCCCCCCCCGGGGAAGAATCACTGCTGTGAAAGCCCAGCGTGTCTCCCTGGGCTGCGCTCTCCCCTTGCCCGCCTCTAGGCTCCCATCGATTGCCATTGACCCTTGTTCCTCAAGGACCCTAGCCCTGCCCCCACTTTGACACTGATCCAGGCATCCCTTCTTGGGACCGACACAATTCCTTCCATCTGACACGCCCCAAACTCCAGCCTACTTGACATAGTTATACTTTTCATTTTCTTAGGTCTGTCTTCCCTATTAGTCAAGTATCATTGTTGAATGTGACTTTAATTCTTTTTACTTAAACTTCCTAAACCATCCCACATTCATTCCATTGTTTAATTTTACTTGTTTTCAAAGTGCTTAGTGTTCACTGTGTTAGAACAGAACCCTGGAAATCTACTCATTGCAGCCCTCATTCTTTTCTATATTTAATATTTTGCAGGACATGCTCTAACCTTTTCCTCTCATCCCTCATTCCTCTACTCCACTCATTCCCACTTAACATTTTCTCCACTTTCATAAATACTCTGTATGTTTTAAGTTTATATACTATAACAAGTTTGGCAGGATTCTCTGTTCTACCACCTTATCTTACCCACTCTTTGCTATTATCCCCATCATGTGTTGGTTTTACTAGACTCTAGTTTTGTCATTGTCTTTCTGTAATCCATGCAGTTTTCCTCTCCTTTGTTCTTCCTCTATTTCCATTACTACTGAATAAGGTCATTTTCGTCTCATTTTTGTTTCTTCTCATGGAGTCCTTTAGTCGTATGTGTAACTCTAGTTTTGCGTATCTGTTTTGTTCCTCTTTCTCTCCTCTGCCATATTTTAACCCCCTAGTTAACCCGTCCCTGTTCCGTGATTCGTCCAGTACCATCTTATGAAGTTATAAATCCTTTCTAGATGTGCAGTTTTCAGTTCCATTCCATGACACCCTTTGCCCCCATCAGCTGAATTCTTTATCCATATTGTCTTAACTTCGTTCTCCACTTGGCCTTTTTCTAATACTCCACTCTACTGCATGTAGTCGCCTTCTGACTTGTTTCCATCTGCCTTCACTTTCTTCGGTACTTTTCGCCTGTCTTTAATCCTGTGTCCATTTCTGCCCTCAATAAAGATCTCCTTATTGTGAAACTGTTTTACCCTATATTTTATCTAGTTACTCTGAAATGTTTTCTTATCCATACAGTGCTCTTTTTACTTGGTTTCTATCACTTATATTCTTCCTTGTTCCATTAGATACAATTATAGTGCCAAACCTTGTTTTTCAGTATGTCATTCCTCACATGATCTTTCCCATCTAAAGTTAAATTTTGCTTTTCCACCCATTTTCTTCTTTTTTCCCTATTCTACCTTTTATTAACCATCCATATACTGAGTATGTACCATTCTCACACGCTCACTAATACCTCGCTCTTTGGTTCCTCTTTTTGTTCTACATTCATTGCTCAATCCATTTCCGTATTTCTTCTTTTTACACATTTGCTGAACTTCTTTGGTTTTCCATTTATTCCTTGGTAGGATCACTGCAATTTGTGTTGTTTTAGGTCCACTTTACTGAATTTATCTCTGACCTTTCTGCCGACTACACCTCTTTATACAAACGTACTTTCCCACATACTTTCCCACTCTTATGTCTCATTTTCAGTTATCACTTTATCTCCCCCTTTTCTTCCTTTAAGAAATGCCTCACCACACAGTTCTCTTCCTGGCTCAACTGCTTTATAAGTACAATAAGCAATTTTCATTATCCTTTCTTTAAAATATGCTGAATCGCAGTTTTTCTTAGTAAATGGTTATATTGCAATATCTTAAATTTGAAAAGGCCCATAACCATTTTCCTTTTAAAAAAAATCCAACGTATCTTCTCAACCATCACAAAAATGCTATTATAAAAACCTTTAAGTATTTCTTATAATATAAACCATTTTAAAGAACAACTACATAATTATTTAACATAAAATTCATTCACTAGTATACATGTTTGTAGTACAAAATGATCCCATACTATGATATAAGACTGTAATTGCATTCTCCTTTTACAATGCATGGAATAATGAAAGGTTCTCAAGAGAAATAACAAATGCATATACATTTTCAAAATGCATTGTATAAATAAGAAACGCTTGGGAAACATTTACTTACCAATTGGCGAATTGCTGGAGTTGTTCCACACATATTATAGGGAAGATGATAGGAATAATGCACAACACATTTAAAAACCTTGAGCATAGGAAGTAAACCTATAGATAAAAGAACTATGTCTGCAGCAAACATATACTATCCCAAATAGACTGTACAAACTCAAAGTTTTTGCTAGCACAAGAATGCTAACTCACTGTACCAAGTTTCCCAAGCACATGGTGATATGTAGGTAAAAACTTTTCATGTTAACAAGTATTTTGGTAATGTGAGTAGACAGCTGGTGATACCTGCATTCCTCATTCTGGTCTCAGTAATATTTGCCATTTTGCGCCTTGCATATTACAAACCCAGCCTAATTCATACATCCCCCTTCTCTAACCAGCATCTTCTCTCCTTTCCTCTTTCCTCTTTTTTTTTTATACGAGTCTTTGCAGTTACTTCTTTCACTTTCAGCCGGTCCTAACATGACTCCTTAACTTCTCAGCAAACTAACATCACATTTACAGGCAGGTCTTCCATAACTCCTTTTGACTATTTGCCCTACCAGATCTTAAACATTCCCTTATCTTTCATCCACAGATTCTATAATATATCAATAAATGCAGTATTATTCCCTTGAGATTGCCTTATCATGATCCGCAACCACTCCTCAACCAATAGCATTCGTTTGCTCTACATACTGAAAAGTATCCAATCCACACCTTCTAAAAGGTCAATCAGTGGTGATGTCTTTAAGGTTTCCACCAATGCCTTCTTGTCAAGGTTTATGTTAATCCATCTCTTTCTAACCTTTCTTAACAAGCAATCACTTCAGCCATAAATTTCCCACGAAGACTTCAAGAGCCAGCCTACCCAAGTCCTGTTCTTTTTCAGGGCCCGGATCCTCTTTCATTCTATATATGCAGTTCGGGGACCTGACGGCTCTGTTTCTTTCATTCATACCTGATCTGTCTTGTTGCCATTCCAGCTACTCAGAACTACTCTCTAATTCACACAATGCCCCTTTACTTACTTGCCATCCTCTCCTATTTTCTTTTTATTCTGTCATGACCTTTGGCCTTAGTATGGAGCAAAAGCCATTTCTTCCATCTGTATGACTATTCAAATAATGTCTTTCCATCTACAAGGAACTTGAACATTGCTCTTCTATCCGTTTTCTCCTTTTCCCCTTTCTCCTTTTGCTGCAAACTCCCTACATTTCCTCCAACATTCCTTCTTCTTTCAGCTATATCATTCCAGTGAATCTAATCATCTTCTCTGGATATGTACACTTTTAATGTTCAGCACTCACAATTCAACCTTCATCCATCTTCCTTATTTCCTGCATTCTGTACTGAAATCTGTTTCCACCCTCCATTGAGTCTGGATTTTCCCAGGATTTCTGCTCTGGCCCATTTTAAGTCCAATCACATTTAATTGCTCTCTAACCTCTCATTCTATTGACTACACTGATTGCTTCAAATCTTTTCCAACAAAGCTTTCTGGGCAGCAACACATCATACTCCAGTTCTTACTTGGCGGCATTCTCACCTCTTTCCTTGGCTGGTTGATATCTGGCTTACCATACAATCCTTCACTGAACTTTTAATTCTGATCTCTCTGTGCTCCTCATCCTGGACCTGTTTAATGCCCTTCCTTGTTTAACATTTTGCTAAACTGCATGTTCTGCACCACAGCCTATATCCTAGACTCCCTCTCCTTACTTAGATTTCAGCCTCAATTTTGTTCTCTCTCTTTTTAAAAATACATCTCAGCAGTTTCTCTCACAGCCAGTCCTAACATGATACTTTAATTTCTGAGCACTTTAACATCATACCTCAACAAGCTCTTCCTGAGTTCCTTTGATTATTTGCTCTGTCATATACATGAACATCTATAATATTTTTGGCTTCCATCTGTCATCATAGTGAGGGACACATTAGTCTTCTCTTGAGGCGCACTTCCACTCACTTCTTACCAAGTACAGTTCATCCTCTCACCAGATAAACGACCCACCTGCACTCTCTAGTTGGTCAAACCAGCATCTTTCAGGTTGCTATCGATGACTTTTCATCAAGGTTCATTCTAACTTCCCCCTCTAACCATTCTTATCAACCAATCCCTTTATTTAAAATGTTCTGTTCCCCCAAAATTCATATACCTACTACCCCACTTCTTTATATCTTAACTTTATGCTATATTTGATCGAGATTTTTTTAAAGAAATAGAACAGTACACATATAATTGAGACTTCCTTTGCACCACTTTAGAATCATTTACCTCTTTCCCTTCCTTCTAAGAGAAAATCACTAAATACTTAAATATTTATCCTCATATATATTTTATACTATTCATAAATATTCATATATCCATAAATAATATGTAATGCTGTCTTTGAGGGATATATATATATATATATATATATATTCATTCTTAAAAAAATTTTTTTCCCATCAAGACTTTGAGTGCTAGTCTACTTTCTAACTCCTATTCATTTATATGCAGGCCTTTACTTCTCTCTAGTTATATACCACTCATTGTCATCTTTAACTAACACCAAACATTTTTAACCAGTTAGACCCCTTCTGAGATCTGACAGATTTCTCCATTCCAAGTCTCTTCAATTCACATCTTATTTGCCTTTTTGCTACTCTGACTACTGAGAACCCTACTCTAATGCATGCAATGCTCCCATTATTTAGATTAAAACCCCCTCTTCTTTCTTATTCTGTTATGCTCTACCATATCTTAACTATCCATTTCAGCTACTATCCTATGTCATAGCAAAGGGTACAGTAGTTTTCTAGTGAGGTTTACCTCCCTAGCGATTCCCAACTACTCCTCAAGAAATACAGGTAGTCTTCTCTATAGGCAAACCACTGGCCCATGCTCCCTAGCTGGTCATGTGGCCTCTCCCGTTGCGGAGCACAGGCTCCGGACGCACAGGCTCAGCGGCCATGGCTCACGGGCCCAGCCGCTCCGCGGCATGTGGGATCTTCCCGGACCGGGGCACGAACCCGTGTCCCCTTCATCGGCAGGCGGACTCTCAACCACTGCACCACCAGGGAAGCCCCTAACCAAGCTTTTAATTAAAAAATTTTACCCACAGCATTAAGAGCTAGTCTACTCTATAATTCCCATTTTTATCCAGGTCCTTGAAACTCTGTTAGATACACCACTCATTACCGTTGGGCCTTCCCATCCAATTTGAACATTTAAGGAAATCTCCATTCTGAGTCTCTTTATTACACACCTGATCTGTATTGCTGCTATTCCATTACTCTGAAATCTTCTATAGTTCATACAATAGTCCTTTATTCAGTTAACAAACTTTCTTTTCCTTTTCATTCCATCACAATCTTGGTCTAAATATGGTACCATAACTACCACCAGTCAATAGATACCATTCTTAAATCATCCCTTCACATCTGTGCTCTTCCATTGCTTTCCCCTGATCCTTATTTTGCCCTAGAGAAACATGCTGCCTTGTCTTCTGTGTCCCTCCTTTCAGCTTCCACGTACATTCACATCATTCTTACAGATTCAGCTGTCCCTTTGGGCTAGATACTCCCCCCATGTTGGACACTCACTGCTCAAG
Source organism: Stenella coeruleoalba (assembly GCF_951394435.1). Classification (NCBI taxonomy): domain Eukaryota; kingdom Metazoa; phylum Chordata; class Mammalia; order Artiodactyla; family Delphinidae; genus Stenella; species Stenella coeruleoalba. The sequence continues at coordinate 83,398,928 of NC_137155.1, read as the reverse complement.
CCCTGCTGTCTTCCCTTTGTGTCCTACACTCTTTACTGCATTTGTTTGTATTCTCGGTTTAGCATAAACTTCATAGGATTCCTGCCACTGGCCTGCCTTTTATGTCCATCCCACTTGGCCTGTTTCTGACCTTTCACTCTATTGACCACACCCATTGCTTCTAGTATTTTTCCAAAAAAGCATCCTGGACAGCAAAACTTTATACTCCAATTCTTACTTTGCTACATTTTAACCTCACTTTCTCTCATTCATACACAACTCTGACAAAATTCCAATTCCCGTTTCCTAATGTTCCCATTTAGACCTCTTCAGTATCCTCCCATATTGATTTTTCTACACTGCATGTTCTGCACGCTAGCCCAATTCACACACACTTTCTGCTTATTTAGTTTCCAATCTCCATCTTTTGCTCTTTCCTTCTTTGCTATTTTTTCATACAAGTCTCCTCAGGTGCTTCTCTCACTTACTGCAAATTCTAATATATTTCCTTAACTTCTGAGTATATCTTTAATGTCCCTCTTATGGGACATTCTTTCCAATTTCCCTTTGGAGGATTCCCCCATATATCTTAACCTTTCATAGTGATGAATGCATATTCTTTTTGAGGTTTCCTCCTCTCCTGATCCCCACTCTGTGCCTCACTCAAAATCAATTTTCTACTCTTTTTTTTTTTTTTTTTTTGGCGGTACGCGGGCCTCTCACTGTTGTGTCCTCTTCCGTTGAGGAGCACAGGCTCTGGACGCGCAGGCCCAGCAGCCATGGCTCACGGGCCCAGCCGCTCCGCGGCATGTAGGATCCTCCCGGACCGGGGCACGAACCCGTGTCCCCTGCATCAGCAGGTGGATTCCCAACCACTGCGCCACTAGGGAAGCCTCAATTTTCTACTCTTTAGATAAGCCTTTCCCTTAGATAGCTTCTAACCTGTCTTCTTCCTTTCCATCGTGTTCTTTGGCCCAGCTATGGTGCCTATGCCTCCAGGTGGTATCAGTGACAATTTCTATGTCAATATTAAGTGATACCTTCTTATCTGGCTGGCAGCAATTTTAACTTTGCTGTTTTACTCCTTTTTCTTTATTTTGCCTTATTAAAAACTGTACCTTGTATTCAGCATCCCTCTTTCATTCAGAGACTGTGTATGTACGATCATTCCCATAGATTCAGTAATCTCTTCTAGATAAACGGACACCTCATACTCAGCAGTCACTGTTCAGACTCTGGACTGGATTATATAGTTCCAGCCCATGCAGCCTCTCTCTTCCACAAAGCTTCCTGAACGGTTCCCCCTCATAACCTCAATTCTTATTTAGCCACATTCCCTCCTTCCTCTCTCTTTTTGAGTGGCTGCAATCTAGATAAACATAAAATCACTCTGTTAAAGCTCCTACTCTCCCGTGTGCCAGGCTTTCTCACTCTAGCACTCCCTAATGCCCTTACCCATTGGCCATGTTGCTCTCCTGCAAGTTCCTCACCCGAGTCTAACTCACATGGCCCTTTTCCCGTTTTCAGTCGCCATTCTCTCCTTGTCTACTGTCCTTTCTTACAAGTCTCCTCAGTTGCTTCTCTAATTTTCAGCTAATTAGATTTAGCTGCTAGCAAAGATTTTTTAATCGGGATTACTCTTAATCTGCCTTTGTCTAAAGCAGTGGCTCTCAAACTGCAGTTTGTTAAAATACAAACTGCTGAGCCCCACCCCAAATTTCTCATTCAGTAGGTCTAGGAGGGCGAAGAATTACATATTCCTAGGCAGAGCTGATAGAACACACCTTAAGAAGCACTGCTCTAAACTTTCCCCCAACCAAGCCCTTTAATTAAAAATTTCCCACGAAGGCATCAAGAGCAAGTCTACTCCTGTCACTCCTTTTCAGGCCTCTATTTCTCTCCCATTATATAGACTAGTCATTGCAGTCTGGCTTATACCCAACATACCACTCAGGCCCATTCTCACACTATAGGCTTCCCCATTCTGGGAATCGTTATGGTCCTGTGGTTTTTCTTATTACCACCCACCTACTCAGAATCGTTCTCTAGTCTATACAGTGTTCCTCTTAGCTTTACCCCCCACCCCTCCTTCTGTGTCTTTTGGCCTAAGTATGGGATCCTCTCCCTCCAGTCAATACCTGTCATTCTTCAAATGGCATTCTTTTAATCTGGGGGCACCTGTAATGTTGTTCTCCCATTCCTTTTCCCTTGCTACCTGTCTTGCCCTAAAGAAATATGCTGCCTTATCTTCAGCTTCTCTTCTTTTTTTAGCTACCATCTCTGTTTCATTCAAGTAGATTCAGTCTCCTCCCAAACAGCACTCCCTAGCCAGGTTCTCTCCCCAGGAGCTGTCTCTCCACTTTCAGAAAATATTGACACAACAGAGTAAATTCTAAGGATAACTTTAATGTGGCATTTGCAAGATATTCATTTGTATCTCCCTTTGGTGGTCTGCCCTCCCACGTCTTAATTATACATATAGCATAATTTCATCTACCATCTGTACATGAAAATAACAAATGAAGTTTTACTTTTGAGTTGGGCATGATCGCTAGCCACTCAGCTCTCAGTATTAGTCATGCATGCTATAGACCAGTGCTCAGAGATTTATCCTGGTGTCTTTAAGGTTGCTGGCCTGTCTTTATATCAGAGTTCATCTTAGTCCATCTCCTTCCAATCCTCCTAGCTAAAACTTCCCACCAAAACTTCCTATTACTTTTCGGGCCCTGTCCTCCCATCGTATATACTGCTTTTCAAAGTCTGGCCTTAAGACCCATCATTTAACCAGATAGACCCATTATAAGATCTTACAAGAGTTCTCATTCTGGAAAACTGTGTTCCTCGTCTTATCTGCCCATGCCACTCCACCTGTTCTCAACTACTCTTCATATAGTTCTTCCCTTATGTAGTTTCCAGTCTCTCTCTTCTTTCTTATTTAATCATGATCTTTGGTACAAGTATGGTACCATATCCCTCCTGTCAGTACCTGCCAATCTTCAAATGACCCCATCTCTTCTGCAGCTCTTCCACTCTTTTCCTTGATTGACCCTAGAGAAACACCTATATTACCTACAGTCACTTGTTTTTTCAGCTACCATCTTTATATCATTTCTCATGGATTGAGACGTCTCTTCTTTCATCTTGTTTTCTACACTGTTCTGAATACACTTGCATTCTCAGTTCAGTACAGACCTTCACAGGATTCTTGCCACTGGCCATTGGCTTGGATCCATCCCATTTAGTCTCTTTAATATGTCACTCCATTGGTCATACTTGTTGCTTCAAATATCATTTGAGAAAAGATTCCCAGATTCTGTTAGTGAGGCACTCCCTCATTAACACCAGCTCTTATTAGCTACTTCCTCTCCACGTCCTCTCTCCTCTTTGGCTGTAATCTAGCTTAGCTCCCGTCTCTCTACTTAATACGCAGCTCTGCCCTTTTCCAGTGTTCCTCCTTTTGGCCCTGTTTAATGCCCTTCCCTACTCACACCTTATATTCGGCACCCCAGCTTAAACCCTCCATCTTCTGTTTTTATGCTTCTAGCCTCCGTCTTCTCCCCTCTCTCCATGATATTTTCATACAAATCTCCCTAGGAAATGTCTGTCACTATTAGCCATGGTAGGGTAACTTCTAAGAGCAACCAATTTTAATGGCGCACTGCAATAATCTACGATATCTTAGCTATCCATCACCCTTTCATTTACCATCTTGTCTACAGAAGGAATGGAGGCAAAGTACTTCTCTTGAGGTGTATTTCCCTCAGAATCTTCACCCATTCTCCAACAATAATCTATCTTCTGGCCAAACTACCTATTTACGCCTCTATTAAGTCAAACCTACTCTCTCTAAAGTTGGCAGCAATGGGTTTTTATCCGCATTCATTGTAAGCAGCTTCCTTATAAACTTTCCTGTCACCCAAGTCCTTTAACAGTTTCCCTCCAAATCGGTGCTTCAGGAGCTAATCTACTCCTGCCTCCTACTCAGGTCCTTGCTCCTCGCACTTTCTGTGCACTTCTCGTTGCTATACGGTCTTTACATCCAAAATGTGTCCAGTTAGACCATTTTGAGCTCTGACAGGATTCCCCATTTGAGGTCTTTATTACACACCTGCTTTATTACACACCTTCTATGCTCTCCACTATACAATATTTCCATTTCTCTGCTTCTAGTCTCTCTTCTCTTTCTTTATTCCAGCATGACTTTTGGCCCAGGAATGCTGACTTATCCTTCCAGTTGATGTCTGTCATTCCTTAGCATCTCCTTTCTGTCTGAGGGCAACTTTAATCTTGCTTTTCTGTACCTTTCTTCCTTTTTCCCCATATTTGTCCTAGAGAAAAACCTTATCTTCAGCACCCCTTCTGCCACATGTGTAGCATTTTCCTGGTAGGCACGTTCTCCTCATTTTTGGCACTCACTGCTCAACTTGCTTTCTTTCATCTGCCTTGATTCCCTGCACACTCTACGCATCCCTTCCTTCTCAGTTTGGTCCAGACCTGTGGGGATTGCTGCAGGTAGCCTGTGTTTCAGGCCCATCCCTCCTACCCTCTTATCTTTCACCCCACTGACCACATCATTTTCTGTAACTATTATTCCAGCAAAGCTTTCTGGAATCTCCTCATAACCCCACTTATTTAGTCATAGTCTTCCCTCTAGTGGTTGAGGCCTGACAGCTCCCACCAAATCTCCCACTCTGCCATTTGCCACACTGCATGTTCTGCGCCCTGGCCTGATTCACACGGCTCGCTCCTTTCTTAGCTTCCAGCATCCATGTTTTCTCTAATTCTGTGTTTTGGTATTTCTTTTTCCTACAAGTTTCCTCAGTAGTTATCTCCCATTTTCAGTCAGTTCTCAGACAAGCCTGATTTCTGGGGACAGTCTTAATGTAAACCTCCAGGGCATTCCTCTCTTATTCCCTTGGTTATCTGCCGTGCTTCATTCATGAAGCTCTCATCTTTGCTACGGCAGTGGACTCAGTATTGTTCTCTTGCCATGGAAAGGCTCTCTCCCACCCCCTTCTCCTCACCCAGTGTTAGTCATCCTCTCTCACAACACTGAGCGAGTGCTACCAGTGGCTTTTAATGGAGTTCACCTTAGATTTCGTGTAACCTCTTACTGTATTAACCAAACCATTTATTTGAAAATTTGCCACAAAAGTTTCAGAAACATTATCTCTATTAATATCATTCCTATTTGTGTCCTTAATCCATTTTTCCTTATCACTTACTTATATATAAAGTGTCTCTGTCTTTACTTATACATAAAATTCAACCAGTTAGCCCAGTCTGTGATCTACCATTATTCCTGACTGTCTCTCCTTATTCCTCTTCCTTATTTGCCAGTAGCCTCCATGAACCAACCTGGGGTTCATATAATCTTCTATTACTCAACATCTATCCTGCCTCTCCATTTTTATTTGATCATGACCTTTGTTCATACCGTAATCCCATTCTCTCCTTTAATTTTTTCTTTTTTAAATACCTCAACTGACGCATTCTTGGCTTGTGTTAATTTCCACTTCTTTCTTTCTTCTTCTTCCCCCTTCCTCCTGCAGAAAATCCTACCTTAATTTAAACAAGATCCTTCTTTCACCAACCCCCTATTGCACTGAAATACATTCTGTACTTTTGATAGGTACACTCTTTCCTATATGGGGCAATCCATTCCCATCATCTGTTTTCGGTATGCTAGAGTGAATTCATTTGCTCTCTGAATTCAGGCCTATTCATAGGATTCCTACCAGTGGCTTTAATTACCTCTAACATTTCAATCTCTTGACTGCCTCAGCTACTAGAGCCTGCTGGAAAATATCTAGTCTCCTTCCTTTGAAATATAAGGTATTTCAGATTTGTTCCTAAACACATTCTCTTCTCAGCACCTATGTATTAGCCTCTCTCTTACTGCTTCCAATTACACCACTGCCTTTCTAGCCTCATTCCTTTAGCTCGTGTACCTTCCTCTGCTTGCCAAAGCTCTTTTGCATCTTTTGAGATCCAATTAAACTGTACATCCTTTCAAATTTTTTATGATTTTCCAAGGCTGTTAATCCTGCACTCCCACATAGCACTCTATTAAAACTTATATTAAAGAACCTATGGTACTAAATTGTAATGTCACAGGTATATATAGGTAGATCTCTCACACACACTGTTATTCAACTCCTAGACAATCAGCTGTGGGGAAAAAGGTCATGTCTTAGTCGTCTCTTTATCTAAGGATCTGGCATATTCATTTATACCTTTACATTATAAACGTATTGACATTTTCTACATTTTTGGATGGAGGGAGTTTAAAGTTAAGACTGAACAAATGAAAGTCTCACTACCCAACCTGTCATATATGGTCTTTACATCTGAGTCTGTTCTTTCCTGTCCTTGCCTATTCCCCAAGTAACTTTCTAACTCCACAGTTTCATATATATATATATATATATATATATATATATACACACACACACACATATGAAATTTTTTAAACCTACAAGCCTTTTCCAGACCATGGACTAGACCCTTATGTGCCTTTTCTTCATCCATGGTTAATAAATCCTCTCCTTCAGACAGTTCAGAAAATCCTATCTTCTTCATGAAGACTTCATTTTCCTTCATTTCTTCCACTGATTATCTCAAAACATGTAATTACCCACTTGCTTTCCCATTGTACAACACTGACTTCACCAATATTAGAACTTCATTACTGACCTACTCACTAAAGGTTGAAAGTTGACATAAAGCAAGTTCATTCTAGTGATCTCTGAAGCCACTTTTGGTCCACAATCTACAGATATAATATCTGTAAAGGTATCGAGACTGTGATATACATAGTATTAATTTAATGATCTGTGTGTTTTACCATCCATATTTTATGCTTTGTTTGTCAGCTCCTAAAGTAGTGGTTCTTAACGTTGACAGGCATGACAAAAAGCCCCTTAAAAAGTGTCTCCCCTGCTGCTTTCCTGATCTGTAGTCAGATGCTCTACCACTGAGCTATACCCCCTGCTTTCCTTATCTGAACATAAAAACAGAGTTTTGCCCATGTTGTCTTTTCTGTACTACTCTAACTCGCAGCAGGGAACAGATTTTAAAGTCCAGCGTACCGGCTTCTTTTGAGAACTACGACCCTAGAAAACAGCCTACATACGTGTCACTTGCTAATTCAGAACACAGAGCCAAGGGCAGGTGGTGCCTCCTAAGTTACTGATGGAAACCGTGCGCTTGCGCTGCCCATTGACGCAGGCTCGCCTGCTCTCTCTCCTCCAGCTGCAGGTACCTTCAGCTGCACCATGAAATTCACTGTCCGGGACTGCGACCCTGACACGGGGGTTCCAGCTGAGGAGGGGTACGATGATGAGTACGTGGTGAGTCTCCCCTGCAGAGAGACTCACTCTGACCCCTTGCACCACTGAGTGACTTCTGTCTGGAGAGAACATTTTCATCTGACATGAACTTATGGGATTGTATTCTTCTCAAACACATTACAGCTGAGGAGGACCTGGGCTAATCCTCCTGTCGTGGGAGTGCATCATGCCAAAGAGAATTGGGATTTACCACTTCAGTACTGATTAAAGCAAAACTCACCCTTTTTAATGTTTTTATAATAGGGATAATTAAGAGATGAAAATAATTACATGATTTTCATTGAGATCAGTTTTATTTAAAGTATTGGGGGTAGGGGTTTTTTGTTGTTCAGCAGCTTTTAGTTTGCTTATAATGTAGCCACATCATGGACTGAAAAGCCTTCACAGAATGCAGGGAAAAGTTTTAGAAATATCTACCTGTTCGTGAATGCGAAGTTCAGAAGGCCCTGTACGGCTTGAACTCTGCAGTTACGTGTGGCAATGTGACTGCTTTGTACCTACACCAGGGCTACAGACGTTGATCTGAATACGGCTCTTGCCAGATGACCTGTTTTCTTGCTTTCCTTTGCTAGGGCCCACCTTGTTAGACTTATCCAGACTACAGAACTTCAAACTAGCTTGGTAGTAGAGTTTTTCCTAGGCTCCTGCAAAGGCTGTAACACAGGATGATAAAACCAAATGAACTAATCTCTTCTACCTTCGTACTGAACTGAGAGGACTCATTTTCTGACCCCTGTTTGTTAACCCACTAGCTAGAAGATCTTGAAGTGACTGTGTCTGACCACATTCAGAAGGTAATGAAGCCTAACTTTGCTGCTGCCTGGGAAGAGGTAGGCGACACCTTTGAGAAAGAGGAGACCTTTGCCCTCAGTTCTACCAAAACTCTTGAAGGTGAGAACAATTTTGCTATCAGTATATTGCCTGATAGCAGTCTAACACCTAATAGGCATATTTGTTACTCCAAAAGGACTCCCTTTTCTTTAAAAACTCCGTAAACTATTTCACTTTAAAAGGCCAGAACGCTGTCTTCATCATCTAACAGAGTCAACCCATTTCCAGTCCAGTAGCCTCCCTCCACACAGCACCACCAACCCTGTGCACCCCCAACTCCCAGCACCAGCTAGTGCAGAGGCAGATCCCTACGCTGACCTTTTCTCATACGGTTGCATCAATCTTCTCAACACAGAAGCTGTCAACAACATCATCACATTTCTGGGCATGCAGCCATGTGAGAGGTCAGACAAAGTACCTGAGAACAAGAATTCCCATTCCCTCTATCTGGCAGGTAAGAAACTTTCACCAGATTTCTCCTGTATTTTGTTGCAAAATTTGATAGGAAGGGATGTGCATGGGCATCTCATGCCCTGCTACTGTCCCATTATCCCATTATATGAGTTACAACTTGAAGCCCCATCAAAATGAATAATTTGTTTTAGCTGTTTAATTTGCATGCTATTCTTAGATGCTATTTAAGATGTATATTTGGCCCAAGACACTTAAATCTCTTCTACAGATACCAGTGCCCCCCGCTTAAGTACTCCATATCAATATTATTGAATACCTTCTATGTACCTGGTATTATGGGAATATAAAAGATTATTTAGAATTTGTATGTAGGATTCAATTCCCACCATAAGCACAAATCTCTAGAAAAGCTAAACTAAAATAATAGAAAGGAAATGCAGGCAGAGCACGATCAATTTCATTATTCAGAGCTTGTTTTGAGTTCTTAACATGGTTTTCCTCACTTTTTTCCTCTCAGGTGTATACAGAGGTGGCTATGATTTATTGGTGAGGTCCAGGCTGGCCTTAGCAGATGGGGTAACCATGCAGGTGACTGTCAGAAGCAAAGAGGGAACACCTGTAGATGTTATCTTGGCTTCTGTTGGATAAGTTTTTACTGGGTGAGATGAAGTTGATGTACCCTTCACTGTCAGTGGGCTTTCAGGCTATTGGCATGAATTTCCCAGAATCATACTTTCAAAAATGAATGACTTCAGAAAAGCAAATTAAATGTTTGGCCCTGAGCCAGCAGATCAAGCAGATGTCTGTCCTTGTGCATGTCTTTTTGTTGTTCCTTTTTCTTTTTATTACACTTGGTCAGCTTTGGTATGGTAGTACAGCTTTGGGTGATCTTGAAAATCAAATACTATCCTATGCCCCAGCTGCCTAACTTCATTAAATTCTTTAATTCACTGTGTATCTGAAAGCTCCTGGCAATGTTGGAAAGCTTTTATCCCAGAGGGGTGGTGGGGGAGCGGGAGCCAGAGTCCACTTTTGTCAAAATTCATTTTTATTAATAGAAAATAAACACTTATTCCAGTTGTTATACTTGAAGTTGCTAATAAAAAAAAAAAGAATTTAAAATCACCACTTAATAATCCTGTTTTAACTAAGACAATGAAACTGTGGCTTAAAAAAAAAAGTATTCAGCACCATTTGCTCATAGAACTTTCAGACTTTGTTCTTAAAGTTTCTAGAACTTTCCCGTCTGTAAAGTACAGGAATTGCTGAGCTACATGAGGAACCCTCTCTGGGACAACCAACGAGAAGTTAAGCAATCAGTATATATTCAGCCTGGTAACTTGGACTGTACAACGATCCCCTCCTCTCCACTCTGGCTCAGGAGGGACATGCTTCTAAGCACTGAGGTATGACGAGTCCGACTGTTATTAGCTGGAAAGACCAGTTCTAACAGCAAATAACAGTAAATCTCTGGCACAGAGACTACTGTCCTTAATGTTCTGTGATTTTAGGAAATTCTGTAAATAGCTCGGCTTTACTTCAATTTACTCAGAAATGAAACATGTTTAATAAGGTTAAACTACTCTGCTAGAGTAACTGTCTGCTGGTTTAGTGTCCTTATAAAATACATACATAATACGTGTAGGTAAATCATAGTCTTAAAGTATACTTAGAATACTGCGTTACTGAAACCAAAGTCTAACAAAATGACTACAGTTAGAAGCAGCTAATGAAACTAAATCCAAAGTTATGACAAGGGAGACTCATTCTCACTTGAAGCTGTGCCACTTAGAGAATTAAAGCCATTCAAGGCGAGGTGAAGGTGGCACCTTTAGATAATTCCAACCAGGGCCAGAAATTAGCATTTCTAAATATTTCAGAAAAGTCCATAGAAGTGTTTCAAAGACTTTTATGCAAAAGAATGTCTGTCTGTCTGTCTTTCTGCATCAGTGAGTAGTAGTGCCCATCAGAATTTCCTAATAACACAAAGGCAAGTCCATACACTTGATCAGATGTCAAAGGAATGGGAGGTGGACTATTAGAAGGTCACCCTTAGAGCTTCTGCTGGCTTTTTACTATATGCTGTTCACCAGTGTGAGTCAGGTGGACGTTTGTGAGAGAATAGTGTTTGGTGGCCAGGACCTCTTTTGGGCGTTTCTTGCTAAGTGGAATACACAACAGATAAGGGAATAGGGGAGGTAATACAGGGAAGCTACTCTTTCCAGCTCAGAAGGAGTTGATGAAGCCCATATATGCATTCAAGAAGCCCATGGGATCCTCTAGCTGTGGATAGTGGCTAATGTGGTCATCCAGAATCGACACTGTGGACCGCGGCAGCGTTTTCCTAGTGGAAGAGAACAGCATGTAGGTGAACTTGAGGCTGGAGGGAGGGGGAGGGATGTAAGCCAGTGGGCAGCCCTAGTAAACGCCCCTGTGGACATACCACACTGGAAGGAACCAACAAAGAGCTTATTCACCTTCTACTTTGGAATTATATCTATCTTAGGCAGGTAAACTTGCCAATTCCATTTATGATGTATACAGACTAGTTTTTAAATGCTCATATTCCAACAGACAACAACGTGAAAATATAACACATATACAACACATGTCAGAGCGGGATGACTTCCAGCTCCTTGGAGAAGTGGGCCATTCAGCAATTCACTGTCCAAGTAAAGATAACAAAAGACCTTGCTTAACCTGAGGAGATGAGAGAGGGTATTTTTGTTTAAAATTAAATGTAAGCTATTTACTACTGGGTTGTTTCTACTAGGCCATGTGAAGGTATGGAACATTTTTATGTGACATAATCAAGCTCTCATATTCCGACACCTTCCAAATAAATACCTAGAGAGGAGAACAACCTGCGAAGGCACTTTCCCACAGTTCCTTCTCCCCATGCAGTCTCCTCAGCTGAGGCCAATGAGTTGGCTTTACAATCAGACTAAAGCAAACGCTTCTTAAAATATATCCACTTCCATTCCTTGGTTCACGTGATAGCTGTTTCTTACCTGTACATCTCGGAACATGTAGTAACCATGATAGTGAAAACAGACTGTATAAACCAAGAGAATGTATAACTGAATTTCTTGAGCTTTACATTATGTGAGAGTAAGATTCCCCATTTCATCCTCTATTATGTGTTTCCTAGATGAACAGCCAGTGAGGTCAGAGACAGAGGCTAGATTGCCTCAACAGACAATCCTGTTCACCACTGTCAGGATGAGGTACTAAGAAAACAAAGACCCCTGAGGGAGACTCACCTGTACAGCTCCAAAAACTCTGGATAGGGATTCACTGGATCCAGTGGCCCATAGATAAAATGAACTAGGAAAGGGAAGAGGAAGGAATTATTAATAGCTCTCACATCCATTTCTCTAGTCCCACTGTAAAATTAACTACCCCTCAAAAACAAAATTTTTTTTCTTTAAATTTCTTTTATAATAGAAAACCTAGCTTCTTTCAATAAGTAGGTTACAAGGAACATATGGGAACAAGCCTAAAAATCAGTCCATTTGAGACCTTTTCTCCTGTAAACAACCATTCAGTCCCTTCATCTCTTCCGTGCCCTGGACCAAAAGGAATAAGCCCCACTTCCAACATTCCATTTCTATAAATCCAGAAGACTGTCATTCTTTAAGTCTCTCTCTTCAGTTACAGTTGACCCTTGACATTTGAAATCAACCAGTGATAGCCTGAGCACTAAATACTCTGTGTGAGATAGTGCACTGAATTTCTTTTTTAAATCCATAAGAATGAAGAGAGAAATAAGCAGAGACCACCTATAGCCTCTTTATTAGTAATCTAAACAGCCTGCTGTCCCAGCAATTCAGCATTGAATGTGGCAGCTACTGACAATGCACAGCACAGAAACTGGTCTAACTCTCACTCCTGACAGAGACACCAACTCCCTTTCCAACAGGATCTCAATGTTTTATATACTTCTCTTCAACACATGTCACTGGCTGCCAGATTAAATAAAGGATGGCCAGTTACATCTGAACTTCAGATAATGACTTTTTTTTTTTTTTTAGTATATCTCAAATACTGCATAGCCTATACTTATCCTAAGTAGGTGTTTGTTTGTTGTTTATCTGAAATTCAAATTTAGCTAGTTATCTTGTATCTTTGCTAAGTCCGGCAGTTATTTAACCCGTAGTCCCTCAGTTATTTAACCCGTAGTCCCTCAGTTTTCCTATCAAGAGGTAATATAGAGGGACTTCTCTGGTGGCGCAGTGGTTAAGAATCCGCCTGCCAATGCAGGGGACACGGGTTGGAGCCCTGGTGCAGGAAGATCCCACATGCTGCAGAGCAACTAAGCCCGTGCGCCACAACTAGTGAGCCTGCGCTCTAGAGCCCGCAAGCCACAACTACTGAGCCCTTGTGCCACAACTACTGAAGCCTGCATGCCTAGAGCCAGTGCTCTGCAACGAGAAGCCCGTGTGCTGCAACTAAGACCCAACGCAGCCCAAGATAAACTTTATTTAAAAAAAGAAAAAAGAGGTAATATAGAAATACTCACTGGGAATAGATACAGAGGCAAGAGCTCCCACCCAGCGTCTTCTAAACTTCTTCCTTTGATTGATGTACTGCAAGAGACTATAGGACAGATAAGTCAGCAAGAGTAAAACAAGAAACTTTTTTTTGCTATGGGGATGCAAAGGCCTGACAGGAACCACAAGGAACACAACCTACTGAACACGATCAATGTTTTCTTAATCCAGAAGCAACTTGGCATTCCTGGGAATGGCCCACTTAATTTACCCGTTTCCGTTACCCTCTAGAGTTAACCACCATGTAGCTATGGCAGTGATCACACCTACTATCGATGTTAGAATTAATGGTTCTTTGTGTTTATTAAGCAGGGAATGAAATCTAGGAAGGCTGGAAGTTACTTTGGATTGCATGTGACTAAAGTCTGGGTCTAGAGTTCTGATTTTGGCTTCACCACTAACAAGCTCTGTGACTCAAAAGTTGTTGCTAACACACACATCTTTCCTCATCTTCAAGAGACTGAACTACATGATCTCTAAATTGGTATCTACTTCTAAAATTCTGTGTAGAAGTTCATGAGCACAAAGCTACAACCTCTGCATTTCATCTGACCACAGATAAAATGGAGGCAGAGTCCTCATCCTACAGTGTAAGATGTCACAGCTGCATTTTAGAACTCAAATTCATGTATTCTAATTATTCTGCCTGCCAACTCCAGGACAATTATTTTTGCGAACTTCAAATATCACCTCTTAGAAATGGTATTTAGTTTCTTGAAAGCACAAGGGAATTTTACAAGAGGGCTTTGTTTTTCAGTTTTTTATATTAAAATGAATCTTCAAGGGTCCCATTCCTTAGGGAGCAATGGCTCCCTCGACCTCACAGTTCCCGGCAGAGCCACCAGTTAACACACTGGAAGCTACACTGACCCAGCTGGCAAAGAGACAGGGCCTTTTACCCCAAGTAGTTCTGGATACACTATCTCTAGCTCCCTCTGCGAAAGTGGCTACATTCTCATTTGAACCAAGGCATGGGGATTCTTTGTACAAGACAGAGAAACCTCCCTTCTCAGTCCCTGTTGCTACAGAAAAGATATGAAAAAGGAAACAATCTGTACTTTGAGAGAGGCATTAAGCACCTTTCAGAATTATGATTAGACATTTTGAAACATTTACTATTGACAAAAGGTCCAAAGACGATTTGCCAGTCAGTCAGTTACAGACTAAATTAGCATTAGAATTTGCAGCTGTTTATCCAAACTTATGGTGCCAAATGGCTTAGGCTCAGAGCTCACTCTATTCTCAATTTCTTTCTTCTTAGAAAGTACAGAGCATGACTTTTTGGTTTGCCTCATAGGTCATAACCACTCTCCTTGTGGTTATGAAAGCAAGGAACAGAACACACAATCCCACATCTTTCCCCACTTCCCAAAAGAAGTGTCTCTGGAAACCAAAGCAAAGGGTTATTTCTTACCTGTCAATAACCAAGTTCCCGTCATTGTTGCGTATCCCTGCCCACATGTCCCACAGTTCACTCTCAGAGGGTCGGGTGTATGGCCCAAAGACCGGGGTGAGACTGAACGAGTCCAAAAAAGCAGAAAGGTAAGTGTGAGAAGAACTCAGTACATCAAGTATGATTGGAACCTCAGGTCATGTATGTCTGACCCTTGACTGGTTTATGAATTCCTTCTACTACTTGCCTGGCAGTGGTCAACACCTTTACTTTAAAGGGTCAAACCCTGAGATTTGGCCCAGAACTTTAATGGCAGCAACTTTTCACTACATTGCTCCCATGCTGAAGTGAATCAGTGTTTGACAATGACTTACCCTCGAGAGAATACGAAGAAGTTCATCAGTCGCGTGAGGATGGGTGACAGCATGCCTCCATCTTTGAGAAGCTATAGGTGTGAAAGTAAAAATCGAAGAGTCCAAAGAAAGAAAACAACTATCCAGGATAAAAGGTTTTATACTAGGAACTAAAAAAGGACTTTAGCCAAATCTACTGGCTTTTAGTTTCTTGTTTTGCTTACCCACATTCTTCTCCCATAGAAAACAAATCTATTTCTAATTCCCTTTAAGATTACATTCTACGCTTCCCTAAATCCCGAAGACTTTTAACTGATATATTCAACTTTAGACTAGGATCCCAGTTTGTTCAAACATCATGCTAATGACACAACTCTTTAGATAGCTGTACTTCTCCAAATATTTGTTGCTCTCATTCTCAGAAATAAGCCTTTATTTATCTAGGGGTCACTTCTACTGCTTTATTTTTCCTTTATTAAGGAAAAAATTAACTTCATTAACATGAGTTCATGATGAAACAGATTTTAACTACAGCCCTTGAGAGCAGGTATGGCCGTTATAAAGATACCAGCATTATTTATATCAGTATAAACCTTAAAAACTAAAGATCTAGTCAGTGGAGTAACCAACCTTTTGGAGAAGGAGAGGACGGTGAGTCTCAGGAAATATACCTGTAGGAGAAGAGACTTAGGGTAGTTATTTACCAACAATCTTAGGCCAAACATAGGCCCATTATCGGAGACAATTCACCCTATTAGTTGAGGGCTTTTACTGCCAAAAACCAAACTACAAATAAAAACTTAGTACTGTCATTTATTATTTATCCAGGGAATTCTGTGTTTATCAGGTCAAACTCTATCCCACTGGGATCACTTTCCCCACTGTAGAGAGAAGGGAAAAATATGTCATGGTCATCCACACTGCTGATGACTAGACTCTGGCTCCCCTTAGCGTTTCCACCCATTCCTCAGAATACACAATGTTGTTAACTATTCGGGCTGCAAAGGAAACCAGAGATTTTTCAGAAGTGTAGATGCTTCAAAACACCTAGAGCTTTTCCGTTTCCATTTTTTTCCAGAGTCAACGGGAGAAAGCCATGAGCATTACTGATAAAGGGACAAACAGACTTCTCTCCCAATCTGCCCTTAAGGTATTCTAAGGTGTTCGGGGGGCACCTGGATATTCATGGATTTACAAGCCAGGCTCAATGGCAGGCAAAGAACAAGAAACATCTCCAAAAGGTCTAATCAAGGGCTTGCTAATTTCCAACTGAAACTTGGCACTACTGTGAATTGAGAGTTTATGACACAAACCACAGTAGTAGTAGAAGCACCTGTGGCTTCATCTCAAATGTCTGCAGAACCCACTGCAGTTGTTGCAGAGATTGCGAAATATCATCTGCACTCCCCACTACTTCTAATCACAGTTGTTACCAGACACACCACAAGATCTTGCTGGAAAATGCATTAAATACATTTTAAAAAGCACATCTTACTATAACACAGCTTTCTATTAACTTACGTCAAGATAATCAGTTTCCTTTGTAATCTTACTTTATTTTCTGTATTTAAAAATATTACTCTGAGAAAGCGTCAGTAAATCTCATCAGGCCACAAAGTGGTTCATGGCATGAAAGAGGTAAAGATCCACTACTTTGCTTGGGTCTGTTTGCAGTACCATCAGGCTACCATTTAGACGTCACTGCCGTATCTAAATGTGGCCCTCTAGGCTACACCTCGCTTTCCACCCGCCTCCAAGGCAGTTACCTCCATTCGACAGACAGAGACTCTTGATGGTAAGCCGACCAGATCGATTCTGCTTGAACCTAGAGGTGGGGAGGGAAACACATAGCTTACTGAGCAGCTGAAGACAAACTCCCAAGAGGGAAAAGGGCCAGAAAGAACCCAGAACAATGTACTTCTCTCATCTTAAACGAGTGAAACCTGTGAATCGTACACAAGTCATGGCTTCACTGACCTATAGAGCAGCTCCTGAGCAACGATATCCCCATAGTCGTGAGACAACAGGTTGATCCTACGGTTCTGGAGCCCCAGATGCCGCAAAAGAGCTTCCACAATGCTGGCCTGCTCGAATATGGAATAGTGATGTGGTCTCTAGGGAAAGGAGAGCCCAGACACACAGGGTGAAGTCAAGGGTGCAGGTGTGTCTGCCAGCCTGACCCCTCCATCCTTGCCTACCCCCATCCCGCAACACTGCCCCATCTAGATGCTGCTTACCGGTTTGTCACTGAAGCCAAAGCCTAGGAAATCAAGGGCAATCACTCGATGAAACCTGAGGGTCAGACCTTCCCAAATCTACAAGAAGGAAAGGGATGGTTTGGTCTTTCTAATCCTGCCCCTCCTCTTCTCCAACCTACAGCAGCAAAGGAGTTTCATCCCTATCTCAGCTTAATAAACAGACTTCGATAAAGGGAAAATCTTATGAAACCACCACAGGCCCACAAATGATCCTCCTGGAAAGTGCTTTATTCCTTATAATTAATCTCCATTGAGGGAGGAACTCCAACATTTTTTAACTTGGCAATGATCGCTCCCAGATTGCCAAAGACTTTTTTACTCCCTTACAGTAAATGAGCAACAGTTCTACATTTAATCCTATTTTATTAAGCAACTCAAATATGCAAGTCTTCCAGTGCTGACAACAAAATCCTCGATTTTGGATTTTTAAAGGCATAGTAGGATCCAGAAGTCTGATTTCCTTACCTTGTACCAGTCATAGCTGGATGTTGGAAAGCCGTGTAAAAGCACAACTATCTCTGGACTTCCAACCACACCCACAGAGTCTGGGAAGAGAGAGAGCAGTTAGGCCGACGCCCTAAGAAAATAACCCTGAAGATATGAAAAAACGAAATAATCTGGTATAAAGGACAAGAAACCTTGACCAAATTAATGAAATTAAAATAACAGATTTTTTTTAAAAATGCAAGCTTATTGCTTTACGTAAGAATAGCCATTTGATATCTGTTTTCTTTTATTCTGTATATTTAAAAATTGTAAATATAGCCAATATTTTATAATAACTTTAAATGGAGTATAATCTATTAAAATATTGAATCACTAATGTTTTACACCTGAACTAATATAATATTGTAGATCAACTATACTTCAATTTTTTATAAACGTAAATAGCTCACTTTATATGAAAATACTTGACGGCAGACTGCTTACTTTCACCTAGATTTTTAAGAAGTATTTCCTCATTTCTCCCTTTATTCTGTGTCATTAATATGTAAATTGCTTTTCCACAGTAAAAAGTAAAGCTTCACAGTTAAAAGTATACAGTCACAACTTAATAACTACAAGTTCTTTGTACCTGATTATTAATGGCCTCACAAAAATTCCCTTCCTCAACCCAGTGGGTGCCTCAGTTTATGCCATTTGTCCAACAATTTTATTTCCCGCAGAGGAGACTCAACTGAATATTAAAAGCATAATGCTCAACTATTGCAAAATTCTAGCAACTATAAGAAAAGGCTAATAAACATGAACATTTTTTAATGTATAAACATCTTTTAAATTAGCCAAATATTTAAACGGTAAGTAGCCTTGCTAATAAAAAATAGTATTAGATTAAAACTGATAGATTCATATACTGCCACTGGCATGAGAATTTGATAATAAGGTTTACAAAAATAATTTAGTTAGAAGCAATGAAAAATTGTATATACTTTAGCCTAGGAGTCTTATTCTTGAGAATCCATGCAAATAAATCATTTCATTTACACGAAGTACTATTTGAAAAAATAAGGAAAAAATTAACACATACATGGAGATTTCCCTTTAACATTATTTAAAACATTGGAAAACTAGAAACAACCTAAGTGACCAACATAAAGAAAATTATATACTTACTTTTAGTTGAATATAGCGAATGAGAGGAGGTCAGGAGCAATAATGAAAAACGGTTTATGACAAACATTTTTCGTTATTGCTCTTGACCCCCGCCCAAAAGCAGTCTTTTCCAATCTTGTTTCTCATTCCCTTTACCTATAAAATGAGGTGACCAGCACCTTTCCAAGTACTGTTGTAAAGATTAAACGAAATTATGAAGGTTGAAAACATAATTCAATGCCTAGCATAAGGTAATTAATTGGTAAGTAGCAGTCATAATAATTATTAGCAAATTAACTTAGACAAAGGTATAAGACTTAAATCACATTTAGTTATACATATAACAAATAATCTTTATAGAAACAATAAAATGAAATCAGGGATGGGGGGAACAGAACCAATGGCAGCTGTATCTATGGATGTTGTTTATATTATCTGACACTAGGGGCGCTCACAAAAGAAAGCCAGTACTATCTATCACTGCAAATCAGGCTACAAAGTAAATTATACTGGTCACATATACACTACCAAATGTAAAATAGATAGCTAGTGGGAAGCAGCTGCATAGCACAAGGAGATCAGCTCGGTGCTTTGTGACCACCTAGAGGGGTGGGATAGGGAGGGTGGGAGGGAGACGCAAGAGGGAGGAGATAATGGGGATATACGTATATGTATAGCTGATTCACTTTGTTATACAGCAGAAACTAACACACCACTGTAAAGCAATTATACTCCAATAAAGATGTTAAAAAAAAAAAGTCAAAATCAGAAAAAATAAATAAATTATACTAACAAGTCAGTCTATGGACATTGGAATCTCCATTCCACCACCCTCACCCTCCCAGCAATTTTCTTTGAGTTTCCCTGCTATCAAATTAATGAGGGGAATTAGTCCATTCCTTCAAATGGACACTACACAGAAAAAGAGGGTTTTCCCCTCCATCACTGAGGGGCAACAGAGACCAATGGACGCAAAATAAGTACCTCAGAGGGACCCACGGGACCTCTACGTGCAGAGTGTTTCAAGAGCCCTGTTCTTACCTTGGTAGAAGATACGCAGTCCCTTGTAGGTAAAAAATTTGCCTGATGACTTCCATGAGTGAAGAGCAGGGGAAAGCTGGGGGGGCGGGATGTGCAGATAGGCTGCAAGCAGGGGCACAGCCAACAGCCCCACCTGGACCCACCACTCCCTCATCCTGTAGGGAAATCAGAAACCCGGGGTAAGCAGTTGGGTGACATTGTACATGATTCTAACACAAGCCCCAAACTGGTAAAACAGGGTGGGGAATTTCTGTACCATGTGGGGACTACCCTGTCCTCCATGTCAACCGTGGCAGAAAATTTACCAAGAATGTAAGTGTACTCTGCCTGCTATGGCAATCACCATATTTGCTCATCATTCTAATTTTAAGGAAAAAAATATACTATTTTCATATGTAATCTTCCCCCTCAACTTCATCCCACTTTAACCCCACAGCCCCTCCCTTGTGCTCTTCCCAAGACCTGCTGTAGAGGTTTTATATAAAGTAAAAGGAAGATAAATTACTTAAGTAACTTCATTGTCTTTTATCAAGGCTTCCTGGGGGGAGGGAGGGTTCCCTTCATATTTACTCTAAAAGCTCTACCATCTACCCACCAGCCCCGCACCGGTAAAATGTTTTACATATATATATATATATATAAAAAACTAATGTTTGTTTAAAAAAAAAAAAGTAGGAACATCACATGTCCTAAAGCAGAGAGCTGCTCTTGATTTTCTAATATTTATCAACCCTCTGACTCCAGTGAAGCCCAGTTTGCTACTACTATCTGGATTTGTGCTGAGAAACTGCTCAGGGTAAAGAGTCTGTGAAAGTAAGAAGATAGGTGCCCTGTATATTCCAACGTAAGCAGCTTTATCATGACCCTGAATATCTAATCTCTTGAGAGGTCAGGGCAGCAGATTATATTTCTGCTTTTCTTAGCAGACTCTTGAGGAAGCTCCCCCATTTATTTAATTTCTTAGGATGCCCCTTCCTTCCCATCCCCCCAAAAAGAGGAGCAGAGCATCTGAGAACTGATTTTGTTTTGGGGAGGAAAGCACTGATTTGCACACCCAACTTTCCCATGCCCAGAACTTCGAAGGTCCAGATCAATTCATCCACAATGACAAGAAGTGCTAAACAGGAATTAGAAACAGTTCCCTCTGTTTCTAGCTTATGACTCCTGATGGCCACCAGGGAAAGAACCATCAGTAGAATGGAAATTCTCTTAAAAACAGCCAGAATGGAAATACCGTCTAAAACTAAAATAAGAATTGTCAAGAACACAGAACTATAAATAAGGGGAATTAATTGTGAAAGCCCTGGTGGAAATTTCTTTGTGCCTGTATCCTTCTACCATATTACCTGTAATCTGGCCACAATCTCTGACAAACTAATCCAACTCACAAGATATTTATTTATTTTAGAGTTTTTTTCAAAAAATAAGAGCCTGTAGTTTCACATCCACAGAGAATCTCAGCTCTTTTGACTATTTTTCAGGTGTCACCAGGGCGGTCTTTTTTTTCTTCCCCCCTCTGAAGTGCATATCCATAAAACAGACCCAGTGATTTGGTTCTACCTTCCAAGGTAGAAAGATTAAAGATTAAGAAATGATTAGAAAAAATGCCCGGAACATGACCATTATATCGCAATATCCACCCCCCACAGTAGTAGTAGGCTACATCCCATTATCTCCTGAAAAGGTGAGATGACAAAAAGTATCAGGTTTAGATGATCATTTCTAAGCGCTACCTGTCCTGGACTTAAGCTTATACATTTTCACCTGCGCATTTCATCACTCCTGATCCCCATACTTCTCATCTCATTCATTGACGGGTTCCAGCAGCCGAGTATCTGCAGTGACTCAGCAGAGAGCCGGGGAGGGCATACGAGAGGAGCTGAGCAGGAGAGGCTCCCCCGCCCCGCCGCCGACCACCATGCGGGGCGGTGAGGGAAAGGACTGACACTCTCCGCTCGGGACACCCTCACCCCGCACCTCTTCCTTCTCTTTTACGCTAAGAAAGCTAAGAGGCAACCCCTCAGAAAGCCGCTTTCTGTCTTAATTACTTCAGTAAAAATGCCCCCAACAACATTTTAGGATTTTTAGTACGTAAGCAATCAGGCAGTCAGTAGGCAAAATAGATTAAACATTTTTTGACCCAAATCTCCATTCTTTGATGAGCCAAGAATCAAGAGTACAAATTCAGCAAACCCCAGTAACAAACCTTCCAGAAATTAATGAACCTTTCCGAGCCTTTATTTCTTCATCTTGTAAATAGGAAAAATACACACATTTAATACCACCAAACCTGCCCACTTCACAGCATCGCGGTGAGACTATGAACTATTTTGTAAACCAATGCAAATAATTCATGTGTAATATTATGAGTTTGGTCACATCATTCTCACTTGGCTTCCTGTTACTGAAATCTCAAAAATACTTACGCCTCGGTGATAAGACACTGCCAGTTTAGTCACACCTATGCGGTAACTCACGCCACGGCGACACCAGGGTCTTCAAATCCTAAATCACCGCAGTGCAATACCGGGGTCTCAAAATTCTAAATCGTGCCAGGGCGATGCAGGGGTCTAGAAACCCTAAATCGTGTCAGGGTGATATTCGGATGTTAAAATCCTAATTCACGCCAAGGCAAAATCCAGATCTAGAAACCCTAAACCGCGCCAAGGCGATGCTGGGATATAAAAACCCTAATCGCGCCAAGGCGTTACCGGAGTCTAAAAATCTTAAATCGCGTCAAAGTGAAACCGGGTCTAGACACACTAATTCACACCTAGGGGGTACTGGGATCTAAAAATCCTCAATCGCGCAAGGGTGACACCAGGATCTAAAAACCGTCAATCGCACCAAGGCGATGCCGGGGTCTAAAAATCCTCAATCATGCCAGGGTGATGCCGAGGTCTAAAAAAAATTGTAAACCATATCAGAGTAACACCAGGGTCTAAAAATCCTAAGTCACTCCAAGGCGCTACCAGGGTCTAGAAATTCTAAACCGCACGGGGTGACGCCAGGGTCTAGAAATTCTAAATTGCATCAGAGAGATACCAGGGTCTAGAAATCCTAAATCAGGGAGATCAGGCGTTCTGAACATTCTACTGTGTGCAGGCGAGACATCCTCTTCCAAGCAGGTAGAACGGGCTCAGAGGACGGGAATGCATGCCCCCCTCACCCTCCGGAGATTTTCCCTCTACTGCGGGAGTCGCGCTCTGGCAGCCCCAGCTCGGACGGACAAAGTCCCACCCGCTGGCCCGCACCCCATTTGGGGACGACGTCTGCAAGCCAGTCACACACGCTCCCCCCACCCCCTCTCCCACCACGCACCCACCTGCGGAGGCGATCTCGGCGCACCATGGTGGCGTCTTATCCCATGCCGCCTGCACACCGGCCCTGAGCAAAGGGCGCGCCGCAGCGCCCGCAGCGGTGCAGGGTCGGCCGGCAGCTGGGCGCAGCCCACAGCCCGCGAGGGCGGCGCGGCCGCGGCAAGCAGCGAGCGGCCACCGGGGCGTGCGCTGCGGCAATGCGCAAGGCGCGGTTGCCGCAGAGGAGGCGCCGCCCGCCGTGATGCGCCGGGATGTGCTGGTGGCCGCGGCAGCGCAGAGTGAGTGGGCACCGACTTTTAGAGCCCACCCGCGCCCCGCCCCTGGCCCGCCCACCGCGCTGCAGTGCGCCTCCCGCCGAAGCCACCCCCTTCCCCGCAGCCCCGCTGAGGGCGCAAGGATGGGGCGCCCCTCCTACAGCAGCTGCTTCGGAGGGCACCTTCAGGGGTATTGACCCCCACCAGCACCCCGCTGCTCCCTCACGGCCCCCTACCCTGAACCACAGGTTCTGTAGCAAAAATCCTCCTCTGGCGAGTTAACACTACAGGAAGACACGACAGACTTCCTGAGACTCCATCACCTCCCCCGAGACCACCCATAGGCCCCCCACCCCAGCCCCAGAGGTGGCCACTCGACCTCAGATGCAGTGGGACCAGGGCTTCCGCTGTGGCGCCGGCTCACATCCCGCTCGCGATCCGCGCTGAGGCGGGGGCTCTGAACCGCTCGAGTGCCCGGGCCAAAGCAGCGGTCCCTGAACGCCCAACACCTCCTAGGTCCCTAACTACAGGTACCCACCAAGGGCACAACTGAGTGGCTAGGGAACGACAAGCTCGGCTGGGCTACCGCAGAGCTAATCGGCTGATTCAAGGGACGACCGCTCGAGAGCAAAAAACGGGGCAAAACTTGGGGCAAGTCTGGGCTCTCTCGGTCAGCCACCGCCACGGCGCTGGGCACGTTTCCTCTGCGGCAGCGCGACGTGGTCGGCGTGCCGGAGGCCCGCCGCAGCCCTCCCGCGGCACCCACTCCCGGCATTAGCCCGTCCTGTGCCGGAAAGAATGATCGGCCGAATTATGAGACTAAAGCTCCCTTTGTTTATGCATTTATTTAAGACTGAATCACAATGCGAGGGCCCCAGTGGTACGGAAAAGAGGGAAGGATTTTTTTCCTCATCCACAATCCTTTAAAAGACATCTATCACGCCTTTGAAGAGAAAAGTGTAGAGAATCAGTGTCTGTTCGTTTTCTGGCTGTAAATTGAATTCCTGACAAACGCGTGGGCTGCGAGCGAGCCAGGCGGCCCGAGCGGTGCCGGCTCCCTCCAGCAGGGGCGCTGCAGGCCTCTATTCCACTCGTGCCCGCCCAGGCCTCCCCGCCACTCAACTGCCCAGAGCGCGGGCGAGCATGATTCCGAACATCTGGGCGAAAGGCCGGGCCAGCCGAGCCCACCCGGTACCTCACAGTGTGCCAGGGAGCTGAGGGCCACCAGTCAGACATAGGAGAAACCGCCATCTATGAGCGTGTCACCAAAACGTGCGGCGCAGTCTAGGGTACACCTCTACTGGTGTCGATTCCGAGGTTCATGAAACCAATGCTTAATTTAGCACCTCCAGAGCGCTAAGAGCCAGGGGTGCAAAGACGAAGGAGGAATGGCCCCTGCCCCCAAAGCGAGCTGCTGTCCATCCGGTGAGGATGACACACAAGAACTGACGGTGCTTAAATTTTCCCTTTAATTTCCTATCAGCGTTTTGTGACAGGTTGGCCCCCTCCCCCTAACATGCAAGCCCCTCAAAGCCCGAGCCCAAGTATTATTCACCTTTTGTATCCCCAGAGCCTGCCACGGCGCTGGCCACAAAGCAGACTCCTAATAAATACTGCATGAATAAGTACAAGAATTTGAGGGCGCACAGGGGAGGAAGTAATTAAGGGGAGGGGGGAAAGGGTTGTCTTGAATGATGAATAGACATTTACCAGAGACAAAGAGCATTCCAACCAGAGGGGACGGCATTCGCAAAGCACCGGAGGCGCAGGACCGCACAGCCTTTGGGGAAAACTCCAAGTCCTTTGGGCCGTGGCGCTGGTAGACAAAAAATTAGGCTAGAAAGAGTATTTCAACCTAAGGAGTTTACAATTTGTCCCGAAGAAAATGAGGAGCCACCGATGGACTTAAACCCTCTGTGGCCTTAATTGGTTACTTAATGAAATTTAAATTACTCCCCTTAACAAGTGGAAGATTACCTATTTTAACGAACCACCACCTTTTAAGGACTGAAATAATTACTCAACAAAATTTAAATCGGTCCTTTCAACAGAATAAAGACTTTCCTATTTTAACTAAGACAACAATATATAACAAACTTGGCATTATAGTTTTTCGTATTTACTGTCAATGGAACCTATAAGTCCTACAAACAATTCCGCACTTTCATTCTCACCATACCAGAAGCACCAGCATCCGAGATGAAGGCAATTTTGTATTTAATGGACTGAGTGCTCACAAAGGATCTTATTCTGAAAGCCATGGAACATGTCCACCCACATGGAACAAGTAGGTAGACAGGAGCGGAGACTGCTGGGGGGTGGGGGGCGGCAGAGGGGACCAAGGGAAGCACTTGAAGACAACGGGAATTCTAAGTCTGATGCTCAAGACAAACCCTCCCGGACAGAGTGCTAGGAAAAACCTCCTTGGAAAAGGAGGGCTCAAGGTTGAGAAGGACTTCAAACCCGTAACTCGTTTAGGCGAAGGAAGCATTCCTGTTTGGAAGAACCTCCCAGCACAGAGGCAAGGAGTCTGGAAAACGCAGAGGATACTAACAGAGATCAGCTTGGCTAAAGCCGGGAGAGAATGCTAGAGAATGCCCCAGAAGCCAAACAGTTAATGAGTTTTTTAACCGTGCCTGACTTACAGAGAGAAGCTTCCTCCACCAGGGGAGAATCTGGCCCAAGGTATAAAACATTTGGAGTGCCTGAGAAAACATGTAGCCGTACATAAATCCACAGCCTGCCTCTGGCTGGTTCTCAGTGCACCCTTTCATTTCTTGGATACAAACGCCACACTTGACCGACATCACAGGCAGCAGCATTCCCTCAACCCGTAGCTTATCATACATTCCTGTCACATTCCAATTCTCAGACAGTCCCACATAAAAAGACCTCAGATTTGTGCAAAGATGAGGGTAGAAAGATCAGCATTTATTAGCTTGCTGATGTGCAACAGTGGTGAGATCAGCAGGGCTGGTACTGTGGGTTCAATAATCATTTTTTTTTGAACCCCAGTTTGAGACCCATAATATGACAACAAGGATATTTATGGAGACAACAGGACAGAACTGGGGCTGCCACTTGCAAGAGCCATAATTATCGATTCAAATAAGCTAAAGAAGTCCAAGATGGGGGAAACTTGACTGAACAGCAGCACATAAAGCGAGTCAGGATTTTAGTTGTCAGTGAGTCAATGTGATATGGCTCCAAAAAAAAACCACTGTAGACTGTAGACTGTAATTAGAGAAGCACCCAGAATGAGCTAATCCTGCTCTATTCTGCTAGTGAGAAAGTGTTTTATTTTGTTCTGCACAGCAGATATTAAGAGACACATAAACAGGAATTTGTTCAGAGAAGACCGACTAAAATGCATTGCAAATTATGTCACTGAAGGTGTAACAGCTGTCATATTTTAAGCTCCTACTATAGCATGGATCTTCACCCAATTTATCCCTAATTCTCATAATAACTCGCTAGATGAGTACTTTCATCCGTATATTTCAGAGAAAGATACAGCAGCTCAGAGCACTGTTAGTATGTGAAGGGACTGGGAACTGAGCGCAGATGCGTCTGGCTCCAAAGCTGGCGTTCTTTCCACTACCCCACACTGCCTCCCTGTTTAAAATAACCGGGCATGTTTAGTTGGAAGAAAAGAACCCTTGTGGAGTGAGTGGAAGAAGGGAAATGTGTTAGCAGTCCTCAAATATTTGTGGAAGCAGCATTAGACATTTTATTCTGTATGGCTCCAATGAGTGCAAATTGTAGAGAAACAGATGTCAATTCAACATAAAGAATTTTCCAACAGGGTTGTCTAGAGACTGGGTAGCTCAGCCATTTGGGGACGTGACAAGTTCGCTGTCTCTAGGGGTTGGGTAGCCCTGCGGCAGGTATGCAAGGTCTGGATAAATGCATGAATGACCTTTAAGGTCTTTTCCCATCTGACAGAAACTAAGGCTCAGAGAGGCACTGGAACTTGGCCAGGGTGACCCCTCCCTGAAAGGTCAGATCCACAACAAGATCTTTCCTGGGTGTCCCTCAACCCAGAGCTCTTTGTACAACATGATATTTCATGCTGAGGGCAAGACAAATTGAAGAAATTATGCATACAATCACATCAACCTCCCTCTCAATCAAATTTAACCCATATATCCAAAAGGCGACTGGTGTCTTCCTTCCTCTTCAGGCTCGTTTTTGGGTAAAAATCTTTGGCTGAAAAAAGTTCAAAAGATAAGTGGGAGAGGAGAGAAGCAAGGGAGCTGGATAACCCATTAACCAGATAAGATAAACCTAAGAGACTGTTTCTAGAGATTACAGTATTACTGAGCACCCCTAAAGTATCTTTACACACCCTTTGCATTACTGGGCACATCCCATAATCCCAAGTCTGGTACTATTCTGCTGTTCCACACCTGGAATACATCTTATACACTCACACATAAATAGGTTGAAGGATTTGAAATAAAATCATATCTTGCATTTTTATAGCTCTTTACCCTTTCATGTATATTATCTCATCTGATGTTCATCACAGTCCTCTAAGGAAAACAGCTTTCTTTCGGACGGACAAGCAATTTCCTAGCTGCCTGGGGAAGAAAGGGCTACGGCACACAATTCATTTTTTTTTTAAACTACATTCCACATTAAATTATCCCCCCAGCCTGGATGAGTCAACCCAGAAGCAGGTGTTTTGCTTTTCCTCGATTGCTATCACCGCCGCAAACCTTCAGCTGTCCTCCCCCACCGTGCCCTCCAGGGCCCCCACCCCCGCTACTACCGCAGCGCTTGGTCCCCAGCCGGTTACTAAGCACTCGCTCTGCACAGCCCCGCACTCGCTGCTCCAACTCCCAGCGAAAACTACACCCCCTCCCCACCGGCGCCGGGTGGCCGCGTCCCCGTGCCCCCAACATTCGCCCAGGCCCGCGTGGCTGCGACCTTCCCAACCACCAATGAGGTCCCGAAGCGGGAAGGCGCAGCCTCCCGGGAACTCGAGACCCGATTTCCTGGAGGGATGGTCAAGCCGACTGACTGACTAAACGCTCTGTGGGGAGTCAAGCCTCGGGCGAGGGTTAGGGGACTTCTGTGTTCTCGTCCGACCGCGAGGTTCTAGGAGACGATGACCGAGCACCTCGCCCGCGTGGCCCTCGAGTGAAGCGCACACCTCGTGCGGCCACCCACCAACCTCCGCGTAATCCGGCACGCCCCAGCCGGTCCTCACGGCCTCCCGGGCCACTATCACTCAAAGCTTGGCCCCAGGATTGGTGTAGTCCACGCACACTAGCCACATACCCCGAGTGTGCCCATGCCCAGTCATCCGCTGGGCTAGGAGGCTTAAGGTGGAGGGTCACTCCTTCCCCGCCTGTTTCCTACCTGATTCAGGTAAGACCTGGGCTACAAGACTCCATGTTTGGGGACCCGGTTGCGCATGCGCTTCCCGCGGCCAGAGCTTCGCCGCCTGACCCCAGTCCCAGGGAAGACCCAGCCAAGCCACCGAATACCCGGTTCTGGGCTAGAGCGTCGCCACCTCCGCGCACCGGCCCATCGCCCCCGAGCCCAACCTATGCTGCCGCCTTCTCCCTGCCGGGCGTCAGCGCCACCTATTGCGAAGGGTATGAAACGGCAGGCTGTGCATTGAATAAGAGGCTGAATAAACGAATAAACTTTTATAGGGCCCAGTCTGAGTACATTTACATGGTAAAACTGAAGGCCAAAGATAGTTATTAACTATGTCGAGATCTTTGGCGAGGCTTCCATATCTCAACCATTTCCCTAACTTCATAGTTACCCTAAAGACTCCCAAATCTATATCTCCAGCCCTTCCCTCTACTCCAAACTCTAGATCCATATATTTGACTGCCTTCTGTTCCTCTTCACATGAATGGCCTACACACGTCTTATACTCCACAAGGACTAAGTTAAATTCATTACCCTTCCTCCACTACAAACTAACCACCCCCCTTCCCCAGAACGTGTGCTACTTTCTTTATTCTCTGTTGTGGTTAATGGCATCATTAGCCACTCCAGTCTACTACACTCAATTACCAATACCTGTGGCGTAATGGAATGAAGCTAAAAAGCCAAGCAGCCTTGGGTACAAATCCCAGCAAGTTCTCTCCTTCCCCCTGCTCTTCATCTTACTTCCCAAGTATCTTGGATTCATCTTGCTTCCCTCCATTCCCAACAGTTTCCCCTTGTTCAGGCCTCATTATCTCTCACTTGGACTACTGCCTCCTAATTGGTTTCCAGGTCTCCATGATCACACCTTTCTAATTCATCATTCACACACCTGCCCAAAGTGATTTTTCTAAAATGCAAATCAAATCGCATCTCTTTCTGTCTTCAAACTGTACTAACTCCTATTCCCAATGCTAAATTCAAGCTCTTTAACTGGTCATGCAAAACACTTCCAAATCTGGACCTTCCCTTCCTCTAGAATCTTCTCTTACCACCTGCACCTCTCCCAAACTTCATAATCTGACTTAATGTTGCTAATTGTAGTTCCTCCCAAAACACTGTGTGGTTTCCATTCTCCATGCCTTTACACATCTTTCCCCTGCCAAATACATTCGTCCCCACTTAGGCTACCTAAAAACTTCATTACTCAAAATTCACCTTAGTTGTCACATGCTCTTGAAAGCCTTCCCTGAAGCCTTCCTACAGAAATATCACTCCCTCTGTGCTATCTCTGTCCCTTGTTGATCACTATGTGCCAGACACTGTGCTAAACTCCTTATGTACATTATATCATTTAATTCTGATGATAATGCTATAAAAGAACTATTATTATCCTAATTTTACGGATGAGAAAGCTGAGGCTTTGAAAGATGAAGGAGCTTGCCCAAGGATGCAGAGGTGGTAAGTTGTGGAGCCAGGATCTGAACGCAGATATGTCTACTCATGTCTATCTATTCATCAAAAAGGTTTGTAGAATTAAATGATATATGAAAAATCACAGATCATCTTTGAAAAGTATTACAGAGTTTATTTTTTAAAGGAAAAACACACAGCTGTTCTACTCTAGTAGATGGAAATAGAGTGTTCTACTTTAAACTAATGGTATCGAAGGCCAAATAAATAGCCTTGACGTCAAGCTAAATAAGGAAACAATCCTGCTATTATTCTGTATAATTTTTTCTTATGATATGAATGTTATGAATTTTTTTGCTAAGGGACTGATGTATTGTAAACCATTAATAAGTAGATTTTTTTTTAAAAAATCTCCTTCTGGATAAGTGGGAGAAGAGAGATCTATTGATAAATGGAAAGAGTCACCATAGAATGTTCAAAAACTTGCCAAAGATGGGGATACCAAGATATCATGAGGGACGTATGGAGTCTAAACGAGTTAATGTGTGTAAAGAGAAGAGTTTCTGGCACAGAGAAAGCACCATATCATTGCTATTGCTATTACTGTTGCTGTTGTTAAGAACTTCAGTAGCTCCCAATTCAGTGGTAAAGACAAACACATAAGCTGATGAGTGAATAATACAGCTATGAACAAAGGTCTGTTGGGAGTTCCCAGAGGAGGCGGGGGTGAGGATCTTCCAGGGAATAGGAAGAGGGGCAGGGAACAAGATGGCACCCAGAGGCCATATGACTGAGAAAGGAGTAAGTTGCTGGAACCAGAGCAACACCACCTAACTTCTGCAGAAACGTTTTATTTGTTGGCAGATCTTTTACTTCTGAAAGCTCTGTTTCTTAGAAACTCTAACGTTTAAAGTTTCCTTACTATTCCAAGCATTCTTTTGCTTCTGGCCCAGCAATGGGACCTTAGCCACTGGGCAAAAGAGCAAGACTTTTACCCAGATGACATGAAAGTATGGAGGAGGGGAGAATAAGTGACTGAAGCTTATGAAGGGGTGACCAAGTACTCAAGGGAAGTTCCGGCCCCACCCAGAAGTCCAGCTGGGATAATCAGGACTCCAGAAGGGGAAAACACATTCCCATCTCCCAGGCTCCAGCCCCTCCCTAGCAGAGGAGAAACAGATGGGCACAGACTTAGTGATGTGTGCCTTGATCAGGAGGGAAGGGCAGAGGCCATCATCCAACTTGGCAGGCACTGCCCAAGAAGGCCCACCTTTTTCCTCCAAACCCATGCCAGGTGTCTAGCACACTAACTCAGTGTTTCCCAAGCCAAACGACATGGAAGGCTGCTTAAAAGTCTACATTCTTTACCACAGGCCATTAACTTTACATGTAGGCAAAACATATTTATGTTCCTCCTGTTCTTCAACAAACAGAGTAAAGAAACTTTCTGTGGGTAGTTCACTCCAGACCAGTGAAATGAGGCCAGCTATTCTGATGGGAATAACTAATGAGACACATACAGAAACGAAGTTAAACGTTAAACAGAGGAACACTGTTGGTAGAATTGAATAGATACAACTTTTTTGGAGGGCATTTTGGCAATAGCTATTAAAATTGATCCGGCAATTCCACTTTGCCAAATTTATTCTGTGTGTATACTCCCTGACATGTGTCCAAGGATGAACAATGCTGCATTATTTGGAAAAAGAATCTTTTTAACTGAAAACAAGCTAAATATCCATCTATAAGGTGCTGGTTATGAGGCTGCCTAACGTGTAAAGCTTTTCAATGTACACGAAAATGCAAGGTTCAAAAGAGTGTGTATATTATAATCCTACTTGTATAAAAATCTGTATGTATCATATAACTAAATATGTTGATATTTACAATATTAATATATTTACATATGTATTAGAAATCCCTGGAAACATCCAGATGTGGCAAAGCGGCAGCTTAGGGGCAAATCTGGTCTACAGGGAGATTCGTTTATTGCGCTTTTCTGTTTTAAATTTAAATGTGAATGCCCGTAGAAAGGGCCCTTTACTCTCTAGTCTCACACCCTTCAGTTCCCCCAGCTGTTACTTGGCCTGGTCCCTAAATGCAAGTGAGGAGAGCTGCAGGCACTTGTGGGGGTAGCTGGAGGCATGCTTTTAGTATTTACTTTCCACTTCTGATCTGTAAGCAAACATGACATTTATGACTTAAGGGAGGGTAGAGTGGGGACTGACGTCTTTCCATGTCGGAGAGAACAAGGACTAGAGGAAAATAAGGATCCTGAGAGATGAGACACTGATTTGGAAGTTACTGCTACAGGCGAGATAAGGAGCAAGCGGAGGCTGAGCCAGCCAGTAAGAGCAAGGATGAATTGTGAAGCCCAGATTTGAAACTTCTTTTAAAATTCCTTATCAGCCACTGCAGTTAAAGGAATGTACAGGCTTCTCTTTCTTCTTCTTTCTTTCCTGTCATGAGTAATCGCAGCCTGTGGTTTATCACATGGGCAGCTGGGCAGGACTCTGTTGTGCTCTGTGGGAACCCAGCTCTGCTCATAGCACTCCTGGAGAGTCTCATTCTCCTGTGCCTGTGAGTTAATTTCTTTCCCTTCACAGTGTTGGCACCAGCTGTACAGAAAGCAGGAGTCTTCAGCACCAAATATACAGCAGAAATCAAACTTGGATGTGCCTGTACCGAGTCTACCAGATAGTACTGTCCTGCCCTTTGTCTACCTGTAGGATCAGTGCCTTCCACAGTTAACTTCAAGACAATATTAGAAACCCTAATAGTCTGTAAATAAGAGTAAAGCTTTACCTTAAAATAAGAACAAGGAAAACTCCCAAATGAAACATTCCCTTGTTTTTGGCAGCAGTTAACAGACAGCAGCTGGTGTGAGAGTCCTGGATGCCATACTATGCTCTTTCATCTGCTGGAAATTCTTCAGTTGAATGAAATTATTCATTTGAAAGTTTTCATTGAATTTAGGCTGGTATTTCAGGGACTTTTTCTTCTGTAGTCTGAACAGTGGGGAATGCATCATGGTGCTAAATTGGGGAGATTGGGCCGTGAATATAGTCCAATCCATGAATTACTCTTTTTTGAGGGGCTGGTTCATTGAGGGAGAGAGAGTGAGAGAGAGGAATCAGAGATTTTATAACTATAGGAGGGATTACGTCCTGTCTATGATTCACTCTACCCCCATTCCCATTATCTCTGTCCACAATATTATGCCTGTCATAGACATTCAGGTGCTTCAGCGCAAATCCACTAAGTTCACACAAGTATCCCAAATGACCATCAGCTGATGGATGGATACATAAAATGTGGTATATGCATACAATGGAATATCATTTGGCAACAAAAAGGTTGAAGTTTAGATACATGATACACCATGGATGAACCTTGAAAACATTATGCTAAGTAAAAGAAGTCAGACACGAAAGACCACATATTATATGATTCCATTTCTACAAAATTCCAGAATAGGCAAATCTATAGAGACCAAAAGTAGATTAGTGGTTGCCTAGGGCTGGGGTAGGAAGGGGGAAGGAGAGTGAATGCTAATAGGTATAGGGATTTTGTGGGTGGAGGTGGTGCATCTAAAATTAATAGTGGGACTTCCCTGGTGGTGCAGTGGTTAAGAATCCACCTGCCAATGCAGGGGACACAGGTTCGAGCCCTGGTCTGGGAAGATCCTACATGCTGCGTGGAGCAACTAAGCCCATGCGCCACAACTAATGAGCCTACACTCTAGAGCCTGCGAGCTACAACTACTGAGCCCACCTGCCACAACTACTGAAGCCTGTGCGCCTAGAGCCCGTGCTCCTCAACAAGAGAAGCCACCACAATGAGAAGCCCCCGAACTGCAACAAAGAGTGGCCGCACTCGCCACAACTAGAGAAAGCCAGTGCACAGCAACGAAGACCCAACGCAGCCAAAAACAAATAAATATATATATATTTTTAAAAATTAATAGTGGTAATAGTTACACAATTCTGTGAGTATAATAAAAACCACTGTAAATTTTAAATAGGTGAATTATATGTTGCATAAAGTGTATCTCAATAAAGTCATTACTGAAAAGATAAAAGGAAGGAAAGATGTATACCAAGAAAACATTAGTTTAAAAAGCTGAAGTGACATATAATATTATAAAAAAGATTTTGGAACAAGGAATATTACCATGGATAAAGAAGGATTTCACAGTGAAAAAGGAATTAATTCATCAAAAAAAATCCTATACGCGTATGCATATGGTAATAGAGCTTCAAAATAACTTAAGCAAAAACTGATGGAATTAGAGGAGAAACAGTCAAATCCACAATTATAACTACGGGTTTTTATATTCCTCTCTCAAAAATTTATAGAGGAAACAGTAAATCAGAATATACAACACTTGAACAATACTATCAATCAACTACAACTAATTATCATTTAAAGAAAACTCCACACAACAAAAGTAGAACACCCAGTCTTTTCAACCGAACATGGACTATTCATCAAGGTAGATCATACTCAAGATAGATCATATTCTGTATCATATTGGATAGGTCTCAATAAATGCAAAAGGACTGAATTCATTTGAACATATTCTCTAACCACAATGGAATTAAATTATAAATCAATAACAGAAAAATATATGGAAATCCTCAGGTATTTAGAAATTAAACAGTAGACTTCTAAATAATCCATGGGTCCAATACAAATCACAAGTGAAATTATTAAAAATTTGAACTGAATGGAAATAAAAACACAATACATCAAAATTTGTGGGAGGGCTTCCCTGGTGGCGCCGTGGTTGAGAGTCTGCCTGCCGATGCAGGGGACACGGGTTTGTGACCCGATCCAGGATGATCCCACATGCCATGGAGCATCTGGGCCCGTGAGTCATGGCCACTGAGCCTGCGCGCCCGGAGCCTGTGCCCCTCAACGGGAGAGGCCACAGTAGCGAGAGGCCCATGTACCGCAAAAAAAAAATGTGTGGGATACAGCTAAAACTGTGCTAAGAAGGAAATTTATAGCAATGAATACAATCATCCCTTGGTACCTGTGGGGGAATTGGTTCCAAAACCACCACCCCCATACAAAAATCCAAGGATGCTCAAGTCCCTTTTATAAAATGGCTGTAGTACAGCTGGCCCTCCTTATCCCTGCGTTCGTCATCCTTGCATTCAACCAACTGCCCATCCCACAGATAAGGGGAGCTGACGGTATTTAACAAGAAGAACAGTCTCAGATCAAAAATCTAAACTTCGGGGCTTCCCTGGGGGCGCAGGGGCTGAGAGTCTGCCTGCTGATGCAGGGGACACGGGTTCATGCCCCAGTCCAGGAAGATCCCACGTGCCGCGGAGCGGCTGGGCCCGTGAGCCATGGCCGCTGAGCCTGCGCGTCCGGAGCCTGTGCTCCGCAACGGGAGAGGCCACAACAGTGAGAGGCCCGAGTACCGCAAAAAAAAAAAAGAAAAGAAAAGAGAAATCTAATCTTCCACCTTAAGAAACTGTAAAAAGAAGAGCAAAGTAAACCCAAGTAAGTAGAAGAAAGGAAATAATAAAGAGCAGAATCGATGAAACTGAAAACAGAAAAACAGTAGAGAAAAATCAATGAAAATAAAAGCTAATTCTTTGAAAAGATCAATAAAATTAATAAAAGTCAGATGAATCAGGGAAAAGAAGACAAAACTTACCAGTGTCAGGAATAAAAGAGAAGAGAATAAAGATCCTCAGACATTAAAAGGATGAAAAGGCAATATTATGGACAACTTTATGCCAATAAATTCAACAACTTCAATGAAAGACAAATTCCTTAAAAAATACAAACTGCCAAAGATCATTCAAGAAGAAAGAAATGAACACAATATCCCTATAGCTACCAAATAAATCGGACTCATGGTTAAAAACCTCCTCACAAAGAAAACTCCAGGCATAGGTGACTTCACTGGTGAATGCCACCAAACATTTCAGGAAGGAATAATCCCAATTCCACACAGTCTTCTAGAAATAAAAGAGGAAGGGACACTTCCCAAATCATTTTATAAGGCCAGCATTATTCTGTTCCCGAAACCAGACAAAGTCATTACAAGAAGAGAAAACAGACCAATATCCTCATGAACATAGATGCAGAAATCCTTAACAAATGTTTTGCAAATTAAATCTAGCAACATATAAATTGAATGACACATCATGACTAAATGGGGCTTATCCAAGGAATGTAAAATTGTTTCAGTATTCAAAAATCAATCAGTGTAATTCACCACATTAACAAACTAAAAAAGAAAAATCATCTCAATAGATGCAAAAAGCATTTGACAAAAGTCAAATCCATTTTTAATGAAAATTCTTGGCAAATTAGGAATAACGAAACTTCCTCAACACAATTAAGGACATCTATGAAAAACCTACAGCTGACATTATTCCTAATGCCTTCCTTCCTAATATAGGGAACAATGCAAGGATTTCTACTTACCACATTTCTGTTCAGCATTGTCCTGGAGGCCCTAGACAGTGGAATAATGCAAGAAAAAGAAATAAAAGTCATACATATTGAAAAAGAATAAGTAAAACAAAATCTATTTATATACAACATGATTGCATATGTTGAAAATCCTAAAGAATCTACAGAAAAGTTACCAGAACCACGAAGTGAGTTTAGTAAGATTATAGAATACAAGGTTAATATACAAAATCAACTGTGTGTCTATTTACTAGCAATGAACAATTATAAAATGAATTTTTAAATACCATTTACAGTAACATCCAAAATTATGAACTACTTGGGGATAAATTAAATAAAACATTACAAGATTTGTACACTGAAAACATCACTGAGAAAAATTAAGGAAGATCTAAATAAGTGAAGTTATATCATGTTCATGGGTTAGAAGGCTCAATATTGTTAAAATAGCAATTCTCTCCAAACTGAGCTACAGATTTGACACAATCACAAAAAAAAGCCAAGCAGACTTTTTTTTTTTTTTTTTGGTGGTACGCGGGCCTCTCACCGCTGCGGCCCCTCCCGCTGCGGAGCACAGGCTCAGGACGCACAGGCCCAGCGGCCATGGCTCACGGACCCAGCCACTCCGCAGCATGTGGGATCATCCTGGACCGGGGCACGAACCCGTGTCCCCTGAATCGGCAGGCGGACCCTCAACCACTGTGCCACCAGGGAAGCCCCAAGCAGACTTTTTTGTAGAAAGTAACAGCTGATTGTAAAGTTTATGTGGAAATGCAAAAAGCGTAGAATAGCCAAAATGGTTTTTAAAATAGAGAACAAAGTTAGAGGACTTACACTACCTTATTTCAAGACTTACTATAAAACTATAGTAATCAAGACAAGGTGATGTAATTGTAAAAACAGACATGTAGAGCAATGTAACAGAATAGAGAGTCCATAAACAGACCCACATATGCATGGTAATTTGATTTTCAACAAAGGTGCCAAGGCAATTCAGTAGTGAAAAGATAATATTTTCAGAAAATAATACCAGAACAAGTGGATATCCATAGGCAGCACACACATATATACATACACACAAATGGGGGGGTGAACCTGGAATCTTACCTCACTCCATTTACAAAATTGAATTCAAAATAAATTATAGCCTACATAAAAAATGTATTCAAAATGGATTACAGATCTAAACATTATGAGAACTATAACCATAATAGTTCTAGAAGAAAACATGAGAGGAAAGTCTTAGTGGGCTTTGGTTAGGCAAATATTTCTCAACTAGGACATAAAAATATAAAACCTAACAGGAAAAATGATAAATTGGACTTCATCAAAATTAAAACCTTTTGTTCTCAAAAGACATTGTGATAAAAATGAAAAGGAAAGTGACACACTGAAAGCATTCACAATACATATAACTTATAAAGGACTTGTATACAACATATATAAGAATCCTGCAACTCAGTAAGAAGACAAACAGCCCAATTTTTAAATGAGCAAAAGATGCCAACAGACACTTCACCAGAGAAGACATATGAATGGCAAATAAGCACATTAAAAAATGCTTAACATCATTCATCATTAGTGAAATGTAAACTAAAATCACAGTGCAATTCTACTTCAGACCCAGTAAAGTGACTAAAATTAAAAAGACTAACAATCCAAGTGTTGACAAGGATGTGGAACAATTGAAACTCTCATACATTGCTGATGAGAATATGAAATTATATAACCTCTTTGGAAAACAGGCTGTTTCTTATAAAGCATACTTACTATATGGATTCAATTACTCTGATACTGGGTATTACCCAAGAGAAATGAAAATGTATGCTCACATAAAGACTTGTTGAATGTTCAGAGCAATTTTATTTATAACAGTCAAATCTAGAAAAACCCTTCAACTTGTAAATGGATAAATTATACAATATCCACTCAATTGAATGATACTCGGCAATAAAAGGAAACAAATTATTGATACATGCAGCAATGTGGGTGTTTCTTAAAGCATTCTAAGTGAAAGAAGCCAGACAAAAAAGACTACAAACTATATGATTTCATTTACATAAAACCCCCAAACTTTTGGGGGTGGTGGAGACATTCTCTATATCATGATTATGAATGTGGTGAAATGGCTAATATATACAATATACGGTTAACTCTTGAACAACATGGGAGTTAGAGGCACTGATCCTCTACTCAGTTAAAAGTCCAAGCATAGGAGCTTCCCTGGTGGCGCAGTGGTTGAGAATCCGCCTGCCGATGCAGGGGACATGGGTTCATGCCCCGATCCGGGAAGATCCCACATGCTGCAGAGCGGCTGGGCCCGTGAGCCATGGCCGCTGAGCCTGTGCTCCGCAACGGGAGAGGCCACAACAGTGAGAGGCCCGCGTACCGCAAAAAAAAAAAAAAAAAGTCCAAGCATAATTTACAGCCAGCCCTCCACATCCTTGATTCAACCAACCCCAGATCATGTAGTACTGTAGTACAAATTTAGTGGAAAAAATTTGCATATAAGTGGACCCATGCAGTTCAAACCCATGTTTTTCAAGGGTCAACTGTATACTTAAACTTATTAAATTTTATTGTATGTGAATTATACTTCAGTAAAGCTGATTTTTAAGGTGATGTAAAAATATTTAGTATAAGTTTAGAAAAAGTCTGGAAGAATGTACATTAAATTCTTAACAATGGAGAAGAAATTACAAAAGACTTTCAACTTCTATTTCACTTTGTTATATACTCTATAATGTTTTATCTTTTCCCAAAGAGACTTCTATATTAGTCAAGATTCTTATGATTGCTAGTGACAGAAACATAAACTAATTTAAGAAAAGGCAAAATTTATTGGTTTATTGTGTCACTAGTTCATTTATTTATTGTGTCATCTGGGGGTAGATTCAGACATAGCTGGATCTAGGTGCTCCACTGAAGTTTTTGAGAATGAAGCTTTCCTCATCTATTGGTTCTTCCTTCCCCTGCATTGGCTTCATTCTCAGACTGTCTCTCTCACTGTGAGGATGACACAGCAGCCTAATAGCTTAGCAACCCCAGAGGAAAAGTCACACCAGGAAAAGTCCTGAGCCAACTCTTAAAGATGCAGCTGGGACACATTTCCTTCCCTGAGCCCTGGCACCCTGATGGCAAGGCATGGGTAACAGGACCATGCATGGAGCTGAGCAAGGGCAGGGTGGTCTCAGCCCCATACTGAAGAGTGGTTCCCAAAAGGAGAGAAAAAAAAAAAAAGAGGGTCTGATATCAGAATAAAGGCAGCTTAGCAGGCATAAACAGCAGATGACTATTACAATATACTGCTTTTAGAATTAAGGAAAAAGTTATTTTGCTTTTAATCTTTGTAATAACAGAGCCCAAGGAAATATCTTCTGGTGCTTTTCTAACAGAGCATAGCATAAAGCCCACTGTTATGAACTGAATGTGTGTGTCCCCCCAGAATTCATATGTTGAAACCCTAACCCCCCATATGATGATATTAGGAGGTAGAGTCTTTGAGAGGTAGCTAGGTTTAGATGAGGTTATGAGGGTGGAGCCTCCATGATGGAATTAATTTCCTTCTAAGAAGAGAAAGAGACTAGAACACTCTCTCTCCACCATGTGAGGATACAGTGAGGAGGTGGCCATCTATAAGCCAAGAAGCAGGCCCTCACAGGACGCTGAATCTGCCAGCACCTTGATCTTGAACTTCCCAGCCTCCAGAACTGTAAGAAATAAACCTTCATTGTGTAAGTCATCCGTTCTATGGTAATTGTTATAGCAGCCCAAGCTGACTACATGACCCACATATCAGCCTTCTCTGATGGATTAGGGAGGAGTTAAGGAAGATGCCATCCAAGGGGAACCCTTTCCTTGCCAAAACAGAGGGTAATTTGTAGAATGGAGTAGAGGTAAGATAGGGCTTGGAGAAGATTTGTGTAATCCCTTGAGGGAAACGACATAGGTGGTTGACTAGAGATGAAAAAAAGGACTTCCAAGTAAAGCCAAGGGTGGCCATGTGACACACCATGTGGCCATTCTGGGATAGGGGGATGGCTGAAACGATCGTGGTGTTGCTTCCATGTGCTACCTGGAATCAAGCTGCCGGATAACGATACTGCACTTCTGAAGTGTCAGGCCACTTGTGCTTGACGGTAAATAATTTTAAATACTTTTATATTAACACAAATAAGAATGAATTATGAAGTAGAATGCAAAAATTGCATGTGATTTTTAAGATAAAATACAAATTCCTTGCTTGCAATAACCCCTTCAGGCTGCCTCTCACTCTCTCCTTCATGTGAATTCAGGTTCCTCTGCCATTAGAAATTGTTTGGTGGAAAATTTTGAGAAGTATTTCTTTAAGGAATAAGGGCTGGGGATAAAGGATGTTCTTGGGGTTTTTACAGTGTCCAGACACTTTGCCAGAAGAAGAAACCAGGCAAGGATTCAGGAAGATTTGGGATTTTGAGGACAGGGCTAACATCTGGAGGGATTGGCAGAACCAATGCTAGTATATGCATAAGGGACTGAGGCTCAGGGCTGCTCACGTAAATCCTAAGAGCAGCTGCATTCCTGGGTAACATCTCATGTGGAAAGCATGGGATCCTGCCCTGGCTTAGGGTCTGGATTAGCATCTCTTTGAGGAGTAGGAATCTAGTGTTCTCGCAGAGGCACATCCATTTCTGGGGTCAGGGGAAGTTCATCTCTGAACAACAAGCTCTGGTGAGCAGCTTTTTGCCTCAGAATTGGTGGAGAAGAGAGATGGAGCCCAGAAGGTTTAGAGTTCACAGGTTTAATAAGATATGGGAGATCCACAAAGGGTCATAAAAATTAAAGGACATTTTAACACCACAAAAGTAAAAAGGACAAAATGGAAATGATAGCCCTTCTCCAGAAAAGGACCATTAGCTGGCACCTGGTCTTTTTTTTTTTTTTTTTCATCACAAGGCAGAAGAAAAATTTTATCACAGATCACAGCATTCTGAGGAACTGAGAATACTGCAGTGAAGGACAGGATGGGTCCTTCCTTTTATGCACTCTGGGATGACTGAAAATTACCCCCAGGAGGACTTTATTTAAAAACAGAGGAATGAGCTAACACTACTGTAGTCATCATATTGCAATATTTAAATGTATCAAACCTACACTTTATACATCTTAAATTTAAACATTGCATAATGTTATATGTTAATTATATCTCAGAAAAAAAAAAAAAAGAAGACAGGGAGAAAGACAAGCTCATGGCAATTAGCAGGACATCTACAACCTGACCACAGGATAGCAAAGGACACTCCTGCTTCTGTCTCTCCTGGGTGGGGACCCTCGAAATCTTAATAAGTCTTGGCCATTATGGTGAATTTTAGAGGGCAAGGAACAAGGGGAGGTGGAGCAGAATGAGAGAATTAAATTGGAAATATAGATTCTTGAACTGAGGTGGATGAAGAAATGAAATAATTATAAACCCAAAGGCCAAAAAAAGGAAAAAAACAATCAACCTGCACCTGGAGCATTAGGTTCTGGAAATCCAATTTGCACATAGAGAGTGGAGGGGCCTTCGCTGAGGGGGGTGTGTCAGGAGCTGAGGCCCCACTGGTGAGCAGAGGACTGTTGCCCTGGAGACAGTCTTAGCTTAGAAATGGCAAACAGGAAAATAACAGGGGCTTAAGGGAGAAAGAAGAAAAAAGGCACTGCCTGGGATGGTTGATATCTTAGAAACCAGACTATACTGCATGAAACAAATGTACTTAAAAGGATAAATACAGATTTAACTGCTTTGAATAATGAAGATAGGAAGAAGGAAGATATTTTAGTTGTTTCTGGGTTTGGATGGGCGATCAGACACTCAAGAGATTTAACAGAAGAAAAAAGAGAAATGTGTTAGAGCAGAAACTGAGATACACTTGACTATCTCCTAGCCTCTATTCCAGAATGTACTATTGAAATGTGCTTTCAGAGAGCTATTGATAGAGAAATAATAATAAAAATAAATCCAGGGAGCTTCCTTCTTGGTGCCCATGATAATAATTTGAGATGGCAGATTTAAGAGGGAGAAGTCCAGAGCTATTTAGCATAAAATTCAGAGGTAATAATTAGCTAGTTTCAAGGCAAGGCAATGATTGAGGGGAAATGGATTGGGCAACCATGGCCAGGAGATTTGGGGGTTAAGACTTGGTCAAAGTAGGTCTGGACACCCTCTTCAAAGTGGCTAAGGGTTTTGATACTGAAATAGGAACCCCGAGAGACTGGAGCTAGAGAAGGGACTTCCTGGAGCAGAAAAAGCCAGGAAGATCGGTCAAAGGGCTTGGAGTAAGGGACAACTGGGAGAACCAAGCCTGGGATGTGCACAGAGGACAGATGTGAAGCTAAAAACAATAGCCAATAACAAAGGAAAGAGGAATAGGGACAGGTGGATAATATATTGCCTTGGGCAATTGCTGAGAATGGACTACAGCAGTGGTTCTCAACGTGTAGTCCCCTGACCAGCACCATCAGCATCATCTGGAATTTGGTAAAACGCAAATGGTCCGTCCCCCTGAATCAGCAACCCTGGGGATAGGCTCAGCAATCTGTGTTTCAGTAAGCCCTCGAAGTGAAAGCAATGCACTCTAAAGTTTGAGAACAACTCTACTGAAGCATCCCTGGCTTGCCTTTAATGGCTGCTTAGACCAACAAGCCAGGGAGCAGGGCTCCCTTAAACCTCTGGGTTGGCCTAGATGGGTGAATAAATGGTGAGACTCACTGAAGGGGAGCCACAAGAAGCCATGTCTGGGTTTGACACTGGTGTTGGACTGATAGGAGAAGTTTTAAGCAAAACTACACAGCTCATAGAAGAGAGGTAGACAGGGCTAGCCTAAGTAATAGGACTTTAGGAAGAATCAGAATTCACTGATAATTTCTCTTATCACAGAACTAGCTCTGGAAAATGACAGGTTTATAATAGAATTAGTGAACCCAATAACAGAAAACAAACAAAGGTGAC
Organism: Stenella coeruleoalba; assembly: GCF_951394435.1. Classification (NCBI taxonomy): domain Eukaryota; kingdom Metazoa; phylum Chordata; class Mammalia; order Artiodactyla; family Delphinidae; genus Stenella; species Stenella coeruleoalba. Next base: position 83,355,375 of record NC_137155.1, on the reverse strand, counting down.
CCTATGATCTGAATATTGAACAGGTATACAGGTTAGAAGGCCCCCAGGAAATGGAAGAAGTACATTTTCAGCTTGCGGAAATCAGGTAGTAAAGCAACAAGAAGCTTTAGACATCAGGAATCAAAAACATGCAGACATAACTGGATGGGGTCAGGGCACTAATGGAGAAGACTGTAAATGACTGTAATTTTCAGAGCTGTGAAGCCATAAATTGCTCTGGGAGGACTGCCTGCTATTAGTGTAGCACTCTCTGCTCTCAAGATGAAGCAGCTGGAGGCTGTGAAATTGGTTAAAATGATTCTCAGAAAAAGAAGGAAAATTGAATATGAAGGAAAAGAGGTCTTCTGCCACCCTCTCAAAAGAGATGGGGCCCAAAGCCCTGGATGTAGGGGCCTGGACCATCTTCAGAAGTGAAACTGTCTTCAAGTGTCTGCAATCCAAGGAAGGAGTTTTAAGGCTAAAAACTCAAGGGCACTAGAAAGTAAACTGACTGCAATTCTTGCTACCATTAAACTTTTAGTTTTATAGAGAGGCAATGGAAGGACCTCAGCCTGTGGGGGCAGAGACTATATACAGGATATATAGAGGGAACAAAAACCGTTGCTTTGGTAATGGTGTTAGCGTTGAAAATGACAGACAGTAAACTAGGGATATAACAGGGGCTTAAGGGAAAGAGTGAAAAGACCTAGTACCGTCCCCAAGTTCTAACCCCATAAACTGCTGATGCCGCAATAGGAAATAAAAGCTAAGATACAGAGTCAAAATGAGGGAGGATCAAGGTACTAGGAAACCCAAGAATGAGAACTAGGCAAGTGGGTGAGCCAGAGATGGATGACTGCCAGAGACCAAGTCCACTTAAAAGCTTTCCTCAGGGCTTCCCTGGTGGCGCAGTGGTTGAGAGTCCGCCTGCCGATGCAGGGGACGTGGGTTCATGCCCCGGTCTGGGAAGATCCCACATGCCGCGGAGCGGCTGGACCCGTGAGCCATGACCGCTGAGCCTGCGGGTCCGGAGCCTGTGCTCCGCAACGGGAGAGACCATAGCAGTGAGAGGCCCGCGTACCGCAAAAAAAAAAAAAAAAAAAAAAAAAAAAAAAAAAAAAAAGCTTTCCTCAGCCCTCTCTCTTTTTTGGGGGGTGAATTTTTAATAATTTTTTGAGATATAACAGATATATAACAAATCACAAATATTTAAAATAATCTAGTTAGTGATTATGAACATTATCTGTCACCCCCAAATTTTCCTCCTGCTGTTTTGTGATGCATTTATTTTCCTTCCCTCACCTCCTATATACCCATCCCCAGGCAATCACTGATCCAGTTTCTGTCACTGTACGTTAGTTAGACTTTTCTAGAATTTTATATAAATAAAATTGTGAGTATGTACTCTTTTTTGGATGACTTCTTTCACTCAACATAATGATTTTAAGATCTATCCATGTTTTTTTATTGTTACTTTGTTCCTTTTCAATGCTGAATAGTATCCCATAGTTATATGGAATCAACTATATAGCCATCAACTGTCTATTCATTTACTCATTTATCTAGTCATCTGTACATGGACATTTGAGTTGTTTCCATTTTGAGGTATTACAAATTAAGCTATTATGAACATTCACATACAAAGCTTTGTGTGGACATATTCCTCTTAAGTAAATTCAAATGATGTTTTATTTGATTGGGGTTTGATTTGCTAAACTTTTGTGAAAATTTTTGTGACTATATTCATGAAAGATACTGATATCCAGTTTTCTTTTCTTATAATGTCTTTGCCAGGTAACACTGGCCTAATAAGATGCATTAGGAAATGTCTTCCTCTTCCATTTTTGAAAAATTTTGTATAGAATTCGTATTTTTCTCCCTTAAATTGTTGGTAGAATTCCTCAATGAGGCTATTTGGCCTGGAGCGTTTTTGTTGGTCAGTTAGTTTGTTTTGCGGGGAAGGAAGATTTTTAAACCTACAAATTCTATTTCTTTAATAGATACAGAACTATTCAGGTTACCAATTTCTTCTTGAGAAAGATTTGGTAGTTTGAATCATTGTCAGATTTATTGGCATACATTTTTTCATAAATGTTATTATCTTTTTAATGTCTGTTAGAGCTGTAGTGTTATCCCTTCATTTATTCATGATATTGGTAATTTTTGTTCTCTTTTCTTTCTGATCAGTATGGCTACAGATTTATTTACTTTAAAGATGTTCCCAAAGATCCAGCTTTTAACTATCCCAAAGAAGGAGCTCTTAAGCAAGTTTCTAGGACCTTGAACCATTAATTAATCCCTTATCACAAAAGATTCTATAACCACGTTTAAAGGCACCCACTTATTGATGCAACTAGAATAACTCAGGTTGTCAAGGAATTATGCTAGAACATAAATTCACCATTCATCTCAGCACAGAGGTCCCCAGCAGGATCAATAGCACTAGCCCTCCTGATACCAAGAAATTCAATTTTTCATTGAGAGTCAAAAATCTACAGGTGTTCTTAGACCAGTGCTTGAGTTCACTGCATACTGATTTTCTAGGCATGTTGTTGCTCTCTGATGTCCCCTACTCCCCAGTAAGAACCAAATATTAGCACAGCTAACCAAGAAAAAAGAGAGAAGATAAAAATTACCAATATTAGGAATAAAAGAAGAGAGACCCCTCTGATACTAAAAAGATAATTAGGCAATTATCTTTTAAAAAGATAAAACAACTCTATGTCTCAAAATTCAAAAGGTTTGGTAAAGTGGACCAACTCCTTGAAAGACACACATTGCCAAAACTCACCACAGAAGGAATAGATAAGGATAATTCTGGTAACCTTATATCTATTAAAGAAAATACATTTGTAGTTTAAAACTTGCCCCCGGGCTTCCCTGGTGGCGCAGTGGTTGAGAGTCCGCCTGCCGATGCAGGGGACACGGGTTCATGCCCTGGTCTGGGAAGATCCCACATGCTGTGGAGCGGCTGGGCCCGTGAGCCATGGCCACTGAGCCTGAGCGTCCAGAGCCTGTGCTCCGCAATGGGAGAGGCCACAACAGTGAGAGGCCCGCGTACCGCAATAAAACAAAACTAAACAAAAACTTGCCCCCAATTAAACCCTATAAAAGACAGTTTCAATGTGACTTCTACTAAATATTTAAAGAAGAAATAACACTATAACTATGCATACTATCTTACACAAAATAAAAAAGGAAGGAACATTTCCCAACTTATTTTATGAGACCAGCATTATCCTAAATACAAAAATCAGACAAAGACTGATTTCAAGAAAAGAAAACTATAAACTAATATCTCTCATGAGTTAGATACAAAGTGTTAGCAAACTGAACCCACCAATAGAGAAAAAGGAAAATACATATGACTAAGTGGGGTTCATATTAGGAACACAAGACTGGATCAACACTTAAAAGTCATCAGTATAATAGTAGCTATAATTATTAATACTATATTATATACTTGAAAGTAGATCTTAAATGTTATCACCACACACACAAACAATTATGATTATGTGATGGGATAGAGATATTAACTAACCTTATTGTGGTAATCATTTTATAAAATATACATGTATCTAATCATCACACTGTACACCTTAAATTTACATATGTTATATGTAAATAATATCTCAATACAGGTGGGAAGAAAATAAATCAATATAATTCACCATATTAATAGACTAAATGATAAAAATAATATGACCATATCAGTGGTGCAGAAAAAGCTTTTGACAAAATTCAACATTGATTCATGATAAAAGTTCTCAGGAAACTAGAAATGGAAGGGAACTTCTTTAACCTAATAAATGGTACCTGCAAAAACTCATACAGGTAACATTATACTTAATGACAAGAGATTGAATGCTTTCTTTCATAAGATTTGGAACAAGGCAAAGATGTCCTCTTTACCTCTCCTGTTCAACATTGTACTTGAGTTCCTAGCTAGTGCAATAAGGTAAGAAAAAGAAATGTATACAGATTAGAGAGAAATAAACAAACTAGTCATAGGCAACATGATTATTTATCCAGAAAATCCCACAGGATCTACAAAAAAAACCTCTAAACTAAAAATTGAGTTTAACAACATTGCAAGATACAAGCTTAGCATACAGAAGCCAGTTGTATTCCTATGTACAAGCAATGAACAATTGGAACCTGAAATTAAAACAAAACAATACTATTGACAATAGTACCACCCTCAAAAAGGACTTAGGTATAAATCTAACAAAATACGTACAAGATCTGTATGTGGAAAACTAAAAAACATTTATGAAAGATATAAAGAAGATCTAAATAAATGGAAAGATGTACCATGCTCGTGAGCTGGAAGACTCAATATTGCTAAGATGTTAATTCCATCAAATATGGTCTACAGATTCAGTGCAGTCCCAAACAAAATCCCAGTCAACTTTTTTGTAGATTTTTATAAGCTTATTCTAAAATTCACATGGAAAGGCAAAGAAATTAGAATAGCCAAACAATTTTGGGGAAAAAAAAATGTTACCTGATTTTAAGACTTACTATTACTATAATACTACAGTAATCGTAATAGTAATTATAGATATAGATTAACTGGGATGTTGGGGGAATCCCAGGATGGAATGTAAACTGTGACAAATAAGTTTAACTGTATTACATATGTATGCCATAACCACATTTAAGGGTGTAGGGAGAAAAGGAGCTGACCTTAAGTAACTTTGGAAACTGCATTTCGACTAGAAGCTTTAAGGCTAAAGACAAAAGAAACTATGCATAAAAACTGAATTTTACCTGGTAAATTTGTTTCTCATTGGAGTACAGGTTCACAATTCTAAAATTGCTTTACATGTATATCGAAGATGAACAACTAAGTAAATGGATGGTGGATGGTGGGAATCAGGTTCCTCACTATGACAAGGGAAGTTACAGAGAAGAAAGGAAAGTTAAAATGAAACTTACAGTGCTGGTTTTGAAGGCAGAGGCATCAATATGAGCTCATGTATGTATTATATATATGAACTCGTCTGTGCTTTTATATATATGTATGTATATATATACACATATACGCACATGCAGAAACAATCATAGATATACTTGTATTTATTAGTTAGTATACATAAATATATTATGCAGCTCTGTCTGCTGAGAGGACCAAAAAGCATCCTAGTAGTAATGAATAAACCCAGTGCTCAGATTTTAGTTTCCAGGTACCATTTTCGAAGTAAAATAAAACAAAACAGGCATCTTTGAGAAATGATTGAATTCTAAGATTGGGGTGAAGAAAATACAAGAAAGGAATATCTTGAAGTAACAGAAAGTAAGAAAATTCTCAAAAAAATAAAATGATGGGGGGCCTAATAAAGGGACATAGGAACCAACCTGAAAGTGTTCCCAACTGCCAAAATCTGAAACAATTTGAACAACAAAATAATAATAGTATTGGATTATAACCCAAGGCAAATATACATGAGTCCATACTGATATAAATAAAATATTGAATGAATGAAATAAAATGAAAGTGACAAGACACTTCCAAATACATTTATTAATTGCCTATGCCACTCCAGCAGGTGAAATTTAATTTCTTCCTTTCTTGACGTTCCAACTCATTTCAAAATAATAGAGTATGGAAAGGGAGAAATATAAACTATATCATGAAGAAACTTGGCAAATACCACCTTAACCAAGTGATCAAGGCTAACACCACCAGTGATATCATGTGGACATCATGTACCTCCTGATACGATGGGATGAGAAGGGCACTTCACTTCTGTGGTCTTCCTTCAAAAACCCACAACTGCAGTCTAACTATGAAAAAAACCCAAAAACCTCCAAATATAGAACATTGAATAAAATACCTGACTAGGACCCTTCAAACTGTCAAGGTCATAAAACACAAGGAAAGACTGAGCAACTATCATAGACCCAAGGAATCTAAGGATACATGATTACTAAGTGCAGTGTGGCATCCTGGATAGGATGTTGGAACAGAAAGAGGATATTAATGGAAAAAGTCCTAAAATTTAGTTAATAAAGATATACCAATGTTGGTTTCTTAGTTTTGACAAATGTATGATGTTAAAAATAGAAGAAATGGTGAGGGACTTATGAGAATTCTCTGTTATCTTTGCAACTATTCTATAAATCTAAAGTTATTCCAAAATATAAAGGTTTTTTTTCTAATGAAGGTGACATAACCCATTTCCAGACAAACACAAAGCTGAAATAATTTGTCTCCAACACTACTATACTACAAGAAATGTTAATGAAGTTTCTCAATCTGAAGGAAAATAATACCTGAAGGAAAATGATTTCTTCTTGAAGGAGGAAACCTCAGATCTACACACACACACAGAGGAATCAGAAATGGCAAGTATGTGGGTTAAAAAAAACTAATTTTCTCACTTTTGTAATTTCTTTAAAGCATATTTGACTGTTTAAACTAAACTGTTACCAATGTATTGTGGGATTTATATATGTAGAAGTGAAATATATGACAACAAGAGTGCAAATGACAGTAGGGGTATGTAGAAGTATATAGTTTCACACTTAATATTAAATATAATACTATTTGAAGGTGCAGTGTAACAAGTTAAAGACGGATGTTATAAGACATAGGACAATCACAGAAAACAAAGAGGCATAACCAGTAATGCATTAGAGGAAATAAAATGAAACACTAAAAAATATGCAATTAGGGCAAAAGAAGGCAGAAAAAGAGAACAAAAATCAGATGAAAGAAATAGAAAAGTAGTAGCAAGATGGTAGACATAAGCCAGACAATATATGTAATTAAATTAAATGTAAATACTCAATTATAAGGCAGAGCTTGTCAGAGTGAATAACAGAGCAAGGCCTAACTATCTGATGACTACAAGAAATGACTTGATATACAAAGAAATAGTTAGACTAAAATAAAAAGATGGAGAAATATAACATGCAAACACTAAACTTAAGAAATCTGGAGCATCTATATAAATATCAGAGAAAGTAGACTTTAGAATAAGGAATATTGCTAAGAGATAAAGAAGGACCATACCGGTTTCCTGTTGCTGCATAACAAATTACCACAAGCCTGGCAGCTTAAAACAATACTCACGTATTAGTTCACATTTTGTACATTAGAAGCCAAGCATGGCATGGCTGGCTTCTCTAGTCAAGATATCACAAGGCTCAAATTGGCCAGGTTGAGTTTTCATCTGGAAGCTCTGGGGGAAAAAAATCTGCTTTCAAGTTCACTCTTGTAGTTGGAAGAATTGAGTTCCTTGTGGTTGTATAACTAAGTTCCCCGTTTCTTTGCTGTCAACCAGGGTCTCACTCAGCTCCTAGAGGATACTGTCATTCCTTGATATGTGGTACCCTCCATCTTCAAGCCAGCAAAGGGCACTGAATCCTTCTCATGCTGCAAATTTCAGACTCCTCTTCTGTGACCAGCAGGAGAAAACTTTGTTTTTTGTGTTATTAGGTCAGTCTTACCCAGATAATCTCCCAGTCTCAGGTCAATAGTGCCAATAAAACCTAACCCACGGAGTAAAACCCATCACATCAACAGCCCTGGAGATTATTCAGGTTATATATACCAGAGGGGAAGGAAATTTTGTGGGTCATCTTAGACTTCTTCCTGTCATAAGGACATTTCATAATGATAAAATGATCAAGTCACCTGGACATAGTAAGACTAAATACGTTTGCATCTAACAACAGAGCTTTAAGATATATGAGAGAAAAACTAATGGAACTAAAAAAATTATACAAATTCACAATTGTGGTTATGAATTTCAGCCTTCCTTTCTCAGTGATTAATAGAGCAAAAGAACAGAAAATTAGTTAAGATACAGAAGACTTGAACAACACTATTAACCAAGTTGACCTAATTGACATTTGTAGAGCACTACTTCCAATGATTTTAGAAAAGCTATTCTTTTCAAGTTCATGTGGTATAGTCACCACAATAAACTATATGTTGGGCCATAGAATAAGTTTCACCAAATGTAAGAGGATGGAAATTATAGAGTGTATTCTCTGACTGCAAAGGCGTTAAATTAGAACTCAATAAAACCCCTATTACAGCAACTCCACCACAACATGGAGACTCTCCAACTTGATGTTTGGATGTCAGTATGACTGTGATCCTTTGGTATGGTCAAAGAAATATTAACTACTCACATAGTGTAGAAGTCCCAAGGTGAGTGGTGGCGAGGATTGCTCTCTCTGAGTGAAAATCCAGAACAGAGAGAAAGAATGGATAGTGAGTGTGCAATATTTCATAAAGGGAAATACCTGTCAGCGTAAAGTTTGAAAGAGGTTCCACCTGGCATGAAAAGAGGCAAAGAGGCAGCAAGAGGTCACCTGTGCTCGTGGGCCTTGGGCGTGGGTGAGCTTTATCAGGATGCTACAGGAGGCAACAAACACAGGCAAGCAATAAGGCTTAAAGATGTCTAACATTAAATCAAACGTCAATTGGAGTTTGTTTCTTTCATACGGTTATCATGACCCCAAAGAGAAGGAAATTAAACAACAAACGTAAATGATTCTTGGATTGAAGATGCAATCACAGGGAAAATGAGTAAATATTTTGAACTGAATGATAATGAAAATACAACATATTACTCAGGCAGTGCTTATAGGAAAACTTTTACCTTATCAGAAAAAGAAAGATTTGAAATCAATGACCTAAGCTTCCACTTTAAGAAACTGGAACGAGAAGCGCAAAGCAAGCCCATGACCATAAAAGAAAAGAAATAATAAAGATAAGAGCAGAAATTAACAAATGAGAAAAGAGATAGATAATGGAAAAATTAACAAAGTAAAAAGTGCTTCTTGGAAAGGATAAATAAAACTGAGAAGCCCTTAGCTAAACTGATCCAGGAATAAAGAACACAAATCACCAACACCAGGAATGAAAAGGTGTTATCACCACAGATCTAAAGACGTTAAAAGGATAATAATATTTTGAATAATTTTATGCCAATAAATTTGACAACCAAGATGAAATGAGGAAAAACCTTGAAAAATACTCTTTATAATAATAATTGATACCCCAAAAGGCAAGTATTCACAACACATATATCAGACAAAGGACTTGAATCCAGAATATGTCTATAGATATCTTACAACTTATTAGTAAGAAGACAAACTATCCAATTTAAAAATGGGCAAAGGATTTGAAGGGATCTTTACAAAATTAGATAATTAGTCAATAAGCACATGAAAAGATATACAAAAAGTTAGCCATCAGGGAAATGCAAACTAAAACTACAATAATTTACAACTACACACTCAGTAGAATGATTAAAAATTTTTAAAGTGACTATTCTAAGTGTTGGAGAAGTTGTGGAGAAACTGGAACTCATATATTGTGGGTGACAAGGTAGAATGGTATAACCATTTTGGAAAACAGTTTGGCAATTCCTTATGAAGTTAAACATACACTTACCACATGAACCAGCAGTTCTACACCTGTTTACCGAAGAGAAGACTTATACATGAATATTGATAGCAGTTTTATTCATAATAAAGCCAGATATTTGCCCCAGACAAGGAGAATTCCTGTCTCATGCTCCTCTCCTCCAAAAATGTAAGAAGCTACTGAAACATGCTGCCTGCTCTCAAACCAGAGGCATCCAAAATCACCACAGCCAGATTTTGCATTTAACAGCCACCCTAAATCCCAGGAACCTGCTCTCACTAATCTCTAGGCAACAGGACTCAGCTTCTGTCTTCCAAACCTGATTACTTACCTAAGTTCCTATAGCCAATGTGAATCTCTTTCCCTGCACTTTCAAAGAAGCTTCAGCAAAGCCCCAACACCAAGAAGACCATTATAGCAGGATTTCCTTCACCAGATAACTCAGCACCACAAATGCCAACTCAAGAGCCCATGTGGCTATTCTAACCAGTAGTAAATGGGAAATGCCTGCAAGAGTCTGGAGATGGGCCCAAATTACCCTGTTAGTCAAAGCAGTTGGGAGGAGCATCTAATGATTGCTTTGTAGTAACTCAGGAGGAATCAGTTTGAATCAAGAACTCACCCAAGATGGCGATCCAAGAAATACTTGAGAAACTGTGGTGGAAACCTCTGTGAATTTGTTGGAGAGTCATGCTCAGGACTTTCAACTGTTCATCCCCAGGTCCATTCTTGGTACTAGACTGGCACCCCATGTGTTCTCTTCTTGCAGCAGTTCCTGAGTCATCCACTAGCTTCCTCACCTCCTGCTGCTGTCAATAACTAGAGTGGTCATAAAGTTTATCATCCAAACTGGGACACCTGAGAATGTAAAGTGCATGTTATTAATTATTACAGTTTGATAACAGGTTTAAACTGGGACTATCCCAGGAAAACCAGGACATACAGTCACTCTAATGATGACTCCTCTGCCCCAAGGAGTTCTCTCTCAAAATTAACTGGAGAGTCACAGTCACCACACCATTCTCTTTGCTGCCCCCACAAAAATGCAAGCAGACTTTTCATTTTAAAGGTTTTATTTCTAGTCATTAGAGGTAAATTGACAATGATAACTAATAAGAGAAAATTAAAAGAATATAAAGTACCTAATTTATGGTCCCTAAATAGCCAAATACACTGAGATGGCAACTAAAATTTCATGGACTTTAGTTTTAGATTTTATTTCCTTTTCTTTATGTAAATGACCACCTATTATTGCAGACACATCACATGTGTATTGTGAAAAATAAGAAAATGTTGACAAACCAAAACTACAAAATAAAACACCTTCACCTAGAAATTACTACTACTGAGTGATGTTAGCAAAAATAGTGGGCTAAGAACCTCAAAATTCTCTCCTCCACAAAAACAATGAAAAACTAGCAAAAATAATCAGAATCAACTTTTTCAGAACTCTGGAAAATAAACAAAGGGTTACAGTAATCCAAAAAGTATTTATTAAAAAAAAAGCTGAATCTCAGTAAGAACTGAGATTTGTATGATAATTTGTATAATAATTTAATTTGCCATATTCCCATGTACTTCTTTCCAGCTCCATAGTTGTCTTGGAAACCAATAGCCCACAATTACAGTGAAAACCAGCAGCCTGGCAGTTATCAGAGGGGCAGAATGGAGTTGGAGCTCCTTCAAAGCTCATTCATAAAGAACTGTCATTATTTGACCTATCTGGTGGTTCCTGGGAGATCCCACTTGCAAGGTTGTCTTTATTTGACTGACTCGGGGTTCATCCAATGCAAAAAACCTTTTCCCCAAGACAGTTGTCAAAAACAATTAGAGGTAATTGTTTAACTTCACAGCTGCCTCACTCATTGGATAATGGTTGGGGCAAATAATAGACTAACTGAAAAACGTAAAAGGAAAATTTGACAATGAAACCACAGGGACTGTAAAAATATCTGCACATTCCTGGGAACCTAGAAGGCCACATGCATATATGGAGCTGTGCTCATGCTTAGGGCTGTACACATAATCAGCAAAGACCTTAAGAGCTCATTTTTACTTGAGACCTTGAGTCTCTGTGCAAGCAGGAAGTAAAGGCAAAGGAAGAATTTTCAACTGCCTAGCTGAGTGTTGAAGGCATGTCCCAACATATACACTGAGCTCCTCTGCAAAGACTGGAAGACTTATTGGTTCCTAGAAATTTCTGCCCTATTATTAGCTGACCACTAAGCTAAGAAATCAGAGATTTCAATATACAGCAAAGAATACAGACTTTACAGAATTTGTTAAGAAAAGTCACTAAACAAGCAATAACAAACAGGAACAGCAATGACAAACCTTGGGGAGGGGAGAGAATCTGATTTACAGATTACATTCCAGATTGCCAATCTGAATTCCAGATTACCATATTATATTATTTAAAATGTCCAGTTTCAGTAAAAAATTTTGAGAAATGAAAATAAATACGAACATATGGTCAATACATAGGGGGAAAAAGCAATCAATAGAAACTCCCTGAGAAAGCCCAGCTGTTGGACTGAAAGGACAAAGATTTAAATCAGCTATTATAAATGTTTTAAAAAAATGAACTGAAACCATGTCTAAAAAACTAATGGAGAGACTTCCGGGAAGATGGCGGAAGAGTAAGACGCGGAGGTCACCTTCCTCTCCACAGATACACCAGAAATACATCTACGCGTGGAACAACTCCTACGGAGCACCTACTGAACGCTGGCAGAAGACCTCAGACCTCCCAAAAGGCAAGGAACCCCCCACGTACCTGGTTAGGGCAAAAGAAAAAACTAAACAGAGACAAAAGGATAGGGATGGGTCCTGCACCAGCGGAAGAGAGCTGTGAAGGAGGAAAAGTGTCCACACACTAGGAAGCCCCTTCGCGGGTGGAGACTTCGGGAGGCGGAGTGGGGGAGCTTGGGAGCCGCGGAGGAGAGCACAGCAACAGGGGTGCGGAGGGCAAAGCGGACAGATTCCAGCGCAGAGGATCGGGCCGACCGGTACTCACCAGCCGAGAGGCTTGTCTGCTCGCCCGCCGGGGCGGGCGGGACTGGGAGCTGAGGCTCCGGCTTTTGTCGGAGCGCCTGGAGAGGACTGGGGTTGGCGGCGTGAACACAGCCTGCAGGGCGTTGGTGCGCCGCGGCTGGCCGGGAGAGAGTCCGGGGAGGGGTCTGGACCTGCCGAAGAGGCAAGAGACATTTACGTCCCTCTTTGTTTCCTGGTGCACGAGGAGAGGGGATTAAGAACGCTGCTTGAGAGAGCTCCAGGGACGGGCACGAGCCGCGGCTAAGAGTGCGGAGCCCAGAGACGGACATGGGACGCTAAGGCCGCTGCTGCCGCCGCCAGGAGGCCTGTGTGCGAACACAGGTCACTAGCCACACGCCCTTCCGGGGAGCCTGTGCAGCCCGCCACTGCCAGGGTCCCGGGATCCAGGGACGGCTCCCCCGGGAGAGCGCACGGCGCGCCTCAGGCTGCAGCGTCACGCCGGCCTCTGCCGCTGCAGGCCCGCCCCGCACTCCGTGACCCTCCCTACCCCCCGGCCTGGGTGAGCCAGAGCCTCCGAATCAGCGGCTCCTTTAACCCCGTCCTGTCTGAGCAAAGAACAGACGCCCTCCGGCGACCTACACGCACAGGCGGGGCCAAATCCAAAGCTGAGCCCCTGGGAACTGTGAGAACAAAGAAGAGAAAGGGAAATCTCTCCCAGCAGCCTCAGAAGCAGCGGATTAAAGCTCTACAATCAACTTGATATACCCTGCATCTGTGGAATACCTGAATAGACAACGAATCATCCCAAATTAAGGAGCCCTGTGGATGAAAGGCTCTTGGTGCTGCAGCCAGGAGTCAGTGCTGTGCCTCTGAGGTGGGAGAGCCAACTTCAGGACACTGGTCCACAAGAGGCCTCCCAGCTGCACATAATATCAAACAGCAAAAATCTCCGAGAGATCTCCATCTCAACGCCAGCACCCAGCTTCACTCAACGACCAGCAAGCTACAGTGCTGGACATCCTATGCCAAACAACTAGCAAGACAGGAACACAACCCCACCCATTAGCAGAGAGGCTGCCCAAAATCATAATAAGTCTACAGACACCCCAAAACACACCACCAGACGTGGACCTGCCCACCAGAAAGACAAGATCCAGCCTCATCCACCAGAACACAGGCACTAGTACCCTCCACCAGGAAGCCTACACAACACACTGAACCAACCTTAGCCACTGGGGACAGACACAAAAAACAACAGGAACTACGAACCTTCAGCCTGCAAAAAAAAAAAAGAAGACCCCAAACACAGTAAGATAAGCAAAATGAAAAGACAGAAAAACACACAGCAGATGAAGGAGCAAGATAAAAACCCACCAGACCTAACAAATGAAGAGGAAATAGGCAGTCTACCTGAAAAAGAATTCAGAATAATGATAGTAAGGTTGATCCGAAATCTTGGAGATAGAATGGACGATAGAATGGACAAATTGCAAGAATCAGTTAACAAGGACCTAGAAGAACTAAAGATGAAACAAGCAACGATGAACAACACAATAAATGAAATTAAAAGTACTCTAGATGGGATCAATAGCAGAATAACTGAGGCAGAAGAACGGATAAGTGACCTGGAAGATAAAATAGTGGAAATAACTACTGCAGAGCAGAATAAAGAAAAAAGAATGAAAAGAACTGAGGACAGTCTCAGAGACCTCTGGGACAACATTAAACGCACCAACATTCGAATTATAGGGGTTCCAGAAGAAGAAGAGAAAAAGAAAGGGACTGAGAAAATATTTGAAGAGATTATAGTTGAAAACTTCCCTAATATGGGAAAGGAAATAGTTAATCAAGTCCAGGAAGCACAGAGAGTCCCATACAGGATAAATCCAAGGAGAAATACACCAAGACACATATTAATCAAACTGTCAAAAATTAAATACAAAGAAAACATATTAAAAGCAGCAAGGGAAAAACAACAAATAACACACAAGGGAATCCCCATAAGGTTAACAGCTGATCTTTCAGCAGAAACTCTGCAAGCCAGAAGGGAGTGGCAGGACATATTGAAAGTGTTGAAGGAGAAGAACCTGCAACCAAGATTACTCTACCCAGCAAGGATCTCATTCAGATTTGATGGAGAAATTAAAACCTTTACAGACAAGCAAAAGCTGAGAGAGTTCAGCACCACCAAACCAGCTCTACAACAACTGCTAAAGGAACTTCTCTAGGCAAGAAACACAAAAGAAGGAAAGGACCTACAATAACGAACCCAAAACAATTAAGAAAATGGGAATAGGAACACACATATCGATAATTACCTTAAATGTAAATGGACTAAATGCTCCCACCAAAAGACACAGATTGCCTGAATGGATACAAAAACAAGACCCATATATTTGCTGTCTACAAGAGACCCACTTCAGACCTAGAGACACATACAGACTGAAAGTAAGGGGATGGAAAAAGGTATTTCATGCAAATGGAAACCAAAAGAAAGCTGGAGTAGCAATTCTCATATCAGACAAAATAGACTTTAAAACAAAGACTATTAGAAGAGACAAAGAAGGACACTACATGATGATCAAGGGATCGATCCAAGAGGAAGATATAACAATTGTAAATATTTATGCACCCAACATAGGTGCACCTCAATACATAAGGCAAATACTGACAACCATAAAAGGGGAAATCGACAGTAACACATTCATAGTAGGGGACTTTAACACCCCACTTTCACCAATGGACAGATCATCCAAAATGAAAATAAATAAGGAAACACAAGCTTTAAATGATACATTAAATGAGATGGAGTTAATTGATATTTATAGGACATTCCATCCAAAAACAACAGAATACACATTTTTCTCAAGTGCTCATGGAACATTCTCCAGGATAGATCATATCTTGGGTCACAAATCAAGCCTTGGTAAATTTAAGAAAATTGAAATTGTATCAAGTATCTTTTCTGACCACAATGCCATGAGACTAGATATCAATTACAGTAAAAGATCTGTAAAAAATACAAACACATGGAGGCTAAACAATACACTACTTAATAATGAAGTGATCACTGAAGAAATCAAAGAGGAAATCAAAAAATACCTAGAGACAAATGACAATGGAGACACAACGACCCAAAACCTGTGGGATGCAGCAAAAGCAGTTCTAAGGGGGAAGTTTATAGCAATACAAGCCCACCTTAAGAAGCAGGAAACATCTCGAATAAACAACCTAACCTTGCACCTCAAGCAATTAGAGAAAGAAGAACAAAAAAACCCCAAAGCTAGAAGAAGGAAAGAAATCATAAAAATCAGATCAGAAATAAATGAAAAAGAAATGAAGGAAACAATAGCAAAGATCAATAAAACTAAAAGCTGGTTCTTTGAGAAGATAAACAAAATAGATAAACCACTAGCCAGACTCATCAAGAAAAAAAGGGAGAAGACTCAAATCAATAGAATTAGAAATGAAAAAGGAGAGGTAACAACTGACACTGCAGAAATAAAAGAGACCATGAGAGATTACTACAAGCAACTCTATGCCAATAAAATGGACAATCTGGAAGAAATGGACAAATTCTTAGAAATGCACAACCTGCCAAGACTGAATGAGGAAGAAATAGAAAATATGAACAGACCAATCACAAGCACTGAAATTGAAACTGTGATTAAAAATCTTCCAACAAACAAAAGCCCAGGACCAGATGGCTTCACAGGCGAATTCTATCAAACATTTAGAGAAGAGCTAACACCTATCCTTCTCAAACTCTTCCAAAATATAGCAGAGGGAGGAAAACTCCCAAACTCCTTCTACGAGGCCACCATCACCTTGATACCAAAACCAGACAAGGATGTCACAAAGAAAGAAAACTACAGGCCAATATCACTGATGAACATAGATGCAAAAATCCTCAACAAAATACTAGCAAACAGAATCCAACAGCACATTAAAAGGATCATACACCATGATCAAGTGGGGTTTATTCCAGGAATGCAAGGATTCTTCAATATACGCAAATCTATCAATGTGCTAAACCATATTAACAAACTGAAGGAGAAAAACCATATGATCATCTCAATAGATGCAGAGAAAGCTTTTGACAAAATTCAACACCCATTTATGATAAAAACCCTGCAGAAAGTAGGCATAGAGGGAACTTTCCTCAACATAATAAAGGCCATATATGACAAGCCCACAGCAAACATCATCCTCAATGGTGAAAAACTGAAAGCATTTCCACTAAGATCAGGAACAAGACAAGGTTGCCCACTCTCACCACTCTTACTCAACATAGTTTTGGAAGTTTTAGCCACAGCAATCAGAGAAGAAAAAGAAATAAAAGGAATCCAAATCGGAAAAGAAGAAGTGAAGCTGTC
This sequence comes from Stenella coeruleoalba, assembly GCF_951394435.1. Taxonomy (NCBI): domain Eukaryota; kingdom Metazoa; phylum Chordata; class Mammalia; order Artiodactyla; family Delphinidae; genus Stenella; species Stenella coeruleoalba. Next base: position 83,338,635 of record NC_137155.1, on the reverse strand, counting down.
ACTGTTTGCAGATGACATGATCCTATACATAGAGAACCCTAAAGATGCTACCAGAAAACTACTAGAGCTAATCAATGAATTTGGTAAAGTGGCAGGATACAAAATTAATGCACAGAAATCTCTGGCATTCCTATATACTAATGATGAAAAATCTGAAAGTGAAATCAAGAAAACACTCGCATTTACCATTGCAACAAAAAGAATAAAATATCTAGGAATAAACCTACCTAAGGAGACAAAAGATCTGTATGCAGAAAATTATAAGACACTGATGAAAGAAATTAAAGATGATACAAATAGATGGAGAGATATACCATGTTCTTGGATTGGAAGAATCAACATTGTGAAAATGACTCTACTACCGAAAGCAATCTATAGATTCAATGCAATCCCTATCAAACTACCACTGGCATTTTTCACAGAACTAGAACAAAAAATTTTGCAATTTGTATGGAAACACAAAAGACCCCGAATAGCCAAAGCAATCTTGAGAACGAAAGAAGGAACTGGAGGAATCAGGCTCCCAGACTTCAGACTATACTACAAAGCTACAGTTATCAAGACGGTATGGTACTGGCACAAAAACAGAAAGATAGATCAATGGAACAGGATAGAAAGCCCAGAGATAAACCCACGCACATATGGTCACCTTATCTTTGACAAAGGAGGCAGAAATGTACAGTGGAGAAAGGACAGCCTATTCAATAAGTGGTGCTGGGAAAACTGGACAGCTACATTTAAAAGTATGAAATTAGATCACTCCCTAACACCATACACAAAAATAAGCTCAAAATGGATTAAAGACATAAATGTAAGGACAGAAACTATCAAACTCTTAGAGGAAAACATAGGCAGAACACTCTATGACATAAATCACAGCAAGGTCCTTTTTGACCCACCTCCTAGAGAAATGGAAATAAAAACAAGAGTAAACAAATGGGACCTAATGAAACTTCAAAGCTTTTGCGCAGCAAAGGAAACCATAAAGAAGACCAAAAGACAACCCTCAGAATGGGAGAAAATATTTGCAAATGAAGCAACTGACAAAGGATTGATCTCCAAAATTTATAAGCAGCTCATGCAGCTTAATAACAAAAAAACAAACAACCCAATCCAAAAATGGGCAGAAGACCTACATAGACATTTCTCCAAAGAAGATATACAGAGTGCCAACAAACACATGAAAGAATGCTCAACATCACTAATCATGAGAGAAATGCAAATCAAAACTACAATGAGATATCATCTCACACCAGTCAGAATGGCCATCATCAAAAAATCTAGAAACAATAAATGCTGGAGAGGGTGTGGAGAAAAGGGAACCCTCTTACACTGTTGGTGGGAATGTAAATTGATACAGCCACTGTGGAGAACAGTATGGAGGTTCCTTAAAAAGCTACAAATAGAACTACCATATGACCCAGCAATCCCACTACTGGGCATATACCCTGAGAAAACCATAATTCAAAAAGAGTCATGTACCAAAATGTTCATTGCAGCTCTATTTACAATAGCCCAGAGATGGAAACAACCTAAGTGTCCATCATTGGATGAATGGATAAAGAAGATGTGGCACATATATACAATGGAATATTACTCAGCCATAAAAAGAGACGAAATTGAGCTATTTGTAATGAGGTGGATAGACCTAGAGTCTGTCATACAGAGTGAAGTAAGTCAGAAAGAGAGAGACAAATACCGTATGCTAACACATATATATGGAATCTAAGAAAAAAAAATGTCATGAAAAACCTAGGGGTGAAACAGGAATAAAGACACAGACTTACTAGAGAATGGACTTGAGGCTATGGGGAGGGGGAAGGGTAAACGGTGACAAAGCGATAAAGAGGCATGGACATATATACACTACCAAACGTAAGGTAGATAGCTAGTGGGAAGCAGCCGCATAGCACAGGGAGATCAGCTCGGTGCTTTGTGACCGCCTGGAGGGGTGGGATAAGGAGGGTGGGAGGGAGGGAGACGCAAGCGGGAAGAGATATGGGAACATATGTATATATATAACTGATTCATTTTGTTGTGAAGCTGAAACTAACATACCATTGTAAAGCAATTATACTCCAATAAAGATGTTAAAAAAAAAAATAAAAGCCAAAAAATTAAAGTTTTAAAAAAAAAAAATTAAATTACATATTTAAAAAAAAAAAAAACTAATGGAAAGTATGAGAACAATATCTCATAAAATAAAAATATCAATAAAGAGGTAGACATTATATTTGACAAAAAGACCCAAATGAAAATTCTGTGGTTGAAATGTACTATGACGGAAATGAAAAATTCACTAGAAGGGCTCTAGAACAGATTTGAGCAGGCAGATGAAAAAATTTTCAAACTTGAAAATAGTTCAGTTGAGCTTATCCAGTCTGAGGAATAGAAAGAAAAAAGAATGAAGAAATATGAAAAGAATCTTAGAGATCTCTGGGACACCATCAGCAATTCAACAAAAGTTGGAAACTTCAATAACCCACTTTCAATAATGGGTAAAATAATAAGACAGATTAGTACCGAAACAGAAGACTTAACACTATAAACCAACTAGATCTAATAGACATTTATAGAACACTCCACTCAACAACAGTAGAATACACATCATTCTTAAATGCACATGGAACATTCTCCAGCATAGACCATATGTTAGAACATAAAACAAGTCTTACTAAATTTAAAAGGATAGAAATCATACAAGGTATTTTCCCTGACCAAAAGAGACTAAAATTAGAAATCACTAATGGAAGGAAATTTGGGGAATTCACAAATACTTGGAAATTAAACAACACACCCCTAAGTAACCACCAGGTCAAGGAAGTATCACAAGGGAAATTAGAAAATACAACTGACCCTTGAACAACACAAGGGCTAGGGGCACTGATCCTCCATGCAGTCAAAACTCCATGTGTAACTTTACAGTCAGCCCTCCATATCCTCAGTTCTGCATCCATATGTTCAACAAACTGCAGATTGTAGAGTACTATACTACATATTTATTGAAAAAAATCCATATATAAGTGGACCTGTGCAGTTTAAACCTGTGTTGTTCAGAGTTAACTGCACTTTGATATAAATGAAAATGAAAGCACAACACACCAAACCTTTTGCAATGCAGTGAAAGCAGTGCTTATATGCAAATGTATAGTTCTGAATTGTTATATTTAAAAAGAAGAAAGTTTTCATGTCAACAACCTAACCTCCCATATTAAGAAACTAGCAGAGGAGAGCAATCTAAACCCACAGCAAACAGAAAGATAGAAATAATAGAGATTAGACCTGAAATAAATGAAATAGAGAATAGAAAAACAATAGAGATAATCAATAAAACTAAAAATTGGTTTTTTGAAAAGATCAACAAAATTGAAAAAATATTAGCTAGATTGACCAAGTAAACAAAGATAGAACACTCAAATTACTAAAATCAAGAATGAAAGACTGACAATATAGTGACCTCATAGAAATAAAAATGATTATAAAAAATTCTATGAATAATTGTATGCCAACAAATTAGGTAAGCCTAGATAAGATGCACAAATTCCTAGAGAGATACAAACTATCAAAACTGACTCAAGAATAAATACAAATTTTGAATAGACCTATAACAAGGAAAGAGATTGAATTAATAATCAAAAACTTCCTACAAAGAAAAGCCCAGAACCACATGGCTTCACCAGTGAATTCTACCCAATGCTTAAAGAGGAATTAACACCATTTCTTCACAAATTGTTGTAAAAAATACAAGAGGAAGGCACACTTCCCAACTCATTCTATGAGGCCATTATTACTCTAATACCAAAACCAGACAAAGATATTACAAAAAAAGAAGACTATTCAGACTATATTACAAAGCTACAGTAATCAAGACAGTATGGTACTGGCACAAAAACAGAAATATAGATCAATGAAACAGGATAGAAAGCCCAGAGATAAACCCATGCATATATTGTCACCTTATCTTTGATAAAGGAGGAAAGAATGTACAATGGAGAGAAGACAGCCTCTTCAATAAGTGGTGCTGGGAAAACTGGACAGCTACATGTAAAAGAATGAAATTAGAACACTTCTTAACACCATACACAAAAATAAACTCAAAATGGATTAAAGAACTAAATGTAAGGTCAGACACTATCAAACTCTTAGAGGAAAACATAGGAAGAACACTCTATGACGTAAATCACAGCAAGGTTCTTTTTGACTTGCCTCTTAGAGAAATGAAAATAAAAACAAAAATAAACAAATGAGACCTAATGAAACTTCAAAGCTTTTGCACAGCAAAGGAAACCATAAACAAGAAGAAAAGACAACCCTCAGAAAGGGAGAAAATATTTACAAATGAAGCAACTGACAAAGGATTAATCTCCAAAATATACAAGCAGCTCATGCAGCTCAATATCAAAAAAACAAACAACCCAATCCAAAAATGGGCAGAAGAGCTAAATAGACATTTCTCCAAAGAATATATACAGATTGCCAACAAACACATGAAAGGATGCTCAACATCACTAATCATTAGGCAAATGCAAATCAAAACTACAATGAGGTATCACCTCACACCAGTCAGAATGGCCATCATCAAAAAATCTACAAACAGTAAATGCTGTAGAGGGTGTGGAGAAAAGGGAACCCTCTTGCACTGTTGGTGGGAATGTAAATTGATACAGCCACTATGGAGAATAGTATGGAGGTTCCTTAAAAAACTAAAAATATAACTACCATATGACCCAGCAATCCCACTACTGGGCATATACCCTGAGAAAACCACAATTGAAAGAGAGTCATGTACCACAATGTTCACTGCAGCACTATTTACAATAGCTAGGACATAGAAGCAACCTAAATGTCCATCGACAGATGAATGGATAAAGAAGATGTGGCACATATATACAATGGAATATTACTCAGCCATAAAAAGGAAACAAAATTGAGTTATTTGTAGTGAGGTGGATGGACCTAGAGTCTGTCGTACAGAGTGAAGTAAGTAAGTCAGAAAGAGAAAAACAAATACCGTATGCTAACACACATATATGGAATATTTAAAAAGATGGTTCTGATGAACCTAGGGGCAGGACAGGAAAAAAGACGTAGACCTAGAGAATGGACTGGAGGACACGGGGAGTGGGGAGGGTAAGCTGGGAATGAAGTGAGAGAGTAGCATTGACATATATACACTACCAAATGTAAAATAGTTAGCTAGTGGGAAGAAGCCACATAGCACAGGGAGATCAGCTCAGTGCTTTGTGACCACCTAGAGGCCACCTAGAGGGGTGGGATAGGGAGGGTGGGAGGGAGATGCAAGAGAGAGGGGATATGGGGATACAGGTATATGTATAGCTGATTCACTTTGTTATACAACAGAAACTAACACAATATGGTAAAGCAATTATACTCCAATAAAGATGTTAAAAAATAAAGAAAAGGAAACTAAAGATCAATATCCCTTAAGAACTTAGACACAAAAGTTCTCAATAAATACCAGAACACTGAATTTTGTAAGATGTAAGAAAGCTTATACACTATGACAGAATATAAGTTTGGTTCAACATATGAAAATAAATGTAATATGTTATATTAATAGAATGAAGCACAATACCATATGATCATCCCAATAGACGCCAAAACAAGCATTTGACAAATGTCAACACCCTTTCATGATTAAAAAAACCCCAAAAAGTATAAATTGAACTCCCTCAATCTGATAAAGGGCATGTACAAAAACCCCACAACAGATATCATACTTAATGGTGAAAGACTGAAAGCTTTTCTCCCTAAGATCAGGAACAAGACAAGTGTGTCTGCTCTTGACACTTCTAATCAACATGGTACTGGAGGTTCTAGCCAGGACAATGAAGCAAAAACAAAAACAAAAACAAAACAAAACAAACTTTGTGCTTCAAAGCATGCCATTAAGAAAGTTAAAAAAACAACCCACAGAATGGAAGAAAACCTTACCCATCATATGTATGATAAGGGTCTGGTATCCAGGATATTTATCCAGTAAAAGAACTCTTACAGCTCATCAATAAAAATACAAATAAACTAATTTTTAAATTGCCAAAAGAACATGAATAGACATTTCTACAAAGAAGATACACAAATGGCCAATAAACACATGAAAATATGCTCAACATCATTGGCCATCAGGGAAATGAAAATCAAATGACATACCACTTCATACACAGCAATGTGGCTCTGATAAAAAAAATATGGACAATAACAGGTATTGGCAAGGATATGGAGAAATTGGAACCCTCACACACTGCTGGTGGGACTGTAAAATGGTACAGCCTCTTTAGAAAACAGTTTGGCATTTCCTCAAAAAGTTAAAGTTACCATATGACCAACAATTCTCCTCCTAGGTATATATCCAAAAGAACTGAAAACATATGTTTACACAAAAACTTGTACACAAATGTTCATATCAGCATTATTCATAATAACCAAAAGGTTAAAACAACCCAAGTGTCCATCAACTGATGAATGGATAAACACAATGTGGTATATCCATACAGTGGAATATTTTTTCATCCATAAAAAGGAATGAAGTACTAATACATGCTACAATATGGATGAGCTTTAAAAACATTATGCTAAGTGAATGAAGCCATACACAAAAGGCTACATATTATATGATTCCGTGTATATGCAATATTCATAATAAGTAAATTCATAGAGACAGAAAGTAGGTTATTGTTTGCCAGAGGTGAAGAAAGGGGGATATATGGAGAGATTACTAATGGGTATGGGGCTTCTTTTGGGAGTAATGAAAATGTTTTGGAACTATATAGTGATGATAGTGGCACAAGCATTTGTGGCACAAGATTTTACTAAATCTTCTGAATTGTATACTCTAAAAGGATGAATTTTATGGTATATGAATTATATCTCAATAAAAAAGAGATATGCTACTGCTAATACCCACATTAGTATCTTTTCGAATCTTTCTCTATGCTTACATGTGATATGTATTGTTTTAACCAAAATGACATATTAGTAGATATACTCTTTGAAACCTTCTTTTTCAGTCACCTTGCACTTTCTGTAAGTTTCATTTCATCTACTACCCAATCCGTATTCCAATTTCCCCATTTGTTTAAAAAATGTTCTTTACCGTTGGTTTGCCCAAATCATTAACCAATCCAGGACCATATATTACATCTTGTTTGATGTCCCTTAAGTCTCTTTGAACATAGCACAGCTCCTTTTCCATGACACTGACTGTTTAAGAGGCCAGGGCAGTTGTCTTGCAGAATATCCTACTGTCAGGCTTTGTCTGGTTGCTTCCTCATGGTATTTTTCAACTTGTTCCTCCATCTCCTGTTTTTCACATAAAATAAAACTTGTATCTAAACTATTTATTCAAGTTAAATATATTTGGATAGAACGTATCATAGGTTATATTGTATACTCTGTATGGAGTCACATCATAGGACACATAACATCTGGTTGACTGTCTATTAGGAACACTGAGACTGATCTCAGGATATAAGAGTGATGACAGTCTGACCCCTTTGCCATACAGTTTTTCCACCTTGCTGTCTGTGGTGTGTTGCTTTGGTGCTATACAAGTATCAGCTCCCCAAACCCATTCACCAAACAGTCTTTTAAAACTAACTGAAGTACCTTGCCTGAATCAATATTTTCATTAGAGTTTCCCAACTATTGCTTTCCTTATTGTATAATTCCTTCTACATTTATTTGCTGGCATTCTTCTGGTAGCACTTTCCCTCATCGGCTAGGGCTACTTGCTTACCTTGAAATACAGTTCCAACTGGAAAGGGAGGATAAATGCTTAATTCCTCCTATTTAATTACAAAATTTTAGGGTTTTTTTTTTCCTTAGTGTTCACCAACCCCACCTTCCTTTCCTCTACTTTCTATAGAGCTTTCCTTCTGCCTGAATATGTATTCAAGGCCTCTCTGCAGCCCAGCATTGACCCATTTGGCATTTCCTCTCAGCAAGCAGCTCCATTAACTTAGCCCATAACTTTTCCTAGAACTCAAAAAACCCCACAGAATACCCATAGGACTACCAAATTCATTAGTTGAGGCCCTAGACCTACAGAACTTGTCCAAGCATCCATTTCAACAAGACTAACTCAACCAGGTTGTCTCCTTTTCCATCTTCAATGCTAATTGTGCCTGAGTCCTTGACAGGGTAAGCCCTGGCCAGACTCATATCAACTCTAACTATGTTCTCTGAAAGTATTTTGCCTAATCTCTGGCCTTTGGAAACGATTACTAAGATAAATAAACACATTGGCAAGGAATCATGGTATGGGAAGATGAGAACTGTATCATCAGCAGAGGTCAGATTTTTTTTTTTTTTTTTTTTTTTTTTGCAGTACGCGGGCCTCTCACTGTTGTGGCCTCTCCCGTTGCGGAGCACAGGCTCCGGACACGCAGGCTCAGCAGCCATGGCTCACGGGCCTAGCCGCTCCGTGGCACGTGGGATCTTCCCGTACCGGGGCACGAACCCGTGTCCCCTGCATCGGCAGGCAGACTCTCAACCACTGCGCCACCAGGGAAGCCCAGAGGCCAGATTTTTGAAGAGGAGAGAAAGTCCTGACAATAGACCCTGAGCATCAGCATGGACTGTAAGTCCAAAAGCACTTTTCTTCTATGAGGAAGGAGTAAGTCTGAAGCAAGATGGGCTCAAGCCTGGAGGAGCTATGGCTGACTTGTGATACTTTGTCCTCAGCTCATGCTGAGTGAGGGTGCAAACAAAGGGGAACAGGACCTTGCTGGCAGTCTCAGCAAGAGCTGGGAGAATGAGCACCTCTGCAGCCCCCGGGGGCTATGAATTGACTGATCTATAAACCAGAAGACCAATGCGTTCATATACAAAGAGGATGCTCCTTGCCAAAGAGACCAGATGTTCATGCTGAGTGGTCATTGCATTCTCTCCTGTTGGAAAATCTATATGGAAAGCCAAATTATAATCAAGAGGTTGTTTGTGAGCATGAAATCAGAACAAAAGCAGGGAATTGGATGAGCTCTGTGGCATCAATAGGGATATAGGGTGGACTGCATATTTCTGTCAAATGGTCAAAAAACAACTCTTTCCCTTGACAGAGCTGGAGACATAATGACAAATGTTTGTTCCTTGGCTCTACGTTTCAGCACTCCCTACAGACCACCCCCCTTCTGCTCACATATTCTTTCTTCAGCTGTTAAGGCCATTGATTAGGTTACAGCTTTGCTCCACATTCCATCATGCCTTGATTAAATTTCCAGGCACTGCTACATCCTGTTTCTTAAGATGACATTTGCAGACATTTATTCACATTCATTGTGTGTGGATTTCACTAGTTTAACAATCAAAGGCTGATATTATTTACCAGTTTGGAGGACATTTTACAACTGTGCCCTATGTACTGATATACTAGACAGCAGAAAAAAAGGTTGAAAATGTTCAGTGTGATAAAGGGGGAGCCTTCCTATGGTTTGGTCTCCCATGTGTCTTCATGAGCACTGTCACAGAATTTCATTAATTTGACAAATATTTATTGTGTGCCTACCATCTGCCAGTACCATCCCAGGCACTAGGACTATAAAGAATGAGATATGCTATCCCTGCATTCAAGGAGCTGATAAGGTAGTGAAGGAGGCAGGCAAAGAAATCACCCATCACAGCACAGCATGGTAGACACAGGGTTCCATGGAACCATTTTGAAAAAGCACCTCCTGAAGTCTGGGATGAAGGTAGGAGTTAGTCAGGGAAGGCTGCCAGAAAGAGGTGATTTCCATCTTTATCCCAAAGGGATAATGAAGAGTGAAAAAAGGATTTTCCAAACAGAAAGAATAGCAAGCACAAAGACTCATGGCATACTTGAAGCCATTCTGTATGGTAAGAGATTGGGCTGAAATGGTAAACAAAGAACAGAATTTCAAAGGTCTTGTGTGTCACTCTAAAAGAGTGGATATATGTATATGTATAACTGGTTCACTTTGCTGTACAGCAGAAACTAACACAGCTTTGTAAATCAACTACAGTCCAATAAAAATTAATTTAAAAAAATTTTAAAAATAAAATAAAGAATATAGACTTGAACATAAGACTATGGGAAATCACTGAAGGGTTCTGAAGTCTACTTTGTCTAAAATTAACATAGCCAGTCCAGGTGTTGTTTTGTTTTTATTGTGGCAAAATATATACAAAGGAAAGCTTACCATTTTAGACATTTTAAAGTATGTGTATACCATATTTTGTTTACCCATTCATCAGTTGATGGGCACTTGGGTTGTTTCTACCTTTTGACTAGTGTGAATAATGCCATTATGAACATTGGTATACAAGTATCTGTTTGGGTTCCTGTTTTCAGTCCTTTTGGGTAAATACCCAGGAGTGGAATTGCTGAGTCTTATGGTAATTCTATGTCTAAGTTTTTGAAGAACCATCGACTATTTTTGCATAGCAGCTGAACCATTTTACCTTCCCACTTGCAATGCACAAGCATTCCAATCCACATCTTCACCAACACCTGTTTTCCATTTTAAAAAAAATAATAGCCATCCTGCTGGTTACGAAGTGGTACCTCATTGCAGTTTTGATTTGCTTTTCTCTAATAACTAATGACGTTGAACACCTTTTCATGTGCTTATTGGCTATTTGTATATCTTCTTTGCAGAAATGTCTATTCAAGCCTTTGCCCTTTTTTAATTGGGTTGTCTCTTTTGTTGTTGCTGTTGTTGAATTTTAGGAGTTCTTTATATACTCTGGATATTAACCCCTTATCAGAAGTATGATTTGCAAATATTTTCTTCCTTTCTCTTTATAGTAGTATCCTTCAAAGCACAAATGTTTTAATTTTGATGAAGATCAATTATTTTTTCTTTTGTTGCCTGAGCCCTTGGTGTCATATTTAAGAAAGCACTGCCAAGTCCAATGTTATAAAGATTTCCCCCTATGTTTTCCTCTAAGAGTTTTACAGTTTTAGTTCTTACATTTAGGCTTTTGATCCATTTTGAGATAATTTTTGTATATGGTGTAAGGTTCAACTTCATTATTTTGTATGTGAATATCCAGTTTTCCCAGCATCATTTAAAATTTTTTAAATTTTATATTGGAATATAGTTGATTTAAAAAGTTGTGTTAGTTTTAGGTGTACAGCAAAGTGATTCAGTTATACATATACATATATCTATTCTTGTTCAGAGTCTTTTCCCATATAGCTTATTACAGAGTATTGAGTAGAGTTCCCTGTGCTATACAGTAGGTCCTTGTTGATTATCTATTTTATATATAGTCATGTGTATAAATTAATCCCAACCTCCTAATTTATCCCTCCCCCCGCAGCACAATTTGTTGAACAGACTTTCCTTTCCCTAGTCCAGCTTTCCTTTGATTAGTGCTTACTTGGTATAGTTTCTTCTATCCATTTACTTTTAGCCAACAAGTATTTTGAATTTAAAGTATATTTCCTGTAGGTAACACATAGTTGATTTTCTTTATTTAATATGAAAATCTTTGTCTTTTAATTGGGATGTTTATAGAAGGGGTTGGCTATAAATGTTCTCTGTAAAGGGCCAGACAGTAAGTATTTCAGGTTTGCAAGTCATCCAGTCTCTGTTGTAAATGCTTGACTCTGCCATTGTAATGAGAAAGGAGCCATAGGTAATGCATAAATGGGTATGACTGTGGTCCAGTGAAACTTACTTTACAAAAACAGGCAGCAGGCTAAATTTGAGCTGAGGGTCATAGTTTACTGACTCCAGGTATAGACTGTTTATATTTGTTTTGACTATTGGTATGGTTGGATTTAAACCTAACATCTTACTATTCATATCCTATTTGTCCCATTTATTCTTTATTCTTTTTTTCTGGCTTCTTTGGAGTAGCAGTGTTTTTATTCATCCATTTTATCTCCATTATTGTCTTGTTATTCATGACTTTTTAAGTGGTTGCTGTAAGGTTTATAATATACATCCTAAGCTCATTATACTCTACCTTGAAATAACATACCAATTCATGTCTAGTTTAAGATCCTTGCAACAGTACACCTCAATTTCCTCTCCTAACCTTTGTGCTGTTACTGTCATATTTTTTTAAATAAATTTATTTATTTTATTTATTTATTTTTGGCTGCATTGGGTCTTTGTTGCTGTGTGCGGGCTTTCTCTAGTTGCGGAGAGCGGGGGCTACTCTTCATTGCATTGTGCGGGGTTCTCATTGCCGAGCAGGGGCTCTAGGCACGCAGGCTTCAGTAGTTGTGGGACTCGGGCTCAGTAGTTGTGGCTTGCGGGCTCTAGAGTGCAGGCTCAGTAGTTGTGGTGCACGGGCTTAGTTGCTCCATGGCATGTGGGATATTCCCGGACAAGGGCTCGAACCTGTGTCCTCTGCATTGGCAGGCAGGTTCTTAACCACTGCGCCACCAGGGAAGCCCTGTTGTTATATATTTTAATTCTACATGTTATAATTCCCATAAGCCATTGTTACCATTTTTACTTAGTTAATTTTCTTTTAAATAGATATTATATAAAATAATAAGTTATTATAAATATAAAAAGGAAAATGTCTTTTATATTTACCCTCATTTTATCCATTACTCTTCATTTGTGTATGTCCAAATTTCCACTAGTACACTCTCTGCCAAAGAACTTCCTTTAACATTTTGTGTAATATAGGTTTATTATCAATGAATTCGTTCAATTTTTGTCTGAAAAAGTCCATATCATTTTCATTTTTAGCAGATATTTACATTGAGTATAGAATTCTAGGTTGACTTTTTCCTTTCTGCACTTAAAAAATGTCCTCTCACTGTCTTCTATTTGAATAGTTGTTGACAAGAAGTTTGCTGTATTCTTATCTTTCTTCTGTATGTTATTTCTCTTTTTTCTCTGGCTGCCTTTGAGATTTTCTTTCAAAAAAGGGAAATCTTTAGTTTTCAGCAAATTGACTATTAGCATATAGGCATACTTCAGAGAAATTGTGGGTTCGATCCAGACCACCACAATAAAGTGAATATTGCAATACTGCTAGTCACACGAATTTTTTGGTTTCCCAGTGCATATAAAAGTTATGCTTTGGAAGATGACGGAAGAGTAAGACACGGAGATCACCTTCCTCCCCACAGATACATCAGAAATACATCTACATGTGGAACAACTCCTACAGAACACCCACTGAATGCTGGCAGAAGACCTCAGACCTCCCAAAAGGCAAGAAACTCCCCACGTACCTGGGTAGGGCAAAAGAAAAAAGAAAAACAGAGACAAAAGAATAGGGACGGGACCTGCACCTCTGGGAGGGAGCTGTGAAGGAGGAAAGGTTGCCACACACTAGAAGCCCCTTCGCGGGCGGATATGGGGGGTGGCGGAGGGGGGAAGCTTCGGAGCCGCGGAGGAGAGCACAGCAACAGGGGTGCAGGGGGCAAAGCGGAGAGATTCCCGCACAGAGGATCAGGGCCGACCGGCACTCACCAGCCTGAGAGGCTTGTCTGCTCACCCGCCGGGTCAGGCGGCGGCTGGGAGCTGAGGCTCGGGCTTCGGTCTGATCACAGGGAGAGGACTGGGGTTGGCGATGTGAACACAGCCTGAAGGGGCTAGTGCGCCACAGCTAGCCGGGAGGGAATCCGGGAAGAGTCTGGACCTGCCGAAGAGACAAGAGACCTTTTCTTCCCTCTTTGTTTCCTGGTGCGCGAGAAGAGGGGATTAAGAGCGCCGCCTAAAGGAGCTCCAGAGACGGGCGCGAGCCGCAGCTAAGCAGACCCCAGAGACGGGCATGAGACGCTAAGGCTGCTGCTGCCGCCACCACGAAGCCTGTGTGTGAGCACAGGTCACTATCCCCACCTCCCCTCCCGGGAGCCTGTGCAGCCCGCCACTGCCAGGGTCCCGCGATCCACAACTTCCCCGGGAGAACGCACGGCGTGCCTCAGGCTGGTGCAACGTCATACCGGCCTCTGCCGCCGCAGGCTCGACCTGCACTCCGTGCCCCACCCTCCCCGCCCTGGCCTGAGTGAGCCAGAGTCCCTGAATCAGCTGCTCCTTTAACCCCGTCCTGTCTGAGCGAAGAACAGACGCCCTCAGGCGACCTACACGCAGAGGCGGGGCCAAATCCAAAGCTGAACCCCGGGAGCCGTGGAACAAAGAAGAGAAAGAGAAATTTCTCTCAGCAGCCTCAGGAGCAGCGGATTAAATCTCCACAATCAACTTGATGTACCCTGCATCGGTGAAATACGTGAATAGACAACGAATCATCCCAAACTGAGGAGGTGGACTTTGAGAGCAAGATATATTATTTTTTCCCCTTTTCCTCTTTTTGTGAGTGTGTATGTGTATGCTTTTGTGTGAGATTTTGTCTGTACAGCTTTGCTTCCACCATCTGTCATAGGGTTCTGTCCGTCCGTTTTTTGTTTGTTTTTTAATTAAAATTTTTTTTCTTAATAATTATTATTATTTTAATAACTTTATTTTATCTTACTTTATTTTATTATATTTTATCCTCTTTCTTTCTTTCTTTCTTTCTACTTTTTCTCCCTTTTATTCTGAGCTGTGTGGATGAAAGGCTCTTGGTGCTGCAGCCAGGAGTCAGTGCTGTGCCTCTGAGATGGGAGAGACAACTTCAGGACACTGGTCCACAAGAGACCTCCCAGCTCCACGTAATATCAAACGGCGAAAATCTCCCAGAGATCTCCATCTCAACACCAACACCCAGCTTCACTCAACGACCAGCAAGCTACAGTGCTGGACATCCTATGCCAAACAACTAGCAAGACAGGAACACAACCCCACCCATTAGCAGAGAGGCTGCCTAAAATCATAATAAGGCCACAGACACCCCAAAACACACCACCAGATGTGGACCTGCCCACCAGAAAGACAAGATCTAGCCTCATCCACCAGAACACAGGCACTAGTCACCTCCACCAGGAAGCCTACACAACCCACTGAACCAACTTTAGCCACTGGGGACAGACACCAAAAACAACGGTAACTACGAACCTGCAGCCTGCAAAAAGGAGACCCCAAACACAGTAAGATAAGCAAAATGAGAAGACAGAAAAACACACAGCAGATGAAGGAGCAAGATAAAAACCCACCAGACCTAACAAATGAAGAGGAAATAGGCAGTCTACCGGAAAAAGAATTCAGAATAATGATAGTAAAGATGATCCAAAATCTTGGAAATAGAATAGAGAAAATGCAAGAAACATTTAACAAGGACCTAGAAGAACTAAAGATGAAACAAGCAACGATGAACAACACAATAAATGAAATTAAAAATACTCTAGAAGGGATCAGTAGCAGAATAACTGAGGCAGAAGAACGGATAAGTGACCTGGAAGATAAAATAGTGGAAATAACTACTGCAGAGCAGAATAAAGAAAAAAGAATGAAAAGAACTGAGGACAGTCTCAGAGACCTCTGGGACAACATTAAATGCACCAACATTCGAATTATAGGGGTCCCAGAAGAAGAAGAGAAAAATAAAGGGACTGAGAAAATACTTGAAGAGATTATAGTTGAAAATGTCCCTAATATGGGAAAGGAAATAGTTAATCAAGTCCAGGAAGCACAGAGAGTCCCATACAGGATAAATCCAAGGAGAAACACGCCAAGACACATATTAATCAAACTATCAAAAATTAAATACAAAGAAAACATATTAAAAGCAGCAAGGGAAAAACAACAAATAACACACAAGGGAATCCCCATAAGGTTAACAGCTGATCTTTCAGCAGAAACTCTGCAAGCCAGAAGGGACTGGCAGGACATATTTAAAGTGATGAAGGAGAAAAACCTACAACCAAGATTACTCTACCCAGCAAGGATCTCATTCAGATTTGATGGAGAAATTAAAACCTTTACAGACAAGGAAAAGCTGAGAGAGTTCAGCACCACCAAACCAGCTTTACAAAAAATGCTAAAGGAACTTCTTAAGGCAAGAAACACAAGAGAAGGAAAAGACCTACAATAACAAACCCAAAACAATTAAGGAAATGGGAATAGGAACATACATATCGATAATTACCTTAAATGTAAATGGATTAAATGCTCCCACCAAAAGACACAGATTGGCTGAATGGATACAAAAACAAGACCCATATATATGCTGTCTACAAGAGACCCACTTCAGACCTAGGGGCACATACAGACTGAAAGTGAGGGGATGGAAAAAGATATTCCATGCAAATGGAAATCAAAAGAAAGCTGGAGTAGCAATTCTCATATCAGACAAAATAGACTTTAAAATAGAGACTATTACAAGAGACAAAGAAGGACACTACATAATGATCAAGGGATCAATCCAAGAAGAAGATATAGCAATTGTAAATATTTATGCACCCAACATAGGAGCACCTCAATACATAAGGCAAATACTAACAGCCATAAAAGGGGAAATCGACAGTAACACATTCATAGTAGGGGACTTTAACACCTCACTTTCACCAATGGACAGATCAACCAAAATGAAAATAAATAAGGAAACACAATTTTAAATGATACATTAAACAAGAAGGACTTAATTGATATTTATAGGACATTCCATCCAAAAACAACAGAATACACTTTTTCTCAGGTGCTCATGGAACATCCTCCAGGATACATCATATCTTGGGTCACAAATCAAGCTTTGGTAAATTTAAGAAAATTGAAATTGTATCAAGTATCTTTTCCGACCACAACGCTATGAGACTAGATATGAATTACAGGAAAAGATCTGTAAAAAATACAAACACATGGAGGCTAAACAATATACTAATTAATAACGAAGTGATCACTGAAGAAATCAAAGAGGAAATCAAAAAATACCTAGAAACAAATGAAAATGGAGACACGACGACCCAAAACTTATGGGATGCAGCAAAAGCAGTTCTAAGAGGGAAGTTTATAGCAATACAATCCTACCTTAAGAAACAGGAAACATCACGAATAAACAAACTAACCTTGCACCTAAAGCAATTAGAGAAAGAACAAAAAAACCCCAAAGTTAGAAAAAGGAAACAAATCATAAAAATCAGATCAGAAATAAATGAAAAAGAAATGAAGGAGACGATAGCAAAGATCAATAAAACTAAAAGCTGGTTCTTTGAGAAGATAAACAAAATTGATAAACCATTAGCCAGACTCATCAAGAAAAAAAGGGAGAAGACTCAAATCAATAGAATTAGAAATGAAAAAGCAGAAGTAACAACTGACACTGCAGAAATACAAAAGATCATGAGAGATTACTACAAGCAACTCTATGCCAATAAAATGGACAACCTGGAAGAAATGGACAAATTCTTAGAAAGGCACAACCTACCAAGACTGAATCAGGAAGAAATAGAAAATATGAACAGACCAATCACAAGCACTGAAATTGAAACTGTGATTAAAAATCTTCCAACAAACAAAAGCCCAGGACCAAATGGCTTCACATGCAAATTCTATCAAACATTTAGAGAACAGCTAACACCTATCCTTCTCAAACTCTTCCAAAATATAGCAGAGGGAGGAACACTCCCAAACTCATTCTACAAGGCCACCATCATCTTGATACCAAAACCAGACAAGGATGTCACAAAGAAAGAAAACTACAGGCCAATATCACTGATGAACATAGATGCAAAAATCCTCAACAAAATACTAGCAAACAGAATCCAACAGCACATTAAACGGATCATACACCATGATCAAGTGGGGTTTATTCTAGGAATGCAAGGATTCTTCAATATATGCAAATCAATCAACATGATACACCATATTAACAAATTGAAGGAGAAAAACTATATGATCATCTCAGTAGATGCAGAGAAAGCTTTTGACAAAATTCAACACCCATTTATGATAAAAACCCTGCAGAAAGTAGGCATAGAGGGAACTTTCCTCAACATAATAAAGGCCATATATGACAAACCCACAGCCAACATCACTCTCAATGGTGAAAAACTGAAAGCATTTCCACTAAGATCAGAAAGAAGACAAGGTTGCCCACTCTCACCACTCTTATTCAACATAGTTTTGGAAGTTTTAGCCACAGCAGTCAGAGAAGAAAAGGAAATAAAAGGAATTCAAATCAGAAAAGAAGAAGTAAAGCTGTCACTGTTTGCAGATGACATGATACTATACATAGAAAATCCTAAAGATGCTACCAGAAAACTACTAGAGCTAATCAATGAATTTGGTAAAGTAGCAGGATACAAAATTAATGCACAGAAATTTCTGGCATTCCTATACACTAATGATGAAAAATCTGAAAGTGAAATCAAGAAAACACTCCCATTTACCACTGCAACAAAAAGAATAAAATATCTAGGAATAAACCTACCTAAGGAGACAAAAGACCTGTATGCAGAAAATTATAAGACACTGATGAAAGAAATTAAAGATGATACAAACAGATGGAGAGATATACCATGTTCTTGGATTGGAAGAATCAACATTGTGAAAATGACTCTACTACCCAAAGCAATCTACAGATTCAATGCAATCCCTATCAAACTACCACTGGCAGTTTTCACAGAACTAGAGCAAAAAATTTCACAATTTGTATGGAAACACAAAAGACCCCTAATAGCCAAAGCAATCTTGAGAACGAAAAACGGAGCTGGAGGAATTAGGCTCCCTGACTTCAGACTATACTACAAAGCTACAGTAATCAAGACAGTATGGTACTGGCACAAAAACAGAAAGATAGATCAATGGAACAGGATAGAAAGCCCAGAGATAAACCCACACACATATGGCGACCTTATCTTTGATAAAGGAGGCAGGAATGTACAGTGGAGAAAGGACAGCCTCTTCAATAAGTGGTGCTGGGAAAACTGGACAGGTACATGTAAAAGTATGAGATTAGATCACTCCCTAACACCATACACAAAAATAAGCTCAAAATGGATTAAAGACCTAAATGTAAGACCAGAAACTATCAAACTCTTAGGGGAAAACACAGGGAGGACACTCTATGACATAAATCACAGCAAGATCCTTTTTGACCCAGCTCCTAGAGAAATGGAAATAAAAACAAAAATAAACAAATGGGACCTAATGAAACTTCAAAGCTTTTGCACAGCAAAGGAAACCATAAACAAGACCAAAAGACAACCCTCAGAATGGGAGAAAATATTTGCAAATGAAGCAACTGACAAAGGATTAATCTCCAAAATTTATAAGCAGCTCATGCACCTTAATAACAAAAAAACATAAACCCAATCCAAAACTGGGCAGAAGACCTAAATAGACATTTCTCCAAAGAAGATATACAGACTGCCTACAAATACATTAAAGAATGCTCAACGTCACTAATCATTAGAGAAATGCAAATCAAAACTACAATGAGATATCATCTCACACCAGTCAGAATGGCCATCATCAAAAAATCTAGAAACAATAAATGCTGTAGAGGGTGTGGAGAAAAGGGAACCCTCTTGCACTCTTGGTGGGAATGTAAATTGATACAGCCACTGTGGAGAACTGTATGGAGGTTCCTTAAAAAACTACAAATAGAACTACCATATGACCAAGCAATCCCACTACTGGGCATATACCCTGAGAAAACCATAATTCAAAAAGAATCATGTACCAAAATGTTCATTGCAGCTCTATTTACAATAGCCCGGAGATGGAAACAACCTAAGTGTCCATCATTGGATGAATGGATAAAGAAGATGTGGCACATATATACAATGGAATATTACTCAGCCATAAAAAGAAACGAAATTGAGCTATTTGTAATGAGGTGGGTAGACCTAGAGTCTGTCATACAGAGTGAATTATGTCAGAAAGAGAGAGACAAATACCATATGCTAACATATATATATGGAATTTAAGGGAAAAAAATGTCATGAAGAACCTAGGCATAAAACAGGAATAAAGACACAGACCTACTAGAGAATGGACTTGAGGATATGGGGAGGGGGAAGGGTGAGCTGTGACAAAGCGAGAGAGAGGCATGGACATATATACACTACCAAACGTACGGTAGATAGCTAGTGGGAATCAGACACATAGCACAGGGAGATCAGCTCGGTGCTTTGTGACCACCTGGAGGGGTGGGATAGGGAGGATGGGAGGGAGGGAGACGCAAGAGGGAAGAGATATGGGAACATATGTATATATATAACTGATTCATCTTGTTGTAAAGCAGAAACTAACACACCATTGTAAAGCAATTATACTCCAATAAAGATGTTAAAAATAAAAAAAGAACACTTTGAGAAGATGAGTACCCTCCTAGCCAGATTTCAACAAAATGGTTGATGGGTGGGACTGAAACAGATGATGTGCCTCTGCTTGGATCTATTGCTCTTTGTTATTATTTTCCAGATATGATCACAATGAAAACCATGAACCAAAAAACTGATTTTGGAAAGTTTTCAAATTGTCATTTCATAAACTGCTAAACAAACATATCAGAAGATGAGGAGTCATATTGTATGATTCTATTTATATGAGATGTTTGGAATAGACAAATTAGAGAGACAAAAAGTAGACTAATGTTTGCCAGGGGATGGGGAAGGCAGGAATTGGGAGTGACTGCTAACAGGTGTGGGGTTACTTTCTGGGGTGATGGAAATATTCTGGAATTAGAGGTGATGGTTGCACAACATTGTGAATATACTAAAACCCACTGAATTGTACACTTTAAGATGGTGAATTTTATGTTATGTGAAGTTTATCTCAATAGAAAAATTACACAAAATAAAATATTTTAAATGGCCAAAAAAAAAAAAAACAACAACAGAAATATAGATCAATGGAACTGGATAGAAAGCCCAGAGATAAACCCACGCACATACAGTCCCCTTATCTTTGATAAAGGAGGCAGGAATGTACAGTGGAGAAAGGACAGCCTCTTCAATAAGTGGTGCTGGGAAAACTGGACAGGTACATGTAAAAGTATGAGATTAGAACACTCCTTAACACCATACACAAAAAATAAGTTTAAAATGGATTAAAGACCTAAATATAAGGCCAGAAACTTCAAACTCTTAGAGGAAAACATAGGCAGAACACTCTATGACATAAATCACAGCAAGATCCTGTTTGACCCACCTCCTAGAGAAAGATAAATAAAAACAAAAATAAACAAATGAGACCTAATGAAACTTCAAAGCTTTTGCACAGCAAAGGAAACCGTAAACAAGACCAAAAGACAACCCTCAGAATGGGAGAGAATATTCGCAAATGAAGCAACTGACAAAGGATTAATCTCCAAAATTTACAAGCAGCTCATGCAGCTCAATAACAAAAAAACAAACAACCCAATCCAAAAATGGGCAGAAGACGTAAATAGACATTTCTCCAAAGAAGATATACAGATTGCCAACAAACACATGAAAGAATCCTCAACATCATTAATCATTAGAGAAATGCGAATCAAAACTACAATGAGATATCATCTCACACCAGTCAGAATGGCCATCATCAAAAAATCTACAAACAGTAAATGCTGGAGAGGGTGTGGAGAAAAGGGAACCCTCTTGCACTGCTGGTGGGAATGTGAATTGGTACAGCCACTATGGAGAACAGTATGGAGGTTCCTTAAAAAACTAAAAATAGAACTACCATAGGGCTTCCCTGGTGGCACAGTGGTTGAGAGTCCGCCTACCGATGCAGGGGACGTGGGTTCGTGCCCTGGTCGGGGAAGATCCAACATGCTGCGGAGCGACTGGGCCCGTGAGCCATGGTTGCTGAGCCTACACGTCCGGAGCCTGTGCTCCGCAACTGGAGAGGCCACAACAGTGAGAGGCCCGCGTACCGCAAAAAAAAAAAAAAAAAAAAAAAAAATACAACTACCATATGACCCAGCAATCCCACTACTGGGCACATACCCTGAGAAAACCATAATTCAAAAAGAGTCATGTACCAAAATGCTCATTGCAGCTCTATTTACAATAGCCAGGAGATGGAAGCAACCTAAGTGTCCATCGACAGATGAATGGATAAAGAAGATGTGGCACATATATACAATGGAATATTACTCAGCCATAAAAAGAAACGAAATTGAGTTATTTGTAGTGAGTTGGGTGGACCTAGAGTCTGTCATACAGAGTGAAGTAATTCAGAAAGAGAAAGACAAATACCGTATGCTGACACATATATATGGAATCTAAGAAGAAAAAAAAAAGGTCATGAAGATCCTAGTGGTGAGACAGGAATAAAGACACAGACCTACTAGAGAATGGACTTGAGGATACGGGGAGGGGAAAGGGTAAGTTGTGATAAAGTGAGAGAGTGGCATGGACATATATACACTACCAAACGTAAAATACATAGCTAGTGGGAAGCAGCCGCATAGCACAGGGAGATCAGCTCGGTGCTTTGTGACCACCTAGAGGGGAGGGATAGGGAGGGTGGGAGGGAGGGAGATGCAAGAGGGAAGTGATATGGGAACATATGTATATGTATAACTGGTTCACTTTGTTATAAAGCAGAAACTAACACACCATTGTAAAGCAATTATACTCCAATAAAGACGTTTAAAAAAAGTTATGCTTATACTATACTGTAGTCTATTAAGTGTGCAATAGCATCATGTCTTAAAAACAATATATGTACCTTAATTTAACAATACTGTATTGCTAAAAAATGTTAACCATCATCTGAGCCTTTCACAAGTTGTAGTAGTAACATCACTGTGATCACTGATCACAGATCACTATAACAAATATAATTTGTTTGAAACAAGTTTGAAACATTGTGAGAATTACCAAAATGTGACAGAGAAACATGAAGTGAGCAAATGCTATTGGAAAAATTGCACTGATAGACTTGCTTAATGTAGGGCTGCCACAAAATTTTAATTTATAAAACCTGCAGTATCTGCAAAGCACATACAAAATGACATATGACTGTATAGGTAGATTTGATTTGGTTTTGGTTTGGCTATTTTTATGCTGCTTGAGATTCTCTGTGCCTCTTATATCTGCAGTTTGTTGTATTTCATTACTTTTGGAAAATTCTTGGCCATTATATCTTTAAGTATTTCTACTGCCCTATTCTCTATCTTCTCCTTGATATTGTCCTACCATTTCAGTTTTTTGTTTTGTTTTTGTTTTTTGGGCTTTTTTTTTTTTTTTTTTTGGCTGTGTCACGCAGCTTGCAGGATCTTAGTTCCCTGACCAGAGATTGAACCCAGGCCCAGCAGTGAAAGCACTGAGTCCTAACCACTGGACCGCCAGGGAATTCCCTGTCCCACAGTTTAAAAATTTTCCTTTTTGTAACCTTCCTCCCCACTTTTTCCTCCTTGTGTTTCATTTTGGATAATTTCTAATGTACTATCTTCAAGTTATCTAGTCTGTTTATGATTCTATTACAAGAATTCTTTATCTTTGATATTGTATATTTTTATCTCTCACATTTACTTTTTATAGTTTCCATCTATCTGCAAAACTTTCCATATGTGCATACATGTTTTCTGCCTTTTCCACTAGATCTTTTAATACATTTTTGACCAGAGACATATTACGGCCACAGGCGTTAGTTTCTGCAAAATCCTCCAGTCAATATGTGTTAATATATTAGTCATAGTTATTTAGAAGTTTCTGTCTGATAGACACTTACTGCTGAGATCTGGTTCTGTTGATTGCTTTATCTCTTGATGATAAGCCTTCCCCTCTTTCTCTCTCTCACCATTTCCTTTTTGTATTGTCATAATTTGTTATTGAATGCTGGACATTATGTGTAGAAGCCAATAGAGACTTAGGTAAACAGTATTTATGCCTGGAAAGAATCATGCTTCTTCTGTTAAGCAACTATTGAGTGGGTTGAGTTGATCTAGTCAGTAGTTGGGCTGGTTTGAGTTTAGTTGTTGCCGTCATTACCCTGGGTGCACCAGCAAGCGCCATTACCTTGTGCTTAGTGTGGGATATGGGTTGCTGCAGGATTTTCTCTCACAGTCTTGTCTCGCCCTCAGCAATAGGCTGCTGTTGCTTGCTGCTTGTTGCTAGACTGTGGTGGAGGCAGGTGGTGGTTATTGATTCTCCTGGTACAATCTCAGTCTCAGATAAGGCCTGTGCATCTGGGCCTGGGGAGTGGGACCTTGTTAATGTTCCTACCCTCCTTCCCTTACTTCCCCCATGGTAGCCAAACTCTGCCTTGTATCTTTGGTGGGGCTTGGCAGAAGAGAGGTACCTGTTTCTCTCCCTCTGCTTTATATTGGTGTAGGTTCTTGGACCCAAGAGGGTCCCATGATTTCTCCCCCCCTTCCCCCACTCTGCCCCAGGAGCAAACATCTTTTGCTTCTACCCTTCTTCCCGAAGCAACAGATGTCCGCTGGGCTCCAGGGAGTGAGAAATGGTTTCCTGCCCTCCCCATATGCAGACAGATTTTGCTTCCACCCCTCCCCTGGTGACTCGGGGGGCAGGAGGGTCTACAGCCCCTCCCCTGGTGGCTTAAAGCTTTTTTGCTTTAATAAAGTAGGGCCAGATGATACGGTGGTGGTTTGTGCCTAACCCCAGCAGCAGCCAGTCACCTCTACAAACCTATACCACCAAGGGAGGCTCTCTCTGGTCTCCTGTCCTGCCCCCAATCTTTCTCTGGAGCACCCATTAGACACCCACAGAAAAGACCTTGCAAGTGAGCATAAACTCCCCTTGTGTCTGGGACTCTGTGCTAGTCAGGGTTCTCCAGAGAAACAGAACCAGTATAAATACATATAGATACAAATGTATATCTATATCTATCTGTCTATACATCTAAGAGAGAGAAAGATTTATTTTAAGGAATTGGCTGTCACAATTATGGAGGCTGGCAAGTCCAAAATCTGCAGGGTAAGCTGGCAGGCTAGAGCCCCAGAGAAGAGCTGATGTTATAACTCTGGTCTAAAGGCTGTCTGCTGGCAGAATTCCCCCTTCCTCGGGGGACCTCAGTCTTTTTCTCTTAAGATCTTCAACTGATTGGATAAGGCCCACCCACATGATGGAGAGCAATCTGGTTTATTCAAAACCTACTGATTTAAATGTTACTCTCATTAAAAAACAAAACAAAACAGGGACTTCCCTGGCAGTCCAGTGGTTAAGACTCCATACTTCCACTGCAGGGGGTGCAGGTTCGATCCCTGGTCTGGGAACTAAGATCCCATAAGCCGCACAATGCGGCCAAAAAAACAAAACAAAACAAAACCTTTTCAGAAACATCCAGAATAGTGTTTGACCAAATATCTGGATACCGTGCCTAGTGAAGTTGACACATAAAATTAACCAACACAGGCTCCCAGTTATTCTAAACTGATCTGCTAGCCGAAACTCAGCATTTAGGAATTAGTGAACATTGTAGCTGATTTCTTCTTACCCACTTCTATGGCAGTCACCTTTTCTTCAGTGATCTGCTAAACATGAAACAGTTTGCACATCTCTTCTCTCTGCAGCAGAGCTTGTCATTTCTTGGAATTTGGTTATTTGGTTGCCTTGTGATCTCAGCTCTCTGAAGGATTCAAGAAAACATGATTCTGTAGATTATTCATTTTTTCTTATTGTTAGGATGTGAGTGATGTCCTTTGCTGCTTTCTACATCCTAAATGGAAGCAGAACTTCCACTAATGTTTGTTTTTACCATGGGTATGATCTTGATTATTTAAAAACTGTGAAGGACAGGAATTATATTTGCAGAGTGTAGTACAGGGGTTGCAAATTAGTGGCCTGTAGATTTCACATGAAAACCCAGGTTTCTAGATTATTTTGATAAATGTGACCATATGACACACTTGAACCACTTTTACTGGCCTTTTTATGGGGCACAAGCTCTCCAACTGACCATTGTGCGCAGAGTGACACAGGTACCTCCCAACACTGATTCCTCCTCTGTCCCCTTGGGGTGGACCATCTCGGGACCTACGCTGGCTCCTCAGAGTTCCTCGGAGCTACTTCTGTGGCAAAGCATTGTTCTATGCAAATCCCAAGCCAGAAGCAGAACACAGCACATGACAACCAAAGGCCCTAGGCTCACAAGTGGTAAAGAAGCTTTTAGGCCTCCCTGGGAGGAGACATTATACATCCTTTCTACCACAGGTAAGAGTCTTACGTGGCTCTCAGAAGTGGCTGCAGAACTGTACATGTGGGAATGCCAATCCCATCAGGTATGCAACCAGCATGCCAATTTCTTTGTTTCACCAGCAAGCAGTGTAGCCTGTAATGGTCTCAAAGGTATCCTGGGGAGGTAGGTATTACTCCCCTGGGAGGGGCTGCAAGTATGGTTGAGGTCTTTGGGCCCAGGCCAAGTACTTCAACCCTGTCCTAAGCTGGAGGAGGGCAAGGGTCAGCCCTCCATTCAGAGGCTAACGTGCTCCTTCCCTGGCACATTCCACCACCAGGTAGAACAACATCAAATTGTTATCAGAGCTGCAGAGAATTATCACTGCATGGGGCCTGTGGATCTGTGGGTTCACTGCCTCAGGAGCAGTTCCATTTCTGGGGTCTCAGGGAAGAGACCCAGGAATGGACTGGATTGGGCAGAATTATTTCCTTAAACATCTCGAAGTGCATGTCATTTAGGGAATCAAGGTAAATGAAGCCGAGGAAGAGAGCCAAGGCCCAAATCCCAGAAGCAATGTCATAAGACAGGTCTGAGGGGAGGGTGCTGGGCTCTGAGCAGGAAACCAGGCTGAGAGCTGAGGGTGAGGGGATGAAGAGCTAATTGGTGTGAGACTGAAGGAGAGGATGGATTCAGCATGAAGGGGGAAAGGCAGGGTCCAGAGGGTTTTAGCTCAGAGAGGGCCAGTCTGCTTAATACCCAAATACCCATCTAATTGCTGGGGAAGGGAGGCTGGGGGGAGGGGACTGACCAAGCACAGGGGCACCTAAGACACTAACTAGCCCTAAGCCAGCCACACTTACCTATCTGGGACTCCCACTGACTCTGTAGGGACTGAAAGATTTTTAGAACCCACACAGGGTTAAAAAGAAGACAGCCAACAAATGGAAGTTCACAAGAGCACTCCTAACTTCATGAAAAATAAGATTAATCAGTGAAAGTAGGAACTTTTAAAGAAAAGAATTAGAACTTCTTCTCTTACAAACAAAGCTTGAACCTCTTAGCAATCAGAACTCTGATTGCAAGGACCTTACTCAAGTGCCTGGAGAGTCTTTTACTGTCAAGAATGGGAGAGCTATAGCACTTCAGAGGGCAGAATTACACAGAATTCAGCTTGGCTCGAAATCGGCCCAGACAAAGACCAGAGACAATTTTCAGGCTGAAGTCAGAATCAGGTTTTTTGTTTCTTAGGGGGAGAATTTTTTTTTTAAGATATAAAATTAATTCATAGTCCCTGAAGCAAATTTGCAAAATGTACAAAGTGTAAAAAATAAAACAAATGTCTCCATTCCATAATCCAGAGACGGTTTACATTTTAAATATTTTTTTTGTCGATTTTTTTTTGTGCGTGTGGATACCTATGTTTTTCTCCACACATATCAGGATTCTATTAAATAAACAATTCTTTCCAGCTCTTCCCTTTACTCCATCAGGAACAGTTAGTTCTCCATTACCTTAATTATTCCTTGAAACATATTTTTTAATGGTTCCATAAAATTACTCATTATGGATATGCCATCATTTATTTTAATCATTTTTAAACTAATGATCAGTTTCAGTTTTTCATCATTTTAAATAAGATTCCAATAAATACCTGTGTGTGTAATCTTTGTGCATCTCCCTGATTATTTCCTCAGGAAGAATCCTCAGCATATTAAAATTTGAGGGTCCACTCTTGCATTACTTTTCACTTCTTTTCACACTAACAACGTATGCTTGTTTCATGAATCATTAGCCAACACTTAGCATTATCATTAAAAAAGAGAGAAAACAAAAAACCTTTTTCTGTTCATTAGTTGAAAAATGGGATCTAGTTGTTTCATTTTGTGTTTCTTTCCTTATTAGTCAGACATTTCTTTATACGTTTATCACATGCTTTTCTTCTATGAATTATCATTTTGCACCATTTACACACTTTTCATATTGGCGATGAGAACCTTGCTTTAATTTTGATGCAGCTTTGCTATAGCAGGACCCAAAAGGAATCCTGAAGAGAAACTCATGATGTTGAAAGCCTTTTGACTTATAGATTTAAGCTTTCCAAGGATTCCACTGAGGCAAAATATGAAGGAAATGGGAGGCTCTTCTTGTCTCTCAAGGTGTGGCCCTTGGATCCTATGCATCAGAATCAAGGGTGGCAGCTGGGGAAGATGCATTTAAATTACAGATTCCTAAATTCCCACCCCAGATACAAAGAGTCAGCATCTTTGACAACTGGACCCAAGAAGCCACATTTCTATAATATCTCTGATTACTTTATATGCAGCCCAAATTTGACAATCACAATGACTACTGAGGCAAAGAAACCTGATATTCCCATAGGCTCTGAAACAAAAGGGAGCCAACCATAGAGAGAAGTGAGTCCAAACGTTGATAAATGGAAGTTGAGCTTCCAGCTCGTTGGGCTGTTAGGTCTTGTACTTTCTGTTCTTTTGATTTCTTGACCTCCATTGTACTTTAACTTGATTAATGCATTATCACTCATCTATTCAGTCCCCGAGTCAGAAAAATTATAACCATCCTTGGCGTCTTCCTATTCCTTGCACTCCTATCTCTTCCCATATATATAACAAATGTTCATTTTACCTCCAAATGTCTTTAAATCTCTTTACCTGTTTCTCACCACCCCTTAGTTTCGTCCCTATTATCTCCCTCTCTGCTTTCCTTTCTCCTGTTTATTCTACCCATAATCTGTATCATCACCCCACCCCGACTCTGCACCAGGTGAGCATACATTCTAAGTTGTAATGTGTCTAGAAGCCCTGGTTGCTATGCAAAACCTTCTAAATATCCCCCCCACACCCCACCCCTTCTAATTTTCTGCAGTCTCTAAACTCTTCCTTATCCTAGTGGAGGGGAGAGGAACTGGGAATTTCAGAGAGTTGAAGGATTGGAGAACACAGGGAAGTTAAAACAAAAATCAGGAGGCGTGAACTTGCCAAGAGACAGCTGTGATCCTTGAGGTCAAGCGGCTCTGAGTGACAACACGATTCAAGATTTGACCTGAAGGGTGGGTTTCTGAGGAGTCTGAGAGGACAAGGGCATGTCAGGCCATGTTGTTGAATGGGTCATCTGCACAGACCCTGAAGCAGCTCAGATGTATGCTATTATTCACAAGCAGAGAGCCAGCCACTACGAACAGCTCAGGGTAACCTTTCTCCATTCCTGGAAAAACAACTTAGAGCAAAGGGCAAAGGGTTACTGTATTGTTCCCCCCATGTAAAAGGAAATAATAATTTTGATGGATTTGGCGGGACATTTTGGAGCCAAGTCAAACTGTGTGTGTGATTGTTTTGTAAAGGTGCTAGGACTTAATTTTCAAATCTGGAATAAGAACAGGTGGTGGGTGATGGCAGGAGTCACAATGGTTTCCATGACAACGGGACTGGGTCTTAGTCATCCTCTCATCCTCCACAAAACCTACTGCAGCTTTTCTCATAAGGTGCTTATTAAATATTTGTTAAATGAATGATGAATCACAGAATGATGTGTGTGCTTTGCAATTAAGGCTGCCGTTCTGTTGCTAGCTAAAAGCTTTTAAAACAACAATAATTACTGTATTTCCACATGATATTTTGCATAATTTGCATATTAACTTAACCCGAAAATAATAAACTACAGATTCTCATCCCTGCTGAACAACCATGTCCCATATCTATCCCCTGTTGTGTAAGAGTATCCAGATGTTTGGCTAAAACGGCCTTAAAGGGGGATGGCCCTGCGCGGTATTTGTGCTTCCACATTAGCTAGAAACACTTGTTTTTTTCCACACTTTCGAGCCCCTCCCCCCTCGAGCTCTCCGCAGCCGCCCACGCGCAGTCGGCAACCTGCCCCTCCCCCCTCGCGCCCCTCTACCCGCGCTGAAGCTGGCGTCAGCGGGCCCAGCGGAGAGCCCAAAGGACCTCGGCAGCCGGTGTCCCGCGTTGCCCTTGGCAACCAGAGTGGCGTCTCACTCTCCCTTGACCCCGCAATAAGAGAGTAAACAGGGCATCCATTGGCTGGCAGGAGAAGGCAGGCCAATCGGAGAAGAGGTTGTAGAGAGGCGGCTGAGCTGGATTGTGGGAGTAGGAAGCTAGGGTTAGAGGTTACCGGTGAGGCTAGAACCCCGAGCGTGGTCGGTTGGAGCAAATATGTCTGTCCGGAGGCACATTGGGAATCCTGAGGTGAGGGCCAGGTCCAGATCGGAGAATCGGAGGGGGCGGGCGTACCGGAAAAGGCTCCACGTGGGCAGGGAATACGTGGACTTCCGCCCTCCAGAAGGCGGGAAGCCGCGGCGTGAGGAGGGGTCTGGAGCGGGGAGGGAGGGGGAGGAGCGGGCCTGGGGGACTCCGAGCCCGGGCAGCCTGGCCACCATCCCGCACAGGCTTGCTGTATTTGTCGCTCAAAGGAGCGAAGTGCATGAAGACACAAGTCCCTTCCCTCAAAGGGCTTACAGTCTAGGAGTGGCAGTTACAAAATATAAGTAACATCTGGATGAAGCCCAAAACGCTAAAGGAACAGAATCAAAGGAGCCATCATTTCTGATTATTGGGGTACAGAAAGAGGAGGAATACGCAGACCAAGCCATTTGGAAAGGACGCAAAATATGACATTAGTTTTACCCTCTGCTCGATTAAGACGTTTTACTTTTTTGTCTGTTTCACCTCCAGTGCCCTGCTGCATATGTGGTCATTTCATCTCAACAAATGTTTACTGGATTCCTAAGGTGCAGGGAGTGCTAGAAATACAAAAAGATAAGACAAGGCCTTTTAGTCCTTTAACAAGTTCAGTCTAGTGAGGAAGACTTATAAACGAAATTTGAGTTCAATGTGGTTGGGAAACAGGATGTTAGGGGAGCACAGAAGAAAGCTAGGACTCAACCGAGGGAGTGAGAGAAGGGTCCTGGAGATGGTCTGAAATCCCAAGTTACTAACCAGGTGAAGAAGCATCCCAGGTAGAGAGAACATCTTGAGCCAAGTTTAGGAGCTGAGAACCATGAAAGTGGACAGTTCCTTGTAGAGAGGCAGGAGTCAAGTCTGGAAGGGCCTTCTGTACCTTGCCAGCATTCTTGGCCTTTACAGTGAACAGGAGTTGCAGCGTGTCTCATCTCAGGATGGATGCCTGTGAGCTTTGCTGAGAAAGTTGTGAGGTTGAGTTTAGGCTCTGTAGGGGAGTGCCATGATGGATTATAATGTCTACCGTGGATGTCGGGGGGGTATGTGTGGAGAGTAGTGGTTTGACCACTGTGTATTTATTTTGCCTGCTGGTCAGAATTTGAGAAGCATTGGAGTTTTAAGTAGCCGAGTTGCATGGTCAGATGTGCATTTTAGGCAGTGGTTGTAGCCACATTGTGGAGAATGGATTGAGGAGTCCAGAACTGGGGATAGGGAGATTGGTTAGGCGGTTATTATGATATGGACCTAAAGTAAGGCCATGGAACTAGGGACAGAGAGAAATACTTAGGGGATAAAATCATCATGACTTAATAATGAGCTTTGAGAAATGAGAGTGTGATGGATGACTTAGGTTTCCAGCTTGGGCTACTCATTGGTGCTGATGCCATTAATGAGATCAGAAATATGGGAGAAAAAAGAGGAATAATCTTAGGAGTGTAGGGGTAGAAGAGCTGGGTTGCCCTGTGCGGTTGTCCATTTGTGCTCTGGATAAAGATGTTCAGCTCACTCTCTTGTTTTCATGGGGCACAATTACTGGTAGTTTCTTGAGAAAGAGTGCATAAGAAATAAATATTTTAAATTTATGTCTATGACATTAGGCATGTCTAAAAATGTTATTATTCTACCTTCATATTTATTTCCCTGAGAGTTTGGTTAAGTATAGAATTCTTGGTTGGAAATCATCAGCATATTGAAAACATTGCATTGTGGTCTTCTACTGTTCAGTTTTTGTTGTGGAGAAGTTCAAAGCCATTGTGTTCCATTGTATGTGACTTGATTGTTCCTTTCTGGAAGCTTGTAGAATTTTCTGTGTCACCAGTGTTATGATGTTTCACAAAAAATTCCTTGTTATGTGTCTATTTTCACTTATCTTTGTGGGCGCCAGAAACTCATGTCCTTTCTATTCCGCAAAATTTTAAAAAATCATTTGTTGTTGACTTTCTTCCTCAATTTTCTCTATCCTCTCTTTCTTGAATTCATTATTCTGATGTTGCTTCTATATGACTGGTTCCCTAATTTTCTTAAATTTTATCTCCTGTTTTCCAGATCTTTGTCTTTTTGTTCTCTTTGAGAGATTTAACTCTATCTTCCAGTCCCTCTACTGAGTTTTTAATTTCTGCCATCACGTTTTTAATTCTTAAGAACTGTGTTTTGGACTCTGACGTCCTTTTAAAAAACCTTTATTTTGAAATAAATATAAATTCACAGGGAGTTGCAAAAATAGTACAAAGTGGCCCCATGTACCCTTCACCCAGTGACTATATTTTATGTAAATATAGTACAATATAAAAACCAGGAATCTGACATTTGTACAATGTGTGTATAGTTTGAGGCTATTTTATCACGTGTAGATTTGATATAATCAAGATTTGCAAGTGTGTCAATTTACAATCAAGATAGAGAACTATTCCTTCACCACAAATATCTCCCTCAGGCTACTCCCTACTAGTCACATCCACTTTCCTCCCCCTCACCATCCTAACCCGTGGCAACCATTAATGTGTCCTCTTATTTCTGTAATTTTGTCATTTTGAAAACGTTACATAAATGGAATCGTACAGTATGTGACCTTCTGAGACTGGCTTTTTTCACTCCAATAATGTCCTTAAGATGCATCCAAGTTGTTGCCTGTAGCAATAGTTCATTCCTTTTTATTGCTGATTAGTATTCTGTGGTATGGATGTATAACAGTTTGTTTAACCATTCAACTATTGTAGGATATTTTGGGTGTTTTCTGTTTGGGGCATTACAAATAGAGATTTGAACTTTGGGGTACAGTTCTTTGTATGGACATTAATTTTCATTTCTCTGGGATAGATGCCCAGGAGTGCAGTTGCTGTGTTGTATGGTAAGCTTGTATTTATTTTTAAAGAAACTGTCAAACCATTTTCCAGAGTGGCTATACCATTTTACATTCCCAGCACCAGTGTATGAGAGATCCAGTGTTTGCACATTCTTGGCAACATTTAGTACTGTAAATAATTTTTATTTTAGTTGTTTTAATAGGTGTGTAGTGACATCTCATCATGGTCTTAATTTGCATTTTCCTAGTTGATACTGAGGTTGAACATCTTGCATTTTCCCAACAGCATTTGCTCACTTTGTGTCTCTGTGTCACATTTTGGTAATTACCACAATATTTAAAACTGTTCAATTATTATTATATTTGATATGATGATCAGTGATCTTTGATGTTACTACTACGACTTGCTGAAAGCTCAGATGATGGTTAGCATATTTTAGTAAGAAAGTATTTTTTAATTAAGATACATATATATTTTTTTTAGACATAATGCTATTGCACACAATAGACTACAGTTTAGTATAAACATAACTTTTATATGCACTGGGAAACCAAAAGATTTGTGTGACTCAGTTTATCACAAAAATCACTTTATTGGGGTGGTCTGGAACAGAACCCACGATATATCTGAGATATGCCTGTATAAGTTTTTGTGTGGATATGTTCTCTAATGATAATTTTTTAAAATATGTTTTCTCCCTACATAGTCTCAGTTTCCTCCATATTGCTATTTTTCTTTTTGTTTTGTTGGTGATATTTTTATTAGTCAGCTTTGGACTGCCATTACAAAATACCACAGAATGGGTGACTTAAACTACAGAAATTCATTTCTCATAGTTTTGGAAGCTTGGAAGTCCAAGATCAAGGTGCTGGCTGATTTGGTTTCTGGTGAAAACTCTCTCCTGGCTTGTGGATGGCCACTTTCACGCTATGTGTTTGGATGACCTCTTCTTTCAGTGTGCACTTGAGGGAAGAGAATGAGCTCTTTGGTGTCTATTTTTGTAGGGACACTAATCCTATGGGATTTTGGCCACACCCTTATGACATCATTTAACCTTAATTACCTCCCAAAGAGGTGCAGTCCTATCTCAATACAGTCACATTGAGAGTTAGAGCTTCAACATACAAATTTGGAGGGGACATAATTCAGTCCATACATAAAATTGTTAATCTGTGTTTTTGAGTAGGAGACTTAAAAAGGTGATTGAGACCTCTGTATATTTGGGAGGAGTTTGCTGATGTGAGCTTAATTACCAGAAGATCTCAGAGGACCATGATTTGGGGACTCCCTTTCCCAAATCTGTATCTTCAGCTCTTTCCTCTCAGGCTGGTCATTTTCTCCAGAGAACTCCCCTCTCCTGAGAGTAAAGGCCTAGTTGAATTCCTGGAAGAATTAAGGTTAGGGGCTAAATTTCAACATTAGTATGCATCATTCACCTACTACCCCTATTTTCAGTAATGATATCCTTTCCCTGTATCTGGAGACACTCCCCAGTCCAGAAACCCTTTCCAGGGAATAAATATGTAGATACCTGCTATGGTGGGGGAAGGGCAATCACCTAGTGGCACAGAGGGAGAAGGTTTTGGAGATCCAGTAGCTTCTCATTCAGCCTTCAAGCAGTCTTGCTTATTTCAGTCACTCCTTTTACTCCCACTTCTGGAAGGTGCCTGGGGCTGCCAATTCCTGGGCCTTTCAAGAATTTTTCTTGGCTTTCCCTTCCATTTTCTTGAGTCCATCAAGTCATTTTCACTTGTTGATGTGCCTTCTAGACTTCAGAAATCACTTGTTATCACTTCTCCCACTCTTACTCTCTTTTTTTTTTGGACTTTGTGTCTGTAAAATAGTATCCTTTTAATGAGGTTTTACTGAGGTTTTGGAAGGAAGTGAAATTAGATGCATTTGTTCAATATGCTGTCTTCACCCAGTAGGCCATGACCTGTAATTATTTTATTTGCTTGTTTATTTTTGGCATACTTACAGGAAGATAAGATAGGACCTTGTCTGTACTGCGCCACTGCCTAGCACACAATAATTGTTCCTTAAATATTTGTTAAATGAGTAAATGAATATATCTGAGCTGGAAGAAGTCAAGGCTAGAGTTCACTATTTGGAAATTAGAAGCATGTAAATGGAATTAAACCTAAATGGCCGACAGAGAACCTGTAGATTAAGAAGATGGAATCCTGGGGAACACAGTGTTTAAGTGGCTGACAGAAGAATCATCCGTGTGTGATTGGAGCATTAGAGAGAGCCGTTACTGAAGCCAAGTGAAAGCTGAAGGTGGGACTATATAACAGTGTATGGAAAGGTCAGGTAAGTTAGAGACTGAAAAGCAGCCATTATATTTAGCAGTTAGGGGATCTCTGACATTGGCTCGCTCCTACGGGAGCCACAGTAGAATGATGGGGACAGTAGCCACACTGCACTGGATGGAGGAGTAAGTTGCAGTTACTCAGTGTAGTTTTTGTTTTTCTGTTTTCTCCCAAGGAGCTTAGCTAGAGGGACCTCCCTGGCAGTCCAGTGGTTAAGACTCCACGCTCCCACTGCAGGGGCATGGGTTCGATCCCTGGTGGGGGAACTAAGATCCCATTTGTCGTGCGGCACGGCCAAAAAAAAAAAAAACCAACGAGCTTAGCTAGGAAGTAAAAAGGGTGGGTTGGCGTTCCAATTATATATTGGTTTCTTATGAGTCTCCCCCATATTTAGTGGCTTAAAACAACAATAGTCATTTATTTATTATCGCTTACAGTTCTGGAGGTTGACTAGGCTCAGCTAGGCAATTACTTGGGCTCTCTCATGTGGTTTTGCAGACAGAAACTGGGTCTAGAGTTTCTAGGAAGATATAGTCTGTTGGCTGGGAACTCAGCTGGTGCTGTCAGCCGTATCACCTACAAATGGCCTTTTCCATGTGACTTGGCCTTCCTTGTAGCTTGAGCTGGGTTCCAAGAACAAGTGTCCCAAAAGAACCAGGTGGAAGCCGTATTGTCTTTTATGATCTAGACTCAGAAGTCGTATGGCATCACTTCCATCAGTCACAGGCCCGTCCAGATTCAAGGGGAGGGAACATAGGCCCCCACCCCTCATTGGGAGGAGTGTCAACATCACAGTGTGAGTGGTTGGGAAGTTCTGTTGTGGCCATCTTGAAAACTACAGTCAGCCCCAGGTGGTAGCTGCTGGCAGAGTAGGGGCTGCTGCACACGCAAACATGGGTCAAGGTTGGTGTTTGAGATCGGTAGGATTGGTCCAGATTAAAACTCCTATAAACAAAAATCTCTTTTAAAGTTGACACCTAGTCCCTTTATTTTATTGACGTCCTCTTTATACAAATGAGAGAAGTAGAGAAATTTTGAACAAAATATATAATGGAATTTTTTTTAGTCCTTAAATGTAAATCTTACTACATACATTACAATTTCAATGTGAACAGCCTTGTGAGTTCCATTTTAAAAGAAGTGGGAAGTCAGAAAAGCTCATTCATTTTTGAATGACTT
This sequence comes from Stenella coeruleoalba, assembly GCF_951394435.1. Taxonomy (NCBI): domain Eukaryota; kingdom Metazoa; phylum Chordata; class Mammalia; order Artiodactyla; family Delphinidae; genus Stenella; species Stenella coeruleoalba. The sequence continues at coordinate 83,302,228 of NC_137155.1, read as the reverse complement.
GTGATTCAGACAATCTCCCTCATTTTTTAAGTGATTTTCCTTCAGAAAAATCCCACTGTTGACTTCTCATTCTTCTCCCTTTTCTACAACATCCATGTATTCACAAAGCCGGGTCTCACTTTGCATATATTAGTAATCTACCAAAATACTCCTTTGATTGTGTGGCTCATATCTCAGTGTTTTTGATATCTTCCATTGTCTTCAGGGCCTAGTCCAGACCCTCAGCCTAAATTCAGGGATCTCCACCTGGTGCCTACGTATCCATGTCCAACCTTACAGCACAGGATTCCATATACCCACCGTTCTTAAACGTTTTGGGGTTATAGACCCCTTTGAAAATTTGGTGAAAGTCAAGGACCCTTTCCCTAGAAAAATGTACATATACTCAAAGTTTTACATATAGTTTCATGGGACTCATGGACCTCCTAAAGCCCATCAGTGGACCCCGTATTCAGAACCCCTGCCTGAATGAGGCTGCACAGTAAAGTGTTTAAGAGTTCAAGCTCTAGAGCCAGACTGCCCAGTTTAATTCCAGGTTCTACCACTCTTACCAGCTAACCTCAGGAAGTCACTCCACCTCTCTATGCCTGCTTCCTAATATATAGAATGAGGATAATACTAGTATATACCTTATTGGTGGTTGTGAGGATTAAATGAGATAATGGAGAGAAATGCTTAGCTGAGTGCCTGACAACATAGTTAAGTGCTCAATAAATTTTAGCAGCAATTACCTTTATTGTTGTTGTTGTATCTTCTCCAGCAAATAGAACAATTTGCCATTCTTTAAACATGCTTTTAAAGTGGCCTTGCTATTATAATTTCCTCCACTTAGAATACTTTTTCCATCCCTTTTCCCCATCTTTTTTTTTTTTTTTTTTTTTTTTTGTGCGGTACGCGGGCCTCTCACTGTTGTGGCCTCTCCTGTTGTGGAGCACAGGCTCCCAATGCACAGGCTCAGCGGCCATGGCTCATGGGCCCAGCCACTCCGCAGCATGTGGGATCTTCCCGGACCAGGGCACGAACCCGTGTCCCCTGCATCAGCAGGTGGACTCTCAACCACTGCGCCACCAGGGAAGCCCGCTTTTCCCCATCTTTTTATCCACAGAAGCTCAACCCTTAAAACAGCTCCAGTGCCACTTCTTCCATGCAGTCTCCCTTATCACCCGCAGTGTGAGAGCTATCTTTTTGTTTCAGGTTCCTCGAGCCCTCGATGTCTGTGCTGTCCACGGGGCACTAGCACGCACACTGCGTGTTGCTCAGCTCTCAGAACCATTTCCATCCATTTGGTGTACTTATTGTTCTCACACTGGTGCAAGGCCTTGTAGCAGGTACAGAGGTAGAGCCTCTGTCCCAAGTGTAGGCAGTGAGGAGTGTTAATGGTACAAAGTGCTGTGACAATCCAGGCAGGGAAGAGATTTCTATCTGACTGGGCCCCCCAGAGGAGGAATCTTCCCGGAAGATGTGTTTGTGCTGGGTCTTAAAAGCCAACCAGAGGTTAAGGAGCAGGGATGGGGTGGGTAAACAGAGAGGGCATTATCTTTTGACCCTCCCTAGAGATGTAAGCCCCCAAAGGGCTTCTGTCGTTTTTGGTTGCTTTCAAAGAGCCTGTATGAGTACCACAAACATCAACTTTCTTAGCTTTCTCCCTTCTCTTGTTGAACTTCATTATGACCACCTATCTTATTACATTATCTTAAATATACGTCCAAAGCTGCACCTTCCACCTGGGCTCTGGGCCTCATCCTTTCCCGCTCCCTTGTTTTCATACCTGCTTGCTTCATTTTCAACCTCTTATCCAGCCCATTAGCTTATAAACATCCTCAAATCTCTCCTTTCTTCAAACAACAAAAACTATTCCTTAGCAACTCTGAAGGGGGAAAAAAAGACCATCTGGCTACTATCCTCCCTTCTCATAACACTCAACCTGCTGTTTTTGCTTCTGCTCCTGTCAATTTACTGTAACTGCATCCAGCAGGGTCATCAGCAGTGTCCTGGTGTGTTCAATCCAAATTCACTTTTCTGTTTTCTCTTCCCTGACCTGCATTCTTGTTCGCTTGTTCATATTTGACCTCTTGTTCTCTGACTTGACAGCATTGATCACTGTTGACCATTTTCTTCTTCCTGAAACTCTTCTTCTTTAATTCTCATGACCCACTTTCTTCTGGCCTCTTGCAAGTTTCACCCACAGTTTTTTTCTCCACCTGAAGGTAAATGTTGGTTTTTTTTTTTTTCTCAGCCTATACACTCTCCAGTGGTGATTGTGTACATTCCCATGGCTTCCCCCAAATCTTGTTTTTTCTAGTCCAGAAATCTCTCCTGATCTCCAGACCCCCCAGATAGCCAGCTTACCACTTCCGTTTTGGATAACCCACAGATACCTTATATTCAAAATGCCCCAAACAGAACACATCGTGTTTTTCAATATATGCTTCCTCCGTAGTCCCTTTTTTGGGGAATGGTATCACTGTCCTTCCCCTGTTACACTAGTCAGTTTTAAAGATTTTATATCTTAAAGACTTCTTAAAACTGTCTCCCTCTCCTCATCTCTACTGCTGCTTTCTTAGGACCACAGATCCTCCGAGCACAACCTCTTACCTGGTCTTTGCGCCTCCATTCTTGACTATGATCCTATTAGTTCTCCAGAGTGCTGCCAGAGTGATCTGGAAATAGGTGGAAATAGAATCTGGAAATAGATGGAAATAGAATCCCATCCCTTCTCCCTAACCTTCTTCAGTGACTCCCATCATCTACACCAGGGTTCCTCAGCTTCAGCACTATTGACATTTGGGGTCAGCTAATTCTTTTTCGGGGTTGGGGGTCTTCCTGACATTGTAGAATGTTTAGCAGCATCCCTGGCCTCTACTTACTTGATGGTAGCACACCCACCACCCAGTTCTGACAACCTAAAATGTCTCCAGACATTGACAGGTGACCCCATGAGTTGGGGGAGCAAAATTGCCTCTGTTTGATCTTCAGGATAAAATCTAGGTTTCTTAGCATGGATACAAGGCCCTTTGTGTTCTTCCCCTGCCTGCCTCTTCAGCCTCATTTGACCCCATATTGCCCGCTATCCTCCACTCCAGGTCTATCAGTTACCAGGAACCCTGTAGCTCCCACCCACCACTCCTTTAACTTGACTAACTTTCTCAGCCCTTGGATTTCAGCTCAGAAGTCACCCCTCAGGAAATAGTTCCTGACTCTTTTAATCTGGATTAGGTGCCAATCTTACATGCTCCTGTTGCACCCCCTGCTTCCCTCTGCTTGTTCATCATGCAGTGTGACGTCTGTTCACTTGTCTCTCTTCCCAGCATCAGCGAGAGCTGGATGGGAAGGACTGTGTTTTGTTACCTCTGTGTCCTTAGCACGGTGGCTTACTCCTAGTAGGCATCCAGTAAATGTCGACTGAATGAATTGTTGGTGCTCAATAAGGCTTTGTTGAATGAATGAATAGTCCTCCTTGAAACAGCTGCTTTTCTCAGCTCTTTCACTTTCCACCATTCCATCCTGTTTATGTAATTGAAAAAAAGCTAGTTGGTCAGTAGGTCAAGAAACAGTCACCCCCAAAGCAAGGATTTTAAGGAAAAAAGTCTGGCAGTTCCATAAACTCTGTGGTGCACTGCGTAGAGTGGAACACAAATAGTTTTACGTTATGGTTGGTACCAGAAAGTCAGGAACAAGAATTTGGACCAAAATGGGAAAATGGGAAAGAAACACTACATTTTTGTACTGTAGCATATGGATTTCTCATTAGTCTATGTAAGGGAAAACCGGGGGTGGGAAGGGCTCAGTGACTGCAGCTGTCCACACTCTCTCCCCCCATCATTCTGCTGCCACCACACCTGGTCCCCAGAGACACCCTCACTTCTTAGCTATGTTGGCTGAGGTATGGACAAATCCCCTTGGTTCAGCAGAGACTAGCCTGGAATCTTTCAAAGGAGCTTTGCTAGGAAACTAGTGGGAAAAACAAAACAAAAGTAAAAACAGGAAACAGCATATAGAAATTATAAAAATACAGAGAGGAGTTATAAAAATACAAAGGAAGGAAGGAAAATGACAGAGAAAAAAGAAAATCCCTTAGCTTAAGATAACTAAGTTCCAGTTTTAGCTTTCCTAAATTTACCAGGCACATGTTTTCCCCTGGGTTTTTTGTTTCTGTTTTGTTTTGCCACAATATTGCCTCCCTCTGAAGAACTCATCCTACAGTCCTCCTTTTCAGTCTTTGACTATTTTCCTTTTCTCACTTAAGAATCTTCTCTTTCTTCCTCTAAGAGGGAGTTGGAATTGGCATTGGTCACTTTCTCTTACCGATGGCGGGTTGCTGATTAGAAGGAGAAAGGAGCTTTCCAGCCTTTCTCTGAGGATAAAGTAGCTCAGGGGTTCTACTTCTGAGGACCAATGCTAAGCGTCCATGAAAAAGGTTTTACTTGCCTGGGGTGAAATGAAAAACACAGACGATATCAATGAGTTTTTTAGTAGCACTAAAGGACTGACCTTTTTATTCTGGGTTTTTTTTTTTTCTTTCTTACTTTTTAAGTATTAAAATAGCAGACGGTAGTTGTGAGGTTTTGCTTTGTTTTTGATGTCCTTGTCAAAATTAAATGTTGATAATTCTCTGTAGGTACCCCAGTTTTTAAAAATTCTTCCTGGTCTCTGAAGTCCAGAACTCTGACCAATAGATAATTCTGTAAGACATTGAAATGTACCCTATTTTTTTTTTTATGCTTTGTGGGTCATTTGAAAAGGTATTTTAATATATAAATTTATTTTTCAATCCTCCAACAGGACGTGCTGTAGTTAACTATGTTTTCAAGGGCAAGTGACACAGGTTATAAAGTTTGACGTTCTGTTCTAAGGAACTATGTAGTTGCTGTAATATAATCCTCATTCTAGATATTCATTTATTGGTTGAATATCAATAAATGTGCCCACCATGTGCTAGGTACTGGGTGAAAACAAATTTGAGTAAGTTATTGTCCCTGCCTTCAAGGAAATTCTAGACTAGGCAAGAAGGTCGAGGTGTGAACAATAGTACAAGGTGTCAGTACTCTAGGAACCAGAGAGAAAGTACCTAATTCCACCTTGGACAGCTTTATAGAGGAAGTGAAGTGTTACCCATGGACAAGTTGAGGAAAGGCATTCTAGGCAGACATTTGCTATGACTGGAACCTGAGTGAGTGTGGCAAATTTCGGGAACATTTGGGCAGCTTCAACTTGGGAACATGTGGGAGAGTGGCAGAAGATGAAGTGAAGCTGGAAGGGTATTGCCCAGTTTTAATTTCCTTTTCCACAGCTACCAGTTACTGAACATATACTTTTCATACTTGTAGTCCAGAAAAAAGCCTGAGCAATAAAACTGTATTTTGTAATGTTTTTATTCATTAGCCTTCCCTCACTTAATGCCTTTTGAAAATGCCACTGAAATTTAATATGGGTAAATGCCTGGTACTTGGATTCAGAGTTTACTCCCAGAGCGTAGGACAGGGGAGACCTGACATAGCATTTTGCTGACCATAAACTTTCCTTGAGCCCATGATACGCCCCAGCTGCCCCGAGAGCAGATGCCGTCGTGGTGACTTCTGTGGAGCGTCAGACTCAAGGCAAGCAGCGGGTCCTGGCCTGGCAACATCTGGGCACTGTGCTCAGGTCTGCGTGCCACTTTTTAGGGCATGTGTGGATAAAATCTAGAGCGTATCTGAGAAGATGGCCTACAAACCATCATATAAAGAGTAAAATTAAAAAGAACAAGAGAGCTGCCTTTAGTTATTTTAATGGATTGCTTGAGGCAGGATGGAATGGCTTATTCTGGGTTGTACCAGTGGACTGGATGGAAATTAGATCAATTTTGACTCAGTGTTGGAAATAATTTTTAAGAGCTTTTTTTCCTAATTACATAGCGCTATGAGATTATTTTGACAAAATATGGAAATGTTTTGACAGAAACATGATAACCATCTTCACCTGTGGAGATACTGTAGTGTGAAGTGTCCTATTTGAAGGAACGGTTGGCCCTCTAGAGCTCCTTCCATCTTTAAATTCAATGAAATTTTAGCATTTGTTCTAATTTTTAAAGTATCTTATCTCTTTTCCAACTTTGCCACCCTTACCCTTACATTAACCCAATTATTTGTGAATTTTATTATTTTTTAGTATCTGACCAAGAGGATACCACAAAACCCAAGGTATCAGCATGTCAAGTCAAGACTAGACACTGGTAAGTAAAGACTAGAAAATAAAAACTTAAAAAAAATCTAATAGCCGATTATTGACAAAAAACAGCATGTCATGCCTGGTATGAATCACAGCTAAAAGTTTCTTACTGTCTGGGCTGATGTTTTTCTGAGCTCAGGACTTATCTTTGAAAGCTGTTTTTCAGATTATCATTAAAAATCTCCATTCACATAATTGAGCTTACTATAAATTGAGAAACTGATAAAAACAGTATTTAATAAGTTCCAGGACTGAGGCTAATAAGTTCCAGGACGTCAGCCTCTATCTTGGAACACCTTAAGTATCTTCCTTAAAACTGGGATCAATAGATTATACTTGTGCATGTTTGTTCAATTCCATATTTGCACAGTGCAACTACATGCAAATTTATGGGCTACAGGACATGTAAAGATGAGTGTGAATTGTGATTTTTGTAATCAAAGAGCTTAGATTCAAGTGGAGTCAGACAGACTTGAATGAGTAACTAAAATACCAGGCAAAATTAAATTAGTGCTGCAATTCAGGTAAAATGAAATTTAAGAGTGCATTACTGCTTATTTCCATGCTGTTGACATTTTTCAGTGTGATGATGAAAACCACTCCCCAGATCCCTGGTGGATTTTCAGTCTTGTGAGATTTTGGTTGGTTGTTTAGTTTTTTTCAACATCTTAAAGTCTGCTGTGGAAAATCCATCCTATTAAGATGGTTTTGCTAGTGGATAGGGGTACCACATGCCTTTAGCAATACTGAATTTTCTACCAGTAACCTCAAGACAACGGAGAAAATAAACTGGGGTGTTGACTTTGTTTAAATCTCATTCATTTTGTCTTTCTCTTTCCCCAGTCTCCTTCAAAATTACTGTCTTCTGTTATGCATGTTTTCCCAAATAAAATAGACTTAAATTAAATGTTTTAAATGAACCACATTTGCAGATACTATTTCTTGGGACCTTTATTTCAAACATTTTTGTGCTGTACAGATATTTATCCTTGCAAATATCCTGTTTGATAGGAGGTAAAAAATGTTATCTCTGTCTTTGAGGAGGAGGAAATTTTAGTCCAGAGATTATGTGATTTACCTGAAGTTCAGTAAAGGAGATAGAACTAGGATTTGTGTGCAGGATGAGGAAGTTGATGTTGGAGACCTGGTGTGACGTCCTGGGTACTCTCACTTCGGCCACATTGTCCCAGTGCTTCCTCCAGCCTCATTTCTTCTATCACAAATGTCTTCAGCTCCTGCCTCTCTGTCTATCTGCCTTTATTAGCAATTGTGACCCACCTTTCTGGAATAAGTTATTCTGCGAGGGAAGTACTTTGATTAAAAATACCATATTTTCTCTGAGCAGTACGGACAACGTTTTAAAGACTGCTTAATGCATTTCTTTTGGAACCTTCTTAAAATTAAAATTTGTAAGAGCTGAAGTCTTTTTCAGATAAATAGATTTGTCTATAGCTTCATTTTTTTTTTTTCCTGGAAGTTGAATTTTGTGAATGAAAACTGATTTCTTTCCCTTCAATTCCTCAGTTCATAACCAAAGTTTGACTCAATAATGGTGGTACCTGAAATTAATTTCAATATTTTGGAAATTGAGATATTTCTATCTGCTTTTTATAATACAAAATAATTGCCTATCTCCTTTTATATTTTGAGGTTTTTAATCTAGTATTTTTTCTAATTAAACTTTTTATTTTGAGGTAATTGTAGATTCACATGGAATTGTAAGAAATAAAACAGAGATTCCTTGTACCCTTTACTCAGTTTCCTATAGTAACATCTTGCAAAACTGAGCTGCGCTATCCCAACCATGATATTGACATTGATAAATACAGTCTGGCTACAGAACATTTCCATGACCACAAGGATCCCTCATATCCACTTTCCACCCTCACCTGTGCCTTAACCCATGGCTACCACTAATCTGTTCTCCATTTCTATAGTTTTGTCTTTCACAAATGCTATATAAATGGAATCATACGATATATAAGTTTTGGGATTGGATTTTTCCGTCAGCAAATTCTCTGGAGATTCTTCCAGGTTGTTGCACGTATTAGTAGTTCATTCCTTTTTATTCCTGAGTAGTATTCCATGGTGCATTCCATACATGCACCACAGTTTAACCATTTTCCTATTGAAGGACATTTGAATTGTTTCCCCTTTTTGATTATCACACGTAAAGGTGCTGTAAACATTTGTGTACAGATTTTTGTGTGAAAATAAGTCTTCATTTCTCTGGGATTAGTGCCCAGAAGTGCAATTTCTAGATTGTATGGCAGTTGCATTTGTAGTTTTTTAAGAAGCTGCCAAACTGTTTTCCAGAGTGGCTGGACCATTTTACATTCCCACCAGCAGTGTATGAGTGATCCAGTTTCTCCACATCCTCACCAGCATTTGGTGGTGTTGCCATTTTTAATTTTAGCCATTCCGATAGGTGTGTAGTAGCATATTATTGCCCTTGTGATTTGCATTTCCCTAATGACTTATGACGTTGAATATCTCTTCCTGTGCTTATTTGCCATTTGTGTATCTGTATACCTTCTTCAGTGAAATGTCTGTTCATGTTTTTTGCCTGTGTTCCAATTGGATTGTTCGCTTTTTAATTGTTGAATTTTGAGTGTTCTTTACATATCCTACCTACTAGTCCTTTGTTGGATACATGGTTTGCAAATAGTTTCTGCCAGTTTGTAGCCTGTCTTTTCATCCTCCTAACAGGGTCTTTCAAGGAGCAAAAGTTTTCAATTTGGGTGAAGTCCAGTATAGCAGTGTTTCCTTTTATGGATCATGCTTTTGTTGTCAAGTCTAAGAACTCTTTGCCTAGCCTAGGTATCAAAGATTTTCTATATGCTTTTTTCTAAAAGTTTTATATTTTAGGTTTTACATTTAAGTCCATGATACATTTCTGTATAAGATGTGCAACTTAGATTGAGATTAATTTTTTGATTGTGGATGTCCAATTGCTCTAGCACCATTTGTTAAAAAGATTACCTTTCCTCCATTGAATTGGTGTGTTCACCTTTGTCAGAAACAAGTTGGGTATACTTACATGCATCTATTTCTGGGTTCTGTATTCTGTTCCATTGATTTATGTGTCTATCCCTCTGCCAATATCACAGTCTTGATTACTGTAGCTATATAATAAATTGGATACTTAAAATTGGTTAGACTGATTAGTCCCACTTTATTTTTCTTTACAAAATTATTTTAGCTACTCTAATTCCTTTGCCTTTCCATGTAAATTTTAGAATAAACTTGTTTACATTTACAAAGAAATATTGCTGTACTTTTTTTTTGTATTTATTTTATTTATCATTTATTTTTGGCTACATTGGGTCTTTGTTGTTGCGCACAGGCTTTCTTTAGTTGTTTCTTTCATCAGCATTGTATAGTTTTCAGCGTATAAATCCTAGACATGTTTTGTTAGATTTACACATAAGTATTTACTTTTTTTGAGCAATTGTGAATGGCATTGCATTTTTAATTTTGGTGTCCATGTGTTTATTGCTAGCGTATAGAAATATAGCTTATTTTTTATATTTATCTTGTATCCTGAGACCTTGCTAACTCACTTATTAGGTAAAGGAGAAATTTTTTGGGTAGATTTCTTGGGCTTTTCTATGTAGACAATCATGTCATATAAAAAAAAGGCAGTTTTATTTCTTCCTTTCCAGACTGTATCTGTTTATTTCCTTTTATTGCCTTACTGTACTGGCTAGAACCTCCAGAACTATGTGAAGTAAGAGTGCTTAGAGCGAACATCCTTGTCTTTACCCCAAACTTAGTGGGAAAGCATTCAGTTTTTCATGATTAAGGATAATGTTAGTTGTATCAGGTTGAGGAAGTTTCCTCCTGTTCCTATTTTTCTGAGAGTTTCTATCCTGAATGACTATTGAATTTTATTGAATGCTTTTACCGCATCAGTTGATATAACATATGGTTTTTTTCTTTAGCTTGATAATATAGATTGCTTTGATTGATTTTTAAATATTGTACTAGTTTTGTATCTATAGAGTAAAACTCACTCATGGTGTATAATTCCTATTATATGTTGCTGAATTCAGTTTATTATTTCATTATAGATTTTTATGTTTATATTCATGAGGGACATTGCTTTGTAGTTTTTGGTTTGTTTTTTGGATTGTGTTTGCCTGGTTTTCGTATTATTGTAATATTGGTCTCATAAAATGAGTTGGGAAATGTTCCCTCCTGGTTTCTGGAAGAGATTATATATTATTGGTGTTAATTCTTTCTTAAACATTTGGTAGAATTGTCCAGTAAAACCATTGAGCCTGGAGATTTCTTTTTTGAGAGTTTTTAAATTTTGAATTTAATTTTTTGATAGTTATGGGGCTATTCAAATTGTTTGTTTCATATTGGATGAGTTGTGGGTTTGTGTTTTTAGAGGAAGTAGTACATTTCATCCACGTTTTCAAATTTATGTGCATAGAGTTGTTTGTAGTGTTCCCTTATTATCCTTCTAAAGTCTGTAATATCTAAAGTGATAGTCCATGTTTCATTCCTAATGTTGGTAATTTGTGTCTTTTCTCTTTTTTTTCTTCACTACAGGTTTGTCCATTTTATTGATCCTTTCAAAGAACCAGCTTTTGGTTTCATCAATTTTCTCTTTGTTTTTCTGTTTTAAATTTTATTGTTTTGCTCTTATCTTTATTTCCTTCCTTCTGCTTATTTTGCTCTTGTTTCTAGATTCTTGAGGTAGGAGTTTAGATTATTGATTTAAGAGTTGTTCTCTTTTTTAATGCATGTAGTTAGTGCTGTAAATTTCTCTCAGCACTGATTTAGCTGTGTCTCACAAACTTTGATATGTTGAATTTTCATTTTCATTTAGTTCAGTGTATCTTTTTATCTCCCTTAAGACTTCCTCTTTGATCCATGGATTATTTAGACATGTGTTGTTGTTGTTTTATAAATTATTTATTTATTTATTTTTGGCTGCGTTGGGTCTTCATTGCTGCGCACTGGCTTTTCTCTAGTTGCGGTGAGCGGGGGCTACTCTTTGTTGTGGTGTGCAGCCTTCTCATTGTGGTGGCTTCTCTTGTTGTGGAGCATGGGCTCTAGGCACGTGGGCTTCAGTAGTTGCAGTGTATGGGCTCAGTAGTTGTGGCTCATGTCTCTAGAGCTCAGGCTCAGTAGTTGTGGCGCGTGGACTTAGTTGCTCTGTGGCATGTGGGATCTTCCCGGACCAGGACTCGAACCTGTGTCCCCTGCATTGGTAGGTGGATTCTTAACCATTGTGCCACCAGGGAAGTCCTGTGTGTTGTTTAGTTACAAGTGTTGGAGGTTTTCCTGTCATCTTTCTGTTATTGACTTCCAGTTTGATTCCATTGTGGTTGGAGAATGTACTCTGTATATTTTAACTTTTTAAAATGTATTGATGTTCATTTTATTGCCCAGGATATGGTCTATCTTGGCATATGTTCCATGGACACTTGAAAAGAAGCATAGTTTTGCTTAGTGTGTTCTTTGTTTTGTCCTGATAGTCCGAGACTCCTTTTATCTTTTCCTTTCTAATTAGAGAACTTCCTTTAGCCATTCTTTAGGATAGGTCTGCTGGTGACAAATTCTCTTAGTTTTCATTCATCTGAGAATGTTTTGATTTCCTTTCATTCCTGAAGAGTATCTTCTCTAGGTATAGGATTCTGGGTTGGCAGTTCGTTTCTTTCAGCACTTGAAAAATATTGTGCCACTTTCTTCTGGTCACCTGATTTCTGATGAGAAATCTCCTGTTATTCAAACTGTTTTTCCCATATGGGTAAGGTGTCATTTATCTCTTGCTGCTTTCAAGATTTTTTTTTCTTTAGTTTTCAGAAGTTTAACTATGATATATCTTGGTGTGGATTTCTTTGGGTCTGTCCTGTTCGGAGTTTACTCAGCTTCTATATAAATCTGAAGTTCATGTCACTTGCCAAATTTGAAAAGTTTTCAGCGATTATATTTTGAGTACATTTTCAGCCCCAGCCTCTTTCTCCTCTTTCTGGTACTTTGATGGCATCTCATCACAGTCCAGCAAGGATGGAAATCAAGGCTCCCTATCTGGCCTTTGCTGGCAGTTAAGGGTAGGACATAGCTTTTCTGTGGAATGTGGCTGGAAAAAGGCAGTTATTATCTAATAGTTTTCTGTCTTGCTGTCCTTTGGCTGGAGACAGCAGGCTTTTGTTAGGGACATTTTTGGTCTATTCATAGGTATTTCTGGGTTTCTGGCTTCTTCAGCTCCAAGTCTAGTGTATATGAGGCAAAAAACAAACAGACAGCACCCAGGTAACTCAGCCATTATGTCATTCCTCGGGTCCTGAGGTCCCTAACCAGTCTGCCTTCCTCTCTCTACCTATTAGAGTCTTCTTATGTTTGTTTTATGTATAATGTACAGGATTTTTTTAAATTGAAGTATAGTTGATTTATAATATTGTGTTAAGTTTCTGGTATACAGCAAAGTGACTCTGTTTTTTATATATATATATACTATATATTCTTTTTCAGATTCTTTTCCATTATAGGTTATTACAAGATATTGAATATAGTTCCCTGTGCAATACAGCAGGACCTTGTTGTTTATCTATTTTATATATAGTGGTGTGTATCTGATATTACCAAACTCTTAATTTATCCCATCTAGGATTTTTTTTATTCAATCTTTTTTTCTAATTGGTGTGTTTTCTTAAATTGAGATATAATTTACATATCATAAAATTCAACCTTTAAAAATGTACAATTCAGACATTTTTAGTACATTCATAAGGTTGTGAAACCATCACCACTATCTAATTGCAGAATTTTTTTGTCATCCCATAAAGAAATCCCGTACCCAAAGTAATCATTTCCCATTCCTTACTTTTACCAGTTCCTGGTAATCACTAATCTATCTTTTGTATCTATGAGTTTGCCTCTTCTGAACATTTCATATAAATGGAATCATACAATATGTGACCTTTTGTGTCTGGCTTCTTTCACTTAGCATAATGTTTTCAAGGCTCATCATTGTTGTAGCATGTATCAATACTTTATTCCATTTTATTGCCAAACTATTCTTTTATATAGCTATTTCACATTTTGTTTATCTACTTATCATCTGGTAGATGTTTGGTTTGTTTACGCTTTTTGGCCATAATGCTGTTAAAACATTAGTGTACAAGTTTCTGTGTGAACATACGTTTTCAGTTCTCTTTGTTGATGTACCTAGGAATTGAACTGTTGGTCAGACATTAACTCTGTGTTTAATTTTTTGAGGAACTGCCAAAGTGTGTTCCAAAGTAGCTGTACTTTACATTCCCACCAGCAGTGTAGGAGGGCTCTTTTTTTCTCCACATCCTCAACAATGCTTGTTATTGTCCATCATTTTGATTATAGTCATCTTCGTGGGTGTGAAGTGGTATCTCATTGTGGTTTTCATTTGCATTTTCCTAATGAGTAATGATGTTGAGCACCTTTTAATGTGCTTATTGGCATTTATATAGCTCCTGTGGAGAAATGGCTATTCATATCATTGGTTTTTTAGTTGGGTTATTTGTCTTTTTATTACTGAGTTATAGGAGTTCTTTTACATACTCTGGATAGTAGACACTTATCAGGAGTATAACTTGCAAATATTTTCTCCCATTTTGCGGGTTGTCCAGGGATTTTGTGGTACTTAGCAGGAGGAGTAGAGAAAAGTACATCTACCTCATATTCCTGGAAGCAGAAGTCTCCCAAACTAGTTTTATAATGCCTTTGGAAGGGCCAGAGTATGCTTCATTGCTTAAAACTCAACATATTTTAAAGTCAGTGTGTGAGAAATCTAATTCTAGTGTTCAATTTTTTGTTTGTTTCAGATTTAGAAATTATTTTAAAGTCAGTTTAAGGAAAAGATTTTAATTTTTTTTCTATTTATTTTTGTGACTTACCTCCCTTTGTATTCGGTACAGTGGCCTATGGTTTATGAGCCAGGATACAGATCCCTTCAAACCTTTGGAGAGCCATCAGGGCTTGAGACAGCCCAAACCTCAGCATTTTGTCCAAATATTATCACTTATATATGTCTGCCATGAGGTGAAAAGTGTGAGGAGTCCTGGTTATGAAAACACCAGAGTTACTTTAAAGGTCAAGTAAAAGTAAGAAACTCCTGTCTGTGGTATGATTTTAAGCTCTGCAGTCAGAGCCGTGGAAATAGGCACGATAATGAGTGAGCATTTCTCATTTCTAGGCTAAATAGATGGGTCTTTAATCTTTTCTTACCAAACAGTGAGCAGTTCAGAGTTAATCACAAGAAATCAAGAATTTCGTGGCATCTCCTGTCTTCACCCAAATCACCTTCTACTGAGCTCTTCAAAGACTGATATCTTCTTCCTGGGTAAAGATAATTTTTTATTTCTATCCTTCTGATGCTACTTCTCTTATAAACTCAAACACCAGTGTATAGCCATGGCTAGAAATATCAGAATTATTTTGAACTTCAAATATTTCTTTTGTTCCATAGGTGCCTGAGTGTATCTTACCAGCTCCCCAGCATTGCCAGACTGTGCCATGAATGGATTATGCTTCCGATGAAATCCCTGACGGCGTTTTGTTCAGTCTCCACCGCAGGGTTCTTGTGTATTCTCAAGCACCCTCTCTGGGTTTCTGCTCTGTAGCACTGCAGGCTGATTAACTTTCCAAACCACAGGGCTCTCCCTTTGTTAGTCTCCTACACTCTTTCATTGCTGGCATTATTCTCTCATTTCAATCTATATTCAATCTAATTTCAAATTTCTTTAGCTTTCTAAAATTCTGTAGACTATCTCCATTCAGTCTTTTCTAGCCTTTTTTTATTTTTTAGAAATTCACCTTAGTTTTCTTATCTCCATACAAACTAGTCATTTCCTTTTTTCTTCTTAGTCTTTACTTTTCCTGAATATCTGCTAATAGCCTTGATTTTAAGCACTCAAACTCATTATAGACTAAGTACTCTTCATTTTTATTTGGTATTTAATTCTGTTTCTTATGTCAAAGGAAGAAATGTATGTGAAAGCCTTTTACAAACCAGAAAGCACTATGCACTCGTATAACTTATTGAGATTGACAAAGGACCACTGTGCCTCTTTTCAAGCTTTCTGCTCCTTCTGAGCCAAAAGAACTTCTCCGTAGAGGAGGGAAATATTGAAGAAAAATAAAGCAATGGAATTGTCTCTTAGCAACTGAGTTCGTGCCTTATAAATCTTACCCACTTTAGATTACTGCTGCTCAAAATCACTTACTTTTCTTACTGGCTCAGTTCAAATAATGTTATTAAATTATAGGAAAACAAAGGAAAAAATCTAATGAATGAGTCACTCAGTTCGTTGATTGTGCTCTCTTTGCTTAGCACTATTGATATAGTTGAGTTGTGTTTTTCTCTTGATTCCAGTTGTAAAACTTTTTTATATATCTTTTGTTGCAACTTAAATTATAAACTAAGTAGAAGCTAAATACCATCTTATACATTTCTAGGTTACCTGAGTCCTGAAACAATATAGGTCATTTAAGTAGTATGTAACATATATGTACTATATATAAATCAGGTTGGGCATAGCTTAGAGAAAATCAGGTATCCAAAAACTCAAACCAAATTGGGGTGTGATTATTTACATTATAATATAATTCATTATAAGGATTCTTCAGCTAGTAGATCTTCATAGTATTTTTCATTTAGCAAATATTTTTGATTGCCTCCTACACTAGACAATGGAAAGGATAAAGATGTGTGTGTGTGTGTGTGTGTGTGTGTGTGTAAATAGTTGTTTTGAGCTGTCAGTATAATAAGATAGATAAGACTTGCGCACAAATAAGGCAGTACAATGATAAATGCCTTGTGAGTGGTAAGCCGAGTGCTGTAGAAGTTCCGAGGAGGGAAAGGTCACTTCCAGCTGGGTGAGCTATTATGATTACATGGGCAAGGTGACATGTTAGAGAACCAAAGACTAACAGAGAGTTTGTCAAGTTTAGTAATTAAGGCAAGATTGAAGAGGTAGGTAAGATGTTGGTGCCTTCACGAGTAGAGCAAGGAGTTTAAACTTGAGTCAGTAAGTGATGGGGAGCCGCTGACTTTTTTTAATCAAAGTATTGTCTAGGAAAATGTATCTGGCAGTAATGTGTAATTTTAATTTTAAAAAATTAGTCTGTTGATAGTCTTTTAGGTGCCTTACTTTTGTGTAAAACAAAAATGTGTTTATAAATAAGTCAATTATAGAATTGATTCATTTGTATTCTTTTTAAAAGGTAGTCAAAAAACTATTCTCAGATGAAATTAGATCCAGTAAGATGAGCTGCTTAGTTAAGATATAAGCAGTATATGAAGTGGGATAAAATACTACTTTTCATACTTTCTAAACTCATTTTTAGAGATTTTTTTGTGTCAGTTAGTCATTTCTCCAATTGAAGCAATGCAGAAATCCTCCATATTCTTTCCACCCCCCTCTACTTGGATAGAATGAATGGCTGTAATGAAAAGAACTTATCAATAGCCCTCTTAGATTTGTTCTTAATTTAGCCAAGTATTTGTACACCTCTGCAAAAGATTTTGTTTCTCTGCCTTCTCCTTTAGTGGGAAAAATAATCAGTAGGAATGACAACCTACCTCACAGGGTCGTTGTGAGGCTCTGCTGGTATGAAGATGAAGTGTTGTGTAAATACACTGAAAATGTTGAGAACTGACTGAGAAATGGATTTTAGACATGTTGTTAGTGGAAACTGCTATAGATTGGAAATGCAATGTTTTAATAATAAAGACTATATAATAAGGTTGGCTGTTGTTTTCCATTCATAGTATGCCTCAGGGAATTTAGAGCATAAAATGGTTCCCACCCAATACTATAAAGGAAGTAACACTTCCTACATATTTACCTCACAGTGAAATCATGTTTTTAAAACAGCACAGCCAGAGAATGATATGTTTTTGTGAGCCATATTAGAAACCAGGAGGTTGGGAGTACTAATCTTGACTTAGTTACCAACTTGCTGTGTCACTGGACAAGTCAGTGATCCTTTTTGTACCTCAGTTTTTTGACGATTCTGGAAGGAGGCGTAAAGCTTCTCCAGCCAAAAGAAACTGACTGCCACATCAACAGCCTGGCACTGTAAGGGACTCAGGAACATATAACCAGAAGCTCCTACGTAAAATAGTTTAAGAATAAGACTGTAGGACGCTGAACAGCGCACCATTTGCCCTGTCTTCTAACCCCAGTACTGACCAGTCAAGTTCCCGCCCAAGTGCAGAGTTGCAGGGAAGAGGATGTGAGTCTGGGAAGGATTCATGGTTTCCACTGTGGAGATCTGGTCACATCTCAGGTCCATTATAGCCTGAAGAACCTAGAAAAGATCATATTTTGTTCTAATCTTGGTCTTTGGTGCTATTTGGACTTCTTCTGAGATGTTCTCAGTGTCTGTCTTGAGGACCCTCAGCTTCTGAGCAGCCCTGACTACTGTCATGTCTCTCTGAGCTTTTGGAAGGATACAGTCTGGGTCCAGGACTACACTGAGTCGTGCTTTTTGGTTCTGATTTGGGGACTGTGTGTCTTCAGACGAAAAAAAATGTTTAACTCAGTAGAATTTTATTCTATAATGAATTCATGACAAGGACTTAATAATAACAAATGATATAAGTTGTTTTTTGAAAATGTACTTTGGGTTTTAGAGCAAGGATTTTCT
This sequence comes from Stenella coeruleoalba, assembly GCF_951394435.1. Taxonomy (NCBI): domain Eukaryota; kingdom Metazoa; phylum Chordata; class Mammalia; order Artiodactyla; family Delphinidae; genus Stenella; species Stenella coeruleoalba. The sequence continues at coordinate 83,284,375 of NC_137155.1, read as the reverse complement.
TTCTTTGCTTCTGACCTAAACATGAAGAAAAGTTCAGAATAGTGCTTGAAAACATCAGTTCATGCTATTAATTGGAAGCATTTCTTTTACCTGAAGTTGTGACTGAAACTGACTAGCTCTTCTCAAGGCTTAAAAGTTAGGAGCACAATTTTAGAAATGAGAAATTATTCTGAATGTTTTGCTATACCTTTCAGGTGCCAGATAGAGCTTGCTGTGCTGAAATGAATCAAATTGAAGCATGCCTAGTAAAAAATAATAGCCCCTGGCTTGAGAAGCAGACTTTAGTTCATTCGGAAACCAGAAGGATCCTGGCCCAGTTTTAATGCATGAAAACTCTCCAAACCACCTTGGCTAGAGCCTAGTGTAGTAGAACCAGGCCATAAAACATGAGGGTTGAGGACTCTCCACAGTGGTGGGAATCTGCTGTTATTTCTCAGCAAATCAAATCCACAGTGAATACTGGTGTACAGACTGTGTGGTCTAGTTCAGGCTGCAACATCAGCATGAATAGTGGAAGACCAAGTTCAGGAAAGAGAAGGAAACCACAAAGATTAAGTGAAGAGGAAAGGGTTGCTTGGGTAGGCACAACGGCACATTTTAGACATTCAGAGGTCATTGCTTCTTTCTCTTCCTCTGCATATCTTCCCCACAAAAAGCTTATGGGGGGATAAATGGAAGAGGAAAGGCTTAACTCAGAAAGAAAAAACATTACATGAAGTGATCATTCGTACTGCCTGGGGGGACTTAATGTTTATTGGGTGTGCACCTCAGCTTAATGCATTTGACCAGAACATTTCCCTGGATTCCTTACCTTTTAATAATGCTGTATAATCCAAAAGACTATTTACTATGTCTGATCCATTTGTCTACTGTCATTCTGTAAAAGCAGAATGGGAAGGCTTAGGGAATACTTGTACTCCATTCTGTTTTCACAGTGTTACTCATTTTCTTCCATGAAAAGCATAGCTAAAATCCTGCTTCTCTTTTTAGGTAACAGTATGACTAAATACATTGAGAAGCTAGAAGAGATCAAAAAAAGTGAGTAACACTACTGATGGTTTGGGATAATGGAACCCTGTAGTTGCTCTACAAGTTGGTTATTAACGAGCCTAACCACACTCTACAGCTGACACACACACAGAGCTATGGGTGTCAGGTGAGTGTGGCAGGTGCCTAGAAGGATGTGGGAAACACTGTGCCATTCTGGTCAGCTGCTAAGATTGTGGTCTTTGAGTCTGAGTTCTACCTGACTTAGATCCCATAGGAGATGTTAATGTTGGAATGTGAAATAACCTCTAGTGAAGCACTGAGAACCCACATTTCTAGTTTCATTGTACTGCAGTCTTTATGACCTTTATTCAAGGTACTTAATCTTTCCTATTTTATTATTTTCTCTATACCTGAGATAGGAGTAATAATAACTTATAACATTCTTTTGAGTATAAATTCGACAGTATTCATGAAAGACTTAGCGGTGTAAGAAAGAAAGAGCTTATTCTTAAAGTGGTGTTATACATTATAAATTCATTGCAGTTGGCTTTCTTTTAATTAAAAATCATATTTCATGCACATCCTTTTAAAAAACTAATCTTCAGCAAAGATATGCTTCTAGTCATTGAGTGCACTGCCCTCGCACAAAATCATAATTTTTCAATCTGTGTCCAAAACAGATGTAAAATGTACACATCAAGTCTAGAATTAGAGAAGTAGGAACATCTATTTTCTAAGATGGATTTGTTCATAACTTCAGTAGGAGAACCCAGTGCTAGGGCAATATTGAGCTAATGGCAGTGAAGAGGTACTCTGATTGATAGCAGTTCAGGACTTGGCTCTGGTAATATATATCTTCTGGGAAGAGAATATTACAAATCCAAAATTCACCAGAACTTCTGTTTTTACACAGCAGGCCTTTTAATTTAAATGATAATGTTCCTGTTCCTTTTGAATTGCTGCCGTATTGAGAAACCCCTGACAATAGATCTGGACTCAGGAGCAGCTTCTTGCTGACTCTGTTATTTGCCACGTTCAACTACAAGGACTGATGCTATAGACATTTGTTTTTTAATGTGTGATGTCACAGTATCCTTTTCTTCTTATATATTTTATATTTTAAACATTTTATGCTATATATTTTAAATGTTATATATCTGTAAAATATTCCACTTTAAGTATATATATTTTAAGTGTATATTAAAATTTTAAACTATGGAAAAAAATCTTGTTTACTCACCTAAACTTCATTGTTGTCGTCCTTAATTCATCCACGGCAAGCAAAATTCAACTGGCCTGCTTCTGTCTTGGTTTGTAGCCTCTTTCACCTCCTAAGCATTTGTAGCTGAGTGTGAGCTCACCTGTCCACACCAAAATTTGTCCCATAAAAATTGTCCCATTCCACCCAGATTGCTGAAACCCTGTTTAAAACAGTTCTTAAAAGCACAATGTGGTTTCTTTAATATCTAAACTTTAAATGGAGCTTATCTCCCAAAAGAAACACCTGTGGATTAGAGTCCTCGAAAATGCTTACTTCACCTTCCTTCTTTAGAAGTTGTGAGCTTCCTTTTAGTAAGACAGCAGGTTCGTCTCACCTTTTACACGCTTTGTGCTGATTCCCCGACTAGAATTACTTCAGATTCTGGTTTGGGATGTATATTTTGGAAGATATTTCCTTCTCTTTTCCCATCTTCTGTTGTAGGTGTTCTTTTGGGTCAGAAGGGAGGAGAATATTGCCTTGTTTCATGACACCCTAAACCCGTCACTTTTCTCGGATTACCTTAGATGCCATGTCTTTCTGTGAAATCACAAACCTTGTGCTGTTACTTCCTTTGATTTGTCTTCCACTGTGAGCCCAACTTCCCTTTGCTAATAATGTGTTTTAACAGAACCCTGAAAACGCAGAATTCCTTTGTAATCTGAATATTCTTTCAACTCTGCCTGGGGAAAATAGACACACTGTGTCTATTGACCATTCACAAAGCCCATTCTTGGCTTCCAGTGGTTAGATGACACTAGTTGGGCCCAGTGTGAAACATCCTAGATAGTTAGGTCTCTGTCCTTCCAGTAACTCGAGAGAGACACACTTAGATTCCAGACTTACCAGAGAAGCAAAACTTGATAACATATCTGAAACTAGGATTTTTTGTCTCCATCACAGAGTTTGGGAGAAGCTATAGTAGCAGAAGCTCCATTCTTAAAGCTCTGTTCGCCCTTGCAAGGACAGACTGTCAGAGCTTTCCAAGTTATCCTTTTTATAAAATTTAAAACTTACTGTAAAACGTCTAGCTTGATCTTTTATCTCTGAGTAATAATGTCAGAAAGTCCTAATGATGGCTGTCCTTCTAAACCAGAACCAGGTATGTAGAGTTCAGGCTCAAATGTGCATTGGGATTTCTAGTGCTTATGAGAGGATGCTAGAAACTATGATCATTAGAAAATAGCAGCGCCTGTTTTCTCGTTTAAGGTGATTTCTATTTAAAGGGGATTTTAATGTGTACCTTTTATACTTAGAATGTGAAGAATTGGAGAAGTATTTCAAACTATGTTACTATTCCAAAAGAATATCAGTGGATAAATGCCACAGTGCAAACTACTTTGAAAGCTGTTGACTGTTTTCACTGGCTGATTTATTGCCATTTTGCTTTATGTAAATAACTTTTGGTGGGCAAGTCGGTGGCAATTGAGAGAAATACTATAGTCGTTCACTTGCACTTTTTAAAGCTTCTGCTCAGCTTATTCGGGTCTGCATCCTGGTGGGTTTTAGAAGCTCCTTTGCATCTTGTATCTAGAAGAAGCTGTTGTAAGAATTTTCTGGAAGAAAGGTCATTTTTTAGCCAAATTGCTATCTTTAGGGCATTTTGGAACAGAGAAGCTTTAATTCCCATAAGAAAGAGTCTTGATATATTTACAGAAGGCCTGTTTTTAAGGTAATATCATTTCCTGACTCTGAGTCGAAAGCTATTTGGTAAACCAAGCTAACATTATCCTCCAAAGTAACTATTTGGTCTGTGCTGGTTTTTTGGAAAATTCATGGAAATGATTAGTATCACCAGGTAAATAATCTTAAGTACCTTTAATCCTTTCCTTTGTTGCTAGGAGTCTTGGTTTATGAGACAGTGAAGGCCATGGTAATTATCCAGCTGACCTTCAGTAATTCTGAAATAATGAGGCAGTATTTAAGGAGTCAAGGACATCAGTATATAAACCTAGAAGAGGAGTGAAGGGAAAGGGTAGGCAGGAGTTCAATGCTGAAAACTCTTCAGAATTGGCAAGTCATCTTCAGAAAAGTTTAGGGAAGCCAATTTTTAATATGCCTCTATGGGACAAATAATAAAGTGAGATTGGCTAAATTTTTAAAAACTGTTTAATATGATATGAAGAATTATTAACACAAACAAATGCAAAAGTACCCCCATTGAGTTAAGTCTCAGAATTGTAAAGATAGCACTGAGTAAATATTGATGTTTTCAGTTGATTTTTCTTTTTTTTTAATTGTGGTTAAAAAAACCCCACATAACAAAATTTACCATCATAACCTTTTTCAGTGTACAGTTCAGTAGTGTTAAGTATATTTACTTTGTTGTACAATAGATCTCCAGAACTTTTTCATATTCAAAACTGAATAGGTTGATTTTTATTGAAGTGGAGTTGAGGGAAAATTGATGTAAGAGATTATCAGGACCAATTACAAATTTGTGCCCAGCATTGTACTCCAGGAAAAAAAAAAGGGTTGGTCTGTGTCTCTAGCATAGTTTGTAACCTCAGGAATAGAATTGTACTCTTTTCAGGGCAGAGATAGAATAGTAAATGTCTTACCAGCTCTTGACCTAGGGCAACTCAGCTTCTCTGGGTCTCTGTTCTCATTTGTAAAATGCAGGTGTTTATTCCCTGCTTATTCTGAAAAGGATTTAAAGGGCTTACAAAAATGCATGCAATACAGTAGAGACAGCATAGTAAGGAAAATGGTACACAAATAAAGGGGAGGGGTAAAATCATTAGGCCCAAAAAGGTGGCTTATAAATTCAGCTTGAGGCTTCTTACTGGCCAAAGCAAAGGAGTAAATGAAAAGGTGATATAATACCTGCCATGCTTAATTCTGAGGATATCATGAGGATCAAATGAGATAAAACATGTAAATAACTTGAAAAATATACCATATAACTTGATGACTAGAAAGAATTAATATCTCTAAGAAAGCAAAGTAAGCCTGGAAAAAATATTTGTCCTGTTCTGCTTTTCAGATTATAGATACAAAAAAGATGAGCTTTTTAAGAGACTAAAAGTTACAACTTTTGCCCAGCTGGTAAGTTTAATGATCTTCCATTGGAGTAAAGACTTTCTAATTTGTGCTGCTTTATGTGAGTATTTCTAAATTCAACTCTAGGTAATGTTTGCAGAGGGTTTTCTTCTGATTCTTTATATTTCACCTATGAGAGGACTAATTGGTATGAAATTTTCTTTTTTCTTTGATAAGAATTTTATAAAGTAAAATGTACATTCTCCTTTTTAATCATCAAATTTGTAGTTTAGGTTTTATTTTTCCTTGCCCATTTATCTTAATATTGAGAATCTAGAATTCTGGATTCTTTATTGCTTGGACATTTTTCTCTGTGGAAAGCAGGTGATCTCCCATCTATGACTGGGTTCTTTTTCCAAGTCTTTCTGCCATGGTCTATTTTGTTACTTTAGGAAAGTCGCTTTCTTCTTTCATTTGAAAATTATGGACAAAGTGTCTCTCTGACCCCCAAACAAGGGTTACAGTGATGTAACTTAAGGTGAATGTTGGGTCTTATGAGCTAAGTCATGAAAAGTGATTTATTATTTTTTTAATTTGAATTCTACCAAGCATTTAAAAAAATTTTTTATTGGAGTATAGTTGATTTACAATGTTGTGTTACTTTCAGGTGTACAGCACAGTGAATCAGTTTTATATATGTGTGTATATATATATATATATATATATATATATATCCATTCTTTTTCAGATTCTTTTCCCATTATAGGTTATTATAGAGTATTGGCTAGAGTTCTCTGTGCTATACAGTAGGTCCTTGTTAGTTATCTATTTTACATATAGTGGTATGTATATGTTACTCCCAATCTCCTAATTTATCACTTCCCCCCAGGCAAAAGTGCTTTAAAAACTGTATGTTGGGTATACAACATTGTAATCAATATATTCATAATTACATTTATTTCTTCATTGCATGAAGAATTTCTGATACAATGCTGTTATTTTAAGTATTGTATTTTCAAGAAATAGCATGTTATGTTGGGACTAGAATATGTATGAATGCAGTTTTAAACTCTTACTTATGTTTCGTGTCCAAAATTATCCTTTTGGTCTTTTAAGTTTATTGTGTAATGTTTTAAAGAAATCTTTTCTTCCGGAATGATCATCTGCAGTGTAATTACCACCCCCAAAGTAAGAAGACCTGAGATTTAGTCTCCAGTTGGGGACACTGACAGTTTCTTAAAACAGGAGATCTTTGATGTTTGATATTTCCTCATCTTTTGTTAAAAACAGAATTGCCTCTGTTTAAGACAAACAAACATACACACTTCTACACATTTCATTCTTTTTTCTATCAGGTCATCCAAGTTGCTTCCCTATCTGATCAAACATTGGAAGTGACAGCTGAGGAGATTAAAAGGCTAGAAGGTAATGAGAAGTGAGGATATGGGGAAAATAACAAATTGGCCATTTGACTGTGCTATTGTGTTCACAGGGACTTTGATGTATCTGTTTGTAATTAGATTGTTACTCTCTGAGAAATGCTATCTGGTGCTTTGCTAATTCTTATTTCTTTAAAAAAGCCATCTCGTTTTCTGGCTGTAAACGTGTCTTAAATGTTTTAAACGTGTTTAATATACTAATTACTTTTTTTCAACAAATATTTTTAGTGCCTTCTACATAAGTACAGGTCACAGAATTAGGTGCTATGAGACTACAAAGATGAATAAGACACAGCTCTGCTTACATGGAGTTTGTAGCTACGAGTGTGCACTGCACATATGTTATGTGTATTGGGTGAGGAAAATGATAACAGAAACACAGAATTACTAATATGACAGAAATTCACGGAGGACTAGAAGGAAACCATCGTTTGATGAATATATATTGCTAGGTACTTCACATGAGTTTTCTTATTTAATCTTCTCAAAAACTCTAGAAGGAAGGTACACTGTACAGATGAGAAGCCCAAGCCTCAGAGGTTAAACTTCTTGCTCAAAGTAAACAGCCAATAAGGAATGGACATAGGATACAAATCTGCATGTCTCTGGTAGCAGCCAGTGTCTTCTCACTGCCTTTATTGCATCCTTATGGGGTCTTGGAATGTGCCTTTTGAGAGATGCAGGGTGCTGTGAGAACTCTGTATTTTCCAGCTAGGAAACTGAGGTAGGCTTCTTCCAGGCTTTTGAACTGGGTCTCTGCCCCCTTTAGGGGTAGAATCTCAACAGGTGCAAGTTAAGGGTGAGGCTGTCTCAGGCTGAGGAGCAGCCTGAATAAAGGCACAGAGAAGAAGTCCAAGCGTGTTTGGGGAATCTCATAATCCAGTCTGGCTGTGGTCTGAGGGAGGGGTAGGTGCTGGGTTAGGAGATAAGGCTAGAAAGATAGATAGGCGCCAGATTTACTTTCTTAAATACCAAGTTGAAAAGAAAACCTCTTAGGTGTTCTGTCATGAAAAGAATTCCCAGAGTGAAGGTCTTTATTTTATCCTGAAGTCCTCAGCTGTCAATGTGTGGCTGTTTATTGAAGGGGAATGTGTTTTGTTAAGGTTGATGTAGGCCAGGAATTTGACTTCTGATTTCAAGACAAGTTTCTCAGGAAGTCTGAACACTGGGTTTGTACAACTCGACTGTCATTTCCCTGGGCTTGTTTTTGTTAGGGAGGATAAAAAGAATCTGTAAAAGACAGGAATTTATCTATGACAGATGCCTCTAACACAGCAGAGAAATAAGGGCTCTTTGTAATAGAGATAATTGAGTCTCCTCATACCAGTACTCCCAATTTTAACCTGGTTATATAAGTACCTGGATTTTGTCCTTTAATTCATTGTTGAGATTACAACACCAGAACATATGGGCACATGCAATTTTCTCTTCTGAGATAAATTTGCAGGCTTTTGTAAAGTAGGACACCATAATGTGTGAGTAATATTGGTGTTTTTCTAGTGCTCTATACAGAATAATAACTCAGGAATGCCTGTAGCACAGATTGTATCTGTATGCGTATTGGCCAACTTTGAAGGAATAAAAAAACTCCTTTTATAATGTTTATTGTTTTTTCCTGACTTAAAAGTATATTTCTAGAAAATTAGAAAACTGTAAAAAACATATAAAGAAGAAAATTAAAATAACTAATAAACCGTATTAACATTTTGGTCTGTTTTCCCCACCCACATCCGTAGTCTTTGTATATAGTTTTGTATTATGCTGTTTTCAGTTAACATTTTATCATGCACACTTTCCTATGTCATTAAATAGATTTCAAAAGCTTAATTGTAAAGGTTGTGTTGTCATATAATGTCTTTCCTTTGTATATGCCACATATTTAATTATTCTCCTATTGTTGGCCATTAACGTTTTTCTAATTTTTCATTTTTATAAGATAATGCTGCAGTGTAAACCCATAAATGTTTGTATGGTTCTGATTTATTTCCTGAAGATAAATTGCTGCAGATTGTCAAAGGGTGGAACCATTTTAAAATGCTCGGTGCTGATTCCACATTATCTCCAGAAAGGTTCTACTTGTTTGCATTCCCACCAAGCAAATGAGAAGACCCATTTCTCCCCATCCTAGCCAATGATGAATAATTCTCATTTTTGTAAATGTTTGCCAATTTGATGGAGGAAAAATGGTATCTAATATTTTTATTTTGGATTTCTTTGATAGTGTGATTGAGCTTTGTGTATGTCTGTGTTTGTTGGTCATATGTATTTCTTCTTTTGAGGACATTATATGTCCTTTCCCATTTTTTTTCTAATGGAATGTTCATCTTTTACTTATTGATTTGTAAAATCTTTATATAATTATGATATCTTTATTCATTGGAAACCAATACAGCCTTGAAAATAAATGAGAAAAATCTTTATTTGATGATTTGGAATAATACCCAAGCTGTATTATTAAGTAAAAAATAAATAAATAAATAACAAAATAAACAACAAATCAAAGTGTAGAGCAGTATGAATAGCATTCTCCTAGATATGTAAAAAGGAGAGGAAATAAAATATATACAAAATATATACAAAATATGTAGTTGTTTCATTTCTGGAAGGAGACAAATATTTGAAGGTAGTTCCCTTGGGGGTGGAGGTCTGAGGGCCTGCAGGTCTGGAGTGAAAAGAAGACTTCCTTTCCATATTAGCAATTTTATCTTGTTTGCATTTTTACCTTGTGCACATGATCTTTTTTCTATTAACAAACTAGTTTTAAAACTCCTAATAATGTGTATTAACCTTTTCTCACTTATATATGTCACGAATACTTTTCCTAGTTTGTTATTGACCTTTTAATTTTCTTTGTGTTGTTTTTTGACATATATGAGATTTGCGTTTTTACATGATTAAATCTATTAGCCTTTCATATTGTGTTTTCGTTTAGTGCTTTAAATTCATAAAATCCAAAATAAGATATTCACCTATATTTTCATCTGTTAGCTTGCTTGGTTGCTTTGGGTTTTTTCCTACATCCATCCATCTGTTATATATTTTGGTATATGATATGAAGGGGTTATCTAAATTTGATTTTTTTGGATAGTTGGCAGATTATCCCAGCACCATTTATTTAATAGTTCTCCCTTTACCCACTGATTTTTGATGTTACCTTTAACATACATTAGATTTTTGTATATATTCTTGGATTTGTTTCTGAGTTCTTTGTTATTTTCCATTGTTCTGGTGCATTGTTTTGATCATTTACCTTTTCAGTATATGTTACTATTTGAAAAGGCAGGTTCTCCAAATTACTTTCCTCTCTCCCTCTCTCTCTCTCTCTCTCTCTCTCTCTCTCTCTCTCTCTCTCTCTCTATATATATATATATACACATACATATATCTTTTTTTTTCTCTTCTCATCTTTAAAATTCTTTTAAGCTTTTTTTAAGCCCATTGGGATTTGTATTAAGGCTAAAAATTTGGAAATTTGGAAGGGATTAACATCATTTCACTTTTAGTCACCAAGTCAGGAATATGCAAGGTATGTCACTCTCTCGTCATTCAGGTCTTCTTTAATGTCCCTAAGAAAAATTTTTATAAGACCTATAAAGGACTTACAAGTTTTTATACAGCCTTTAAATTTCTTAATAGGTTTATTTTCTAGGAGAGTATATTTTGTATCTGCAGTTGTTACTGTAAATGAGAGGTTCTTCATGTTATTTTCCAATTGATATATAGGAAAAATATTTTGATTGTCCATATTTTCTTTAATCTAACTTATTTATTTTATAAATAGGTTATTTTTATAATTAACCATAAAACCTAGATTATTTTTATAATCTAACATATTTATTTCCCTTATTCTCATAGGATTCTCTTAAAGTTTCTAGGTGTATTATATCATATGCAAATTAAAACTTAATATGCTCTTTAACAACTAGGCCTCTTATTTCTATGTCTTCTCTCATTATATTGGTTAGAACAGCAAATTCTCAAACCTTTTGGTATCAGTCTCCCTCCACACTTAATTTTTGAGGACCTCAAAGAGTTTTGGTTTTTGTGAATTATATCTATTAATATTTAGGGTATTAAAATTTTAAACCAAGAATTTTAAAAATACTTGCTGTTTACCTTAAGAAACAATACTAAACCCATTACAAGCATAAATAACATATTTTTATGCGAAATATCTATGTTACCAAAACAAAAATATATATGGAGAATGACATTGTTGTACACTTTTTTGTAAGTCTTGTTAATGTCTGATTTAATAGAAAACAGATGGTTCTCATACCTTCTGCATTCAGTCTGTTGCAGTTTGCTCTTTGGGCTAAAGGACATGAAGAAAATCTGGCCTCACACAGATCTGTAATTGAAAAAAGGAAGAATATTTTAATAGCCCTTTCAGATAGTTGTGGATATTTTTCTTTGACATTACATCAGAACTTGATAGCTGGTACCTTCTTAAAGGTTAGTTGTAGTGTGGAATCTGAAACCATATCAATGAACTTTTCATACCCTCTTACATTAAACCCATTGGTCTCTTTTGCACTCTGAATGTATCTTTTACTCATACATAATTTTATAACATCATTCATTGGTCATTTGGAAAATACTGGTTCACTGAGTTATGAAGATCTTCCAAATGTTGACAAATTTCATTACACAATATCAAAAAAGTCACATTTATTAACCACAACACGTGTCTTATCAGAAAAGTCATTAAGATGGTAAAGAAGTCAAGCTCTTGATGGCAAATAGTTTCCAAAATTCTGATTTTTGTTCAAAATTTAATCACTGCAACAAATACCATCGGTTGTTTTCCTTGAAATGAGAAATTCACTTTAGATCATTTTTGAGAAAATAGCTGCCAAATGCACAAGTCTAAATAACCACAGTTTTCCTGTCAGTTTTTCTTCCACGTAAAAGTGGTGTTCAAGGCAAAAGCAGCACAAATCACACACATACTTTTCCTGGAGACAACAATGGGACGTTGGTATGTAGCAAACTTGCTGTATGTGGATTCCCCCATTTCATGACACAGAATATTTAAAAAGTGTGTACTTAAGGGTGAGATTTAATAAAATTATTATTACTGCTTCATCAGGGACTTTTAAAAATGTGACTGCCATATTTATTAACTGTGAGTGTGTGCATGTTGATGAAAAATACAGTGACTACTAATAAAGCTCTGTACCTCTGCCCTGATTCTTGCTAAGGGGCCAGGAGTTTTATCCACCACTTCTTTTGCACCATCAGTGCAAATATCAACATGGTAAAAAAGACAAATAACGTCTTAGTATTATGAAAATAGTTTTCGCCTTTCAGATCCCCTGAAAGGGTCTCGGGGGCTCCTGGGGTCCACAGACTACAGTTTGAGAGCCTATATGTTAGAACTCTTAGAACAATTTAATAATGGTAATACGAGTTCCTTTTCTTGACCTAATTTCAGTGGAACTGCCTAACAAGTAAATAAAAATTCTGAGGTTAAATTTATTTATTTATTCACTTGCAAATTTTAGACAATGATTCTGCAACCTCAGACCCTGATGCTGAAATCACTGCCAAGACCAACGGGAAAGGGAGCCCTGGGGAGCAGTCGCCAAGCCCCGTCCAGTTCATAAACAGTGAGGGAGCCGGGGACTCCAGCCGCTCGACCCTTCAGAGGTGCTCTCATCAGATTCATGTTTTCACTGCATTTTACCTTCATTAATCTAGATACCAATGTCAGCGATTTAACGACCTTAGAAACAGGTTGGCGTAGTGAAGTCCCACATTTTCATCTCAGCCATTCTATTTTCTCTTTATATCAATGCCACCTCCTGGATCTTGTCACAGCATTCTTAGTTAATGTAAGAATATATTGATAGGAGAGCATTAATTTTCACTCCTCAACCCCATTCTTCTCAGTCTTCCTATATGCAAATTTGCTATTAGGACTTAGCTTTACAACCACTATCTTTTGACTCAGGGAGTATGATTTCCCCCCCCTCTCCTTTTCTGTCTGCTGCAGCTTATAATTACCCTGTCTAGAATCAGAAGAAAAATAGAGTGCCACACATAGTGCTCTGATATTAAATAGGCGCAAAGGAGAGTGAAAGCAGCCTTGGTGTCAACTCTCAAATGCACATGGCAGTTTCATGATGCAGCACTTCCTCACAGATATTCACTGTTGATTATAAGACGGTGCTGATTTTCTGCACATATCCATCCCTTCTACTGGTAAAATAGTTCTACTAGAGAAGCTAGTTCTACTAGAGAAAGAATTGCTATTGTCGACTGCACTATTATTATTTTTATAACTACTTCTGTGCAAGGACTCTAAAATTGCATTCAAAACAAGATAGACCAACAAGGCTTCCACTGAGCACGTAATTTCACATGAAATAGAGTTTCTTCTCCTTTGGTTCAACAAAATATGCACTATAGGGCATATAGTTGTAGTGATCATTGGATTTAAAGGCAGAATTTGACTTGCTGTGATGGGAGAGGAACTATTGCTAGACTAATCTGTGGTTTGGCACATGTGTCTTCATATTTGCCTGGAAGAGTGATTATCTTCTTATCCCAATACAGATATTTCACTACTCGCCACTTTGATCATAACACCTATCCTTTTTTCTCTGATTCATGTTTTTGCCACATTTTGCCTATATTAACCTGGCGACCAATTTCAGTGATTTTATGACCTCAGAAACAGGTCAGAAACAGACCTCCCTCGTTTTAATCCTAGCTTTTCCACTGTCTCATTACACGAATGCTGCCAAATCTAAAAGCCTCTTCAGCCTCAACACTATAACCTATAAAATGGAAGTGACTACAGACAACTATTGAAAACATTAAGGTTCAAAATCCATACTGGATGAGTCACTGTATCAGTATATGAAATACATGAAAACACTGTTGTTACTTTATGTTAAATATGATATACATAGAAATGCCTTCAGTTTTCCTGCCCTGTCAACCGTATTCTTTCCTCTTTTGCTCTGCTTTCTCACACTCATCAAAATTCCATTGGAGTAACTGTTTGCCTCTTTCTTTCTCTGAATGCTGCCCTTGCTTCTGGAGGCAGCTTGCGCTTACAGTTTCTGCCCCTCTGCGTGCTAATGACCTAACGTGCATTCTCTGAAGGCTAGTATGGACAGTGGATCCCCTCCTTTGGGTCCAGGGTGAGAGAACAGGAATCCATCCGTAGGATCTTGCATTCAGAGGCAGAACTGAGACACCACATCCATTTTCCTTTTTCTTTGAAGTGTCTTTTAAAGAGACATTGAGCACCCTCTCGCCATTCTGAAGAAACACATTTGACCTTTAAGCCACCAATCCCTGACTAGTGTCTACTGACCTACTTTTTCACTTGCAGCGTCATCAGTGGCGTTGGGGAACTGGATCTAGACAAAGGGCTCGTGAAGAAAGTAGAGCCCAGTACCAAAGACAAACCTTATCCCGACTGCCCCTTCCTGCTGCTAGATGTGAGAGATAGAGATTCTTACCAGCAGTGCCACATTGTTGGAGGTAAGAGAGAGAAGGCCTTACAGTGTCTCACTCCTGAGAACACAGCCCGGTACTGAGCCCAGGCAGGCTCAAACCACAGCCTGTGGTCAGCAGTTGGGGAAGCCCTATGTTAGCCAGATGTGTTCTGGGAACCTGTAAGTTGGCTCTACCACATGCTCTGAGAGAAGCTGGTGACTCTCTCAGGGGGCTCAGGGGCCCAGGGCTAAATGTCAGAAACAGTGAAGTGACACTTCTTATTTGTTCATAGTGTCCTGTTTCTTTTCTTTCACAAAAGTATTTAGGTTTATAACTAGTTGATTTTGAAAATATGTTTCTTTTAACTCTTAGACTTTAAACCAGCTGAGAATTGGGGCCAGGTTGTACCGAGAGCTACAAACTTCCTAAGCTTTTTCTTCTCTTTGCAGCTTACAGTTACCCAATTGCAACTCTGTCTAGAACAATGAACCCTTATTCAAATGATATTCTTGAATATGTATCCTTTGTTGCATTTTAAGGAGTTGGATGGTATAAAGACTGAAGACTCAATCTTATCATGAATCATGCTCCTAGTAAGAAAACCCTATGAAGGACCTTTGATATTAATTAGTTTACTTAGCATATTTTAGAATTTTGATCCTTAGCTGTTGCTGAGAATGCTTCCAAGCCATCCTGCAGTAGGACAAAAAACATTAGGTTAAAGGTTATGATCTGTTGAGAGTCAGTCCTAAGACTGTTTTCCCCAGAAAGTTTTCCCAAGTAAAATGTAAGGAGTGAATTTTTTTCCTTCTATTTTAATTTTTTTTGCTTCTTGAAATTTTAATTTTTTGCTCATAAAAATCATACAAATAGAAAATAATTTAAATACTGAAAAATATAAAAAAGAAAATTGAAATAACCACACAATTGAACAACAAACTCTTACTACATTTTTTGTGTATTTTATTCCAGACTGTCTTCTTTATCTTTTTAACAAAGTAAAAATTATACTGTATATATAATTTAGTATGTTGCTTTTCCCCACTTCATATTACAGTGTATTTCCCCACACTAATACAAGCTCTTTATAAACTCTATTTTTGATGCAGTATAAGATCTCATCTTTAGATTTACTGTAATTTACTAAATCATTCCTCTTTGAAGGAATGGACTTTCAGGTGGTTCCCATTTTTTTACTATTATAAATAAGACTGCAGTGGACACGTTGGGCATAAAAGTTTTTCTGTTTCCTCATCTGTAAAATGGAGGTTGTAATACTTACTCTCCAGGATTGTACAGATGAAAGAGCCAAAGAGTGTACAGTGTGTAACTAGTGCCGTCTTGGACATGGTGATACTAGTTCATAGAAGAAAAGGATACCAGCTTGTGTGGTTTCCACGACAGGAAAAAGTCCTGAACCCCCTGAAGAGGGGTCATCCGATGCTCCTTGAACTCAGAGAGGTAAACCTTGACAGCTCTTCTTCCTCAGGGGTTTCTGTATAGTCTAGGAGCATTAGCTCAGTGTGGTCGAACCTTAACTCATCTGCTTCTTAGAAAAATGCCCATGGCAAGATCATCATTCTGTATGACGACGATGAGAGGCTGGCCAGCCAGGCAGCTACCACCATGTGCGAGCGGGGATTTGAGAACCTCTTCATGCTTTCCGGAGGTGAGGGGCTGTGTTCTGCTTAGGACGTAAAAGGCGAATACCTGGGCTCACACTCCTTCAACTCCACCCCTATCGCCTTTTCCCTCCTGGAGCTCAGAACTTAGTATTCTGGAAACAGAGACAACCATGCTGGCAGAAAGGAGTCAGGATACGTGAAACTTCCTTTAGCTCCATCAGCACATGTTTTTAATTCCTGAAATAATGATGTTACTTTATGGCTCTGTAAGAAAGCCTTAATGCTGCAGACTTGAGCTAAACGATTTCTGGTGGAATTCTCAGAATCCCACATAACAACTGACATTTTCTGGTGTAATTTACTTAATGGTGAAGCAGTTAAGAAAGATTTCCTGTCCTTGTGTTGAGGAGGCATGCGGGCTCCTTTCCAGGTTGCCTTGGCCTCACCGTGCTAACACGGCTTTTTCTGATGATCTTCCACACCTAGGTCTAAAAGTCTTAGCTCAGAAATTCCCAGAAGGACTGATTACGGGTTCCCTGCCAGCATCTTGCCAGCAGACCCTTCCGCCTGCTTCTGCCCGGAAACGATCCGGCCCGAAAGTGCCGCCCCCAGCAGCCGAGAATAAATGGAGATTTACCCCAGAAGACCTAAAGAAGATAGAATATTACCTGGAAGAGGACCAGGGTCCTGCAGACAGTACTAGTAAGATATTTTGACCTTTAGAAATAATGTTTTCTGTAGAACTTGAGATTTGCAGCTTTGAACATCAACCTCATCATATGAGAAGCTTGATCTCTTATATTCAGATTCTTCAAATATTTGCAGGAGAAGGGGAATGTGCAGGTGCTATGTGAGGAGGGGGGAGGTGAGTGGAGGGGAGATTATGGTGAGAATTAGGCATTGCACACAGACATAGAAAGAGAAGAGAGGGTATCAGTCAAATAAAGTGTGCATCTCAGGCAGAGTTGAGAGGCTAAGCTAAGGCTTTCAGATTCCTTCTCGGAAAGCTTTGCTTCCTTCTGCTGCTTCTGGGTACCTTTAAACTACTTCTGGCCTTTCCTTTGGCACACTGCTTTCTCTTTTTCCTCTAACCATTCCTGTACCCTTCTCTACTGAGAAGGAATGAAGGACAGATGAGGTTGATTGGATAATGGAGAGGAAGGAAAGAAAAGCTATCTGGGTTTCCCTTCATCCCTGCCCCCTTCCCCACCTTCTAATTGATCTCAAGGATGAAGAGTAGGTTTTAGCCTAAAGTAGATGCTGAATAGGACTTCATTAGTTTAAAAGTGGTTTGTAGCATAAGACTTCATTAGTTTAAAAGTGTACTTGGCAGGTTGTCCCTGGAATCATTTTTGCAGCTCTGCTCCCTGCTTTCTTGCTCCCTTCAGGCCGGCTGAGCCAAGGTAATGCTTCTGGAAGAGACTCCAAGGTTCCAGGCTCCCGCAGCGGTCAGAACCTGCCTGCCGGGGCCCCTGCCGGCCACCAGAACCCCCGCTCGCTGGGCAGTGGCCACCTGCAAGGCAAACCCTGGAAGTAAAGACTTTGTCTTAGTCAAATAAATGTTTTCTCTCCTTTCGGAACCCCTGAGCAGTTCACAAGTTGGTCATTTTAAGAAGCTGCTGCAGAGGAAAGACCTCAACGTGTGTCAGGCCCTCTTCCCTCTTCCTGTCTCCAGCTCCTCTCCCACATCCAACCCGGGAAGGATTTTTACAAAACCCAGAGGCATGACAGGCTCTAGTGTCCTCCCTGTTGTTTACAGAATATTTAAGTCTCTGAAACTGAGTAGGAAAAAAGTCTAATTTTTTTAGGCTTTCTTTTTGTTTGTTTGTTTTTAATAAGGTCCAGTTTGTTTTGGTCTATATCCTGCGTTGTTTTGTAAATACTTCAGGCGCATCTGGTGTGTCCTTCCCAGCCAGTTCTTTTTCACTCACTCTTCTTGGTTTCACGAAGGCTCTCTCGGTAGGCTTTGCAGCCTGAGAAGCTGTCCCCGGGGGTGCAGACGATTCGTAGCTTTCAGCCCCCACCAGCTGTGGACCCGCTGGCTGAGGAGCTCTTCGCCCAGCACCCGAGGCAGGCTCCGTCTGGAAGCCGGTACCTGTGAGCGTCACTCGGTTAAGATTTAGTAGTAGCTCTCACATGTGCTCAGCGCTTCTCCTCCTCACTAGATGTTTTCCTGGAACCAGCACAGGTGATGATGTGTGCTCAGCTGCCTTCACGGGCAAGTCCTGCCCACTGTTCAGGGCCGGGTTGAGAGCCACTGAAGCCCCCTGGAGCCGTCCCTCATTTGCGGTTGGTTTATTAGTTGTAAACTCCCATTACCCAGCTCAGGCCCATCCATCTTAGATGGGTAGAAATTATGGCCACTTGAAAACGTTGGCTTTGGTTGGGCCACTGCCCGCACACAAGGTGAGGACAACTCCACAGTCCTTTGTCAGAGCTGACAACCCTTTAAACCCTTGCTTAAAAATACAGTATTAGTCTAATTGAGTAATTAGTGCAATTCCCTGCTTACTTCTCATTCTCATGACTGAGCTGTGATTAGGAGGTTTTGAATATAGATTCTTGTTTGGGCCAGAATTTTGAATCAGCGTTAATTGAATTGCTAGATGACTGACATTCATTCCATTTAATTGGGGGAACAAAAGACCTCAGGTAAGGATGAGGAACTATGAAATCATCAGGCAAAGGAAAAAGAGCCTTGTTAATTTTTATGGTCTGTGATCTGTAGCTGTGATAAGGGACTAAGGAATAAATTGTGCTCTTTGTCATGGCAACCAGCTTCTGAAAAGCCAGCTGAAAATTGCCTATCCTTAGGTGGTTATTGCTGCTGGGTAAGATTTGTCTTAACAGGACTATTTTTCTCACCACCAAAAAAAAAATGTATCACAGTATTTCCAGCATGGGGGGCTGTGTTTGTAGGAGAAATAAAGGTAATAAATATCTTATAGAGACATATGGAAAAATAACTTTCACATTCAGCCCAGTTCTGTTTTAGTGTGTTTATCCTTCTCTACTTGATTTCCAAAGTGCAACATTTTCCGATGCTTTAGAAATCAAACAAACCAGGGACATTGTTCAGATGTCAAGCTGTGCCCAATTTTCCACAAGATTCAAGAATCTTGTATAAAATTCAGCCAACGTACACATAGCTTTAAAGAGGAGCCTGTCATGTTTCCCCATAAATTTATTGCCTGAGAACTAAGTTCAGCCTTTTGCTAATGCCAAAATGCTCTGGCTTTTTATTTTCTTTACAGCATAGATTTTTAAAAATGCAAATTTTTCCACACTCAACTTTCCCCTAGCATGGACAAGATTTTCAGCCATTTTGGACACATATGCATTTTTAAGAAAAAAATTTTTTTTTCTCTGTGACAAAGTTCTGGTTATGCCATTTTCAAGTCGACTAGTCGGGAGTTTAGATTTCCCCACTCGATTCTATTTTGAAAGTAAATGGTAGTCCCCCTTTGTTCCTATTCTGCATTCTCATCACCACACAACACTAGAGTGTTAGAAACTACTATGTATATGTGCAAAGTCAGTATAGCTGAACCTATTAGAATTGCAGTGCGTTTAGTTGAGAGATCTGGCAGGTTGACTATATTTATGTGTGTTTCTCCATAGCGCTTTGCCTATTGGTAAGGATTTTAAATAACTACTCCTCAAAGACCTGTTCTGGTTCTGCACTTTGTGTGTTAAATGTCACTTGCAGTTTTTACACGCTCAAGGTATTGCTTTGAATGTTCTACTTTACTAGTTTCTTCGTTAGATTAACTGACATGTATTATCTAAGCGATCTGTGATACTCTGTGCAATTGTGAAAGTTGAAGATTAAAGTACATAGTTCTTAATTTGTTGTTTGCTGTTAATATGCTGAGATCTGCCAACTTCTCTCTTCCTGTCTGTTGAGATGATTTGTGGGGAGTCACATGAGACTGGGGTGATCTGAAAGAGTACTTCTTTTTGCTCTATCTCCCAGTAATGCATATTTTCTTTGTGTAAATGAACCAGGAAATCATTCCAATTAGGGCAGTGGACTTTAGCTTTCTAGTCAGAAGGGTTTCTCCTCATGCCCAGCAGGGACTGATTGCCACCTTAAACTCATTAGAGCGGGGCTTTCTTGTCAGCGTTGGGGGTTGATGAGCTTCCCTTGCCTGGGAACTTATGACCCCCTAGATGGAAAATGCTTTATCAATGTACAACTGCTGCTCCATCTGAGCAATGGTGAGGGCCAAAGTCTAAATAATAAGTTCAGTACTTTATCTACTGTATTTAAGAAAGAAAAGAGGGAAGGAAAGAGAGAAGCAAGGAAACAAGAAGTGTGGAGGGAGGAAGGGGAAGGCAACATTACTCATTTGAGTACAAAAAGAACATCTCGGGCTGTTACAATGTCAGGTTTAATCTATTGAAAGGCATAGAATGGGGACCTCCCTGGCAGTCCAGTGGTTAAGACTTTGCCTTCCAATGCAGGAGGTGTGGGTTCGATCCCTGGTTGGGGAGCTAAGAATCCCACATGCCTCATAGCCAAAAAAACAAACGAAAACCCCCCATAAAACAGAAGCAATATTGTAACAAATTCAATAAAAGACTTTAAAAAGGGTCCACATCAAAAAAAAACTTTATAAAAAAAGTAAAAAGAAAGACATAGAATGAATCAAATTACCTAAATGTAATTTTATTTTTTACCTTTAGCAGAAAACCAGAACTAGCACAATCATATTGGACTTGGGGTGTAAATCAGAATTAAAAGAGAACAAATAGTGTTCATTAGTTGCTGAGGGATTTTTCCTGTGATACTACTGAGATTATACAAAAATTCATAAGACTTTAGGCTACTCACCAAGAACACAGAACAAAACAAAACCTTCTTTTCTCTAATTCCCTTGTGGAATATAAGTGAAATCAGAGTCCTAGGCTAGGAAGAAATATGTAGCCAATTTTTCTTGTGTTGGTTTTGGTTTCTGTCATGTTATAAATTGGTTGTAGATTCTGTCTTTTATGTTATCTGACTTTTTTAGGGGGGATAATTAATTTCTGTCCACCTGGATTTAAATCCATGACTCCCTTCCTGCTCTACTCTGAAGATAATCATTAAGAACCTTTCTTTCCCCAGTTCCAAAATATTCCCAGTGTCTCTAATGTGCGTTTATTTTTTCACAATTCTTTCAGTTTCAACTCCCATAATACTTTCCTTTTTCTTTTTCAAGAAACATCAGAAATGTGGATATTATATCAGTTTATGTGAGCATGATGATATGCTTATCTACTGTTCAATTAATTTTTTGATTAAAATATATTTTTCCCATAAAAAACAATAAATAGGACACATTGTGCTTCCAAAGTGTTCAGAAGACATTTGGGTAGTAATACGTTCCTAAAGTTGCAGTAATTACTGAAATTGCTATTGCCACGTCCTTTATTGGCACACAGGTCAGTTATAGCATAAAATATGTAATGGTGGCAATTTGTCAGCAGTGAATTCTGACAGGACAGGATTCAGTGCATGATTTTATGTGTTTACAAAACTATATTGCCCCCCTCCTCCCCCATCTCCTTACGGTCTCACTCTCTGATGCTTATCCTCTTTGTTCCAAATGCAGACGCAGATTCTCTTCACCTGCATAACATCCTGAGGCACCTGGTGAAATGTGTGGCAAACAGAGGTCACTTATTAAATACTATTGACTGATGGACTACATTTTAAAAAAATTATTTAAAATTATTTTTGACTATAACCTCCCAGAGGGTGAAAATCACCAACTACATGACATTGGCCCTTAATAAGGGTGTGTGAATAAATGAACTGAACCTGTCAAGACTGAAGTCTGGGATGTAAAGCCCATTGTGGTGGCCACTCAGCGCTGGTCTGCCATTCTGGAGACCTGGAAAGTTTGTTATCCCTTGTCCTCTTGTACATCCTACTTTTGTATGTGAGACATTCATCACTCTGAGATTTTTAGATTACCCTCTGCAGGAGGTACCCAAGAAGCTGTTAGGGCCGTTATTATTAGCCTGGCTGTCTGCAGTCTGCCTGTTTCCATGGTCCCCTCAAGCTCAAAGTAGCCTTCAGAATTCAACTGCACCATCCCCATCTGAGAGTGGGTTTTATTTTCTCTTTTGTTTCAAATCTTGAAGATTTCCAGGTAATAATGTTAGCAAACATTTATGGAGAGCTTACTATGTGTTAGGCAGTATTCCTAGATTCTTCATTTTATGTTTTGACTCATTTGACTATCAGAACATCCCTACGAGGTAGGCACCCCCATTTTCAGGTGAGGAGACTGAGGGTCAAATGGAAATTAAGCAACTCGCCCTGTGTCACTGAGCTGGAAGGTTGAGAAACCATTCTGCTCTGTGCTTGTCCACTCTGGGTGGGTACAGCCACTCTCTCCCTGGCTACGCCTCCAATTCACTAACAAAAATGTAACTTTCTGGGCTTCCCTGGTGGCGCAGTGGTTGCGAGTCTGCCTGCTGATGCAGGGGACACGGGTTCGTGCGCCGGTCCGGGAAGATCCCACATGCTGCGGAGTGGCTGGGCTCGTGAGCCATGGCCGCTGAGCCTGCACGTCCGGAGCCTGTGCTCCGCAACGGTAGAGGCCACAACAGTGAGAGGCCTGTGTACCGCAAAAAAAAAAAAAAAAAAAAGTAACTTTCCCTTGGCTGTTGGCTTCCCTTCCTTCCTTGTCACCTGAGATTCCACTGAAAGCTTTCCTCCTCTGCCTGCATAAAAGGTGAGGAATTCAGGGACTGAAACATCTGCTCCTGGGACCATTCCACTGTCTGTGTCTGGTGACCTATCTAGAAGACAGGTGCTCCAGGGTTTGTGAGATTTGTTTCTTAATGAGGTATCACTTAAGGAATGGGAGTTACAAACTTTTCATTAGATTGTAGGGGAAAAGGCTGTTTTCCTGATGGTTGAACTATCCAATAAAACCATATTGATATGATTTGTGTCTGAATTTCTCTTTCCTTTGTGGTGATGTTTCTGATTTAGGCTGAAACATAAATTGTGTGAATTGGCTCATGGCCGCAGGCCTGGGCTTCGTGGGAGGAAGCAGCAGCAAACCTCTGTGCCTCAGTCCATGTTAGCAGAGCTCTCATTCCACCGCACTCCTCTAAAAATGTAGCCGAACATACCATGGTAGTTAAGCAGAAGACTTATAACTTTCTTTTAGTTGGGCAGTAAACATTTGGCAGTCTTCACTTCTGGGGTCGTTAGCTGATGCTCACAGTTTGAGTTGCCAAATTAATGTGGATCCTGAAAGCTTTGGGGAGAATTCATTACCCTTTGACAGTTTTTCAGATTTGACGGGTGCTCTGTGCTTCTTTCTCAGAGCTCTTCCTTCATCTGGCCGATCTGAATGTTTTGGTTGGTCATATCAGTTTCCTGTAAGGAGCATCTGGGTCGTAGTGTGTTCACAGAATGATGTTTCTGTCCTTAGAGCCCTTAGAGCAAGAATTCGTCTGCATCTTCAAATCCACCTAGTCCCACTTGCCCTTGCAAAACAATTGCTGAGATGATGAATAGCCCTGTACTGGATGAGGGACCAGTGAGGTCATATCTGGATTGTATTCAATGACATTTCAATTTTAACTTCAGGCCAAAGCCAGAAAGCTAGACATGCATATCTTAGTGTTAATTCAAAAGACCACCCAAAGGATTCTTATGGACCACGAATGGCCCACGGGCCACATTGAGAACCATAGATAATGCTCTAAGAACAAAGTAAAATGAGTTCATTTAAAAATAAAGATTTTTGAAAAGTCCTAGAGAATAGGCATTAGCATAATCAATTCCCCAGATTGCTGCGGGAACTGAAAGTGAGCAGCAAGCGCTCTTGGGAGTTGTCATCTGAGCTACCACAGAGTGCTTAGGGAATGGCCCCCAACCAGGAGACATTAGTACCCTGCCCTTGGTAGAAACACTTGCTTCCAGCTCTATCTGGAGTATAAACTTTTCCAAAAATAAGACCTTGTTCTGGGCAACAGCAGAAGAAATGAGTTTAGACAAATGATGAAAAAGAATCTGGGCACAAATTAAGATGGCCATTTAGATGTTTGATTTTGATAATAAGTTGATCTTAGATAACTTCACCCACAGGTAATCTGGTGTGTTTGAAATAGCTTTTTTTTAACCCCCCTGATTACACAAACTCATTGCAAGAAATTCAGAAAAGTATAAAGAGGAAAACCACCACCGCTGCCTGGGGTAACCACAATTATTATTATTGGGGAATATCTACTTCCAGGCATAGTGGGTGTGCGTTTTTCAAACAAAAATGAGATTCATACTCAATATACTATGTTGTAGCCTGCTTTTTTTTTAAACAACTGTATGGAAATATAAATTACATGCCATAAAATTCACCCATTTTAAGGATACAATTCAGTGATTTTTAGTAAATGTACAGAGTTGAGAAAGCACCACCACAATCCTGTTTTAGAATATTTCCATCATGTGACCAGCTTCTTTTGCCCAGTATATTGTGACCATTTTTCCATATCAACACAGACTACAATGGCTTCCCGATATTCCATTGTGTAAATCGGTAATACCCATATCAATACTGGTATCTATCTAGGTTCTTTTCCTTTTAATTTAACTTTTTATTATTACAACCTTGTATATATGTTTATTTGAACTTCTCAAAATATTTTTATAAAATAAATTCCTCCAAGTGGACTTACTGGGTCAAAGTGTCAATACGCTGAAATTTTTTACTTATAGTGCCAAATTCCCCTCCAGGAGGGTCGTGTAAATTTATCCTCCCACCAGCAGTATATGGCAGGTCTCATTTCTTCATACTCTTGATAACACTGAGTTGTCAGTCTTTTTATTCTTTGTCAATCTGATGGGAGAAAAATAATATATTTTTCTTTAATGTACAAAAAATAATCACTCAGAAAATCAGTATCTTTCATTTATTGGCTTTTTGTGTTTCTTCTTTTGGGAATTGCCTATTTTTCTTTTGAAATGTTAGTCTTTTTTTTAAACCCCTTTTACTTGTAAGAGCTTTTTTCCCCTCAAGGTTATTAATACTTTTTCATATACACCACATTATTTTCTAAAATTTTTGTTTCTTTTAGCTTTATGATTTTATTTATAAAATAAAATTTTTACCCATAGATTTGTAAAAATATGTATCTGCAAACTGGAAAGTTCTTCCTGTAGTTGAAAATAGAAAAAAAAATGTTAATGACTTCCATGTCTCCATTTAACGAGCATTTATTAAGTGCCTACTCTGTGTCATGTACTTGGCCAACCAGTAGAAATTGAGTGTTGAGCAAAACAGCACAATCCCTGCCCTCATGGAATTTTCATTCTGGTGCTTTACTCCTGTCTTTTCAGCTTTCTTAAGACTCTTACTTGCTCAGAGCCTTACTTTCTAAACTACAACTCAGGGAAATTCAAAATGACTTGCAAGCCTACAAAATAAAGATTATAAAATTTATAAGTTCTCTAGTATATGTGGAGAACACTCATTCAACAAATATTTATTGGGTATCTGTATGTCAAGTACTGTTGATGGTTCTGGAGATTGAATGCCAAGTCAAGTGGTCTCTGCTATCAGGGAGTACAGTTTATTTTAAATTAAGCAATTCTACCCTTGAAGCCTAAGTAATCCAGTTTCGTAAAATGATATATTGTCTTGCTAACTTAATATTTTTTCACTTATCAGTCTTTATTAAACAGTAAGATCAGTTTCGTTTTTTTTTTACTTGCCCAAACTGAGCCATTACAGTGGGTTTCAGCTTATCTACATAAATTGAAGGGAAATGGTTCCCAAAAGATAACTTGAAGGAAGTGTCATAAAATCTTTAGATCATCCTTCTGTAAAGACTGAAACACCATTTAACCTTGCCTTATAAACTTATATATGTATAACTGTATGTGTACTATATGTATAGTCAGCCTCATTCTTTTTGTTTTTTAGAATGTTTGGTAGCAAAAAAAAAATTAAAATAAAAAAATGAATGGGGTATAATTATAAAAATTTTGAATCACTATATTGTATATGTGAAACTAATATATACTGTAAATCAACTATACCTCAATTTTAGAAAATTAAAAATTATAAAAAACCTCCAAGATGAAAATTCCCCAATGGGCCTTTAAAAAAAAAGAAAAAATCGTTTGATCTTCAGGCTATTTTATGTGAAAAAGACACAGATTTTAAGTCAGTGAAGATGGATGCATTGTGATACTTCATCTGACTGATACAGGGAGAGGCTGCCATCCTTACCCCAGCCCCCCTATTTGGGAAGCTACCAAGCCACCCCCCATCCACTTCCCAGCAAGTTCAGTGGGAGGAACCCCCTGCTTGACAGTCACACCTTAAGAGATTTGGAAGAAACGGAATGTAGATTCTTGCTTTGAAAAAAAGTTGAGATATATGCTATGTGCTGTGGGGCTAGCCACTAAGTGTGATATCACGGCCACCAGAATCACCAAGCAAGGGAGGGAAGCCAAATCCTAGGAGCTGTGGAGGGTATGGGGAAGGAGAGGAGAGCCTTACGTTTGAGAAAGTTTGCTAATGATAATGAGTGGTGGTGAGTGGAAGAGGAGACAATGTAGCAGGAGATGCTAGAAAGGATGGGGCAGTGAGAAGTAAACTACTTCTGTCTCTAAAGGCAAAGTCTTCCTGATACACTTCAATTAATAAAATGCCCTGGGATTGGTGTTTGTTCTTTATCTTCAGTAAATGATTCCATTTAACCCAACTGTGTCCTTCCAACTTAATTAGGAGTGGGAGACCATACTTTGCTCTATAGAAATTTGCTTTACCTGGCTGCAACATTGATTTGGGACAACACTGGCCACTAGGATTATTCTAGTTTGTACTCAGGGTTATTGCTTTTGTAGATGAATGGATCCAACCAGCTACACTATTGTACAAGCTGAATTCCTCACCACTGCGGGGTGCCGGGCATTTGGTTAGCAGCTGTGGCTGCTGCTTGCTCCTAAGGTATGAACAAATCACCCCACTGACGAGCTGAGCTCAGGGTGGTCTAATTAAAACAGATGCCACTTGGATACAACTTCACAGGACCTTGGAATGCAGGGGAGTTTAAGGGTCATCTAGTCCAACTACCCACACGTTTCCAGTGAGACCTGCGGGAACTAAATCACTTCTGCCACAGCTTGAAAAGGCAGACATGCCACATGCATTCCCACACATGAGCCCCATTCTGGTCCACGTACACTCAAACTTTATTTGGCTGCCTGGGTGGGGACGGAGAGGAGGAGGAAGACAGCGCTGAAGGGCCGGGTCAGTAGGGGTGATTCAGCGTGTGCTCCATGATGGTCAGAAGTGCCAGCCATGTCTCCTGGGCCGTGGGGATGATCTGGGAGGCCGGCAGCAGGAAGCCATAGCGCCCGGTGTCCCGGAGCTCGAAGGTGAAGGAGTACTTGATGCCCTGGTCGTAGGTCCAGTCAATGGTGCCTCCACTGGCTTGGTCTGGGGCAGGAGCAGACCGGCAGAACAAAGGTCACTCGCTTGAAAACATTTGCATGGGCTGGGCTAATGGTCCAAAGCCCAGAGCCTCGTGCAGTGTTGACTGGAGTCAGCATCTGCTAAGTTCCTACTGTTGACCAAGCAGCCTGGCTTCCTCCCAAGAAGCTCCCCTGAAGGGTCTTAGTCCAAGAGGCCCAGAGAGGCAGACCAGCGATGGTTCTCCTCTCACTGGGTCATGCAAGGAAGCTCCCACGATTTTGAAAGCCACCTCCATCTAACAGCCACTTGGGTCAAGCCCCCACATATACCAGAGTTGCCCACTTGGGTAACCAGGACTGTCCCCCGGATGCTGGTCTGCAGGGGGAAAGTGCAAGGGTCAGAGTCAAAGCAAAAGCCCCTCGTCTGTCTTTTGCAGACAGATTTGCAGTAGGTATCAAAGCAGCTGCAGAATCGGGCACGGGAGAGGGAGGTGGCTGCATATCAGGATTTAACTCCACAATATTGAACAAAGCAAAAACCTTTTGACTCAGGGTTAAAACAGTTTCCAAAGAAGGCCTGGAGTCCAAAAGTAAGGCCAGCCCCAGGTGAGACTGTGCCTCACTCACCCCCAGAACTGGGCACTTGGGGCAGGAAGTCTGAGGTGTGTCCCTGCGCCCTGCTTCTTCAGTACTCTCACCTCCTGTCAGCCACAAGCTTGCTGTGTCTCTTCAGGGCTCAATGGGATCTGAACACCGCAACCTCAACCCCTGCTGCCATCCCCGCCACCTGTCTCTGCTGCAGCCACTGGGTCTCTGTGCTCTTCCTGCCGTTCCCATACACGCCAGGTCAGGGCACACGGGAAGGCCTTTGTTCTAGAAGATTCCTCTGCCTGGAAGGCTCTTCCTCAAATAGCCTCTTAGCTCCATCCCTCCTTTCCTTCAATACTTGCCCAAATTTCACTCTCTCAATGAGGCCTATGCTTCAGTCCACCGGCCGTGCTTCCACCCCCAGTACTCCTGAGTCCCCTCACCCTGTCCTAGTAGTTCTTTTTCTCCCAGCACTTATCACCTAACACATGGTATCATTTCCTTATTCATGTTTATTGTCATGGCTGGCTAGAATGGAGGTTTCCTGATCTTGGCTTATTTTTATTCCCAACTGTATCCCAAGCACACAAAACAAGGCCTGGTGTATCATAGGTGTTCAATAAACATTTGTTGACTTAATTCCATGTTGATGTAGCAGTCCTCCTCTCAGGGGCAGTGCATGGATAAGTAAGCTGGGAAAAGATAGGATATATTCTCTAACTGAAGGGCATTGGAGGAAGAGTATTTTTTAAGTTGAATTTCTTAGGGATCTACAATACAAAGGCCAGCAGAACTCTCTACCCGCTCCATGCATGAAGCTGAACTTAACCCCAAGATAAGAGTTCTCAGAGGAACTGAAGGGTTTGTCTGAAGGTATCGAGGAAGGCAGAGTTCACATGAGGAAAGGGCCCCGCTGCCCACCAAGCCAGCGGTAGTCAGGCGTGGCCAGGGCTGTTCTCCTCACCCATGCTCCCAGGTTGGGGAACCCTTGGCTACCTCCTCCAGGAGGGACACTTCCTCCAGCAGGGAAAGCCAGCTGAGCTTCCTCCCAGACCACCCACAGAGACAATGCACCTACTTACAAATTGTTGTGATGATGCTGCCATACTTGAACTTGGTCCCATACAGAGAGGTCAGGGCCTCAACAGCAGACTTAGCCACCTGATCCTGGAGAAAACGCCAAGCAACACTGCTTGTCATGGCCAGCAGTGCCAGACCCCCAGAACCACAGGGCCAGGGTACCCTGGGGGCTGGCAGGATGACCCAGGAGCACATACCCTGCAGAAGCCGGCCCCCAGCAGAGAGCATGGAACCTGTTGGGTCCTGCAGGGTCAGGCCCGGGAACTCAGCAGGATGTGACCTTGTGGGATGTCTGGCTGCTACTTCACTGCCCTTTGGTCACCCTGCAGCTCCAGGTTTAAACTTGTGGTACAAGCTCAAAGTCCACCCCTACCCCTTCCTCTGTCATGTGACAGAAGTGACTCAACCACTCTGTGCCTCAGCTTTCCAGACAGAAAGGCTAGTCTGCCCTGCTGGTCTTCTCAAGCCATCAGGGGTCCATGGGAGAAAGGGGTGCTAGGCACAGTGTAGGGCCTCGTGCCTTAAGCAGGTTTGATGGATAAACCCAGGCCCACCCAAAGCTGCCTTTGGGATGAGAGGGCAAGCAGGGATCAGCACGTACCAGCTCATCCTTGTCTGCAGGTGATTCTCTTTTGTAGCCAAAGGGATATAAGAGGAGCTGGGAGTAGCTGTGGATGGAGATGAAGGCCTTGATGTTCCCGTGTTCTTTCACAAAGTCCACGATGGACTTGACCTCCACTTCGGAATTGGCAAACTTGCCACGGTAAGTTTCCGAGCATGGGTTGCTGCTGGATCCGGCCTCTGTGGGAGGGGAGAGTTGGCATTCCTTACACCCAAGCAATGTAGCTTCCATGGCTTCTGGTCTTTGCATGAGTTGAGATGCAGGAGGGCTCACCCCCACCCCGGATAAGGAAAGGGCAGAAGCCTTTTATAAGCTGGGGGTCCTGCCTCCCTCCCCAGCCAAACTTGGACAAAGCTGATGGACATGCCCAGAGAGGTTGGAAGGGCTCCTCAAGCAACACCAGTTCCTGCAGTGAAGTGACCACAGAGGGAAGGAGCTGAAGTTACGCTAGACAACCAATAGATTGGTTTCAGACCTCAGTTCCATTGGGAGGGACTTTACAGGCAAGGGACAAGCAGATCTCAGAGGGCCACCTTCCTCACTGTGCACCTTGGAGGAGAGGCCAACATTACCCATGCGCCTCCACTGCTGGGGCAGGAGAGGGTTGGGGGATGACAGGACAAAGGACAGTAAGAAGCCATTCTGGGGTGTCCATCCCTGCTCCCCAAACCACACTGGGCCTTACTCCCAAAGCCAGCGTCCCAGTTCCTGTTGGGGTCCACCCCAATGCAGGTGGAGCCCGACGTCAGGGATCGAGTCTTGCGCCACATTCGATTCTGAGAAAGAAAAAGTGATCAGCCACCCAACAGAGGCCACAATCAACACAGAGCCCCAATCCGGAGCCTGGGTGTGGACACAGTATGGAATCAGAAGCCACTTTCAACTGGTTGTCAGGGAGGAAGGTCTGCAAAGGGGGCTCTTGGCTGAAGGAAAATGGAGGAGACAATGGATGGCATTTGGCCAGGGGGTTCTACTGGCAGAAAGAGGAAGGCATGTGGCAACCACCCCCCCCCAGCCCCTTACAAAATTGATTGGTAGCATGCTGTCCCATAGACATAAAGTAGAACCAGGGAAGAAGGTCTGGGCAGTGTGTCTCCACTGGGGAAAGTTCTGTCCCCCACAACCTGGACATTTGGCAATATCTGAAGATGTTTTCGGTTGTCTCATCTGGGGGCTTGAGTCAGTCAGGAAGCTGCTTGCGCAGGACAGCCCCCAACACATGAAGAATTATCTGCCCCAAACGTCAAGAATGCCAAGGTCAAGAACCCCTAGTCTAGGGGGACAGGTCTGTTTGTCCCTCTCTCAACTTCTGGGAGTTGAGATTAGGGGTGAGTAGCTTGTGGGGCTCAGAGGACAGAGGCCCACCCTGCTTTCCCCAAGAAGAGGAGAAGGCCTGTACCTTGCTGTGGGTGAAGGCAAAACCATCAGGGTTGGTGACGATCTCCAAGAATATGTCCATGTTGTCCAGAATGGCAGTGAAAGCTGGGTCCTGGCCATAGTCTTGTGCGATCTGGTGGAGGTTGGGGAGCAGAGGGGCAGAGCGCGCCAGGCCAGGAATCTGCCATGCTAGAGCAATGGATGCCTGCCCTCGACCTCCCTCTGTGGTCATTGCTTCTGGATGGAAGCAGGGGCCAGGGCTTCTATGGGCCTTGGATACCAATGCCCTACCAGGCGAGAGCACCCTCACCTCCGTAGGCTTACCTTCTTTGCAAACCAGACCCCACTGGCCTGGGTGACCCACTCCCGAGAATGGATGCCCGTGTCAATCCAGATGGCTGGACGGTTGTTCCCCCCAGTGCTGAACTGGATGAGAAGAGCAGGAAATAGTTCAGCTGGGGCCCTGTCTCACCTCCTTGAAGGGGAGTGCACCCCAACCCAGAGGCTGCCTGCTCTCTGGTATCTCAGGTTGAGGCTCTGTTTGTGGGACCATCACTCAGGTGGGATGTGGGAGTGGGTCTGGACCGGGATCCTGCAGAGCTTTGCCTCCTGCCCTCAGCTCAAGCTTGGCGCAAATAATGACTAAGCCAGACTTTCGGGCCCCTCCATGTTCCAATGCCCATACATAGTTCTCTGTCGGAGGTCACAAACAAAACATTTTATCTGGACTACCAGACACTGGGATACTTTCCACAATGTGACACTTGACTGGAAACACTTGCGTCACCTAAAATTGTGTGTGTACTGGTATGCACACACCTATGCTACACAGGGAGTCCATATAACAGTGTGTTCTCTGTAACCCTGGGCTCACCCATGGGTGCCTACGCACAGATGTGGGGGCCCAGTCTTGCAGATGTGCTCACGTACATCCACTGGCAGGTGCCCGTTACCTTCAGCACGTAGATGGGACGGCCTTCGTAGCTGCTGCCGATCTGGAGCTTGCTGACAAGCTGTGGGTGCTCGGCCGCCAGCAAGTCCATGAAGTCATAGATCTGAGGAGGCAGAGGAGGGAAGGCTGCCTTCATGGCTTCCGGGCACCTGGATGCCTCCCTTAGCAGCTCCGTTAGCGAGCCTGCTGTGAGCCCTGAATGCGGAGGAGCCACGACCCAGAGCCTCGAGGCCACATGGTGACAGAGCAGATGTCACGCACACCCAGGCTGGCCCTGGCGTGTTCTGCCAGTCTGACGAAGAGCTTGGTGCTTGTGGAGCGGGGCCCCGGGGTCCCTCACCTCCTCCAGGGTGTGGTAGGTGGCATAGTTAAAGGTGTTAGTGCTGCGGGCCCGGCTCCGGGAGGCGAACATCTGCTCCTGCTCGTCGTCCAGCAGCGACTGCACGTCCTCTATCATGATTGTGTATCTGAGGCCACGGGCCTCCAGGAAGACTTTGACAGCCTGGATGCTGGGGAAGGGCACTCGGACGTCGATGGGGGAGCCTGGCTGGGCAGGGCCCCTCCAAAAATCCAGCTGGGGAGGACAAGAGCCACTGTCACAGCGGGCTGGGAAAGGGCCTGCCCGGGATAGGGTGTCGGCACCAGAATTTCCCATATAATTGGGGATGGGGCACAGCTGTTAGGGGAAGAGGCTGCAGGGAATCCCTGGGTGCTGGACAAAGTCCAGTTTGGTCAGGGAAATGGCCCAGGAAGCAGAGTGGAGAGGCTTTGAGGCAGCAAGGGAGAGAGAAGAATTAGAAGTTGGGGCGATGTGGGGGGCTCTTTTGCTCAGATGCTCAAAGGCAGCAAGATTCTAGCACTGGGAAGTTTAAGTCACTTCCTAACAGGGATCAGTCCCATGGCTCCCTCCTGGGTGGCTGGGGAGAGAGAGCCCAGGCCCCATTTGGCCCCAGGTGGGAGGGGGTCTGAGGCGAGCCCATCTGCCCTGAGACGTACCCTGGGGCCTCAGGGCAGCTCCCACATCCTCTAACCTGTAGGTGCTCCAGGTCCTCCAGCTCCTTCACCATCTGTACCTGGGCTTCATCGGCCGCAGAGATTCGGAGCACCTGGTGCCTGGGCAGAGCGGGAGGGGAGACTGAGGGCCTGAGCAGCTCCTACTGGCTATGCGTGCTCCCTAGGTGGGAGGAGGGCGGCTGGGCCTCGGTCCTCTGGGCTGAGCAGGGGAAGCACGAGGGATCCTAGCGACGGGAGGCCTGGGCTCCTCGGAACCTTCTGGACACTGCTGCTGTCCCTATCCCAGCTTAGACTCTTTCTCTCTAAAGCTAGCTAGGCCTCCTCCTGCCTCCTCTTCTGAAGAGTCCTCCTCAGAGCTCAGATATTCTCCAGGGCTCAAGAGGCTGTCCTAAGAGACCTGACCCCTTCTCAGTCCTGGTCCCCAGTCAGCCTTCCTTCCAGGATGTGCTAGTCTGCTCCTCTCTGACCATCTTCCCATGTGTCTGTCTGTCCCTCTCCTCCAGATGCTGGCTGGGGGTTAAGTCCTCCCTATCTCCCTTCTGAGCACCCCTTCCTCTCCATGCTCCTACCCCACGAAGTCCTCTTTGCCAAGGACAGCCCCCAGCAGCACGCTCAAAATCAGCAGCCCCTGCATGCTGCAGCCAGTTGGGAAGGTCAGTTGAGGCGGAGAAGGTCCTGGGGCCTTTTAAACTCTCCCAGGACAGAGGTCTCCTGGCTGTGCCCAAGAGTTGTCCTTCCACTTGCACCTGGGCTCTATCCCACGGGGAGGGAGAGGTGGGAGTTCCAAGCTCTGACACCTACCCACTCTCCCTGATAAAGTGGCAGGGAACAGGACAGCTGGAGAGATAAGCCAGGCCTCAACCCCTGGCCATGAGGGGCCGTCCTGGGCCTGAGGGTCAGCTAGGGCTGAGGCCTCCCAGCTGGAGCCCTGATTGCCCAGAGCCCTGCAGCCCACAGACCCTATGGTCCTGTTTACTGACCCGGCAATGGAGAAGGAGCCAGGACTCTGGAGTGGCCACACCAGCTGCAGCCTCATGTGAGGTGTCCTCTTCTCCCATTTCCCGGAGCACCAGCTCTTTTGTTCCTATGAGAGAGCAGGATGGGACCTTCTGGGACCCCAGCCAGCTCCCAGATTTCCTGGCTTCTCACCACACGGGCTTTGTCCAGGGCTGCCTGACCTTTAGGGTACAACCCCGTGAAGGAAACTTCCCAGCCCCACTCTTACCAGTCTCGGTGGCCTTGTGGGAATCAGGCCACAGCACAGAAGCAGAAGTTTCCCTCCACCCCCACTGCTCTAGGGCTCTGGGATCAAGGGTTGCCCTTGATGGGAACTGTAACCAGATGTCCTCTGAGTAGACAGTGCGGTGGTGGGAACCAGGGCCAGAACCCTGTTGGGACTGCACACTGTATAGGAGACACTGGAATTCACAACGGGGAATTTGCTCTGGCTCTGGATGCTGACCTCATTGCAGAGACATCTAACACAAATCTGCCCTAATCCACCAGGGCCCCAGTGGTTCCCCGGCAGCATCTGGGGGCCCTGCTCTGGGTCAGGGCCTCAGGCTTGGGCACTGCCAACAACGAAGGCGGCCCTTTCCAGTTTCCATCTCTTCCCTCTGCCTCCCTAGCCCACCTCCTATGGTCCAACCTTCCTATGCCAAGGCAGAGTGACCCCATTACATTTACCCACAACTCTCTCCTGAGCATAGCTCTGGGAAGATGATGAAACACTGAATCCATCCTCAACAGATATTGAGCCTCCATGAAGACTGTTCCTTTCTACTCTGGCAGCTTTTCCTGCCCTCCAGACCCCAGGCAAGGCTTACCACCTCCCTGAAGCTTCCTCTGGCTTCTTTCTCTCTCACCTACCTGCTCCTTCTCTGAATGTTCATCTCTTTGCTCATTCATCCTCTGGGTCAGGTCCTGTGCTCCACCCTGAGATGATGCCCGAAGCAGATGGGTGGGTCCCTGATCTCACAGAACTCAGTCTAATGGAGAAGACAGAAGTAACCAACTAACTTGTGTCCTCTCAGGCTTTCCAAGAAGCTGTGGGTCAATAAGACAGGATTAAGCATGCAAGAGATTCATGGGGAGACACATCCATGAAGGATAAAGGGGAGAGAGAAGAGCCTTACCTCGTTGCAGGTCTGACACCTGGGAGAGGATTGGGCAGGAGGAACTCGGGCAGCAGTGCAGTTTTGAATCTTGGAGCCAACATTGCAGTTCAGGGAGCCCTGCGTCCTATAGGAATGCTGGTACTAGTGCCGCATTGTGCTCAGTCACTAGCTGGGAACAGCCCGTGGGAAGTGTGGCCACATCATACCACGGTGATACTCCCCACTGACTTGTCAGGGAGCTGAGAGAGCTCACAGTCTAGCGGGAAAGACAGAAGTAACCAACCAACATGTTGGTTCTCCAACAGGTCTCCAAGAAGCTGTCACCAAGACAGGATTAAACATAAAAGACACTCACTGGGTTGCTCTCCTTGCTGTAGGAGACCTGAGCAGTGCATTTCCTGTGATGTGAAGTGAAAAGTACCAGTAGGGGTATGGACTTAGAACTATGGGCTCATCCAAGAGTGTCCAGGGAAGACTTTACCAAGAATGTGAAACTTGATCTGGGTCTTAATGACTGGATTTTGCCAGGGATGGAAGGGAAGTGGTGTTTATCACACTGCTTGGTTCTTGAGCACAAACTGATATTTATTTCTCCTTAATTGTTCCTAGAGTGTTATTTCTGTCTCCCCAATGAGACTAGACATTTCCTGAGACCAGGAACCAGGTCTCACCCATCCCTCAGTCCCCCTCATCTCTTAGTGCCCTGCAGTGCTCTCGAGCTGTTCCTTTTTTAATTTTATTTATTTATTTATTTATTTATGGCTGTGTTGGGTCTTCATTGCTCCGCACAGGTTTTCTCTAGTTGTGGGGATCAGGGGCTACTCTTTGTTGTGGTGCGCGGGCTTCTCACTGCGGTGGCTTTTCTCTTTGTGGAGTACGGGCTCTAGGCGCACGGGCTTCAGTAGTTGTGACTCGTGGGCTCTAGAGCGCAGGCTCAGTAGTTGTGGCGCCTGGGCCTAGCTGCTCTGTGGCATGTGGGATCTTCCCAGACCAGGGCTTGAACCCGTGTCTCCTGCATTGGCAGGTGGACTCTTAACCACTATGCCACCAAGGAAGCCCCTCGAGCTGCTCTAATCTGTTCCCCACTAGGAAAGAAAGTTTTGTAGAGCCTTTCTTTAGTTTGCATTATGAAAACAATATTTCTTTTTCTATTTCTAAATCAAAAGTGGTCCTATAATTTTTAATGTTTCATGCACACTACACATGTTGAAGGGTGTGTTGGCTAACTCTTGGCCTTTTGTGAATTTCTTCCAGAAAAGACAAGACCATTGGAAAAGGGGTGGGGGGAAGGCACTGCCTCGCCAAGGGGCCTCTTGCTGCCTCCAGCCAGCAATCTAAGTTGTCCAAGAGTCATATAGTCTATTTTCTTGCAAGGTTGGAAAAGATTAATTCAATGTTGCAAGTTGAAATTAAGGCCAGCACTGGCAGGAAGCTGAAAGCACAGTGGCAGAGGAATGTGGGTCTCAGATGGAAATTAAGCCTAATTCCTGGGGTCCCTCCAAAGCACCTCAGTAAGCTGAAAATTGCCTTTTGGTAAAGACCAATTTGCTAGACTGGAACCTGGGGCAGAGGGCCACAACTCTGCCTCTCTACCCATGGGCATGTTTGACATTGGTCCAGAGCAAGGGCAAAGGATGAGGGCCATTGGGCTGAAAGCTGGGGGAACAGGCAGATCACCAAGACCTATTAGCATGAGAAAGAAACCACCAGGCCGGCATCTAGATTCAAGGACAAGTCACTGGGTAAGTGCCTGAGCGCAAATAGACGAAAGACCTGCTGTTTCCACGTGGACAAGCATTCAGCATCCCTTTCTCCTTCCTGCTGGCTGAGCAAACCCAGATTGAATGCAGGTGTCACCCCTCAGAAAAGTCACCCCATTCCCAGCTTAGGGATAAATTCTAAGATTGGTCTAAGACAATCTTCAAGGAATCTCATTCTCTTTTGCAAGTGAAGTGATTGGTTTAGAGGTGGGCACGTGACACAGTTTTGTCAATGAGATGTGAGGGGAGGTCAGTGAGGAAGCTTCTAGAAAACATTTCCCCACTCTTGAGAAGGAGGTACCTTTCTCGAATATTGTCAAGTCTGTTGCCCCACCTTCGGACTATATAATATGAAAGAATATTCATTTTCTTTTCATTAATTGGGATTTCTGTTGTTGCTGTAAAAAGCATTCTAACTGGTGGACTTACTAAGCTTTTAAAGTACTTGTATTGTCAGAAGACAATAAATTTTAGCCCAGGGGAGCCTTTATGTGAAATGGAGAAAGGCACCCCTCCCACTCTGGACAGACATCATCCCTTGTCCTCAGCAGAATACCTTTGTGCAGTGCACAAACTGGGCAACTATCTGTGGCAGCCCTGTTGCCAGAGAATGTCCAGGCATGGTCAACAGAAGCTCTAAGACAATGCTTAGAGACCCCCAAACCAAAACCTAGAAAATGGGTTGTTAAAGCGGCATAAGGAGAAGCAGTCCCCCATGTCCATATTAGAGATCAAAGGGGGACAGTGGGCAAGGGAGAACTTTGAAGAGAGCACAAACGGGTGCAGTCAGAATGGCTGCAAGAAGTAGATGGATGAGACTTCAGCTATCCCCCTTTGGCAAGTGTGTTTAAGGCTGTACGTGGTAAAGTGTGCATGTGGGAAAAGAAGTCTATATGGGAATTTGAGGCAGCCAAGTGGTGGGCTGTAAAGGACATCTCTCATTTGCCCCACCGAGTATCCTCCTCCTGATAACAGCATCTCCTTTTTCCCTGAGGGTCCACCCTTCCCAACTCCGAGGCCATGTGATTCAGGTGGACCTAGCCACCCCACCCCCACCCCAGCTCTAGGGATGAGCCAACAAATTCTATTCTCTTTTTTATCCTCAAGCTTTTTCAAGTAGGTTTTCTGTCACATGTGATTGAAAAAAGTACCCAGCTATAAAACAGATAACTAATAAGAACCTACTGTATCACACAGGGAACTCTACCCAATACTCTGTAATGGCCTATATGGGAAAAGAATCTAAAAAAGAGTGGAGATATGTATATGTATAACTGATTCACTTTGTTATACACCTCAAACTAACACAACATTGTAAATCAACTATACTCCAATAGAATTTTTTTTAAAAAGAAAAAGAAAGAAAAAAGTACCCAGCTCACACAGACATTGTCTAACTTCAGAAGAGAGCAAAATGGGAGAGGAATGCCTTGTAAAAGTAGACTGCCACAAACCCAGCATATGATTTGGGGCAGGTCCCTATACATCCCTGGACCTCAGTTTCCTCATCTACGAAGGGAGGGAGTTGGTCAGAATGATCTCCATGGTCCCTTGCAGTTGTGACACTCTATGATTCTGGGACATTTGTATTTTTACCCCCAAACAAATCTCAGCCATCGTGACAGGTCTGGGCAGGGTGGAGAGAGGCTCACCAGGTTTGTGGGAAGATCAGAATAGAGCACAGGGGCCCTGGGGTTTGCAGTGGGTAAGTGTTCCCAGGGTAGTGTAGGTTGGGAGGGACCACATCCTGCTGAAGCTGCAGCAGGGGGTTGTGGGGTGGAGGTGGGGGTGACGTGGAAGACGAGGAGGTAGAGGCCCATCAGCAGCCTCCTTGAGTTTTGCTTTCGTAACTGAGTGTCCAGCAGAGCCTATTTGTTTGCTTTGAAGCTGTGGAACTGTCGTTTTAAAGTAGCTAGCAGTGTTTGTCCCCAGAATGGAGGCAGAATTTTTCTTTGGAGGAAGAGTCACCTGGAGGGAGCAGCACTCCAGTGGGTCTTTAGGAAAAGTCAAGTCAGGGCTTCCCTGGTGGCGCAGTGGTTGAGAGTCCGCCTGCCGATGCAGGGGACACGGGTTCGTGCCCCGGTCCGGGAAGACCCCACATGCCGCGGAGCGGCTGGGCCCGTGAGCCATGGCCGCTGAACCTGCACGTCCGGAGCCTGTGCTCCGCAGCGGCAGAGGCCACAACAGTGAGAGGCCCGCGTACTGCAAAAAAAAAAGTCAAGTCAGAGCCCAAATCTCAGAACAGAGATGCAAAAGAGAGAGGAGCCAAGCAGGAATGTCCCATGTGTAGAAAGAAAAACGGGGAAGGGGAGGTTTGCCTCTGCCTGAGCCTAGGAGAGGAGCTGGGGAGCACTTGAGGGTGCATTGCTACACTTGGGGGCAATGTGGGAGCAGGCAGAGGGTCAAGGAGAATGAAGGCTGTAGGAGTTACCTCATGAAGGAACATGAACCAACCCCAACGACAGCAATCTCCAGCATCCAATTTAAGTGCTTTATTTTCTACATTGCATTTCCCTTCCGTATTCCCAAGCAAAATTTTGTGAGATGTTACCCTGTGGTCTTGGCTATGCTTTGGGGAATTGAGGGAGGTGGGCTGATGGGTGGGTGGATGAGAGCCACAGAAGTTGGTAAAGCTGGTTAGGAGAGAGCAAGAGGCCGAGTGCAGACCCCGGGGAGAAGTTAGTGAGGGACAAGCCGAACAAATAGATTTGTATCATCATTCCCAAGGATGGTCCCGAATCCTGGGGTAAGGAGACTCTGAAGGCGAACAGGCTGGAGTTGTCCTTCAGGACACACCCCCCCACCATCACCTACAAGAGGAACATGTCCTCACCAGTTTGTCAAGCACTGACAGGCCCTATGTTCACTGGTTTTTCCCTCAGTTTGTACTAAGTGGCTGCCTGGGCCTTCTTATTTTTCTAAAGAAGCTTTTTAGTTTTTAATTTTATTTTTCAGTAAATTCATTTTCTCTCTGGCCCTGTATGGGGTGGTCAGAGGGGAGATGGAGGAGGACAGGGGAAGTGGACAGCACCTCACGGGACTCCCAGGACCCCAGCCATTAGTGCATCACCCTTGGCCTCTGCTGCCTGCCCTGCCCTCACACAGGACTCTTTCACATTCCAAACTGCCTGCCTAGTTTGTTTTTTTAAGAAAGCAATAACCACAGCACATTCACTGTGGTTCTTTATAGCTTTCCATATGTATAATCGCTCTTTCTCTCTTCAGTTTTTCCAATGTTTTTTTCTTTTAAATAAATGCTCATAAATTTTACTGGTGAAAAGGATGAAGAAACATACGAAAAAAAGACAGCTTGTTGGGAGGAAAAAGAAAAACAAGCAGAATGCAGAAAAATAAATTCTTGTTTAGCATTATATACCTAAGAAATGGGGGTGGGGGGAAATCAAGTTTTATGAAAAAGAGATTATTCTGTAATATCTTCAAAACTTGCATGTCTAAGTCTTGAGCTTTTACTTGATAAGCTTAAATCCCCAGCCATCACCCCCCTGGGCTTGCTGAGGAGACCCCTCAGTCCTAGGAGGACGATCCCCGGCTTCTCTCAGCCATTAGGTTCATGTGGGGCCTTGCGTAAGCTAGATGATCCGGAGGCCCCCAGTCTTTATAACTGCAAAGGGTTGGATTAGAAGCTTTCAAAGGACCCTTTCATCTGGAAAATTCTATGGCTTTATGATAAAGTCAGTCACTTGATGAGCTAGAGCAAAGAAATGGATTCAAAGGCCCCTTCAAATCCTCTCTCCCATCAGAGAAGCTGCAACAGACGCTGCTGGCTGCCTTCCCAATATCCATCCTCCCCTTCCTCCTTACCAGCAGAACTCCAATTTTTGGGGGGGTCAGTAATGTGTCCAGCTATAAAGCAACTTCCCAGCCTCTCTTGCAGCTGGGCGTGGTCACCTGACACAGTCCCAGCCAATAAGATGTAAGTTTAAGCCCATGGATGGCCAATTCAGCTGGCTCACATTTTTTTGCCCCTTACCCTTACCCTTTTTTTGCCTGGAATTCAGTCATATGATGGCAACAGACTAGGGGTCAAAATAGTAGGAAAGTGGCAAAACAGAACAGGCCAGAGGGGTCTGGGTCCCCAGTGCATCAAGGAGTCACTGAACTAGCCCTGCACTGCCCACCGCAGACGACTTATTCTGTAAGAGAAACAAAACCTTGATCTGGTTAAGCCACAGTAAGGTGGGTTTCTGTCACATACGCTAAACCTAGTTGTAATTTGCACTAGGCTGAGGAGAAGAAACACCCCCCTTCAACGAATATTGAGCACCTACTGTGTGCCTGACAGGAACTGAGAGTGAATAACCCAGACATGGTCGTTCCCCTCATAGGCTCTCAAGCTAGCAGTAGAGACAATAACAAATAAAGAAGTCAATTAATTATTATCACTGCTATCAAAGAAAGAAATAAGCCTCAGGAAAAGAAAATAATAGATCTACTTCCAGTGGGTGGTCCTAGAAGGACTAGTGAAGCAATGAAATTGAAGGGGAAATTTTACGGAGTGGGCCACACGCAGGAAGAGTAAGAGGAAACAATATTCCAGACAAGGAGGAGCAGCACATACAAAGGCCCCTAGTTGGGAAGGAGCTGAAGGAACTGAGAAAAAGCTGGTGAGGTTGGGGCTGACGAATGAGGCGTTGAAACAAGGTGAGAGAGGGCCAGCCACCTTGTAGTGCCTATAGCAGGGCCAGCCATGTGGCGCCTTGGGCGGGTTTTATTTTAAGTCACTGAAGGATTTTAAGGAAAAAATTGCCTTTTAAGAAGACCCCCCCATCTGGAAAGCAGTTTCAGCCCCAACTTCTGTGGGCCTGTTGGCTGCACAGAGATCTGTGCAACAAGTTCCTGGCCCTGGTCCTGAAGGGCTTTGGGCATGACTCAGGGTCACCTGAAGGCCAGTCCCAGGCCTGCCACTCAGTAGCTATGTGCCTTTTAAAAGCCACTGTCCTCTCTGAGCCCGAGCTTCCTCATCTGACAATAAGGACAGTAACAGTCCTACCTCGGGATTTCCCTGGTGGTGCAGTGGTTAAGAATCTGCCTGCCAATGGAAGGGACACGGGTTTGAGCCCTGGTGCAGGAAGATCTCACGTGCTGCGGAGCAACTAAGCCCGTGCGCCACAACTACT
Organism: Stenella coeruleoalba; assembly: GCF_951394435.1. Lineage (NCBI taxonomy): Eukaryota > Metazoa > Chordata > Mammalia > Artiodactyla > Delphinidae > Stenella > Stenella coeruleoalba. Next base: position 83,242,547 of record NC_137155.1, on the reverse strand, counting down.
GAGCCTGCGTGCCACAACTACTGAGCCCACGCACCACAACTACTGAAGCCCGTGCACCTAGAGCCCATGCTCTGCAACAAGAGAAGCCACTGCAATGAGAAGCCTGCACACTATAACAAAGAGTGGCCCCCGCTCACCGCAGCTAGAGAAAGCCTGCGCACAGCAACAAAGACCCAACGCAGCCAAAAATTAAAAATAAATAAATAAATTTATTTAAAAAAAAATAGTCCTACCTCTTAGAGCTGTGAGGAGGCAATGTGTTGAATCCTTGGAACCATGCCTGCTGCACACTATGTGCCAGAAAAGAGTTTATTATTTTCACTGTTACTGGGAAGCCCATCAGCGTCCACATACTCCTGCCTCTAAGGCAATACTTCTCCAACTAGGCATTAGCATCACCTGGGTCCCATCCTCAGAGACTCTGATTCAGTAGGGCTGGGGTGGCCTGAGAATTTGCATTTCCAAAAAGCTTCCAGGTCATGCTGATGCCTGTGGTCTGCAGACCACACTGCATTTGGCTAAGGTCAAGGCAGCCCCTTGGGAATATTTTGGGGAAGGATGACTGGCTTCCCACTGCTGTAGTCACCTTCAGCCCTAATAGACAATGGCAGAGGGTAGGAGGCCCAAAGCCCCACTCCCCCTAGAAGACTTGAATGTGTTCCTTCTGGGAAGCAGGAAAGCAGGGATCAGAGATTCTCAGCCTTTAAGGGATCTCGGAATTTCTGGGGAAGATGGTAAAAAAAGCAGATTTGGGGGTCCACCCCAGAGATTCTGTTTCAGCCTGGGGGTGGAACCCAAACATCTTTATGTTAAATGACTTCCTATAGATTCTGCCACAGGCCACGCTTGGATAAATGGTGACATGGTGGTTTTGGAGTTAGACAAACCCAAGTTCAAATCTCCCTCAACTTTCAATCTATATGGCCTTTTGTGGCCTTTAAAACTTCTCCAAATCACGCTCTCCTTATCTGAGCTTATTAATAAGCTTATTAATACCGGTAATATCCTCCCCCTGAGGATGAAATAAAAATATTTGTGCAAAGGGCATAAAAGTTATAATCACAGACTCCAGTGTGCAAAAGTATGACTTGCTTTATTTATCTAACTTAGCCCATGACCTCGGGTTTCTGTTAATAGCAGAAAACTTCAGCTTGGAAATTCTAGACCACTTCCAGCTCTAAAAAAAACTCATCTTTTTTGGGAAACTCTAGCCCGAGTCAGGATTCTTTCATCCTCTGTCACTGGCCCTTCCCCTGGAAATGATCTAGGTTCTTCAGGGGTTCATTTCCCTGATTTCTCAGGCCTCCCACACGGAACAGCTGGTCCTGGGCACAGGCATGCCCAGTTGATGCCCACCGTGCCATCATGGCTGCTGGCTGCATGGCCCCTCGGCTCAGCCTACTCGCCTCTACCCTAAGCCTTCTTACCCGCCAACCTTCTCATTTCTTTGCTAAGAGCTCTCAACAGCTGCATTACTGATGTGTACCCAGCCATATGGCTGCCTCTAATCACCTGTCCAGAGCCCTTGCTCAGCCACTGTTAATCTGAGGCTCAGGCGCCATATTGGACATGGCCCATACCCAGAGTTTTGATCACCACTGATCCCCTCTTTCCGTTAACTGGTCCAACTTCTGTCTTCTTTTACAGGTTGGGTGGAAAGGGGGACTTGTTCCTATTTTCCCCCGCTTTCTTCCCTGTCTGTAAAACTCTGCACCCCGTGTCCTGCAGGCGCCAGTTCATGGGTATCCACAATCCTTTCCTTCAGCAACAACAATTACTAAAGTCTGGCTTTTGCAAATGAAAGTCTTGCTTCCTGCCTCAGACTTACACAAGCCCATTCAGTTCTCCAGTTGACTTCTTGTTCTCGGGGGTACTTGCCTTCCCCTGAAAGCAGGGCAAACAGACCCTCCCGGCTCCCCAATGATGGGGGAAGGCAAAAGGTACAAGGAAGCCTGAGGATGGGGGAAGGGACCTCATTTGTATCTCAGAATCTCTCCCTGAGATAAAGTAAATGGCCTTGCCTAAACTAACTTCTCAGTGCACGACAACCACGATGATTATCGTGAGGAGGAAAAAGAGGACTTCTCTCTGGATGTGCAGTGCTGTGCTGTGCTGGCTCTGACTGGCTGCGACTCTGCTCCCAAGACCAAGGGAGGCTGTGAGGGTGCCCAGGAAGAGCAGGTCACAAACCAGCAACTTTTTCACTTTCGTTAACAGGGTGAGAGGGATCTTCTGAATGGAGGACTCTGAAATGTGCGTCTACTCCCTACCCAGCATGGGAAATGAAGCAGGAAGAGGAGGAGGCTGCCTGTCTGTACCCACCCCTCGCTCCGGGTGCCAGAAACACCACCACTGGAGATCCACTCCCTCAGATCAAATACTGTCCCCTCCAGGCTCACTTAAAATGTAAATACCAAAGGGACAGTGCAGTGTATTAGTCGCTCCAGGGGGTGTGCTATCTGTTCTAGGCCCCGAGAACATTTCAAGAGGAGAAAAAGGAAGGGCTGCTAGTCCCCCTGTCTGCCTGGATACCTGAGGAATGAAGAGGCATTTCCAAGGCCCCTGTCCCCTCCTCAATGCTGAGCCCAAAGGGGTGGCAGTCAGTGCCAGAAGCCACCAAGCCTCTTCAAACTTTTTTTTATTTCCTAAGGAGTCAGGGCAGGGGTGGGGAAGGGATCCATAACTTGGGTTTCAGGAGGAGCCCAGGCCTTGGGAAAGAAGACAAACCCTCTGGCTCTGCCCTCAGCAGTATTGTCAGTAGGGGTGATTAAGCGTGTGCTCCATGATGGTCCGAATGGCCATCCACGTCTCCTGGGCTGTGGGGATAATCTGTGTGGCTGGCATCAGGAAGCCATAGTGCCCCGTGTCACGGAGCTCGAAGGTGAAGGAGTACTTGATGCCACTGTCATAGGCCCAGTCGACAGTGATCCCACTGGCCACATCTGGATACAAAAGGGCAAAGAAATGCCCCCAAAAGGAAGAACAGGGTGTGGTCACAAGGTACAGAGGCATCCTGAGAGGACAGTGGGCCCTGGGGGCCAAACTCCCACCCATTCCAGACCACACCAAGCTTGGCCCAGGCCTCAACCTGGGCCATACGCTGCTCACCCAGCCCAATCTCTGCCCTGGCAAAAAGAAGCTTCTGGAGGCCACCAGACTTGGGATATTTACCCTCAAAGAACATTGCAGTAACCCAGGCATTGGGAGATAGGCACTAATTAATGCTGCAAAGAAACAGGTGTCTGTGTCTGGGTACCACCATTCACCCTTCTATTCAAATGTGGAAATCAGCTCTGGCCCAGCCCAGCTAGATCTATGGCACAACCCTGTGGCCAACCAGGCCTGCCAGTCAGCAGAGCTGGCACCTGGCCCGACCCTAGGTGGATGTGGTGCCTGAAGCAGCAACAGACAAGGGAAGGCTCACTCACAGAGGGTGGTGCTGATGCTGCCACAAATGTACTCGATCCCATGAACCCCATACAGGGCCTGCACTGCATCCTTGGCAAGACTGCACTGCAAGATTAAATCCAGAGAGTGAGATGCCGGCGCTCCCCACACTCCCACACCCTCACCAGCTGCTGAGAAGCAGGGTCTTCAGAGTCTTGGAAGTTGAACATGTAGATGGCTCTTGTGAGAAGGAAGCACAGCACCTCCAGTTTTGAACTTGATCACAAGTGAGAACAAGTCCCCCCACCCCCCACTCCCTACCATGGGGCCTGTTGGGAGTCTGCTGGATGCCTCCCCCAAGCCCTAAGCAGCCAATCTCACCAACTCTTCCTGGTTTGAAACAGGCTCCAGAGAGTGGCCATAGGGGTACATGAGCATCTGAGAGTAGCTGTGGATGGAGATCAGAGCCTTGATGTTCCCGTGGGACGTGATGAAGTCCACAATGGCAGCCACTTCTGGCTCTGACTGAGGGGAGGGCCCATGATAAGTCTCTGAGCAGGGGTTGTTGTCAGAACCATTTCCTGGAAGTAGAATCAAAGTGTTCAAATTCCCAGGCTTGGGAAAGACACTTAGTGCTCACAAAATATACTGTACTCCTCTACATTTCCTAGCCTCTTTTGCAGTTTGGTTGAGGTCATGTGACTACTTTTGACCAATGAGAATGTGAGCGGTGATGATGTGTCACTTCTAGTTGGAGGCTAAGAGCAAGTGCGACTTATCGACACTCTCTTCTGTCTGTGTGCTTGAAGGAAAAAACTCTAAATGGAGAAGTGTCCTGGATCCCTCTGTCACCAGTGGAAGAAAGCTGTCAAGGAGGGGCACCTACCCACATTGGACTTTGTATGCATGAAAAATAAATTTATGTTGTGTTAAGCCACTGAGATTTGGAGGGATATTTGTTACTGCTTCATACCCTAGCCTAGTACATCAGAGGAGTGTTGCCACACCATGACTCAGCAGCTCTGTGGCCCTGTAGGGAGCTCCCTTGGCTTGTCCTTTGGTTAAGCCCTGACTGTGGCTCCATTAGAAAGGCAGGCCTGCCTCAGCAGTTGCCAGTAGGTCTCCAACCTGGCCTCCCCTATGAGCAGTGACCCCTTTGAGCTGATCCTTCTCTGCTGACCCTCCACTGCCATGGGAAAGGCCTGGGTCAGTTGAGTGCTCAGACTTATTGTCTGCTCAAGCTTTGCCACAGCCATAGCCCAAGAACAGCATGAACTTGGAGGAAAAGAGAGACTAGATCACCATAGTTGCCCAAGGCTGGTCTGGGAACCACAGATGCAAAGAGTCTTTGAAAATTCTTCTTGGGGACCTAAGTTGGAGAGAGGGCAAAGAGCAGCTGTGCTTCTATTCTGTTCACAAATTTAATTTGTTCCCATCTCCTACTAGACTCTTTGCTCCCCATCTCTTTTCTTCCTCTTCTGTTTTCCTCCCCTCCCCAAGGGCCATGTCATGGAGGGCTAGGCTGGGCTGGTCACGATTTGTGGGTTAGGAACACAACTGGAAAGAGCATCCCAGGTCCTGCTCTCACTCCTCCTCCCTGAAATGACTGCACAGAAGCCCAGTCAGAGGCCAGAGATTGCCCCAACTTCTGAAGCCTCCTGAGGATGCCAGAGCACCCCTCAGGGCAGTGAGTTGGCCAGAGAGCTGAGAGGCTTGCCCATCAGTTCAGATGCTGCTCTAGGACTGCAGCAAACAGGTCCTCCCCAAGGGTGCAGGTGAGGGCAGCGGGGTGGGAGGTATGATCTACAGATTACTCTTTACGCAGCAATTAAATTAAGGCAATAATAAAACCATAAACAAAATCTTCCCCCCTGAGTCACTAACCAGACACTCGATATTTCTGGCCACAGGCAGGCCCAGAGGCAATTCTGTCACCTGGGAGCGCATCTCTTCTTGGTCTTCAGGTCCTTGCCTAGGGCAAGGACTGACCCTGGTTAGAAGGGGATGTGCCTGCAGGAAAAGAGGGCGTAGGAGCAGCCTCACAGGCTGGAGCTGGCCCAGCTAACAGTGGCCCTGTTTGTTGTGTCTGTTGGGAGCCTCTGCACCTGCTACACTTGATGAATGACAAATAGCAACAGATGAGCAGAGCGAGGGAGGCTGCAAGCTTTGTCTGCGTTTGCAGCCCACGCATGGAAAGTGGTTCCCCTGCCAACGACCAGGTGGCTTTGCCCAAATATGGAGAAACACATCAGGCCGTTAGTTCTGGTTTGAGCTAGGCAGAATAAACTAATCTTCCCCTGACCAAATGGGAATTAGCTGTCTGCCTCTGACATTCACAGTCAAAGTCCTCTGAGCCTGCCTGTTTCACAAGTACCTGCTAATGGATTCATTAGCTATTTATTTTTCCTTCTCTAAAAATGTAATTTGTAGCAAGGGGAACTCACTGGAAGGACATGGTAAATTATTAAAAGCAGTAATCTTTGGGCAGGGGGATTATGGGAGCTTTTTGTCCCCTCTGGGCTTTTTTCCCACATATTTTTTTTTACATTGTGTATATATATATATACTGATTTTTTTTCCTGTGGTGAAACTCACAAAAGTTATTTTCTTTAAGAGGTAATTTGTCTTTCTTCTAGCCAGTCTGTCTCAGGGTACGTGGGCACTCCCTTCAGCCAGTTCTGAGGGGCCCACGTGGATGCCCTCTTGGGGGCAAATGTCTGGTTATTTGGAGGTGGAAACCTAATTTTATGTGGCTGTGTTCCCTTACACAAGCAGCTAAAACACAGCCCCAGACTCTCAGGCAACCCCTACACTGTGGGCTGGTGGCCTTGCTCTGTATGCTTCAGAGCTGTCCTTATTTTCAATGAGAACAGACTCAAATCAGATTTTCAAAGCAATGGGCATCCAGATCTAGAATGTTCTATCTCGTGGGCTTGACCTCCCATCTGCAGATCTGCTTTTCAACAGCATGGCGAGGGGGTAGGAGCAGCCAACAGCACGGCATCGTCTCCTGTGGAGCCAAACCCTGATTCCCCAGTATAGTGTGGGAGCAATATCTGGGGGCTGAGGGCTGTACCCATACACCCCTCTGTTTTGGAGACTTTCCTGGTTAGACCCAGAACCCCAACCATCAAATTTCTGCATTCCCAGGGTCCACATACTCATCTCTGGGCTTTCTGGAAGCCTCAGTTTCCCCATCTAGTCCCTAAGCCCCTCGTGTGGCAAGGGAGATAATCAGAAAGAACACCAAGGGAACTCAGGAGGAAGCTGCCCACCCCTCCCTTGAATGATACAACCCTGCAGGTAAACAACAGTCCAACAGCCCAGGGTCACAAAGTAATTGGGCCAAAAATAAAAGCCAGGCTCAAGTCAGTGTTAATGATAAGGAACTAGTTTATTCTATGTTCGAACCTTTGTTCTGGCCTCCCCAGAGGGCAAAATTTGGGTCACAGGTCTCAGGGAATGAATTTGGAGGCATTTTCTTGTGGCATGCTCCATTCAAGGAAGGGCTAGAGATATTTGGGTGGGGCACCACAAATTCTGGGTTTTGAACAATGAGCAAGACTACTTTGGACCTCCTTAAGCCTTTCTCTGCCATATTTAGGATCTGACCCTTGCAGTTAGTCCCCAGGCAAGGAGCTGTTTCCCATGAAGGCTTAGCATATGTATACATTTAATAGACATATGCAACCTCTCCCCATACCTCACGGCCGATCCTAGGCATGTGCCTGCCTGTCTCTGGCCATGACTCACTTGCATTAGCTAATTGCTTTGCCTCCCCAGTTATGAGTCAACATAATCTGACTGTGTGGGAGACGTGCCAGGAATCAAGTCCTCTCCAGCCCTGCCCCCGGGTGCAGCAGACTGCAGTACCTCCAAAGCCTGACTTCCAGGTCCTGTTAAGATCCACACCAATGCAGAAGATTCCGGGTCTGCTGCACTTGTTCTTCCGCCACAAGCGGTTCTGAAAATGCGCAGGGCAGGTGACCTCATTCACTGGGCCCATTCCTGGGTGGGAGCCTCTGACATCCTGGTCTAGGAAGCGGGGTCTGGCGGGCCAGGGAGGGGCAAAAGGAAGGAATCTCTGGGGCAGGATGAGGCTGGCATGGGGCTGGGCAAAGGCTGCAGATCAGATGCTTTGTGGTTAAACCTGGGGTATTATGAGGTTAAACATGGGTATGGAGAGAGGCCCAAGCACAGTCAATCAACAGTGGCCTTCCCTGGGCAGCAAGAGGGAGGCTGAAGGGCAAGAGCTGCAGCTACAGTATCTGAGCAGCCCGCCTGCCTCAGTGAGGCTCTGCAAGGAGCCCCCGTGGGGCCTGCCCCTAGGGAACCTCAGCCAAGCATCCCAAAGCCACAGTGACCTTTCCTCCATTCCCCCAGAGCTGACCCCTGATCCTTGACCCCCTCCCTCTCAGGTACTCTCACCATGCTGTGGGTATAAGCAAACCCGTCAGGGTTGGAGACAATCTCCATAAAGATGTCCACGGCATTCAGTACGTCTGTCACGATGCGGTCTTTGCCATATTCATTGACAATCTGCAAGAAAGGGCAGGGTGGGGACAGGGTGAGGGACAGGAGGCCCTGCTGGGCTCTCCTCCGAAGCAGAGCAGGACATCTGTACAGCCAGTGGCTGCAGGCAGGGGTGGCATCAGTCATCAGGTTCAGCCTTGTGCAGAACCAAAGGCTTGGATTTTAAACAACTAGAAAGCAGAGGACAGCTTGGGGCTCTGTGCTGCAAAAGGCCAGAGCACATGGCAGCTGTTCCATAGGGCAGGAGCGTAGACAGCCCCCCGGGTTAGGAGAACCACGAATTAAGTTTTCAACTGGAGGTGCCCTTAAATAGTTGAGCAGCCCCCATTCCCCCAGCCCAGCCCCCATGGTCTGTGCTGACCTTCCTGGCAGTCCAGATGCCGGTGGCATGGGTGATCCACTCCCGGGAGTGGATTCCAGTGTCGATCCAGATGGCTGGGCGCTGCGAACCTCCAGTGCTGAACTGGGGAAAAGCACCGGACCCCATACAAGTTTGAACCAAAACAGCTACAGGGCTGTCCCTAGACTGCCTGGAAGGAGGCCCCAGACGTATCCTCACTGCCTGGAGCGGCCCCATGTTCCTGAGAGGGGGGCTGTAGGTGGAGGTACCTGTGCATGAGCCCATAGAAAGTGCACACGTGTGGGGGTGCCCTGGAGACATAGTGATGCTCTTGGAGAGCAAAGTGATCCAGCCAGAGGCACAGAATTTCCCAAGTTTGAAAGTATTTTAGACTAGTGCTTCTCAAACTTTGAGAGGCACGTGAATCCTCCGGGGAGCTCAGTAAAATGCAGATTCTGATTCAGTAGATCTGGAAAGGGGTGTGTGGCTGGGAGTTTCTAACAAGCTCCCAGGAATGCTGCTGCTCCTGGTCCAAGGACCCCACTGAGTAGCAAGGTCTTAGCATTAAAGGGGGAACACAGACAGCCCTTAAGGGAAATCAAAGCAGACACAGGCGAAGTCAAATCCCGAGCTGGATGAGACCACTTGACCCTTCAGAAGAGTCCCCCAGGGCATTGTTGAGGACTGCAGTGCCTGTCTTCTCTGAGAGCTGGATGTCAAATGCCCTGCGTGGTCCATGCTCCTGAGTGCCCTCTAGGGCACAAAGAATCATTTTCCCGTAGGCTCCACACTCTCACCCATCCTGCCTCCTTCATGGCCAAGGGCACTGCTGCTGCCAAGTTTACTAGAGCTCTGTTTCCAGTGGCCCCTGTGAAGGGCTGAAAGGCGTCCTCATAGACTCAGGCCTGTCTGTGGGGCTGCCTGAGCCAGATGACTTCAGTTGTTGTAAATGAAGCCTCTGGGTACCGCTCTTCCCATTGAACAGATGAAGCAACTGAGGTAACAGGAAGAATGCTGACTCACCCACACTCACATCCCAAGTCCAACGTGATGACTGCCACTCTGCAGTTCCATCTCCTTAGCAACCCTCCCACCAGATTCCTGACCCAGACATGCCAGGTCACTGCACTACCACCTGTCCACACCTACAAGGGTGGGTCCCCGAACACCACCATCCCAAAGCTTGTGGGTCACCTCGGGACAAGAGTGTACACATCTCTCTCCCTAAAACTCCCACCCAGCCACAACCCCATATGAGCTCAACTTATGCCAGAGGCACTCACTGTACAGTCTAGTGGTCAACACTGCTAGCTTTTACCTTCAGAACAAGAATGGACCGATTTTCAAAGCTGTGGCCAATCTGAATTTTTGAGAGAATATCTGAATGATCAGTTACAAAGTTGTCGATCCAGGTATATATCTGAAAGGAATGAAGTTTCTCAGATGGGCAGTTAAGCAGGGAGGGGGCAAATCCCAGGATCTCTCTGAGTATTCTCCTTGTCCCATCCCACCCTCTTTAATGCTTTCCCACCTCCCTTGAGGATCTAAAAGTATCACCAAAATCAAAGACTACCTTGGGTCTAAGGCAGGAGCTGTGGTTAGCCTGGATTCCCAGGCTCTTCCTAAGCCTTGCCTGGAAGAGCAGCACGTGCTGCGCCTACTCAGTCCCCAGGGTCGGCCTGCACGGCTCTCTCTGGTTGGAAGTTTCTCTTGCTTCCATATTATTGGCCCATTCAATCCATTGGACAGATCTCAGTCCTTGCAGTGTTGTTTTTAGTCATCCTGACCCTTTTAGATTCTAAGCCTCTTGAAGGCAGGATTATTTATCTCTGACATCAGTAAATACTGATGGAATATACTAATTCATTCTCTTATTCTTCCAATATATAATTAAATTAACAAATATACGAAAGAAAATGGATCCTCTATTAACGGACCTCGTGAAACGGGGAGAGTGATAATGATAATAATAGATGGACAATATCAATAATGTCATCCTTTACATGGAAATAGGATGTGTGCCTAGAGTTTCTTTCTCGACTGGGCGTCTCTATGCTTTTCTTGCATATTCTACCTTTATGAACAAGTCACACTCAGTCATGCCTGCCCTCAATGGCTGTAACTGTAATCATAAATTTTCTCCAGCTGAACGCAACTCTTTAATTCTACAAAATGGCTCTCTAACATGCCTAGCTTCCTGTCCCTCTATGCGCTAGTACTCACAGCTGGGGTCACTGAACACAGGAATGGTCGTTCAGAGGTTAAGACCCCTGGATCCCTAGCCAGAATGTCAGATAGGAAGGTGCCTCTACCTGCTCTGTTCTGGCCGGTGCTGGATCCCTGCTCTAGTGTTCCACCTCCCACGCCTGCTCTGGACCGGGCCACAGTCCCCTCTATCTGAATCCTGGCTTCTGGACCTCCTTGAGCTGTCTACCTCCTGTCGCCCAGTGTGTGCTCTGCACTCCCCAAGCGTCAGCTCACAGTCTCCTGTAGACCCCAGGGTCCTGAGGCTGGAGACCCTGAGGGCTCAAGAGGACAACAGAGCCCAGAGCCTGACCTGGCAGACCCACCTCCTCCAGGGTGTGATACGAGGAGTAACTGAAGCCACTGGTGCTGCGCTCCAGCCAGCGGGATTTCACCATGGCTTCTCTCTCCTCGTCCAGCAGCACCTAGGAAGGGAAGAGGAGGCTGGGCCAGGCATGTCTCTTCTGAGGCCCTGCCTCAGCTGGCTGCACAAACACAGTATCGACACGCGAGAATGAGCCGCTGTGAGTGTGAACTGCACAAAAGGAGGAGATGCCAGGTTGCTGGGTGATTCTTCCGTTTGGCAAGCTGGCATTCATGCTGCCATTTCCCAGATGAGCACAGGACAAGGAGTCTGGAGAACTTGGTTCTAAGTGTGCCATTGCCACTAACTTGCTGCGGAACCTTGATCTTGGTTTCCTCAGCTTTAAAATTGGGACTTGCCTTGCCCATCTCAAAAGGATAAAATGTAATAAAATATATAAAAGTGTCTTGGAAAAGATGCTCATGAGCTACTGCCAACATTGCTTTTGTCCTCTGTGAACACTCTGTTGAGCCAAAGCCCAAGCTGAACTATGTACACTGACCCCTGGGGGAGCAGAGGGCTCCCTGACCCACAGCATGCCCTCTGCCCCAGGAAGTAGCCCAGACAGTTGATGTCCAAGCCATTCGAAAAGCCAGTCCAAATCATTATACTTAATGTGCCAACAGTCTGTCACTCACCATCTTAACTGCCTCTTAAACACAAGTACAGGTGAGCCAAAGTAATGTCCTTCCTTGAGTGGCAATTTGGAGTTGGCACACAATCCTCATGTGGTACTTCCCACAGAGCGGGCAGTATAGTGCCTGGGTTGAACTGACCTCCCACATCATCCTGGGGCATTTTTCTCAGCTCGGGACTCAGTGAGGTAGGCAGGTGCCCTTCACCCTAAGCTCATACCCTTACATTGACACCCAGGGACCGAAGCACCCCAGGACTCAGCCCTGCCTGTGCAGCATGGGAGATGCCTGGGCCCCTTTGCCACAGGGGTGCTGGGAAAGCAGAGGCCGTCAACCCAGAGTCACTCTGGTTTGCAGCTCTGGGTCACAAGTAAATCCTGATAATGCCTTGCTTCAGGCCAGAGTCTTTTAGTTTAACCAAGCATCTGTATACTCGTCACCTCGGTTGATCTGGTCAGATGACCTGATGACAGGGCAAGAATTAACTATTCATGTTTTAGAGAAAAAGCAAATTAGAGAGGTAAAGAGACTTAATAGCAAAGCTAACTAGGGGCAGAGGTGAGATAAAAACCCAGATATCCTAGTTTCTAACATTATGTTCCTTAAGGCCAGCTAGCTATCAAAACTAAAAGCTAATAAGAATCTCTCACACACACACACATGTCTATGTGTGTGTGTGTGTGTGTGTGTGTGTGTGTGTGTGTGTGTGTGTGTGTACATAGAGAGAGAAAGAGTAAGCACACATATAAAATATGAACAACAGGTGAAAAGTCCATCATACTATTCTTGTAATTTAAAAATGCTTTAAAATAATGAAAAGGCAATACCCAAAACATAGGAAAACAACACAGTAAAATGTCAAAAAAAACCCCAAATGCTAACATGCCTGTTAGGAGAGAAAGATTATGATTTCAAGCAATTTTTCCTTTTCTCTATTTTTGCATTTTGGCAACGTGCTCACACTACTTCAATAAGGAAAATCTTCTAAATGAATAAATAATACTAAAACAAAGACAAAACACCCAAATGGCTAAAAATAAAGCAGCAGCCATGGCGCCTTCAGTCCCAGGGCTAGAAGAAACACTCCCGCCCTGCCCCGCTGCAGCTGAGGCCACTATCAGATGACACACTCACCCCATCGCCCCTGTCAGCTTGCTCACAACCCTCAAGTTCACAGATTTTTAAATGGGAGTGGAAGTCAATGTTTGGGGCTCATTTCATTCTCTTTTTGAGCACCAACTACACGCTAGGCATTTGTAATTGCAATGTTCTCTAGCTGAACTCGCTGGACTGGGGACGTTCCCACTTGGGCAAAGCTGGGATTGCTGGTTTAGTTAGAGATGGCTGGAGGAGCCCTGATATTCACTGGCACAAGCACCAGCCTGGGAAGCTCTAACAAAGGAAATTTGTCTTCTTCCCAGAAAATCAACGGAAATCTCAGCAGCCTCCATGACCAATGTGTGTCCCTCACTGTGGGCCGGGCATGACCAGCTGCAGTGAGCAGCTGCAGAGCAGAGAGCGGGTCAGGCCAACGCACCCGGAGTCAGGGCCCCAACGCCATAAAGTTAAAGGGCCCATACATCTAACCTCCTAGGGATGGAGGTGGTGAGTGAAGGTGGAGGAGAGGGAAGAAAAATTGGGAAGATAGGACCTGAGGACCCAGTTCTTTCCCCACAGCTCAGGGACACCCACAGGAAGAGAGTTCCCATAAGGCTGTCCTTTGTTCCACACGACAGCTTGGAGGCAAATGGGAAGTCGGCACTAAACTGCAAATAACTTTCCAAACACGCTCACAGCCTTGTGAATGGATATGACACCCGCTTACAAATTGGGAATGCTCAGCCCTCACAGCTGGGCCCTTGATTCCAGGAACATTAATCTACCCTGGCCTGAAAAATACGCAGATGTTTGCTCCCTTCACAGGGCTGAGGGAAGGGGATGGGAGAACTAAGAATGCAGACTTGCCGCAGGCTTGCCTAATTACAGCCCTGTCAGGCTTCTCAGAGAAAAAAAAAAGACTCAGAAGTAAGCCATTTGCCTCCCTGGAAGCCGTAAGCTGACAGGGAAAGTAATACCTCGGTGTAAATTAATTTATGACAGGAGCAAGGAAGGATGGGGACATTAAGAACAGCACCTCCAAGATGGGGGGCTGGGGGAAGCTGATCATAACGGTGAAGATGACGCCTGAGGGGAATCTGCATTCACAGCTCACTCCAACCACAGACGTAAAATGGACGAAGTTCACAGAAACAGTGGTGGCGGGCAGGAGATGGGCTCTAATGTCCGCTCTGTGAGGAGGGCAGTCACCTCTTCTCATGCATCCCTGGCCTCCTCTTCCAGGCCTAACATTTGCAGTCGCAGCTGCATGGCCGGTGGCAGTTACAGTCCATGCCTACGTTTGGATGGCGGGTGAGGGGGTACAGATCTGGGGCTGTTAGAATGGACCCCTCAGAATTCAAGACCGAACCGGGGCTTCCCTGCCCAAAAGGCAAAGCTAAAACGTCATACGAACAACGACACCACTTGAGAAGGCAGACGGCACAAGAGTAAAGGGTCCAGGGCCTGGAGTCAGGCTGTCTCAGATTAAATCCTGACGTTGTCACTAACTTGGGCAAATTGCAAAGTTCTCTGTGCCTCAGTCTCCTAAATTAGGAAATTCTCTGCACATTCATAAAATGGGGGTCATGTTACCATGTACTTTCACACATACTTGAAGTGTTCTTGTGAGGATTAGAAGGGTGAATACATGTAAAATGCTTAGAACATTGCCTAGCATGCAGTAAATGCCAGGTATGATGATGATGACAACAACAGGACAACAACAGTGACTCTTGGGTGACTCCAGGACTCTGGTGGGATAATCATTACAGGGCATGACCAGGAAATCTGGGTTCCTCCAGGGAGAAGTGGTGTCTGCAGGACTTGGACAGCAGGTGACCCCCATTAGTGGTCACTTGGGTGAGTCAGGCAGCCCCTGCCCCTCCCTGGGACCAAGAAAGGGGCCTAGTCCTTCTGCTGACCCTGTCTCCCAACCCCTACCCCCAACCCTGCTCAGCCCCCTATCCCCATGCAGCCAGACTCTGGCTCTCCCTCAGGGCCTTACCCATGATTCCTTCCTTTCCTTGCCTATTCCTGTCTTCCTCTCCTCTTTAGAGCTGCCACCCAGCCAACACCTTTCCCACTTTTTAATCTCTTCTACTCAGCAGACCAGTGTTTGTGAAGCACACACTGGGCACTAAAGATATGGCAGCCAACAAAACAAAATTGCCTGCCCTCATGGAGCTTACAGTCTGGTAGGGGAGACAGACAGCAAACAAGACAAATAAGTAAATCATATAGGATATTAGAAGGCTGTACGTGCCAAGGAGAAAAGTGAGGGCGGGAACTGGGGGAGTGTGGGAGGAGAAGGGTACAACTTAAAATAGGGTGAAAAGTTGATACGTGAATCAAGTGTTGAAAGTAGTGCGGGAATAAGCCATGCCGATATCTGTAGAAGCAGCATTCCAGCTACAAGGACCAGCAAGTGCAAAGGCCCTGAGGTATGATCCTAGTCAAGGGCACTGAAGCAGGAATAGGTCAGGCAAGCTGGAGGAACATCAAGCAGGTTCCAGTGCCTGGAGCAGAGTGAGCAAGGGGAGAATGGCCAGTGACGTGGGGTGGGGCTTGCATCGTGTAGAGCCTTACAGCAGTCTTAAGGACTTTGGGTTTTACTCTGAATGATGTGGGGAGACACTGAGGGTTTTAAGCAGAGGAGTGACATAATAGGACTTGCATATTTTTAAAGGTCACCTCTGCTGTTTTGAGGCTAGGCAATAAGGAGACAAGGGTGGAATCAGGGAGAACCGTTAGGAAACTACCAGAATAATCCAGGTGAAGGCTGATGGGGTGTCGACCTGTGGTGATAGAATAGGATGTGGTAAGATATATTTTGAAGGGAGAGCTGGTAGGATTTGCTAATGGACTGTCTGTGGGATGTGAGAAAAGAGTCAAGGATGACTCCAGGTTTCTTGTCTGAGTGACGGGAGGATGGCACTGTCATTTCCTGAGTTGGGGAAGGCTATGGAGGAGCAGGCCAGGGAGTGGCCAGGGGAGCTAGGTTTGTACCTGTGAAGTTTGCTATGCCCATTAGACACCTAGGTGGAAATGCCAAGTAGATGGTCAGATACGTCAGTCTGGAGTTCAGGTCGGATATATAAGTCTGGCTGGAGCTATAAATATGGGAGTATTCAGGAGGTTGAAGGTATTCAATGCCATGATCCTGGATGAGGGGATAGAGGAGAGGTCAAAGGACAGAGCTGGGAAACAGGGAAACAACATGCAAAGGAGCAGCCAGTAAGATGGGACAACCAGGAGAGCGTAGTGTCGTGAAAGCCAGAAGGAGAGACGTGTTCCAGAGAGGAGAGAGTGACCAGTCAGGCTAAAAGATGAAAGAACAGGACACTGCACTCAGAGCTGACTGCTGAGTTGGACCTAAGAGCTGTGTGTGACGTTGTCAAGGGCAGTTGAGGTGAAGCAGGCGGTGGACAGTCCACCCGAGGAGAGGGATGGAGATGGTAAGTACAGTCAATATTTCCAGGAGTTTTGCTCTATGAGGAAAAGGAGAAATGGGGTGATAGCTGGAGGTGGGGGAAAGGATCAAGAGAGGACCTTTTTAAGATGAGAGAAATAACTCTATATTTGTATGCTAATGGGAATGATCCAGGAGAGAGGGGAAAATTGGCGAAGCAGTATTTACGCTAAATTGTATCTTGCTCTAGAGCGTGCTCGGAGAATGGGTGATTTTTGTTTTCTCCTTTGTGCTTTCCCCTATTTTCCAAATTATCTATCATGAATATTTATTAATTTTGTAATCAGAAAAAAGCCATTAAAATCCACAGAGCTGATTGCTCAAGTGAAGCTTTTCCATGGTGACTCATCCCAGGGGAAAAAAAAAAAACAAAACCAAAGGGCTGAAAAGAATGAGGAGGTGAAGAAAAATTAAATGCAAATACAGCTCACTCAGAATCAGATAATTTCTTCCCTGGCCCACTGCAATTTCCTCACCACCCTCCTGTCTGTCAGTCTCTCCCTGTTCCTGTCCCCACCTCAACATTGTCAACATTGTCACTGTCAGAGGGATTTTTCTTAAAATGCAAATCTGATCATGTCAGAGCCCTCCGATGGCTCCCCCACGCTTTTCGGGATTTTATCTTGACTTGTTCACCTGGTGGAGGATGCCCTTTGTGCTCTGGTCTGGCCTCAGTGCCAATCATAGGCCCCTTCCCCTCCCCGCCCCCCACCTCCCACTCTTCAGCCACACCGTAATTACCGCCTTCTCGGAGCGACATGCAGTGCCTCTTGTACTCGCTCCCATAGCAACCTGCTCCACTCCATCAGCGCATCATCCACTCCATTGTAATCACTGATTTACTCCCCTCAACTCTCCCATCCCCACAGCACTCAAGCGCCCCTGGATCCAGTGACTAGATTTTTTTATCTTTGTTTTTCCAGTGCCTTGCCCAATACCCGGCACACAGTAGGTATCTCTGCATCTGTGGGTGGAATGAACAAGCAGATCTCAAGCATCCCTCTGATCACAAGGCAGGGGTGGCAGGGGGGCACTTCCCTTCCTCAAAAATCTCCAGCGCCTCTGGCCAAAGTAAAAGCTGGCACCAAGGTTTTTCACACTTTCTCTCAGCCTGGTACTAACAAGCAAGCATACTCTCTCCTCTTCCCTCTCCTTCTCATGTCCATTAAGTCAACTAACATTTACTAAGCCCCGCCTAAGTGGCAGGCCCTATGGTAGGTGCTGGGAATATAAAGATAGATAAGGCAAATGATTCTGTACCTTGAGGGGCTCAGGGGAGGGGGCTCTGGAGACAAAGACCAGCATATTAGCCAGGTCTCTCTCCGGGCATGCTCCTCCTGAACCTGCCAACAGAGCGATTCATTCAGCACACAGTGGTTGAGGGCCCACCATGCAGGAGACACTATGCCAGACACTGGGGTGAGGTGATGCAGAAGACAGAAGGCAACCAGGTCTGTGCGTCAATAACTAAAACGTGAGACTGGAGGCCAACAACCTGAGTGGTGCACAGCCCTTCCCTCCTGTTAGCACCTCTGAGCTTCCCTCCTCCTAGACACCTTCCCCCATCATCACCACAAATCAACTCAACACAGCAGCCTCCTCCCAGCCCCAGCTCCCTGGGAGCCAAAATGTGATCTCAAGTATAACAATCAGAGCTTGATGCGTTGCCGACAGAGCAAGTTGTTGGTGAAAATCCTGCCGGACTGGGTTAGGGCCCGGAGTCGAGGGCATTTTACTGAGAGGGCATGAAAAGCTCCCCGTTTCCCACTGGCGAAGGGAATCCAGGGGCCGAGGATGACAGGAGAGGACAGTTCCAGAGGAGCCGGTGAAGCGGGAGAGACGCACAGGTGCCTCTGGGTCCATTCCTGATATGCAGAAATCAACAGAAAAATGTCAGAGTCCTCTTCCTATCTCTTTGCCAAATGCTGCAGGGTCTCCAGGGCAGGACAGAAGCAGGGAAATGCAAACTTCAAAATGCAGGCACGGGTGAAAAATGAGAATTGAGCACTAAGTCTTTTGATGTGGTAGCCTCTCTTGTCTGTGGGAGTTTCCCCATTTTTGTTTGTGGGGGATTTAATTAGGGAAATGTCGAGCGGGAAACAGATGTGCCTGAGGAGGAAGAAAGGTCTTTGAATGGACCGCAGTGCCCCAGGCCCGTGCTTACAGGGGAAGGAATGCACCTAATGGTATGTGATGTCAAGTGTGTGCGCTCTGGGGACTGTGTATTCCCACGCGCAAAGCCCTTAGAGGAGATTAGCTGCAGCACAATGTGGCTGCGCAGGAATCTACGTGGATACAAATCTACAGGTACACGACGGCGTCTGCGGAGGGGTGCAGCCAGAGAGGTCTAACCCAGTGATGCCCGAGAGAATCGATTTAGGAAAGAGACTCCTTGGGATATCCTTGAAGACAGAACAATTAAAATAGAATTTCACGACATTCAGAAAAGACGCTGTGAGGTGCAGCAACAAGTGAGGGCGGGTGCCTGGGATGAAGTCTCCCTTCGCCCTCCCCAAGGGCAGGCCTGCAGCTGCTTCTCCCAAAGCTGTTCCTCTGGCAGAATCCTGCCTGGGAGAGGCCCCCAGTACTGAGAGCCCTGCAGTGGAGGTTGGGGGAGGGAAACCGCAGCAGGGCTCACACTCGGCTTCTCCCACCTCTTCCTGCCTCTCTGGAGTGAAGGAATCCCCTGCTATCAAATGGCTGAGACACAACAGGGACAGGAGGGAGCAGTCAGAAAAGCAAAAGGAGCCATCCAGAAGAGGTGCCTCCTCCCCATGGTGCCTAGAGAAGACCTGAGCTATTTCCTCCTGTCTCCCTTCTCTCCCGTCTCCTCCTTTGTCATGAACTACAAATTCCTCCATAAGAGGAAACCACAAGTAATCTTAAAAACACAACAAACTAGTGAATATAACAAAAGAGAAGCAGACTCAAAGGTATAGAGAACAAACTAGTGGTCACCAGTGGGGGGAGGAGGGGCAGTACAGGGGTTGGGGAGTGGGAGGTACAAACTGTTGGGTGTAAGACAGCCTCAAGGATGTATTGTACAACACGGGGAATATAGCCAATATTTTGTTATAACTGTAAATGGAAAGTAACCTTTAAAATTGTATAAATCTTTAAAAAATTTCAATAAAAAAAAAAAGAGGCCTCCACAAGCTACCCTGCCATTACCATACTATGACTTATGAAGTCTGTCTTAGATTTAAATTTTCCTTGAGAAGTGTGAGGTTTCATTCTTTCCATGGTAGGTTCACAAAAATGCAGATGAAACTCCAGAAAGAAAACGTCCATTTTAGCCCTGGATGTTCTTTCTCCATGTTAGGCCCAAACCAAAACAGGATATGAAGGTGAGACCCCAGCCACAGCGCTGGGGCAGGACCTCACCTGGATGTCCTTTATCATGATGCTGTAAGCAAGGCCATGAGACTCCAGGTAAGCTTTGATGTCCTTCAGTTCAGAGAAAGGAACCCTCATATCCACAGGAAGGCTGGGCCTGGCTGGGCCACGCCAGAAGTCCACCTTGATCACAAAGGAGAAAAAAATGGGCATGTTTATCACACAATCCTGTAGGCACCCTGGAGGGCCAGATGTTCTTCTCTTATACAGTTGAAAGGGCCCCAGTTCCAAAATGAAACCCCTAAGGCCGAGCAGAAACACAGGGACAAACAAAATCCCTAAGTCACTGAGTTTCCTTCCCTGATGTTAAGCACCTCATCTCCCAGCCTCACTCACAAAATGTAACTTCGCCTGGATGCAAAGAGCCCAAAATAATTTCTAAAGGTGAGACGGCTCATCATCTGGAACATTAACATGGACAAGAACCCTGGTGAGAAGAGGGAGACATCACTGCCCCTAAACCCCAAAGGGGTAGGAGAGGCCTGATCTGGATCCCTGTGCCACCCGACTGCCATGTCTATTTTTCAGTTTGTAAAATGGAGAGACTTATTATAAAGTTTTCTGAGTCCTGGTTGATAGGGGCACTCAAACGAATAGGAACGTGGGCTTTGGGCCACATCCAGAAATACCCGGTTGTTTCAACAGCCCTCAAACAAAACCCTTCTATTATTGAAGAAAATGTTTTCCTTTGTGGAATACTTGCTGAGGACAAATGTTCTCAGAAACCAATGCTCAGGCTGACAGGGACGAACCCAAATAAAACACAGGTTTGCCAAGCTAAGCCATTGCAGTTGGGAAACAGATGTGTCCAGTCTGCATGCTGCATGGCATACCACCCAGAGATACATGGACCTCTCGTGTAGCTTCAGGACATTCCAGCCATTTTCAGAGCAGCCCCCCTACAGGACAGAGGGGAAAGCCAAGAAGGGCCACCCAACCTTCCAGGTGAGTGTTCCCAACCTCTTTTGAAGAGGAGGCACATTTGATTTTTCCACAGTGTTGTGATCTTTGGCAGACACACCCAGAGGGCAGGTTTGGGGTGGGGGAAGCAGGACACGGAGTCAAAGGTGCAGGCTGCTGTGAGGGAGGAGAGAACTCCTCCCCAAGCCCTGTGGAGTCCTCACCTTCTGAGGCTTCAGGCCCTCCAGATCTCTAAGAAGTGAAAGTTGCTTCTCATTTTTAGCCAGGACTCGAAGAACCTGGTCACTGGAAAAACACAGAGAGGGTGGAGGGAGCTGTTCAGAGGGATTCCTGGAAGACCGTGCTGCTTGGGAGAGGCAGAGTGGAAAAGAGGCCAGACTGCGGGGACCTGGCAGGACAGCCGGGAGGCTAGAGGACCCCTGAGCAGAAGGACTTGTAGCCCTGGGAAGCAGGAAAGCCCTTTAGCCCAGGACCAGTGGTCTCTCCAGCCCCAAGGACAGACCACCCAGGGGACTAAATATAAAAAAGCCTGTCAGTGCCGCTGATAAACCCAATGCTAAGACAGGGGAAACAGGATGGGAAAGGAATGTGGGGGATGGAGGAGGGAGGGAGAACAAAAGGAATAAAGGAGAGAAAGGAACAGACACAGGGAGTCGGGGGCACCAATGGTGGCCCCATGTGCTCTTCATACAAGGGCCCAAGGCCATGTCTGCCCCCAGCCCCGTGCCCTCTCCTGCCTTCTCCCAAGAGCCGCAGGACATGGAAGAGATCAATCTCACACTACCTCACAGGGGGAAGCTGAGCTCCTTCCTGTCCCTCCAGAGGGGTGGGGAGGTCATGTAACTGAGCAGCCTGCAGTGTGACCTCTGGGGTCTGAGCCTGGGATGGTGATGGCTCCCTCCGTGACCGGCTCTGACACCCTGGATGATGAACCCCCTCTCTAAGCTTGTGTCTTCTCTTCTCTACTATGGAAATACTATAGAGTGGTTACCTTGCGGGATCTTTGGGAAGCTGAGAAATCATGTCCGTAGAGAGTATATAATACTCATACTTATTTTTACTCAAAGGAAGACAATACCACACCCATACGTTAGGAGTACATAGTCTTTGGGGGGTTATAACTTTTTTAAGAATCAGAGAAAAGTTACAAACACTTCCTCCAGAAAAAAAGTAGATACACAAAAAATTTTACATATGATTTCAGGGGGTTCTTGGAGCCCTGAAAGCTTACCGTTGGAGTCCAGACTAAGAACTCTAGGTTGCGGGAGGGACAATAATACAGCTGCGTGTCCTGCCCTCTCACATGAAATTGAGAGGTGACGGAGTTGGAAGTGGGTTCAGGATGGGAACTCAAATCCTGAATCCCTTCACCTTGATCAGGTCCCGCTGGGCCACCCGGTCACCTGGCTCCCAGCAATCCTCCCTCCCACTAAGGAGCAGCCACTCACCCTGTGAAATTCATTTGGCCCAAAGCTGCTGCCAGGACAAAGCTGCAGACCAGGAGCGTCTGCCTGTCCACAGGGGACAGCCCTCGGCCCACACTTC
Source organism: Stenella coeruleoalba (assembly GCF_951394435.1). Classification (NCBI taxonomy): domain Eukaryota; kingdom Metazoa; phylum Chordata; class Mammalia; order Artiodactyla; family Delphinidae; genus Stenella; species Stenella coeruleoalba. The sequence continues at coordinate 83,220,615 of NC_137155.1, read as the reverse complement.
CTCTGGGGAAGCCCTGCATGCTTCTTCCTCCAGGCGAACTTCAGGGGTTCTCCTCGTGCACGGGCACGGCCAGGCCTCAGGACAGCAGAGCACCTAAAGGCCGACAGGCCAGACCCAAGAATGTGCGTTAGGTTCTCTCTGGGGAGACCCTGCGTGGGATTCCCACACGCCAGGTCTTGGAGAGCTGGGGCGCCCCTCCCCACTCCTAGGTGAGTCTTCTCCTGAGAAGGGGAGGAGGGGAGGGAAAGAGGAAGACAAGGCCTTTAGCTGTTTTCCTCCCCAGAGGTTTGCTGGGCCAGCCTCTCGTGAACATCGAATCCTCCATCTCCAGAGAAAGATGAGAGAAGCCAGAGGCCAAAGGAAACCACTCCTTTCCTCCCTCTTCCTAATCTTTCTCTGTGCTCCTTCTCCCTCCCCATCCACTCACACATATCCTCCCTGCACATAAGGATGTGGACACCACTGAAACAATGCCGTGTTTAGACACAGAGCTGGTGCTCATTTCCTGTCTAAAAGGTCTGGGGCAATTGACCTAATCTCTCTAAGTCTCAATTTACTCATCAGTCAATCAAACGGGGTTAATAAAATCTCTCCTCCCTGCTTCACAGGATTTTTGGGGGGTATTAGATGAGACAACTTGGGTGAACTGGCTTGGCAAAGCCTGCAAAATATAATGTCATTATCTCAAAGCGTTAGCTCTTAGTCACAGCTGCATCTTAGCTCAGGACTCCAGTTGCAGTGGAGAGAAGGGGAGAGAAGAAAATGGAGAGGGGAACAAAGGAAATGTCTATTCTATGAGAAGGAATTCAGTGAAGAGTCCCTTTTCTCTATCTTCAGGTGGTCACCATTATGCCAGGACAGGTAGTGCATTTTCTGCTATACATGAAGGTCACTGCAGTCATTATTATAGTTCTCAACAGAGAGCAGAGTCAATTTCTCAGTGCTGCTGAAGCCCCACACAGCCCCCTTTACAGTGTGGGAACAGTAGGAATAAAGCAGAGGCCAGCACACAAAGCAGTCATATTAGAAGGAGAAAGTGAAAGATGATGCCTGAATGGTAAATGATGAATCTAACAGAAAATCTGCAGGAGGTGGAGGAAAGGCAGAGACTAAATCCAACAAAGTTGTTCAGCAGAGGACATCAACAAAAGGCCACTTAACTGTCACTGGCGATTCTCAGAAGCCCCCCCTCCCCATCCATGCTTTCCCAGAATGGCCAATTAACCGGCCATGTGTACAGAGAGGGGAGCTCTTTTATTGAGAGAATGCCCTGCTCCCACACCCCGCTGGACCTACTCCATTATCTCGTAGTTCAGCTGTTCAGACATGCCAAACTCTCCTAGAACCCTGGCTTTGGGAACTCTCAGACTGAAACATTAGCAAAGGGTTTAAGGACCTAGAAAAGAAAGCAATTAGGCTTTCTACCCAAGTAACAGTCAGCTTCAGTTAGAAATAGGAATAAAAGAATGTATTAGTAAACAATAGCTCAGGAATTTAAAAGAAAGGAAAGTGAGATGGTGCTAGTCACCCAAAGTACCCAGCATCTTCTTGTTCAAAAGCACCATTATAAGTCACTAATAATAAGACAATCCCTGCACTTGGTTTAGAGGTGGGGAGAGAGAGAAAGAAAGACTGAGAGCAAGAGCAAAAGAGAGACAGAGGAGCAGTTAAGAATTCTTGAGAATTCTAAGGCAGCACCTCCAGCAGAACTTTCTATGATAATGGAAATGTTCTATGTCTACAGTATCCAATAGGATAGCCACCAGTGGCGAGTGTGAGTGAGGAATTTTAATTAATTTTAATAATTTAAATGGCCACATGTGGCTAATGACTGCCATATTAGACAGCATAGTTCTATGGGAATTCACCAGCCCTGAGTACTGTCTCCAAGGCTGGATCTGAAGCAGAGACACACAGCTGTGTTTGATCTAATACCTAATATTGGCTTCTCACTCAAAATTAATTACTCATTAATTAATTTTACTTTTAGACATTAAAATATCTAATTAAGTAGACATTATTTACTCAATAAATGTTTACTGAATACCTACTATGGGCCAAGCACTTGTTAAGGTGTGGGAATAAAACAGCAATACAGACCTAGCCCTTAGATTTCTAATGGGGTAAGTAGACAATTAAGTTAAAGAGCATAAAAATAAGTGTGAAAATATAGCTGATGTGTGTGCTACAAGGGGAAGGTACAACATGCCAGGAGGATGGGTAACATGGACTCCATGTAGACTGAAGAGGCAGGGAGAGTTAACCTAAAGAAGTTGTTAGAAGGACTTTCATCTCCTACAGGTGAGTGGGCAATCCTGCCCAAATGAAATAACTAAAATGCTAGATAAAATATTTTTAATAACAACTTTTCTTAACACCTCACTGGGCTGGCATGAAAGTAAGAATCTACAGATTCCAAAAAGAAGTAAAAGAAGTAAAAGCAAACTTACCTGAGAGGTAAGCAAACATGTCCCCTGAAGAGTAGATAGAGGTCTCTCAACCCTAGAGTTCTTGATCTTCCTCCTAAAAGAAAATAGCTTGTAACTAGGATCATTTTCCTCCTGCTTGAAGTATATATTTAAATTTTCTTTAGTGAAGCTCTCTGTTTTTATTTGTTTGAAAAGTCTTTATTTGCTTCCTTTTTTAAAAATATTTATTTATTTATCTGGCTGTGCCAGGTCTTAGTTGCAGCACGCAGGATCTTCCTTTTTATTTTAGTTGCAGCTGCGGGATCTAGTTCCCTGACCAGGGATTGAACCTGGGCCCCCTGCATTGGGAGCATAGAGTCTTAACCACTGGACCACCAGGGAAGTCCCTATTTGCTTTCATTCTTGAAAGAGTCTCACTGGTTATAAATTCTAGGTTGATTATTGTTTTTCTCTCAGCACATTGAAAACATTATCACTTTTGCTGTTAAAAGGTAATCATTTAGACACATGTATAATGTGTCTAAGTATAAATTTCTTTTGGTTTATCCTGCTTGAGATTGGATTACTATACCTGGGGACAGCTCTCTCTCCACTATTGTCACAAATTTCTCAGTCATTATACTTTTTTTTGGCTGCGTTGGGTCTTTGTTGCTGCACGCGGGCTTTCTCCAGTTGTGGCGAGCGGCGGCTACTTTTCATTGCCGTGTACGGGCTTCTCCTTGTGGTGGCTTCTCTTGTTGCGGAGCACGGGCTCTAGGCACGCAGGCTTCAGTAGTTGTGGCACGTGGGCTCAGTAGTTGTGACTCATGGGCTCTAGAGCACAGGCTCAATAGTTGTGGCACAAGGGCTTAGTTGCTCCGTGGCATGTGGGATCTTCCCAGACCAGGGCTTGAACCCATGTCCCCTGCATTGGCAGGTGGATTCTTAACCACTGTGCCACCAGGGAAGCCCCCATTATACTTTTTTTTTTTTTTTTTTTTTGTGGTACGCAGGCCTCTCACTGTTGTGGCCTCTCCCGTTGCAGAGCACAGGCTCTGGACGCTCAGGCTCAGTGGCCATGGCTCACAGGCCCAGCTGCTCTGTGGCATGTGGGACCTTCCCAGACCGGGACACGAACCCGCGACCCCTGCATCGGCAGGTGGACTCTCAACCACTGCGCCACCAGGGAAGCCCCCCATTATACTTTTTAACGTTGGCTTTTTCCCAGTCTCTTTATTACCTTTTGGAATTTTGATGTAGTATATGCTAGGTGCTCTCATTCTATCCTCCAAGACTCTTAGTCATTCTGTTATATTTCTATTTCGTTGTATCTCTGGGCTACAATCTGGATAATTTACTTGTATTGAATATTGTTTCTTTAGCCCAGTTAACTGATTCTCTCATCAGCTGAGCTTAATATGTATTTTAATCAATCTCCTAAATTTTAACGTTCAACTTACACAGTTCATCAATTCTAAAACAACTTTTTTCCAGATTTTAACACCCCTGAAATCCGGGAGCATCTTACAATCGGTGGCATCTTGAATGATAATTGTCAGTATTTTTGACGACACATAAAATTATGGCTCATCTTATGATCAATCTTATTTTATAGTCAACACAGTATGGTATTCTTTTTTCATTTTTTGGAAGTTCTATTTTATTCTTTTTGAGCCCAAATGACTTGAATTTCTTACCTATTTTAGAACTTCTTGTTTGTTTTTTTTTTAAACTTATAAAACTTGGACTTCCCTGGGGGCACAGCAGGTAAGAATCCGCCTGCCAATGCAGGGGACACGTGTTTGATCCCTGGTCCAGGAAGATCCCACATGCTGTGGAGCAACTAAGCCTGTGATCCACAACTACTGAGGCCATGAACCACAACTACTAAAAGCCCACACACCTACAGCCCATGCTCCGCAACATGAGAAGCCACCACAAGGAGAAGCCTGCGCACGTCAGTGAAAAGTAGCCCCCGCTCGCCACAACTAGAGAAAGCCCGTGCACAGCAACGAAGACCCAACACAGCCAAAAATAAATAAATTTTTAAAAATTAAATCTTTAAACTTATAAAACTTAATAATCTTATATTCTGTGGCAGATAACTGCAATATCTGAAGACTTTGCAAGTCTATTTCTACTGCATACTATTTCTGCTGGTTTTCATTCATGGTGCATTTTTTTCCTGTGCTATTTATCTGTGAGCCAGTCATTTTTTTTGGACCTTTACCTGTGGAATTGCTTTGAGGCCTAGATTGAAGTTGAGTTCCTCCAGAGAGGATTTGCATTTATTTTTATGAGTTGCCTGGGGGGCACGTCCAACCTGAGACCACTCTAAATTAAATTAATTTGCTTGAATTATTTTGGACTACATAGTTAGCATAAATTTAGACCACAGACTCATGTAGGGGCTTACTTATTATGGTTATGAAGTCTCAGGAGATATTTTTCTCTGGATCACTTAACATCAGGATTTTAAATCCTGCACAATAACAGCAGATTATTTACAAGCAGGTAATCAGAGTTAGTGTTTTAAGGTCCTCTGCTGTAACAAAGGTTAGACAGTGATACTTTTCTAGACTTAGGTTAAGTATGCATGTTCAGATTGCTAGAGTAATAACTTCCAAACGGGTAGAAAGGGTAAAGATGAAATGAAAAACAGGGGAAAAACAAATCGAAAGAAGACAGAAAGGAAGGTGGGAAAAAAAGGGGGTGTTAAAAGTAGGACAAATGGAAAGAACATAAAAAGAAGAAACTTACCTAAATATATTTCAGTCATACTAAAAGTAGTTTTAACTCTCTAGTACAAGACAAAAATTATCAGAATAGATTCTTTTTTAACCTAGCTATATGTATTCACAAGAGTTATGCTTAAAACATAAGAACAAAGAGAAACTAAAAGTCAAAGGTGGAAGAAAGATATGCTAGGTAAATGTTAACCAAAAGAAAATATCTGTAGCTTTATTAATATAAGATAAAATAAACTTCAAGGCAAAAGGCATTATGAGAAATAAGAGGGTCACTACATAATAATACTACTTTCAATTTCCCAAGAATTCTTAACATATAAAAATATTCAGGAATAATTCTAACAAATAATGTGCAATCCTTCCTGGAGACAATTATAAAACTTTATTGAAAAATGCAAAAATTCTAAATAAACCTGAAGATATACTTTATTCTAGGACAAGAAAATTCAATGTCATAGAATTATCCATTCTCCCCAAATAGATTTAGAGATTCAATATAATGCCAATCAAAAACCCAACAGCACACAACTTCATGTTTATATAAATGTATATGAAAAAATAAAGGTCCTAAGAAGAGTCAAGACAATCTTGAAGAACAAAGTAGGAGAACTTTCCGTATCAGACATTGAAACATATTATAAAACTATAGTAATTGAGATGGTACAGTATTGGCACAGATAAACAGAACATAACACAGAAATAAACCCACACATATTTGGAAACTTAATTTTTTGCAGACTTGGCACAGCACATCATTGTGGAACAGAAAGACTATTCAATAAACGTTGCTGAGACAACTGTAGATCTACATGGGGAAAATGGAATTAAATCTCAATCATACCATATACAAAAATCAATTCCAGGTAGATTAAAATACTTAAATGTAAAAGGCAAAATTATAACACCCTCAGAAGACAACATAGAGAATATTTTATGACATTGGGATAGGTAATAATTTTTCTAAATAAGATGTGAAAAGCAAAAAAAAAAACTATAAAGTTTCCCATAAAGGGAAGAATGGATAAAATCAACTACATTATAATTAAGAACTTCTCACTAGAGAGTAGAAAGTAAGCCTCAACTGGAGAGGACATATTTGTAACACATAAAACTGGAAAAAAAATATCCATGATATATAAAGAACATCTGTGAATCACTTTTTTAATGGGCAAAGAACACAAAAGTCCATTTCACAAGAGGACTCACAAATGATCTATAAACATGTGAAAATTATAATTAGTCAGGGAAAAGAAAATTAAACCACAGTGAAATTACCATATCATACTACCAATGTCAAGAGTTAAATGTCAGTCAATACCAAGAGTTGGCAAGGATGGGGGCAACAGCACCTCTCATCCACTCCTGGTAGAGCTTTAAATTGGTGAAATCACTTCAAAAAACACTTGTTACCTAGTGAAGTTGCACATCCTACACCCTAACAACTGCACTCCCAGCTATATGCCCTGAGGAAACTCATGTGCAGCAAGATATATGTCCAAGATTGGATTTCTAAAACGGAGATGTAGTTGTAATACAACAGAGCAGAGGAAATGAACCGACTACAACTACATGCATCCAGCAGACGAACCTCAAAACCATGATGTTGAGTGAAAGAAGCCAAATTGGAACATGCACTGTATGTTTCTATTTATATACATTCAGAAACAGGTAAGACTGAACAATATATTGTCTAGGAATATGTGCACAGCTGATAATTACAAGGAAAAGGAAGGAACTTAGTGTGGATTTGTGGTTTCATCTGGGGAAGGGAAGGGAGTGCAATGAGGAGCACCTGCAGGCTTCTAAGGTGTGTTTGCTCTTGTTAAGCTGAATGGTGGGTAAGAGAGTTAATTATATTTTTAACAGGCTATGAAAGCTTTACACAGGCTCTTGTACATATGATATACTTCACAATAAAATATATTTTAAAGGAAATATGGGAAAGCTAAATTCTTATTTTTCATAGTGAGAAATCAATAGAAAATGCCTAAAACTGAACAAAGCGAGAGGTAGCAATATAAACACTGTATCTAGGTTTATGGATGTGAATGTCAAGGCTAAAAGAATTCAGTTTGGTTGTTGCTGGAGAGCAAGACATGGAAAGAAGGAATGGGGAGCAGGACTCGGCTGCTTTTTTTTTTTTTTTTTTTGTGGTACACGGGCCTCTCACTGTTGTGGTCTCTCCCGTTGCGGAGCACAGGCTCCGGACGCGCAGGCTCAGCGGCCATGGCTCACGGGCCCAGCCGCTCCGCGGCATGTGGGATCCTCCCGGACCGGGGCACGAACCTGTGTCCCCTGCATCAGCAGGCGGACTCTCAACCACTGCGCCACCAGGGAAGCCCTCGGCTGCTTTTTATAACAAGTTTTGTAGACCTGTTGGACTCATTAAACAATGTGCCGTATAATTAATTGAACTAAAAGTGAAGTTTAAGAAGTGGCGTCTGATACCTAGGATAGTCAAATGCATGGAGACAGAAGGTAGAGTGGTGGTTTCTGGGGGCTAGTGAGGGAACGGGGTCATGAAGGGTTAGTGTTTAATGGGTACAGAGTTTCAGTTGGGGAAGACGAAAAGATATGGAAATGGATGGTGCTGATGGGTGCACAACAATGTGAATTTCCTCAATGCTACTAAACTGTACACTTAAAAATTACTAAAGTGGTAAATTTTATGTTATGTATATTTTACCACACACAAAAAATTAAAGCTCAAAAAAAAGAGAGTGGAATTTGGGCTAAGTCAGAGAAAGTATGAAGGAGTTAACCATCTGAGGCAGGGTGAAGAGGTTCCAGGAAGTCTGATTCTTGCCCTGAATCCTTTCTTCATTAAAGGTATTAATTCCCACTTCTGGTTGGAAACCTCCCTAATGATCTCCAGAGATCACATGAGGTGCTCCAATATTTGCAAATAAAACTCCCAAACTAAATTATGTTTAATTTCCAGAAGTCCCCTTTGGGTGCTTAATGGAAATGAATATATCAAATGTAATCTTAAAAAACAGAAAAACAGGAGTATCATCATTCACACTGCAAAAGGATTCTTTGACTGACAAGAGGATTTACTACAGTTTCTTAACATTCCTCCCCCGGGGACACTCAAAATGTGATTTAATTAACACAAAACAGGCTTATCCCACCTTCCAGAAATGTGCCAAACAGGCGCCTTCAAGGAAATTGAGAACTGAAAATCCAAGAAAACAATGACGCACCAAAAGGTGGGTTAATGCTGCTCTAGACTAGTTTCTAAATCAACTTTATCATTGAAAAGTCCCACACTGAGGTCATTCCAGCAAGGGAAGCTGTAGCTGACCGACCATATCTCCATCACATATCATGCTTCCCCCTATCATCACACACCATATAAATTCTAATTCTTCACAAGCATCAGTCTAACACAAAACAAGCTCATCCTGGGCTGGGGCTGTGTCACATTCATCTGTGTGACCCAAGAAACCCTGCATACAGCCCAGGCACTGCCCAGGACCTACTTATTGATGATCTGTTGATCCACTCATCCTGCTAACTGCCCAAAGCCTAGGGGAACAAACCTTGCTTCCTAGGCCTTTGCCCTTGCCTGTTCCACCAGCTCTGCATCCACCAGCTCAGAGCTCCTAAATCTTTGCTCTGTCCTGCTTCCCACTTTTAGTTACTGGACCCCTTTCTCACCACCCACAGTCAGAGACCTCACATGGTATCATACTTAAATGCAACCCTCCAATACCAGGGTCTTTCCTTCCCCTCCCCCAGAACTGGCATCCACCCCCAAACCTAGGCCCAGCAGTTGATGACAGACTCTTGGGCCACCCTCTGCCACATGGATGCCTTTGCTTGGACACCCAGCTGGCCTCCTCTCTATTGCAGCACACCCACCCTCTTCCTCACTGGTCCAGCCACCTACCCGGGAGACCCCAGCTCCAGTCCACCTCCACCCAGTCCCTAAAGGGGAGAGGGTTTGCCCAGTGACATTCCCTGGCCCTCAGCCCACAGCTCTCACCCCACTGTGGCTGAGGGACTGGCCATACCAGGACCACCCAGCCAATGACGATCAGGTGCCCCAGACCACAGGCCAAGAGCCTGCTCCCAGTGAGGCAGAGGGTTGGCAGCCACCACCCAAGAAGCCACTTCCTACTTTTTTGGAGGAAGGGCACCTGCAGGCCAAGGGGTGCAGCTGCAGCCAGGGGCCAGCCCCTGGTGCCGGGGAGCCATGCATACAGCCCTATGAGGCGCTGGTGAAGTCTCTATTGTGTGGAGGAAACGCAAAGGTGACCAGACAGTTTTCCTGTCTGTGGGCCAGCAAACTCTTTCTGGAAAGGACTAAATAGTAAATATTTTAGGCTTTGGGGGGCCCATGAGGCAATATACAGGAAGTATTCTCACTGTATAGTCTTTCTTATATTTAAAAATATAAAGAGCTTTTGGGCTATACAAAAATAAGTGGATCTAGATTTAGCCTGCAGGCTGTAGTTTGCCCACCCCTGTCTAGTTGAAGAGGCAGGCATTCATTTATGAGACTATTGGAAACTATTAGAAAGCTCAAGGGAAATCAGAGACCAGAGTTAGAAGCATTCTTCAATCAAAGCCAATGATCTCCAAAGTGAGGCATTTGCTCTCACCGGGTAGAAAGGAAGAAATTAATAAGACTTCTAGTGTATATATATTTTTAATTAATTAATTAATTAACCTATTTATTTTTGGCTGTGTTGGGTCTTCATTGCTGCGTGCAGGCTTTCTCTAGTTGTAGCGAGAGGGGACTACTCTTCATTGCGGTGCACGGGCTTCTCATTGCGGAGGCTTCTCTTGTTGTGGAGCACGGGCTCTAGGCACGTGGGCTTCAGTAGTTGTGGCGCACGGGCTTAGCTGCTCCGCGGCATGTGGGATCTTCCTATACCAGGGCTCGAACCCATGTCCCCTGCACTGGCAGGCATATTCTTAACCACTGTGCCACCAGGGAAGTCCCTCTAGTGTATATTTTTATCTCATCCTTTTTTATTTCAATTTTTGTTTGTGTTTTACTAAATACATGATACAAGTACAATGGTATTTATACAGACTTTATAAATACATAATTACATATGTTGGGTATGACATGCTAAAAACGTTTTAATTGTAGGAGGGCAGGATGAAAAAAATCTGAAGAATGCTGGCCTAATGATCTGGCACCAATTTTGAAAAGTCTCATACTGTCATGGCTTTGTTTCTGTAAGTACCTCTTCTCTTACATAGCATTGGGTGGCAAAATCTGATTTTTTTTAATTAAAACTTATTTAAATCAACGTTGACAGATACTGGAGGATTTCCCTATCTTTGAAATCAATGTATTATGGTGGGGGTACTATTTGAGCACTGCTATGAGCAAGGTTATGCCTTTAGAATCTGATGTCTGATTGAGATTTTGAATCCTTGCTGCTCCTTTTTGTCATGTGGTGTCAGAACAGTCTTCCCCCATAACAGGCCTTTGGGATCAAGAATTTTAAGACTACTGCTGGGTCCATGTTTACTTCAGGCTCTCCTTGACTTAATTACATAGTAACACTTCTTGTATGTGCTGAACTCAGCCTCTGTACAATAGCAGACTTTTGTGCAACAGAAGACAGCAACTGGGGGGATGGGGTGCTGCCTGCCAGTTTAGCTCCTCACCTTACTTGATTTCATCTAAACAGAGTTGTTTGCACATTTTGCCCAGATTTTGTAAAAATTAGTGGAAAATGGAAAACTGAAATTTTTAGTGCCAATTTTTAAACCGTTGAGATAAACTTGATGCAACTGAGATAAAGATGGAAAATAAACATTCTGGAAACAAATAGCCTCACTCGGACATTCACTGGAGTAACCTAGGTAACTAGGTATTGATTTGGACAGGAAAAGATTAAAACTATAAAAGATGTTGTCAAGAACTCTGAAAGGTCAAAATTTTTACCCTGACTTCAAGTTAGTAAGTTGGCTGGCCACCGTTTCCTGGATGCCAGCAGAAGACACAAAACCCTGGGTCACAGGCAAAGAACTTTATTACTCATGGCAATATCAGCATTTGTGCCAGTTCTCTGAGTTCCATTTTCCACAAAGAGGGTCAGGTGACACCTGCCCAGGCAGTAGGTTGAATTATAGGAGAGGAATCCTGAGTGTAGGGAACCTTAAATCTATGATTTCTATTCTTTTAAATTTCTTAAGTTTTTTTTTTTTTTTTTTTTTTTTTTTGCCATGCCACGGGTTGCGGGATCTTAGTTCTCCAACCAGGGATCGATCCCACAACCTTAGCAGTGAGAGTGCGGAGTCCTAACCACTGGACTGAAAGGGAATTCACAAGATTATTTTTTATGGCCCAGAATGTGGTCTATCTTAGTGAAAGTCCATGAGCGCTTGGGAAGAATGTGTATGCCACTGCTGTTGGATGGAGTGTTCCATAAATGTCAATTAGATCAAGTCAATTGATGGTGCTATTCAGGTCAACTATATTCTTTCTGATTTTCTGCCTGGTTGACCTAAAAATTACTGAAAAAAGGGTGTTGAAATTTCCAACCAGATAGCAGATTTGTGTATTTCTCCTTGCAGTTCTATCAGTTTTTGCCTCATGAATTTTTTTTTGTTTTGCGGTACGCGGGCCTCTCACTGTTGTGGCCTCTCCCGTTGTGGAGCACAGGCTCCGGACGCGCAGGCTCAGCGGCCATGGCTCACGGGCCCAGCCGCTCCACGGCATGTGGGATCTTCCTGGACCAGGGCATGAACCCATGTCCCCTGCATCGGCAGGTGGACTCTCAACCACTGCGCCACCAGGGAAGCCCTGCCTCATGAATTTTAACACTCTGTTGTTAGGTGCAAACATGCTAAGAACTGTTATATATTCTTGGAAAATTAAATCCTTTATTGTTATATAATGCCCCTCTTTATCCCTGATAAGTTTCCTTTTTCTGAAGTCTGCTTTGTCTGAAATTAAGACAACTACTACAACTTTCTTTTGATTAGTGTTAGAGTGGAATAGCTTTCTCCATCACTTCACTTTTAATATATCTGAACCTTTATATTTAAAGTGGGTTTCTTGTAGACGACTTAATAGTTGGGTCTTCTTTATCCAGACTGACAATCTCGGTCTTTTAATTGGTGTATTAGACCATTCACATTTAAATTTATTACTGATATAGTTGGAGTAATATCTACCATGTTTGTAACTGTTTTCTATTTATTATACTTGTTTTTGTTTCTTTTGTTCCCCTTTACCTGCTTTCTCTGGTTTTAATTGAACATTTCAAAGAATTCCACTTTATCTTCTCCCTTGGCATATCAAGTATGCTTCTTTTAAAAATTATTTTAGTAGTGCCTTAGAATTTGCAATGTACACTTTTAACTAATCTATGTCTGCTTTCAAACAACACTACTTCACATGTGGTGTGGGTACTTTAGAACAGGTGGCCCCAACCCCTGGGCCACGGACCAGTACTGGTCTGTGGCCTGTTAGAAACCGGGCCGCACATCAGGAGGTGAGCAGCAGGCAAGCGAGCGAAGCTTCATCTGTATTTACAGCCGCTCCCCATCGCTTGCCTTACCACCTGAGCTCCGCCTCCTGTCAGCATTATGGTGAGTTGTATAATTATTTCGTTATGTATTACAAGGTAATAATAATAGAAATAAACTGCATAATAAATGTAATGTGCTTGAATCATCCCAAAACCATCCCCCCACCACCCCAGTCCATGAAAAAATTGTCTTCCATGAAACCGGTCCCTGGTGCCAAAAAGGTTGGGGACCGTTGCTTTAGAACATTCCCAGCTTCTTCCTCTTACCCCTTATAACATTGCTGAAATACAGTATATTTCACTTATCCATAAACTGTAATCTCATTGTTACCATTTTTAAACAGTTATCTTCTAGATCAGTTAAGAATAAGAAAAATAAAATATTTTATTTTACCTTCATTTATTCCTTCCCCTTTCCTTTCTTTATGTAGATACAAATTTTTGACCTATGTCATTTTCCTACTCCCTGAAAAACTTTTTTTAATATTTCTTGCAGAATTCAAAATCCGAATTCCCTCAGATTTTGTTTGTCTGGGAAAGTATTTCTTCTTCACTCCTTTTTAATGTTGATATTTATTTATTATTATATTTTATTATATAAGTTTCAGGTGTACAGCATCATAATTCAACATCTGTATACACTACAAAATGATTATCACAAGTCTAGTTACCATTCATCACCATACAGTTGACCCCCTACCCTCTATTTCACCCACCTCTCAACCCCCTTCCCCTCTGGTAACCACTAATTTGACCTCTGTATCTATGAGTTTGTTTTCAGTTTTTTTTGTTTGTTCATTTGTTTTGTTTTTTTAGATTCAATATGAGTGAAATAATATGGTATTTATCTTTCTCTGACTGAGTTAATTCACTTATTTCATAATACCTTCATGATCCATCTATGCTGTTGCAAATGGTAGGATTTCATTCTTTTTTATGCCTGAGTGTATTCCATTTGGTATATACACCACATCTTCTTTATCCATTCATCCATCAGTGGACACTTAGGTTGTTTCCATATCTTGGCTCTTGTAAATAATGTTGTAATGAACATAGGGGTGTGTACATCTTTTTGAATTAATGTTTTCATGTTCTTTGGATAAATACCCAGAAGTGAATTAGCTGGGTCAAATGGTAGTCCTAGCCTTAATTTTTTGAGAACCCTCCATATTGTTTTCCATGGTGGCTGCACCAATTTACAGTCCCACCAACTGTGTATGAGGAATCCCTTTTCTCCACATCTTCTGCAACATTGTTGTTTCTTGTCTTTTTGGTAATAGTCATTCTAACAGGTGGGAGGTGATCTCTCATTGTGGTTTTGATTTGCATTTCCCTAATAATTAGTAATGTTGAACATATATTCATGTGCCTGTTGGCCATCTGTATGTCTTCTTTGGGAAAATGTCTATTCAGGTCCTCTGCCAATTTTTTAATCAAAGTTGTTTGTTTTTTGTCGAATTATATGAGTTCTTTATATATTTTGGATATTAGCCCCTTATCAGATATATAATTTGCAAATATCTTCTCCCATTCAATAGACTGCCTTTTCATTTTGATGATGGTTTCTTTCGCTATATAGAAGCTTTTTAGTTTGATATAGTCCCATTTGTTTATTTTTGCTTTTGTTTCCCTTGCCTTTGGAGTCAGATCCACAAAACATCACTAAGATGTCACTAGATGTCAATGAGGTTACCACCTATGTTTTCTTCTAGAAATTTTGTGGTTTTCGGTCTTACATTCAAGGCTTTAATCCATTTTGAGTCAATTTTTGTGTATGGTGTAAGATAGTGGTCTAGTTTCATTTTGCTGCATGTGGCTATCCAGTTTTCCCAACACTATTTATTGAAGAGACTATCCTTTTTCCTTTGTATGTTCTTTGCTCCTTTGTCATAAATTGTCCTTATACATATAGGTTTATTTCTGAACTCTCAATTCTGTTCCATTGATCTGCGTATCTGTTTTTGCCAGTACCATATTGTTTTGATTACTATATCTCTGTACTATAGTTTGGTATCAGGGAGCATGATACCTCCAGCTATGTTCTTCCCTCTCAAGACTGTTTTGCCTATTTGAGTCTCCTTCAGTGTCAAGGGATAATCTCACTGAGTAGGAATTCTAGGTTTGTGTTTTTTTCTTCAAAACTTTAAACATTTCCTTCCACTCTCTTCTTGCTTTCACAGTTTCTGACAAGAAGTCCACTGTAATTCTTATGCTTGTTTCTCTATAAGTAGTAATTTCCCCCCTGCTCGCTTTCAAGCTTTTCTCTGTCTTTATTTTTATGCAGTTTGAATACGATGATTATTTTATTATACTGAACAGTAAACAAATCTTTCCTTCACAGGGAACATTATCTCTGTCTTCCAAAGCTATTTATTGTTCTAACAGCCTTGAAAAGATAATCTGGATGTGCAGAAACATAGAGATCCATGGAGAATTTATCCATGTATAAAACACTGTGAAAATGGCACTGGAAATTGGATTCAAAACAGGGTCCTCAGGGGGAATTCTCTGGCAGTCCAGTGGTTGGGACTCGGTGCTTTCACTGCTGTGGGCCTGGGTTCAATCCCTTGTCAGGGAACTAAGATCCCGCAAGTCGCCTGGCACAGACACAAAAAAAGTGTCCTCAGCCTTGGTTGTCCATTAGTATCACCTGAGCAGATCTTTACAAACCAATGTCCACAGATTCTGTTTTAATTGGTCTGGGATGGAACCTAAGCATCAGTAGTTTGCAAAAGCCCCCAGGTGATTCTGACTTATAGCCAGGGTGGAGAACACCTGTCTAAAAGATGATGAGGTGAGGTGTAATTAGTAAATATATTTTTAGCTCAGTGCTTCCCAAAGTTTGCTGGGCATGTGAATTACTTGAGAATCATGTTCAATGCAGATTCTGATTCAGTAGGTCTGGAGTGGAGCCAGAGATTCTGTTTCTGACAAGCTCCCTGGTATTGCCTGATGCTGTCATTTGACTTTGAGTAGAAAGGTTTGGGCTCACTGGGAATACTCTAATTATAATCTGTGTCTACTGCTAAAATTTCATATACATACATGTTCAGGAATTTATCATATATGAAGGGAGAAGGCAGCCTGACTCTGGAAGATGGTTTTGCAATAGAGTGAGGCCTTACGGTTCCCAGGACCACAGAAATACCTTGGGTGTTGAGATCTTGAGAAATTTGACAGACACTTCAGGGTGTTAAAAAAACAGATTTAGAACACAGGGCCATTAAATCCTAAGCAACGACTTTACTCTGAACCTTACATTGCTCAAATATTGATGATGGTAATAGTTGAGGATGGGTCCACAAATTTGGATCCAAGTGTCAGAGAAATAAAAAGTAAAATCCTGATATTAATAGAGCAAACATTCCATCAAGTTTGGGCAACTCAGGGAAAAAAATGATCAATGTGTTATTATTTCTCCTTCTATTGGGAGTAAGGGAAATCATCTCTGGACTGCCTCCTCTCAATCTTTTGGTTTAATTTCTAAAGGTTACGATACTATTGGCCTCTGAGGCCACAGAGCTGGCACCTATATCCCTCCACCACTCTGCAACCCTGGCAAAGAGTAGGAGAGAAACACCCTCTTCCAGGGCCAGTGCTATTCATCATCAGGCCTTCTCCAGCCTAGCAATTTGTCCACTTTCCAGCTTGAACAAATATCTTTCTGGCTACATGAGTCCCTCATTTGTTTTCCTGAGTAAACGGAAGGCTCCTAGACCTGCTGCCAGGCACTACAGAGCCTGGAGGACATAAAGAAACATGCCTGTAAGATATTTATCCTATTGATGGCCCTGGGGCAGGAGGGAGAGAGGGAGATCTGGGGACTTCTTCTTTGACATGCCTCCCTAACAAGTTAATACCTGTTCAACCACCAGCTGCCTCTAGAAGTATTTAGAAATACCACTTCACAATGATGATACCACTGGGCCTAACATCTCTGAGTTTTCTAATACAGATTTGCTGAAATGAGAGCAGTTCTTTGCTTTCCCTGACCTCTGTGCTTCTTACATCCATCAGAAAAGAACAATACTATAGCAAGGTACTCAGAGCTGAGGAAGGGAGACTGCCTCAGCCAGTTAGCTAAGTAGATCAGCTGACTCTGCTGCAGGTGTCACCAATTTGTGCTTAGGTATTGTGGACCCAAAATAAATAAAACCTTGGCTCTGCCCTTGAGGGAATTATAAGCCCAAAATCTGGGTTAATGACTTTCTAAGGTTAGGCCAAGTTGTTTAAATACTCAAACAGAATATGTCTACCTCCTTGTTGACAGCAGTGGGCATTTTGTCATCAAGGTTTCAAGAGGCTAAAGTTAAAGATGGGAGTAGGTGGTTCTATAGGTTATCTAATCTCTAAGGGCATGAAGTCCCTAATGGATGGGTATAGTGTCTTTGGTCCATTTCAGATGTTTCTTAATAACTAAAATATTGTCTCTTGATGACAATGTTGGGTGCAGGCACAGGGGGCAGACCCATGGGAACCACACAATGTCCCTCAATTGTGGTCATCATCAGCCAGCAATGGCAGCCAGAGAGGGAGGCCTGGCTCCTGTTTCTTCCCTAAATTCCCTCTCATCACTGCAAACCTAGAAACTCAAAGGTTTCAGGGGTCAGGCAGATAATACAGGGCTGTGAGACCAAAGGAACTGGAGGAACTCTGTGTATTTTAAAAGCATTCAAATTGCTTTCTCAGCAACAATCTCTAGAGCTGGCCTTGAGAATCTGCTTCGCCATTTCCATCTGTCTATGTTTGGACATGTTACTTCACCTCTTTAATTCTTTGACTCCTCATCAGTAAATAGAGATAATAATACCCATCCTGCACATATCCCCAGGTGGTTGTGATAATTTAATTATCCAATATCTATAAAAGCATTTTAAAACTATAAATCATTACAAAAATGCAAGCAACTTAAACAATATCAAGTCTTCCTTATCTCTGAAGGTTTAATTTATGCTCTGTTTCTCTTAGAACTTAGGGACATACATTCCTATCTATTTTACAGAATTCCACTGATAATACTTGTTGGAAAAGGTACTCTTTTTCTGCTGCCCTAACTTGTTGAGAGTATGGTTTATGCGATTGTTAACTTGCTGCCCTACAGCAGATCAATCGACAAATATTTACTAGCTGCTGAGCTCAGCTTTGTAGGAAATACAAAAACTATGAGATTCTCTTTCTGCATTAAAGGAGCAAATTGCCCAGCTGCACCGTGGTACCCATATATTCTAAGGAGGAAAAAACTGCCTATGCTCTCTGGATGCCCCCAGTACACCTGGAGCTTTACTTCAAATACAAGAAACAGCTGGTGTTCATGATTTAAGGCTCAATACAAATAGTAGGGGGAATTTATTTTACAAGCTGTCTAGTTTGGCAAAATTCCAGAACTCATCAAATAGAAAGATAAAGATGATGGTAATAATGATAAAAATTATTCTTCAAATGGCCGTCGTCAAAAAATCTACAAAAAATAAATGCTGGAGGGGGTGTGGAGAAAAGGGAACTCTCTTGCACAGTTGGTGGGAATGTAAATTGATACAGCCACTAGGGAGAACAGTATGGAGGTTCCTTAAAAAACTAAAAATAGAACTACCATATGACCCAGCAATTCCACTACTGGGCATATACCCTGAGAAAACCATAATTCAAAAAGATACACGTACCACAGTGTTCATTGTGGCACTACTTACAATAGCCAGGACATGGAAGCAACCTAAATGTCCATCAACAGATGAATGGATAAAGAAGATGTGGCACATATATATAATGGAATATTACTCAGCCATAAAAAGGAATGAAATTGAGTTATTTGTGATGAGGTAGATGGACTTAGAGTCTGTCATACAGAGTGAAATAAGTCAGAAGGAGAAAAACAAATACCATATGCTAACACACATATATGGAATCTAAAAAATGGTACTGATGAACCTAGTGGCAGGGCAGGAATAAAGATGCAGACATAGAAAACGGACTTGAGGACTCGGGGTGGGGGGAAGGGGAAGCTGGGACAAAGTGAGAGAGTAGTAGCATTGACATATATACACTACCAAATGTAAAATAGTTAGCTAGTGGGAAGCTGCTGCATAGCACAAGGAGATCAGCTTGATGCTTTGTGACAACCTAGAGGGGCGGGATAGGGAGGGTGGGAGGAGGCTCAAGAGGCAGGAGATATGGCGATATATATATATACTTATAGCTGATTCACTTTGTTGTACTGCATAAACTAACACAACATTGTAAAGCGATTACACTCCAATAAAGATATAAAAAAAATTTTTTTAAAGATTCTTCACAGCTGTTCTTAAGATAGTGACATAAAAGAAGTGCAATCTACATAGGACCTTCCAAAACTGGAACATACCCTCAACTTCACCCAAAATAGACTTATAGCAGTCAGGGCCTTCCCAGCACCTGTAGAAATCAATGGTGACCCTATACACTTGACATAGTTGTGCTTGGAAGCTGGACCTTTGAAGGTTTCAGGCCAGGTTCCTTTGATTAATCCAGTAAAAGGGCATCAATATTTGTTTAACATAGGAAAGGTCCCAAAGAACCCCAATATTTCAAAACCCAAATGATACTCAAAATGACAACATCCAACTAGTGCTTTTCTGTGAACTGTTCAGATCTTTAAGTCTCAAGATAAGTCTAAAGAAAATAAGGCTTCTATGGGACTTCCTTGGCGGTCCAGTGGCTAAGACTCTGTGCTTGTAATGCAGGGCGCGTGGGTTTGATCCCTGGTTAGGGAACTAAGATCCCACATGCTACGCAGCACGGCCAAAATAAGATAAGGCTTCTAATAAGGGAAAATGCCAATGTCCTCATTCATAAATGAATTTTCACCACTTGGTGAGAATAATAATTCAAGCTAACACATACTGAGTACTTCTGCTTCCAGGTAAGGTGCTGAGGACTTTAATACATTAGCTTACTGAATTCTCTTGATAAGCTATTGTAAATATAGTCATTATTCTCATCTTAAAGATAAGGAAACTAGGGCTCCCAGAGGTTACATCATGGCCCAAGGTCACATGGCTGAGTTGGGCTATTCGGCTGCCCCTCACCACGTGTAATCCAGACAGAAGTGGATGTGGTCTGCCTTTCAGTCCCCAGGTGGCTGCAGTTCAATGAGTGGCTCTGGTTTCAAGTAGGCAGCACATGGATGACAGCTAATCCCATCCACAGCCATGGACAGTATCCCTCACCCTACCAGTTACTTCACAGAAGGTCTTCTTTTTGTCCCCAACAGGACTGGGTGTAAGACCTGGAAATGGCTCAGCAAGCCCACTCCCCAGTACTTCGAAAAAGAGAATCTAAAATACATTTTTCCATCATCAATGGATTATCCCTTTCCATCCTATTTAGTGTCCTTAATAGTAGAAAATTCCATGGAGACTGGTTTGATGTGGTATAAGAGCCTTTCGAACTGAAATGTGTTTCAGAAATTTAAGTTGTGTCCATGAATGTTTATGACTTAGATCTTCTCTTTTTCAGTGGGGTCTTCACTTAGAGGACAGGAGATATTATTTGTCTTGGGCAAGAAACCTATTGCTCTTGAGATTTTCCACCTGTAAAATGTGGATAATAACATTTAGCCCACATTTTCCACGTGGTTTTGGGGAGTATAAAAAGAAAGCAAAAAAGAGAGGTAAGAAGACTTTTACAATACAAGCCAGATGCCATCTTCTCTAACATTTCCAATCTAGAGGCCCCACCACCACCCATCACTCTCCTGACAGCAGCCAGTTTCTTTTATTTATAGCAGCTCTCATTACCCAAATTAAAATTTTTAATTTGTTTACTTGAGAACTTCCTGTGTCTCCAACTACAATGAAATTCCATGCAAGAAAGGATTTTGTCTCCTTGTTTGTCATTGCATTGCCAGCACCTAAAACTGCCCCTGGCAGACATTAGACTCTCAATAAATGCATGTTGAATGGTAAAACCTTTTTGTAAAAAAATCTATATCTTTGATAACATTTTTAAAAATGGGATTTCAGGTCCATAGAAATAGATTAAGTATAATCCTTGGTTAATGGCACGACTTCTTTGGTTATTTATTTAGCTGTTGAATTAGGTTTTTTCCCTAAAAAAAAAAAGAAACATAACCTAAAACAAAAGCTAAGGTCCTTCATTTCACCATAGGGCCTTGACCCTTATCTCATCTCCGAGCCTCTCTCCATC
This sequence comes from Stenella coeruleoalba, assembly GCF_951394435.1. Taxonomy (NCBI): domain Eukaryota; kingdom Metazoa; phylum Chordata; class Mammalia; order Artiodactyla; family Delphinidae; genus Stenella; species Stenella coeruleoalba. The sequence goes on along the minus strand of NC_137155.1, from coordinate 83,199,771 downwards.
TAAGGTAATCATCATTCAGAATCCCAGGTTCTTCATTTCCCTAGAAGTAGAGCCTGAGATGGGATTCTGGCTTAGGTGATTTACTGAGGGAATTCTCAGGAGAAGGGGAGTTTAGGAAGCAGGGAGGGACAGGGGGGAAAAAGCTAAGCAAGGATGCGGAATCTGCTGGAGGCTGGATTCCGAGCTCCCAAGCATACACTGAACCACAGCATTGAATCCACCTTGAAGTAAAAGACTAGCTGTTTGTACCCCGAGTCAGGCAGTCATTGGCTGACATGTGGGAAGGTGATAAAGAGAAAGCAGGTGCATAGCTTCCTAGGTAAGGCAGGCCTCATTTGGCTAAGGACAATTCTCCAGAGAAGGATGGGGCCTTGAGCTGTTGATAGCCAACATTCCTAGCAGCTGGGGATGAGTGCACTTGACTGGGAAAAGGGGTCTGAGCATGCCTACTATACCTTGCTTCCCTTCACCCAACCCTTTTTACTGAGTTATAGCTGATTAACAATATTATATGTTTTAGGTGTACAACAAAGTGATTCATAATTTTTAAAGATTATACTCCATTTATATTATAAAATATTGGCTATATTCCCTGTGCTGCACAATATATCTTCATAGCTCATTTATTTTATACATAGTAGATTGTACCTCTTAATCCCCTACCCCTATCTTGTCCCTTCCTTCTTCCCTCTCCCCACTGTTAACCACTGGTTTGTTCTCTATATCTGAGTCTGTTCTTTTTTGTTATATTCACTAGTTTGTTTTATTTTTCAGATTCCACATATAAGTGATAACATACAGTATTTGTCTTTCTCTGACTTATTTCACTATTGCTTCCCTTTTTTACACAGTTTTATCAAATTTTATGCCTTCCTTATAAGTGTATGTGTATATATAAATTATATATATATTTTTTTCCCAGTTATTTGGAACTTTCTAGAAAGGAAATCACCCTAAATTTTGTTTTGACTGTAGTATAATATTTCTGTATGTGAAAATACCATACTTACTCACCCATTCTCCCACTGGTGGACTTTTAAGTTGTTTTTAGGTTTTTGCTATTATGAACAGTGTTGCTGTGAACATTCTCATTTATGTCTCCTGTTGTATACTACAAGAAGTTCTTGGCTTTATGCCTGGGGTGGAATAGGTGGATCATAAAGTATGAACTTTAGAAGATAATGCCCAACTATTTTCCAAAGTGATTTTACTAATTCACACACCAACCAATAATGTATAAAAGATCCTATTATCTACCTCCTCCCCAACTATTTTTAAATAGATCTTTATTGGAGTATAATTACTTCACAATACTGTGTTAGTTTCTGTTGCACAACAAAGCGAATCAGCCATATACATACACATGTCCCCATATCCCCTCCCTCTTGAGGCTCCCTCCCATCCTCCCTATCCCACCCCTCTAGGTCATTGCAAAGCACCTAGCTGATCTCCCCATGCTTTGCTGCTGCTTCCCACCAGCCAACTACTTTACATTCGGTAGTGTATGTACGTCGATGCTACTCTCACTTCGCCCCAGCTTCACCCTCTCCAACCTTTTGACTTATGTAAATTGAATAAGTATAAAATGGCATTTCATTTTGGTCTGGATTTGTACGTCTTCCATCAGTAATCATCTCTTCCTGTTTTTATCAAAATACTTGTTACCTCTTAAGTAAAATGCTTGCTCATATCTTTTGTCCATTTTTCTATCGGATTATTGGTTCTTTTCTTACTGATCTGTAGGAGTTCTTTGCATCTCCTTCATCTGTTGAGTGTATTATGAATGTTGTGACTATCTTCTCCTAGTTTGCAACTTTTCTCTCTTCATGGTGTCTTTTAATTAATAGCTCTTAATTTTATTATAGTCACAGGTATTCTTTTATGGCTTTTTAATGCCTTGCTAATAAATCTTTCTCTTAAGGAATCTAAAGGACAATCTCAATCTTGGGGGTGAGCAGGGGGGTTCCACAAATAGAGCCAAGTTACAGGCGAGTCACAGAGGCAAGCATTGTCAGGTCTACTGAGGCATTGTCTGGTCTGAGGCAGCCCTAACTAGCCAGCACAAGCGACCAGCTGGCTGGCAGGTGTGTTCTGGTTATAGAATTGGATGTATCATGCTATTAGAGCTGGATACCATTAAAAATTCTAATCATAGACTGTAATTAACTTTCCTTGCTCTGATGCCCCGCTCACTAAACAACCTTCTGATTATAATTTGGCTTCCCATGTATCTTTGCCTACAGAGAGAGAATGTACTGTTCAGGCCTACGTGAGGATCCAATCCACTGAACAGTTACATGCTATGATGTAAATTAATAAATTCGTATTCTGATTTTATCACCTGCCTCATCTGAGCTCTCTAGGCATGAGTCAGCATCCCCAAGTCTAATCAATATGGATACAGAGAATATCAAGCCTCTGAGCTGAAAAACTAAGAACTAGACCTAGGACCAGAGCGAAATCACCAAGGTAACATTACCCTGGAGGCCCTTCGGCCTGAAGGAGAAGGCCTTCCTACATGTCATGTGATATGGACAGGGATTAAAACTGACTTTTGACGTTATAAAGAGCTGCATATTCAAAACCATAGCTTGGTTCCATTCAGGTGAAGGCGAAGAATAGAGGATGATCAGGAGACTCATATTGAATATTTATTGGCTTATGAGCACACACCAGATGCTGCACAAATCCTAGGCAGAAGGATAAGATTTACAGACATGTTCGAAAAAGGCAAATTAAAAAAAAAAAAGAATAAAGAAAAAAGGCAGATGGTACATGCTAAGGAGGAATGTAGCAAGAGGAGCCTGACTGATGAATCCTTGCTCCACCTTGGTACTCATGGTCCAGGATGCAAAATAGAAAAAGGCAACTTTAAAGACCAAAAACAAAAACCAGGAGAAGGAAACACAAGGTACACCAGAGAACAAATTGTAATGTGCCGGGCAGGGAGATTACCCAGGCCGGCGGAGCAATTTAGGACCAATAGGGTAAGAGAACGATCTCTGAAGTAAGTTCAAAAGGCAAAGTAGAGGGAAGCCCATTAGGACAGATAGGGATAATTTAGCAATCCTGCTATTAGATCACCACTTCATCCAGGGTTTCTGAGTGAGCAGTACCTATAAAGACACAGATCCCCTTCTGGGATCCCCAGTTACACTGAATGATAAAGAGAAGAATGTGATCAGAACTGTAGTATCTGGGAATTTTTGGCCCAGTGATGAGACGTGATCCTCTACTTTGTACTCAGACTAAGAATAAATAAACAAAAACAGAAAAGGGGGATGACCTATACTGATGACCCTTCGGGATTTATTTTTCAAAGAAAAATATGTTCAAGAAAGGTGAGATATATTGAAGGAAGTTATGCGTCATCTTCCAAGACCAATCTAAAAGACAAACATTATCTCCCACAGCACTTCCCTTGGGGCCTCCACCAGAGCAAGATCATGGGCGTGGCTAGATTGGATGAGGCTACAGAACCATTTCACATGTCCTTTTATTCTAAAAATGAGGTAGAGACAGGCCACCCAGGAAGGGTTGATCCCAAGTGTGGCCTGCCCACCCAGCTATGTGGAAGGAAAGGCATACAAAGGGCTCAGTGAAACAGCGGGACCAAAATACAGCAGGGTGGCAGAAGTGCTTCTCTAAGCACACCACCAGAATGCACAAACTTCAAGGAAGGGGGCTGGAGAGGGGCTGACCTGTGTTCTCTACAAAGCCAGAGGGCTCTGACTCACATGTGAAGGAATAAGCTCCCTTTAATAGTGGCCTCAGTGTGTGTGTGTACATGTGGATAAATAAATGTAGACAGAGCAGGCTCTCTTCTAGGAGAGGTTGTCCCGCACATGCTCCATGATGGTCTTCAGCCCCAGCCAGGTCTCCTCTGCAGTGGGGATGATCTGGTTGGCTGGCAGGAAGAAGCCATAGTGCCCAATATCTCTCAATTCAAAAGTGAATGCATACTTGATGCCATTATCATATGCCCAGTCAACACTGCTGCCACTAGCTGGATCTGTTAAGTCAAAAGAGAAAACACCTTTGAAGCCTAGTTCCTTTCAGGGTTAGATGGAAAGGGGCCTGGAGCTCTGCCCACCTGTGGTTCCTTAGGGATCTACAGTTATTTCTGAAAGTCATCAGGCCTACAACATAAACACTGGCCTGATCCCTATGTCTCAGACTGTCCTGCACCATGAGGGTCTTCGCTAGTCTCAATCCAAGAGATTTTAAATCCTCATTTCCATCTTGTCACCAACTCACTGTGTAGACTCCTTCAGGTCACTGGAAGCAAATCTTTACAGAGTGTGGTAGGCAGCCTCCAAGATAGCCACGATGATCCTTGTCTCCTGGTATTCACATCCTTGTGTTGTGCCCTCCTACACTGGACAGGGCCAACTTGACCTGTTTTTCAGGAGACTGCAGAAATGAAAGTGTGTGCCCTTCAAAGCTAGGTGATAAATATCATGGGTTCCGCCTTGCTCTCTCTTGGATCACTGGCTCTGGGGAGCCAGCTGTCATGTTGTAAGGACACTCAAGAAGCCCTATAAAGAGGTCTATGTGCTGAAGAACTCAGTGCCAGTAATTATCCCTCACTTGCCAGGCATCTGAGTGAGCCATCTGAGAAGAAGATCCTCCAGCCCCATCAAGCCTCTAGATGACTGTAGCCCTGGAAGACACCTTAACTGCAACGTCCTGAGAGTCCCTGAGCCAGAGCCACCCAGATAAGAAGCTCCTGAGTTCCTGACCCACAGAAACTGTGTAAGAAAATTAATGTTTATTGTTTTAAGCTGTTAAATTTTAGCATAGTTCTTTACATCTCAAGAGATAACTGATACACAGAGAGAAAGAAGCACAGCCCTTGGGACTTCTCTTTGCCGAAAGGCAAGAGGTCTGTTTTCCTGCTTCTTCCAGTCAAAACTCTACTAGAGAAGAAACTGGCTAAAAGTGCAAAGTGTAGATGATACTGAATACTAAAATAACAATGTAATAGCAGCTATCATTTGTTGAACATCTACCATGAGCCAGTCATCATACTGTAAAGTTTACACTTATGATCTCATTTCATCTTTAAGAGGCCAATGAGGTAGGTATTACTGTCCTTGTTTTTCAGATGAGAAAATCCAGGTTCAGAATGAATAATTTATCTAAGAAAATATAGATGGAAAATGGTAAGGCTGGAATTTAAACCCAATCCATCTGATGACAAAGCCCATGCTTTCTTCAACTGACTTGGGGTCTATTTATTATATAATATATATGTCTACTAAATGAAAATATGGGTCCCTTTGTTTTTCCATTGTTCCTAAAGCTTGTTTCTCATGATACCATTTGTGATTTTCTAGAGATGCTGCTTCTGCTACAATTACATGCTCCCAGAGGTTATGGAACAGGCTCTCCTATACTCTCTGAAATTCTTATGTAATTCCCACAGCCTTTCTCTACACTAAGAAAAATGATGAATTAAAAAAACAGGCAATGGCACCAGAAGTTTCTAGAAGTTATTTACATGGCAAGCTCAAGTATTTCAGAACAGATTTTAAATTCAGGAAGGGGCCAAGAAGACCTCTGCTGAGCAAAGTGATCAGGTTCATGAACTTCACTTTACTTGGGTCCCTGCTAAGTCTACCTACTCTTTTTTTTAAAAAACAACATATATGGGGGACTTCCCTGGTGGCACAGTGGTTAAGAATCCACCTGCCAATGCAGGGGACATGGGTTCGAGCCCTGGTCCGGGAAGATCCTACATGCCATGGAGCAACTAAGCCCCTGCGCCACAACTACTGAGCCCACATGCATACAGCCCATGCTCCGCAACAAGAGAAGCCACCGCAATGAGAAGCCCACGCACTGCAACAAAGAGTAGCCCCCTCTCGCTGCAACTAGAGAAAGCCCAGGCGCAGCAACAAAGACCCAAATGCAGCCATAAATAAATAATAAATAAATTTACAAAAACAAGAAAAAACACATATGGGAACATACTAATAACACTGTTGTATACACTGTATTTTTCAATTAACATTTGAAGATTATTCCCTATTAGCACATACAGATCCACCTCACTCATTTAAGGGCTGCACAGTGTTTCACTGTAGTAATGCACCAAACATGTTTTTATCCAGCACTCTACTGATGAACATTTAGTTGCTTACCAGTCTTTTGTGACTATAAACAATGCTGTCATGAACATCCTTAATACTCACAATCTATCCATGAGCTAAATGAGCCCAATGAACTTGTTTCCAGAGGAGGGGAAAGGGTTGCTAGAGGAAGGTGGCCTGAGGAAGGAGACATGAAAACTCTAAAAAGCAGACACAAGAGTTAAAGAAGCAAAACAGGCTGCGCTGTTCAGCAAAAGGATTGAACAGTCCAGTACAGCACAGAAGGCCTTCAAGATACAACAACTGACATTCAGAAGGCCACTCAGTCATGAAGAACAGAGCTTAACTCTCTTCTACATACTCTGTTTAAGAAGGCAGGAAAGTGTGAAAACCCATTTTAGAATTATTTTCATCTAAAATGATTAATCTAAGGAAAAGTTCAGCACTTGAAGGGACAAATGTCAACTACTTATATAACACATACAATAACCCAGGGAGTTAGAGTGCTTTTATTACAAAAATTGATTTCATTTTGGAGAAGAAAGGAGGGCAGACAAAGCCTATAAAAAATACAGAAGATGGGCTCTTGAAAGAGGTAGGAAATATTAGGTATCCTGGACAATGCTCAGGAGAGCCTTTCTCCTCTTCTGCTGGAGGAATCTGATGAGTATCTCTTAATTTTGGCACAGCTTATGCTGGGGAGAAGAATGTTTTTGACATGAGAGGAAAAGGCCATTCTTTAAACTGGCAACTGACCCAAAAGCCAGGACCCTGGTGACCCGCAAAGATCTTTTGAGAGGACCTCCTCAGAAGGCTCCTGCCAAGTTCCTTTAGCTCTCTTTGGTGTAGGACTCAGTTCTGACTAATTAGAGGGTGGAGAACCTCTCCTGATGTGTTTGTTCTCTGAGGAGCTCCCATTCAACAACACTAGTAATAATAAACCATGAGTAATTACTGGATTGTTGCTGCAATTAGCAACACAACCACCAGCATCATGCTGAGTGCTTTATGCAGCTTGGTGGCATGTGAAACACAGACAAGAGTGCTGAGATCAGAGTACAGAGGAGGACCCAAGAGGTAGGTTGGAGAATCTTCGCAGAAGAGGAAGCCTGAGGGGAACAGCTAGTTGAGGGCGAGGTAGGTAGGATGGGACAGCAAGTTACAGTATGGAAAAGGAAAGAATTATCAACAAGTTTGCAGGGGCTTTGAGGGTGGACCAACTGTTGGAAGACTATTTACAGAAGAGGCACAAGAGGGGAAAAGAAGGGCACTTGCTTGAAAGGAGCTTTGCTCCCCACATTTTTTGTTTCTGTTTCCCATTTATAGCTAGGGGCTTGGAGAATAATCATATCCTTCAATTTGATCTAAAAATTTAAAGATCACGGCTTCCCTGGTGGCACAGTGGTTGAAAGTCTGCCTGCCGATGCAGGGGACACGGGTTCGTGCCCCGGTCCGGGAAGATCCCACATGCCGCGGAGCGGCGGGGCCCGTAAGCCATGGCCGCTGAGCCTGCGCGTCCGGAGACCGTACTCCGCAACGGCAGAGGCCACAACAGTGAGAGGCCCGCGTACCGCAAAAACAAAACAAACAAATAAAAAAAAAAATTTAAAGATCAGACTCACAGAATAAGGGAACTGGAAGGATCTCAGCAGGAATAGAGTGAAATGCTCAGATGAAACACTTCAGTGAGAAACCAAAACAAGGGTATTTCCTCCAATTGGGGTTGACTTGTAGGTGATGGGCCTCAAGACCATCTTCAGGTCTGAAGTCTTGGTAGAGTTTTTGTTTTTTCAGCTCAATGCTAATGATTGTCGGGGGAACCCCTCACCTAAGCCTGTTATGCTCAACACGTGTTCATTTTGGACAGGAAGGTGAGGGGTTCCCCTCTACCCACCGTACCACCACCTCAGTTTGATGAAGATGGCCGCACGCGACAGCTACCATCACACAGACTTGACATAAATTCAGCCTATCACTAACAACAAAAAAAGACTACAACATAGGAAGGCTGACTTGCAGCTCTTCTCCCGCTCCATTTCAAGTATCCTCTCAGAGCATTTCCTTATAACCAATAAACTCAGTGAGTACTTACAGACAGTGGTGCAGGTAGGACACACTTGGTACTCAGGGTCTGACAGGGAAGCCAGAGCTTCGGCTACACACCTTGCCACCTCATCCTAGGAGTGGGGAAATCATCAGAGTGAGAAAGAATGGATCCCGAAGCCAGACATTCCTCAGCTGTTCTGTACTGCAGTGGTTTGAAAAATTCCCGACCCCACCCTCAATGTTCCCTCCTGGTCTCCTTCTTTCCCAACCAACCAGAGCAAAGGCCTGACTTTCCCTCACCTGAAGTGAGGGAAATGGTATGGTTCCTCCAACTCCTTCTCTTATCCTCAGTTCTTTACTTCCAGTTTGGGGCAGGGGGTAAGGAGAGAGGTGGAAGAAGACCAGATAAGCATTCTGAAGCATGTATATTATAAACACAAATTGGAGGAACTGTATTCAAGCTCTTCATATCATAGATCTGGAAGGCTGCTCACCAGCCCATTAGAAATCTAATAAAGGCACAACCATCTTCACCTATCCTGAGGGAAGGGAATGTCATGTTCATGAACATGAGGGAAGGGCAAGTATGTACAAGAGAAAACCTTCTAAGAGTTAGGTGCTCCCAGAGTGGAGGTGGAGACAGGGATGCCATATATGGATGTGCCCTACACAGAGCACCTCGAGAGCAGAATCTAGTCCACACCTGGCCAGCCCTGGGTGGGGCTGCATCTGCTGGGAGGCGTGTGAGCTAGCTGTGGCCCCGGGCAGAGGGGCACACTCAAGCAGACCAGCGCAGAGAGAGAGGCCTGCAGTCACTCTGTGGATGCCAGCCCTACTCCAGTCAGTTCACCCTGAGTGCCTGCTCACATCTTGGGGTGAGTCATTGCATGTGACCCAGAGCACCCCTAGGCTGTGGCCTACACCCTACTTAAACTCTACCTTACACCAAGTGAGGAGCACCTCCCCCTTGCCCACCACAATGCTACCCACAGTTCTTGGCAAGCAGTGGCTCTGCAATATGTTTTGGTCGGAAAAACAAGTGAGAAGGAAAGACAGGGTTGGGTTTGGTTCTTGGAACTCACAGCAAACTCAGAAATAAGAGGCATCATCTTCTTCCTATTCCCAGTAGGCCTGATGGCACACTGCAAAGAACAGAGAGAGAATACTGGGGCTTCTTGAAATAAGCCCTGCTCCTGGACTTTGCAGCACCCAGGGGAAAAGCATGCCCAGGGCTGGATGCAGCCCCGCTTACCAGCTCATCAGCATCCGGGGCCTTTTTGACCATGTACCCACATGGATACGTCAGCAGCTGTGCGTAGCTGTGCAGGTCGATGAAGCATGTGAAATTCCCACGTTCCTGGATGAAATCTACCACCAGTTTCACCTCCACTTCTGAACTGGCGTGGGCTCCATGGTATACTTCGGAACAAGGGTTGTCACTGGCTCCCTCTCCTGTGGGGGGTGGCCGAAGCAGAAACCTTAACCCATAGGCTAAGGAAACAAAAATGCAGGGTACTCTACCCAGAGGAGGGGGAGAAGGCATAGGCAGGCCATTACTAGCTTCTCCCTGAGAATCTGGTCCATAGTGTATGTAAATTGCAGGGAGGGTGTGGCAGTGGGGTGCTGGATCTGCCACACATGGGCAGGAAAACTGGTAGAACTCCTCTAAATGGAGAGAGCTGACCTTGTATTGTATCACCAACAGTTGTCATAAATAATTAATATCATACTTGACGGTGAGTTGTCAATTAATAAGTATTCTAGATAATTAATATGAATACCAATTAATAATGAAAATGACTCCATTTATTCTGGTGTCAACTCATTCTCTTGGTTCAGATCTTAATGGCCAAGTGCTGCCAAAGATAATCTATTGTTGTGGCTAAAATCTCTTGATTATTTGACAGGTATTTAGAATTACTGCCTTCTGTATTACCTCACAATATAGGCCCCTAAGGTATCTGGTGTATGTGTGAAACCACCCCTGTTGTAACTTAACTTTGACACCCTCAATTCCCACATTTGTATCAGCTCCTTTCCCACAGTCACATTATTTTTCCCCCGGTGGTTTTTGTGGTATTTCTATGCAAGTAAGAGAATTAAAACCATTACATTAAAACATTACACTAAAAACAAAACATCAGTACAGCTGAATAGTGAAAGAGAACTCTCGCGCTTTGAAATTGAAAAGTGAGTTTAGGTCCTAATTCTTATCAACCATATGCTCTTGAGATTGTCTCTGAGCTTCAGTTGTTTCATTTCAGACAAGAAAACTCAGTCTCCAAGTCAGAAGAATAAATAAGATTATACATGGGAAGGTACCTGGCACATAGTTGGCACTATTGTGGGGATGATTTTTAAATAACTGGAACTCAGAACCCAGGACTCCTAATTCTCATTCTCTTTCCATGACATCAAAGGGCTGAGGTTCATATTTACACATCTAAGGGTAAACTGCTGTAGTTTAATCCTCACAATGTGATCTTGCCTGTTGGGGTAACAGTGCTAATTGCTCTCTTCTGAGTTGCCACCAACAGCCCTTCCACCCATCCGGTATTGCCCAGAAGCTGGGATGGCCAGGGTACAAAGCAGGCCCATGAATTTATATATATAAGATAGAATAGTTTTTAAAATAGTAGCATTCTCTCAGGAGGACAGGAATTGTTCCTCCATTCCCTTTCAAAATTACAAATAATAATAGTAAAATGATACATAGAGAGAATAAGGGACTTACCCAAGTTTCTCAATGAACCAGCAATGGAACTAGCCTGGAAACCAGCTCCCTCACTGCCAGCTCAGAGGCCTGTGGACCAGACTACCCAGGGGTAGCAGGATTTAAAAACTGTCTCCCCAACCTACCTGCAAAACTAACACTCCAATTTCTATTTGGATCAGTACCAACGCAGGAGCTTCCAGGATTTAGAGACCGTGTCTTCCTCCATAATCGGTTCGGAAAAATTCACGAAGGAAGGAACAACATTCAGAGATGCGTCAGGGCACAGGAGAGGTGAAGGTTTTCTTTGGGGGACTATGATGGAGATGGCACCATGGATGGGACAAGCTGCCTGCAGCTCTGGAGGCAACTCCAGAGATCTGGAGGATCATCGGGGCTTCAGCCCTCACTAACTGCGGAGTCTCTCATGCCCCAGAGAGAGGAGGTTTAGCCCTTCTGGCCCGGAGAAAAGGACCTCGCCAAAATGCCCTGATGGGACCCAGGCTGACACCATCTGAGTCCACTGAATAACTTTGGGCTTCAGTAAAAGTGGGACAAATGGACATTATGGGCCTCAGTGATCACTGATGTGACAGGAAGTGCACGGCAACTATTTTATCCTTGCCTAAAAAATTAACCTGACTCCAACCAAGCATCTAGATCTGACCACAAGTGAATAGGAAATACAGGAGATGAGGGAATAAATTAAATGGCATAGAACAAAGAAGCCATCAGGCAAATTCAGAATGTGACACATTCTACAGGACAATTTACTTGGTTTCTCCAACAAATGAATGACATTTTAAAAGATATGTTGGGGGGGGCGGGGGTGGTACCACTGTAGAATAAAAAAGCCTGCAGAGCCGTAACAACCAAATGCAGGTACAGACCTTATTTGGATCCTGATTTCAACAAACTTGTCTCAAAAGACAGTTTAAAGATAATTAGGGATATCAGATGATATTAAAGAACTTCCATTAATTTTTTACAGTTGATAGTGGTATATTGTTCGTTGTTTTAATTATCATCAGCTAGAGATGACTACTAAAGAAGTTTGAATGAAGTAACCTTATGTCTGGGATTTGCTTTAAAATACATCAGGAAAAATGTGTGGGAGGGAAAGAAATGAAAAGAAGATTGGTAAAGTGTTGATAATTGTTCAAGATCCATAATAGGGAGTTCATTAGACTATTCTCTCTAAGAAAAAAATATTCCCTGGTGACTCTTAGCTCAGAGAATGACTGGAAAATGAGACCCCAAGGAAGCTCCTAACGTGCACATTTTGTGGAAGTTTTCTCTAAGGTCATACAACTATTTAGTTGCAAAGCAAGGAATTCAACAAAAAAGTCTTAACTCCAAACCCAGCCTATTCTGTCAGTATTACTCACTTGAGTTTGTGTGTATACATATCCATCAGGATTGGCCACAGTCAACAAGAAAATATCCATTTTCTCCAAGATGGAGGTGATGGCTGGATCCTTCCCATAATCAGATACAGTCTAAGCAGAGACAACGAGCTTGTCAGCTGTGCCCTGCAGGCTGGGTTGCTAGGTCTAAGTCCGTTTATCTTCCCAAGATGCCCAACTCCTAGAACAGCATCCACCCTCTGCAGCCTCCCTGCCACCCTCATAGGTGCAGCGCTCTGCAAAGCCCATGGAGCAATTCAAAACCTGGGGAAACATGGTTGCCTGATGACATCAACCTCAGTGAGTCCTGGGCTGCCTTGTTTATTCATTCCTTCCAGGGGGCGGGAACAGGGGAGGGGAGAGCCGCACATCATAATAGTTATTAGGAATCTGAGCACGCCCCCTCCCCGTGCTAGGGGTAGGGAAGATGGATCCTCCACTTGCACCACCCCTCCACTGGTGCTGGCTTAAAATAGACTTTCCAGAGGGACATGGAGATAGCATGAGGTCCCTGAGGGTCTGGGTGGCCTGAAAGGGACTAAAGGTAAAGCTTACCTGAGCTTTGCTACTGAGAAGACCCTGCTCCCTTCCTGCGGGACTGACTGTGGGTCAGGGTTTTAGGGCCACCTCTGCAGCTCATTAGCTTGCTTGCTGCTATGAATGCACTTTGTCATTTAGCCACAGTGGCCTGACTATGGGGCTCTGATCTTTTGCTTCTCCAATCAGAAAAGGCAACCCCCCAGCCTATCATGTCTGTGCATAGTGCCATCCTATCTCGTCGCCAGGGTCTAGCTGTGTGGGACGCTGCAGGGCAATCCGGGCCCAACAGAATTCTGGGGTAATACAAGGCAACATGACCTTCCTTGCGGTCCAGATCACCGTGGCCTGTGAGATCCACTCCTGGGAATGGATACCTGAATTCAGCCAAATGGTCAGCTGCTGCCTGCCTTCTCCAGTGCTGAACTGTGGAAGGAAAAAGAGGCCAGAAAATGACCCTTCTGCCCGCCTGCGTCTCCGCTCACCTCTCCTCTCCTCTTCCCAGCTCGCCCCTATTCATTTAATCAATTTAAGATCATTCAGAGACCAAATGTCTGAGGGCACCATCCCTTTATCGGGCTTCTTCGTGACCAGGGAGCTTAATTTGTTGGCTGGCAGGGCCCAGTTGCAGCACCGCAGCTCCGGGCAGCTTGAGCCACTCCAAGGTTGGAAGCAAATAGGAAGGGGAAACAATTGCTACTGTGAATTATAATGCCCGTGTGATTAGAGATACTATTATGCCTCTTGAAAGACCTCAAATGGTAGCCCAACAGAGAGACACAAAAGTGCATGAACCAGCCTGTTCTACTTGAGGCAATAAATGAAATCAGTTTTAAAATGAGGAAAGGGAGGGTTCACTAAAGCTCTTTGTAAACAGCATGAAATGAATTCTGGCTGCTGCTTTTTAGTGTGGGGCCCCCTTGGGTCAGAGCTTGGTGCTAATGAAGCAAGGGTCTCCAGCAGTTGGCAAATAATCTAAATTCATGTAGATAATTTTACAGCAACCAGCTCAATGGCAGGTCTTCTCCCACCGGTAATTTCACCATTGCTATAAACCTGGGCTCCTCAGGGCCTGTATGGATTCAAGTGTTTGACAAATTCTAGGCACCATCACTTGTTCCATGGTTTGTAACTCCAAATTCCTTTTTATTCATTTGGCTGGATTATTTATGTAATTTATGTCACTGCCATAAATTCTCTATTTCTTTTGCCAATATAGACCTGAAATCTGTTAGAAATATCTGGAAATTAGGCTTTATGCAGCCAAGGATCATAGACTGGGCTTAAAACTACATCAACCCTAAAATCAGCTTCCTAGATTGCTTTTCCAATAAGGAAAATAAGCAGAATAGAATTTTTAGGCCCATCCCAATTTGTCTTAATATTTACAGAAGATGGGAATGGAGGGAAAAGACTGTGGCCAATCTGAGAGCTTTCTAGAACACTAACCGCCTCCCATCTCTTCCTGATTCTGCTTTTCAGCCAAAACTTGGAATGCGATGTGCTCCTGCTTACTCCTCCCACATTAGGCAGAAGCAGGGGACCCTCTGTCAGACCAAATTCGAATCCGGGTAGATGTCTCCTCACCTCACCCTCCTCCCTAAAGTCAAGGAGGTCCTATAAAGCTACCTCTTTCAGAGGTGTGAGGGCTGAATCTTGGACACAAGGAACCAGGAACCTGAGTCTAGTCGGGCCCTTCAAAGTGCATGGGGCCTCACCTTCAGTACATATACTGACCGGTTTTCAAATAAATGCCCAATCTTCACCCTGCTTGCCAAGTCAGGAAAATCTCTGGCAATGCTGTCTATCTCATGGTAAATCTGAACTGTGAAAAGGTAAACACAGGAGCATTTAAAAATTTTGTTCAGCTCTGGGTGGGTATATGTGAACTTAATCTTGTTGATCTTAATGATTTTTTACAGTCCCCTAACCTGGGGGTTGTCAATATTATCGGCATGGAATGCTTATTCTTAAGCAACTGCCTAAGAATCCGTTTCTACAGTTTTCTAGAGAAAAACACATTTTATTTGTCCACAAAATTATAGCCCATTAAACTAGAGTAGAGAGACTTGTGCAGATACTGCTCCAACAGTGTGGCCCTTTGCAGTATACTAGGCTCAATAATCAGCAAGGGTCCCATTTAGCCAAGGTTCTTAAAAAGCATTGCTCTCCAAACTTTTTTATCACTTTCTCCATCAGTTAAAAAAAAAATTCAGTTGGGCTTCCCTGGTAGCGCAGTGGTTGAGAATCTGCCTGCTAATGCAGTGGACACGGGTTCGAGCCCTAGTCTGGGAGGATCCCACATGCCGCGGAGCAACTAGGCCCGTGAGCCACAACTACTGATCCTGCGCGTCTGGAGCCTGTGCTCCGCAACAAGAGAGGCCACAATAGTGAGAGAGGCCTGCGCACCGCGATGAAGAGTGGCCCCCGCTTGCCACAACTAGAGAAAGCCCTCACACAGAAACGAAGACCCAACACAGCAAAAATAAATAAAATAAATTAATAAACTCCTACCCCCAACATCTTCTTAAAAAAAAAAATTCAGTATGCACCATGAATATATATAATACCACACAAGTATATTATGTACATTATAAAACAAAAAAAAGAAACAAAAATTGTTGCATTGCTCAATATCAGAAAAACAAACCCAATGCAAAAATGGGCAGAAGACCTAAATAGACATTTCTCCAAAGAAAATATACAGACTGCCAACAAACACATGAAAGAATGCTCAACATCATTAATTAGAGAAATGCAAATCAAAACTACAATGAGATATCATCTCACACCAGTCAGAATCGCCATCATCTAAAAATCTACAAACAGGGCTTCCCTGGTGGTGCAGTAGTTGGGAGTCCACCTGCCGATGTGGGGGATGCGGGTTCGTGCCCCGGTTCGGGAGGATCCCACATGCCGCGGAGCAGCTGGGCCTGTGAGCCATGGCCGCTGGGCCTGCGCGTCCGGAGCCTGTGCTCCACAACACAAAAAAAAAAAAAAAAAAAAAAATCTACAAACAATAAATGCTGGAGAGGGTGTGGAGAAAAGGGAACCCTCTTGCACTGTTGGTGGGAATGTAAATTGATACAGTCACTATGGAGAACAGTATGGAGGTTCCTTAAAAAACTAAAAATAGAACTACCATACAACCCAGCAAACCCACTACTGGGCATATATCCTGCAAAAACCATAATTCAAAAAGAGTCATGGGGGACTTCCGGGAAGATGGCGGAAGAGTAAGACGCGGAGATCACCTTCCTCTCCACAGATACACCAGAAATACATCTACGCGTGGAACAACTCCTACGGAGCACCTACTGAACGCTGGCAGAAGACCTCAGACCTCCCAAAAGGCAAGGAACCCCCCACGTACCTGGTTAGGGCAAAAGAAAAAACTAAAGAGAGACAAAAGGATAGGGACGGGTCCTGCACCAGCAGGAGAGAGCTGTGAAGGAGGAAAAGTGTCCACACACTAGGAAGCCCCTTCGCGGGTGGAGACTTCGGGAGGCGGAGTGGGGGAGCTTGGGAGCCGCGGAGGAGAGCACAGCAACAGGGGTGCTGAGAGCAAAGCGGACAGATTCCAGCGCAGAGGATCGGGCCGACCGGCACTCACCAGCCGAGAGGCTTGTCTGCTCGCCCGCTGGGGCGGGCGGGACTGGGAGCTGAGGCTCCGGCTTTTGTCGGAGCGCCGGGAGGGGACTGGGGTTGGCGGCGTGAACACAGCCTGCAGGGCATTGGTGCGCCGCGGCTGGCCGGGAGAGAGTCCAGGGAGGGGTCTGGACCTGCCGAAGAGGCAAGACACTTTTACGTCCCTCTTTGTTACCTGGTGCACGAGGAGAGGGGATTAAGAACGCTGCTTGAGAGAGCTCCAGGGACGGGCGCGAGCCGCGGCTAAGAGTGCGGAGCCCAGAGACGGACAAGGGACGCTAAGGCCGCTGCTGCCGCCGCCAGGAGGCCTGTGTGCGAACACAGGTCACTAGCCACACGCCCTTCCGGGGAGCCTGTGCAGCCCGCCACTGCCAGGGTCCCGGGATCCAGGGACGGCTCCCCCGGAGAACGCACGGCGGCCTCAGGCTGCAACGTCACGCCGACCTCTGCCGCTGCAGGCCCACCCCGCACTCCGTGACCCTCCCTACCCCCCGGCCTGGGTGAGCCAGAGCCTCCGAATCAGCGGCTCCTTTAACCCCGTCCTGTCTGAGCAAAGAACAGACGCCCTCCGGCGACCTACACGCACAGGCGGGGCCAAATCCAAAGCTGAGCCCCTGGGAACTGTGAGAACAAAGAAGAGAAAGGGAAATCTCTCCCAGCAGCCTCAGAAGCAGCGGATTAAAGCTCCACAATCAACTTGATATACCCTGCATCTGTGGAATACCTGAATAGACAACGAATCATCCCAAATTAAGGAGCCCTGTGGATGAAAGGCTCTTGGTGCTGCAGCCAGGAGTCAGTGCTGTGCCTCTGAGGTGGGAGAGCCAACTTCAGGACACTGGTCCACAAGAGGCCTCCCAGCTGCACATAATATCAAACAGCAAAAATCTCCGAGAGATCTCCATCTCAACGCCAGCACCCAGCTTCACTCAACGACCAGCAAGCTACAGTGCTGGACATCCTATGCCAAACAATTAGCAAGACAGGAACACAACCCCACCCATTAGCAGAGAGGCTGCCCAAAATCATAATAAGTCTACAGACACCCCAAAACACACCACCAGACGTGGACCTGCCCACCAGAAAGACAAGATCCAGCCTCATCCACCAGAACACAGGCACTAGTACCCTCCACCAGGAAGCCTACACAACCCACTGAACCAACCTTAGCCACTGGGGACAGACACAAAAAACAACAGGAACTACGAACCTTCAGCCTGCAAAAAAGGAGACCCCAAACACAGTAAGATAAGCAAAATGAAAAGACAGAAAAACACACAGCAGATGAAGGAGCAAGATAAAAACCCACCAGACCTAACAAATGAAGAGGAAATAGGCAGTCTACCTGAAAAAGAATTCAGAATAATGATAGTAAGGTTGATCCGAAATCTTGGAGATAGAATGGACGATAGAATGGACAAATTGCAAGAATCAGTTAACAAGGACCTAGAAGAACTAAAGATGAAACAAGCAACGATGAACAACACAATAAATGAAATTAAAAGTACTCTAGATGGGATCAATAGCAGAATAACTGAGGCAGAAGAACGGATAAGTGACCTGGAAGATAAAATAGTGGAAATAACTACTGCAGAGCAGAATAAAGAAAAAAGAATGAAAAGAACTGAGGACAGTCTCAGAGACCTCTGGGACAACATTAAACGCACCAACATTCGAATTATAGGGGTTCCAGAAGAAGAAGAGAAAAAGAAAGGGACTGAGAAAATATTTGAAGAGATTATAGTTGAAAACTTCCCTAATATGGGAAAGGAAATAGTTAATCAAGTCCAGGAAGCACAGAGAGTCCCATACAGGATAAATCCAAGGAGAAATACGCCAAGACACATATTAATCAAACTGTCAAAAATTAAATACAAAGAAAACATATTAAAAGCAGCAAGGGAAAAACAACAAATAACACACAAGGGAATCCCCATAAGGTTAACAGCTGATCTTTCAGCAGAAACTCTGCAAGCCAGAAGGGAGTGGCAGGACATATTGAAAGTGTTGAAGGAGAAAAACCTGCAACCAAGATTACTCTACCCAGCAAGGATCTCATTCAGATTTGATGGAGAAATTAAAATCTTTACAGACAAGCAAAAGCTGAGAGAGTTCAGCACCACCAAACCAGCTCTACAACAACTGCTAAAGGAACTTCTCTAGGCAAGAAACACAAAAGAAGGAAAGGACCTACAATAACGAAACCCAAAACAATTAAGAAAATGGGAATAGGAACACACATATCGATAATTACCTTAAATGTAAATGGACTAAATGCTCCCACCAAAAGACACAGATTGGCTGAATGGATACAAATCCTTACATCCAAAATTCCAAAGGAGAATTCTTAAATTTCTTCTTGGCTATTTAGTATAGAATAAACTTAAAATGTCATTTCTTCTTAAGAGTAGGCAAGTATTTTTCAGTTTCTATTTTTTCTAATTATATTCACTAGTTTGGGGTCCTTTAACAGGCGTAAACATCTGTTATTCCAAACAATAAAAATAATCAAGAAGTATTTAAAACTCAATCCAAGAAAAAAAAAAAAAAAGAGTCATGTACCAAAATGTTCATTGCAGCGCTATTTACAATAGCCCAGAGATGGAAACAACCTAAGTGTCCATCATCGGATGAATGGATAAAGAAGATGTGGCACATATATACAATGGAATATTACTCAGCCATAAAAAGAAACGAAATTGAGCTATTTGTAATGAGGTGAATAGACCTAGAGTCTGTCATGCAGAGTGAAGTAAGTCAGAAAGAGAAAGACAAATACTGTATGCTAACACATATATATGGAATTTAAGAAAAAAAATGTCATGAAGAACCTAGGGGTAAGACGGGAATAAAGACACAGACCTACTAGAGAATGGACTTGAGGATATGGGGAGGGGGAAGGGTAAGCTGTGACAAAGTGAGAGAGAGGCATGGACATATATACACTACCAAACGTAAGGTAGATAGCTAGTGGGAAGCAGCCGCATAGCACAGGGAGATCAGCTCAGTGCTTTGTGACTACCTGGAGGGGTGGGATAGGGAGGGTGGGAGGGAGGGAGACGCAAGAGGGAAGAGATATGGGAACATATGTATATGTATAACTGATTCACTTTGTTATAAAGCAGAAACTAACACACCATTGTAAAGCAATTATACCCCAATAAAGATGTAAAAAAAGAAAAAAAAAAAAAAAAAGAATGAGGGCTGGACTAGTTGAGTGCACAGGAAAAGTCCATGAAAGTGTTACGGGTGAGGCTTAACCTCACACCTCTGTGTGGTACAGGCTGGAGTGTAGAAAGATAAGCTAAGGGGGGACCCATGGGGTTACTGTTGTAGAAGGAGGTAGTCACGTGACAGCAGCAATGTGGTTATGGAGCAGGGAAAGGATGTCTAAAGCAGCTTATTGGATGTGGAGGAGAAAGAATGGGAAAAACTGAGTCCAAAGTATCGTGTGGGACACTCAGCAGAAATAAGGACAACCTGATTACGGGACTGCTTTGTAGTGGAAGATGATTGGTATGTCACACTTTACAGGTTGTTACTTTTCTATCTTGACTGAAAAACAGAGATGAAAACACACACACACCCAGGCACAAACACACGCATACACCTCCCCGCCCCTGCCCCACAAGCCTTGCTAAATAAAACTGAAAGGAAGAGGTAAAAAAAAAAAAAAAAAAAAAAAAAAAAAAAGATCAGGCTCAATCTGTATGACTACAACACTTCACCTTTTGACCTATTGCCATATAAGGAAATTATGTTTGTGGCCAAAATGGGAAGTACTGGAACACTCAAGTGAATAAAACTTTCTTCAGTTACTGATGAGATCTTCAGTATGTCCATATAATTTCTCAAATAGCTACATTAGGTACATTTTTCTAGCAATTAAGGGGCACATTACATAGAATTTTTAAGCATTTTGAAGAATATATGTGTCTTAGTCATCTCAGGCTACTATAACAAAATAGTACAGACTGGGTGGCTTAAAAACAATAGATTTTATTTCTCACAGTTCTAGAGGCTGGGAAGGCCAAGATCAACGTACTGGCATGGTCGGGTTCTATGAAGAGCTCTCTTCCTGGCTTGTAGACATCCACCTTCTAGCTGTGCTCATATGGCCTTTCTTCTGTACTTGTGAGTGGAGAGAGAGAGAGAGAGAGAGAGAGAGAGAGCTCTGTATTCCTCTTCTTATAAGGGCACTAATCCCATCATGAAGGTCCCACCCTCGACCTCATCTAAACCTAATTACCTCCTAAAAACCCCAACTGCAAATACTATCACATTTGGGGGTTTAGGTCTTCAACATATGAACTTCAGGGGAGGGCAAACATTCAGCTCATAACAATATTATATAACATCCTTTTGAACAATCATAACATAAGCATTGTTAAGTAAAGAATTTAATATGTAGATACTGAGGTAAAAAAATACTTGGTCTTAAGGAAAAAGACCCTTTTGTCCGAATTATTAGATTGTTTAAGACAGAACATATTGGCCAGGTAATTGGCCAGCTCTACACCACACTCTTAAATGTGTAAGATAATTTAAAAAAAGGGCCTGGACAAGAAAGTTTCCAGATACCAAGAGACTAGATCCGATAAGCTAAGTATGAGGGTACAGCATCAGGACAATTTGATCATGTACACGTATTCATCCCTTGTGTCTTTTTTCATTACACAATTAGAGAAATGCTGCCTTAAAAAGTAATGCATAATATAAAAGATTCCATTAGGCAGCATGGTGGGACAATTGGTTTTAATCCAAATAACGCATGTGGTTACTTATTATTATAAACGGATCTTTGGGGTCCTGGCAATTTAGTATAATACACTTGATATTTGGCACATATACAAACTCCTTGATAGTAAGCAAATCACCTGTTCTATAGAGTTAAACAGTGAACAAGATTCTAATCTAGTTGTGATCCTAGGCAAATGAATAGACTCTTATGGTGCAACTGCTAAGTGTTTGAGTAGACAAATGTGGGGAGCTACGGACACGTTCAGGGGATGCCTGACCCTGTCTAGGAGTTTTAGGGAAGTCTTCTTGGAGGGAGTGCCGTTCATCTGAGTAGGTACGAGTCATGTAAAGGTTGGTTAATTTTATGCATCAGCTTGTCTGGGCTAAGGGATACCCAGATAGCTGTCAACACATTATTTCTGGGTGTGTCTGTGAAGATGTTTCCAGAAGAAATTAAAGTTTGAATTAGTAAACTGAAAAAAAAAAAAAGAGTCATGTACCACAATATTCATTGCAGTTCTATTTACAATAGCCAGGACATGGAAGCAACCTAAGTGTCCATCAACAGACGAATGGACAGAGAAGATGTGGCACATGTCTACAATGGAATATTACTCAGCCATAAACAGAAATGAAATTGAGTTATTTGTAGTGAGGTGGATGGGCCTAAAGTCTGTCATACAGAGTGAAGTAAGTCTGAAAGAGAAAAACAAATACCATATGCTAACACACATATATGGAATCTAAAATAACAAAAACAGAAAAGGTCATGAAGAACCTAGGGGCAAGACAGGAATAAAGACACAGACCTACTAGAGAATGGACTTGAGGATACGGGGAGGGGGAAGGGTAAGCTGGGACAAAGTGAGAGAGTGGCATGGACATATATACACTACCAAACGTAAAATAGATAGCTAGTGGGAAGCAGCCACATAGCACAGGGAGATCAGCTCGGTGCTTTGTGACCACCTAGAGGTGGGGGATAGGGAGGGTGGGAGGGAGGGAGACGCAAAAGGGAAGAGATATGGGGATATATGTATATGTATAATTGATTCACTTTGTTATAAAGCAGAAACTAATACACAACTGTAAAGCAATTATACTCCAATAAAGATGTTAAAAAAAATTGTTGCATTAACAATAAATACAGGACTTCTATGGTGGCGCAGTGGTTAAGAATCTGCCTGCCAATGCAGGGGACATGGGTTCGAGCCCTGGTCTGGGAAGATCCCACATGCCACGGAGCAACTAAGCCCGCGTGCCACAACTACTGAGCCTGCGCTCTAGAGCCCGCAAGCCACAACTGCTGAACCCATGTGCTGCAACTACTGAAGCCCATGCACCTAGAGCCCGTGCTCCACAGCAAAAGAAGCCACCGCAATGAGAAGCCCGTGCACCACAACAAAGAGTAGCCCCCTCTCGCCGCAACTAGAGAAAGCCCACGTTCAGCAACAAAGACCCAATGCAGCCAAAAATAAATAAATAAATTTATTTTAAAGATAATAATAAATACAAATATATGTAGAAATATAAATAGAAGTTGCAATAGTTTATTTCTCCATCCCAGTGGACCATCTTGCTTATACCCTGCCATACAAGCACCCCACTTTGGAAATGATTCTTCAAAGGCTTTGAGAGGGCACGTGAAGAGCTATATAAATCACGGCTACAAATGCTTCCATTTGCTTTCAGTAAAAAAAAAAAGTTTGATTTAAATGGAGTTCATCCATCTTAGTTGTTCAAACCTTTTGAGGATTGAAATAAGGAAATAAACAAATTTCTGTTTAGACCTTAAAATTGAAAGAAGGAGCTTTACCAAGAACGAAAATGTGTAATCAATATAGAATAAAATCAAGCTTAAAGGATTTATCAGACTTGCAGCCATTATGGCAGATTGAGCAGAAGCAAGAAACTACCTCCCAAATATATAGACAAGCCAGATAAAATACAATGAAAATAAGTCCCAGCCAAATTTAAAAGCCAAAAAAAAGGAAAAATTGTGGGTGCCAGAAATTTAGAGGGAACAAGGTAACACAGTAAAGGGCAGAAGATGAAGCCCCAGAACCAGATATCCACTTTAGGCACCGAGAGTTTATAGCAACCAGGAACAGGAGTAGAGGGCAATGGACCCTGCATGGGGCAAGGAGCTGGAACTTGAGAGCTGGGAATTGGTAATTCTGGCCATGCAAAGGGCCTGGAAACTCTACCCACTGACCCTAGAACGTCAGATGCCTGCCCTGAGTCGTGAGAGGAAAGAGAGTCACCCAGGAAAAGTTAAAACACTAAGCTGTGTCCAGATGAGGGGTGCAAATTCACACTGCCAACATCAGGGGAAAACTTACCCACAAAACTAACAACAATAACGGCAACCACAACAATACATACAAAGGATCTGAAACTAGAAACCCCGGCAGAGACAAACATGAAATTCCCTTTAGAGACCTAAGAAGGCCCAAGTGATTGTGGAATATGAGCTCTTAAAAGCGGTTTTTAAAAAGAACTGACTATGAACAAGTCAGAAGGGAGATGGTACACCAACCCACAGCAAAAGGCCTTGCAGGGAATGATAGATGGCTGTAAGCCAGATGACAATGATACCTAAAGCCAGAGAACAAAAGTGAGTGGATGGGAAAGTGAGGCTCCTGCAGCAGGCAGGTGAGGGGATGGAGTTTCCAGAATCTGGGGTGACATTTGCTACTGGTTAGCTCAGCTAGGGAGTGCCCCATGTTAATGAGGCTAACATCATGGGTTTGATCCCTGTGTGGGCCCTTAGCTCTGCTTTCGTCCATGGCCCTGGACTGAACTCCTAACTTTATCCAGGTGTTTTGCAGCTGTATGTCATTGGTCACAAGAGGGATCAAGGGGCAGTGCGGCTGGAAGTGTACACATTAAACAAAGCTACTGACAATCCTGGGAAAGAAGGGGAAATATTTGGTCAAGCTTTGAAAAAAACCTCATCTAGAAGAAAAATAATTCAAAGGATATGCCTCATGAAAAGCATGCCAAGGACTCTATCTTTGGATATAAAGAACAACATATATTCAGCTATAGGAAGAATACCAATTTAGATTTGGGGTGTCTTCCTGAGTTAATAGAGAGTTTCCAGACTAAGGAAGAAGACATTGAGGGACCTAAGAAAACCATATGCTATGTGATTCAGTTCCATTCCAGTCCTTCTTGGTTCCTCAAATTCCAATATCATATTAAATTATTCTGCTCTAAATTTCTCATTTGAAGGGTTGGCTTACCTTGAAAGTCAGTCATCTATATAAGTGATTTCTAACTAAACACAGCACCAAAGCGCATTATGGAATAAATATACGTTATAAGTAGTCATGATAAATGAGTGGAAATATTTGGTTAACCTTGGAAATAATCACTTGTCTATTTGCCTGGGATAAGAAACACTTTAATCTGAGTGAATAAAATACAGGGATTCTGGTGGGGTATAAGAAGGTTGAATTACAAGGACTGGAAATGATTGCAATTATTTCATGGTTTTCTTTGAGGGGTTGCTTAAGAAAAGAACGAAGCACGTGGGAGAAAATGTTCAGTTTGTGTTTCACTATGCTCTTAGGTGTTGGTGGGAGATAAACAAACAAAGAATTAGAAAAGAATTGAAAAATGGATAACTAGTAAGAACCTGCTGTATAAAAAGATTTTAAAAATTCTAAAATTAAAAAAAAAAAAGAAAAGAATTGAAGAGTAGCCAATGACCTTGATCTTAACCTGCTCTGAAATACTTACAGCTTCCAGGGAATGATAGGCTCCATAGTTGAAGTTATTACTGCTCCGTTCTTGACCTTCATTGTACTGCATTTCCTCATCTTCATTATCTAAAAGGGCCTAAAACAGACAGGGCAACATTACAAAGTGATCCTTTGGGGATGGAGCTTCATGCTGTTTCCACCATATCTTGGGACATGTGGTAGCCAAGATGGCAGCACCCTTGGCACACATATCAAGAAGCACAAATGTCAAGGTGTAAAAGGAGGTCTGATTTCTTCCACATATCTATATAATCTTACTTCTTGGAGCCCAATGTACATCACCTCATTCAAAACCTACTTACTTCCTGGAAGCAACATATGTGCTATTTGGTTATTCTATACCACAAATTCTCTAGTCATCAGTCTGCATCTGGTATCCAGTGCCTCTGAAATACCCAGCTTGGGAAACCATTCAGAAACAAAGAAATTCTTACAACCACTCATACTTTGAAGGTTCCTGGCAGATGTCTGTGACATGTGAGGATGATTAATAAGCTCACAGCTGCTCACACCATCAGGAAACTCCTGGGCCAAATCACCAATTAGTCCACAACCCACCTCAGTGAAGGAGAGAACATGAGCCAGACACTGCCCTGCTGTTCAAATACAGCTCATGAGGCTGGTGTCTGGCTTAGGCAGTGATGTTCCCTCTGCTGGGGGCTGCTGGTGACATTCTCCCTTTCTCAAAGGATGCTTTTTTTTGGCCGCACCGCACAGCACACGGGATCTTAGTTCCCCGACCAGGGATCGAACCCATGTCCCCTGCAGTGGAAGTGTGGGGTCCTAACCACTGGACCACCAGGGAATTCCCAAAGGATGCTTTTTATGACTGGTCTTCAGCACCTCCCCACCAGGGCCCCACCTTCTACCCACCATACACTCTGTTCTTCCCTCCTGACTTCAAATAAGAAAAGGGAGAGGGACTTAATACTTGTGGGGCATCTATGACATACCTGGCACTGTTAGACATTTTATGTACATTGAGCCACTTAAACTTCTCAATAAATTGTATGAAGTAGGTATAACTATTACCGTTTTACTGATGAAGAAACAGAGTCTCAAGAGGTTAACAGCTTGTCCAAAGTCACACAGCTAGCAGTTAGCAAAATCAGGATTTGGATCCAGATCTGGCTGGTTTCCTAACCCATGTATGCCCTTTCTAGTACAACATGTTCCTCTAACAAGTCACTGCACTTTACTTCCATATACTTCAATGTCTTCATCTTTTAAATGGAGAAGAATAAGACCAGAACTTGAAAATGTCTCAAGTCCACTCTGGCTGCTTGGTCCTATGTGAGACCAGTGAGGGACCTTGGCCTATCCACCTGCAGGTCTTCAACAGTCACCAAGTACTCTAAGCCCTGGGACTTCAGGAAGGATTTGACTGGCTGCAGACTGACAGAAGGGAACACGACATCCACAGGCAATCAAAGGTAGAGGGAGATTTCCAGAAGTTGAGCTGAAGAGAACAGAAGTAAAACCAGGTTAAAGGATAGTTCAGGTAAAAGGCACAATGAGCTCATTCTTCTAGAACAGCTGCCAAAAGCTTTGGTGATCCCTGAGGGGTTGGATTCTGCACAAGGGAAAACTTCGCCATTTCATAATTTTATCTGGTCAGGCCTCCCCAGCAGGCAATACCTGGCAAAGCCCAAGAAGTAATAAGTCAATGCAGACAGAAAGATGGAGCCCATTGCTGAGGCCTCTCATCTCCCTGGACAGCACTGCTGTGATCTACAGCACTTCTCCCCCACCAACCCTCTCAATTGTATAAAGGCATGTTGACTAATACAGGATTATACACAGAAACTCTTCAGGAATAACAATGCCAGTGCTGCAAGAGTCTTCTCCCACTAAAGTTAATTGATACCCAAAAGAAGGAGAACTAGGTACCTTAAAGTTGTCTGAATTCACTAGCTGACTTAGTTTGCTGATCTCATCTCCATTTCTGACATTAATCCTGAAAACTTGGTCCCTGGAGAAAGGAAAAAAAAGTAAAAGATAATGGTGAGCTTTCAGCTGGCAAATAAACCTCAGGCCTACTATCCCAGACATAACTGGGCCGAATGAGAGGAAATGGTCTAGTCTTTGGTTATAATGTATAGCCATTAAAAATAAGACTACGTGGCAAATATGAAAAAGTGCTTATGGTATAACTTTAAGGGAAATATTAAGTGAAAGAGCAGGACACAAAATTGTATGTATGCCATGATTGCAAGTATGGAAAAAGCAGATGCATTGGAAGAAAAACAGACAATGGAAATATAGCAAATGCTGACAGTGCTTATGTTCGGGTCATGGGATTATGGATGACTTACTTTTTTCCCCTCGTATCTGTTTTCTGTAATGTGGTCATATTACTTTATAATGAAAAACATATATATTTTGCAGAAAGGAATGTTCCTGAGTTACACGCAAAGCTAACTCAAGACATAAAGAAGCACTTCTTCACTGTCAGGGTCTAGGACTGAAACTCTGGCTGAATGTCCATGCTGGAAAGAGCTAGAAAAGAGAATAGACCTTCCATCCTTGGAGGGTTAGTTATTTTTCTTCTTAGCAAAGAGGGGAGAGGCTGGGTGCTCTCCCAGGCCCTTCCAGCTCCAGAACCCTATACAAATGCATGGTACTGGGGCTGAACTCGGGATTCATCCTCCCTATGGGGCCCTGATAGGGGCCAGTCCCGAATCCCCCTTTGTTATTTGTCCCGCACTTGTTTCCTATACACCATTTAGCTCCCGCAGCAGCAGCAGGGGTAGAGGCCCCTGAAGTCCTGTGTGTGGGTGGGAGAAGGCCGAGCCTGAAAAGCTGCCTTTGTGCTCTGGGCCGGCTCAGAAAGCCAGGGGAGCCATTAGGCCGTTGCTAGGTGACGGCCCGAATGAATCCACACTCGACGCTGTCACATGCGTCATCCCTTTAACACAAATGAATGCAGGAAAAGCTGCTGGAGAGGGCTGTGGGCTGAAGGACCTGTTGACAGAGAAAATGGTTCTGTCACAGGGAGCTAAACGTGCAGCCACATGTGGCAGATCAGCATCTCCTCATCAGAAAACTGGCTCAATCCGGATGGACTCTCAGAGTTTAACTTTGTTCTGGGAGCTTCTGGGGGATCTCCGTGGGGTCTAGGCTAGCATCAAGGAGGCAAGGTCCACTGCAGAGTTGCTTCTGTTGCAGATGGCAAGTCTGGAGGAAACGCCATTGATGAAGCTTCACTTTCTCCCAGCTCATCCGGTCTCCACAGGGTTCTCGGAGGTGGGCAGCCAACTGCATCCCATGGGAGCTGCTGAGGCCATGGTGGAGAAGCCACTGGCTGGCGGGTCTCAGCCTGAACCCAACAGGCTTGCTAGGTGTTGGACTGCAGCCCTGCAAAGATGGGGAATCAAACCACCATTTCCCTGACACAGGAAAGCAGCCTTGCAAAAGAAACAGGTTGAAAACAGAAGAGAAATCCTTCCTCCTGGCTGAGTACAAGGACCCATCTGCAGAACTCATGCTCTGTCACAACTCACCCTAATACCCCAGGAAAAGAGGCGTCTTAAAAATGGGTGTTCTGGAAAGTGCCTGTGCATTGACATCTCTGTTAGCAAAATGAGGCATCGGTAAAATACAGCACTGACTTGAGTAATCACAAAGAGAAAGAGGAGAGAGAAGGAACAGGAAGAGGAAAAAAAGAGAAACATAAGAATAAGGAGCTCTTAAGAGTATGAAAATCATGTTACACATTCATCCACAGCATGTGTTTTAATTCTCCCAAAGTGATAACTTCACAACAGAACTTTCATACTCCTGGGCACTGTTCATGATAAGGGAACACAGTGAATCTAACTGGCCCAGATGATGATTAAAACCACAGTGCATTTCATCATGTCCTAATTAACCCAGCTCCAAAGGATAAAGACACATCTGCAGCATGCAGAGAGACAGGGCGGAAAGGCTGGTGCAGAATGGAGCCTTTCCCCATCTGTCTCTCCTCCACCTCTCCCTTCTACACATTCTTGGCTCCAGCCTCACTGAAATTCCGAATTCACCATATACTTTGCCCTTCTATGCCTTTGCACATGCTGTTCCCTCTGCCTGGATGTCCAGCCCTTTTCTTTACCTTCCTAGCCAATCTGCCACCCAGGCCTTAGGACCAGTTCCCATCACCCACGAGGTTTTCCCCAACCAGAGCAGACAACCTTGGTGACAGACTTCAGATGGTGCTAAAAGCTGGCAGGGCGTGGGGAGAATCTTATGTTATTCTCATGAACATAAGCCCATCAATATCTAGAAACAGAGAGAACATAAGTGGGTGCCAGGTGAAGGGCAGCCTCTCTCTTGCCCTCACTGTCCTTGTCTCTATTTGGAAAATACCTTCCTGAAAGTGTGGGTGGCAGAACACAACCTATCTCCACCACCTGGAAATCTTTTCACAGACCTTAAGCTCTTTCTGAAGATGGAAGATTGGCCTGGGAAGGGGGACATGTTGGGGTTTGCAGGTTGCCATGTTCACCCCCCCTCCTACTCCACACAGGTACATGCTCCTAGAGCTCTTCTTAACTCTGGTACTTTCCAATACCCAGGGCTGGCCAGCTGCCACCGCGCAATGGCTAGTGATCCACTCTCAGTCACCCTCACATGTGTCCCATGTTCTGGAGAGTCAATAGTCACCTTGGTGCTGAGCTTCTACCTCTCCCCCTTCTACCATGTGGGCAGCCAAGTGGCCTGTTCTTTGTGCCTTTCTCACCTGCATCCCCAGCCAGGCTTAGAAGCCACCACAAGAGATGATTTCACAGAACTCTTAAATGCCAACCAGTTACTGCTGATGTTACAAGTTCTGCAACTTCTTCCTGTTCTATGCTTGCTGTGCACCTTTAGGCATCCTGGTCACCATCCTATCCTTAAGATGAGTGAATCCCAGGACAGAAGACACCAGCAGAGTGAGAGAGACTGGGGAGGTAGGTGAGTTAGATGGAATGAACAGAGACCTGGGGGTGTGGTGGGGGGAGAAACCATCATCTTCATCTCCATCAGCACTGTTCCCCCTCCAAGCCAACCTGCATCCTGGCTTCCCAACCACTTGAATGCTCAGAGGCCAGCTTCCCCTTGCTCTAAATGTTCACCAAGCTGGTTGCCTAGGCCGTGCATCCCATGGGAGCTGCTGAGGCCATGGTGGCCTCCACCTTTGCTGGGTTCCCTACTATGAGGCAAGAACAGACTTGGGGGTAAGGATGACACTATTGGTTAAAACCACCTGCAATTTGCTCAGGCACACAGCCCTTTCTGTGCAAGCGCCTATGGTGAGCACTCCAGAGCTCAGCCAAGAAACCTCAACCCAGGCGTCCACTGCATTATAAGAGAAGTCTGTATCCTGAGAAAGAAAGATTTTCCAGCCACGTGAATAGGAGCAGCGAGAGCCTGAGAGCTCTACGCATCAGCCCACATGGCAGCAAGCGTAGTTATTACACACTTACTGCTGAGCTGCCTGTGGAAAAATCTCTTTCCCTGACCACCTGCTATGCCTAAACCCTCTGAGCTATTTGGCAGTAGAGACCAGGTGTGAACGGAAGTCATCGTTATAAACATTACTCAATCAGGGCTTCCCTGGTGGTGCAGTGGTTGAGAGTCCGCCTGCTGATGCAGGGGATGTGGGTTCATGCCCCAGTCCGAGAAGATCCCACTATGCCGCGGAGCGGCTGGGCCCGTGAGCCATGGCTGCTGGACCTGCGCGTCCGGAGCCTGTGCTCCGCAACAGGTGAGGCCACAACAGTGAGAGGCACGCGTACCGCAAAAAAAAAACAAATTACTCAATCACATATAAGTAATTATCTCAATAAACAATTCCAAAGTCCCTTTAGCCAGATAGTATAATGGAGAGTAAACTAACAGATATAGACAGATCAGTGAGATACAGGATTCTATCTGGAGATTAACTTGTGTTATAACAAAAGCATATGGGTTTTGCTCCAACTCCCCTGCTTACCAGCTAAGTGGCCTTGGCCAGGATTCTTAACCTTTTTTTTTTTTAAAGTAGATCTTTATTGGAGTATAATTGCTCCACAATTCTGTGTTAGTTTCTGCTGTACAACAGAGTGAATCAGCCATATGCATACACATATCCCCATATCCCCTCCCTCTTGCGTCTCCCTCCCACCCTCCCTATCCTACCCCTCTAGGTGGTTAAAAAGCACCGAGCTGATCTCCCTGTGCTATGCAGCAGCTTCCCACTAGCTAGCTATTTTACATTTGGTAGTGTATATATGTCGCTGCTACTCTCACTTTGCCCCAGCTTCATCCTCCCGCTCCGTGTCCTCAAGTCAATTCTCTATGTCTACATCTTTACTCCTGCCCTGCCCATAGGTTCATCAGTACCATTTTTTTTTTTTTAGATTCCATATATATATATATGTGTTAGCATACGGTATTTGTTTTTCTCTTTCTGACTTACTTCACTCTGTGTGACGGACTCCAGGTCCATCCACCTCACTACAAATAAGTCAATTTCGTTTCTGTTTATGGCTGAGTAATATTCCATTGTATATATGTGCCACATCTTCTTTATCCATTCATCTGTTGATGGGCATTTAGGTTGCTTCCATGTCCTGGCTATTGTAAATAGTGCTGCAATGAACATTGTGGTACATGTCTCTTTTTGAATTATGGTTTTCTCAGGGTAGATGCCCAGTAGTGGGATTGCTGGATCATATGATAGTTCTATTTTTAGTTTTTTAAGGAACCTCCATACTGTTCTCCATAGTGGTTGCATCAATTTACATTCCCACCAACAGTGCAGGAGGGTTCCTTTTTCACCACACCCAATCCAGCATTTATTGTTTCTAGATTTTTTGGTAATGGCCATTCTGACCAGTGTGAGGTCATATCTCATTGTAGTTTTGATTTGTATTTCTCTAATAATTAGTGATGTTGAGCATCTTTTCATGTGCCTCTTGGCCATCTGTATGTCTTCTTTGATGAAATGTCTACTTAGTTCTTCTGCCCATTTTTTTACTGGATTATTTTTTTTTTGTATTGAGCACCATGAGCTGTTTGTGTATTTTGGAGATTAATCCTTTGTCCGTTGTTTCACTTGCAGGTATCTTCTCCCATTCTGAGGGATGTCTTTTCATCTTGTTTATGCTTTCCTTTGTTGTGAAAAAGCTTTTAAGTTTCATTAGGTCCCATTTGTTTATTTTTGTTTTTATTTTCATTACTCTAGGAGGAGGGTCAAGAAAGATCTTGCCGTGATTTATGTCAAAGAGTATTTTTCCTATGTTTTGCTCTAAGTGTTTTATAGTGTCTGGTCTTACATTTAGGTCTTTATTCCATTTGGAGTTTATTTTTGTGTATGGTGTTAGGTAGTATTCTGATTTCATTCTTCTACATTTAGCTGTCCAGTTCTCCCAGCACCATTTATTGAAGAGGCTGTCTTTTCTCCATTGTATGTTCTTGCCTCCTTTGTTGTAAATTAGGTGACCATATGTGCATGGGTCTACCTCTGGGCTTTCTATCCTGTTCCATTGATCTATATTTCTGTTTTTGTGCCAGTACCATACTATCTCGATTACTGTAGCTTTGTAGTAAAGTTTGAAGTTGGGGGGCCTGATTCCTCCAGCTCCATTTTTCTTTCTCAAGATTGCTTTGGCTATTTGGGGTCTTTTGTGTTTCTACATGAGTTGTAAAATTTTTTGTTCTAATTCTGTGAAGAATGTCATTGGTAGCTCGATAGGGATTGCGTTTGAATCTGTAGATTGCTTTGGGTAGTATAATCATTTTCACAATATTGATTCTTCCAATCCAAGAACATGGTATATTTCTCCATCTGTTTATGTCATCTTTGATTTCTTTCATCAGTGTTTTATAGTTTTCTGAGTACAAGTCTTTCACCTCCTTAGGTAGGTTTATTCCTAGGCATTTTATTCTTTTTGTTGTGATGGTAAATGGGATTGTTTCCTCAATTTCTCATTCTGATTTTTTGTTGTAAGTGTATAGGAATGCCAGAGATTTCTGTGTATTAATTTTATATCCTGCAAGCTTACCAAATTCATTGATTAGTTCTAGTAGTTTTCTGGTGGCATCTTTAGGATTCTCTATGTATAGTATCATGTCATCTGAAAACAGTGACAGTTTTACTTCTTCTTTTCCAATTTGTATTCCTTTTCTTTTTCTTCTCTGATTGCCGTGGCTAGGACCTCCAAAACTATGTTGAATAATAGTGGCGAGAGTGTACATCCTTGTCTTGTTCCTGATCTTGTGGAAATGCTTTCAGTTTTTCACCATTGAGTATGATGTTTGCTGTGGGTTTGTCGTATATGGCCTTTATCATGTTGAGGTAGGTTCCCTCTATGCCCATTTTCTGGAGAGTTTTTATCATAAATGGGTGTTGAATTTTGTCGAAAGCTTTTTCTGCATCTATTGAGATGATCATATGGTTTTTATTCCTTAATTTGTTAATATGGTGTATCACATTGATTGATTTGCATATACTGAAGAATCCTTGCATCCCTGGGATAAATCCCACTTGATCATGGTGTATGATCCTTTTAATATGTTGTTGGATTCTGTTTGCTAGTAGTTTTTTCAGGATTTCTGCATCTATGTTCATCAGTGATATCGGTCTATAATTTTCTTTTTTTGTGATATCTTTTTCTGGCTTTGGTGTCAGGGTGATGGTGACTTCATAGAATGAATTTGGGAGTGCTCCTCCCTCTGCAATTTTTTGGAAGAGTTTGAGAAGGATCAGTGTTAGCTCTTCTCTAAATGTTTGGTAGAATTCGCCTGTGAAGCCATCTGGTCCTGGACTTTTATTTGTTGGAAGATTTTTAATTACAGTTTCAATTTCATTACTTGTGATAGGTCTGTTTATATTTCCTAATTCTTCCTGGTTCAGTCTTG
Source organism: Stenella coeruleoalba (assembly GCF_951394435.1). Taxonomy (NCBI): domain Eukaryota; kingdom Metazoa; phylum Chordata; class Mammalia; order Artiodactyla; family Delphinidae; genus Stenella; species Stenella coeruleoalba. The sequence continues at coordinate 83,165,951 of NC_137155.1, read as the reverse complement.
GAAAATTGTACCTTTCCAAGAATTTGTCCATTTCTTCGTGGTTGTCCATTTTACTGGCATATAGTTGTTTGTAGTAGTCTCTTATAATCCTTTGTGTTTCTGTGGTGTCAGTTGTGATTTCTCCTTTTTCATTTCTAATTTTATTGATTTGCATCCTCTCCCTTTTTTTCCTGACGAGTCTGGCTAAGGGTTTATCAATTTTGTTTATCTTCTCAAAGAACGAGCTTTTAGTTTTATTCATCTTTGTTATTGTTTTCTTCATTTCTTTTTCATTTATTTCTGCTCTGATCTTTAAGGTCTTTCCTTCTACTGACTTAGGGTTTTCTTTGTTCTTCTTTCTCTACTTGCTTTAGGTGTAGGGTTGGATTGTTTATTTGAGATTTTTCTTGTTTCCTGAGGTGAGATTGAATTGCTATAAACTTCCCTCTTAGAACTGCTTTTGCTGCGTCCCATAGGTTTTGGGTCATTGTGCTTTCATTGTCATTTGTTTCTAGGTATTTTTTAATTTCTTCTTTGATTTCTTCAGTGATCTCTTGGTTATTTAGTAGTGCACTGTTTAGCCTCCATGCATTTGTGTTCTTTTCAGTTTTCTTCCTGTAATTGATTTCCAGTCTCATAGCATTGTTGTCAGAAAAGATGCTTGATACGATTTCAATTTTCTTAAATTTTCCGAGGCTTGATTTGTGACCCAAGATGTGATCTATCCTGGAGAATGTTCCATGTGCACTTGAGAAGAAAGTGTATTCTGCCACTTTCAGGTGAAATATTCTATAAATATCAATTAAATCTATCTGGTCTATTGTGTCATTTAAAGCTTGTGTTTCCTTATTTATTTTCTGTTTGGATGATCTGTCCATTGGTGTAAGTGGGGTGTTAAAGTCCCCTACTATTATTGGGTTACTGTCGATTTCTCCTTTCATGGTTGTTAGCATTTGCCTTATGTATTGAGGTACTCCTATGTTGGGTGCATAAACATTTACAATTGTTACATCTTCTTCTTGGATTGATCCCTTGAACATTTTATAGTGTCCTTCCTTACCTCTTGTAAGGTCTTTATTTTAAGGTCTATTTTATCTGATACAAGTATTGTTACTCCAGCTTTCTTTTGATTTCCATTTGCATGGAGTATCTTTTTCCATCCCTTCACTTTCAGTCTGTATGTATCCCTAGGTCTGAAGTGGGTCTCTTGTAGACAGCATATATATGGGTCTTGTTTTTGTATCCATTCAGCCAGTCTGTGTCCTTTGGTTGTGGCATTTAATCCATTTACATTCAAGGTTATTATCGATATGTATGTTCCTATTACCATTTTCTTAATTGTTTTGGGATTGTTTTTGTGGGTCTTTTTCTTCTCTTGTGTTTCCTGCCTAGAGAAGTTTCTTTAGCTTTTGTTGTAAAGCTGGTTTGGTAGTGCTGAATTCTCTTAGGTTTTGCTTGTCTCAAAAGCTTTTGATTTCTCCATCGAATCTGAATGAGGTCCTTGCTGGGTAGAGTAATCTTGGTTGTAGGTTTTTCTCTTTCATCACTTTAAGTATATCTTGTCAATCCATTCTGGCCTGCAGAGTTTCTGCTGAAATATCAGCTGATAACCTTATGGGGATTCCTTTGTATGTTATTTTTTGCTTTTCCCTTGCTGCTTTTAATATTTTTTCTTTGAATTTAATTTTTGTTAGTTTGAGTAATATGTGTCTTGGTGTGTTTCTCCTAGAGTTTATCCTGTATGGGACTCTCTTTACTTCCTGGACTTGGGTAACTATTTCCTTTCCCATTTTAGGGAAGTTTTTCACTTTAATTTCTTCAAACATTTTCTCAGACCCTTTTTTCTTCTTCTTCTGGGACCCCTATAATTTGAATGCTGGTGCGTTTAGTGTTGTCCCAGAGGTCTCTGAGATTGTCTTCAATTCTTTTCATTCTTTTTTCTTTATTCTGCTCCTCAGCAGTTATTTCCACCATTTTGTCTTCCAGCTCACTTATTTGTTCTTCTTCCTCAGTTATTCTGTTATTGATTCCTTCTAGTGTATTTTTCATTTCAGTTACTGTGTTGTTCATCTCTGTTTGTTTGTTCTTAGTTCTTCTAGGTCTTTGTTAAACATTTCTTGTATTTTCTCAATCCGTGCCTCCATTCTATTTCCGAGATTCTGGATCATCCTTACTATCATTACTATGAATTGTTTTTCAGGTAGAGCGCCAATTTCCTCTTCATTTATTTGGTCTTGTAGGATTTTACCTTGCTCCTTCACCTGTGACTTATTCTTTTGCTGTCTCTTTTGTTGTTGTTGTTGAGTGGGATTGTGTTCCTGTCTTACTGGCTGTTTGGCCTCAGGTTTCCAACACTGGAGTTTGTAGGCTGTTGGGTAGAGCTGGGTCTTGATGCCAACATGAGGACCTCTGGGAGACCTCATTCCAATGAATATTCCCTGGGATCTGAGGTTCTCTGTTAGTCCAGTGGTTCAGACTTGGAGCTCCCACTGCAGGAGCTTCGGCCCAACCCCCAGCCATTCGCTTGGGGGTTCCTCCTGTCTTCTTGGGTGTCAAGGTCCCCCACCAGTGTCTGGCAGGTGCCCTAGTTGTGGGGAGAAATGTACTCCGTGTCTTCCCACACTGCCATCTTGACTCCATCCCCCCCAATCTTCTAGTAGGGTACCATACCATCCTTTCACCTTTCCTACCTCCCAAATGTTCTCTCCCTTGCAAACCTCAAGGAATTCTGTGTGGAGCACGTGTGCATGTGTGTGCATACACATGCACACACACACACAGAATGTACAGGTGTATCCTTGCATGTCACTTTTCATAGTTACGGCTAGGCAAGACCTATCAAATCTCCATATGCCAAATGCTGACGAGAAAGCTCCACCAAACCTTAACCATTAACAGAGAAGCGAAGCCAAAAAGCCTATGACCCAGGTTTTCCCTTAAGCATGGCAGAAATTGAAACAATTTCTGGTAATTCTTAGTAATTCATAATATAGGAGTAAGAAAGTAGAAATGCCTGAAACTGACCTTACAAATAAGAACTAGGAAGGAAAAGTATTGGCAGGAATTAGGGAGCTGGGGAGGGACTGTGGAGACCACCTAGTCCTGATATCACAGATAAAGCTGAGCCTGAGAGAGAAGTAATTGACCCAGGATGACACAGGGGCAAAGCTGGGACAGGAGTCCAGCACCGTACCACTTGAGGTATAATCAGCCATTCATTTCCAAATCCATTTGGTTCCCATATCTCTGAACTAACCAAGTAATAGTAAGTCCAAAAGGAACTTACCCAAAAAACTTTTCTTGGCCACAGATGCTGGACCCAATAAGGTCCCCAAAGAACAGTATCCACTTCATGTCCCAAGGGTGTCAGTCATAGAGTGGCTGAGTCAAGCTGTATTTATAAGGAGTCTGAGGCAGTCTCATGTCCTCAAAAATGCTAATATGACTCCCAAGCACCCTTGAAACTCTGACAGTACATCAGATGCCTCTTTCATTCCTTTTGAGTGATAAAAGCCAAGCCTCTTGATTTACAAGGTCAGGAACTTGCTCCTCAGGCTGGAAAAGTCTGTGCTAAGGGTGCTATAATGCTCATCACTTGATATTTAAATAGTGTCTTTTGAGTAAATACACAAGTCCCATAGTGCTGGATAGAATTTATACTGATAGAGGAGGCCAGATTATAAACCTGAGATGAAGTTACCTCTAGAGTAAAAATAAATAAATAAAGACTATCAAAGAAACCCCAAGCCAACTCCAAGACCACACACTTAACACACTTGACAAGCCCTTCTCTGGTGACAGCAGGTCATGATGAAAGTTTGTGGCTTCTGTTATGAATCTGACACCTAATTCTTATGACTCCACTAAAAAGGCAGAAATATATGAGGTAAGTGGTATAGGAGGAATGTGTTTGTCTGAATAAATTATCAGTTTTCCTTGAAATCTGAGCTAAAGGTAAGGTTTAATGGTATTATTAATAATAAGACTTTCTTGCATTTACTAGATTCTGAGTCTGGTGTCCTTTCCACCAAGTCACAGCAGAACAAATGGAAGACATTCATGATCTCCATGACTTCTTCAAGGATTCTTGAAGGGCCTTTCAGGGCCTTTCAGTCTGTCCTAGGTGCCCCAAATCCCACAAGCCTCTCCCACCCTACTGTCCCCCACCATCTACATACTTTCTGCGCTTTCTCAAGGGGAGTAGATTCAACCAAGGGTCATGGTTGAGAGTGTTAAAGAGATGTTATTCTGACACTTGTTACAACTGTAAGGAAGACTTTATTCAAGATACAATAGGAGAGAGTAATTGTGTTCAACTTCAAATACGTAAAGATACGCAGAGCAAGGGGATCAGTGGATGGAAAACTGTTAAGAGGAGACATCAGGGTAGGGGGGATTCTTGCTTAACTGACCTAACAGATTATTGCTAAAGGCAGGCCAAGGACTTAGACATCAATGGTGGTGGTTGAGGAACTCAATCAGATGTCAAGGATTGGAGGATTACTTAGCAGGATTCTTTGCTAAGACTGACTTAGGGCCCAAGGACAAGGCTAGTAGAAAAGAGAGTTCAGGGAAGCCTGTCCAAGGTTTGGTCAAGAAGAGTCTTTGTCAGGAGTTGTGGAGCTGGGGGCCTCTATTGGGGCTCTTTTGTCCTTCCAACACTGGAAGTGAACTCCTAGGCCCACCTTGGTCTATCACAAAGGCTGGGCTGTACTTCACTATGATAGATTTCAGCTCTGAAATTAGTAAAAAGAGAAGGTGAGACCTGAATCTGCAAGAAATGTGAACTAAAGAATCAAGTACCCAGAATTCTAGGCAAGCTGAAATTCACTTCCCACCCTTTTCTCCCAGGGAAAGCCATCAACATGAAGAAAATATAAATCTCTAATGGAAGCCAATGTCTAAAGAGAAATTGTATGGAATCTGAGACCCAGACTTGATGGGGCAGCCTGGAGGAAGGAGCGTCATTGGTTTGCATCTCCACTAGTTTTTCTGATGCAGCATACCAGAAACAGAAAAGCAGAAGGCAACATGGAACCAGAGGATACAGCACCTAGCATGATACTTAGCACAATGCAGTTGCTTAATTAGTATTTACTGAATAAATAAACACGAAAGTCCCCTTCTAGCTCTAAGATGCTACTCTATTAAGATGAACGAACTGACACATGCCACAACATGGGTGAATCTCGAAAACATTTGCTAAGTGAAATAAGCCAGTCACAAAAGGACAAATATTATATGATTCCATTTATATACGGTACCTAGAACAGGCAAATTCATAGAGACAGAAAGAGCACAGAATTACCATGGGCTAGAAAGAGGGAGAACAGGGACTTATTGCTTAAGGGGTACAGAGTTTCAGTTTGGGACGGTGGAAAATTTCTGGAGATGGATGGTGATGACTGCACAACATTGTGAATGTACTTAGTGCCACTGAACTGTACACTCAAAATGGTTAAAATCGTTTTATGGTATGTATATTTCACGACAATTTTGTTTTTAATTTTTAAAGGATGTTGGTAGCATTTTTTAAAATGGGATTAAAAAGATAAAGGGGTACAGCTCAGTGTTGCTGTGTTTAAGGGCAACATAAATCAAAGATATAATGCTCCTATATCAGGATTAGAAAAAGGAATAATCAGGGGCTTCCCTGGTGGCTCAGTGGTTAAGAAGCCACCTGCCAATGCAGGGGACACGGGTTCGAGCCCTGGTCTGGGAAGATCTCACATGCCGCAGAGCAACTAAGTCTGTGCATCACAACTACTGATGCTGCGCTCTAGAGTCCGTGAGCCACAACTACTGAAGCCTGCACACCTAGAGCCCGTGCTCCACGACAAGAGAAGCCACCTCAATGAGAAGCCCGTGCACCGCAATGAAGAGTAGCCCCTGCTCGCTGCAACTCGAGAAAGCCCACGCACAGCAACAAAAACCCAATGCAGCCAAAAATAAATAAATAAAATAAATAAGTTTAAGGAAAAAAAATTACAAATCTTTAAAAAAAAAAAAAGAAAAGAAAAGAAAAAGGAATAATCAGGCTTCCCTGGTGGTGCAGTGGTTAAGAATCCGCCTGCCAATGCAGGGGACACAGGTTTGAGCCCTGGTCTGGGAAGATCCCACATGCTGCGGAGCAACTAAGCCCATGCAACACAACTACTGAGCCTGTGCTCTAGAGCCTGTGAGCCACAACTACTGAGCCTGCGTGCCACAACTACTGAAGTCCGTGAGCCTAGAGCCCGTGCTCCGTAACAAGAGAAGCCACTGCAATGAGAAGCCCGCGCACCACAACAAAGAGCAGCCCCCACTCACTGCAGCTAGAGAAAGCCCACGCACAGCACCGAAGACCCAATGCAGACAAAATAAACAAATAAATAAATAATAAATTTATTTTAAAAAATAAATAAATAATCACAGCCCAACTTTGCTTCAAACCAAAGAGCTTTTAATGGTGTTTATTCCCAAGAGCCTTAATAGAGGTGGTCTCACACATGCTCCATGACTGTCTTCAAGCCAAACCAGGTCTCTTTCACTGTGGGTAGGATCTGATTGGCCAGCAGAAGGAACTCATATCGATCTGTGTTTCCCAGTTCAAATTCAAATGATTATTTGATTCCAGAGTCATAGGACCAGTCAATGCTTCCTCCACTGGCTTGGTCTGAAGGGCAAATGAGAATAAAGTCTGGTTATACTATTCCCACTGGCCTCTCACAGCTATGTAACCTCTATATTAAGTTCCACCACTATCAAAAATAAGTCAGGCCCCTATCTGCATGGACCTTGAGAACAGGGATAGCTTAGTAGAGGGCCATGCTTATGAAAAAATACAAGATTAATTTGAAAAGCAAAAGGTGTTACTCAAATGGACACTATACTTAGCCTTCCTTTGGTGTTCTTAGGAGCCTCTGGCTTCACCCACCCATTTGGAATCCTGCCTGCTCTCCTACTGGCATCTTCTACAGCTTAGGGAGGCTACACCACTTCCTTCTTCAGTTGGGTGCTAGGTGTAAACATTGTTTCCTCTGGTGGGAGAGAAGGGGTTACAAATAGAGGAAGAGATTTGGTCCCTGCTCTCAGGGGACTTTCAGTATAAGGATGGAACAGGCTTTGCTCTGATAACAAATAACATGCCCAGCACCTATATGTGTGAGTAAAACCAACAATGTGCACCTGTGTAATATGTGGCCACTTACATGACAAATGATAAAGGAAGGTAGCATTAGCCTACAAAGACTTTTGACAATCATGACTCAGAAGAGCTAAGCAATAGGTCAGCTCTGAGGCCCATCCGAGGGAGGGCAGGTAGAGGTCAAATGGAGTCACCTAATCCCTAAGAATGGGGCTGAGCAAAGGGGAAGACCAGGGAGGTTATACCAGGGAAAAGTAGGACTAGTGGTTAATATTGGGAATTAACACTATGAACTCGTGTGTCTTGTGTCTTTGCCTTCACCCACAGCAGCAGTAGTAGCACCTGGTAAATAACAAACACCAAATGGCTGCTGAATTGAACTGAATTTTCCTGGGTACCAAAATTACTAACTTATACCTTTGGTGTGGTCACATGACACAGATGATCCCACTAAGAGGTCCACAGTGGACTGGCTTCGGATTGAATCCTGACTCTGCAAATCATTATTTGGGTGACCTAAGACAGTCACTTATCTGAATCCCAAACGTTTCTTCTGTCAAATAAGGATAATACTACTACTTACTTCATAGGGCAGTGAGAATTAAATAGGATAATATAATGCTCATGATTCGATCAATTGTTGAGTGCTTATTAAATGTGTTAGACGTTATGCTAAATTGGTTTATTTAATCCTCACCTGTGTCACAAGCAGATATTAGTATTAGTCCCATTTTACAGATGAGGAAATCTCAGAGAGATTAAGTGAAGGAGATGGGATAATATATGTAGAATAGGCATTCAGTAAATGTCAGTTGTGATTATAATCATCATTATCAATAAATGACTAAGATCCCATCAGAAAAGTTGGACCACATTAAGGATCAGAGGTATCTGGAGGACAGTAGTTCACCAGGAAACTAACAAGCAACATTTATATAGTGCCTTCGAGTTAGTGAACCCTTTTATTCTACATTCTATCTTTAGAGCTTCTCAACAACCCATTTCATAGATGAAAAAACCAAGGGAACCTGGTTTGAGTGACCGGGCTTGAGTGACCTGCCCAAGGTTACTTGGTTCCAAAGTGATGGAACTATAACTCAAACCCAGACCTCTCTCCCCAAGGCCTGTGTTTTATTTCCCCCTGAGAAAGGCTCAAGTAACAACTTCTGGACCAAACACCTGTTGTGATGCAGCTCCTTATAGACCTTTCCAGATGAGAAACTGCCCAGAAAATGTCTCACCCACCACAGACGTCCAGCCATGTCTTGGGTGGAGCGAAGCAGGTATTCAGCCCAGAGCTGCATACCAATCAGGGGCAAGAGGCAAAAAGTACTTAACTGGGACTCGTTCTTAGAGGCAGTGCTTGTCCAAGCTGGAATGAGGCCAGAATCAAGGATAACAGAGTCAGCTCTGGACAGAGATGCAGCAAGAACTTGATTAACCATTAATGGTCACATTACAAAAGATCAGACAGTAAACCCTATACTTGTCTGACATTTGCTTAATGGAAGTATCTTCAACATCTGTGACTTTACCAAAAAAAACATACTAAATGTAGGCCTTTCAAGGTCTACAGTACTTGTAATAACCTCAGAAAAGGAAGGTGGAAAACTAGATCCCTTGTAATAAAATGGCTGAGACCCCATGTATGTGTCTCAGGGGCAAATGATGCCATTCTGCTGACATTCTGAACTCGAGCCTCCACTCAGAGGTGGCCAACAGGAGAAAACATGTATTCCTCAGCCTCAAGTGGCCATAATGGCCTTCTACCCCACTGTCACCACAGCCCTCCTCCCTGGAGGTTCTCCCACCAAAGGGGAGGACATGGAACACAGTTAAAAAGGTCTGGGCAACTGTAAGATCAGTCTTCCCAGAGAATAGCCTAAAAAATAAGTAGATAGAGCTCCAAAGCTGTTCATTACATTTGACTTGAGAATCGCCTAAAAGAAAAAGAAGTTTGTGCCAATATGTTCATAGTAGCACTATTTAGCAAAAAGCTGAAACAATCCAAAGGCCCAATAACTGGGATATAGCAGTATAATTGAATAACAAATACCTAGAGCGGAAATAACATAAAACTATGTAGGAAATGTACAATGGAATACTACTCAGCCATAAAAAAAATGAAATAATGTAATTTGCAGCAACATGGATGGACCTAGAGATTATATACCAAATGAAGTCAGAAAGATATACCATATGATAGCACTTATATGTGGAATCTAAAATATGACACAAATGAATTTATCTATGAAACAGAAACACACTCACAGACATAGAGAACAGACTTGTGGTTGCCAAGGGGGATGGGAGAGGGATGGATTGGGAGTTTGGGATCAGCAGATGCAAACTATTATATAGAGAATGGATAAACAACAGGTACTACTGTATAGCACAGGGAACTATATTCAATATCCTGTGATAAACCATAATGGAAAAGACTATGAAAAAGAATATATATATGTATAACTGAATCACTTTGTTATACAGTATAAGTTAATACAACATTGTAAATCGATTATACTTCAATAAAATAAATTTTGGGGCTTCCCTGGTGGTGCAGTGGTTGAAAGTCTGCCTGCCGATGCAGGTGACACGGGTTCGTGCCCCGGTCCAGGAAGATCCCACATGCCGCGGAGCGGCTGGGCCCATGAGCCATGGCCGCTGAGCCTGCGCGTCCGGAGCCTGTGCTCCGCAACGGGAGAGGCCACAACAGTGAGAGGCCCACGTACCACAAAAAAAAATAAATAAATAAAATAAATTTTTTAAAGAACTATATGGGAAATGATGTTACATGAAAAAAAGCTAAACGCAGACATTGATTACAACTAGATAAATATATTTGTGTTCAATGACAAAACATTAATGAAATTGAAACTGATAATAAAGTATAATCATTATTAGACTCTTTTTTCTATGAAGTTTTAAAAATACATCATAATAGCAAAAAAGAAAGAGAGAAAGAGAGAAAACCATAATCTGGAAAAAAAGAGAAACTTTCATGCTCTGAAATATTACCAAATCCGTAGTTTTGGGATTTCCATTAAGTGTTCTGGATATGGTGAGTAAACTATTACTCCTCTGCTCTCCAAGACTCCCATTAAGAAAACCATGACTGGGACCTCCCTGGTGGCACAGTGGTTAGGAATCCACCTGCCAACGCAGGGGACCCAGGTTTTATCCCTGGTCCAGGAAGATCCCACATGCCGTGGAGCAACTAAGCCCATGCACCACAACTACTGAGCCCACGTGCCACAACTACTGAAGGCTGTGCGTCCTAGAGCCTGTGTTCCACAACAAGAGAAGCCTCCGCAATGAGAAGCCCGCGCACTGCAAGGAAGAGTAGCGCCCGCTCACCACAACTAGAGAAAGCCCACATGCAGCAACAAAGACCCAACGCAACCAAAAATAAAATAAATTTTTTTTAAAAATCAAGTATGCTTTAAAAAAGAAAAGAAAAGAAAAGAAAACCATTACTAACAAGTGTGCTCTCCCTCAGATTCCCACCATCACCCTCTTACAGATAGAGCTACGTCAGTGTCCCCAGCATGTCAGCACACTCTCCTCTTGTTCAAGCTTGATCTGCCCACCTCTGCTTATCCCTTTCTTGCCCCTATTCTCCCCCTCTTTGGAACAGCACTGCCTTGGTCATTTCTTCTCTCTCCTATATCTTCCACCTCTCCCTCTCTATTGTTCCTTTTCCCACAGTCAATAAACAAATCTCTTATCTCAAAAACAAAACCCTCCATTCCTCTCTCTCCTTCCCTTCTCATCCATGCTCCTCTGAAGAGTAGTCTACTCACTGGGCCTCCCCTTCTCCCATTCCATGTACTCCTCCAGTAACCCTCACTCTTCTGAAACTGCTCTGGTTACAGTCACCATAAGCTAGTAATGAAAACCCAATGGTAAATGTTCTGTCCTCTTCACATTTGACCTTTTTGTCATTGTTAACCACTGCCTCCTTCCCAACAATTGCTCCTTCCCTGATTTCTGAAATGCAAGGTTTTTGGCCTCTCTGCCCAGCCCTGCTGCCATGCCCTCCATCATTGCTAACCATTTCTGCTGCTTAACATCTTACTCCCCTCCTCTGTCCAGGGCTTTTCCCACTTCAGATGACCTCCTTGCTCTCCTGTTCCAACCACCTTCCCTGTGTCAACTACCCTTAAATCTCTCTCTCTGCAGAATCCCAGGGGTATACAGCCCAAAGCCTACAGGACATCTCCACTTGAAAACACCACACTTATCTCAACCTCAGTATGTCTAGAGCTGAACTCATCTTTCCAACCCCACCCCTCCTTCACCTTCCTGGATGTCTCCCTCAGTTAATGGCACCATTCAATGACCATCAGTGAGAAACTCTCCACTTCTGATAAACGACAAAAAACTTTTGATTTTACCTTGTAAATGTCTCCCTTCATTCCTCACTGGCACTGCTGTAGTGTGAGCCATCATCTCTCCTCTGAACTCTTCCTGCTCTTCTTGTGGGATGTTCCTACTTCTAGTCCATCATCACCACATCCTCCATGTTGCTGCTAATGTGTTTTATCTAAAACACAATGCCTCAGTGCGCTCGCTGCCCTGCTGAAAATGCTCCAATGGCTTCCAGAATCCTTTGGGTTAAAACCTAAATTCTTTAATATGGCACACAAAAACTTGAACTCCCCCAACTCTTGTTACCACCTTCATTCCTTCTTGTAGTTCACAGAGCCCATCATGCAGTTTCACACATCTGTGCCTTTGCATGTGCTGTTAATGAGCCAGAATGTCCCATTCCTCTTCCCCTTCTCTAGCCTTCAAAATCCTGCCCTCTTCCTAGATGAAATCAAATCCCCCCAACTTTCTAATACTTTTGTACCATGTATAGCCTACTATTGCACATATCATACTAAAGCTTTTCTTCCCATTCATCTCCCATATTAAACAGTGAGTTCTCTGTGGGTTCATTATGTCTCCAGTACTTGGAGACAGGTATATAATCATATACAATGATTAGCACATAATATATGCTCAATAAAAGCGTGTGTTTTAGGCACAGTGGGTGCCTACAAAAGTCATTTGTTTCCAAAGGATCCATGGGCATGGGAGCACTAGGGAACTCCTGGGCATTCAACTGTGGGGTCCTGAGTTTCTGGCTTTGTCCATAACAAAGTGAGGGGATTCCTTTGGAGGACTAAGAATCTGCATGTGGGTGCATTAGGATTTCCAACAGCGCTGCAGTCATTTCTTGTTCTTATCTCGATTTACTATGGGAGAGAGGAGCATCGGGAAGTCTGACAGCAGGCTCCCAAGCTTTATACCTGCCATTGCCATTACTCCTGACATGTCCTCCTCTTTGTTTCCCCAAGCTCTGCATGGACAAATGGCTGCAACAGGGTCTATCCACTGAAACCTCTGGGTCCTCTTAAGAGTTGCACCCATTCTGTCCCCACATACAGTCCATGGGTTTACTTATGGTGTGAGCCTCTCTTAGTCAAGAAATGGGTAATTAATAAAAGTGGTAACTTAGGTCAGAGTCTTGATAAATGCCCATTTTCAGGCAAAGAAATTCCACATAATGAGAGTGAGCCATTAAGGATCAGGACAAGCAGAGCAGAGAACACACAACTCAAATATTTAGGAAGTTCTTTGCTCTAAATACCACATAGTAAGTATATCATGGAGGAGATCTAGCCTCGCCGAAGAAAACTGTGTTAAGTTTGGGTTCCCTGCATTTTTAAGGCCTACCCGTTTCATGTCAGGGCATTTAAAGGCTTTGACCCCAAATCACATGGTGCCTGCTATCTTAGTGGGTCATTTGTAAAAACACGTTAGATACTTACAGATGACTGAGCAGACAGGTCCCATTTTGTACTTGGTGCTGTGCAGGCTTGTCAGAGACTGGGCAGCCTTTTGGGCCACTTCATTTTAGAGTGAGAGAACCAAGGAAAGGTGGATAGATAGTGCTTGTCTCTTGGAAGAACAGATGCCCAGTTGCAGAATGTAGAATGGGACAGTCTGATGAACTGGACTCTGGTTAATTAAGCACAACACCCTTTTTGTTTCAACCATTTTCACTGGGAAGTAAGCACAAGTTCACTTCTGTTGGCTCTGAAAATACAACAGACCCTCGTTGTTTATTTGATCTTTCAGGTTCTTGCAATAAATACACCGGGGTCATTATTTTGCCACCAGCTCTCCTTGTTCAGGAGTGTGGATGGAAATAGGGTGGGAGTAAGGGGCTAAAGAGAATGTGTACTGACTCAAGGATGTATCCAGGAAGTTGGTTTTCTTTTTTAAACTAGATCCCTACATTGGCTTATTTCCCTATGATTGTCTCTTTTTCCAAGAAGTAGAGCTCAGGAAAGTATTTTCCATTATTTGAGGGTTCCAATTTTGACTGATTGAGGCTTTACTGTCCTTGCTAGGGATAAATGTAAGGTCTTGAACTTGGGTCCAGGAAAACGACTGTACAATTACCAGATGGGGGAAACCTGGCTCAGCAGAATACTCAGAGAGCCTGGGGGTTTCAGCTGTCAATGAGCCCAACATGAGTCAACGGCACGACGCCACTGCCAAAAAACTAATGTGACCCTCAACTGCATAAGCTGGATGAGGGCAGTTACGGTCATGCTCTGCGCTATGCTTGTTAACCCCACAACGCGAGTTTTACATTCACTTCTGGGAGCTGCCCTTGAAGAACACAGACAAATCAAAGCATATTCGTAAAATAGCAACCAGAAGGGTGAGGGAAGTTGGGGACATATTCTGAGGGCTTGAAGGGACGGGGGTACTTAGCAAGGATAAGGAAAAACCTAGGAGAAGCAGGTTACTACCTTCAAGTAATTAATGAATTTGTCTCTCAAAGGGAAATAAACTTACTCTCTGGAGCAAGACGATAAACCAGGGCTGGTATGTGAAAACCATAAGCAGAAGGCTTGAGCTCAAACAATCAAATCTGCCCCAACATGGAAAAGGCTCCCTCGGAGGCAGGGAGCTATCCAATCATAGGCTGGATGACTATATGGTAGAGATTTAAGCACCAGGTTTAGGTAACGTAAGGTTATCTAGAGCTACTAAAAGTACCTTTGATATTCAACTCTGACATTCTCTCTCCCTTGATTCAACCTTCAGTGATAATATTCACCACCAAAACCCTGAAAACTGCCTTACAGGGGCTAAAATGCAACTGATAAGATGAAAGATACACCTGAATTTGAATAATCTATTCCATTTCTGCTAGCTGCTGACAACAATCTAGTTGAAAGTAAACTGACCAAAAGGTCCCATCTCAGGGCTTATCTCTAATATATGGGTTTCAAAAACCAAGCCTAAAAGCCAAATTGGAAATATTTGCACATTCTCTTCAGCTGGGGTAGCACTTGCTCAATTATAAGCAGCCCCCTGAGATGTCACCATCTGACTTAAGGCTGCCACCAGTTTGCTCATTCCTGAAACAGGAAAGACGATGGAGGGTATCAAGTGATACCTTAGGGAAGTGTTTTATGCCCAGCATACACCAGTGCAGCATGATGACGGATCACAGAGCCAAAGACACCAGGAAGGTATAAGGCAAAGAGCTGAGAGGCAGCATTGCTTAGCATAGAGCAACTGACTACAGATCCAAGAGCTTCAGGTCCAAATCCAAGTGATTATTTCCTAAGCAACAGAAAACACATTCTGGGAATTTATAGTCGAATCAGGCTCCTGCTCATCTAGATAAAGGCAACAATAATTTCATGAATTCTATTTCCCAAGGAAATTTAATTTAGGCAAGTCTTTCAAACCTTTGCCTGTGTCACAATCTTCTCAGTGGTTGGACATATTATGTCTCATTCATGTTTGTAACCTGTCACAAGTATCCCCCCATCTCAATACCTATCTTTATGACTGAAACTTATTTGTCCACACCATGGATGTTTGTATCTGAAATGAAGTTTCAGAAACTTACCAGCTCATCAAATTTATGTGACTCGGCACATGTATACCCATAGGGGAACATCAGCAGCTGGGAATAGCTGTGGAAGGTAATGAAGGCCGTGACTTTTCCAGGACTCTTGGTAAAGTCCACTATGGATTTCACTTCAACTTCAGAGTTGGCACTGGGTCTATGGTATGAGTCAGAGCAAGGGTTGTTGCTGGCTCCAGGTTGTGATGGGATGCAGAAGATGCCAAGTGAGAACAGTGAGCTTTAAGGAGACAGTGTATGGAGGCAGTTACCATGCATCACTTCAGTTCCTCCTCTGGAAATCAGAGCAAGATTGTCATTGTGTTAGATTGAATTACTACCTAAAGACACAGTCAGGAGACCTAACTCAAGAGATTCTGGACACATCTCTCTTCTTTAAAAACATGGCTCCTCTATATGGCAGAAAGAACTATCAAATTAAATCATCTCCTCTCTGTGGGAGTTGTTGGAAGAAAAGCTAGATTTAATATTATAGATGGAATTCCTGCATTGGGTGGGAGTTCAGCAAGCTCATTTTCTGGGACTTCTTCCAATTCTTAGAGCCCAAGAGTAGAAGATTCTATGCATCTGTACTTCTAAGTCACAAAGCCACAAATGCAAGGAACCTCTGATACCCTTTCTGTGGTGAGGAAGTCACAATTACTTTTGACAAAAAGGCTACCTTTGGCCTCATTTTCTCAGCTACTGGAGTTACCCATGACCACTGAAGTGGGCCCACTGTGGCCTGGCCAGGGCTCTGAATGCTAGAGAAACTCTGAAGGGACAGGTAGAGGCTGGGACTCCACAGAGTCTCTAAATGATATGGACAAAATATATATACAACCTATCACCTCATCTGGAGATTATTTAATAAGAACAACAAGCCAGGAAAAATTTTGACTTTGACTTGCTGGACATTGTTCAGTATTTTGGATCTGATGCTTTGATTTTTTTCTTTCCTACACTAAAAAAAAAAAAAGAATTTGTAAAAGCGATGAATGAAGTTGCCACTCATCCATACCCTGTCAGTGTATCCTTTCTTGGTTCAATGATTCTCATTAATTCATCTGTCTTTCAAGTCTTTAGTGATTGCCTTCTATGTGCCAGACACTATGCTAGGTGTTAGGAACACTACAGTGGAAAAGACAGTTTCTAATGTTACTGCTATCATACCTAATGAGGAAAAACCAAATACATTTTAACTCTGTGATTAGAGAAACATAAGGGGTTTTAACTGGTGCCTGAAAGCAAAAAGGAGCCCCCCAACCAGCCTGGCACTGGACCCCGAAAAATTAGAGCTGTAAGTCAACAAAGGCAGAGCAGGAAGCAAGTATTTTCTCTTTGAATCTATTTTGAAAATCAATTTCTTAATCTTATTCGTACTTCATTTTAGTTTTCTTTCTCGAAGCATCCATAGATGATGTAATGCTTCTCCTGTGACTAGATCCCAACCCCCTCTAGTGGTTGGTTCAGGGCTTCCTGGCACTTCCCACCACCATACAAAGTCTTGCTCTGGAAGCTCAGAAGCTGAGCCGGGATACAGCTTATGGGAAAACCAAGATGTGAGACAAAATATATTAAATGCTCCTCAGAGCTCAGTGACAGCACTGTGTGCCTGTGAAGGGAATTTAGTGAAGTGTTTTTCAAATAGGTTTTTAAATAGCTTCAATCCTGAATGGGCTTAGCAGGCTGACAGCACTGCAGAGCCATGCAAATAGCTATCTGGCCAGACAACATCTGACTATCCCTGGGGGAAAGTCCCCATGCTCACCTCCAAAACCCACATCCCAGTTCCGGTTAGGATCAACACCAACACTGAGGCTTCCAGATACCTTGAACTGGGTCTTCTGCCACATACGATTCTTTAAAATCCCAACAGAAAGAAAATACAGAAAAAAAAAAAAGACGGTCATTCAGTCCAATGAGAAGTTTCCTTTAGAATTTTGTTAATTTCTCCCAATCCCTCACGGGAAGGCCCTTTTGGAATTGCACTCATTTCCCTTGCCCACAGACTTGACCAGTAGTCCTCACACAGGGTTCTGCTTGGAGCTTCTCGGCCGTCTCACCAAGGTGAGAAGTAAATAAGCCCCCATCTCCTCCAATGAATACCTGCTAAACCATGTTCCGTAGAACCACAGTCCTCTCAAACGTTAACAATACAATAACAACAAAAAACAAAAATTAAAAAACAAAAAAATAGTGGGGAGAGCCCGAGGGTTCTGTGATAGAATATTTTGGGAAAATAACAGGGTTAAATTGGCTAATTTACTTCAGAATTTCTGAAGGTTTTTTTTAATGCTTTAATGTTTTTTATCAAGCTCCAAGAGAGGGATACAGTGGGCGGTATTTCCCAAACTTGACTGTGGAACCCTTTATTCATAGGGTATCTCATGAGATGAGTACTACTATTTCTACAAGTTCCTTCTGAACACGCGTTGAAAAATGCTATCGTAGTCTGCTGTCTTCAAAAATAAACTTGAAGCTCTGATTCATTCTGAATATACATGGGGTCACAGTTGCCATAATGGTGTTGTGTAATGAGATTTTTAAAGAAAAAAAAACTGCATAACTTGTTTTTGTGATATAACAGAGGATTTCTTCTACAGATTGTAAGTAAAATGCCAGATGCATTGTACTGCCTACCTAAATCCTACAGCAATCTAATTGTCAGCAGGTAACATCCGCCTCCTCTTTTCTATCAATCCTACCATCAAAACACAGGGATAATTGGAACAAATCTCCTAGGTGACTCACAGTGAACACTGAACTCTAATAGCCCAGCCTAACAGCTGAAATGGGCTCTGACCAAGGCAATATGGAAAGATATCATGTGTTGGAAAATGAAATGATTGTAAACATCACTATATGCCTCAATTCAGGGCCACTACTGAGAGATGAGGCATTCCATTTAGGGTAAATCAAGAACAGAAAATCACTTTTGTTTTGTTTTGAAGTTCCTACACATCTCCTTAAATTCTTGTTGAAGAGAAAAAGTCCAGGCTTCCTTTGGTTTGAGAGAACACTTAGCCATCAGAGCAGCAGGAAGATGTCCATCATATCCAATCAAAGTGATGGATGGGTCATTTCCATAATCAGAGGCAATCTGAGCAGAGACAACATATATGTCAATCTCACACTCCCCTTTCACCAGGGAACAGAGGAGAGAATATTAAGGCAATGTGTTTTTTCCAAACATAAACTAACACTGCTGGTCAGTGAGAGTCTTCCAGGACTACAGTCCAATCTCCTATTAACGTGTTTAATATGCCAGTGTCGATACTTTTATTTCCAATCAGAATAATTTACTTATATTAAATAAAAATCAGGTACCACTTATCCATTATCTCTCAAAAGCAGGATTCTTCCAATTAATTTTAGTGAGGCATTTTGCAATGGTGGGCAACTGTGTTTGTGGCTCAGAGGGATCTATGAACCAAAGAAATCTTTTCAGTTTCCTTAATCACCACACAGCCTATACCTTCTCAAAAGTACTCACGACCAACATCAGATTACTTAATTATGCAGAGACTTCTCTAAAGACCCAGAGAACCAGTTAAATTCCATTTGGGGAATTACATTTCTACTTGTGATCAATTGCAGTAGAGTTGAGGTTTCTGCTGGATTAAAATTTATTCATTTCCTGTGCTCAGCCATCCTAAGGCATTATTATTCAACTGTTAAATATCCATTTCATAATACCCTAAAGGTAACTGCATTTTAATTGAAGGGAAAAATGTATCAGCCGGTAAGCACGTGGTTGCACATGCTTGAATGATCTGATGTGGATTGATTTCCTTTGCTCATGAATTAACATTCTGATTTATAGCATGTCATTTTTGAATTACTTAAGAAATACCAGACTAGGTCACACCCAGAACGGTGTCCTGACTCTAATTCCAATGAACATGTGGAAGAGACATATCGCTACACCCTAACTTTAAGTGAGATTTGGAAATTTTTCAGAACCCAAAAACCCTCAACGAGTTCGTTCCACTTTGTATCTGTAGGTCAAAGTAAACTCTTCTAGCCCATTTATATTCTCTATCTAAGCTCCTTTTGTGATTTTATAGATCTCTAGTACATCGTGCCACAGCCCTAGGAGCTCCAGGCAGCAAAGCAATGTTCTCTAATCTGTTCTTATGCTGAAATCTGACTCTTGGTGTCCTTACTTGCCACCCTCTTAATCTCTTTTAGCTCACTATCTTTTCTTTTTAAATTTATTTCATTTATTATTTTTGCCTGCATTGAGTTTTCATTGCTGTGCATGGGCTTTCTCTAGTTGCGGCGAGCAGGGGCTACTCTTCGTTGCAGTGCACGGGCTTCTTATTGCAGTGGCTTCTCTTGTTGCAGAGCATGGGCTCCAGACACGCGGGCTTTAGTAGTTGTGGTACGCAGGCTCAGTAGTTGTGCCTTGCGGGCTCTAGAGCACACGCTCAGTAGTTGTGGTGCGCGGGCTTAGTTGCTCCACGGCATGTGGGATCTTCCCAGGCCAGGGATTGAACCTGTGTCCCTGAACTAGCAGGTGGATTCTCAACGACTGCGCCACCAAGGAAGCCCATAGCTCTCACTATCTTTTAACAGAGCATGCAGTGGCCAGCAGGTTGCAGGAGTACGGAGGTACCTGCCAGGGTGCTGGGTGGAGCAATACCAAATTAGGTTTGAATGGGTCTGTTTCCTGACTGTGTGACAAGAGAAGGACTTGGGATGAGAGCGTCAGCCATAGGACCACAGGGATTGCTGTGAGGTTAGGTGGGGCCTGACCCCAGAAAGACAAAATAAATGGGGAATTTGGAGTAAAATGACCTTATTTGCAGTTCACAGTGCAGTAGCTTGTGTAACCTACTCACCGGCATGGATCCCAGCCTCTAGCCAGATAGCTAGCTTGTCTCCTCCCGTGCTGAACTGCAAAACAAGCGTGGAAATGTGAATGGCTCCACCACCACACACCCCTTGTCTGTTCCTCTTTCTGTACTTGATGTGATTGAGAAGGAGGAGGTGTAGACAGTGATGCTGTCAATTAGCTTTTCATTTAACGTAGGGTTTTTTTGTCCCTTTCTTTTAATATAAACTTAAATACAGGCTAACAAGAAGGGCATCATTTGATGTTTGTAAAAAATCATTGCAGATAACGTGATGACATGAAAATATATTCATCATATGCCATAAATTTTTAAAAATAGATTACCAAATAGTATGATACCATTTTTATTTCTTAAAAGGCTAGCTCATGTGTATGTATATATATGTACACACACAGACATAGGAGAAAAAGGGAGGGGGAAAAGAAAAGAGAGGAAAAAATAGACAGATATACAACAAAATGTTAATAGCTATCAATCCCATAGTTGTGAAATTAGTAAAATAGGGATGTTTTTCATTTTTTGTTTCTCTGTTCTCCATTTTTTGCAATGATTGTGTTATTTTTGTAATAAAAATGCTTGTGGTAATCTTCTGAGTCCTTCATAAAAACAGGATGGTAGGGTCTGGAAGTCCTTTCCAGAGTTTAAATTTTATGATCTAAGGGACTCAGTTTTATTTGGAACAGTGGCTTTGCCAATTGAATCAGTAAATGGGGAGGAAAAGATTATTTTTGCACCATCAACTTCTATCTTCCTGCAGCATTCTAAACATCACAGATAAGGTAAATGAGAAATGTAAATCCCTGCTAAAAATTACTTTTCAAGCGTTTTGAGAGTTTTAAAGTGTTTCATGCTTTTTCCTCCAAACAGCTCACATAGGGAACTTTGGAAAACAAATAACATTCTCAACCACGAACCACCGAAACACCCGGGAGAAGGAAAGTCCAGGAAAATCCAAGGGGGAGGAGAATCTGGGGTTTCCTGACCCAACTGTAGGAGAAACAGGGAAAAGGAAATCAAAAGAAAAGAAGGTAGTAAATATGAGCAAATGTGCCGCGGTGTCATAAAGTAGGCAAACCACTCCTCCCAGGCCTCCTTCGGGAGAACCGCTCTGGAGAAATCCATCTGTCCCAGTGAGTCCGTTGGTCCTCAGCCATAATGTTTCCAAATTTAGCAGGGAGTTGTGACATTATCTTCCCCCCCACCCTTAACAAACTCTTTCTAGGAAATCTGGGGAAATACTTTTCACTCTTTTGCAAGGCAAGGTGAAAAAGCTTGAAATTATCAGCACTAACTGTTGTCAGCGTGTACAGGTTGAAGTAAAACCATAACTTTTTTCCGACTAGCAAGTAAAAAATGCCTGCGTTTCAGGGCATTTGCCTTTGCCATTTGGTTGCCCATCATTCTGCACACCACAAGAACTGTTTTGGTTTTAAATGCGGCTCCAGCAAGTACGGAACTTTTATCTCTTTTTCTTTTTTTTTTAAACTCTCGGTTTAAAAAAAAGAAAGAAAGAAAGAAACGAGTAAAAGAAAAACAAGGCACAGCACGGCTACCTTGATTAATTACAGAATACCTCCCCCTTCCCAGCTCACCCAGGGGCCCGAACCACCTCCCCCTTCCTCTGTTCCTATTGGTGCATACGCCTGTTTCCCTGAGAGCAAATCTATCAAGAGGAGAACATTAATTCACTCCTGCAGACCTGCGTCAGCTCGCGCAATAAAAAGAAGAAGAAAGGGAGGTGGGGGAAGCAGGGAGGTGGATAGTCAAAACCAGCAAGGACTGGTTAGGAGAGGAAAAAAAAAAAAAAAGGAACAGCTCTGCAGGCAGAGACTGTACTGACGGCCCGCCTGGGAGGACGGGGATTCTAGAAGCATCGAGAGGAAAAAATCATCACTGCACCTGTGTACCTTGAGCTCGTTAATGGGCCGGTTTTTGAAAGAATAGACAATGTTCATTTTGCTCACTAGACCAGGGTGCTCAGCAACGAGGTTATCCATTTCTCAGGAAATCTGAAATGTTTAAGATGAAGAAATACACATTTGCAAATGAATAATCTGGTGCATCCATTAGTGACTTTTCTCTCTCCTCCATTTCCATTCCCTCAGGGAATGGAGAGGGCCACTCGGCAGATGCTGTGGGACTGGGGACGCTGGAATCAAAGCTAAGAGATGATGAGTCACTGGGCATCCGTAGGGGCTGGGAAAAGGGAAGCCATTTTGTGGCAGCGGAGCCGGCTCTTTCCAGTTTTGTGCTTCAAACAAAGTAGCACTGCTTTGGTTGCCCTGTGGCTTGCCTCAAGCCAGCTCTGAGGTGGAACTTCCCCAGCCAGAAAGCATCTTCCCCTCACTAGCAGAGGAACACAAATGGTAGTGGCACCAAAAAAAAAAAAAGGTGATTTAGAAGCAGACGCTGCAAAACGCAGCCGGGTTGGTTCAGGCCGGGGCATCGGGGTGCCTGCCTCAGAGGCACTTCTGCCACAAGCCACTTCGGCTCCTATTTGCAGGGCTGATTGCAATCCTGTACAGCTGGGGCACCCAAACTGTGTCCATTACTGGGCTTGAGACATGTCTGGGCATGTCTGGAGAGTGCTCGGCATGAAAACGGCTCCTCCAGCTGTTGCCAGCATTTGGTCTCCATAGGACGTGTACAGCAATTTGTGAGGCCAGGCAAAGGAGGGAGCGCATCCTGTTTCGGCCACTCCCTTTTCCCCCTCACTCTCTGTACTGGTCCACAGTCCCTACTCTGAAACCCTTTAGGGACCATACATATTTCAAATTAAGATATGTGTGTGTGTGTGTGTGTGTGTGTGTGTGTGTGTGTGTGTGTGTGTGTGTGTGTGTGTGTGCAATTTTAAAAAGAAAAATACATTTTACACATGTGGCAGTGCTCCATACTCAAGCACATTAATATTTCTGGCAGTAAAATAAGTGAGTAGCAAGTCAGTTCAGGTCAGATTTTGCCCCTAAATGAGTTTAGTTCGGGTCAGGGTTTGCCACCAAATAAATGCAGGGGGAAAATTGTTTTCTAAGTTCTCTGCATTTTAGAATTGCTGATTTAGGGAATCAGCACCTACCAGACAATCTCCTCTCTGGCTCTTTCCTGCTCCTCCACCTCTCTCCTTAACCCCCAACCCCCATCTCCTCATCCCCTCCCCCACCCTCCCAAATCAGTTAGTGCAAGCAGACACCTGTATCCCCCAAGAAAAGCTATGTGTCACAAAGAGGCAGATGTAGCACTGTCCAGGTGATCCAGGGGAAGGAAGGGGCATTCTTCACACCAACAAAACTCAGGAAAGATAGCAGAGAAATTGCACAAGACTTTGCTGTCATGAGGTCTAGGAGAATTTGGCAGGTTGGGAGACTCCACCGTTGGCTGGAAGTCAGTGGTATCAAGTGTCCCCTGATTCCATCATCAGTGGTAGCCATGAAGCACAGCTCTCAGATGGCTTGTGGGTGGCACAGGTCAGAAATCAGCCAGGGGACCTCGAGGGGAGAGTGTGAGCATTAGAGGCTGTCTTGTGCTCACTTAAGCCACTCCTGGACACTTCTAAATAATGCAGTGGCTGCTGGGATGGGCAGATGGGCTTCAGGTCCTAACTTAAGGCAGTGACACTGATACTGGCTGTGAAATCCTAGGGAAATTTGGAGAAGTTAGGAGATAATATGAGAATAATTTCCATTAAATCACCAAGTGGAAGTATAGGCCTTGTTATCAGGGGAAAGCATGGCCCATTTCTCTGATGTTCATTTTGAAACACCTACCTCTTCCAAGGTATAGATAAGCCTCAAAGTTGAAGTTAACATTCTGTTCTCTTCTCTGAGTAATATTTCTTCATTCTCCTTGTCCAAGAGAACCTAAGATAAATCAGTCACACCTATGATTAGTTTATAGCAATGCATTTGAATCTACAGTTGTGAGGGAAGTGGTGACATTCAGGCCCCAATCCCAAGCATTCTTCTTTCTGTCCTATAGGCTTTGGGGTCATGCCTTTCCCTTATTCTGGCAGCACCCTGAAAGGGGATGGGGCATTAATGAGACTTCGGGCCAGACAGATGCTGCAAATATAGGATGACAGTCAGTCCTGTGGCTGTGTTATGGCTCATTCTCCCTTTCTGGGAACCCAGGGTCAGAGGTAACCTCCAATTAAAAACTAAATGAGTAACAACTTATATTTGCCTACTTTGACTCACACTCTTCAGTTTGCCCTTTGTATTTCATGCCAGAGACTCTTTTTTGCCCTTTCCATTACATTTTTTTATTACCATATCCACTTGTACCAAATGCAAAAAAGAGAGGGATAGAACCTTCCTACCCACTGCAGGGGTAGTCCAGACTTCAGGAAGGCCCTAGTGGTACCCACAGGTCCCTTCCCTGGCAGAGGGTACCCAAAGATAAAAGAGGATGGACCTTCAGTTCATATGGACCAGCAAGCCTCTGGAAGACTGGGCTATGGGATAATTACTTGAACATCTTCAGTCACAATGGAATAAGCAATTCCCTCGGATTTAAGGAAACTTTGACTGCCTGGATGCTGACAAAGGGAACTCAGACATGGATTGTGTCTCCTGGGATGGTGGGTGATTTCCAGAAATCAAGCTGAAAGGGATAAAAGGCCAAGGCAATGACTGGGTCATTCCAGGGAAATGGACAGCTCAGCGTGGATAGATTTCAAGAAATCAATTCGTTATCTATTTTACCTCAAGCCTCCAAGACTAGAATCGTTGTGGAATCGCTATGATGTTGCAAGAAGTGTTTTTAAATGTCCAAGCATCAGCATATGTGTTATATGGTTTTCCCCCCATATGGTTAAATATTAAAACTGGAAGAAGGTAAAGATTATTTAAAACTATGGCAGTTTTTTTAACAGTTGACATTCAGGTGATCCAAATCATTTCATAACAGAATATTAATACTATAAATTATTTAGGAGGGAAATAATGCATTAAAGTTATTCAATAATTTTTCAAAATAACTTTCACATTTGATTTCTCTTTTCGTTCTTACAAAACATCTGTGAGATAGAAGAATGGTATATTTATCCTCATTATACTGAATGGGAGAGAAGTCAGTATGACATTGGGCAAGTCACCTACCTTCTCTGAGATGCAGAAGGTAGATGACTTGCCCAATGTCATACAGTTGGGACTAGAGCCCAGGAGTTCTGGATCCCAGCTCCATGAGTGAGCATTCCATACTTCTCATCAGAGAAGACAAGATACAATCCAAAGTAAGAGATCTTAGTCATCGTGTCTAACTGTGGAGTATTCACTTTGGGAAACAGAAGCCCCCTCCAGGACAGATATCTGAAGATGTTCTTCAGCCTCCAATTCCACCAGAGTTTTTATTTGTTCTTCATTCCTTGGTGTGATCTCAAGAACTTGGTCTCTAAAAAATATTACCCACAGACATGACCTTAAAAACAAAACCTAGACACCGTTTCCTGTTGCTTTCTGCTCCTGTTAGTCTCCGCACATAAGAGGTTAATGCAGCAGTCAGTAATCTCTTTGACAATCAAGAAATTAATAAATAGTATACTGACCCACATCCCCAGAATGAGGAGTTGATAGAATGGCTTTACTTCCCCCAAGGAAATGTTATCTAAATAATAATTAAGAGCTGTACCTAATCCTAGCAGGAACTTTGCCAGTAAAGTTACCTTTCCTTTAGCTAATGATTATCAAGTAACACCTGCTGCTCATAAAGCATCTGCTTTTAAAACTTGTCTGTTCCTGTTTTTCAGAAATAAGTTTTTAAAAGGTAGAATAATTAATTTGGTGCTTATAAGTGCTCAAAAGAGGAATCAAATTTACATCTGGGTAGACCTAGGGTGTTTTTGTTGTTAACTGAAATGTATCAGAGTTCCATCTCCAAACCCCATTCATGTGGCCCAAACTTGGGGTATTGCTAGGGACAATTGAAACCCAGACAAATCATGGTGTGTGTGTGTATGTGTCTCTCTCTCTACACACACACACGCACACACACAATGAGTAATAAAGGATATCAAGGACTCCTTGGCAGCAAAGAGAAGTTGCAAAACAAGAAACAAATATCCTTTAAAAAAAGTTCAGTAGTAGAGCTGGATTTCTTATAGCCCTTCCTTGGTGACAGAGGTTTTTCCTCTCTCCCTTTCTCTGAGTAGGCTGACTTCCTGAATCACCACCCTGCCCATTTATGCAGTGGGGAAGGGATTGGTACAAAGAGCCATAATAAGGGACCAGAACCCAGACCCTCTGAAATCAAGTATCATCCAATTTCCAGTGAACTCCAGTGGAATACATAAGTGATAGAATGTGAGCTCTTCAAGTCTCTTCTGCCTCCCAGTATCCATTGGCCATAGATGGTCTGAAAAATCTTCCATTTGAGTCTCATTCCTTTTGGTTAATGTATAGACTCCCAGGAGTCCTCCTTTAAAATGGGAAGGCACTGGGAAAAGTAATACATTGGGCTAATATTTCCTGGTGTGTGTTCTAAGGAATAACAGCCCTTTGAGTTGTTCAGCATAAATAAATAAATAAATAAATAAATGTGGGGAGGAGTTTGAGGATCAAAAAAAGGATAGTTGCAGCAACCTAGATCCCCTCTTATAGGTTTACAATATACACTAATTTAGTAAAAGTTCCTAGAAATTCTATAGTTTGTTTAACCCTCTGATTCCCAAATTTATTTGATCATCCACTTTTTGGGGCCAAATTTATTTGGCCACTTCATTAGTTCCCTGGAATACTCTTCAAGAAATGCTGTCTAAAGCTCTTCATAGAATCTTGAAACCAAAGTACTTTGGAGCAAAGATGGATCCTACAAAGCCATGAGAGTTGGATTTGGGCTGAAGTCTGCAGCTCTGGTCCTCCCACTTCATGAGGTCCCACTGCCTAGACACTAGATCTGAAGATGGGAGGACTTAAGGTGACATGGAGGATGAAGTCCGGAAAGGTAGGGAGGCGGATGGGAGAGTAACCCAGCACTTACTAAGATGACACAGAGACAATGACCAAACAGCTTTATTTTCACTGATGTCTGTCATCCCCACATTCTGATCATCAGAAGGGAAAAAGATTAAGGACAGAGAGAAATAGGGTGCATGTGCTCTGTTTTCACTTTTTTTTTTCCTTTAAATTCATTCATCTCTTTTTTTATCACTCATTCCTATTATTTCCACTACCTCCTCTCCAAATCTAAAAGAACTCTGAAAATGCTGAACGCTTACACTCATTATTCTGCAACAATCCAGTGAGATATTCTGTGAATCAGGTAAGCAAAATTCAAATAGGCATCAGAAAGCATAACTTACCCCACAGATGTTTCTCCACAGTAGATATGCCCCCAAAAGGACACCAAAAAACAGGATCAATCGCATAGTCAAGGATCTTCCAAGAGTCCAGAATTCAGTGTCACTCCTGAACTTTATTTATAGGGACCACGGCTGAGGCTGACCTGTTGGCAGTCTAAGAACTCAAGTAAATTCCCACATGGTAAAATTCCCACCTGCATGTCAAATTCTCAAGACTGTAGACACCCACCTGTGTGATATCACCAATCCATACATTTTACATTCTTTCAATGAGATAACAAACTTTGATGGAAAGAGAACAAAATTGCTAGAGCATACCAAGGGCAAATCATGCATTTATGATTTAGAACATAAAGTGCCACTAACTCTGACCAGTGACAGAAGCCAGATTAATAGACCTAGAGGTTAAAGTCTTTCCTGGGTCTCTGACAGAAAAAGGGCACAGCATTTATAGTAATTACTCAGGCATCCTGTCTATCACATTCCATTAGTTGCCTCATTTGTTTATTTTTATAATGTTTACCCTGAAACACTGCAATCACTTAGTCCATATCTGCTGTATCTCCCTGTAGATGTGACCTGTTCCAGTCCTCACACTATATTAAAACAAAACAGAAGGCCTTTTTTTTTTTTTTTTGCGATACCCGGGCCTCTCACTGTTGTGGCCTCTCCCGTTGCGGAGCACAGGCTCCGGACGCGCAGGCTCAGCGGCCATGGCTCACGGGCCCAGCCGCTCCGCGGCACGTGGGATCTTCCCGGACCAGGGCACGAACCCGTGTCCCCTGCATCGGCAGGCGGACTCTCAACCACTGCACCACCAGGGAAGCCCACAGAAGGCCTTTTAATATTCAATTTTGAACTGTTTCTAAAGTGATCCATCTGCATTTGTACCAAATTGATGTCCCTGTTTCTGTGCTTTTTCCCAAAATGAAAATGTCTTTCTAATTATGACAATGAAATTGCTTGTTACAGAAAGTTTGGATTAAAAGGAAGTGTTTTATTTAATCACCAATAATTCCTCCACCCAAAGAAAACCATTTGGAGTATATCTTTCCAAACTTCTTTCAATGTTTTAGAGCTTTTTCTTAAACAAAGATTAGACCATAACATATATTCTGATTTTTAAACAAAGGTTTTTTTAAACAAAGGCAACCTTTCCTTGTCTATAAACATACATCTACATTGATCTGACTTTGCTCTTCATTGCAAAAGGAGAAGATACACCATTCTATTTTTAGGATTCATATTTTATTATATTTTAGTCTTCACACACACTATATTCAGCCTAGCAAGTATCAACCAACAGACACAAGGAAATTTTCATCTGTCCTCTTGTAACCGAAAGTGGGGTCCAGCTGCTCGCTGCTCAAAAGCCAATAAAGAGGCCAGGTTTATGGAAAGGAAAGTTTGCTTTATTTTGGATGCCTACAACTGTTGGGGGAGTGAGGGAAGGGCAGACATCTGTCCAAAGGCCTACTCCGACAATCAGGGGTCAAGAGATTTTATAGGCAGAGAGAGGGGGCTGCATGCAGAAACAGCACAGTCAGCTCTGACCGTCATCTTGAAATTGGTCATGAGGTGGTCTGACCAGCATCATCTTGATTGTTTCAAGTATAGTTGGTCTTCAGTTCCAGGGTCTGTTTGTTCCCATTTCCTTGAGGCCAATTCTTGGAATCGTGGCAGCTTATGTCATGGCTACAGCCTGGTCATCACGTAGTTTAACTTCTTCCACCTGGCGGGGGTTTCAGTAGCTATAAGACAGCTCACAGGATAGGGCTCAGGATATTATCTATAGCCCTTGAGAAAGAACTAAAGGTCCTTGACTATGCTTAATGACTAAACTACTATTATTTGGTCTCCTTTGACTATTTTCCTTTGTTTCTGCATGTTCTCACTTCTCTGATTAAACTTATTTTTTGGCTAAAGTTTTTCCACAGACAAAAGGCAGGCAGAGGACCTGGGGGACAAAGACCAAAGGGTCCTGCTCCATTTCACTCAGTGTCAAATTCTTTATCTGCACAGGCTCTAAATCCCTGGGTTAGAATTTTCAAGTACCTACTTTACGGGTGTTTCTGGTTTTTTCATTCTCTTGGGTGTTGGGGAGAAGAAAGAAACCAAGAGGCAGAGACCATAATTCATCCTCATGTCCCCAGCACCTATCAAGTAGACAGTAGTCATATGAATTGAAATTAACATACTTCTGGAGAGGGCCTGTGCACAGAGACAAAGACCCAACACAGCCAAAAATAAATAAATAAAATAATTTTTTAGAAAAAAGAAAGAAAGAAATTAAGGTACTTGCAGAATCAGTAAAAGCTTCTTGGAAAAGACGGGCAGATAGGATTTGCTGAGGAGAGTATGGATTTCTGGTGGTTTGGAAACATGAGAAAGGTAGAGAACTGGGGGAAAATGGTACACGATAGAGTTGGGAGGAAATTTGCCCCACTTGGGCAGACCTGACCCTGGGCATGGTGGAGATGGTAGAATATGAAAAGAAGATACGAGAAGGTGATAGAGGGCCTCACAGTTCAAGCAGAAGACTTTACACCTGATGAAAGGAGCAAATGTAGAGCCTCAGAAGGTTTCTGAGCTGGTAAGTGACTGCAGTCTTGAGAATGATGAATCATGCACAACCGATGCTTTAAGCAGGAAGCCAAGCAAGGAGCTTCCTGGAGAAATCCAGATTTTTAAACGACGCATCTGGGCTGGGTGGTGG
This sequence comes from Stenella coeruleoalba, assembly GCF_951394435.1. NCBI lineage: Eukaryota > Metazoa > Chordata > Mammalia > Artiodactyla > Delphinidae > Stenella > Stenella coeruleoalba. The sequence continues at coordinate 83,136,053 of NC_137155.1, read as the reverse complement.
CTGGGAATGCATGAGAAGGGCTCCAAGAGGCATTTCAGTGGAAGAATCAGAGTCCCTGGTGAGTGACTGGTGCCTGACTGGGCATAGGAGAAGTCAGGAAAAGGGTATATACCAGTAGGTTGGAAAGGAGGGGCAGATAGCCACCTCCACAGCAGCCTCTGAGCATTTCCTCACCCAATTGTCACAGTGTGTGAAGTTCCACTGTAGGAATTTGTTTTATCTCCCTTACAATATGCTTTCAAAGAGGAATTTTTGCTGAGAGTTACTACCCAACGAGTTGAGTTCACTGTAAGTGTTAGGGACATGACAGCTCTCTTCTCTTCCTGAAAAAGATAGTGGGGATGAGCCTAGAGCCACATTGGGGATCCAACTGAAGCTCAGACCCCTTGCTCCTGAACCTCGGGCATTCCAAAAAGGAGTGAGGACTCAAGGATGATGCCTGAGATGAACAAAATGAACATTTCCTGGAATGGATGAAATCAGTAATTTTTTTTAATGAATAGAAGAAGTTGGAGGAGGAGAAAGCACAAGCCTTAGTAGGAAGCTGTAGGGAAAACTCCAGAAATCACTGTTGTTTCTCTCTGCTACTGACAATATAAACAGATGCTTATCAGAAGAGAGTATCATCCTTTCTACCGCCTCATCATTCTGAAAGCTGGATAAAATAAGTTTTTTTAGATAGCTATATCGAGATATACATGACATACAATAAACTGCATATACTTAAAATATGCCATTTGAAAAGCTTTGACATATGTATATACCCATGAAACCATCACCACAATCCACATCATGAACCTATCCATCAACCGCAATAAAATCTGTTTTTGAGACTCACTGAGAAATCTCCAGATGGAAAGAAACCACTGAAGACCCCTTGCTTTGCAGATGAGGAAATGAGGCCCCAAAAGGGGAAGTGACTTACACAAATCCCCAGGAGTGATCAGGGGTAGAGCAGGCATCCTCAGACCCTGGGTCACTGCTCCAACACTCTTGGCTGTCCAGTCATCCAAGGTATTTCCACTCAGTTCTAGGAAAAGACCATTTTAGACCAAACACCTCTTTATCAACCTATCCCTGGGGAATCTGTAATTCAGAAAGAGAAAGATGATAGCTGTCTTTAGAAAAGTGTTCTTGGGACTTCCCTGGTGGCGTAGTGGTTAAGAATCCGCCTGCCAATGCAGGGGACACAGGTTCAAGCCCTGGTCTGGGAAGATCCTACATGCTGAGGAGCAACTAAGCCCATGCATCACAGCTACTGAGCCTGTGCTCTAGAGCCCACGAGCCACAACTACTGAGGCCGTGTGCCACAACTACTAAGCCCATGTGCCACAACTACTGAAGCCCACGCACCTAGAGCCCATGGTCCATGACAAGAGAAGCCACTGCAATGAGAAGGCCACGCACGGCAACAAAGAGTAGCCCCTGCTTGCTGCAACTAAAGAAAGCCCACCCACAGCAATGTAGACCCAACACAGCCATAAATAAATAAATAAATAAATAATTTTTTTAACGATGTATAAGAATACTAAGAATATGTAAAGACATGGAAAGATGTTTACAGAATATTAAGGTGGTTTTTTTTAGAATCCACTTACAAAACAAAACATGCATTCAAAATAATGACTATATAGGAAGGAAATACACCAAGAATTTAAACAAGTGATTTGGCTATACACTTCTGTGTGGTTAACAGTAACTTTAATTTTCTTCAGTTTGCTTATAATTTACATAAAAATAAAGAAAGAAAAGACCAAACCTCCCTCTAAGGTGGGATGGGAAACCACAGGTCCTGGCATCTTTCCTTATACCTTGGTCCCAACTGGGTTTGGCATCCTTCCTGATGCTGTGCTTTGTAGCCTTGGCTTTCCTTTTGGTCTGTGAGTTCCTGATTTGGGTTCACCTTAATACTTCATTTTCCCACCTACCCATACCTTGGGGCTCCTCAAAGCTCACGACCCTGGTGGTTCTCTGCTGCCCTCACCTGCCACCAGCAATCACCATGTTAATCCAGTGGGACCCAGTTTACACTGGGCCCTGGCCTTCTTCCAAAGACAGCCTCTGTGCTTACTTAGGTCTAAAAGTCCATTACACAAATTCTTGTTTCTATCAAGTCAGTTGGGAAGAACAAATAGAATTCATAGATCATTTGCTGTTTGCAACACCAAGCTCAAGAAACCTCCAGTACAATAACTATTTGTCCTTCCTCAGCTGGAAGATAACCACCCAACACCATATTGTGAAGATCTGTCTTCTCATCCTTCTCTGTCTGCATCAGGTTCCCATTTATGATCACCCCAGCTCAGGTTCCATGAATGGATCCCTCATTTATGGAATACCTACTATGTGACAGGCACTGTTAAGTTGTAGGACTCCAAAGATGAATAAGATTTTATCAGTCAAGAGCTCAATGTCTAGACTAGCACTGTCCAACAGAACTTTCTGCAGTGATGGAAATGTTCTATATCTGCACTGTTTCAAGAATGTAGCCACCAGCCACATGCGGCTATTGACCACTTGAAATATGACTAGTGTGACTGGGGAATTGAATTTTTTTAATTAATTTTAACTCAAATTTAAAAACTGAAGCAGTGTAAAATATTCTTCCTTTAAAAACAATGTAATATTTTGGTAGGACATTTTAACTGTTGAAATTTAGCATCCAAATTGAGATATACTGCAAGTATAAAAATACACACCAGATTTCAAAGACTTAGTATGAAAATTAGAATGTAAAACATGTCATTAATAATTTTTATATTCATTACACGTCAAAATGATAGTATTTTAGATATATTGGGTTAATAAATTATATTATTAAAATTAATTGCACCTGTTTCCTTTTACTTTTTTAAATGTAGTTATTAGATAATTTAAAATGACACATGTGGCTTGCATTAAATTTCTATTGGATAGCACTGATCTAGAGATAAAAAAAGTGATATCTAAATAAATAGTCTTCAACTAAAATACATTATACATTCCTGGAAATGTATACAAAAGTCTAATGCATAAAAGTTAAACAATAGATTTACCTGATATAACAGGGTAGGGTAGTTAATTCTTAAGAGCTAAAATATATTATAAAATTCCTAATTTCAATATGCATTAAATAATAGTCCTTTATTCCAATTGCAAAAATAATTCATGTTGCTCATTAAGAACTGACATATTACAGAAATAACTCAGAAAGTTAAGGTATCCCTAGAGATAATTAACAGTTTGAGCTATATAAAAACATACTGTTATTACTGGTTACTTTTGTAAGTGTGAGATGATACTAAATTTGGGCGAGAGCTAAATTATATTCCATGATATGGATATATTATAATTTATTTAACCAATCCCTTGTATATGACATCCAATTTTTCACTATTTCAAAGCATATTATAAGGAACACTCTTATACTGCCTTTGTATACTTTTTACATATTTTTCTGCTTCTAAAATAATATTCTCATAGTAAAAACATTCAAATATTGCTGAAAATTATAGCAAAAATATGACTACCTCTCATGTTGCCCCCTGCCCTGTCCCAATCTGTATCTCTGATGATTATTACCAGTTGGGTATATACATCTTATCAGAAATTTTTTTTCTGTGTATATATTAATCAGCTTATTTTTTTCTTTTCCAAAATTTTAAACAGACTATACATACTGTCGAACTTACTTTTTAACTTAAACATATATTTAGTAAGCAACAAGGATATACTGTATAGCACAGGCAATTATACCCATTATGTTGTAATAACTTATAATGGAGTATAATCTGCAAAAATACTGAATCACTATGCTGTACATATGAAACAAACACAATATTGTAAATCAACTATACTTCAATTAAAAAATGAGAAATAAACACATAAATTTGCACACACACAAAGGTGAAATCATTATTTTTCTCAACTCATAAGGAATATCAAGGGTTGAAACCTCAGAGCGCAGGCTTGGCCTTTATAAGTCCCTGGGCTTAGTGTCCAATCTAGCCTCAGACACAGGTTCTAAAGGTTTCACTAAAACAAATACTTGCTACATTTACTTTTCCACACTTATTTCTATCATATGTGGAGAAGACCAGGCTCAGGGGAGATGCCATATATGCTCAAACAAAAGATGCAGTGTTGTGGGCTATTTCCCCTGAGAAAATCCAAATCCAAAAAGATGTGTTTTTAATTTTTTGGCTAAGCTCTCATCTATATTCTCTTGATGAAATTGTCAAACGATGGTAACAGGTATGTAATTTTTAAAGCTGTAGAATTTAGTGGTTGCTTCATTTGTATATAAAGTTTACAGAATCAAAAATTTTAAAAAGATGACACTGACATTACTTGCAATTAGAAATTTCCTTTCAAGATCTTCATCAAGATTTTTTTTTAAATGTCAAGAAACTTTTTTTCGAAGAATAAAAAACCTCCTGATTTGCTAAAAAAAATTATTACTTGGGCAAAGGGGGCCAAAAGGTAAAAAGAAAAAAACTATAGTTGATGTAAAAGAGACAGAAATTTTGAATCATATTCAAAATTTAAATTTAATGAATTAAGTAAGTAAGAGTGGATTGCTGGGGCAGAGGGTAACTCTTATGTTTAACTTTTTTAGCATCTGCTAAATTGTTTTCCCAAGTGAGTGCCAAACGTTTTTATAGGCGTTTTGGAAAACACAGAAGTGAAGATAACCCCTCATTCCAAAGAGCTTACAATTTACAGTAGATGGAGAGATGCAATTAACATGTATACATTAAAAGTATAATTATAATATAGCTTATAATTCAGAGCCAAACCATGCAACTCTAAATTAAAAGTGCATCTACACACAGTCATACATTTTTAGAGCTGGAAAGGAAAGGAAATATATATACATTCTATATATATATATAATTTGGACACCTTTCCGTGTCAGTACATATACTTAGGTTACCAATAAATGCTCATTGATAAGAAACTCATTCAACAAATTATGATAGAGCTATACAATGGAATACTATGCAACCATTAAAAAGATATGATATAGGTCTTTATGAACTTACATTGAATGATGTCAAAGTATATTTATAAGCAAAAAAGGCAAGTTGTTGAATAGTGTATATTAATTTTTTTTTTTTTGGCCGCACCGCATGGCATGTGGGATCTTAGTTCCCTGACCAGGGATCAAACCCTCGCCCCCTGCATTGGAAACCTAGAGTCTTAACCAATGGACCAGCAGGGAAGTCCCAATGTTCCCCTTATCTTTGGTTGGTGTGGATTTGTTCTGTTTAACCAGTTGACAATTAGAAGACACTAGGATTTTTCTAATTTTTCATCATTTGAAACAATATAAATACTAGGTAAATCTTTGTGTATATCCATGATGATCTCCTTAGAATAAATTCCTAGAAGTAGAATAGTAGGTGAGAGGTTCATATCTGTAAGTTTTTAGATTTGAATTGCTAAATCCTTCTCTTGAAGGCTCTAACAGTGTACACTCTTCCACTAGTGCCCAGGCTTCTGGATTTTATTTGTACTGTGCTTGGAAAAGTCTTCCCTACTTGAGATTAGGATACTTTCTACTAGTGCACTTTTCTAGTACTTTTATGGTTTCCTTGTTTTATCTTTCAATTTTGTTCCATCTGGAATTAATTTTTATATAAGGAATTAGTTCACATCACCTTTCAGATATATTCTTCAGGAATATATTTTCCAGCATTTTATATGTGTTCTTTAATTTTGATCTTTTTTTTTCTACAAATGAGCAGAGTCAACAGGCTTAAGTCCAAATATGTAATTGATGCTAAAATGCACCCCTTCCAGCATGTCTAATGATTTCCAGCTTTGTCTCAAGTGAACTAAATCTATAAAATCTATTCTTCTTATCACTAACATCGACACATTCATTTTTCCATGTATAAATGTCAAGGACTAACTATTCAAATAGATGTACAAACACCAGTGAACAAAGATATTGATGCCATTGAAACTAAACAATACAGTCATCTGAAATGCTCATTCATGAGCTCAAGTACAAAAATCCAAGTTCTGGGGTTTAGGAGTGTCAATGCATAATGTCCAAAAATCCAGTTTTTGAACATCAAACCTAAGAGAGGAAAGATTGGGGGTTCATGATAGCAAGATATGATGGGCTACAACAGGGGTCTCAACTGTGGGAACCAACTTTCCTGGGAGATCCACAGAAAATGTTAGAGGGGTGATCTTTGAGATTGGTCTTAAAATTGAGGAGTAGTTCAACATTTGAAGAGTCCAACATTTGAAGATTTGGTGACTGGTGTTTCAGGCAGAGGAATCAAGTGTGGGAAGGTGGCAAGGCTTGGAAGGGGCTTCTTAAAGTCCTGATACCATCTTTCTCCACCCCTCCCAACTTCCCCTCTTCAAAAGGAGGGAAGGATATGATGCCAGACCTACTGATTGATTATTTGACCTCATTCGCAATAAATGTATTACTCCAACCCTGCATATACATTTTATACCTTCTTATCTTATCTTTAATTGTGTAATAAAAGGCTTTTCCCTCTTTAAAGGAACTTCAGACAAAAGCAAAGCAGGTCAGGAGATTTTACAGATGACAGCCAAATGACCTAATTTAGTCCTTTGTTGGTGTGGTGGCCTGGGGTACCAGGTAGCCTTGGCTTCTCACCCCTAGAATGCCTGTCTTCACCTGCAGAAGGTGATATTCTCCTTTTTGTCAAGGCCTGGACCCTGCCCTCACACAGGCCACCTTCTTCCCCATCTTTCCAGCTACACTCCCAGCCTCTTTCCCTTCCTCAGTCCAAGCTCCCTACCTCCCACCTAGTCCCAATACACCCAAATCACTATAATACTTTTTAAAGTTTTTTTTTCAATATTTAAGAACTTAATCCTACTTCCTCTATTCCCTGAGTCCCAAGACTCTGCACATTTAAAATTAATTAAAAGATTTTAATACTGGAATTCCCAGCTTAGCAGCCATCAGTGTATATATCCTTGAACCTCTCACTTAACACAGATGATTTTCTGAAAAGCATGCTGTGTGTTGTATTCTTTTTTTTTTTTTTTTTTTTGTGGTACACGGGCCTCTCACTGTTGTGGCCTCTCCCGTTGCGGAGCACAGGCTTGGGACACGCAGGCTCAGCGGCCATGGCTCACGGGCCCAGCCGCTTCGCGGCATGTGGGATCTTCCCGGACTGGGGCACGAACCCATGTCCCCTGCATCGGCAGGCGGACTCTCAACCACTGCGCCACCAGGGAAGCCCTGTGTGTTGTATTCTTTAGGCAGTGCTGGAGCTGTCACAGACCAGCTCACCAGAGCCACTATGCTCATTTCTTCCCAACTCAACGTTCAGTGGTGTCACTTTGTTAATGTGAAATAAGCAACAGTGGGAGTATTTATATCACAGAAATCAGCAAGTGCTACAAAATCAGGGCTTTTAACAATCAGAGCCAATTGTTAAACATTTACCAGCACACCACTGTTTTAAGGATTCTTTTGGTTTCCAGTAATAGAAATTCACTTGAGTTAGCATAAGCAAAAAGGGGAACTTACTATAAGAGCCAACGAGTGAAGTGTCATGATGCCTATGAGAGGGTAAACAGATTGGCCTTAGGAATTAACTGGAACCAGGGACTTGAAAACCATCAGAACTTTCCATTGCATCTCTCTGCCCTTCTTTGCTTCATTCTTTTGTTCTTGTTACAACTTGCTTTCCCTGGTTTCCAAATCTATATGAAGGGAAACGTGAAAACCTACTCTGCTCTAAGTCCAGTCACCTCAGGAGACTGATCTCTTTCCTGGTCCCAATTCCAAATTCTCATGAAGGAACTTTGATTGGAAGAAAGTCCTACTGAAATCAATGACTGGACAGGGTGAAGGGATGGAAACAGGCAGGATCACACTGTAACAACATGCATGAGAATCAGGGGAAAAAAGAGGCTCCTAGAAAAGAAAAGAGATGAGGCAGTCAACCTAAAAAGTCCACAACATTTATAAAGACCTTTTCTCAGCTATTAACAGCTCTCAGCATCACCACCACAGGCTCCATCAAAGGAGTACATGTACTTACTTAGTATTTATTTAATGTCTGAGCACCTTATAATAGGCAAAAGGAGCTGCTCTAGAAATTATAGAGGATAAAAGATGATTAAGACTCCATAACGGCTGCAAGTAAAAGAAAAGCCAACTTAAAATGATTAATAAGGGAAATTTTCTTGCCTAACAAAAAGTCCAAAAGTAGGATGATTCCAGAATTTCTTAATTTAGCAGCTCAGGACCGAGACTTTTCCATATTTTCACTTTGATATGTTTAGACTAATGTTCTATGGACACAGGTACCTGTCACAGTTGAAGTCATCAACATCACCCGCCAAATGAAAAGGGACAGTGCAGGTCTTTTTTAAGACTGAAGAGACTTTTCTCAGAATGACCCCACCAGCAAACTTCCCTTTCCAGAATTAGATCACATGCCCATGCATGAACCACTCACTGACAAGGGGAATGGCACCACCCTGGTTGCCTTAGACCGACTGGGACCTAATTCCTATAAGGGAAGGAGAACAGTGGAACAAAATGGGGAGCTGGAACAGAAGGAAAACAATTGATGGAGGCTACCACAGACGCTTGCTGCATCTGAAGGGGTGCAATCAAAGAAAAGAGACAAAAAGACTCTGGCCCTAAGTTGCATTTCTCCAAGCGCTTTTGTCTCATTCAACTCTCTGACCTGCCACGTCACTTTTACTAACCCTGGCTGCAGACCCTTCCACTGGGACCTGGTTTTTATCTCCCTGCTTCCCTCTTTTGGTTTACACTAATTAGTAGCAGAGTTGGCTCCCTGCCTGATGTTCTCACTGCTAAAGCAAGATTTTGAACACATGAAACTTCATAGTGACAGAGAGCCCTAATAAACAAAGACAATTATAGACTACAGGCCCCTGTAATCAGGCAGCTTGAGGGCCTGCCTGTGAAAGAGGCCAAGCTCAGAAGATAAAAGATAAGAACTAGAAAACAGTACTGTCTGGGATTATAACATTTTTGTTTTTGTTTTTAAGTATTTCATGCACTTCCTTTTGTTCACTGAGTGGAGATCTGCAGTGAGAAATGTTATGCAAAAAAGGACAAGTATAATTTTTTTTTTGGAATACGTCTTTTTTTTGCCAGCTTCTCTGGGCCTCTCTAATAACTTCCAGTCTCATACAAAAAAGTTCGGTTTTCTATTTCCATCTGTAGCTTTGTGAAATTTAAAGTGCAACTCTTCTTTACAGTAAAAAGTACCTATAAATGTACACTTCAGTTGGTATTAGATACTAAAAAAAAGAGGAGGGACATTTTCTCCCTTTTGTCTCCTTCACTACCCCTGCATGTTTGTGCCTGATTTGTATTTCCTCTTACCCTCCAATGCACCTCTGTGGCCATATGTTCCTGACAGATAGAGAATATCCAGGTGGCCTGGTACTTGGAAACTTGTCAGATGTTATTCAAAGCAATAAAGAACACATCATACAAGTCTTTGGTATATTGTTACAGGGAAACCCTGTTTAGAATTCACTAATTGGGAATTTGTGATAATTTGAGGAAGGGCTGGCTGAAGTTAACCTTTGTACTATCTATGGAAAAAAAAAAAGAATTCACTGCAGTTCTGAATAGTGTAAACAAGATTGGAAAGGGAATAATTATCTACTTAAAAGAACCAGTTGTTTTGAAAAGCTTTAGAAGTATCCTTTTACATACAAACAGGGTAATTATGATTTAAACAAAGGCTGGCCTGTTTCTAAGGCTTCTTTGAAATGTCAATTACAAATTATTCTTGTTTTTTCACCAAGGCAAAACCCACCCCTGTGTACCAGGCAACAGTTGGTTAGCTTGCTTTCACTTACTCTATTTGAAAATAATAAATCTAAAGTTCTTTTAAAGTTGTATAATTTAATTCAAGCTTTTCACAAATCTAGACAGTTGGTCCATCCTTTAGTCTCTGAGTGACGATTTACTAATTACTAGCATACAACAATCACGAATGCAGAGTGACACCTGCCTTCACTAACGTGGTGGAATAGCTGGCGAATACAGAAAATTGACAAAGAAAACTCCTCCAGAGCGGTGGCTCCTATTTTCTATCCTACCTAGTAAGAAACACATTTTGCATTGATTGCAACTCAGTACACACACACTAAAACAAAAACAATACTTACCTTTATTATGTGCGACACTGTTATTTCCTATTCATTTGTTACTAGTCACTACCCACTAAATTGATTGCACAGTCTATTAATGGGTCACTGTTTTGAAAACACTACCCTGGAATCTGTTGGGAGATAGTATTCTTTTGTGAGAGAAAGGGATGGTGGTGGTGTCACCAGCAAAGCCCATTAAAAATTCCCAGGAAATAAAAATAGAATCTGGGTAATAAAGTCTAACCTTTTTTTTTCTTTTCCTTTGTGCTTTGTGCTTCGCCTAGTTTCAGTTGCTCATGGTGTACTGCGCGCAGAGGCCTCGCACGCGGCACTGCAGCCCAGAGCTGCTAGTGCAAAATGGCCGCTTGGACACCTCAGCTCGGTGGGCCGTGGGCAGAAGCTCTGCGCACGACACTGCAATTCAAGATGGCGGCGGCAGCAGGCTGTGTGCAGAGGCACTGCGCCCAGCACTGCAATCTGGAGCCTTGAGCAGAGCAGCTGTGCCCGCCCCGCAAGATCTCTGCCTCCCTCCCTGCTGACAAGATCCCTACACAGCAGCCCTGCCCAGAGCCTGTTGGGAAGAGTGTGGACTCTAGAGCGAGAGGTCACACCTCCCCATTCTTTGATCAAAGAATAAAACTTTCCTTTCCTTTTGAACCAAACTCAGTCTCATTCTGTTGGCTCCAATGACACCAGGCAGGAGGACCCTTTTGGGGGCCCTAGGCAGGAGGGTCAGTAACAGTGGAAGGAGCTGTAGCTATGTGGTTTTCTTGATGGTGTCCTCCCCCAATTCTCTCAAAACTTTGGCCATCAACCTCACTGCTCTAGTCACTACTGCCTCCTATTCCTCAACATTCAGTACAAAGCTCATTCTTACCTTCACCAACCCTTTCAGCTAAGTTTCCATTTCCCTTCTTTTTTCAAAAGCCCACCCTGAGTTTCTGCCTGATCTACTGATAGTTGTCCAGCCTTACTCACTGCAAATGAGGTAAGATGATGCTAAGGCCTCTCCACTGAACAGTGTCAGCCCTCCCCTGTTTTACTTAACTGCTCCCATCTCTGCTCAGCTTCTGACCCTTGGCTCCATTCTCCATGAACAGTCCTTCTCTAGCCTCTGGACTCGGTTTGGTATTTGGGGTCTGGTCTCTCAAGTTCTTATCTAATCACTGTTCATTAAGAACATGGATAATGTGTTATCATCACGGTAAAAACAAAATCTTTGTGATCAGACAAAACCCAAGACCCAACTCCCCAACTCACCAGCTCTATGACCTTGGGTATATCATTTAATTTCCCTGAGCCTCGGTTTCATCATCCATAAAATTGGATGCAAGCTTGTGAAGGGTAAATTAATCCTTATAAAATGCTTACTTTGGTGTCTGGCATATAGCAAGCACTCTCTAAATGTCACCTATTATCAGTATTATTATTGTTGCTGTTATTGCTACTGGCTTGCCTCTCCTTCCACCAAAACCACACCACCCAATCTTGGAGGGCAGAGGTTCAGAGTTTGAGACTATCTACCATGTAGCTATAGTTTCCAGTTCCCCTATTCCCCAACCCCTCTCCAAACACCTATGTGTATACTCTCATTTTTTGCCACATCCATCTCAGTTAAAACCTTCCCTGGGCTTCCCTGGTGGTGCAGTGGTTAAGAATCCACCTGCCAACGCAGGGGACACAGGTTCGAGCCCTGGTCAAGGAAGCTCCCACATGCCGCAGAGCAACTAAGCCCGTGTGCCACAACTACTGAGCCTGCGCTCTAGAGCCCATGAGCCACAACTACTGAGGCCCGCGCACCTAGAGCCCATGCTCTGCAACGAGAAGCCACTGCAATGAGACACCCGCGCACCGCAACACAGAGTAGCCCCCAGTCGCCGCAACTAGACAAAGCCCGTGTAGCAATGAAGACCCAACACAACCAAAAATAAATAAATGAAATAAATTTTAAAGAGAAAAGAATATATTGTTTTTTAAAAAAAAAAAAAACTTCCCTGCATCCCATAGTTCCCACCCTCACAGTTCCTGACAAGAGTTGTGAGGCTTGATGTAGGTGGACATTGCTACACAGGTCAGTTCTGACCATTTAGTTGCATGGATGGACCACAGATAGGAAGCAAGCCCAAGAATTCCATGCCTCCCCACAAGCAAGCTACCCAAACAGGTTACAACCTTCTACCATAAAAACCACAGGTGCCCAAGTTTTTCCCATTTAGCAAGGACAGACTGAAGAAGGGACTGTTATGAAGCCCAGGGGCCCCACCTTGACAGCTCACACAGGCTCTGAATACAATGAACACCAAGCCACAACTGATGTTTGCAGCCCTAGTTTCACGAACTATCTTCCACTTCACATGTTCTGTACCTTGCTCATTAATTCAGTTCCAATGAGCCTGGCCATGCTTTTGCTCCTCATCTTACAATGCCCTTGCCTTATTCCTCTGATTCAGTGTATTTCTTTCTTTGGCTTTGGCTGTCCTCCCAGCTGTGTTTGGTCTGTTTTTCGATTAACGTACTTACAAATTACCCTAATTAATCCCTTCATATTTATAGCCCCTGGTTTAACTCATCCATGATTCCTTCTTCCAGTGGACAGCTATCTCCCACTCCCCAACTCTGACCTGTGCTAGCCCCATAGATGAGACCATGAAAAGTAGTAGTCTTTGACATACATGACTTTTCGGATAATAGTTCATTGCTTATATTTTAGATCCACAAGCAACACATTTGGGGCATGGACCCATCGTACTCTGTTATCTAGAATACAGTCATTGTCCTCTTCCTGATGAGATTATATCAGCTTGGATATCACTTATGGCTGTGTGGGAGGTGGCAACTGACTTACCTTGAAATCAGGATTTTTCCATCTTCAGAGAATAATGGCTAAGATCACAGTAATTAAGAGCCCAAACTCTGAAGTCAGATGACTTGGGTCTAAATCCTGCCCCTGCAACTTACTACTATATTTTGAGTTTGTGTTTTTGGCTTTTGGTATTTGGATTTTGTTTTGGTGCTATTTAAATAAACAAGATAACAAGCATCTTGATCATATAAAGTTAGAAAATATCAGAATCATTCACTAAATTTTAGATATTGGCCCCTGCCCTGCTTTCTCTGCCTCTGCTTTCCTCAGCTCCTCCCTTTTGCATTCATGAATCCCTCTGCATATTGATTCAACTGCATTATTTATCTGCCATGTTTTCTGGCCCTGTGCTGGGTCACAGAGATACAGATAAGTCATGGACTCTATCTTTAAGGGTGGAGACATATATATATATATATACAAACAAATACATGCATTAAAATGTTAAGGGTGCTGAGATAGAGAACTTTTCAAGGTACATTGGAGCATAAGGGAGGGCACAGTGAGTTCTGCCTGAGGGGACAAAGTGGAGGAGGGTAAAATCAAGAAGTAAAGGAAGTCTTTGTGGAAAAGGTTAATGCTTGAAGTCGAAACCTGAAGTTGTCCTCTTTTCACTTGCAGCCTCAGACCTGTTCCAATCCTGAGGAAATCTGAATAAGACAGTCTCCACAAATAAGCTGAGAAATGTCACCCCATGTCCTGGATTCTAGCGGCCTAGTTCCAATGGCTGGGACTTCCACATTGCCTCCCGGGTCTCTGTTGCCGTTAGTTAAGGAACTTGAAATTATCAGGAGTAACTCCCAAGCCCACAGTCATAGTTCTGTTGTATTTCTCCCAATACCCCATAAAAGGCTCAGTTCTTAGTATTAAGCTGCAGTCTTTATCAATGTAGTATCCAAATTCGTCCCTAACACTTAAACCCTTCTTTGAACTCCAGCACAGAGCCCCTGCTGCTTATCTTGTCCTTGTCAGCCCTCTTCTCTGGGATCTGGGCCTTGTTTGATATCCCACTTGGGGTTCTGCCATCCTCCAGAATAGCCACCCATCTACTAGGCCTGCTTGAATTCCCCACCACTGGGGTCCCTGCCTAACTGGAAAACTCAGCCCCAACTATGTCTGGATTGCGGCTAACTTTCAATAAAGATTCTTTCTTTGACAAATTTGAGTTAGGCTCTTCTGAGCCCTCTTCTCATCCAGATCTCAACCTTGGCGCCCATCCTGTCTTTGGCTGCCCAGTCCAGTTTTAGCAAGAATTCTGCTAAGTACGTTTAGTGACAGTCCCCCACCCTTGATATCTGAGCACCCTTGACATCTGATCAAGTTCCTCATCCTCTACCTTTGCTGTATAAGTCCTTGGTCTGCCTTTAGCAAGAATCATGCCAGGTCAATTTAGTAGAAATCCCCCTACGTTTGATGGCTCCTCTTAGTAATTTTCCATCCACTGACACCCTTACCCTGCTCCTTGGTTATAAATCCCCACTTGAACTTGCTGTATTTGGAGTTGAGCTTGACTTCTCTCCCCAGTTGCAATAGACTGGACCCCTATTACAAATAGTCTTGAATAAAGTCTTCCTTATCATTTTAACACATGTCAGAATAATTTTTTCTTTAATACTTGTCATGCCCTTTGGACAATAACCACGGACAGCCCATGGCCCAGCTGTCCTTCTGGTCTACTCTAGGAATCCAGTCTCATTCCAGCTCCTCCTCACCAGCCCCAAGCTGACACATGTGCATCAATACAGCTTAGGTAGGGAATTCCCTGGCGGTCCAGTGGTTAGGACTCCACACTCTCACTGCCGAGGGCCTGGGTTCAATCCCTGATGGGGGAACTAAGATCCCACAACCTCGCAGCCAAAAAAAAAAAAAAAAAATACAGCTCAGGTAGAGCCACCTGTAAATATGGATCTGGAGAATATGAGCCAATTCTATTCCAACCAACATTACCTAATTCATTCAGTCAATCAGATAATCAAAACATATGAATAAATTTAAATAGTTTCTAAACATAAATATATTTTCAAAGAGGTTCCTTATTTGTATTACAGATATAAACAAAATACATACACTCAAGGCATAAAGTATCTGTCTTGTGCTCTTCTGAATAAAAAAAATCACAGTGGATACAGATCTTTGATGCTCCAATGGTGCCATAAACAAATTCACTGGTCTGTTTTTGGACAAAGAATTATCTGAAAAATTTTTTTTTTTTTTTTGCGGTACGCGGGCCTCTCACTGCCGCAGCCTCTCCCGCCGCAGAGCACAGGCTCCGGACGCGCAGGCCCAGCAGCCATGGCTCACAGGCCCAGCCGCTCCGCGGCATGTGGGATCCTCCCGGACCGGGGCACGAACCCGTGTCCCCTGCATCGGCAGGCGGACTCTCAACCACTGTGCCACCAGGGAAGCCCTATCTGAAATTTTATCTCTTGCATTCCAAGAATGTTTTTGTTGTTAGTAGAGAGACTTTATTGTAAAAGCCTCCTCACCTAGAGCTCTGGTCATTTTTTGTGTTTTATTCATCTCTTTCATTTGGCTTCAAGTAAGGTAAGGACTAGATAAAATTCAAAATTTACTGAATTTTATGTTAATACCAGGTCCAGAATTTCATTCTTGAACATCTCCCTGCATTGGGGTTGTTACCGAAGCGTTTTGAAGGAAATGGCGGGTCAGCCATTCATTGGTTCTCATGGCTTTGCAGTGGAGGCAGGGCCTTTCCCTGATTTGGCAACCTCCCATATTCCTTTGCCTCTGAGCTATTTTTCTCTTCTTAATACTGGCTGGTGATTGGTGGTGTTCACTTTCACTCTCCTTCCAAGAGGAGGCTCCCGAGTTAGATACTTCACTCTCACACTCAGTAGTATCACTGTCAGGTTGTGTCTGATTCACCCGGCTGAATTCAGAATGGTGCCTCGCTCGTCTTTGTTCAAGATATGCATTGACCAAAGCCACTTCTGAGTCAGTTACAAGAGGAAGTTGGTTCTGTTTTGGTTTTGTCATCATTTGCAAAGAATCCCTGGCACCATCTTTGTTTTGCCGCTTATAGGAAGTATCTTTGCTTGCTAACAACAATGAAACAAATCAACAAGTTAGGCACATTGCTGGTTACTATAATCTCATCTTACCTAAAAAGGAAGCCTATCGCGTGGGCTCACTCTTTGCTGCCATTTGCCAAGCCACCACTTTTCCCCACTCATTTGCAAGTGTTGGCAGCTGACTTCATTTTCCAGTACCATACCAAAACTCCTAAAAACCAAAAGGGTCAGATAGATGCTTGACATATTACTTTTGAAGTTTCATGGACCCTTGATATAATATCAAGGGAAAGGTCTCCAAACTTTTCCAGAGAAGGACCTTTTTACCTTTGCCTTGATGGCTTAAAGATGCAAGCGTGTATATGAATGTGATTTGGGTAGCAGAAAACTAAAAAGGATCTTCTCTTTATACACTGGTGTGCTGGAGTTGGCTCACACCAGCCAGTTCACAAGAACTGATAAACTTTCAGGAATTTTGCAAGATGGCTGTTAAACATAGTTATTGGTAAAAAGTAAATTGTATAAACTTATCAGTAAATCAATTTGTTACAAATAAATGTAATAAATACTCAAACTCATCACTTCCTAAATTATTTTACTAGATTTTATTGTGAGGTTTGCTCTTGAAGCTACTATGTATGTCTGTTGTCTCTGGATATCAGAAATACTATGCAATGATGTGCTACTGTGCATCTCTTCCTAACTCCTATGTTCAGTGACATCATGTTGGTAACCTGAAATTAGTTTTGGTGGGAATAAAAATCAACAAGCACTAAGAATCAGGTCTTCACTTATGGTTTTCTTGATTGTCTAGACTTAAAGTAATGGAGAACATGTTACTGACATAGATTACATTTAAAGGTGTCATGCCTATAGCCGCTATATTGTGAATAGCACCCAAAAATGAGGAAATATTCTTCCAGAGTATTCTAAAACTATTATCCAGCTCAACAAAGATGTCATATACATCATTAACAACCAAGTTCAGTTCCAACATACATCTTTCTGTTTCTTTCATCTTACTCCTTAACTTAAAGGAAAGTATCAATAACATGCATATTAGAACTACACTCGTTCATCTATTGCAGCTATAGGTTGGCTAAGGCTATAATCAAAAAAGTATTTTGTGAGAATCAGTGGCCTATATGGAATTTACCATAAAGTGTATTATATGTTTTATTATTTGTAAATTGTCTGATATACATCCTTTATGTTAGCAAAATCTTTTAAATGATATATACACACATTTTTGGAGAGCCAGTTGTTAGACATTTATCAGCACACCACTATTTATAGGTTATTGAAAAAGATGTCATATATAGCTCATAGTTCTGTGGTAACACTAGCAATAAATGTGTGTGAAAGGCAAGCTGTGTGACGGGAGAATGCTGAGGAATGAAAGACAGCTTGAACTCTACCTACCAGTAATTTATAGCCTCTAGCAGCTTTGCTGAAGTAGCTAAGCAGTCCTTCTGCACCAAAGCAAGGTGTTCATCCAGTGGGCCACCACAGGCCTGGGGAGGCTCTATAACACTCTTGGCTATTTACCTCTGTTGTTTGCTTTCCACACACAACACATATTTCTCTCATCATAGTCCAATATCAAATATGCACTGGCTCTCACCTTTACTTAGCGAACTGCTTGTCCCATTGTCTTCATTCTTTTTCTTCTCAGACATCTGTTTCAGAAATATCGATTAGTAATAGTGATCTCAGTTGGTTGTTTTTCCCTCGTATTTACTTGTTAAGAAACACTACTGCCTTGGGTCCTTTGACAATGTCTAATTTTAAACAGTGCAGTTCAATAAATACTTACTGAGTTCCTATTATTGTGATCCTACTTCTGCTGCCCATTAAGAAGACCATGCTTTGATAGCAGGATCTACCAAAATGTTTTGAACCCAGCAAAATGGAACAAAGATGGAGAGAAAATAATACTGATGAGAAGCTATTAGTTACAAAGTTTTCTTATACTCACTGATTTTATAGAGAAATATCGTTTAAATGTCATTTAAAAACAGATATGATAGTACTAGGATTAGTTTTAAATTACTTTTTTTAAAATTTTTGGCCATAATGTACAGCTTGTGGGATCTTAATTCCCCAACCAGGGATCAAACCCACGCCCCCTGCAGTGGAAGCACGGAGTCTTAACCACTGGACCGCCAGGGAAGTCCCAGTTTTAAATTACTTTTTAAAGGACATTTTATCAGGTCATGTTATGATAATTCTTTAAGATCTTTATATGAATTCATAGACTTATATCTCCTAAATCCTTCCGAAACTTTCCTCCACAATGCAACCATAATATATTACTGTGAATATGGCAACTAGAAGAAATTGATTTCTTTGAATAGTTCTAATTCTGCCCCAATATTCCATAAATATATTTGTCCCATTTTTCACGTGTCCCACTTTTTGATGCTGAAAATGGTTTTGCTAAAAGATATGCATACAAAGCAACTCTTTCAAAATATATCAAGTATGTTAGAAATACTCATAACACTTTTGGCACATAATAATTCTGGGAATCTATCACTGGGAAATAAACTCTAAAAGAGAGAAAGTTTTACGCACAGAAATATTTATCCCAATGTAATTAGGGTAATATAAATACAAAATTCAAAAGTCGGCTCAGACTTCCCAGGTGGCGCAGTGGTTAAGAATCCGCCTGCCAATGCAGGGGACAAGGGTTCGATCCCTGGTCTGGGAAGATCCCACATGCTGTGGAGCAACAAAGCCTACGTGCCACAACTACTGAGCCTGCGCCCTAGAGCCCCCAAGCCACAACTACTGAGCCCACGCGCCACAACTACTGAAGCTTTCATGCCTAGAGCCTGTGCTCCACAACAAGAGAAGTCACTGCAATGAGAAGCCCACGCACCGCAACAAAGAGTAGCCCCCACTCACCGCAACTAGAGAAAGCCTACACGCAGCAACGAAGACACAATGCATCCAAAAATAAATAGATTTTTTAAAAAGGAGGCAATAGTTAAATAAATTATGATGTAATCATACAATGTATACTTGTAAAAATTATAATAAAAGTATGTTCTAACATGAGGAAATAAATGTTATAATATTAAGTTAAAAATCAAGATGCAAATTTATATATGCCGTATGATCACAAGTTAGCTAAAAATATGAAAAGAAAAAAGATTAAGGGATGTACGCAAGTGTTAGCAATAGTGGCTTTGAGTGTTAAAACTGATTTTTTTTCCTTCTAATTCTTCAAATTGTCTACAATTAGGGAAAAAATGAATTTATGTAGAAAGTCATACTGCCTCTGGGTTGAAAAGTACCACACTTGGTTATTCATAACTGCAATCTAAGATCTTTGGTCCACTCCTTTCTTAATACCTGATCTCCACAATGGTAGGCAAGTTTCTCTAACGAGGTACCTCTTTGCTTTCTGGGTTACTGAAATCATTCTCTGAAAGCTTTCAGTGAAATCCTCTTTTAAGATACCTGTTTTTTAAAAATGTTTTTGGGTGGCCTTATTTTAAATTTAAAATGTATAGAGATGATTATTAAAATATTAGAAGTTTATGAACCTTAAAAAGTTAACAGTAGTTGATTATTTCTATATAATCTGGAGTGGTTTTTATTTCATTTTTTCTACTTTCCTATAATGTCCACATTTTCTATAATGGGTACTTTTGTAATTCAGGGGGGAAAGTGTTTTAAAACACTTATTAGGTTTATATCTTTTTCATGGAAAGCTTCCATATTTGACTTGATGTCAAATCAAAATGTAATTACAAAATCAAAAGAAAGATTTTACATCAAGCTAAGTGGAATCATATGAACTGTGGTTACCAAAAGCATTTTATTAAGTGTCTTTGTGTGTGACTCAGCTGAGTGAAAACAGCAGAAGTGCCTGCCCTGAAGTGTAGGGTAGGACAGTGGTGAGATCTGGGCTACGGCTCTGCCTTTCTTCCACTGTGATTTTACCAAGCCACGTAACACCTCCTAAGCTCAGTTTCCACATATGCAAAAAGAAGAGCCTGGACTGGTTTTGTTTGGAAAAATTCCAGCACTAGCTGTCTGAATAAACACTAAAAATATATATAAACTAAATATAGTATATATAATCTCTGAGAGCAAAAGGGTCTTAGATAGTGGCAAATCCAGAGGAAATCAGTGTGCTTCATGTTTGAGGGTAATTACCACCACATTTCCATCACGCTTTTACATTACTTCAAGGTTTGTAAATAAATGTTCATAATTTAGCAGAGAAAATGAAGTTCAAAGTGAAGGAAAAATTCCATCCTTTTTGACTAGCTCTCATGTGGTTCTCAGATTTCAAATCTGGGACCCTTTAGAAGAAGCAGTTGAGTGGATTATAGTTGCCATAAGGGTACAAAGTGAAAGACAAAACCTCTAAGATAATTAAGGTTTTAATCAGCACTGAATAGATATAATTCAACATTTCAACTATGCTATGAAACAAACAAATGATATGGCAGGAAACCTGGGTCTATTCTCCTCTCTGTCATAACCACTCATGTGTCATTGGACAAGTCACTTAATTTCTTTGGGCTTTATCAATAAAAATACAAAGGATAGATACTGATATCTTACTTGCCTACAAGCAGGAGGCTGGACCATAAGCTCTCTTGAGGTCCTTGAAGCTCAGGGCTCTGTGACTCCAAAAGCTGATGCAAGCAAGGGAGCAGAGAAAGAACTTAGACCTCTCAAGGGGGTCTTCATGATGAAATTGCCAAGAATCAATTTCAACTTTTTGTTAATTTTCTAAAGTAGCTTTTCCTGCCAGGCTAGACAAATTCAATGTACTTAGCTAGGGAGTCTAAGACATGTATAAGCTATCACTATTCTAAATATTCTTTTGGCAAAGTATCTATCTTAAGCATTTAGACTTTAGATGAAACTTCTTTTTAGGGGGAGGAGGTGATGAGGGGAAGAGACTTTGATTATTACAATGGAATCCAGCTGGCATAGACATAACAAGCCTCCTCCTCTCCATCTAGAGCTGATAACAGCATTCAGCCTAGCTGACCATTGCCAGCCTAGTGCTCTGGCTATAATGCTAAATGGCGGTGGTTTTATTTTTTGAGTTTTTTTTTGCGGTACGCGGTCCTCTCACTGTTGCAGCCTCTTCCGTTGCGGAGCACAGGTTCGGGACGTGCAGGCTCAGTGGCCATGGCTCACGGGCCCAGCCGCTCTGCAGCATGTGGGATCTTCCCTTACCAGGGCATGAACCCGTGTCCCCTGCATCGGCAGGCGGACTCTCAACCACTGCGCCACCAGGGAAACCCAGTGGTGGTTTTATTAATCATCAGCCTGGTATTAATGGTCAGCAAGGATTCCACATCAGCAATTTATAAGACCTCAGTTACTCATAATATGTGGGAGCATCACAGCCCTGATTAAGTGGGCTATCTCACTCCTTAGGATGGCATTTTTTCCCCTGGTAGGTGGTCTAGAGTGGTGACTTTAGCTCTGTTTAGTTCTGTATCTTTTTCTATGTGGAGAATGTAATGCCTCATTCTAAAAACCCAAAATCCTACAACATGTATCCTATATTATATATCACAACTTCTGTATCTTTGATTAGAATTACACAGCTACAAAAGGAATTTGGAGGTCATTAACCAGTAGGGAAGTTTATCCCAGTATTACTTAGCATTTGGACAAACTGAGAACAACCTAAATATCTCAAAATTGCAGATTTGTTATGGTGCAACCATGACAAAATTATGTAGACGTTAAGAGTGCTGCTATGTAAATATAATTTGAGGAATGATTACAATATAATATTAAGTTTAAAAAAGCAGGTTATAAAAATATATAAAATATAATGCCAACCATCTAAGATCAAAGACAGACAGATGAAGAGAGATATACTGTGATGCAGAAAAAGAAAAAAACTAGAAGAACATACTCCAAAATGTTAACAGTGGTTATCTCTAGGAAATAGGATTACAGTAGTTTAAATTTTCTTCTTCATCCTTTTCTATATTCTTGGGTTCTCTAGAATGATACTGCATTATTTTTAAAACTAGAAGACAAACTTTTAAAAAGTAGTTTCACCAATGTAAAATAAATTTATTTTATGGAAAATCCCCTAGTATACAGTAAATATATTATTTAAAATGAAAAAGGATATCCTACCCAGAAAGAAGCCCGAGAGAAGAACCAATATAATGGTTGGGAGAAGACCAATAAAATGACAAAATACCAAAGCAGGAAGTTCCCTATTGTCTCACAAGAGTCACCCTTCTGGCATTCATAATCTTGATTTGGAATGGCAAAACTTGTAGGTATGGGGGGAGGATCCACCTCCCAAAATAAAGAAAAAAGGTCTCCCATGATGGCTTCTTGAACATATTCCCCTCAAAGGGATGAAGAAGACTGGGAAGTACTTCACTCCATGTGTACGACAACTTCCTTGGCAACCTATTATGACATATTCTTCAGTAACTATGACAGGAACTGACAAACATTTCTTGGATTACTAAGTTTTTGGAAGATCTGTCTAAATCACTTCTATGAAAGTTTAAGGTATATGCCCCATATCTTAATATGGTGCATTCTGCCATAATCTTTTTTTTTTTTTGTCCTGAAACTTGTATATACAGTATTTTCTTTAAATACAGTATTTTAATGTCTTTTTTTTTTTTTTTTTTTTTTTGGCTGTACCACATGGCATGCAGAACTTGCCTGACCAGGGATCGAACCCATGCCCCCTGCATTGGAAGCGCAGACCACCAGGGACCACCAGGGAAGTACTTTAATGTCTTTAAAATCTAAGTCTCTGAGGTGTCCATTCATTTTTTTCAGTCTCTTTGATATATATCATATCATTGTAAATTAACATACAGAGTTCTAATGTATTATTGACTGAATTGTGTTCCCCAAAATGCCTGTGTTGAAGCCCCAAGCCCCAATTTGGCTATAACTGGAGACAGGGACTTTAAAGAGGTAATTAAGGTTAAATGAAGTCATAAGGATGGGGACCTAATCCAAAATGACTCTTGTTCTTATGAGAAAAGGAAGAGACATAAGGGATGTGCAAGCACAGGAAAAAAAGGCCATGTGAGGACACAGAGAAAGGGGCCATCTGCAAGCCAAAGGACACAAGGCTCAGGAGAAACCAATCCTGCTGGCACCTTGATCTCAGATTTTCAACCTCTACAACTGTGAAAAAATTTCTGTGGTTTAAGCCACGCAGTCTGTGGTATTTTGCTATGGCAACACTAGCAAACTAATACATAATGCCAACAATACATCTAATTTAGGTAGTAGTCGTGTTCCTTTTTAAGCCTTGAATAAATGCACAGTAATTCATAGATTACATTAAGAGGGAAAACATAGATGTACCTGTTGTGAATTACATCAAACATGCAGAATTTCTTCTTATGAAAGAGTCAGACATGGGTTGGGGAGGAAACTCGTATTCTAACTTTGACTGTACATTTGCACAATTTTCAAGTTAGTTCATCTCTATATCTAAAACTAGAGCAAAACACCATTGCTGCTAAGGCAATCTAAAAAATATAAAAACTCCACTCCAAAAAAATTGGTTACATCTTTAAGAGCACAGCATACCTGCAGATTTTCATTAACATGCAATACCACAAGGAAACTTCATTTTCTTCTATTGGAACTTAGGAGCATTTTAGGAAAAAATTTTGGTCACTGGGACGTACAAGATGTAACAATCCGTTAGCTTATTATGACACGGCATGATGTTTTTATTAGAGGCACACTTTGCATCCCCACGAGCAAGTGTCCAGACCCTGCGCACGCATCCTGGACCATGCCGGTCTGCTTTAGGCCCTCATCGCCTCCTCCAGGAAGCTCGCGGGGATCCAGGGCTGAGCCCGCCGCGACTCCTCGGGACTCACTGCGCCCCACTTCACCTGCCTTTCTACAGAACCTACCGGCCTCCCCCGGGTTAAGCTCCTCCAAGTGGTAACCAGGGAAGATTTTATTTTCACATCCTCGCGCGGCTCAGCGGCACATTGTGGGCGTTTGTATTTGTTAGATAAAAGCAAACTGTAAGACAGGAATAAAGACGCAGACCAACTGAAGAACGGACTTGAGGATATGGGGAGGGGGAAGGGTGAGCTGTGACAGGAGAGTCATGGACATATACACACTAACAAACGTAGTAAGGTAGATAGCTAGTGGGAAGCAGCCGCATGGCACAGGGATATCGGCTTGCCAGGGATATCGGCTCGGTGCTTTGTGACAGCCTGGAGGGGTGGGATAGGGAGGGTAGGAGGGAGGGAGACGCAAGAGGGAAGACATATGGGAACATATGTATAACTGATTCACTTTTGTTATAAAGCAGAAACTAACACACCATTGTAAAGCAATTATACCCCAATAAAGATGTTAAAAAAAAAAAAAAGCAAACTGAACTCCCTGATGAACCTTTTCCTCAGGATTAGAAATTCTTCCAAAGAATATGCAGGAAAAGTAAAGAGTGGGTTTTTTTAGAAAAAAAACCCTCAAAACCACTAACAACTTTAACAAAACAATTTGGTTTTTCTTGTTACTGCTGCACCCTCGTTACACGGATATTTTAGAATTTACATCGGGTCAGAACACTTAATTTTTTTTTTTTTTTTAAACACAGAGGTATGAGAAATGCTTTGTCATTGCTGATGGTGTCTGGACCCATCATCAAGTACTCTGTATCCTACACTTGGCCACCCTGCTTAATAAAATCTGCTTTAAAATGTGTCCATAGGGCTTCCCTGGTGGCGCAGTGGTTGAGAGCCCGCCTGCCGTTGCAGGGGACACGGGTTTGTGCCCTGCTCCGGGAAGATCCCACATGCCGTGGAGTGGCTGGGCCCGTGAGCCATGGCCGCTGAGCCTGCGCGTCCGGAGCCTGTACTCCGCAACGGGAGAGGCCACAACAGTGAGAGGCCCGCGTACCGAAAACAAAAAAAAATGTGTCCATAAGCGCCCTAAGGAAGCTAAAGTTATATTAATATATAGAAATTCAGCTTCTTATAGTTATTACTTTTTACTGCGGGCTCAGAACCTGGTCTGAATTTTTCCGGCTGAGTTTTCTCCCCTCACCTGAGCTGGCGCCACAAATCCAACGGCTGTTTCCCTGGTAACGCTCCTAGCCCCTGTCCCTCCCCAACTCCCCTCTTCTCGCGAGAAGAAAGAGTCTCGTACTTCCTGTAACTGTAGCTCCACAAGCCAGTCGCTTTCGCCTTAATGCTTGGCTTCGCGCATGTGCAGTGGAGAGTGGCGCGAGCCAGCCGTTTCCGGGCGAAGAACGCGGTGCGTTTTCGGGATTATCTTTGTGGTGTTTGGACTCTTGAGTCCACGCGGGCCGTGGGAGTTAACGTGCGTGTGGACCTGCCGAGGGTTCAGCCAAAGGGGAGTGTGGCCAGACCTTCCACTACCCGTGGTGGAAGGGAGGAAAGAAGCCGTAAAGTTTGTGCTGCGAGAGCCAGGGAGGGAAGCTCTCCGCATTGGGTAGTGTTGACTCGGGGGCAGGGTGGCGGGAAGGGTACTGCTCTTACTCTGTGGGAGACGACTCCATGTATCTGGAACAAGTCTTAACACTTGTCTGCAAGAGATGAGGCCTAGGAAAACAGACAGAGGAAATAATAAATCCTAATGTGGACCAAAACTGCGCACTCTCCCCAACTCACCCGTATCCCCTTCACACCATGAGTATTCGCCCTTCTCAAACTTAAATCCCTATATTTTATCAGCAACACGAATCAGAGATCTCTGGCGTGTGTCGGTCGTGTGCAGAGTTGTTAAATAAAGATCATAGGCAGTTAATGACTTATGCACGAGCATGTGGGAGGAGAGTAATGACATATCTTATTTGGAATACTTTCTCCCAAAACTTGGTATTTTGAATTTCTTATAGCCCTTGGCCTAGTCCTTGTGACATATTCCAAAAACACAACAGGGCGTAATTGCAAGCATAACCACTAACCCTTAAATTACAAAATAAGATACTTTTCTTTATTGGAAGTGTTAAATTATTCTCTGAAGGAAACAGCCAGTTCTCTGTTGATACAGTGTGGTGCCAATGAAGCTGTAATTTAGGGTTCCCTTTTCATATACTAATATTAAAATTAGAAAAAGTTAGGAAAGACATTTGAAGATGAGGAAAAGTAGATGCAATTTTTAGTTACCTTATAACAAGTTTGATTTCTTAAATGGAGAAGTAGTTTCTTTTAATTAATTCTGCTTTTTGATTTTGAACAGATGCAAGGGGAGCCAAACCCTAGTGCTTCCCTTATTGACAGAACCATCAAGATGAGAAAAGAAACAGAAGCTAGGAAAGTGGTTTTAGCCTGGGGACTCCTAAATGTATCTATGGCTGGAATGATATATACTGAAATGTAAGTTAATTAGCCAAAAAGGGAGGGAAAAGTGAAAATTTAAGAGGCCAATGGTTGGTTCCACAGGTTTTGTGTTTGTTTTAATTTTTGGTGTGGTTTGGTTTTGTTTTGTTACTATTAAAAAGGCTTTTTAATTTTTTCAGGACTGGAAGAATGTGTAGTTTATATTATAATGTGAGATACTGGCCCCTCTGGTATATAGGTAAGTAATTAATTTTCACTGCAACGTAGTTACTCCCAGTGAAAAACTGTGTTCCAGTTTAATTCAGCTTAGTATTCATTCCTTTATTCGACAAATATTTGAGTGCCTGCTGTGTTCCCAAAACTGGGAATACACCAGGAAGGGAACAAGGAATATTCTAGTAGAAGAGACAATCAAATTAATAATACGATTCCAGATAATCAGGAAAAATAAAGTTTGGAGCTGGTAAGATTTGTGTTTGTATTTGTCTCCCTCAATTGCCTTCCCTACTTCTCTACTTTTTCACCTTTCAAGATCAACCCGATTTCTACTCCATTGATGACTTCCTCAGTTTCCTCATCCTTCCTCTCTGTCTGCTCTTCAGTAGTCCTTGGGTATAAAGGGTCCTTATGGCCATTGAAGTAAATTCCAAAGTCTAATACATACATTAAGCTAAAGTCTGTGATAGGGAAGTGGTGTGGCAAGTGGAAGAGCAAGAGTTTTGGAATCTGCATACCTGAGTTAGAATCATGGCTTCAATAACTAGCTGTGAGCTACTGCAGAAGTCACTTGACTTCTTTACAACTGGTGGTTGATCTTTAAAACAAAGATGAAAATGTTTACTGTAAAAGCTTGTAAAGATTAGTGATAATATTTTGAAACTCACTGGTAAATGCCCTACACATAATAGACATTCATTAAGTGAAGTGGTAACTCTTAGGAATAAGAAGATAGTTTTCAATTTTGTTGTTAATCTGCTAAAGTATGCATGGTTTTGTTTCCCCCCTTTAAATGTTCCACCCCCCTTTTAAAAAATAAATAAATTGTTCTCTTCCAGAGCTTGCCCTTGGATTTCTCTTCAGCCTAAACGCTTTATTTGATTTTTGGAGATATTTCAAGTACACTGTGGCACCAACAAGTCTGGTTGTTAGCCCTGGACAGCAAACACTTTTAGGGTTGAAAACAGCTGGTAAGTGTTTCATATCTTTTGCAAAGGTGGGTGAAAGGTTGGCAATAAATCTTTCTCAATTTAATTTTCTCTTCTCATAGACTCAGCTAGAAGGGACTCCTAAGGCCATCTGGTTCAACTGTATTTAACAGTTCTACAATAAATGGTCTTAAGATCAATGATTATCTTTCCTATTTATATAAATTGAGTAACATTCACAGTCTTATGGAATTTTGTTCCATTGTTTAATTACTGTTAAACTTAAATTACTAACTTTTGCTACATTAAAGCCAATTTCTTATTTTGAACTCTATGGAAATGGTAAACAACCATTTGTGTCCTTTGGTAGTAATACTTTATGTAATTTAACAACCAGGTCACTCTATTACTTGCCCTTTTCCTGAAGGAAAAGATTCAGTTCATTAAATCTGTTTTCATAGAAATTTTATTTATACTTACAATTATTTGTTTGTTCCTTCTAGTTGTACAGACTACTCCTCCACGTGATCTGGCAGCACCCCAAATCCCTCCCTCTCCACCTTCTCCTTCAATTCAGGGTCAGAGTGTATTAAGTTATAGCCCATCTCGCTCACCCAGTACCAGCCCCAAGTTCACCACCAGCTGTATAACTGGATACAGCCCTCAGCTACAAGGTCTGTCATCAGGTGGCAGTGGTTCTTATAGCCCTGGAGTGACCTACTCACCCATCAGTGGTTATAACAAGGTAATGACTCTTTTCTCTTGGCCAATCACATTACCATTTTAGAATTGGGAGGTTTGAACTGAAAATCATCTAGTGAGTCGAAACTCCTTCTTTTATCAATGAAGAAACCCAGGACCAGTGGATAATTGACTTGCCCAAATTGCCCATTTAAGAGCTAAGAATAGAAGCCAGATTTCCTGACAGCAGTTAGAAGTTCTTTATATCACATCTTAAAACAAAAGAAAAGATTTAGCTTTTGAAAAGATAACGAACTGAGGTTCACCATCTAGGATTTTTCTGCAGTCTTTAAAACAAGTTGAAATTATGATGATTTTCTACTCTAGTTTCCTTTACTCATGTTTTCCCTCTTTCTTTGCTTCTTTATGTGAAACTTTTATATATTCTTATAGAATATTAATGCTTTTCATCATACTGGAGTATCTTCTAAGCTAGAAACTGGGATTGTCATGTAACTTGACTCTTGAGTATGAATACTCTCCATAGGATGATTAGAAACCTTCATACCATCTCCCACAGTAAAGTGGACTTTAGTTTTAATTTTTAGGCTTGATAGAAACAAAATTGACAAATTTGAAATGTGACTCCTGCCTGATGCATAAGGCTATAAAATAGACGTTAAAAGAGGGATGGTCACATTTTCAAGTACTTTTTTTTTGGCCACACCACGTGGCTTGCAGGATCTTACTTCCCTGACCAGGGATTGAACCCGTGTTCCCTGCAGTGGAAGCACGGAGGCCTAACCACTGGACCGCCAGGGAATTCCTGGGATGGTAACATATTCAGATGCTGACACTAGTTAGACTAATATCTCTATAGTTAAATGAGAAATATCTGGAAATGAAATCAACACACTGTCTGCCCTTACCCTTTTACATAATATTCTTTGTAATGAAATTCCATACTACTGGTTACCTAATAATAATTTTGGCAAGTAATGGAATTTAGAAAATTTTGTATAAGTTAAATATTATGAGGGTAATTTATAACCCATAGGTAAATATGACTTTTTAAAATAGTTTTACTTTGTTTTCATGGGAAAAGTACCATATGATCATTACGGAAAGTTAGGAAATTAGTAGAAAAAAATCACTCATCATCCTACCACCCAAACATAATTTCTGTTTAATGCCTACTTAATACTCATCTAGTGGATATACCCTAGTTTACTCTTGAATATTTAAGTTATTTTTATTTCTTAAAAATTATTATTAGTATCTACTAATTAGCTCTGTACATAAAGCTCATAACATTGCTTAATTATCTTGTTTTCTACTATATTATAACCTTGAGCACAAGATTATGTGTTTTTACTCATCTTTGTTTCCTTAGCACAGTGTATGGAATATAGATGCTATATGTGTCTGTTGAATCAAAGTAATACTTTGGAAAAATTAATGAAATTAATAATTATTTTTCTGGAGAAAAAAATGCTAAAATTGATATAGCCACTATGGAGAACAGTATGAAGGTTCCTTAAAAAACTAAAAACAGAACTACCATACGACCCAGCATTCCCAGTACTGGGCAGATACCCTGAGAAAACCATAATTCAAAAAGAGTCATGTACCAAAATGTTCATTGCAGCTCTATTTACAGTAGCCAGGACATGGAAGCAACCTAAGTGTCCATCAACAGATGAATGGATAAAGAAGGTGTGGCACATATATACAATGGAATATTACTGAGGCATAAAAGGGACAAAACTGAGTTATTTGTAATGAGGTGGATGGACCTAGAGTCTGTCATACAGAGTGAAGTAAGTCAGAAAGAGAAAAACAAATACCATATGCTAACACATATATATGGAATCTAAAAAAAAAAAAAAAGAAAAAGAAAAAATGGTCAGAAGAACCTAGGGGCAAGATGGGAATAAAGATGCAGACCTACTAGAGAATGGACTTGAGGATACAGGGAAGGGGAAAGGTAAGCTGGGACAAAGAGAGTGGCATGGACGTATATACACTACCAAACGTAAAATAGATAGCTAGTGGGAAGCAGCTGCATAACACAGGGAGATCAGTTTGATGCTTGTGACCACCTAGAGGGGTGGGATAGGGAGGGAGGGAGGGAGATGCAAGAGGGAAGAGAGATGGGGACATATGTATATGTATAGCTGATTCACTTTGTTATAAAGCAGAAACTAACACACCATAGTAAAGCTGTTATACTCCAATAAAGATGTTAAAAAAAAATAAAATGGTAAAATTGACAAAGTAGTAGAAAACCTAAATAAGGAAGAAAATTTTAAAACTATTAATCAAATACATCCACAGAACACATTAGGGCCCAGAAGTTTTACCACTGAGTTCTTTTAAATTTTCAAGAAACAATTACTTTTTAAACTTTTGATTATGGAAATTTTCAAACACACACAATAATGAAGGAACAAGTATAGTGAACTCCTGCGTATCTATTACCCATCTTCAACAGTTTTCAACATTTTGCTATTGTATGAACAGATCATTCTGATCCAATAAAACATGTTAGAAGTGTAAGCTCCAGAGTTAGAAAACTGGAGGAGATTGGTTCAAGATGGCAGAGTAGAAGGACATGTGCTCATCTCTTCTTGTGAGAGCACTGAAATCACAACTAACTGCTGAATAACCATCGAAAGGAAGATGCTGGAACTCACCAAAAAAGATACCCCACAATCAAAGACAAAGGAGAAGCCACATTGAGACAGTAGGAGGGGCGCAATCACAATAAAATCAAATCCCATACCCACCAGGTGAGCAACCCAGAAACTGGAGAACAATTATACCACAGAACTTCTCCTACTGGAGTGAAAGTTCTGAGCCCCATGTTAGGGGGTCTGGCAACATGAGTAGGAATCCCCAGAGAATCTGACTTTGAAGGCCAGCAGGATTTGGTTGCAGGACTTACACAGGACTGGGGGAAACAGAGACTCCACTCTTGGAGGGCACACACAAAGTCTTGTGTGCACCAGGACCCAGGGGAAGGAGCAGTGACCCCATAGGAGACTGAACCAACCTACCCACTAGTGTTGGAGGGTCTCCTGCAGAGGTGGGGGGTGGCTGAGGCTTACAGTGGGGACAGGGGCACTGGCAGCGGCAGTTCTGGGAAGTACTCATTGGCGTGAGCCCTCCTGGGGGCCGCCCCACCATATATCCTGTAGGCTCCAGTGCTGGGTCACCTTGGGCCAAACAACTAACAGGGAGGGAACACAGCCCCACCCATCAGCAGACAAGTTTTATTGAGCATGGCCCTGCCCACCAGAGAAAGACCCAGTCCCTCTTAGATAGCCTCATCCACCAGAGGGCAGACAGCAGAAGCAAGAGCTACAGTCTTTCAGCCTGCAGAACGAAAACCACAATCACAGAAAGTTAGACAAAATGAAAAAGCAGAGGATTATGTCCCAGATAAAACCCCAGAAAAACAACTAAATGAAGTGGAAACAGGCAACCCTCCAGAAAAAGAATTCAGAATAATGATAGTGAAGATGATCCAGGATCTCGGAAAAAGAATGGAGGCAAAGATTGAGAAGATGCAAGAAATGTTTCACAAAGACCTAGAAGGACTAAAGAACAAACAGGTGAACAATACAATAACTGAAATGAAAAATACACTAGAAGGAATAATAGAATAACTGAGACAGAAGAATGGGTAAGTGACCTGGAAGACAGAATGGTGGAAATCACTGCCTTCGAACAGAATAGAGTCAGAAACCTGGAATGGTGTCCTGGTATGATCTTGAGAAGTTACCTAACCTCTTATACCTAAAATTAATACAGTAATAATATTTACCACTTACTGAGAGGGTGAAATAAGGTAATGTAAATGAATCATAAAATATTGTGCCCCTTGAGCAAGATAAAACCAGTTAATGAAACAGTAACCCAAATACAGTCACTATATATAAGGATTTAACATGTTAATTGAAATAAAAGAAAAATCAATGTGGAAGAGGATTAACATTTTTATTTGTAAACAGCATTAAATATTATAAAATTTGTTAATCCTTAATTTATTACAAACTAATATAAATTGATCATGAAACCCCAGTAGAAAAAAAATTGTCAACGTACTGGAGTAAGTAGTTAATATAATAGGTAATACTACTGACAAGTAATTGTATTTTTAAGGTGTTTAACTTAATAAGTATAAGGAAAATGCAAATTAAATATACATTTTTTAGAATTTTATATATCATAAATATTTTTAAATAGTAATGCTGATGGACACATACCAAAATAGGTATTCCTATCTATTCTCTTCTGATAGGAGTATAACTTAGTACAACATTTTCATTTAATAGAATGGAAATGTGTATTAAAAATGTTCATATGCTTTGGTCAAGTCATTTCAGTTCTAGGGATCTCTTAAAGGAAGTCATCAGAAATTAAGCTAAGATTTATGCACAAAGATGCTGATCATAACATTATTCACAGTAACCAAAAATTTTAGACAATCCAAATGTCTAGAATATAAGAATGTAAAAATAAATTATGATAGATTTGTATTACAAAGTATTATATCGCTAGTAAGAATATTTACAAAGGATTTTTATAGAAAAATTCTTGTTAACTTTAAAAAAACAATATAATGCTAAAGGGTATTATCTCAATTATATAAAAACAAAAATATATTAACATATATGTACATTTAAAGAGTTGAAAATACATGAAATGTGAAAAAGGATTATAGTATCTCTAGGTGGTAGAGTTACAAGTATGGCTTATTTTCTTCATGCTTTTCATTTTTTAAAATATACATATAGGGCTTCCCTGGTGGCGCAGTGGTTGAGAGTCCGCCTGCTGATGCAGGGGACACGGGTTCGTGCCCTGGTCCGGGAAGATCCCACATGCCGCAGAGCGGCTGGGCCCGTGAGCCACGGCCACTGGGCCTGCGCGTCCGGAGCCTGTGCTCCGCAATGGGAGAGACCACGGCAGTGAGAGGCCCGCATACCGCAAAAAAATAAAAAATAAAATATACATATATTACTTTTTTGGAAAATAGACTATTTTTAGAACAGTTTCACGTTCACAGCAGAATTAAGAGGAATAGAAAAGAGATTTTCTGTGTACCCCTGCCCCCGGCACAGGCACAGCTTCCCCCACTATCAACATCTTGCTGCAGAGTTGTATGAATAGAAGAGCCTGCACTGACACATCATTATCACCCAGAGTCCATAGTTTACATTAGCATTCACTCTTGGTGGTGTACGGTCAATGTGTCTGGACAAACATATGACATGTATCCACCATTATGGTTTCATACAGAGTAATTTCATTGCCCTAAAAATCCTTTGTGCTCTGCTTATACATCCTCCCCCTACCCCAACCTTTTCCACAATCATACAATATGTAGCCTTTTCAGATTGGCTTCTTTCACTTAGTAATATGCATTTAAGTTTCCTCCACGTCTTTTCATGGCTTGCTAGCTCATTTCCTTTAGTGCTGAATAACATTCCATCATCTGGATGTACCACAGTTTATCCACTGACCTACTGAAGGACATCTTGGTTGCTTCCAAGTTTTGACAGTTACGAATAAAGTTTCTTATAAACGTCTGTGTGCAGGTCTTTGTATGGACATAAATTTTCAGCTTTGGGGGGGTAAATGCCAAGGAGGAGGATGTTTGTTATGGTAATAGTACGTTTAGTTTTGTAAGAAACTGCCAAACTGTCTTCCAAAGTGACTGTTTTGCATTCTCACCAGCAATGAATCCAAGTTCCTGTTACTCTACATCCTTGCCAGCATTTGGTGTTGTCAGTGCTCTGGATTTTGGCCATTCTAATTGGTGTGTGCTCTTTGAAAGTCAAAAACCAAAACAAAGAAATTTCAGTTAAAGAAAAATAAAATAAAGTTCTTTTATTTTGTATAGTTGGCCAGCTATAGTCCCTCTCCATCTTCTCCATACCCTACCACTGTTGGACCAGTGGAGAACAGTGGATTGAGATCTCGCTACCGTTCTTCACCCACCGTCTACAACTCCCCTACTGACAAAGAAGACTACATGACAGACCTACGAACCTTGGATACTTTTCTTAGAAGTGAAGAAGAGAAACAGCATAGAGTTAAGCTGGGTACATATATATTTTATTTAGATCTATTGTACGTATTTTTGTGTCATTTTACGTTATCTTCAACCTTTACTTTGATCCCATACATAAATGTTTAAGTCCTTTAGTAATACACCTTGTGTAGCTTAGGAGAGAAATACATTTTGGTTTTGTATTTTGTTCAGTTAGAAGAATTAAGTTCACCAAAATTTAAGATGTAAAATATAGCTGAGTTAACGGAAATCTTGAACCTTTTGTCTACATTACTATTGAAAGCTTTTTCGTGTAAGTTATAATTTGTTTAAAAGTTGAGGTCATAAAACTGTTTTTGATGCGGTCCGCAGCAGAGCTTCGTGAAGTGATAGTTGTCTCCTTTCAGGTAGTCCTTGGGAAGGTTGGTGTGGCAGGGAGGCTGGTGAGAGCATGGATTTACTCCAGAAGTGCTGTTGTTTTTGGAACATTTTTTAACTTGTCTCTAGTTTGCCTTGGGGAGCAGTGTTAGCAAATCTTAATCTATTTGGGGTGGATTTGATTATTACAAAGTCTATTATTGAAACCAAGTTAGGCTATTGAGCCGAGTAATGATTTTTCCCCCTCAGGAACTTTCACAGAAAGCACATTAGGTGCTAAAGCATGGCCACAGTGAGGAAGCCAATTATTGGACCATGGCTCTTTGTGTCACTTGAAATCTCTCTATTGATTTTTAATTTAATTTTGCCTGAAAGTGCCACAGATGTCAAAGAAACAAATCAATATTATCTTGTTATTTGTTGATACATGCTTTTCTTTCTTTTTAAATTTTGAAATATTTCAAGGATACCGAAAATTATAGAGTGGAATACAAAGAACCCTATGTACCCTCTACATATTTTTGTCATATCCAGGTATTTTCTGACTTGCATTTTTATTTCTTCGTTGACATATAGGAGTTATTTAGAAATATTGTTTGGAAGTATTATTGGTGATTGGTGTTGCTTTTAATTTCCAAGTGTGTGAAATGAAAGGCTTTGTTATCTGTTTTTTCCTAAGTTAATTGTACTCTGGCTAGAGATTTTGATCTGTACCCTATTAATTTTTTAATATTTTTTTTATTTTTTTCGGTACATGGGCCTCTCACTGTTGTGGCCTCTCCCGTTGCGGAGCACAAGCTCCGGACGCACAGGCCCAGCAGCCATGGCTCACAGGCCCAGCCGCTCCACGGCACGTGGGATCCTCCTGGACCGGGGCACGAACCCGTGTCCCCTGCAGTGGCAGGCGGACTCCCAACCACTGCGCCACCAGGAAGCCCCCCCACAGTTTGTTTGTTTTAGCCAGTTTGAACTGATAGTTGTTCTTTCTTCAGTGGTGTCTGAACTGCTGTTTAACTAACTCATTGAGCTCTTTGTCTTCTTTTCTTTTTTCAGTTTTCAGAGTTTCATTTGGTTCTCTTTCAGATATGCCTGATTTAGAGTATCTTGTTTTGTTCTTATATTTTCAATTCTTTTTCCTATCTCAATCACTTTAAACGTGCTTTTTAAAAGTCTCTGTCAAGTAGTTCAGTTATCTAAAGTTCTTGGAGATTACATGCTAACATTTTTTTCTTGTTGACTCATTTGCTTGGAGACATGTTTCCCTGTGATTTATGTAATTTTTGTTTGTTTTTGGTAAGCTCATCTTCAGAAGAATTTTATCTGTGCTTTTTCTGTCCTAGGCAGGCTGGATGGAAGCCTTGTTTCCTGCCAGCAGTTTTATATTTGCCTCTACCGGGTGCCTAAGGAACATCATTGACCTTGAACTAACTTAAGTAATTTTGGGGCTTGGAGGTTCCTGGACCTCACAGGGAGTGTAAACGGGCACTATAAACCCATGTGAAGATAGATCTGTAATTTTTAAATCTCTGGGGGTTTCTTTTTAAACAGCCTAAGAGAGACAAGCTTCCTTATTATTTCCTGGTGTCAGTGGACAGATGTTTTTTCCTTATCCACTGAGAATGTGGCCCTTTGAGGTTCCTGGCTCTATGCAGGGTGCAGGGAATAGAGACAGGAAGAAGGTCTCAGTCCAGCTGTCTACCTCTCCTGGACCTGTATCCACATTTCCAGTTCCCAGGCACTGAAATCAAAGCTGATAGGTTTCCCAAAGCCTACAAAATGCTCCAGAGCAGCCACGGCATCAGCTCACATGCAGGCCACTGGCCACCGTGACTTTCAATTCCCTCTTCATTTTTAGCCAGTGACTCTTCCTCTTACATTATTGCAAGCTCCATTATTCATTTAAATTATATATTTTATTTGATAAGCATATATATATCTGGAGATGTTTCAGGTTACCTGATTTGTTATGTTGCCAGACTTCCAAATCTCTTTGTGCTTTGATTCTTTGGTCTTTGTGGTTCTCCAGCTACAGGTTTTGTGCTATTTTGGTGGTGGTGGTCATTACAGAAAAGCCCTATTGTGTCACTTGCTATATATATTTTCCTTGTACTTTGGCTAATGTACAACAGATATAAAAACATATTTCTGTCATCTGTATAAAACTTCTTTTGTCATCTAAAGCCACACTTTATTGAAATTTTAGTTCAAGTTTTCTCTCAGAAAGCTTGATTATCATTTTCAAAGTTAATAGTCAAAATAATTAATCAAAATAGGATAAACTTTGTGCTCTATCATGACCATGTCTCTTACCTTCCTTTTTTATTCCCTATTTATTAAATCATTTGTGCTTGTTTAAAACTTCTTTTCTTGACATTAATTCATTCCTCTAAGTCAGTGTTACCAGAAGTCCTACTTGAAATTTTTTTACCCCAAGTGTGGTATTTATTATATGTAATTATTTATTTTCATGTCAGCATGAAACTACTTTCACCAGTGCTACTAGCACAAGACTGGCTAACCTTCAAGGTTTTGATGCTGTGACTTGAAATACTGCCACATATTCCTTTCATGATTTCTCGTCTTTTGTGCCTGTAAACATCACTAGAAAAACAGTTTCATTATTTTACAGTCATTCCTTTTAAAAATTCTGCTAAGATAAAAAAAAACTAGTTTTTATTTGTGACTTTTGTGTGAGGGCATAAAATATTAATTGATACTTTTGATATCAGGTAAACTCTGAAAAAATAAACTCTTCATAAGTATCATATAGTTGTCGTTGAAAATTTGCTCTTTATTCAGGAACTGGGCTAGATGCTCGGGAAAAAAAATACTCCCTGCCCTCAAAGAGCTCAAATTTTATTTGGAAAAAGAAACAGGCCTTAAAGTGTGATAACTACTGTGGTAGATTCCTCTGTAGTATTAAGTCCCTAAATTTGACTATTTACATTTCCTAAAAGTAAATTTATAAATTTAGAAGTGTAATCAGCAGATGGTCTCTTAATACAAGGCAGGAATTACTACAGACTATAAATAGAACACAGTGTAGTACAGGGAAGAGTGAGTTTAGCTGCTAGCCAAAAGACTAGTTTATTAATAAGAGGCTGTAATTATCCCATTCAGAAAGAGCTTCCAAGAATTCAAGCAAGAACTCCTTAGCCTATTTATTTCCTGAAGAAATTTGTCTTTTGTTTCTCTCTGAATCATTTGAAAGTCTTAGAGAATGAAACAAGCTTAATTTTACAACAAAAATAAACAGACACTTTCAGCCACTTAGAGAGCATATGGCTCTCAAAGTGATACTGCTCAGAAAATGTTCTTTTTAATTTTCCATTTCTCTGAAGAAGAGAGAACGTTGGGAGCAGGGAGGAGAGGAGGCTTTGTCTTTTTTTTTTTTTTTTTTTTTTTTTTGGCGGTACGCGGGCCTCTCACTGTTGTGGCCTCTCCCGTTGCGGAGCACAGGCTCGGGACGCGCAGGCTCAGCGGCCATGGCTCACGGGCCCAGCTGCTCCACGGCATGTGGGATCTTCCCGGACCGGGGCACAAACCCGTGTCCCCTGCATCGCCAGGCGGACTCTCAACCACTGCACCACCAGGGAAGCCCGAGGCTTTGTCTTTGATTGCCATTGCCATCCAGATTCCTGGATACCCAGAGTTCATATAGCAGCTCCAGATATCAAAATTACTACAACACACTGATAATCTTTAAATTAATCATTGTAGGAAGCCCAGATTCTACTTCGCCTTCCACCAGTCCTACTTTCTGGAACCACAGTCGTTTTATGGGGGATTATGCACAAACTTTAAAGAAGTTTCAGTATCAGCTTGCCTGTAGGTCTCAGGCCCCATGTGCTAACAAAGATGAAGCTGATCTCAGTTCTAAACAAGCTGCAGAGGAGGTAAATGGAAAATAAAAATGACTTGATATTTATGATTTACAGATTGTTAGAAAGTCTTTTCTTCTTCTGGAACTTTTTTTTCTGTAACCTCCACTTCTACTGGCTAGAAACATAAATCTGGCACACATTAAACGGTAGAAAGACTCCTTAAGTTTGTGTACCCAAAACTGAATTATATTGTACGTTTCACTCTTTATGACACATAGTTAACATTACTTTCCTGCCTAAAACATTTTTCTGCACTCATTTATATTGAAAAGGTATCTCAGGTATCTACTTGTACTTATTAGCATATACAAGACTCTTGCTCTTGAAATACATTTAGATTAGAACATTTGATATTCTGTAACTTCATCAGTTTAAAAGCAAATAAAGGATTTAAATTTTGTTCTTAAAAGCAAGAAGAATGTTCTTCAAACATATCAATGTAAGGAATTTTAAATATATATGTGTGCATGAATTGCAACTACTGCATATTAATTAGATCAGTATTGATATTCATGAAGTTTTTTCCAAAGTATTCCAAATATTTCTGAGGGTGGGGGAAGGAATGATTGATAACTGGCATTTTATTTGATTGTTCATTTTAAACATTTTTAATAGGTCTGGGCAAGAGTGACTATGAATAGACAACTTCTTGATCATATGGATTCATGGACAGCCAAGTTCAGAAATGTAAGTTCTGACATTACTCTTTGGACAATATTAGTGCCTCTTAATGTACAAAGTATGTTGTTAGAATATCAGTTAGAGATATTAATTATTAGAATATCAGAATTAAGTATTATTAAAAGTACAATATGTGTGGCACATATATAAGAATAAACATGACGTTTACCATATAGTGTCCGTAGTCTTGGGGATTTTTTTTCCTTCTGTATTTAGCAAATCAGTGTATTTTGAGTGGATAAAGGAACAGTGTATTTAGTTGCTAAGATTTTCCCTTTCCCAACATCTCAATTTTACTTTTCAAAGAGCTTTCCTGTCAGTCTGTTATGTGTCTAGAAATGTGAGGGGAGCAAAAATGAGGTCCTTTATGTCAGAAAACTTCAGAGTTAGAGAACATAACATATGCTTGAAGCTACTTCAGAGTATATCAATTTCTTCGATTTTTCTAAAGAAGAACCTTCTAATCTTTGGCCTAGAGGTTGGCAAGGCCAGCTCTTGCATATACAGAGTGAGTTAGTTCCCTGGTTTCAACCCTGCCTCTTTCTGTTGTTCTCTGTAGTACCCGTTTGTCCGGATTCCAGGGGGGCGAATTGGCCCCTCCTTCACTGCAGGAAGCCCCTCCACTTAGATTCTGTAGAGGCTGCCGCTTCTTCCACTGTCTGATCCTTCAACACTCATCCACCCACTGTATAGTTTCTAGAAATATGTTGAAATCACTTGTTCTTTTTTATTCTTTTTTTTTTTTTTTTTTTTTTTTTTTTTTGCGGTACGCGGGCCTCTCACTGTTGTGGCCTCTCCCGTTGTGGAGCGCAGGCTCAGCGGCCATGGCTCACGGGCCCAGCTGCTCCGCGGCATGTGGGATCTTCCCAGACCGGGGCACGAACCCTTGTCCCCTGCATCGGCAGGCGGATTCTCAACCACTGCGCCACCAGGGAAGCCCCTTTTTTATTCTTTTACTATAATTTAAATAGGGTATCAAGAAGGAGTGCTGAAAGTAGTAGCCTACTTTCTTGAACCAGAAGCCTGATTGGCTTTTTTGAATAAGAATTCCAGAGCCAGCCCTAGAACTACTCAATCAGGTTTTCTGGGAATGAGGCCTAGATCTCTCTCCTGGAGCTAGTAGATAATTTTGTTGCAGGCTAGGAGTGGCTGGCAAGTAGGATACACTTAATAAATGTTGGAAGAATGAACAAGTGAAATGATGTCCTAGAACTGTACTTTCTTTTATTTCCACTCATAGGCTTATCTAAAAATGTTAATATATTTATAAAGTCTTGGTCAGAAGTATTAGCTTAGAAGAAATACAAACACAGTCCTTTATCTGAATTCCTTAGGCTACAATGTTCTGAAATTTAGGGTTTTTTGTAGTTTTTTTTAAAAAGCAGTATATGCATATACCATATATTTTGTAATACAGTAGCAGGGTCTTGTTAGTACTCAGTAATCAACCACATTAATGTTTCTGCAGCAGAGCATATAAACTGTCACACTAGGTAGGATAAAGTCTAATAATAGCTTCACAGGAATTCAGTTCAGGTCTTGCCAGTATATCAAATTTTCTTGCTAAATAAATTATAAAAACACTTCATTTTCAGAGGCTTTTTAATTCAAAAATTTTATAATGAATTGTATAGACTTGTATTTGATCTGAAGCTTGTTTTCATCCTTCTACTTTATGGTTAAACAGAAGTGTGGAAACAGAAATGGTGGTTGAAGTTGCTGTGAACAAACACAAAACACATAACACAAAAACTAGATGGGGTATTTCCTTGGGCAGTCTTTTCACATCCCAGAATGAGTTTGATATCAGCCATGCAAAGTGGAATTTGAAATTCCTAGTCCTAAAGTGAATATTGTAATATTCACAAACTAGTTTCAAATACAGTAAAATCTGTTTTCCACATGGTTAGGGGATTGAGTGAGCCTGCTGAGAGCTAATCTATGTTATGTTATGTTATGTAATGTTAATCTAAGTTATGTTTAGTTTTAAAAACTATTCTACTAATCACAAACCAGTATAAATGCTACATGTGTAAATGTGTGAATAATTACCCTAGAACTGTAAACTGAAGATGATCCTTTTAGCTAAGTATAATGATCCTAGAAAGAAGAATTTAAGAAAAACTTAACATGTAGCTGAAAGTTTTATATCTTTAAAAAATAGGCATATGTGATTTAAGAATATAACTTTGTCAAGTTATACTCCGTTAGCATATTTACTTATCTCTCTCTAGACTTCAGGTAGCTGCTACTTCCATTCTCTTCCACTATACTCTGTTAATATTCAAGTACAAGACAGCAAAAATAGTTTCATGAAAATAATTATTTGAGAAATGCTTTAAAATTGCGTGTGTAAAATCATTACCTCATTTCTTCCTAGTGGATCAATGAGACAATATTAGTGCCACTTGTACAAGAGATTGAGTCTGTCAGCACACAAATGAGGCGAATGGGTTGTCCAGAGCTGCAAATAGGAGGTATGTGAAAATAGAGCCCAGCGTTTGAGTTCCTTCAGTGAATCTGCCAAGTGGAAAATTTCTTCTTGTAATGGGCTGTTTAACAACACCTTTTGTTATCTTGAGGTGAAGAAAAAAACTAAATGTCCATAATATCACTTTTTAAAAAATATAACAGTTTTATTGAGATATATGCAGTTCACCCATTTAAAGTCTACAATTCAAAGGTTTGGGTTGTGCAAACCATCCCCACAGTCAAGTTTGAATAGTTCATCACCCCAAAAGGAAACCCCATAGACCCGTTTCCAACCACCACCCATCCTCCAGCCCTAGGCAACTACCAGCCTACTTTCTGTCTCATTATATAGGCCTGTTTTGGATATTTCATCTAAATGGGATCATACAATATGTTGTCGTTTGTGACTGGCTTCTCTCACTTAACAATGTTTTCAGGGTTCATCCATGTTGTAGTGTTTATCAGTACTTCATTTCTTTTTATTGCCAAATAATATCCCATTGTTTGGATCTACCACATTTTGTTTACCTGTTCATCATTTGATTGACATTTGGGTTGTTTTCACTTTTTTGGTTATTATGAATAATGCTGCCATGAACACATACATACAAATGTTCGTGTGAATATATTTTAATTTCTCTTGGGTATTACCTAGAAGTGGAATTGCTAAGCCATATGGTAAATCCATGTTTAACCTTTAGAGGAATTGCCAGACTGTTTTCTAAAGCAGCTGCACCATTTTACATCCCCACCTACAGTGTATAAGGGCTCCAGTTTCTCACATCCTTGCCAATACTTGTTATTATGTGTCTTTTTCAGTTATCCTAATGCATATGAAATGGTATCACATTGTATTTTTAGTTTGCATTTCCCTGATGGCTAATGATGTTTAGCATCTTTTCATGTGCTGGTCCATTCATATATCTTCATAAGCAAAATATCTTTTCAGATCCTTTACCCAGTTTTTTTTCCCCTTTACCTATTTTTAAATTGGGTTACTTGTCTCTTTATTATTGAGTTGTAGGTGTTCTTTATATATTCAAGATACAAGTCTCTTATTAGATATTAATTTAAAATTGTACAAAGCATAAAAAATGTGTACAGTGCTAATTTAAAGTCCCCTTTTTTCAATATAAGAAAAATACATTTTTCTTATCTGCTAAAAATAAAATTATTAAGGTTTTGTGTAATATAATTTGCCTAAAGTATATATACACTATAACTTATTTAGT
The DNA here is from genome assembly GCF_951394435.1 of Stenella coeruleoalba. Classification (NCBI taxonomy): domain Eukaryota; kingdom Metazoa; phylum Chordata; class Mammalia; order Artiodactyla; family Delphinidae; genus Stenella; species Stenella coeruleoalba. The sequence continues at coordinate 83,093,183 of NC_137155.1, read as the reverse complement.
GTTAAATAATTAGGTTTCAAAATAAATAAGGAATATTTTAGTCAATCAGCTTTCTAGAGAATAAATTTCTCTTTGAAATATGTAAGGGCTTTGGATTGCACATTAACACTTTCTACTTGCTTTTGGGTATCTTTTTTTAATCAGTCTTTATTCTCTGGAATAAGTATAGTGTTGTGCATCACTAAAGTACCCACGTGTTGAGTATCCGTATATTTTGTATATAATGTATACAACACTCACATTAACCTTGAAAGCTAGCTTTTAGTGCCACATTTTATGGATCAGACTACTAAGACTCAGAGAGGTTAAGTAACTTGCCCAGTGTCACAGAGCAGTGATTTGAGGCCAGAGCTTTCTGACTCCAAAGTCAGAAGGTTACTTTCTTGGTAATGTTATTTGAACCTATGCTTATCCTTTTTGAGCTTTTTTATAAGCTATAAAAATATGTTATGTTTCACAACATTTTTACCAGTGTGATGTGCTTTTTAAAAAAGAATAACATTGTTTTATCACTGTGAAAGCAACATGCATATGTTCATTGTAGAAAATTTGGAAAGTACAGAAATACACAAAGAATATTACCCATGATTGCGCTTCAGTAGATAACCACAATCAATCGTTTTAAATCACAATCACTTATTCCTTTTGGAGAAAAATACTATGATACTATATATATCAATGGTAAGTTATACCATAATTTAACAACATTAAAATGTGAAAAGTGTATATTTAGGAGTTGAGCAAATAGTACATATGTATGTATATATTTTTAATTAAATTGGGGTCATACTGTTTTGTTACCTGCTTTTTTCCCTCTACTTTTTCTATTTTGTTAAATATTCTCCAGTACTATTTTTATGGCTAGTTTGTATTTCTTTTTTATGTATGTAATATATTGTATTTAACTGATCTTTATTATTTAAAATTTAGAAGAGTTTCCCTTTGCTGTTATTAATAATGCTGTAAGTAAATGTCCTTTTACCTAAATATTTGTGTACATTCATAATTATTTCCTTAGGATAATTTCTTAGGAGTGAAGTTGTAAGTTCAATAGGTATAAATATATTAAGGCTTTTAATATACATAACCCTTCAAAAAGCTTATACCAATTTATATTCTAGCAATAATGTCACATATAAGAAAGCCTTTTTCCCAACATTGGGTATTACTAGTATGGTTGTACATTTTGAAACTTTTTGTTCGTTTATTCATTTCTTTGGATAGTTGTCTTTCATGAAGTGATGAGCGAAATCACTCATAAAAAGTGTTCACTTGTCACTGGCATAATGGGCAACTTTTAATTCAACCTGATTTTGAAAGCTCTCATGTGTCTTTTTATATATACTCCACAAAAATCTTCTATTAGTTGTTTATAGATCTGGCAAAATGGATTTGGCTGTTTTTGGAGTATGCATGTGTTTGTTTAACTCTGGCCACCTTGCCAGAAATGATCAAATATTTTGTAGGTAAAGTAGATAATGCAGCTTGTTAAGATAAACTATCGTTGCTTTCCTTTATTCCTTCAACATCTATTGAAGGAAGAGCATTTGAAGTTTTTTCAAAGATCCACATGAGGAATAATCTGTTTTCTGTGTGTTTTAATTTTAACAGAGGCTAGTATTACTAGCTTGAAGCAGGCTGCTCTGGTCAAAGCTCCACTCATTCCAACTCTAAATACAATCGTGCAGTATCTAGACCTCACGCCAAATCAGGAATACTTGTTTGAAAGGATCAAAGGTAATTATTGATTTGAAGAGGGAAAAAATGAGAGCTTTTTCACTAGTTTGAAATTTTATACAGGTAACATGGAACAAAATTTTTTTTTAATTATAAGTATCACTGAAGTGTGATCTTATTTTATAAATATGTATTTAATAATGGCTTTATTAAGGCTTATACTTGAACAACTTTTGAGTTTTATATTCTGTATGCTTAAAAATGGTCAAAATAATGTAGTTAGCCTTGAATACATTAATTACTAATTTTGTTCTAAATAGGGAAACTTAAATATGAGCTAAATGGGCTCACATGAATATTTCACTCATTTTCTATTCTTAAGCTACCAAGAATGGATGCCACAATGACATTCTTTATAATTTCAGCATGCCGATCCTATTTCTTTCGATTTTTATAAGTCATATGTAATACGTTGCTTCTTTATATTTCTGTTATATTCTGATTATTTGGGGGAAATATGATCTTCTGAGGAGACTGACTTGAGACTCAGGAAATTTAGCCTCCCTGGTACTCCCACATACTCTCTTTATGCCTCCCTACATTTATTTGGATAAACTCTGTAAAATGTTCTCATCACTAAAACAAGTTTTAGAAATAGTATTTCACTCTTTAGATTTATCATAAATCTTAATTTGAAAATGTAATGTTGCCCCTTCTCTAGTCTAGGTTTGGACTGAGGTTTAGGAATAAACATTTATCATGACTTACTTAGGAATAAACATTTATCATGACTTACGTACTTACTTATTTATTTATGGCTGCATTAGGTCTTCTTTGCTGCGCGTGGGCTTTCTTTAGTTGTGGCGAGTGGGGGCTACTCTTCGTTGTGGTGCACGGGCTTCTCATTGCAGTGGCTTCTCTTGTTGCGGAGCACGGGGTCTAGGCAAAAGGAATTCAGTAGTTGTGGCTCGTGGGCTCTAGAGCACAGGCTCAGTAGTTGTGGCACACGGGCTTAGTTGCTCCAAAGCATGTGGGATTTTCCTGGACCAGGGCTCGAACCTGTGTCCCCTGCATTGGCAGGTTGATTCTTAACCACTGAACCACCAGGGAAGTCCCCATGGTGCTATTTAATTTTTTATATCTTGTATTTCTTTGTCTGCATGTTTTGATCAGGTTTTTAGGTTTTTAGATGTTATACTTTCCTTATTGTAACCCCTTAGCCTTTTTTTTTTTTTTTTTTTTTTGCGGTACGCGGGCCTCTCACTGTTGTGGCCTCTCCCGTTGCGGAGCACAGGCTTGAGACGCGCAGGCTCAGTGGCCATGGCTCACGGGCCCAGCTGCTCCGCGGCATGTGGGATCTTCCCGGACCGGGGCACGAACCTGTGTCCCCTGCATCAGCAGGCGGACTCTCAACCACTGCGCCACCAGGGAAGCCCCCCCTTAGCCTTTTTTTTTTCCTTCTTTCTTGTATATTCTTAGCTTATTTTATTTTACCTTTGTTGCTACAGAACTTTCCCAAGGAGGCTGTATGAGCTCATTTCGATGGAATAGAGGTGGAGACTTCAAAGGCCGCAAGTGGGATACAGACCTGCCCACTGATTCTGCTGTAAGTCCCCAGTTTTATCAGTTTGACATTTTTGTTATTGGGTTTATTTTTCCATTATAAAAATGAATATTAAAAAGAACTTAGAGGGAATTCCCTGGCAGTCCAGTGGTTGGGACTCAGTGCTGGCTGTCACTGCCATGGGCCCGGGTTCAATCCCCGGTCAGGGAACTAAGATCCTGCAAGCCACACAGTGAGGCCAAAAAAGAAAATAAATAAATAAATGAATAAATAAATAAAAATGAAAATAAAATAAATGAAAAGAACTTAGAAACTAAGTAGAAATACAAAATTTTTGTACCAGCATCTTAACCCAACCACTGTTAATATTTTGGTATATTTTCTTCTTTTTTTTTCTTTACTTATATTGTGCTATTTTTAATGTTTTTATCGATACAGATATAATAATCCCATATGTAAAATTATGTCTCCTGCTTTTTTTCACTTTTCAGTGTTATTTGCACTATTACACACTGTCATTTAACTGTTCTCCTATATTGGACCTAAAAGTTTGGGAAACATGTAGTGGGGGAGGGATTTTTGTTTTTCTGTCTTAAATAATACTGCCAGGAGTAACATAATGCATGTTTCTTTCTTATTTAGGATTATGATTTTAAGAAAGATTCCTAGAATTAGATTTATGAAATCAAAGAGTATAAAGTTTCGGAGCATTTAAGAGTTTTTCAAAATTATGTTTGTTTTTTTATAGTGACTGTTATGTGTGAAAATGAAGTTTAAATGCTGGTACTCAAATTCAGAATTGAATGTATGTGTATTTTATTTTGATTTTGCTGTTAATTACCTATATGGGTGTGAATGATCCCCTTAACAGAAAACTAGGAATGTCTTGCTCTAATCTTTTCATTTCATAGATTTCATCTTACAGATATAACCACTTGAAAACATTTTTGCTAATTCTTTCTTTGGAGAAAAACTTAAAGATTGGAGTCATGCGCTTCCCTGGTGGCGCAGTGGTTGAGAGTCCGCCTGCCGATGCAGGGGACACGGGTTCGTGCCCCGGTCCGGGAAGATCCCACATGCCGCGGAGCGGCTGGGCCCGTGAGCCATGGCCGCTGAGCCTGCGCGTCCGGAGCCTGTGCTCCGCAACGGGAGAGGCCACAACAGTGAGAGGCCCGCGTACCGCAAAAAAAAAAAAAAAATTGGAGTCATTATAAACATGTTTTAAAAGTACCACATACATACTTGATCGATTTTCATGCTGACTTTGAAAAATTGTTTCCTCGTCTTCAGATCATCATGCATGTGTTTTGCACCTACCTTGATTCCAGACTACCTCCACATCCTAAATACCCTGATGGAAAAACATTTACTTCTCAGCACTTTGTTCAGACACCAAATAAACCAGGTATAAACAACCTCTCCTAAAAGGATGAATTGAGCTTTTCACATGAAATACATCTAGTGGTTTGGTTTTGTTTTTTTAATGTAGCATATTTCCTTTACAGACGTGACAAATGAGAATGTTTTTTGCATTTATCAGAGTGCTATCAACCCTCCCCATTATGAGCTAATCTACCAGCGTCATTTCTACAGTCTTCCAAAGGTACTTCTAAATGTAGCAGTTGCTATTACTAATGTCATGGATGACTTGCTTTGTTAATATTTTTAAAATTAGATTCTCTTGTTTATGGAATAGGTAAACTTTTTAAATTAGGGAAAAAATGCTAGTTTTGTATCCCTTTTTTTAAAACTCTAAAAGTAACATGTGCTTAATTTGGAGAATTATGAAGAAAAGGAAGAAAAGTTCATTATTCCATTATTTACAGGAAGCTCTTGTTAACATTTGGTATAATTTTTTTGATAAATTTCATTTTGGTCTTTTTCTGTACTTATTTATGGGTTGAAATCATATTATTTATGTAGTTTTATATCCTTTTTAAAATTAATGTTATAATTTTCCATGCCTTTAAGAATCTTCGTTAAAACACTTTTTAATGGCTATTTTAAAACTTCACAATAAAATTATAACATAATTTATTTAACCACTCCCCTACAGTTAGATATTTTGGATGTTTCTAAGTCTTCATTATCATAAATACCTTTATGCATATAGCTGTCTGCATTTTGGGTAGTTTTTTAGCCTGAAGTCCAAAAATGGAATTCTAGGTTATAGAATATTTTCAAGGCTGTTAAAATATGTTATCAAAAAGATGATTGTACCAGTTTACACTTCTATCCAGGTATTTTACTTTTGATTACAAACATCAGTTCTGTTGATGACCTTTGCAGTTATTTTTGTTACCAGCATCTATACTAAGAAATTTTACATAGACTATAATCATAAATTGTATCCTTCACTTCATCAGATACCCGGAAGAGAATATTTCTTTTTTTTTTTTAAGTTTAATATTTCAACTTTGTAAGTGTAAATATTTTGGGCCATTCAAGTTCCATGCAAATCCTTTTTTTTTTTTTTAAAGAAACACTGTCTTTAAAAATCATATATCCTAAGATTTTTTAGTAAAAACACTAAATCAGAATAAGCAGGTATAAGTTAATCAGTAAATTGAAAATCTAAATCAGGAGCTATTTCACAGACCAGAAATTACATATAATAGTTTGATTTTAGTGCTGGCAAAATGCTGCCTCATAGTCCCTTGTAGATAAAATAAATTTACATTTAATATGTTACTTACACTGTTAACATATATCATAATGTATTTTGAAGTGTGATTAAAGGTTTTTTAATTCCAGCATTGTTGTTTATGCTGTTAATTTGGGGGATAGAGTATTTTTTGTGTGTAGGATACAGGGGTACCAGCTTCAGAATAGCTCCCATCCAGACCTTCATAAATGCTGCTTCCCATGTATGGGAACTTCCCAATGTGTTTATTTCTGCTCATCTTTCAGGTCTCAACTTAAAAATTTCTCTCTCAGGGAGGCATTGCTTGCCTCACCACTCTGGGTTTAATGCATATGTTCCCATGGCACCCTACACCTTCTTCTTTCTCATAACATTCATCACACTTTATTGTAATTCTGAGTTTCCTGTCTGCCTTTCCTACTAGACCTTAAGCTCCTCAATTACATGGATCCTCTCTGTTTTATTCACCACAGTATTCCCACTTCCTAGCACAAAGTGGGCACTTTGTTTAATGAATGAATGAAAGGCTGAATTACATGGAATTCCGAGTTAGTAGAATATAAATTGATAGGATCGCATTTACCTATCAGGCTGAATGGTTTGGTTTCGTTAGGTTTAAATCTTGCTGTATTTTTTGTCTTTGTTCCAGGGCCGAAATAATATGTTTCATACATTATTAATGTTCCTCTACATCATAAAGACCAAAGAGTCAGGAATGCTTGGGTAAGTACTTATGCTTTAAAAATACAAGTACTTAACTTATATACTGTTTTCCTTATGTTCAGATGCTGCAGAAGGCAGCATCATATACTGAAGATTTGTGGACTGAACAGTAAGAGATATGGCTTCTAGTACTAGCTCAGCCCTGTCACTAACCAGCTCTGCCATCTTGAGCAAGTCCATTACAGTAATTCCTTGGAACCTCCATTTCCCCATTGATAAAAAGGCAATTTGACCACATCATTGGCTTTACAGCTGTGTCCCCCAGAGGAACAACCCTGATATATCAGGCTCTTGCCACTTTAAAATTTAAAAACAAAAACAAAACTGGAGTTCTATTTATTCAAGCTATCCCACTTCAGACACAAAGCCTTCTGCAAAATGTTTACACTTTCAGAGAGACTAAGTCAGCACCAGTTCCATAATATTGTTAATTGGGATGGAAAAATGGTCAGTTGAAATTGTTTACTTTGTTTATTCTAAATACTTAGTAATGAAGCTCACATACTGTTACAATAAACTCAAAATTGCTGTCTTGTTATTTAGATGATTTGAAATTTTAGTCCTTCAAATAATATTTGTAGTAATTTGAAGTAAATGGACCTCAGCTAATGCTGGGTAAATCTGGTAATGCAAGGACTGGAAGTCTGAAAATCTGTGTTCTGGGTCCATCTCTGCCTGCACTGTGTAACCTGAGGTTAAAAAAATGTAAAGGGAAGGGCTGAATAGAAAACATCAGGGGTCTGTTCCAGTTTGGTATGCATGCTTCTTTTCAGTTTTATAGGTGCCCTGTTTTATACAGGTTCTGGAACTCCACTGTCCAATACAGCAGCCGCCAGCCACATGTGGCATTGAGCATTTGAAACATGATTAGTCCAAATTGAGATGGGCTGTCAGTGTAAACTACACAGACTAGAATTTGAAGACCTAGTACCAAAAAAGAAAAAGTAAAATATCTCTAATAATTTTGTATATTGATGACGTTGAAATAATGCGTTGGATATACTGAGTTAAAGAATATTTATGCTACCATGGCTCTTTTTTCTTTATTTTTTTAATTACAAAAATAATGCATGCTCAATATAGAAATATTTAAACAATATAGCAGTGTATAAACTAGACATTGAAAACTCCCCTCTGATCAACTCTCTCTTCTGATCAACTCTCCCTCGAGGTATCCATTGTGTTAACAGTTTCAGGTGTGCATTTTCAGACTCCTTTCTGGGGAAAGTTGATTTTTTTTAGTTTTCATTTTGTTTAAAAATATATTGTACCCAAACATATTACTCTGTGACCTGCCTTTTAATCTTATGGTATATCTTGGATATTCTTCTGTGTCAGTAAATACAGACTTTTTTCCTAAATTTTCTAGCAGTATTTAGAAAGATATACATGTATTAGAAAGATGGAATGTGCTATAAATATATTGTTTTGTAATTCTTAACAGTGTTTCTGGAAGACTATTTTGAAGTGAGGAATTAACTTAGAAGTATTTTAAATAAATAATGAATTTTTGGTTTTAACTGAAAATTTATCTTTTCTCTAAAAATCTAAATTGATACTTGATACATAAGTGATTTGTCATGACAGCATGAAGCTTGTGTTGAGTACCATATATAGTTTGTCATATACATAAAAATGTAAAATCTGTAAAAGTATTGGATTGGCCAAAAAGTTCATTTGGGTTTTCTGTAACATCTTAGTGGGGCAGTAATTTACACAGAGACCCAAAAGAATTGGTATAATATTTAAAGTGCTTATCTTCTCTGAATGAGGAACTTACATGTGGAAAATGAAACATTTTAGACTAAAACTAATCTGTGTTTTATTTATTTGGGATTTTTTTTTTTTTAACCAAGGGAAAAGTCTTTGAAATTAACTTAAAATATGATTAATCTTTTTAATACATTTTGGAACAATCAAATGTTAAAAACTGCTGTCCTATACCTTAAAGGAAGGAAATTTCCTTTGCTTAAAGGAAATAAGCAAGTGGCTCAAGTATAGACCATTTGGAATCATGCCCATAACACAGCAGTTTAATACAAATCTATTATCAGTTCAATGCCACATATTTGTGCGGTAGTGGAATGAGATGAAAGTTTTACATCCAAAAGGGAAAAAAACCTAGACAGAATTGACTGCACAGTAATTTGTGTCCTGTTCAGTAAAAGACACCATAAATAAAGTTTAAAACTAAATGACAAACTGAGACAAAGACTTATAATTTCAACATTTAGAGCAAAGCCAAGTTGATATCCATCATGTATAAGGAGCATATACGTTAATTAGAAAAGAAAAATATAAGAAATGGTCAAAGACACGAGAGACTTTCATAGAAGAGTGTCGTGCAGATGGTTAATGAACATGAAAAGATGCTTAGTCTCATATACAATCAAGCCAGAATTAAAACATTTTTTCTATCAAATTGAAATTTATCATTTGCAGTGTTGGTATAGTTGATGAAATGACCTTTTTTGAACAGGTAAAATTCTCTAAGAGGCCTAGCATCTCTAACTCCTCAATTTTTAAAAATTTAATTGACACTTCTACTTATATCCTACTTGCTAAAATTGTCCTGTTTAACTCTATCTGTTGTAATAATTCTTGAGGTCCACTGAAAAATTAATTTTCAACACTCCATAAGTCCATTTATTCTAAATTTGGGTTTTAAGCACAGTTAAGAAAGTAATTACTGTTTCTGGAATTCACCTGATAAACCATGTGTAACATAACTTATTTCAGAAAAGCACTACATGTTAATTAAACATGTACCCCTTGTAAAGACTCCTATTTTAGTTATTTGAAAAAAGACCTTTAATGCTGGGCAATCAATTCCACTAAAACTTTTTTTTTTCTCTTTATAGGAGAGTTAATCTTGGTCTATCCGGTGTGAATATTTTGTGGATTTTTGGCGAGTAGTGGGTCATTTAATTCCAAACTTTTGGACTTCATTTGACTGAATCAGAAGTTGAATCTAAGTATCTCTGAGTCACTGCCTCTTCTGAAATAAGATACATATGTGTATGTTACAGACTTTAGATTTAACAAAAAATTAGCTATTATGAAACTTCTTTGTAAAAGTATGCCCTATATCTTCTACACCAAGAAACATTACTTTATCATTTCAGAAAAAAACTGCAATCCTTCAGATTTTTGTTGGCCAAAACAGTGCAGTTCCCCCTTGAGTCCTTCTTCACTGTAACCCCCCCAAATAAGAATCATCTGCTTGATTCCTCCCCACAAAAATTGTTTTTTCAGTTGAGTTATTTAGTATAAATAATTTTTTTTAAAAAGCAAATTGCTTATTTTTTTTAGTGTTTATATTACCCCAGTGTTCAACAAATTAGCCCAAGGCCCATATTTAAAGAAATGAGATAAACTTTTAAGTAATAGTTCATATGCATTTAAAAAATATTATTGGAAGAGGTTTGACGGTATTAATGTTTAAAAAGTCAGCTCTTGATGAAGTTCACAGTCTTGAACATGGTTTGAAAGATGCTGCCTGATCTTCCTTCTGCCCCCCTTGCCCCTGCCTCCACTCCAGTCTTGCCTTGCCCCTCTCCTTCCATGCCCCAGCCACACTGGCCCTCTCTCAGCTCTCATCCCAGGGCCTCCGTGCACTCCCGCTGCCTGAGACACTCCGGCCCCACTCTAGCCAACCCTCCTCAGCACCCTTCTAGGCTCTGCCTAAATGTTGCTTTCCCAAAGAAGCTCTCCCTTCCCCCCACTCCTTCCATTCCCACCTCCCGCAGATCCCCTGACTGTTTTCTCTCTTGGTACCTTTCACCTTTGCTTCATATCACCGACCATGGTTTGAAATCACATAGGCACGTGCATTTCTTTATATGTCTCTCTAAACCTGTGCTGTTCAATACAGCAACACCTGAGGCTGTTAAGCACTTGAAACACGCCTAGTCCAAATTGCGATGCGCCGTAAGTGTAAAATCACACCGGTTTCAAAGACTTGATAGGAATAAAAGACTGTAAACTAAGAAATAAACAACTATAAAAATAAAAAGTCAACTCTTGGGTTAAATTTAGCTGATAGAATTAAACTATTAGGTCTTAGTTAAGAGGCTGAAGACATCAAGAAAACAATTGCCTTGGTTTTAATAACTCAGTTTCACTGTTCCATAATATTGTATTGAATTCCCTTTAAAATCATATGATATCTGTTTAAATTTCTTAGATATGTTCAAAATATCTGGAAAGTATGAAATAACCAAGTTTGTAAGTTTTGCTTGACTCTCCATCTTTATTATCTTACATGTATATGTAGTATATCTAAGGCTAGTTAGCAATTGCATGCATTTTTGGGGTTGACATGTTACTAGAGACTGCTTTACCTGGAAACAACTAAAACTAGTATTTTCTCAATAACTCCGTGTCATTATTACATATGCAGCTCATTTTGTGTAATTTGTAAATCTTGTTCCTGTTTTTTAACAGTCAGATGTCCAAAGGAAAGGAAGTTTCTATCTTTTAACTGCTTTTGATGTATGTTAAATTTGTTTGTTATGATAAAATACCAATTAAACATGTTAAATATAAGAACATGTAAAAATCGAAGTCTCCTGTTTCAGAAGCTGGTGTGTCTACTTCACAATTACAAAGAATAAAAAATGATGTGTCATTTCTTATATTAAATAAGTTTATGTGTCAGAAATGCAATATACAGTAAATATTTCACGTAAAAAGACTAGGGGTACACATTAAAAAGAAAAGATACTTTGTTTGCATACTAAGGGTGGTGTGGGTTACTATACTCTGGGTGGCTTTCATTTATTAACTTGTCTTCACAAATGTTTGAGCCAGCATATACTTACTATAGCTTTTATTAAAAATACTTTGATGAATTAGTTTGAATTCATACTTCAGGAAGACAGTGCACTGCAAACATGGTAAATTTTTTGGTCCTTGTGTTAAAATTAGTAAATATTTCTCACAAGTTTTTATTTTCTTTGCTTGACTCATCCTTGTGGGATCAAATCCACTAATCTTCTAGATTATGTTCACTGTATCACTTATTCTTTTTTTCTCTATGAATATCAGCCAGATTTGTTTAGAGGCATGTTTATAATTTGGTTCCTACTATAACATAAAAATGCTGTGTTGCTTGACTTTCTCAGATATACACTTTAAACTGATATTTAGTGGTGAAGACATGCAGCATGTAGGTGGCACTTCTAAACTCAGCTTTGTGATTATAAATCCTTTGAATGCGGGCATTCCTCGAAGGTCATGCTTTGGTCCTTTGTCTCACTGCTTATGCTTTTCCTTAGAGATCTCATTCATTCTGTGACTTCATTTATCACCTCTGCATTTGATTCCCAGGTTCATCACCAACCATACTGTCTCTCCTGAGCTCTAGTGTTAAATTTCCTGTGACCTGTCAGACATTTCCACTTGGATATCATGCACATTCTCCATGTGTGGAACTGAATTCACATCTGCTGAAACAGCTCCCTCTCTAACATCCCTTTTTCTGTTCATTGTACTACCAGTCGCCCACATTCAAAACTGTGCTGTCATCTTGACTCCTTGAGCTCCCTGGGTCCCCAATCCAATCAGGCAGCAATCTCATCCATTCTTTCTTAACAATGTCTCTTGCAGCTGTCCCTTTCCATTTCTGCTGCCACTATGCTCATTTACACCCTTATCAGCTCACACAGGACTACTACAACAGCCTAATTAATCTCACAGCTTCCTAATTGTTGCCATGCTTCCAGATTTTCCAATTCATCCTGCACACTCTCTTGAAATCTTCCTAAAACACTTGTTTGATCATTTCATTCTCCTGATAAATTCCTTGGCCTGACATTTAAAACCCTTCATAATCTGGCCCCAAGCTAGCCTTATCCACCTGGATCCTTGGCTTCAGCCATTGTAGGCTGCTCCTTGCTGGGCTGTCTGCATGTATCTCCTGCCCATCCTGATCACTCCCTGGGGATGTCCCCTCCCCCTCTACAGTCTACCCTTCCCTTGAGACTTTGCTCTAATTAAACCCGCTATTTTTTGGAGCTGATCCTGACCACTGCAGCTGGCAGTCATTTCTCCCCCCAGGGTGATTAGATCTGTGCCCCTTTTTTGGCACTCAGCCACCATATGAATGAATTCAGAAGTGACTTTTAGTCTCTAAGGATGGGTACTCATAGCCTGTCTCATCCTCATGAAAGACCTGAGTTTTTTACTAGTCTGAGCTGTGCTACTGTTCAGGAAGACTTTGATGATGGCTAAAGCTACCTTTTGGGAAAGGCTTGAGTTCTCGTCAAAGGACACCTTTTGAGCAGCCAGGCGCACTGACTTTCCTTTTGTGTCTAGGCCTAAGGAGGAGGAAACATTCCCAGGCCTGAAGAGCTGCAGCAGGGACATTGCCTAAAACGTGTAGGCATTAGGAAAATACACAACCAATTCCCGGTACTCTTGGGGGTCTTCCTTAGTGACCTGAGGTGAGGCCGTTAAACTTACCAGCAGCACATTGTCCCAGATCTTGCAGGGTCCACTGTGAGGGGCCAGGAGAGGCTAGCTGGCCCACCCTTCCGTCCAGGTGGCTTCAGCGACAGCACTCCCCTGCTTGTAGGTAGGGCCAACAATACCTGAGGATAAGCAACAGAGGGCTGGAATCTCTGGCAAGAAGGCCTTGGGGAAGGATCCTTGCGAGGGTGGGAGGGGCGGTAATCTGCCCACTTAGAGCGAGAGGGGTTTGCACATCAGCACCTGTGCTTCTTAGGCCCCAGTGACATCGCCACATCTCATTGTGTATGCCAGTGGCTTTGTGCTGAGCCTGCTGGATTGTCAGGCATTAGCTCTGAGCCACATCTCTAATTTGACCCCTGAATGGTCATTAGTAATTCCATTTCCACACTGAATGAGCTGCACTGACCTGGGGGACAGGTTATGGATTCTACAGGGGGTGGCACCTCAGTCGGGGTTAGGGAGAAGAGTCCAATACAACACGATGGGTATGAAGAACAGCCTCATGGGTGCCCAGAATTCTGTCCACCTAGGACAACAGTGACCCCAAAGATATTCCCTAGCAAAGTCACATGCAAACAATCCCAGGCACTGCTGTGGATGAAACTAAATCCTTTCACGCCACCAAAACGAATATTCCACAATCAGTCTGGCTAGACGAGCCACTGGCCTGAATGGGCTGAGACTTCGAAGGACTGAGCTCTGTCACTACTGGGGCAGGGCAATTAACTTTTTACACTGTGATTTCTGGGCATAAGAAAGATACTATTCATACCTCAGAGATCATTGAGAAGCTGAATGAAAATAATGGATGACAGTGCTTTTGGGTAAGGAAAAAATGGCTTTAAAAAGTCTTTCAGAATAACATTAGGATAAAACTAGGAAACGGCCCTTTTTAGCATTGTAAAGCAACTCTGTCATTCCTGGATCATGCTGAGATGTATACAGATCTTCATGCCTTGACACACACCCACCCCAACTGTCCTAGCCCAGCTGTATCTGCCTCTTGCTCCCTCTTTCCTTCCCCCACCCCAGACCTGGCCATTTCCCAATCAGAGACAGTACCACCCTTGTATCTTGAAGGCTGGGCTCTCTGGTCTACCAAGAAAACACTGTCTCCTTCCTTTCCCATTTCTAAACTAGAAGGAAAAAAAATAACAATCCTGAATCAGACTGCTTTCATGAATTGCATCCCATAGGAGGAAAGTCAGAAGGTGGTGATCGGCTCTGTTGGGGGCAAAACTTGTTTTTTCAGGAGCCGCAGCCAGGCATGATTCTTCCTCAAACACATGGTACGTAGACTGGAATCAGGCAACTCTGTGATAGTTTTGGCCCAGAATACAGGCATTAGCTTACTGAGCTCCAACTCCAAAGAAAGGCCCCTTTTGTTCCTAATGGGGAGGGTATCATCCACTGGACAGCGTGAGGAGAAGAGTAGTCCTGCTAACTCGTGAAAGTGAGACTTGACAGAATGAAGTCTGAACTAAAGCCATCAGTCCCAAAACCTGGTGGTTTGAAAAGGTGTTATATGGCTTCCATCTCAAGTTAGCTAACCACCCTTAAGAATAAATTCAGTACAATGCTCTGCTTCCAGTTAAATGTTCTGCATGCATTCTTTAAAGTTTTTTTAATGCCATCTTGAATATTCCTGGAGTTAACTACCTTAAAGCGGTGGTTAGACTCCACTTAGACCAAGTGCCTTGGATAGAACCCGAAGGCAAAGTCCATATCCTAGAATACAGTGTCTCTTAAATAAAACACAGATATTTTTTCTGTGTAGCCAGAGAAATGATCTTTCATTTAAACTACTGTATCTCTCTGAGTAAGTTGCTACTTTCTCCTACCACAACTCTATTTCACATACCCCTCTCCACTCAACCACCCCCAGGCTGGCTTGCCCTCCTGACCCTATCCTGGCAGGTATAATCGTAGGGCCATGCTACAACAAATACCCAAGGAAAACTGCAGCCCTCTCAGATGAACAGAACTGTAAATGATGGAGCTTCTGTTAGACTGTGGCTTCCTTAAGGTCCTTGAGAGCAGGTGCATGTTAGGTGTTCAGTAAATATTTGTTAAATTAATAATTGGGTTAAGCAGACAGAATTCACTTGAAAAGCAATCCTTTTCTTTTTTTGGACTGTAGTTTTCGACGAGTGTGCTTTCCATGCTGAAGACCATGGAGAGCTCTCTGGCCGGTGAGTGGAAGCGTGGCAGAGAAGAAAAGAAGCAAGGAACTGGCAACAGGCAGTGGATCTAAACTTGTAGAAGGAAAGGCCAGAGGGCCCGCTCTACGTTTCCATGCATTCCTCTTTGTTGGGCTGTATGAAAATTGATTCAATAGTAAAGAGTGTGTACATGGCTGGTGGAGAAACCCCATCTAGATACATATCTGCCAGTAGTTTCTCAGTAGAATGCAAAATTGGAGGCATCTTGCACTCTCTCAAAGCTGGAGCTGTATTGGGGGTGGATGCAAGGTATGAGGGCTGGGAACACTCTGATCCAGTTATAGGATACCATTATCCTGTTCCCTAACACACCGTACAGTTTCCTCCAAGTTTATGTATAATCGGACTAGAGGATGTGTTTTCCGAGCTGCTTCTATGAAATCTGCTTTCTCTGATGAGGAAACCAAGATAGCTTCAATCTACTAGGCGGTCAGAGTCTGTGCTTCCTGGCCAAGACAATGTATACCCTAGTTATGCACACTTTTAACAAATGTACAAATGCATAAGCATTTACCAAGTGCCAGCTAAGAACTGTGAACAAAAATGCAGTGATGTATCCCCTCAAGGAGCTTACAGTTGAGAAGCAGAGATGAGATTTTAAGACTTTGGGGTAAATGCCCACAAAGAGGCCACACTCCAGGGCTCATGAGGTTGTGGTGAATCTGCCATAGTCCTCCACTGCTGATGGCAGTGCAAATTGGTACAGCCCTTTCGGAACACAACATGGGACTGACTGCGTGTGTGTTTCAGTCGCTCCTGCTGCACAGGTTGCCCCCAAAACAATAATCATTTAGTATCTCTCTCCATGGGTCAGGAATTCAGGTTGGGTACAATGAGGATGACCTCTCTATGCTCCACAATGTGTGGGGGCTGAACGACTGAATAAATTTAAGGCTGTTCATTTCCATGTCTAGTGGTTGATGCTGGCTATTGACTGGGGACCTAACTGGGAATGTGGGCAGAAGGCCCACGTTCGGCCTCCATATGTGGCCTGGGCTTCCTCATAATATAGTGGCTGAATTCCAAGGGCAAGTATCTTGAGAAAGAGGGGGAGGTGGAGACAGAGCATATTACCTTTTATAACCTGGGCTTGAAAGTACCATGTTTCTTCCACTGCATTCTGTTGATCAAGACAGCTACAAAGAATTGACCAGTTTCAAAGGGAGAGAACATAGACCCCACCTCTCAATGCAGGGATGTCCCACATCACAGCACGTGGGATGGGACATATATTGATGTGGGCATTTTTGAAAAATATAATCTGCCACAATGTGAAAAGCCCACCAAAATGTTAATTTTTATATTAATATTTTATATAAAATATTAATGCTCTTTTAATACTCCTTGGCTAGGAAAATATTCATTAGGAAAAACATTATGTCTAAGGATGTTTATTATGTGCATTTGTTCATTTATGTATCCATCCATCCAATAAATATTGATTGAAGTGTTTGCTAGGTGCTAGGAATATAGAGAAGGCTTAAGATATCCTTTTTTCTCTCAAATACCTTCTAGTCTATCATAGCTAGACTATAACAAAACTCATCAAGTGTTCAGTGATAGATGGTCTAATAAATTACAGTACATCAACCCTGTGAGATACATCCTTGAATGAGACACTTATAGACTTATTTTGACCTCTTTTAAAAACTCCTACAACTTTGAAAAGACTGTGGAAAGATGGGGGAAATGTTGGGTGGAAGTAAAAACAAATCAAAGTTGTATGTCTACTATGATAACAGTTATGTAAAAATATGCATGAAGATCACCAAGGACTAGAAAAACTATCAAATGTGAACTCACTTGTTGAAATAGGAATATAGATTGTTTTTCCATTTTCAACTCTTTTCTCAATGCTGTATTCCTTTTACAGTTGAAAAGGTCCAGAAAGAAAAGTGATGCAAATAGGATTTTATAGGTTAAAGGACAGAAAGCTCTGCTGAGACGTAGAGAATGGACTTGAGGACACGGGGAGGGGGAAGGGTAAGCTGGGACAAAGTGAGAGAGTGGCGTGGACTTATATATAAATGTAAAATAGACAGCCAAATGTAAAATAGATAGCTAGTGGGAAGCAGCCGCATAGCACAGGGAGATCAGCTCCGTGCTTTGTGACCACCTAGAGGGGTGGGATAGGGAGGGTGGGAGGGAGACGCAAGAGGGAGGGGATATGGGGATACATGTATGTGTATAGCTGATTTACTTCCTTATAAAACAGAAACTAACACACCACTGTAGAGCAATTATACTCCAATAAAGATGTTTAAAAAACACAAAAAACCAAAAACTCTGCTGAGCAAGAAGCTGAGGAGAGACTTCATGGGAGAGGTCGCAATCAAATTTCAGTAGGAGGGGAAGCAGCAGGAATCAAGACATGAAGACAGAAGAGGAAGAGCTGTCTTTGGAAAACTGCAAAGAATCCAAACCAAGATGTATTTAGAAGAGCATGGGAAGATGGGACCAGAAGGAAAGGTGGACCTTAGTTACTGGGCTAAGGACTGCAGACTTTATTTGTAGAGACTCTGAAGCTTTTTGAGCAGAGGAAGTCAAAGCAGTACTTAAGGAAGATGACCGACCACAGTCCTGAAGATGGACAGAAGCTGGAGCAGCTGCAGGCACGGAGACCTGTGAGAAGGCTGCTGCAGTAATCCAGGGCCTGGACTGCAGAGGTGGCAGAAAAGACTGGAGAGCATTTGTAGAAGAAAACTGGTCATAACTTGGTAATTTGGTGCACACGACTCCAATGTTTCAGTTTAGGTCATTATGATATGAAGATAGTGGCAGTAACAGAAATAGAGGAAGAGGAACTGGTTTGGAGCAGAAGAGAAATTTTAAACACATTAGGTTTGAGCTGCTCTTGGGACATCCAGATGGAGATGACAACAGATAGTTGGAAATAAAAGTCTGAATCGTCTAAGAGATCCCCACTTTTGGCAAAACAATTTGACTGTATCCCTCTTCCCTGAATGTTCTTCCCCCAGCTATCTGTAACGGGTCCTTCCTGTCTTCACCAAGCTCTGTGCTCAAACATCACCTCCTCGGACCCTTTCATGCTACCCTTAAAATGGCACCCCTGTCACTCACCATCCCCCATCCCCCACCTGCTCAGTTCTTCTTCATTGCCCATGCCTGAGATTTTACTTACTACCTGCTCCCCTCACCAGCATCCCCTTTAGAGATGGGATGCTAGCCTCATCTTCCTGTTTGAAGAACTAAACATTAAAGGGTACCTATGTGTCAATTCACTCTTAAATAAATCTCTACTGTGAAATGATAACAATAGCATATGTTTTTCTGACTCCATCAGATCCTAGTCTAAAGGCTTAAAACTCTTCTGCCATGTTATAGATCAAAAATACAACTCAGAAGAAAGGACACACACCAGTGGGGTGGTGGCAGACACTTCCAGGTACATCCCACCGGCCAGCAATTAATCACAAGGACACATCTAGCTGCATAGGAACCTGGGAAAAGTTGTTTTTGGGGTCATGGCCAGCTAATAACCCTAATACTACAGAAGAAGCAGAGAATGGATATTAGGCAACAGCGGTAGTATTTCCCTGCAGGAGATGTCTGAATCAATCTGCAGAGCCCTGGATGTGCTTGACTCCAAGAACAGTAACTGTGCATACAGAACTCCTAGTCCCCTTGAACAATTTAACTTTCGCCAAGTGCTTCCATAACTGGCTCACCTTCTCCCCCTTCCCCAGGCACTGAAAATGAGGAAATGTTCAACATTTCTGTATTCCAGATGCCAAAATTCTATAGAGCAAAACACTGCAGACATGTCCATGCTGCTTCTCCTTGACCAACATCCTAAGTACCTGCGGCCGGCACCAGCTTCACATCTTCAGGACCCAGTGCAAAATGAAGGTGTGGGGGCCCTTGTGCAAAAACTATCAAGACTTTTAAGGCAGCCACAGCAGAGCATTAAACTCAACACAGGGCCCTTCTAAGCGTGGGGTTCTGTATGATTACCCAGCTCATAGGCCTGGGAAGCTGTTTCTGTATTTAGCCTTAAAAAAAAAAAAAAAGAAAAGAAAAGAAAGAAAGGAGCTGTTACATATCGTGAAACCCACAGGCAAGTAATGTTGGCTTTTCAGCCTGCTTCAGCTTTTAGGTGTGATCTTTTTTTTTCCTCGTCATGGCTCAGAAAACATAGAAGTGGTCTGGGGGATCAAACAGCTGGACCGTCTCATTTTACAGAAGACCCGGAAGCCCAGAGTGGGCCTGTGAGTGCCCAGGGTCTGGCTTGGTGCTGGTACCAGAGCCCACTCTAGAAGTCTGGCCTCTACACTGTGCCCCCTGGGAGCCCTGGCTGCACTGCAGGAGGGGGTCATTTTTCCCATCAGACAGTCTCTGTGATGTCAGGTCCCAGGCATCCTGGACAGTCTTGGGACCTCCCATTGCTTACTCTGTCTAGACTCTTCTTTGGGCCTCTAGTCAAAGAAGAGACAAAACCAGAAGTCACCCTGTTCTCGGCTCCCTTTGGGGGAGGTGCCACTGGTCACGGAAAGGCTGAGTGGTGGCCTGAGAAGGAAGAGCTTGGCCACTGCGCTCTGATGCTCCCTTGTCCGACGCCTCCAGGCTACGGGTCTGTGCCCCTCTGTGTGGAGGTGGGCAGAGAGGTTACAGGACGGCTGCTGGACACAGCCTGCCTGCCAGGTGCCTGAGGCTCACCATGAGGGACACTTACCAGAGTGAGGGATGGGCACACGGTCATCCTGGCGGAGGTTGCAGCAGGAGGCCGCAGGCTGGGGAGTGCAGTGTGGGGATTGCAGAGAGCAGGGGCAGCGGCAAGGACAGGTGAATGCGTCACCGGGAGCAGGCAGGCGAGGTGTCCGATGGGCACGCTTTTCCCCAGGGGAGGGAAGGCTGTTCGAGACGCGAGGCAGAGAAGAAGGGAGTGATTAGCAAGCAAGCAGTAAGTCGCATCCAGTTCCCAGAGCAGCGCGCGCGCAGGCTGCGGGCTCTCCTGGGTGCAGACGTAGTGGCAAGTGGCACAGCCGGCACCAGGAAAGGTGCCAGGCTTCCTGCGGGGGGCCTCAGGAGGTGGGGTCGGGAGCCTGGGGTCTGATGGCCGCCTGCTCCCGGCTGGAATCCAGAGTTCGCGGGCATCTCTGCCTCTGGGCCTCGCTGGCCTCAGATACCCTCCCGGCGAGCAGGCCTGACGTCCCCACCGCCCCGTGCCCTCCAGTCCTCCCCCCCGTCCCCTCCCCCTCTCCCACCACACACTGAGGACTTGGGGTTTCTGAAGAGCCGGAGGGAAGCAGAAAGCCCCCCAGTCTCCCTCCCAGCACTGCTCTCGCCCGGAGGACAGAACCGGGGCCCCGCAGGGAAGGAAAGGGCCCTGAGGCGCGGGCGGTCACGGCCACACCGCCGCGGGCTGTCCCTTCCTCTCCAGGACTCCTAGGCTGCTGCCCACTAGTTTTCTGGCGCCCTGGGGAGTTGTGGGCAAAAGAAACCCGACTGTTTCTCCTCCCCCGCCGTAGGCTGGAGAGCTGTGCGCGGCTCCCCGCGCCAACAGGCCCTCGTCCCTCAGGCTCCTGGGTCCCTGCATCCCTGGAAGATGCACACCCTGCGGCCCTGTTTCTAGAAGACCCTTTTCAGAGCCGACGGCCCCGCACTGTCCCTTCCCCTCGTGGCACCTCGTTGGCACCTCTTCCCTGGGCTCTGCTTCTCGGTGGCTCGTCAGCGCTGTGGCGGTGGGAGGCGGGACGGAGGGCCGAGGCCGGGGATGACAGGGAGCCCGCGGGAGGGACTGTTCAGAAAAGCAGGCCGGCGCCGCACTTCTGCGGCCGCGGGAGGCCCAGCTCGAGCTGGGGCCCGGGAGCGTCTGTCCCTGAATTTTGCCCTCCACTCGGGCCGTCGCTGCCGCCCGGCCCGGGCAGGGGGAGGGGGGGAGGTCGGCAGCGGCCTCTCTCCCATCTCGGGCCCTGGAGTTATTCAAGCACCAGCTCCTCCCTGGATCCAGGAGGTCACCTGGCGGCCACGCGCCAGATGTTAGCCCTCCCACAGCTGTGCCAATGGCTCCCGAGGACGAGGGAGTTTTTCACACCCTGTGCTGGTCACTGATGCTTGCCCCTCGCCTGCCAGAAGCTTCTCTGCCCTAGCTGGGGGGTGGCGCGGACAGGCGTCCAGGAGGAGGAGGCCGCTCGGCTCCGGCCCTGGGCCGGGCGAGGGCCAGGCTTGCCGGCCTCTGTCCCCCGCCCGACCCCGCACAAGGCCGTCAGTGTCCTCTCCCTCCTCCCATACCTCCGCGGAGGTATGGACACTTGAGAGGCTCAGGGCCTCGCTGCTTTCGCCTTCCGATCACTTTCCTTACCCGCCTCCATCTTCTCCGTCTGCAAAATGAGACCAATACCTCTCGGCGCTGAGGTAAGAGGCTCTCTCACGGCAGAGCTGGGGAGGGAACAATAGCCGGGACCTTCGCCCCACCTCGAAGCCCGGTGAGGCGGTGACGCATTTTCTCTCTAAGGGCAAGAGCGAACTGAACTAGCGTCGTCCTGACGCCGCCCTGCGTCACCCCCGCCCTGCGTCACCCCCGCCCTGCGTCACCGCCGCCCTGCGTCACCGCGTGGACGGCCAACTCACCCTACCTTGCGTCACAGATTAGAGGCGCGGGGCAGGGGTGAATGGCCCCTGGTATATTTTCCGGGTGTGCCTGCGCGTGTGTGTGGTATTTTGTGTGGTGGGTGTGGTGTATGTGGGTGGGTGTGGTGTGTATTTTGTGTGGTGTGTGTGGGTGTGTGTGGTGTATGTGGGCGTGTGTGTGGTGTGTGGTGGGTGTGGGCTTGTGTATTTTGTGTGGTGGGTGTGGTGTATGTGGGTATATGTGGGTGTGTGTGGTGTGTGGTGGGTGTGGGTGGTGTATTTTGTGTGGTGTGTGTGGTGTATGTGTGGGTGTGTGTGGTGTGTGGTATGTGGGGGTGTGTGTGGTGGGTGTGGGTGCGTGTGGTGTGTGGTGTATGTGGGGGGGTGTGGTGTGTGGTGGGTGTGGGTGTGTGTGGTGTATGTGGGGGGGTGTGTGGTATGTAGTGGGTGTGGGTGTGTGGTGTGTTGTGTATGTGGGGGTGTGTAGTGTGTGGTGTATGTGGGGGTGTGTGGTGTGTGGTGGGTGTGGGTGTGTGTGGTGTGTATTTTGTGTGGTGTGTGTGGGTGTGTGGTGTGGTGTGTGACTTGTCTGTCATGTGGCGTGTGTGGCTTGTGTGCGGTGGCGGGGGGCAGCACTGGGGGTGAAGGCGCTGCATGCAGAGGAGGTTTGAACAGAGGACAGGCCCTTAATGTTTC
This sequence comes from Stenella coeruleoalba, assembly GCF_951394435.1. NCBI lineage: Eukaryota > Metazoa > Chordata > Mammalia > Artiodactyla > Delphinidae > Stenella > Stenella coeruleoalba. Next base: position 83,070,592 of record NC_137155.1, on the reverse strand, counting down.
CTTCCAGAGGCTGTTATAGGGAAGGGCCTCGGTTTGAGTTCCTAAAAGAGTGATTCTCAAAGTGTGGTTCACAGTGGATCCTACAGCTCACCCCCAATTTACTGAAGCAGAACCTCTAGGGTTGAGGCCTCATAATATGCACTTTTTCACCAGGCCTCAAATAGTCCTTTCAGGCCCCTCAAGCCTAAAAGCCGCTGATCCGGCCAGGAGGGGGCGCAGAACCCCAACCTGCAGGCGACGCTGGTGCGCAGGTTTCGTCCACGCCTGCGGGGCGCTGGCAGGTGTGGCCCATCCTTAGCATGGTAGCAAACAGCTCCCTGGGTCTCGGTCATTCCCTGCGCACAAATGTTCTTCAACTTTTTAAAAAGTCCTTCCGACTAGCCCCCTCGGCCCCATCTTTTGAAACCTCCTGGTTTTGTAAGTATGTACTGCCCCTGGTTTGGTTTTGTTCTCAGGCCCTTTGGTGGGTAGATTTGTGTTTCTTGACCTAAATTAGAATCTCCTTGAAAGCAGATGCGTTTCTGTCTCTTTTGTTTCTTTTTTGCTCCCTGGGGTCTAATGTGGGGTTCTGTACACAGCTGGTGCTAAAAACCGTTTGTAAAATAAAATGGTGACAATGTAGAGAGGGTAGGAGAGACTAAGAGGCCGGTGGGAGTTACTGGGGCTTGGCAGGCACCTCTCCGCAAAGCCCTCTTCCCTGCAGCTGCCTCCTCAGCACCCTGGCCTGGCCGGCCCTCCCTCACCCCCTTCATTAGCTGAACGTGGGGATGAGGCAACTCTTGGCAGACGTAGAGCAGATGTGGGTGCAGCTGGGACAGCGCAGCAGGTGGCCGTCCTTATCCAGCATCCTCTCGGTGGAGAGCTGGGTTGGGTGGGCTCAGGCCCTTCCAGCCCAGCAGGACTGCGAGTGCCCCGCCGCTGGTGGGCTGCTTGAAGCTCTTCTGCGGGGAGCAGGACCTGAAGCTGCACCCCACCGTTAGTCCCCAGGCAGCAGGATCTGGGGGAGGGCGCAGCACATCCTCAGTGCCCCGCCTCCACGATTATATGCCAAGCAGCCCGGGGGTGGAACAGGAGGAATTCCGGGCTTTCAGGGTCAAGTGTCTTGACAGGCCTCTTATCCTCCCACTCCCCAAGCTGAGTCAAATTTTAATTGAAGCCTGTGAAGCGCAAAGTCCTACAGAAACTATTATGAGAGTTTTCTGGAAAATAGAGACTGACAACACTCCCTGTAGGGAAGAAGATGAAAGTAATTCACGGCTCACCAAGCCCTCTGGGCCACGAGCCCCAGGGCACCCAGCAGAAGGCTTCTCCATCTCTGTCCTACCCCAGTCCTCTCCCAATCCTGATCTCATTAAAAGGAAACCGAAAGGGCAATATTACTTGGCTTCCATCTGGCCTCTTGAGATTTAAGGACTTTAATCAGTAGAACTGTTAAGGAATAAAATAACTCTACAATAACAAGAAAGCTGCCAGCTGGCCCTTCCAGTGACCTTGCCAGAGTGCATGGGAAATGGATCGCACCATCTGGGCTTTACTTCCCTCCGGGGGAAGAGTGAGTGATTGCAACACTTTAGGATCCAAGTTTACCCAAATTAAGAAAAGCTGTGCCCGGAAACAGCTTATATCTAAAGTATCATCTGCTTCCTGCCTCCCACTGCCTTCACCCCAACCCAGCCCTCCTCTGTGCCCTATTCCAGGTCCACAGTTCCAACATGGCATCTTCGGGAAGGGTTAACAGCACCACAGAAAGCTCCCAGGGAAGAAATGTGGAAAAGACTTTAAAAGCAGGAAATAAATGACACTGGTTGAAGAGACAAGAAAAGGTGTGGAATTCTTCCCTCAAGTCCAAGTCCAGGATTTCCCAGTCCTCCTCCGGAGGCCATCCTGCTCTCACGGGGGGAACTTACACCTAAATCTGTGAAGGAAAGCCAGAGCAAGCAAACTGCCCAGTGGTGACCGTGGAGGAGGGAGGAGGGAGGAGTACTGGCGGTTCATGCTGACCTTCCCTTCTTCGAGGAGACATTGAGAGGAAGCCTGAGTTTCTAGACTGGGAGGCAGCCCGTAAATTCCCACACACCCCCTCTGGCAATGGCTGACTAGCCCCACCTGATGAGTCCCTGGGAAAAAGAGGCTAAGAGAGCAGGAAGACTCCTCACGAGGCAGGACGGAAAACTGGGGCTGAGGCTCGGGCTCAGCTCTCTGAAGCGCCACCGTGAGGAAGGGGCTGGGCTCTTCTTCCCCAAAAGGGCTGTAGCAGATGAGGCCGTTCGGGGTAAATCTCCCCACTGAAGGACACACTGCAGCCTTGAGCCACTTGGCCAGCTCCCCCTCTCACCGCGCTGCCCCTCAGACTCCTTTCCACAACCTGTGGAAGCTTTGTCCCCCTTTGGCGGGTAGGACACCACAAGCAGGCCCCAGAGGTCGTCGGCGTCTTGGCCACGGGTGCCCTTTCTGAAGGAAGTGGCCATCCGTCATCCTCCCAGGGAGCACCCTGGGCTACAAAGGTTAGGGTGGCCAGACCATGGTGGGAAGAAGTGGTGGTGAAGAAGACGTCGCTTCCTGAAGCACGAGAAGCAGACCCTGGAGAGAGATCCTCATGAGGTCAGCAAGGGCTTGAGGTGGGAATAGGGGCTGGTGGGTGGCACCTGGGTGGCTGGTGTGGCTCCCAAGGCTGGGACCAGAGCTCCTCCCAGGCTGTAAAGTGTGACATCGATCACCCAGTAAGTATCGAATCAGACACCTACTGACGTTCTGGCACTTTGCAGGTCACTCTGTTTTTCTTCTCGTGCTTGATCCTCACAACCTTCTGAGGGCAGTTTTTCTCATTTTAGAGAGGAGGGAAGGAAGGTCCAGCAGATCACATTCTAAATAGAATCACTGAGACTCAAAGCTATGTATTGTTTAAAGCTCATGTAACTAAACCTCCTGGCCTGGCCAGCTGAGTCCAGGTGCTCACAGGGCATCAGAGTCCACTCGCTCGCTGCCTTGTCCTGGGGCAGGCTCTCCCCAGACAGAAGTCACACGGCCCCAGGCTCAGAGCCACCAACCCCAGTAAAGAGAAGCTGAGTCTTTTTTTTTTAAATCCTTTAAGTGAAAGTATAGAGAATATTCATACCTACTACTCAGATTTGTCTTATATCTACTACTCAGCCCTGAGCTGGTGTTTAAAAAAAGGTTTTTTTTAAAGAAAAACATTAGAAATAGATAAACTGTAGTATATCCAGACAGTGGAATATTATTCAGCACTTAAAGGAAATGAACTGTGAAACCATGAAAAGACGTGGAGGAAACTAAGTGAAAGAAGCCAGTCTGAAAAGGCCACATACTGCATGATCCCAACTATGACATTCTGGAAAAGGCACAACCATGTAGACAGTAAAAAGATGAGTGGTTGCCAGGAGTCGAGGGGAGGAGAGATGAAAAGGCAAAGCACAGAGGATTTTTAGGACAGTGAAATTCTTCTGTATGATACCACAATGGTAGATACAGGTCATTAAACATTTGTCCAAAGTGTGAACCCTAATGAAAAGTAGACTCTGCCTACTTATGATGTGTCATCCATTGCAACAGATGTACCCCTCTGGTGGGGGATGCTGACAGTAGGAAGCTGTGCCTGTGTGGGAGCCGGGGGTACATGGAAACGCTGTCTGCCTGCCTCTCAATTTTGCTATGAACCTTAAACTGCTCTAAAAGAGACAATCATGTAAAAAACAAAAAGTACAGGAACATTAAGAACAGTAACACCCAAGTCTCCATGATGCCCCACGGAAATAGTTTCACAGGTCAGTCATAACAATGTACCTCAAACCACGTGGCTTAAACAACAGAAATATATTGTCACACAGCTCTGGAGGCTAAACATTCAAGATCAGGGTGTTGAGTGGGTTCCATGCCTCTCTCCTAGCGCTGGTGGTTGGCTGGCAATCTTCGGTGTTCCTTAGCTTGCAGATGTATCGCCCTGATTTCTGCGTTCAGGTTCATATGCCGTTCTCTGTGTGTCCGTGTGTGTGTTCAAATTTTCCCTTTTTATAAGCACACTAGTCACATTGGGTTAAGTAGGACCCATCCTAATGACCTCATTTTAATTTACCTCTGTAAAGGCCCTATCTCTGAATAAGGTCACCTTCTGAGGTACTAGAGGTTAGGACTGCAACATATCTTTTTTTCAGGAACACAGTGCAACCGGTAATGTCTGCTGGGGACATAGCCTTGCCCCAGCATGTGGCAGCTGATTGAGTGCTACGTTGCTACGGAACCATTCAGACTGTTTATAACCAGCCACGGCCGAGTTGATTTTATTCCATTTCGGAATCTCACAGGTAATTTCACAAATGGACTACAACTCACCCCTGGCTCTCCCATCAGAACAGCCTGTCAACCCACAGCGTGGCAAGACACATTTTCCAGGTGTCACAGGACAGTTCAACACGTGGCAGGTCAGCAGGCACTCGGCAGGTGCAGACAAGTCTCCAGCAGTCACATCCAAAGGGTCTCGGGGAGACCTGGGCACTCCCAGAGCTTTTCTCTTTCTTATTTGTCTCTGTGCCACAGAACCCATGCCAGACATTCCACCAGCGAGAATTTTCTCAAGATCTGGTGCCCAAAACATACTTACTGTCTGACACAGTCATTTTTGTACCTTTTAGAGTCCCTTTTCGCACTGCTGACTCCAAGAAAGCTAATTAATTATTTTATACACCACTAATAAATTGACAAAGTGATTAATCTGATCATCCTTTTTATGAAATTACCTCTGAAATGCTAACTTCTCATCTTCTGAAACTCACTGTGTAAAGTACTCTGAAGATTACATTGTACCAGATTTTGGCTCTGTAAATCTTAATGGCAGGGTTTTTTTTTTTTGCCCAAAGCAATAAAAGCTGTCCTGAATTTATCAGGTCAATCAGGAAAGAGGCAGGCAGCAGAAAATTGAAGGTGACTCACACTGCAAGTGGGGTTTGACTGACATTGTTCGAACCTGCTGTTGCCAGTTAGCTACAGGGGACTCTGCATCAGTGAGCGGTACAGTGGTAGCCTCATGAAGCAGAGGGGCATGTGGAGCTTGCAGTTGCAGGTGTCAGGGCTCCCTGCCTGAGAGAAGAACTAGTGTGGTTCTGAGTGGTTCCTCCCCCCACCCCTTCCACCGCCTTTCCTGCATCTTCTCTCAGTACACCCACTGAGTCTCTTGGTGGTAGAGACCTCCCAGCGTGTCCCATTTGGGCTCAAAGCCCACAGAGAGCTGCTTCATGGCTGCCCACCCTGAGCAATCCCCAGAAGTCCTTGGCATGGGGTAGGGGCAGGGAGCGCACCTCGGCTATCGCCCTCCACTACACTTTACTCCACCCAGTGGGCAGGCTCCTAGACTCCAGTCTCAGGCTCTACCCGTGCTGTCATCGCTGTCCCACAGAAGGAATCTTAAAGCCTGCAGAGGCTACCAGGTCTGGTAGAAATAGCAGAGTCCATCTTCATTCTTTTTTCTAACAGCTAGTTTTCTTTCTTTTTCTTTTTAATAGTAAGTCCTGTGCATCCCAAGTGTGCCTTACCAAGAGAGTGTTAGGTCACTTTGCCAGCATCTTCTTAAGCTGCATGCAGAACACCTTTTACTTGTTTTGAGAACAGGTGAAAGACAAAACCTATTGAACCCATGGCCTCATTTATCCATTCACCAGCCCAACCATCCATCCGTCTCTCCACGCCTCCACCCATCCATCCACCCATCCATCCATCCATCCATTCAGCAGTGTATATTGAGCAACCTACTGTGTGTCAGGCTCTGTTCTAGGCTCTGGGGTAAAACAGAACAAGAACACGGCAGGGATGATTCCTGCCCTCATGACACTTCCATTCTAATAGAGAAGTTGGACAATAAATAGGATAAATACTAAATGAGATGGTGTTCCATGCTTTGGGAAGAGGATAGGGACTTCTAGTTGGGGTGGCAGTCTACAATTGTAAATAGAGGGGTCAGGGAAGGCTGGGTTGCCTCACTCACCTCACTCTATCCCTGGCTCTGCCTCATGGAGAAGATGACATTTGAATAAAGAACAGAAGGAGGTGAGAGATTGAGCCCTGTGGATGCTGGAGGAAGAGACTTCCAGGCAGAAGGAACAGCCAGTGCCAAGGCCCTGACACAGGAGCATGACCGACTGGTCAAGGAACAGCGAGGCAGTGCTGTGGCCGGAAGAGGGTGGCGGGAGTTGAGGTCAAAGAAGTTTGGTATCCACGGGCCATGGAAAGAGCTGAGTAAACTTGACACTTCTGGGTGCTCTGCAAGGGAAGAGAGCATCTCTGTGCCTTGTTCCTGTGCTCCCCTGGCGTTCCCTTGTACCCCAGTTCTGACCTGAAGGTGTCTATCCCCCAGGCAGACCACAGCCTGAGGGCCCAGGCTAAGAGAAGGGTGTGGGCTGGAGAGCATGTGGGTGAGCATTTCCTGGGCTCTGAAACCCCACTGCCAGGATTCTCTACACGGCCTGGGGAAACTGAGGTTAGAGGGCACCTCCCTCCAGCTTCCCCTGTACTGTCACTGCAGCCGCTTCTCCTCTGAGCAGGTTCCTTCTGCTTCGCTGGGGCAGGAAGTTTACCACCTACAAGTTCCCTCTGTTCCAGATTTTCTCCCATCCCTGCGCACACAGGTGAGATAAACGAGAGAAGGGCCCTTCCCAGGAGCTGCTGGGCCGATTCCTCTGGTGGAAAGAGTTTCTGATGAATCTAACATGAAGCCTTGAAACCAGAAGCGGTTAATGATGCCCTCACGTTGCTCCTGAGGGAAGACCGCAGTGCGAAAGAGGGCTCCAGTCAGCGGCTGGAGAGTGGAACGGTGAAAAAGAGACAGTCATTGTCCTCTGGAGGGCTGAGGGGAACACTCCTCTGTGACCCTACACCCAAAATCCTGTGTGGAAGTTAGTCTATTTCATCACACTCACCCCTTCAGCAAAAGGATGACTCTTCCATAGTCATGATGCCACATTGAGGTCTAAAGGAGGTACAGGAAGAGCCCAGGAGGCCTCTGAGGGGAGCACAGAAGGGACAGCGGTGTCCCCTAGCTCACCCGCAGTTGTTTGTTTCAGACAAACCCTGTCTTTGGGCCTGGGGCTCTGAATCTAATCTGTGACTGCCCCTCCGCTGAGCTGCCCCACGAAAAAATTTTCTGTAAAGGGACAGCCAGGTGTGAGTTTGGGGAGGCTCTGAGAGCTCTGGCATCTCTGTTTTTTGCTTCCTGGGTGTGAGGATGAGTGACAGATCGATAGATGTCACAATAGCACTTTGGTGTGTCCCCAGCCCTCTGGCTCATCTGCCACTCCACCGCGAGTGCGTGACTCCTGCCTCCTCTCCTCCCCTCCTCCAGGCCCACATCATGTTCCAGAACAACCCCCCACCGTGTGCGTGGGGAGCGGCCTTACTCCCTGTTGCTTTTCTAATGAGCCTTTTCTTTCTCCTGAAGCCACACTCACACACCCGAGAGCGCCATATCGACTGCCCTCTGGGTTGCCATGGAAACAGAGCATTCTTCCCTCCTCCCTCTTCTCTGTTTACCTTGGTCAGGGACTGCGGCAAAAACCAGCCTGTCGCGGAAGGAGAGGGAGGACGGAAAGCCAGCCGCTCTAAACCAGATCATTCCGGTTCAGAGTGGTGCCCCCGCCCCTTTCCAATCCTGAGAGCCGCTCCGGTAGGCGTGGTGGGCTGCACTGGGAGGCTCTGGGCCCTGGGGCGGGCAGGGTCCGGGGCTCCTCTCTCCGGCCTATCCTCCTCTTCCCTGCGGGGCTGGGTGATAGTAAAGTCTTCGCGGTGCTGGCCCAGGTTGCTGGGCCTAAGCCCAGAGCTGGGCAGTTGTTCACTGCACAAGAGCGCCCTGCTGGGGGTGAGGAGGAATGAGAGCTGAAATCCAGCCGTGCCCGCTGCCCCGGCCCAAAGCATCCTCACCCTGCCTGGACCGCTGCCATGTCCTCCTAAGAGTCCTGCTTCCTCTGGCACCTTCCCTGCGGCAGCCAGAAGCATCCTTTTGTGTTCTCCCTGCCTTAAAGTTTTCCACTGCTCTTAAAATAAAAGCTAAACTATCTGCCCAGCTCGTCATGATCTGCCTGGCCTGCCTCTCCTTTCTCGCCTCCAGTACCTCTTCTTCCGGGTTCCCCTTTCTCCTTCCTTCTAGAAGACTCCAGGAGGTGGGTTTGGTCTGTTACCATAACATTCTTCCTCATGGCGCTTTCTAGCTCTTCCTGCTCATTCACTGGGTTCTTAAAATGGCTTTATCTAACTTTTCTATGTAAAACGTAAAATAGTATTCACATTAGCCCCCCACCCCGACCCGCACCCAGATGCAAGCTCCCTGAAGGCAGGGCCATATTCCCTGCTGCATCCCCAGCACCCGGCACTGCGCTCGGCACGTAGTAGGTGCTCAGTTAGGAACCGACCCAGAGGTAGTGAGCGCCGGACCCCCTCCACCACCACCACTTCTTTCCGGGTCCAGCCGGCTGGCGGTTGCCCGCTCCGGGAGGAGCTCCGCCGGCTCCATCCCCGCTAGGGGGAGGCAGGGGAGCCACCGGGACGGCTCTTCGCGACGCTTGAGTGCAGCACCAGGTAATCTTGCTGCGGACGGAGAAACTCGACTCTCGACTGCCCCGCCGTGTGTCCAAGGCCCAACCGGGCAAAAGCCGGGGCGGCGGGGGTCTCACTGCAGGAGTGGAGGTGGCGCGTCGGGGATCCGGCGTCCCTGAAGCTGTCACCCCAGCGCACCCCGAAGTCCTGACAGCACGGCCCTTCCCTGCCCCAGCCCAGGGCTTCATTGCCCGGAACAGCCCACCCCCGGGCGGCTAGGGTGGGCGGATGTGGTTCTCCAGACGCCCTTCGATAAGGGTTCTTTCGGTAACGACTTGCTGCCTGCAGCCAGGCCCCGCCCGGCGGGTGGCAGTTATTACAGAAAACCTCTCGGAATTGCAGGCAGGGCGCCCCTTTTCTGGGCTTTGCGGTTCAGGCTAGCTCTCGTGGCAAATCCTCTGACTTGGCTTGTCTTGGCTTCGCAATCTGTGAATGGGGTAAGGCTTCCCCATCCTTTGAATTACCCAATCATTTACAGCCAGACTTGGTCAGAAGGGACCCAGATTTACGGTATCCTGAAGAACTAAATTGAAAGAGCTGTGAAATTCTGCTTTATAAAGGGGAAAAAAGGAAAACAAACAAACAAAAACCAAGAACACACTTGAAAAAACAGCAGCCCCTGCTGCAGCTCTTCTTACCTTCCAACCTGTCTTACAACTGTTAGCTCTTTTGTCTTTCTCTGGATACCTTTACATCTCTAATTAATGTGTTTCCTGGTTATTTGAGACATTCTGTATTTTTCCTTCCTGGTATGGAAGATGAGGATTTATCTCACTTCCATCACTCCACCTCTCCTGTCTCATCCTCTCATATTTAGTTTCTTTATTGGTTATTTTTATAATTTTAGTAAGTAAAAGTACTTCACCTTTATTTCTTATTCCTTCAACTCCAGAGAGCAACCTAATAATGATTACTATGTGCCAAACATCGTTCTGAGCACTTTACATGTATCTGCTCATTTAAGGCACACAATAATGTCAAGAGACAGGTTATTGTTATTAGCCCCATTTTAGGGAAAAGAAAACTAAGGCCATTTTACTATCATTACTAGTGGTTTTCCAAGGGGGAGAGGAGGAGAATGTGGGTGGCCAGTCTGCCATCTTCACACTGAGTTCTAACAGAGCAAGCTTTGGGAAGCACTTATTCTGACCTTTGCTCTAGTTCCCTGTTGGGCAATGAAGTGTGACAGTGACAAGTAAGGTAGGGAGGTCTCCTGGTCATCTCAGCCAGTACCAGACAGTTAGCTCAGCTGTGGGACAAGGATTCCCAAATGTTGTAAACCAGCTAAATTGTAATCAACTGAGGAGTATGTTAAAATAACCCACCTACAAGAACAGAATCCTTGGGATTTGGGCCCGGGAATCTGTTTTTAACAAGCAGGCCTCGTGCTTGGAAACCAGTGGGTCATAGGTGAGTCTGGCAGCTGGCCTTGTTCTATTCCATACTCCATTTTCAGCACTCTTCCTCGGAGCCTGCAATGAGCAAGTGGGTACCCTTTACTGTGTCACTCACTAAGGAACTACCTGGCTTTTGCAGTAGACCTCCTATCAAAGTAGGATCAACGATTTTAATATGAAGATCAAGGTGAAGAGCTAATGCAAGTCCAGTCCTAGTGTGGATTCTCACGTATGATGTTCACCATTATGCTCCAGGCCTTTGGTCATAATCACAGAATGTTAGATCTGAAAGGGACCTTGGAGATTATCTAGCCAAACTCCTCACTTGACAGATGAGTAAACCAAGGCCCAAAGGAAAGCAAATTGCATACAGAACTATTATGGACTGAGCCAAGAGCCAAGCCCTGGTCTCCCAATTCTCCAGGATGTCTTTTTCTAGAACTGTACTGTCTAGGTAGCCACTAGCCACGTGTGACTATTTACATTTAAATAAATTTAAATCAAAAATTTTAAAAAAAAGTTTTTTTTAGATTTGTTTTATTTTTTTATTTTATTTCTGGCTGCATTGCATCTTTGTTGCTGCGCGCGGGCTTTCTCTAGTTGTGGCGAGCAGGGGCTACTCTTTGTTGTGGTGCGTGGGCTTCTTATTGCAGTGGCTTCTCTTGTTGCGGAGCACAGGCTCTAGGCACACAGGCTTCAGTAGTTGCAGCACGTGGGCTCAGTAGTTGTGGCTCGCGGGCTCTAGAGTGCAGGCTCAGTAGTTGTGGTGCACGGGCTTAGTTGCTCCGCGGCATGTGGGATCTTCCCGGACCAGGGCTCGAACCCGTGTCCCCTGCATTGGCAGGCAGATTCTCAACCACTGCGCCACCAGGGATGCCCTAAATCAAATTTAAAATTTAGTTTCTCAGTCACAAAAACCACATTTGAAGTGCTCAAGAGCCAGCAGCTAGTGGCTACTACATATTGGACAGTGCAAACACAGAACATTTCCATCATCATGGAAAATTCTATAGTCTAGGGCTGGTCTGGAACCTGGGCCTTTCATCTGAAGGTAGTATGGGAACTGGATAGTTTTATCAATGTCTTCTCCCCTCAAACAATTACTGCAGAAGAGTAACTCAAGAGAATGTGGTTGTACTATTCAGTTAACAGTAGTTTAGTGATAGCATTTTGACAAACTAGAATTTTACGCATGAAACTGGCAGAACAAACCCACCCGAACCAACTAAGCCACTGAAAACTCCTCCTAAGCTACAATGGGTCTCATCTAAGAACCAAATCAGATACTAACATGAGTTCATTTTGAAGCTCTGGCTGGTTTAAAAGGTGTAAGGTCCATTTCTTATTCCTGGGAGGTCTGAGGGGAGTATACTTTTGAAGAGACAGGAAAAATAAACCAAAGGAAATAAAATTGCTCTGCATAATAACTGTAAAATGTTAACTGTAAGGTGGGCTGGGAAGGTTTATGAATTAATTAAGGAGCAGAAATTATATCTTTTCCTCCTTGTGGATTTATAATATCTAAGATTATTCATCCCGGGAAGGTGTATTTGATCCAAAAGTTTGTCAATGGAAACACTGGAAAACGAAAGGTGCATGTGCAATTCTGGATGGGAGACCTTAAAAGTGACCAGACTTGCGAGTGTCCACCCTACTTCACACTTAAAGAGACATGAAGAAAAGTACTACTGGGAGAGGGGATCTCATTAGAAGTGAAACTACACAAAGCAGAGGTCTTGGAGAAGGAAGCATCTGGAAGACCAGTTCCAGAACTAGGAACTGTGGTTTCATTCCCAAAGGACCTTGGCGAAGGGCTCAGATCCTCCTGGGGCTTTTCCCTTGAATCATACAGATAGTCGTGACTCTGTATGTAAAGGTTCACATTCTTCCTCTGAATTCCCTGTAGCTCCTCCAACCCTTCAGAAGTCTTGATACATCCATATAAACTTGTGTGGAGGCGGTCTGGGGAATATATGGGAGGGGGCAGTAAAAGGGAGTATGCCTTGCCCCACAGTTACTCCCTTGCTGATGTCCTGGAGGGAGCCACGTTGCGTTGAGTGGATTACGTGTGTCCAGGAGTTGCAGAGGGGGAGCAGAGAGAAGGCGCCCACAGTGGGTGGGTGTGAAAGGTAGACGACACAGAGAGAAAACTGGACCCTGTGGGGTGGTAAAGGGAGTGGCGGAGGTAGGTTGGACTGACGCTTGGGTCATAGAGGTGAGCTCACATACACAAGTTACTGTCAGACAATCAAGGTGGCCTTGAACCAAATAGATCTGGATAAGATTTATTGATCAGATTGTTTTAGAAAACCAACAGCAAAACACTGACAAGATACATAAATACAGACTGGACATTTTAGGGTAAATTCACTATATTTCCTACCTGCTTGTAGGAAACCAGGTAAGGTGGGAAAAGCTGTCCTGATCATATGGCATGCACACCAGACTGCAAAAGGACTTCCACACTATTCAACAGGACTGTGGCAAACAGCTTTAAAGTAAGGCAAGCATCGTGTGTGGCCTAAGCATACCCTGTACCAAGAGCCAAGCCCAGGCTCGCCTCAGAGACTGCATGTGAGTGAGGTTTCCCTTTCTTGCCTAGTTCTTCCAGAAATATCCTCATTGGCAGGTGCCTTTACAGGGAGATGCCTGGCGCTGTCCCTGCTCAGACTCTGTGTACAAGGAAGTGGCTTTAGAGAAAATCAGTGTGTTTCTGATGCCTCCTTTGTATTCTAAATGTGCAACTAGTAAAACAGCAATTACTACAGCTTGGTGAAACTGCCTCTGACTCACCCTGTACAGTGACTAAGCAGGGCCTTTTAAAAACTTCTAAAAAGTGAAAAAAATAAAAGATAAAAACATGAAAGTTATGTTAAAAAGATGGTACCACTTTTGAAGCACAACTCAAAACTTCTTTCCATAACACCAGATGAGGGAAGAGGTCGCTTTCCACCAAATCTAACGACCTTAGAAGGGAAACGCCACTGCTGGGCATGATCTGGTGGCGATGCACACAGAGGTTACAGAACTCTACCAAGCCTACCTCAGGCCCTGCCAACGCTCCTAGAGCCCCGAGGCATTTGGGGAACCTAAGCAATTTAAGCGAATGGTGACCAGTTTTGGAAGCTTATGATCATAGGACCATAAACCCTCATCCATCCTGGAGCTCAATGCTAGAACAATGAAGAATGAGGAAATTGACTTTTTGTGCTATATCAGAGTGCTGGCAGGTGGACAATTCAGTAACCTATGCCACCTTCTAAACATCTTTAAGACCACATAAAAACAAACTGGTTTTACAGAATTAAGACCAACATAGTCTTAGAGGATAATTCAACCTTTCCTACAAGCCAAGCTATGGGTTGTAGGAAAGGCTGAGGCTCCTTCAAGAATAGTGGAAAAGCAAGTATTTGCAAAGATCCAAAGAAATGTATTCAAATGATGGGATTTCCTCTGCATCATACACAGCTTTTTTCTTCCAATATGTGCTAAGAGTTCTTTGGTGGTTATAGGAGAGACAGCCTAGAACTCAGGGCAGGAGACTATGCCAAAGCAGAAGAGTGAAGAGTGACATCTAAACTCACCATTAACCACTGTCATCAGGTTGACCACCTACAGCTAACTGGGCTGCCTATATGTTTGCTGGTTTCTAGCCCCTCCGTGATTCCTGCTTTTCAATTTCTGACTACACATTAGCCCCACTCCACTGAAAAGGAGATGCTTGTGGGAAAGGGTAGGGAGAAGGAAGAACTATAAATCAATCAATTGTTTGATAGAAAAGTTGAAACACTGATTATCTATGGATTTCAATTATCTGTGCTTTACTCTGGGTAATGAAAGGTCACTGTTAATATACCTTTTGCTTAGAAATGTTAATGTTTATTATTATATTTTTAAATCTAGCTATGTAATGGACACGAATAGCTTAGAGCAAATTTTTACATCATGTCACCAGGGCCCTGAAAAAAGAAGATTTGCCAGTAGAAAGGGTTTCAGTTTGGCCCCTGAACAGTTAAAATTTCAATCTATTCTATATTGGTTTATAGATTTTCCAGAATATGGAAAATACCTTATTAAATGAAGAAAGCATCATTTTCTTCATTTAATAAAGTATTACTTTCACAGATAAATTAGTATATACATGGGAGAACTCATAGTATTAAATATTAGGTTTTAATTCTCCATTTAGAAAACTCCTTACAGGTAGACTTCCTTGTTCCTAGGCAAAGAAATGTAAGAAGATATGCAAACATGAGATAGTACAAATATGACTGGGGAAAAGTCTCAATTCTAACAAACCCGAGAAACAACAAGTCTCTAAAGAGTTGGAGTAAGGAGGCACTGGACTTGAAAGTCCAGCTTTACCAAGAGTTGGCCTAAGCCAGCCAATCACATCTCAAATTTTTGGTATAATTTGACTCTAAAGTAATGAGCTGGCTTCCCCAAGACAGATACAAAATAGTAGTCTACCTGCTTTATAGTCACACCTTATATATAATCTGTATATATCCATATGTGTTTCTATATATTGCACTTAAACTTACAGGACTGCAGTAAGATAGCTGGGAGTACCTCAAAGAGGCAGAGAAGCAGCAGGCATAAACTTTCCTAAGTCAAGTAACAGTGTCAGGAATTCAGAGTGCTGGTTTTGGATATACTAAAATGCCTGGTGACTCCCCATATAAAATTCTAGTCATCTACATTTAAGTCATCATACACACAGTCTCATTTGGCATTCAGAACACGTGCACATGTGTGGTTCTATAGCACTCAGAGCTGATCATACTACATCATTTTCACTAGTGTTATATTAAAAGAAGACACTTTAGACCAAAGATATGTACTTTTATGAAAACGTCACACACAAGGTCTTGGATGTCAGGCCTCCAAAGTCTACCTCAAAGAATACCGCCTTCAAAAGGTTTTAAAAAGGATGCTAGGGGCTTCCCTGGTGGCGCAGTGGTTGAGAGTCCGCCTGCCGATGCAGGGGACAGGAGTTTGTGCCCCGGTCCGGGAAGATCCCACATGCCACGGAGCGGTTGGGCCCTGAGCTATGGCCGCTGAGCCTGCGCGTCCAGAGCCGGTGCTCCGCAGCGGGAGGGGCCACAGCGGTGAGAGGCCCCCGCACCAAAAAAAAAAAAAAAAAAAAAAAAAGATGCTAGCAAGTGTGGATTGAACCAGTCTCTCTTTCAGCTCTCTGTGTCACAGAATTAGAGACCTGCTTATATCCCAAGGACTATGGAAGGATAAGCACAGAGGCTGAACATTCAGTCTTTGATCCCTATAAATCCAGGACATTGTAAATAGAGCTGCAATGAACATTTTGGTACATAACTCTTTTTGCATTATGGTTTTCTCAGGGTATATGCCCAGTAGTGGGATTGCTGGGACATGGAAGCAACCTAAGTGTCCATCAACAGACGAATGGATAAAGAAGATGTGGCACATATATACAATGGAATATTACTCAGCCATAAAAAGAAACGAAATTGAGTTATTTGTAGTGAGGTGGATGGACCTAGAGTCTGTCATACAGAGTGAAGTTAAGTCAGAAAAAGAAAAACAAATACCATATGCTAACACATATATATGGAATCTAAGGAAAAAAAAAAGTCATGGAGAACCTAGGGGTAAGACGGGAATAAAGACATAGACCTACTAGAGAATGGACTTGAGGATATGGGGAGGGGGAAGGGTAAGCTGTGACAAAGTGAGAGAGTGGCATGGACATATATACACTACCAAACGTAAAATAGATAGCTAGTAGGAAGCAGCCGCATAGCACAGGGAGATCAGCTCGGTGCTTTGTGACCACCTAGAGGCGTGGGATAGGGAGGGTGGGAGGGAGGGAGACACAAGAGGGAAGAGATATGGGAACATATGTATATGTATAACTGATTCACTTTGTTATAAAGCAGAAACTAACACACCATTGTAAAGCAATTATACTCCAATAAAGATGTTAAAAAAAAAAAAATCCAGGACAAAGATCCTTTTGCCACCCTGGGTAGTGTGACTTGTTTAATTATGGATAGTTTCTGCCCAAACATCCAGAGACTAGATTGGAGTCATGCAGCAAAGCTTTGTTTTGAACTAATGGAGCTGCTCAGACTGACCTGCTCTGGAGAGAGCTCCTCATTGGAACAAGCCTAGCAGTGGGTGGCAAGAAGTTAAAGGCCAGACTGGTCATGGCAAGAGGGGGATGGGGCCTCTGGAGGAGTTGCTGCTTTCCCTGCTTCCCCCCTACCCCCTCATTCCCCAAAAGGACCCAAACTCACAGATGAAACGTTGTTACAAGACCTTGCAGAACACAGGCTCTATGAACTCAACCCCACATGGATGGGAGGTTATAATAAGGCCTGGAGGTTAGGAGTCCAAGTCTAGAGGCCACATTCTTCTCTTCCCCAGAATTGAACACTAGATGGTAACTTTTTAGCCATAACTCAAAGGTGATTTTCAATCCACACATGAGCCTAAGAGATTCCCTTCTGGGACGAAGGGAGAAGAATAATTTTAAAAGCTAAGCGAAAAAGAGGCACTTAAAGCAAAAACATGTCCCTAGTCTCCCATCTGAGTCTCCTGTTATGACGTAACCAACGGAA
Source organism: Stenella coeruleoalba (assembly GCF_951394435.1). Classification (NCBI taxonomy): domain Eukaryota; kingdom Metazoa; phylum Chordata; class Mammalia; order Artiodactyla; family Delphinidae; genus Stenella; species Stenella coeruleoalba. Next base: position 83,054,001 of record NC_137155.1, on the reverse strand, counting down.
TGATCAGCACTGTGCCCTCTTGCACACCTTTAGCACCTTTCATACACCGAAGGACTTCCAACTGCTCATGTCTCAGTGACCACTCTAGCAGCCTGATGGCAAAGCAAGTAAAAACTTAGGTCATTTCTTTTTTAGAATTAAAATACAACACAAAACAAACCAGAACTAAAATTTCACACCAAAAAGTGAATGATCCTCAGTTTCATTCCTTCCTCATGCTAGTTTTAAAAATGATACTTAGTTCTTCAGGAAGAATGACCTGTGGCTTTTCCCCAAGACCTTTTATCCAGTTACTAGGCAATTACTCACAGCACCATGCACATTAAAGCAGACAGAAAATGAGGCAAAAAGCTAAGAGAAAAATCAAGGGCCAACTGGTTTTCTAGAGATAAAACCCATTGCCTGAGAATACGGCAGGTGCACGGCCCAGAGTGAGAAAAGAAAACAGTTCTGGAAGAGATATGGGAACATATGTATATGTATAACTGATTCATTTTGTTATAAAGCAGAAACTAACACACCATTGTAAAGCAATTATACTCCAATAAAGAAAGAAAAAAAAGAAACAGTTCTGAAAGGAAATGGCCGATATGACAGTCAAAGTTCACAGCCCAGAGCAGAAGCCCTCCCTGCCCTGCTCTATTCAGGCCTCTCACGAACTTACATTTATGTCCCACAGCATTTATGCCACACACTTAGGGTCTGCAATTCCCCACAGTGAAGTCAAAAAGATACTTGAAACCATTAATAAGCATAGGAGAATTTCAAAACTGCCCAGAACGAAGAACTGTGACCACCATAAATTTCTTGATTTGACATGTTCTTGGTGCCATAATTCCTAAGAGCAACGACAAACAGCACAATTACAACACACAGTAAAGTCTTTAGACAAGTCAACTCTAATCACTGCTGGCACCATAAGGATGAGAAAAGAAATCACTAATCAAGAGCTGCTGAGCTGCTTAACTTTTCTCCAAAGTCAAAGGATCGGTTTGGGTACCTAGGCAGCAAGACATCAACCACCGCTGCCATTAGATCCAGCTACTCAGTTAGATGTACCTTTGAAAACAGGAAGTTAAACATCTAGCTTTCCCTATAATATGCAAGAGTCTCAAGGTTAGCCTTCTTGTTCTATCCCCAAAACTTCTTGTTGTTGTTGCTGGATTTAATTTTTTAAATTTTATTTTTGTTTTTATCGATGACGTTGCTTTAATTTATAGAGCACTGCCTGACAGGGTCATATCCCTAGAGTTCCTCTAAAATTTTCTTTATCTTATCTTAATTCATAACATTATTAAGGTACTTTCAGACTTGCCCTCAACTCCATCAAGGAAGAGGGAGTATGTGAGTATGTGTGTGTATACTGGGGCAGAAGGGAGAGAAGCAAAGAAAAAAGCACGAGGGAAAGTGAGATTCCATAAACTTAAAACAATTTACAGAAAGGCATCTGATGTATTTTCTGAATAAGGCCTTGATCAGGGTAACCAATCCTCTCTGTAGCACATTCTACACTGCCCATAAATAAAGGAGTCTCTTTAAATTAACATTTCCAGTATCAATGAACAGTCCAGAAATCCTCATTTCAAGCGCTCGATGAGTCCCTGTGTGAGTCCAAGGTGCAGAAGCTGTGTCCGGGAGAGGTTTGCTAGGTTGGGGAAGGCCGCAAGCAGCTTCTCCCACGCCAGTTCCAGCAGGCTAGGAACCACCAGCCAGATCTTAAACAACGACCCAGTCCGTTTATTTTCGTGGATGTTCACCACTCCTCCATGAATGTACATGCAACCAGCCTATGAACAAATGGCAGTCAAAAGAGGATAAATTCACATGGGAGAGAAACAGGTACTTACGCTGAAGATTCAGCCAAAAAGTTCATAGTAGGCTGAATTAGACAACAGGAAACAGAAAAGTTTCTCACTGATCCCAACACAGTGCAGAGATCAAGAAAGGCTTAGATACTGAAGGAGTTACTAAGGGAAAAGCAAGAGGCTGGTTTTACTTCAACAACAACTCCAACAACGGTAAACTAAGACTATATTAGGCATCCCCTGTGCCCAGTACTAGGGTACAAGGTGAAAATAAAGGTCTTTGCATTCAAGAAACTAGTAGAATCTTCAATAACATGGCATCTTGGGGGTAAAACTGTTCTGCCTTCCCAGGAAACACCTTTGATGTCACTGTCAGGGCCTGAATGCCACATGTAGCATTGCTTTTACATTTATGTTGCTCTTTTAAGCTTGTATTATGATGGTTTTTCTCCCCTTTTCTCAGAGGAAGAGCTAGCTTTGGAAGAAAGGTTTTAAAAACACATTCTTAATCCAAGCTTTGCTAATATCAGAATCTTCTTTTCTTGCTATATCTCTAAAAATATCTCCTTATCATCTGCAACTACATAAAAAAGATACGAAAATGAAAGCTTACTGGTGTAACAGCTGCACAGTGAAAATAAACTGGCTCTGGCATGGTAGCTGGGAGCTTTACCCATTGAAAAGTCTGCAGATTCAGCTTCCAGATATCTCCCAGGATCACTTCTCCATTATAGCCCCCGCAAATGAACACATCTATCAGGAAAAGAGAAAGCCAAAATCACACAAAGGAAAAGGGCCACGGTGACAGCATGTCCTGTAGTAGCTCTCACGGCTAGGTGACACGGGACCAGTTCAGTCCCCATACCATACAGGACTCCAGCTGGCGGGCCGCTCATGCTGCTGTCCTGTCCCTCACTAAAGTTCGGACACTATGTTGGGATCTTTGCTAGGGCTAAGAATGCAAGCCTCTGAGGAAGCTTCATGTCTAGGTTCTCAACTACAGGTGCCAGGCATAGGAAGTGAATGAGCAAGAAGGTTCAGGGAAAATAAACAAATAGGTCCAGGGAACAAACAGGAGTGCACATGCTCTAACGAGGAAGATGGCGATGCAGCTCCAGCTCATCGATGCCATGCAGGACTTAGGGTCAGCAACTGCCAGATCTTCCAATTTTTTAAAAGACGCTGGAAATCCAGATTTTTGAAAAGTGAAACATTTTGATTTTTAAATATTGGCCACTAATTCAAAAACTGTAATACACACATGAGCCAAAGAGAACACATCTGCAGGCCACCAGGCTGCAAACTCTCCTTTTAAATAACATCCTGAAAAGGATAGACATTTTTCTGCCCATAGAGACAAACATTCTCTACTTAGACAATTAACCTGCAATGTTCAGTTTGGGGGCACAAAAGAGGTTTTTCCAAGCTTTCTTCAGCCCAAAGAGGACAGCTTGAAGTCCCATTTGACCTGTACCAGTTATTTATGTCAGGAACAAAACCTTCCCAAAATCAAAGGTTTTTTTTTAATTATTGTTCTTGTTGTTCTTTTTGTTTTTATAAAGTCAGTTAGTTATAACTAAGTCAACAACATGTAACAAAGGCTATGTGAACCTTCAAGCTAAATGCCCACAACTATAGCTGAATTCCATTTGTATGGTGCCTGGACTCAAAGAACCAAATGAATACACGTGTTAACTCAAATCTAGATCAAGTTTAAGTCAATACAATTAAACTATAAAATACACTGGAAACTTTTCTGGCTAGGATTTAAAAAAAGTATGGATCCGTTCTTAGAGAGGCAAAGCTGAACAACGCCACTATCTATAAATCTTGTCCAAAGAGCAGAAGCATAATAAAAAGCGCCTCTGTACTAGAGATGGCAGCATAATCCTAGTAAAATCTGAACTAAGCTGCTGAAAGGATACAGGCTATCAAACTCATTTACACACACCTTCCTCCCCTCCAAAAATTTAAGGTGGTATATCCAACTATAAAATAAGCTGTAAATTAAAAGACAGGACGGTTGTCCAAAGAGGAGTCATTTATCACACTCAGATAAAGTAGCTGCAGCTGCTTTCTGAAGCCATACAATGCTTGTGTTGTAATATGGCCAAAGAATGCGCTAAGAGTTCTATCTGGTATCAGATAGAGAAGAGAATAAACTTAATGAAATAACACTCTGAAGGAGCCATTACAATTTTAATACAATGTCTACCAAGGTTTCTACTGTATGTCAGGATTATTAGTGTTACCCACCAAAACCAGAGACATCTGTTGAGGTGGGGTGCTGAACGATTAGGTGGTAGAGTAAAAGCTTATTTATCACTTATTTTTGAGTTCTGTGATAACTGAGGGAACCCAAACAATACATTCGTTTACTTTATGAAAATTGCTGAGAGACGCAGAACTTTATGGATTTCCCTTTAAGTCTAAACTAAAAGAAATAGACTCTCCCCAAAGTTATGCCTCTTTTAAAGAGTTACCATTAAGAAATAAAATAATCTCAGTATGTACAATTACAAAAACGGAACCAGCCTGTTATTTAAAATCCTTACCATTTTTTATCTGAACACAACTGTGACACCTTCGGGCTGCAGGAAAACCTGCCAAACACATAAATACAGAAATTCCATTATTCACAGAAAGACTGGGAGTAATGGTGATCCGACACAGCAAAAGACATACTATGAACAACTTGCTTAAAACAATCCCTTTGTTGCATTAAAGCAAACATTGACTAGTCCTTCCAATCCTGCCTTATTTCACACTAGAATAAAGCCATCATAAGTTTCATCATAATGATATAATGTTAAGGTGTCAGGAAAACAAAGTGAGGTGGCAGTGGGCAGGGGTTACTAGTGGCTTTCCCAAGCCCTTTTACCCACAAAGAGACAGGTAGATCTTGATTTAAGGGCCTACTTTTATCCTACCCAGATTTCCCCTCTTCCACAGAATTCACCAATCCCCATTAAAAGTCTGTGCTCATGGGCTTCACTGGCGGTACAGTGGTTAAGAATCCGCCTGCCAATGCAGGGGACACGGGTTCAAGCCCTGGTCCAGGAAGATCCCACATGCCGAGGAGCAACTAAGCCTGTGCGCCACAACTACTGAGCCTGCGCTCTAGAACCCGTGAGCCACAACTACTGAGCCCACGTGCCTAGAGCCTGTGCTCCGCAACAAAAGAAGCCACTGCAATGAGAAGCCCGCACACCGCAACGAAGAGTAGCCCCCGCTCACTGCAACTAGAGAAAGCCTGTGCCCAGCAATGAAGACCCAATGCAGCCAAAAATAAATAAATAAATAAAATTTAAAAAAATGAAATAAAAAAAATAAAAGTCTCTGCTCAGTTGCTGAGGAAGAATAATAATTGGGCTAAGGAATACAAGTAATTTCTTTTCTTTTTTTCTTGGCCACGCCGCACAGCATGCGGGGTCCTAGTTCCCAGACCAGGGATCGAACCTGTGTGCCCTGCAGTGGAAGCTTGGAGTCTTAACCACTGGATCGCCAGAGAAGTCCCGCAAGTAATTTCTAATACCAATTTAACAGATATTTTTCTTCTCATATAATGCAATAAAATTCCTTTTTCTCTTTCAGAACAAGTAAAACTATAAAATACATTTATTAAAGATAAATGAATCAATATTTTAAATTTACCTATTTTTTCATGGGGTTTTGTTGCAATTTCCTCCCATGCATTCGTTTCAAGGTTATATGCATGAATCTTGGAGAGAAAAGAAAAAAAGAGAATACACAAAAAATTTTAGCTAGCCTGAAAACTGGATTTTTCATAACAGCCTGTACAAACATATTCTTGGTTGAAAAGCCTTCTTTTCCTTTGCTATTCTCTGATCTTTCCTAATTCTAATATAAGGCAAAACATTAAATGAAGCAATTGAAAATTAAGCACATACATAATTTTATTATTTTTAAATCATAGAAAAGAATGAAGAAAAAAGTTGGAATTCTGCAACTTGCACATTTTCTACAATGAACATGTATCATTTTTATAACAGAAGAAAGCAAGTGTTGGTAAGAAAACACGGAACTGCAGTTTTGACAAAACTTGAAAAAGACCATTAAGGTTCCCAATCAGGAGCTCTGAGGCCTACAGATTTCCCCTGGGACATATGGATTTAGAAATGCCACAGAGACAGATGAATCAAAGCCCTTCAGAACGCAGCTTTCTAAAGGTAGTGATGTGCAGTCCTAAACATGCCTGTTCTTTTTAGATACACAGCACTGACAATGAGAGGGATGTGACATTCTGAGAATCCTGGTTCCAAATCTAATTAGTTGCTCCATTTAACCTACTATTATCTTTCTTTTAATGTCTTTTCTCATCTAGCATAAAGAGATAATTCTAATAAAGTATTTTCAGTGCGTAATTATGCAACTGTCAACTGGAAAGCATATCAGGGGCACAGAGTTCAACCTTATAAAGAGCGTCTAACACAAAATAGGTGTTGATGAAGAAACTGCTTGAAAATTACAATATCTACAGTAACAGAATTGTTACTTATTATGCTTAGTATAACACATGCCTCTCTCTAGCCTTCTTCCTCTCTCTCTCTTTTTTAATATACCTTGTTTAAGGAATAAGCTGTCCAAGAAGTACCACCTCCCAAGATGTAAATCCTCTGCCCATCATGTGCAATTTCATGTCTGTATCTGAAAATATACAATAAAATACATTTATAATTATGGGAAAAATGATCTACCTAAGATTTGGCTGCAAGACTTTTTATTGCATCATTATTTATAATAATAAATTATTGGAAATAACCCAAATGTTTAATAATAGTGAATTGGTTAAATAAATTATACAATATATAAAAAATGGATTAGCATGCAACCAATAAGAATGTAGGAACAGAGGATGGTTAATATACTGAGAACTTCTTTTCATGTCATTAACTGAAAAAAAAAATCAGTTATATAAGAGCAGATAGGCTATAATCCTACTAAGAATTTATAGATATACAAATATGCACAGAAAATGACTATAAGGATACATGCAAAATGTTAACCCTGGTTATCCCTGAGTTTAGATTTTGCTTTTTATTTTCTTCATTTTGCTTATTGGTATTTTCTAGATTTTCTATAATCTTTTTGTGATAACTTTGTATAAGGGGGGAAATTATTACAGTTTTAAAAAGTGATTTGCCTACATTTAATTAGAAAGCTTAGACTATGGGCTTTCAAATTAAGACACTTATTTAACAGATATAAAAATATCAGAAAAATTATGCTACATAAAACTGTGAATATAATATGAAACACCTACCAGAACTTTTATCCAAGCAGTCTAGCTAAAAGCTGAAACAAGTTATAATATGTCCATAAGATGATTCAAAGAAGGCAACCATGTGAAAATGCTTTGAAAACAATCTATTTCCTCCTTTCCCTGGAGGCCCTGGTGCTGATAAAATAAATTACATCAAAATTGCTCCCCATACGAAGCCAGCTCCCAAGTCCTCTCATGGTAGTTCTGCAATAATCAGCCCACTAAGATACTACGATAGACATAAGTCCTCCTTGGCACCCATATGTCGTTTTTTTAAAGGCAACAAAGACATAATAGTCTAAACAGTGAATAAAAAATTATTTACTGTCTTTGCTTTTAAACTAGAGGGCAAAAAAACCTCTTTAAGTTTTCCAGTGAGTTTAATTCTAAGAAGAGGCAACTGCTATTAGGAAAAAAAAAAAGTGAAAGATCTACAACTGCTACTAGAAGGCAACTAAAGAGAATCATGTGATGTTTGAGTGTTTAACAGAGCACTTAAAATAAATGACCTTCCCTTCCTTTCTTCCATCCATCCAACCAACACTCACTGAGTACCACTATGGGCAAGGCACTGTGTTCTTACTGGGGATACGGTTGTAAGCAAATAAGCCAAAGAATCCTAATATGCAAGTTAAGAAGGGAAATCAAAAAGTAACTAGAATGTAATTATTTTGCCTGTAATATGAAATTTGGTTACAATTGTTACCATTGGTTTCACTATTTTCCTAATGCAGGAAAACTGAAGTACAAGAGGAAATAACAGGAAAAAAATTCTTTAATTCAGAGGGAGATATCATTCCCTCACCAGAAGATCCTTCTTTAATGCTGAACTGGGATCTAACAGCCAGTTAGCTATTTTCACCAGGCCAAAGGGTCTTCTTCAAACCATACTGCCAATATTCTGAAAAAAAAGTAAAATCTTAGCAAGAAAGAATAAATATGCTTTAATCCTAGAATCTCACCTCTCTTCTGGTAGATCACAGGATAGGTTGTTTGGTTTCAGTTGTGTCCACTCTCTGGTATTGAGATCTAATTTGTGCAGGTCTGTGCTGTAAATATAGCCAGTTGTCCCTCCAAAGACATAAAGGGAGCCATTGATGATAGCCATGGCCTGGATAATGAGGAAAGGTGAACGAGACTTCCTCGTTAACACTTGATTGAAGAAGAATGTAACCTTATTAGATATCCCCAAATCAGCTTTTATGAAATTTTCTTGTATTTTTTAACTTTCTAAAAATCAGACCCTTAAAAAGGACTAAAGATCTTAGAGAAACAGAGATTATTTTTAGAAAAGTTACCTTTGCTCAACTGGAAAGAAAGTTCTATCTAGATAGGCAAAGGGCGTCAGATGATCCTTAGGGGTCCTAGCCAACCAAAGAATTTATAGATCATGGACATGAGCATTTCCACTGAAAGCTGCTTCACTTTCTAAGCAGTCTGAAGAAAAATGCCCTTAAGGAGAAGGAGCAAATATGAAAATAAGGCACCAGAATCCCTTAAGTAAGAAGTCTAGAGGTGGCAGTCCCCCAAACTTGACATTTTCCACCAGACTCTTCTCAGTGTAAGTTTTGCTATTGTTATGGTAATTTCTTAGAGTTTAAATGCCTCCTGTGGTGGGATATGGTCATCCAGTATGTGCCTCACACATAGTTCAGAAGCTATGTATCAGCACCAGTGCCAGCCAGTGCTAGTTGAGAAAGAAGCCACAGCTTTGGTTGTTTTAAGCTTAGCCCATTACTCTCAAAGGGTCCCTGAAGTATGGTGAGTTGTTTTCCTACCTTTTTAGATACAACTTTTCAAACCTAAGGTTTGAAGCACTAGAACCTAACTGGAAACTAATTTCTACATAATCTGTGTTTTAGCTCAGATCTGTATAAAAGTCTCTTAACATCACTGCCTTAGCAAAGACCCAGTGGGACTCAGTAGATAGGGATCATCTACCCTATTACTTAGGTTAGAAAGCTCTTCAAAGCATCATAACACTCTAAAGAGGATAGGACCTGGGCCATAAATAGCCAAATCTCTCATTGGGGGTGGGTGAGGTCCTGACATTTACAGAAACCTCCATACAGGTCTAGATCATTGATCTTAATCAGAAACAAAGAGTAAGGGGAAAAAAAGGAAAGAAGAAGGCAAGCAACCAGATTTACAAACTACAATTTCACATCAGAACTGAAATATCAAATAGTAACCACAATGAATTTATTCTCCGTTAACAAAAATTGGTGGCAATGTAAATATTCTGACATTGTTCCTGGAACTAGAAAATCTGAACAAATACATCCACAATGACTGGCTATAGATTGGTACCTGTCCATATATACGACTGGGTTTCTTCCCCCGACAGCTGAGTAAAGCCCATCTCTTATACTTCACGTTACAGACATGGACGTCATTGCCGTTGCTCTCACCAAATGGGATGCCTGTTCCTCCAAACACCAACAGGTTGTTTCCATGCAGCACAACTGGGAAAGGAGAAGCACAAATTTCATTTTTGTACTGGCTACCTGCAATGTGTTCCCACATTAACCCAGAAAATCTGAGAAACTCAAAAATGTCCGCTTTAATACTTTCAGAAGATAGCTCAAACCACTGACATACAACTACTACAAAGTTTTACAGAAAAAGATCTAATTCACACTATTTCACATAGCTCACTGTCTGATATGTGACATGTATTGTGAAATGCATGAAACACTGTATATAACAATACAGAATGATATGAACTACAATCCACCACTGCTGCTTAACACAGTTCAAGTACACAGTAAAGCAAAAGAAAATGAAGGATCATCGCTGCCTTAGCAAAGACCCAGTGGGACTCAGGATGAAGGGATAAAAGGACCATTCGGTTTTTGCCAGGGGAATGATCTCTACATTTTAAATTATAGTTTCTGTCATCTTAATCCTCCACCAGATAAAAAGAACACGAATATCCTGCTAGTAACTTTCTGCTCCTGTCATCACACACACTTGTATATACTTTTTCTCTCTCTGATGGCAAATATTCTGAAAATACTGCTACTGTATTATTTCAGTGACTTTTTTTTTTTAAACCAATTATTCAATTGATGTAGTGTAAGAGTCAACAGCATGAGCTCTGGTGCCCGTGAGAGCTGGGTTTAAAGTCTCGTGTGACCTCAGGAAAGTTATTTAATCTCTCTAAATTAATCTTCCCAACAACCCTATGAGGTAGGAACTATTATTATCTTTTCCATTTTTATAGATGATAAAATAGAAGTGGTGAGAGGTTTAAATAATTTGTTGAAGGTTTCCTAAAAAGAACCTTGCCAAGCTAGGGTTCAATCCCAGGCAGTCTGGCTCCAGAGCTTGCACTCACAGCCACTGCCCTTCGGGCCTCTCTAAAGCCTCAGTTTCCTCATCTGTACAATGACGATAATTCCAGTGTTGGCATCATAGAGATGTTGTGAGGATTAAACAGATACCACATGTGAAGTACTTTGCTCAAGAGCTGCAAACCCCATTTGTTGATCTTCTACTACATTTTGCCTAGCATATATATGATACTTTATGTTGAACCCTCTGAGATATTATTAATTCCATTTTATAGGTAAGGAACTAGAAGCTAAAAATCATCTGTCAAGTAAATGACATACAGCTAAGTTCAAACTCAGGACATCCAGCTCACAATTGATTCTGAATCACCATGCTATAGTACTGACACAGTATTATCACAGGAAGAGTCTATCCATTAACAGGGTTTAATTATATTACTATTATGATTTAGTATTATTAAACATTATTAACAAGGAAAACATGTGACACTGAGCCAGACCTCTCAGACATTTCATAAAGTCAAAAGTTCAGAACTGCTGGCACTCACGTGACATAGATGCCAACTCTCGGGGCATGTAGCCATCTGTGCCCATCTGGTGCCATACTCCTGTAGCAAAATGATACCTCCAAAGCTCCCTGAAGAGAGGATAGTCTTCATTATCTGGCCCTCCTGATTCATCATAATCTGGGTTATAACCTCCAAACACATACAGATTGGTATTATCTGCCACACAACGATGTCCGCTTCGTGCTGGTGGAGGTCTGTGGCCTAGGAGAGAAGAGGACAGCTTTCCGCAGATGACCCAGCACATTAAAAGCACAAACAAAATTTGGCAACAAACATTTCATCTTTAAAAGGAAATCAGGGAAAATTTATAATGTGGATGTACTTTTTATTTACTTAGGTTATTTTATACATTCACACATACTACTTAGGATTTTAAGGAGCTAGTCTCCATTTCTATTTCATAGGACTATTTTCAGATTTTGATAACTGTAAAAAGATTTTTCCCAAGGGAGGCAAAATAGCATCATAAACTTGAGAAAATGGCTGGTAACTTGGAGTTTTCAAGAAAAGAAGGCGGAGGGGTTTAATAATCCAAAAGCTAAAAGGACAGATTTTCTATTTTCTTAGAGGAGAAGAAAACACAGGCCAACGAAATTAAACTGAAAATATTAGAGAACTACATAAATATAATCACAAATGTGAATGAGTCATGTATAAATAAAAATACACATACATAAAACCTGTGATTTTTCCACAATATATAATTACACACTTAAAAAGAAAACTGGCTTTCAAAGAGTTATAGCAATGTCTGGAATTTAAATACCACTCCAGACATTATGGTAGTTAACAAAGAATACCCCTGTATTTATCTCAAAGAGCATCTTTCATCCTATTAACAACTTTACTGAGAAAAGCTATTTCAGGGAATTTCCTGGTGGTCCAGTGGTTAGGACTCGGTGCTTCCAATGCTGGGGCCCCGGGTTCAATCCCTGGTCGGGGAACTAAAGATCCCACAAGCTGCACAGCCAAAAGAAAGGAAAAAAAAAAGCTATTTCTACAATTTGTATTTGTAAGCTTTCTGAAGTTTAAATTATGTCAACTAGTCTACTAAAAGTTACTTCAAGATTATTTTAGAGTAAAAAACCCCGGAATTTATATTACTTCTATTATCCTTACAATTTTTACACCAGTCTACACAAACCCTTATATAGCTACAAACCAAAGATGCTTAAATACACACTGGATGGAATAAGCTACTATGGTCATCTGTTATCCTACAGATTTATCTACTTTCATATATTAGGAATAGATACTAGTATAATATTAATATTTATGACAATGCTGGACACCTAATAAACATTTGTTATATAAACATTTATTACCAGCCTAATATAGGCCTCACATATTTATACTTTAAATCAAAATCCCACTTCCTACGGTATGCTTTTAAACAAGAACTGAAAAGAAATTGCACAGAGCTAGAAAAACTAAAAACCAAACGAACAAACCACGAATCACCCAATCACTTAATTCCAACCTGTTGGTCCTGAGAATCTTTGATGGCTCCTTACTGCTCAAGCTTGAAGTCTTCAAACAACAATTCAGAGCCTTTCCTGATCCTGATCCCTCACATTCCTGCCTGTTTACGTCTGTCTCTCTGCTTAGAAAGTCGAGTCCTTCCCTTAGCTCTTGGCCTGGTCTACCTAGCCTTCAATGCCTGGAAGTTCCCTGGTGGCCTAGTGGTTAGGACTCTAGGCTTTAACTGCCATGGCCTGGGTTCAATCCCTGGTCGGGAAACTGAGATCCTGTAAGCCGCGCAGTGCGGCCAAAAAAAGAAAAAACCTACAGCCCTTACAATTCAGTACCATACCACTCAAATAATAAGACAGACATGGACAATTAATAAGACGATTACACCATAACTATGTAAATACATAATAAATATAATTTTAGGCAAACTATAATCACTGAGGAAATTTACTCACAAGTTGTGATTTACCTCAAGTGAACTCAATTTCTCTTTCTAAAAATCTTGAAACACAGAAAACGTGGTGTGGAAGAAAGAGCAATAACTTCTACAAATATCTAGATTTGAATCCAGGTTCTTTCTAACTGCTTCCTTGAGCAAGTCACTGACCCTCACTGAGTCTCAGCTTCTTCATTTGTATGAATGGATTATTATTCCTGTACTTTACAGATTTATTATACTTGCTATTATGTTAAAATGTTTATTGGTTAATAATATATGTATCTTCCCAGGAGGCTATAAGCTATTTGAGGGAAGAGGAATTATTTGCATTCACCTTTCTATTACCAAACCTAAGGCACACAGAAAACACTGAACAAATTTACAAATTTAATTTTTCTCTACTCATTTAGTTAATATTTATTTTTCTTCTCCAAATAATTCTAAGTTTCTAAAGGGCAAAAATCATGTATAGCAATTAGCCTGTATCACCCACAACACCTAAAACAGGGATATATAACAGACACTAGAAGTTTCACTGATACTAACTTCAGGTCAAAGTTAACAGTAACAGGGATGATCAAAACAGTGTAGAGCTCTCAGTGGACTTTGATATTGTGCTTAAGAGAGATACAATTTTGGGGATAGGGGTTGGATTATGCAATGGTCTTCTCAAAACACAAATGTTTCTAAGAATTAGCAAGACAAATTTTAAGAAAAAAAACAGAGTTGCTATGGTCAACAGACAGGAACTCTAAGAATCTCTATAATGTCATTTGCTTTATTACCTGGAGACAAAAGATACTTTTTGAAACTGCTTTTGGGCAAATATGAAAAGACATACAGTATATTCCAGGATTTTCTCTAAACGACTGTACAACGGAGAAGACATTCCATTCTAAGTTTACTGCCAACTATTTTTGAGACAAATGTAACTCACATGGATTAAAGGTTGAGGAGTCAATGAAAGATGATTTTATATTTACCCACTCATTCATTCATTCATTAAGCCAAAAATATTACTGGACGCCTCTACATACCAGGTACTGTACTAGTTGCTGAGGATACAATGGTAAGACCATTACTCTTTCTGTCCTCTGCAGCTTACAGTCTAGTCCTGCGCTGTCCAACACAGTGGCCACTAGCCACATATGACTCCTAAGCATCTGAACTAAGGCTGGTTCAAACTGAGCTATGCTTTAAATGTAAAATATCCCCTGGATTTCAAACACTTAGTATCCAAAAATAAATGTAAAGTTACTGATTTTTATATCTGAATATAGGTTGAAATGACATTTTTGATCTCTTGAGTCAAATAAAAATTAAGATTAATGTCACCTATTTTTTACTTTTTTCATGTGGCTACTAGAAAATTTAAAGTTTTGTGGCTCACATAATATGTCTATCAAAAGTGCCTGTCTAGCTCAATTGCTGGCTTCTGTAAATAATGCCATTATCTATGCAAATTAAACTGCTGGGTAAAGAGCATCTGATCAACGTATGATAAATATTATACATCCTGTCAAGAAGTCTTATAGCTAGGAGTAAAGAGGTAACTATTCTTTCTCTTTAGTCAGTAACTAAAGATTTCTTTGTACATATTTATAGTCCAAGAGTGACTAACATATTAGAAAGCCATATTTTATTTTGAATAAATCATGGGGATTTATCAGGGTCAATGTCACGGAGACTACACATTAATTTTCATTATAAAGAATATAGCATAGGCTCCTCAACCTTGACCAAAACTTAACTGGGTTTTAGATTCTTAAAGTAGTTCTCTGAATCTTGTCCCAAATTCTCCATGTGCAAACCCCACTTTCCTAAAAAGTACTTGCTACTAATAAAATCAGCCACAGAATTAGGTTACCTGATTGAGGAACTCCAATTAGAAAATGCAGAAGTCAAAAATTAAAACTGAACCTGTGGGCTTGCCTGGTGGCGCAGTGGTTGAGAGTCCACCTGCCGATGCAGGGGACACGGGTTCGTGCCCCAGTCCGGGAAGATCCCACATGCCGCGGAGCGGCTAGGCCCATGAGCCAGGGTCGCTGAGCCTGTGCGTCCGGAGCCTGTGCGTCTGGAGCCTGTGCTCCGCAATGGGAGAGGCCACAACAGTGAGAGGCCCGTGTACCGCAAACAAAACAAAACAAAACAAAAACTGAACCTGTATGCAGAGGTGAACTCAATACCCAGAAGGGAACATGCAGCTGAGGGAGTATGTACCTGTGGTAACTGAGCCATCTTTTTGCTTCAGTGTGCTCATCATGTGACAATGATGAGCACACTTGCTCTTTACCCCAGGGAGTAAGCCAGAGTTTACTGTAACCAGGGACATGGGCTTTAGTTTGCAGCCCAAAGGAAGAAGCTGTCCGAGATAAGGCAATGAGGTTGCGCCAATGTTATTACTGTTACAAATAATTTTGTAACAAAGCTTTCTTTATGTAGATTTATATGCAAATGTCTAAAAATTTCTGGAAACATAATTTCTGGGGTCAAAGGAATATACACTTAAAATTGACACAGATAGGGGACTTCCCCGGTGGCGCAGTGGTTAAGAATCTGCCTGCCAATGCAGGGGACACGGGTTCGATCCCTGGTCCAGGAAGATTCCACATGCTGTGGAGCAACTAAGCCCGTGCGCCACAACGACTAAGCCTGCGCTCTAGGGCCCACGTGCTGCAACTACTGAGCCCGCGCACCTAGAGCTCGTGCTCCACAACAAGAGAAGCCACCGCAATGAGAAACCTGTGCACCACAAGGAAGAGTAGCCCCCGCTCACCGCAACTAGAGAAAGCTCACGCACAGCAATGAAGACCCAACGCAGCCCCCCCCAAAAATTGTTACAGATATAATATTGTTATAGAGCCATATTGCTTTCCAAAAAGACTGCAACAATTTATACCCCCAGCAATAGTGTATGGTAGTGCCTATTCCTTTATGCCCTCTTCAACCTTTTTAGTTTGTGCCAATCTGATGGGTGTCAGGTTACTTTGTATTTCCCTGATTTTTACTAGTTCACGTTTATTGGCCCATTTGTATTTCTTCTTTGGGGAATTGCCTGATCATATCCCCTGTCCACTTTCCTATCTATTGTGTTGCCTTCTCACAGATTTGTAGAAATTATTTATTTATTCTATTTCTTTCTTCCAGCCTGCTATTGGGCTTTTAATTTTGTTTATGGTACCCTTTACTACATGGAAGTTTTTGTGTAATTGAATCTCTCAATCTTTTCTTTTAAGGCTCCTTTGCAACAACAACAAAAGGCTCATTTGCTTTACATCTCATTTAGCTCTGCATCATTATAAAATTACTATTCTTATTTATTTCTAACAATTTTTTAGTTTTGATTTTTAATATTCAGAACCTGAATACATTCAGAACATATTTTTGTGTATTTTATGAGGTAGTAGGGCTCTAATATTTCCTGCAAAATGGATAGGCTATTGTCCCTAAACCCCTTATGGAAAGTCATCCCTTCTACACCGAAATGAAATGCCATCTTTATTGTGTACTAAATTGACATGTTCTAGAGTAGAATTAATAAAATCCCAATATCCAGGTCTAATCACCTTGGACACAAAATCTATTGCTCTTTAAGAAGGCACACAATTAAGACACATCACACAATCTTAAATGCGAAAGCTTGCGAATAAAGTAGCATATAACATTTTTGCTTAATAAGCCTATCACAAGATGTAGCCACCTCTAGATGTGCTATCAAACATTTGTGATAAAGCCATTGTAAAAAAAAAATTAAAACCTTTATTGCTAAAAGTATTAACTAGTTATATATATCATACAGCCTAAATGATAAATTCAGTTTAACTTAACTGGTCCCTTCTTTCCAAATATAAAGCCCAGCATTACCTCTACCTGAGAAGACAGGTCTTCTATTGTACACCTGGAAGCCTGGACAGGAAAGCCGGGGAAGACTGGGCCAGCTGGTTCCTATCCCTGACTGGTACGTAGACCGTTTTACTACTCCCAGAGTCCAAGCTGCTCAGGCAAAGGCCATCCATCCACAGCAGCACACAATATTCTTGGTTATGTAAGCATCTCCTGCCACAGAGACTCCATACACTGTATGAGATTCATATATAAAGATCTGGCTTCTTAGGGCAGAGTCATCTTAAGTCTAAGTTGGCAGCAGTAAAAGAAACTTGCTTTGACAGACTTTGGTGTTACCATGAGTTAGTTTCAAGTGCTGAGCAAAGCATACTGGAGACAGCTGTCACTACATATCAGCCTGGGCTTCTGGGCTCTGTTCAGTCCCACTGTTTATTTATTGATTCCTGTACCATTACCACACCGTTTTAATTACGAAAGCTCTGAAGTATCTATCAACATCTAGTAGGACAAATTCCCCTTTGTTACTCTTTTACAAAAACTTCTTAGCTATTTTCCCCTATTTACTCTTGCATTAGGTTTTAGAATCAGTTTGTTAAAATCTGTAAGAGGCCCCTTGGGCAGACACCATCTTATCCAGGTGATCAAAGTTAACATCACCAGTAAAGGGACAAATCAACATCATGTGCAGTGAAATGAACACAGCATTACTTCCGTAGTATTCCAGCCAAAAATGTATAAGTTGAACGTAAACATGAAAAAACACAAGACAAACCCAAACTAAAAGAAATTCTACAATATGACTAAGTCCCCACTGTTCAAAAATATTAAGGCTAAAGATACATGAGAACTGAATGCAACACATGATTCTGGGACTTTATTTTACTATAAAGGACATTATTGGAATAATTGGCAAAATCTGAAATGAGGTCTGTAAATCTGATGATAATGTTAATTTAATCCATTATTTATAGTGTTAATGTCCCAATTTTGGTACTTGCTCTGCAGTTACATAAGAGAATATCTGTTTTCCAGGAACAAACACCAAAATATTTAGGGGTAAAGGAGCATAGTGTCTGCAGCTTAATCTCAAGTGGTTCAAACAGAAAAACAATATGTATATGCATATGTATTACAGATAGCGAGGGGAGAAAGGGAAGAGGACAGGAGAGAGAGAGGGAGCAGGATAAAGCAAATGTGATCAAATGTTAACATCTGGGGGACCTGGGTGAATACAGGACAATTTTTTTACCATTCTTGTAACTTCTCTGTAAGTCTGAAATTATGTCAGACTAAAATTTAAAACTAAATTTTAAGCACGTCCCTTGAGGATTTTACTTGAGATGACCCATGAAGAAATATAGTCTCTAGCCATTTATCCTCATCTTTTTGATATCATCAGTATAGTTTCATTGTTTTCTTCTTGTTTTTTATTCCTAAGTACCTCATAATTTTCTATATAATTGTGAATAGATATCTCTTTTATTTTTTAATTTCTTGTTAATATACAGGAAAGTAATTTATCTTTGCAAGTTTAAATTTTATCCAGCCCATTTTCTAAACTCTAATATTAGTTATCATTAGTTAATTATCTTGAATTTTACATCAGACAATCATATCATCCTGTTATTAAAGACAACTTTCAGTTATTTCTTTCCAATATATGTACCTTTTAATTTTTTCTTCATTGTATTGGCTGAAACCTCCAGAACAAGGTTGAATAGTGGAGATGATAATGGGCATTTTTGTCTTGTTTTTTACATTTTTAATGACGATACTGGTAATGTTTCACTATTATACATGATATTTGCTATTGGTTTCTTGTAGATAGTCTATCAGTAAAATAAAATTTCTTTCATTTCTGGATGCAAATTTTTTTCTTAACCAGGAATGGTTTAAAATAAAGTCTTTATTAAAATGTATGTATAGAAAAGTACATATATCATAAGAGTATAGCTTGATGCATTTTAATAAAATGAACACACTGAGTATCAAATTTTATTAAATGCTTTTGATAACGGAAAAATCAAACTGTTTCTTTTAACCTTTTAAAGTACTAAATACATTCCACAGATAAACCCAATTTGATCTTTATTTTTATTTAGATTTATCCCTGCCATCATATATATATATATATATTTTTAACCATTCTTTCTTATGATTTCATTTTCCCACTTTTCTAATTTTACTGAAATAATCAAGCTTTCTTTTTTCCTTTCCTTTTTCCCTAGGGAGATCTACATAGTATTACCCCTAATATTTTTTAAAAACCCATAAATTGGTATTTCTCTAACAACAGAGTAAACCACGTCTGGAAAGAACTTTGGCTATTAACAGTGGTTACTTCTGGATAAGGGAATAAGGTGAGGAGTAAAGATGCGAAATGGGACCTTGCTTTTTTAATTTAACCTCTTTCATTGTGAAATACAACACATGTATAGGAACATAATTATAAATGTATAGTTTAACAAATTATCAGAAAAGTAACATGTTGTCATCATCCAGGTCAAAACATAGAATACTGCCAGCACACAGATGCCCTCTTACCTGCCCCTTTTGATCACAACCCTCTCCAACCCACCTCCTTCACTTCCACAGGAAACCTATTTCCTCATTTTTATGGCAATCATAAAACCTGCTTTCTTTTAATAGCTTTATTATACCTAAGTATGCATCCCTAAACAATATTGTTTATTTGGGCCTAGTTTTGAAGTGTATTTGTATAGAATGGTATAGTATGTTTCCTTTATGGGATCTTTCATTCAAAATCATGTTTCTGAGATTCATCCACATTGCTGGGGTTAGAGGTAGTCTGTTCATTTCCATTGCCAAATAGTATTTCTTTGTATGAATATATACCACAATTTATCCAGTCCATGTTGCGTGAATGGACATTTGGGTTGTTCAGATCGGTGGCTCTTAATGCTGCTATAAACATTTTTGTACATGTTTTCAGGTGTACAGGGGCCCATATTTGTTGGCTATAAATGTAGAAATGGAATTTCTGAGTCATAATGTATGGAAATCTTTATCTTTACCAGATAAAGGCCAAACTGGTTACAAAATATTTAGTATTAGTATCATCATTCTTTTTAGTTTAGCAATTCCTGTGAGTTTGTAGACCTAGCTCACTGTGGTTTTATCATGCATCTATCTCATTACTAGTGAGGTTGAGCACATTCTCACACTTGTTGGCCAACTGGATTGATCCTTTTGGGAAGTGGCTGCTCAAGCCTTTTATACATTCTTGTACTGAGATGTCTTTTTCTTATTGATTTATACAAATTTGTTATATATGCTTGAGATAAGGACATTCATTTTTCACCCTATATATTTCCATATTATTTGAATTTTAATAAGCATATATTACACCTAGAAATTCTAAAATGAAAAATTATAAGATCTTTAGCAGAGTTTTACTTTCTTCCTATCCCCAGTTTGTTTAAATCATCTAAAATGTTAGTTACAGAATGTTATATATATATATATATATACATACACATACATACACATATACTAGATTTACATTATTCTTCTATATATTTAGAAAACTTTTCTTATCAATTATACCAGGCTTCACAGTCCCTGTATTTAGACACAACTCTTAAGTTTTTCTGCTTTTTTTATACACTACTGCTTCTTATGCCCAAACCTTCCTCTTTCTTGGATTTGTTTTTCATTTTACTGGGAACACCTCTTCAAGTAATTTTCTCAAAAAGGGTGTGTTCATAAACTTTCAGAGTTCTTATTTATTTTGACCTCCATTTAGACATTTAAATATTAGTGAGGCTGGGTACAGTTCTGTGTTCAAAATAATTTTCCCTCAGAACACTGAAGGCACTTATCTTCTAGCAAACTATGTTGCAGGTGAGAAATCTCAGTCTTGAGTCTTTCTATGTAGCCTGTTTTCTATCTCTGGAATCATAAGTAGTTCAGTAATGTACAGATAGATGCTTTTTGCTTTTATATTTTTCTAGCTTGTTCCTTGGTGGGCCCTTTATACCTGAAAACTCGAGAGTCTTTCTTCAGCATAGGGAAATATTCTTTATTTCTTTATTTTCTCTTTTCCACTGTCTTTCCTTATGTAACATTATAAAATGGATACTGGATCACTTAGATCTATCCTCAAAGTATAATTTTCCTCATGTACTTTCTCTTTTTGTCCTCTTGCTTTACGGTCTGTAAATTTCCTCTACTTTATTTTTGTAAAAATTGGTCTTAAGCCTGTGTATTATTTAATCCTCCAACTGCATCTTTATTTCAGCAAGTTTCAATATGGAACTAATTCCTTAACCATTCCTTTTTTTTGCATGGCAGTTGTCTTTTTATTTGTGGACCCAATTCTCTCTTGACTCTGAGGAAACCTGCTGTGATCAGAACAAGTTTAGTTTCCCTAAAATGTCTGGTAAGCCTTGATCACTGATTCATATTAATAAGTGAAGGACTACATTGATTAGTATTCTAAGAGATAATGAATTTCCTCCACAGTTGTATTACTCTGTCTCCAAACCTCCAAATGGGAGATGTGTTTGATTATGGGTATCTTCAGGTAAGTGGTACATTCACAGACAGGTTTCTCTTTAGAAGTGGAGAAAAAGCAGTTTTTCTAAAATAAGGAAGGCTGCATTTTGCTAGCATGGTCGTTTAATGTACATCAGTCCTTGGTGGAGTTTGCTTTCTTCTCCTCCCCCTATTCCACCCTCCTCATCCAATCTATTGTGGAGGTCCATTACCTAAAGCTCTGCTTTGTGCGCACACTCTTTCCAATCCCAGTCCATGAAAGCACTGCCTGTTCAACCCTCCCCTAAACAAATCCCCTACTTTGCTTGAAGAACTGTTCTTAGAGCTTTATCTTAGAACTAATGCCATTGCCAGGGAGGGAGGGAGAGAAGTAGGAGAAATAACAGTTTTGAAGGCAGTCCCTTAATTACTTGCCCTGCTGTTCCATCTTACCCCTACCTGCTCCCTCCTCCTACACTTGCTGATTCTAGGCTTGAGTTTCAGGAAAGGAGCTCTTTAGGAAATTATCTGATTTCCAGCGTGCAGCAGGAGTACCTATTTGGGGTTGCATTTTATTCTGTTCTGGTTTCTCAATCACTAGAATTCCAACTGCTTTCTGTTACCCTGAAATTCCTCAAATTTGCTGGTATTATAACAATAGCAAGAATGACAGCAGCTAACATTAAGTCAACGTTGGCTAAACAGACTGTCAGTATAAATATTTGTTATCCTGGTCTTTAGCTAGTTGACAAGCTAGAGTTAAGGCAATTAATTTGGCTTGTTACGCTGACTTTGTTTCTGATAAATAAAAGTTTTCAATTATGGAAAAAAAAAAACATTGGCTAAATGTAAAAACTCTTCTTAGTGCTTTGCACATATTACCTCTCTTGATACAACAAACTTAGGAGGTTGATACTATTATCATCATCCTAATTTTACAGATGAGGAAACTGAGGCAAAAAAAAAAAGAATAAGCAACTTGTCTAAAGTCACACAGTTGGTAAATGGCAGAGCCTGGATTCAGACATAGGTAATCTAGCTTCAAAGCCTCCCTTTTCTGTTTTTCAATATAGTTATGATTCATTCTTTTTTGTAGGTCTGCTTTGTCATTTTCAGTAATAAGTGAGAAGTATGGGAGGGTAAATGGGTGTAATCGGTCTATCATTTTGTAATGAAAACACACTGTTTTCACTACACTGATACTGTTTTCACACCACTTATAATGGGTAGCAACATCTTTTAGAGAATATGCAGGATCTAGTGAAGGAATCTAGCGACAGAAAATGAGCCCTATGAAACTGTTTAATCAGAATCAAAAGAGATAATGTGTAGTAGGAGTCCCAAAACGAAAGGCTTGAAAAAGTGGCAATATCAAAAGTATAGATAAGTTGTTTTAAAAATCTAAGGAAACACTAAGTAGCATTTTCGTATTCTCAGCAACTTATTAGTTTACTGTCACCACCACCAGAGAGAAGTTGAGAATGTACTAAAATTTTAGTCCCATCCTATTCCCTGACAGCAGCCTTACAAATAATTCAGTTCAACTCAAATACATATGATATACCTACTACATGCACTGAGCTACAAACTGGAGATAAAGAAATGAAAGGCACTGTCCCACTGTCCCTGCCCTTACAGAGCTTACAGTCTATGGCAGGCAGGAACAAGTAAACAAATGACTATAATTCAGTGTGGTAAGTGTTATGATACAGGCAGATACACAGAGGGTGCAATCAAAACAAAGAGACAAGCCTTCCAAGGAGGTTTCTCTAGAAATAACTCATAGACTGAGTGTTCAAGGATATGCTATTATTGGCTTGGGGAGATTAAACTGAATTTATCATCTGTTCTCTCAATCTGCTCTTCCATCCATCTATATAATACCTGGTAAAGAGAAAATGGTCCACACAGAAAGCTGGAAGCTTTCTTGACTTTTCCCTCCTCCTCTTGAATTGGTCATCAAGTCTCATCTAATTCCACTTCCTTATATTTCAAATCAATTAGCTACTCTCTATTCCTACTAAATATAACTACCTTAGTTGCAGCCTCTTATCATTTCTCACCTTGATAACTCTAATAACCCTAACTGGTCTTCCAATTAAATCTCTTCATTAATTAAATAAACTGATCCTGAAAACTCCCCTTGGGTGGTGCTCCACTTGATATGGGCCCTCTCCAGCTTCTTCTTTCGACACTCTTTCCCACTCTGCCAAACTTCCTACAGTTCTCTGAAAGACCGTGCTCTGTTTTGCCTAACTGCCTTTATTTAAGCTGTTTGGTCCTTGTTTTGGTCCTTGTTTGAGATGTTCCAACCTTCCCCTGTTAACAGATACTCAGACTACTCAATACATCTCTTCTGAGAAGTCATCCTGATGGCTACTTATCTTCCCCTGTCCTTCCCACATGCTGAGTCAGGTACCTCTTCTGTGTGCTCCCATATCACACTAACTCATCAGGACACTTATCACAAAGAATTACACTCAAATTATTCTGTAATTGTTTCTTTACTTGATTCTCTATAATCTAGATGATTGAACTAGCACAAAGCCTGTTACACAGGAGGCAATCAAAAAATACTGAAAGAATGAAAGCATGAACAAACGAACGAACGAGGTTAGTTAAGTCTGTGAAATCTGATGAGATAACCAAAGGAGATAATGGAGAGGACAGAACGTTGGAGCAATACCCATCTCTAGTGAGTAGGAAGAAAGAAGCCAGTAAAGGAAACAGAATGAACAATCAAAGAGGCAGGAAGAAAACATCTCAGATTGTACAGCAAAGTATAACCCAAAAGAAGAGAAAACGTTAAGAAGGTACAGGTGGTCAACAGATCAAACACTACAAACAGGTCAAAGAAGGTGAGGACTAAGACAAGGCCACTGATTTAGAAGCGGTCACTGGTGATCTTGCTGTTGCTAATGCTGAGTTTACTCCCGCCTCACTCTTCTCAGCACTGTCAGAGACCATCTTCCTCAGAAATTTTTTGAGGCAATTTAGGGCTTACGAAAATAACCAAAGATATGAAACTTACCTGTGCTAATCTCTTTTTTCCATGATTAAAATATTGAAAAACAGAGAATATAAAGAAAATAAAATCCCACCATCCAGATATAATGTTATTTCACTATTTCCTTTGTTTTTTATGTTTATATTTGTATAAAACTGATATTATATTGAATTTTACATCCTAATTAAACAATTTCTTAATTATACTTAAATTTAGTCAGCCCCCAAGTTAGCCTTCTCATTGTAAATCAAAAAATTAGTATTCTAATTTTTAAATAGAAAAAATTAAAATTTTATCAAATTAGATGTACTGCTTGGCTACGTGTGCACAATGGTTTTTTTGGTCACATAACACTAAAATTACCTATTAGTTTCTATCAATAAAATTATTTATGCTAAAAGGTAGCATAGCAGGAATTCCATGGCGGTCCAGTGGTTAGTACTTGGTCTCTTCACTTCCATGGCCCGGGTTCAATCCCTGGTCAGGGAACTAAGATCCCACAAGCCACACGGCGCGGCCAAATGATAAAATAAAACAAAATAAAAGGTAGCATAGCACCCTAAGTATGTTATCTTGACCCATTTAGGCTAGATTTTTTTTTTTTTCATGATCTGGACCTTGGCCACTAAAAATAGGTTAGGCACTAGATATAGAAACATCTTTAGCTGCTGCAGGTCTTTTTTCTAGTCTTTTTGTTTTTTTTTTAAATAATCTCTTCAGTCAAAATTAGATACACTGGGGGCCTTCCCTGGTGGCGCAGTGGTTGAGAGTCCGCCTGCCGATGCAGGGGACATGGGTTCATGCCCCGGTCCGGGAGGATCCTACATGCCGTGGAGCGGCTGGGCCCGTGAGCCATGGCCCCTGAGCCTGCGCATCCGGAGCCTGTGCTCCGCAACGGGAGAGGCCACAACAGTGAGAGGCCCGCGTACCGCAAAAAAAAAAAAAAAAAAAAAATTAGATACACTGGCTTATAAATAATAAGGTCTAAACTATAACAATAAAAACGCTTGTCTGACAATTTATTATATCTAGAAAAACAGTATGAACCAGAGTTTTCAACCCTCTTCTGAGATTTTCTTTTTTCAGTAGGGAGTATGTTTTACTAGAAGAAGTAAAAAATAGAAAGAATGAAACATTTCTAAAAGTAAGAATTACTAGGTCAAAGGATGTGAACATTTTCAAGGCTTTTGATACATATTGCCAAATTAAATCCAGAAAGGCTGTGTCAAATTTACACTTCCTTCAATATATGAGCTTCATTTCCCCATACCCTTGCAACACTGAGTATTCTTATTTTTAGTCTTGCCAATCTAATAAGTAAAAATGATAACCTTATTATTTTAATTATGTTTATAACAATAGTGAAAATAAACATTTGTTCATATTTATTGAGCTTTCTTTTTTACAAATTGATTATTCATGTTCTTTTACCTATTTTTCTAGTGGGTATTTGCTTTTAAACCATTGATTTATAAGAGCTCTTTATATATTCATGATATTAACCATTTGTTACAAATATTTCCCCCTTTTATCTTTTTATTTATGGTTTCTGACATAAGAGGTTTTTAGTTTTATAGTCACATAAATTTTATTTCTTTCTAAAATCATATTTAGAAAATTATTTCCCATACCCCATATTTTATAAATTATTCAGAGTTCTTTTTAATATGTTTACAGTGGAATAATACTGACATCAATGAGATGATTTATTTCTACGACCTAATACACATTAAGTGATTCTAACTTCCTAAAACTTATAATTACAATTCCAACAGTGGTCACTATGAAACACAGGTTTAAAATTAAATTCTAGATTTTCTTTCATCCAATTTTAGCTGTTTAGACAATTTTTTAAAACCAGAGTTTTGAGTTTAGAAAATTCATTCAAAGTTCCCTTTAACCCATACGAAGCACAGTTCTCTTGCTAGTTATCACCCACCTCTCAAAAACCTGTTAGGGATCCTTATGATGGGACAGGACTGAATGAAGCGCCTCCTAACTGGGTCCCATCGTATTTTCTTCTTACCTGTTACCACAATTATCAGCAATAAGTCAGACACATACAACACATGGCAAATAATACATAGTAACTGTAGTTATAAAGACAGAAAAACAGGAAACAAAACAATACTTGAATACAGAAAGAAGTGATGTAAAGTAGCATTTAACCCTGTTTCGGAAGTCAAAACAAAATTTAATTAATACATAAGCAGTGATGAAGGTTTTCAACTCATCCCCAAAAGAATAAGAACAATTGTGTGCACCATTTTTCAGAATTCTGGTTCAACAGACATGCATTCAATAATCACCAATGCCATCTTGTGGCAAAAATTCACCAGGAGCTTTATAAACAGATTAGAAACGATGACATTTTTACAAGTCAGTGAATGTTAAAAAGAGAGCTCTGACTAAAATTATTTTGGCATAACATAGGCTCCTGTTCTCTTCCAGGGTTGGTATTCTTTTATCAGTTATATGGTTAAGAGGATAAAGCAATGGGCACCATTCTTTAAATATGAAATAAGCTGATCTTGCTATAATTAAAATTGTGTGGTAGCAACCAAATAAAACAAACATTTAATATCGTGACACTTCCACTGTGGGGGGGAGAAAAAAAAGGAAATTCCTCTGCCTTCACAGGAAGCAAATTAACTGCACATTAACCCCAATTAAAACTTGTTTTCTTATAACATAGAAGAAAAGTGCAAAGCATAGTAGAAGTGTTAAATGGAATAATTTTGTCTCTTCCCAAAGGTTTGATAGCTCCCAAAGACAGCTCTTACAAGCAATAAAAACAATTAACACTGGTATAGAATTTAAAGTTTAAAACAGCTTCTATAAGTGTTATCTCATTTGATCCTCACAACAACCCTGTATGGATTCAATAGTCATTTCATTAAGCACCTGCTATGCCTTGAGCCCTGCTAGGCTCCATGGTAGCCAAAGGAGGCTATGACTCCTAGCCTCAAGAACTCATGTGAGGAAGGCAGATGCCTAAACTAATAATTACATTACAGTGAAGTAATTGCTATAACAGGGGCTATAAAAACACTTTGAGGAAGATATTATCATCTTAATTTTACAAGTAAGGAAGCTAAAAAAAAATTAAGTGACTTAATGCCAAAGCCAGGAGTCAAGCCTGGGCAGTTTGACTCTAACACCTGCCTTCTTTCTACTATACCACACTTAACCTGTCTCAAATTCCTTGGAAAGCATATAGTTTTTGGTTTTAGCAATTGGAAATATCTGAGATGTTCATCAGCAAGGTCTGGTCTGTTTACTAGAGCACTTGTACATAGAGATACATAAATTCAGTGTAATGAAATAGCATTACCTGTACATGTATACTTAATATTGTGGTGGAGACAGACTCGTGAGCAAGGGAAAGAATTATTTTGCAAAAGAGTTGCAAACAGGTTTATCTATTAATCCTCCAAGTCTTTTAAATCAGTAGTTCCCAAATGCTGGTCTACAGACCACTGGTGGGCTAAGGTGAAGATTCACCAGTCCAACACAAAATGAGAAAAATATGGACAAGGCAATGAGTTTTTAAAAATGCTAAAATGTTCCATTTAAAAGTCTGTCCTTTTTTCAGAAATTAGAAACTTTTTATTAAATATTCTTTTATTTTAAGAGATGAAGAAGATAGAAAATGGTACTTGATTTTGTTTTTTAATATTCTTTCTCGGAAAAATAAAAAACTTGCAAGCCTATATGTATCCCCAAAATATACATATATTTAAATTTATAGGTTTATGACATCCAAAGACTGGAGAAGCACAGCTTTAAATCAATACAATATTTGTTGATCACTCATAAGTCCAACATTGTCAATCACACTATCAAAGGATACATAAGATGTATAAGAAACTTCCCTTGCCCTCAAGAAGTTTATATTCTAATTAGGGAGACAAGACAAACACATAAAACAATTAGATCGCAATACAAGACAGAATATAACAAGTGATTAGCTTAAAATTTGACATTTTTATGTATCAAAAGCATTAAAATGTACATACCCTTTGACCCAGCTATTCCACTTCTAGGAATTTATTCCTAAAGAAATAATCATAGATGCATGGAAAGATGTATGGACAAAGATACACACTACGATATTATTTATAATGGTAAAAAATTAGAAACACTTTCAGTGTCCAATGATAGGGAGATGGTTAAGTATGCTAAATAAACATATTTAAATATATTCATATTCTATGTACCACTAAAAAAAGTACATACAAGAATATTTACTAACATGAGAAAACATTCACAATATATTGCAAATGAAAGGTGCAAGGTACAAAATAGTAGCAGTGCATGATACCATATCAACAAAGAAAAAAGTATATATTCATGAAAAATACAGGCAGGATATACATCAAATTTTAATTGTGGTTATCTTTGGGCAGTTATTATGAGTGATTTTGGTTTTTTCTCCTTAGTGCTGGTGTTTATTTTCCAAGCTTTCTCATTGAGTAGGCATTACTTTTGGACTGGAAAAAAAAAACAATACCATATTACTTTAATTTTTTTTTGAAGCTATGATAAGAAAATACTATAAAGAAACATACCAAAGTATTAACAGTGGTTATGATTCAGGTTGAGGATTATCACCCCTTTTATATTATCCAAAAATTCTAAGACATATTGTTTTATAATGGAAAAATATAAAACAAATTTAGATAACAGTGCGGGAGTAATACTGAAAATTATTGAACCAAAGTTGTAATCAAAAATCCTTTTTGATGTTTTCTCAGAGCTCTGTCAGACATCTTTGGCCTGCTTTTCTCTCAGCAACCAACATAAGTCTGTCACAGGCACAGGCTAATGTTGACTCTACAGAGGTTATTCACCCAAAGTAGGCACTAAGTTCAGAATCCATATTTTCTTCCTTCAGCCAAAGAGCAGAAAACAAGAGAAACCAGCAACATAGCATACATATGCCTCTCCAATTTCATGTAAATATATTCCTGAAAACTATATTTGTTCTTGAAGCTTTAATTTTTATATATTTGAATGCCAATGTTCATTTGTGATTGCTTATACTCTTCAAAACAAAAACCATAATTTTTTCAATCATTTCATCAATATTTTATTTTTTGCTAGCTTTTCAATTTTTCCTTTTTATTTCACTATAAATATGACATAGTCATTGACAGTCAAGATGGTAGGCTGAGCACACTGCAAGCAAGCTCCCCTCTCCCCAAAGCCCCACAAGTAACACAAAAGCCATTTTAAAAAAAAAAACACCTAGGGCTTCCCTGGTGGCGCAGTGGTTGAGAGTCCGCCTGCCGATGCAGGGGACGCGGGTTCGTGCCCCGGTTCAGGAAGATCCTACATGCCGCGGAGCGGCTGGTCCCGTGAGCCATGGCCGCTGAGCCTGCACGTCCAGAGCCTGTGCTCCGCAACGGGACAGGCCACAACAGTGAGAGGCCCGTGTACCGCAAAAAAAAAAAAACCCAAAAAAACCCCCAAAAAAACTATAATCAAAAGAAAGCAAGAAATGGTCTTAGTCAATCACTGAAAGATGTAAGGCTGACAGAATCAGCTTAAAGAAGGAAACCACAGTGCTATACACCCAGAGTAGAGGGCTACTGCAAGTGATCTGAACAGCCCTCAGAGTAAACTAAGCCCAGAGGTGGAAGACAGCAGAAAGAACTGAAATAATTTATAGAATTTACAGCATAACTGGTTAGGGAGTGGCATGGAAGTTACAAAGCAGGTCAACCTCTCCCACCATTTACCATTTTGGTTCAAGCATTATAGAATAGAGGTACATAATTTGCTCCTAGATGGGAACAGTGGCATCAAACAAGAAAGGTGTCACTCCCCAGGTAGGAACAATGAGTATAAACCCTTGGATCAGAAAGACAGGACAGAGCCCTGGGTGGATATTAAATCCCAGGAAAAAGAGGGGACAGACACTAAAGAAGTCTGGCAATTGGTACGCTCTATCTCATTGCACATTCCATCTCTACCCACAGTCAGTGGAGACCTGCTGCAATAAACATATGTAACATTCACAGGAAGGCTAACAAGGGCTCTCAAATAAAGGTGAATGAGCACAAAACCAAGACCCAAACATGAAAAAGTTATTAATGTGACAAGCAGAACTCGTACCCAAAGAAAGAGAGTTGACAAATTAAATAGAATAAAACCTTAGACTAGGTACAATTACTGCCCTGAGATATGCAAGATGATAATACATTTATTTTAAAAGAAATAAATTGGAACTCTTAGAAGTTAAATTTTGATCATTTAAATAAAAAAACTAATTAAGGACTGAAAAAAATAAAGAACAAATTAAATTAGTAATCTAAAAAATGGAGCCAAGAAATGCACCAGAATATGGTATAGAAGGAAAAAGAGGTGGGAAGCATTTTAAGAAGTTAAGATATAAAAGGGGATTGAGCAACTACTATCAAAATGCCACCTGCCTTTTTGTAGAAACGGACAAGCTAATCTGAAACTTCATACAGAAACACAAGGAAACCAGAAAACCAAAACAATCTTGAAAAAGAACTAAATTGGAAGACTCACATTTCCTGGTGTCAAAACTTACTAAAAAGATATAGTATTCAAAACTGTAGTCCTGACATAAGGATAGACATGTATATTAATGGGACAGAAATTGAAGGGTCTACAAGTAAACCCATGTATCTATGGTCAATTGATTTTTTTTAACATCTTTATTGGAGTATAATTGCTTTACAATGGTGTGTTAGCTTCTGCTTTAAAACAAAGTGAATCAGCTATACATATACATATACCCCATAGAATAGACTTATGGTCAATTGATTTTTGACAAGGGTGACAAGATTACTCAACGGGGAAAGCATAGTCTTCAACAGATGGCCCTGGGACAACTAGATATACTTTAAAACCTAGAATTCTGTATCTACTCAAACTCTCAGTCAATTGTGGGAGTGAAATTAAGAATTTTTTTTTTTGGCTGTGCTACATGGCTTGCAGGATCTTAGTTCCCCGACCAGGGATCAAATCTGTGCCCCCTGCAGTGGAAGTGCACAGTCCTAATCAGTGGACGGCCAGGGAATTCCCAAGACATTTTTGAGTGTAAAAGGACACAAAATTTTTGCTTCCCTCAGAGTTCTAGTGAACGAATTACTCAAAGATATACACCTGGAATTTAAAAAAATAATCCAAGAATAATAATCAAGGTATAAGAAAAGAGTAAGCAGAGAAATCAGTAAAGTAAGTTTAAATAAGTGCTGACTGGAAAACAAAACAAAACACAAAAGCTTACTAACATTCAAAACCGTAATCTCAGTGATACCGACAGGAGTAATTATGAGGGTAAGAACAAGGGCTGGAGAAGGGAAACCAGGTGAATGGTAAAGTCCTTGTCTTGTTCAGAAGAAAGATCCAGAAAGTGATTAATACAGATACTGATAGAAAATATAAATTTAAGTATTATGTAAAAAATTTAAGATGGCTTCACTCCAAACATTTAAAGAAGACACAAATTCTTTCAGAGAATAGAGAAACTCATTTATGAAACTAGTAGAACCCTGATAGCAAAGTCTGATAAAGACATTAAAGATCATTACAGGTCAACATCCTTTATAAACACAGGCACAGAAATTCTAAACAAAATATTATCAAATCAAAGTTACATAAAAAGAATAATACATCATGGCCAAGTGAAATTTGTTCCAAAATTGTGAGGCTGTTATAACGTTCAAAAATCAGTATAATTCACCACAAAAACAGAATAAAGAGAAAAACTATGCAATCATCTCAATAAATGCAGAAAAAGCATTTGATAAAATTCAACACCAAGCCAACTGGGGGAAAAAAGAAATTTATGCTTACACAAAACCTTGTACGTAAATGTTCATAGAGGGACTTCCCTGGTGGCGCAGTGGTTAAGAATCCGCCTGCCAATGCAGGGGACACAGGTTCGAGCCCTGGTCCAGGAAGATCCCACATGCCGCAGAGCACCTAAGCCCGTGCGCCACAACTACTGAGCCCACGCTCTATAGCCCGTGCTCCACAACAAGAGAAGCCACAGCAATGAGAAGCCTACGCACCGCAACAAAGAGTAGCCCCCGCTCACCGCAACTAGAGAAAGACCACGCGCAGCAACGAAGACACAACACACCCAAAAATAAATTAATTTTTTTAAAAAGATAAATAAATAAATAAATGTTCATAGAAAGTTCATTCATAATAGCCAAAACCTGGCAACAACCTTCCAATGAATCAGAATGGGTAAATGAACTGTGGTTCATCCATACCATGGCAGACTACTCAGTTACCAATGAACTAACAATTGATGGGGGCAATAACTTGAATGGCTCTCAAGGGAATTATGCTGAATAAAGAAAGCCAATGTCAAAAGGTTACATGATTCCACTTATATAACATTATTGAAATCACAAAATTATAGAGACGGAGAACAGATTAGTGGTTCCCAGGGGCTTGCCAGGGGGAGGTGGCTATGCCTAAACAAGGGCACATGAGGGGCCCTTGTAAATGGGTCTGTTCCATATCTTGTCTAGGTGGCCATGCAAATCTATACATGTGATAAAATTACACAGAACTCAATACAAACACATGCACAGACACACACACAAATTAATGCACGTAAAACTAATGAAATCTGAGTAAAGTAAGTTGATGGTATCAATGTCAATTTCCTGATTGTGTTACTGTGCAGTAGTAACAAGATATCATCTGGGAAACTGGATGAAGGGTGTATGAATCTCTCTGTATTATTTCTTACAATTGCATTATAAATCTACAATACCTCAAAGTAAAAAGTATGAAAAATTAAATAAATAAAAACCAAAATGCAGAGGAAAAAAACCTGACTATGTTGATATGAGGCAGATTGCATTCAAAATGATATATCTGAAACAATTATGAATATTTTAACAATTAGAACTATTGATAGAGAACATGATCTAAGAATTCTGGTTTAGGTGATATGGTCCTACTGCATTATACAATTCAGTATCTATAAAGAATTTCAAAAGAGAAGCAAATTAACACTGTATTCAGAATCACTGCACAGTTGTACAGACTGCTTACTGCACGAGAGCTCCATGCCAAGTGGCTAAATTGGGACTAAAATCCAGCCTGCACTTTGCTGCCCAATGTACTCACAGAACTATGTCTACATGCACCATGGCACACTTTGCGCTGGCAGTGACCAACTTGTTAAGTGAATGACTTTCTTTTAAACATAAGAGAAATAACATTTATTGAGTATCTATTCCTAGCACTTATATACACTCATTTTTAAATTTCTGCCTTTGCCTTTCAAAATAAGATCTGAACCCATATCTGAGTTCTTCTGTGCTGCTCGGGTATAGAGTATTCCTCAGGAGGCTTCGGTTCTGTCTCAAATCCTTTTTGAAACAAAGTGGTGTATAAATTAATACAAACCAAAATATGAATTACAGTACAATATTGTACTGTTATGGCTTAATTAGTCATGGCATTATATATATGTATGTTTATGTGTGTGAAAACAGCTGCATTCCTTAATAAAAATACTGTTCCAAGAACTCATTTAAATCCTCACCACAACTCTTAGATAAAATTATGATCCCCAATTTACAGATGAGAAAACTAAGACATAGAGAGATTAAGTAATTTGACCAAGGTCACTTCTCTAAGTAAGCAAGTAAAAACTCTGGGATTCAAACCCATGCAGTTTGGTTCCAAATCACTCTTAACCACTCACAATAATGCTCATAGTCACAATTCAATTTGGCACCTGAAAAAGTATGTCTGACAGAGGCACTTGATAAATACTTATTAAATGAATGAATGAATGAATACTATGGCAGTAATTCTCAACCAAAGGTACACTCTCCCAACTCCCTAAAGAAGTTGCTCTCCTCTCCCAGGATTCTGGTATTATTCTCCATTATACAGTCATTCCTTGGTATCCACTGGGGATTGGTTCCAGGACCCCCAAGGATACCAAAATCCTAGGATGCTCAAGTCCCTTCTTCTATAACATAGCTAAGTGTTTCCACACAACCTACTCGCACATTCTCCAGTATACTTTAAATCCTCTCTAGATTACTTATAATACCTAATACAATGTAAATGCTATGTAAGTAGTTGTAAATACAATGTAAATGATCTGTAAATAGCTGCTGGAGTGCAGCAAATTCAATTTTTGCTATTTGGAACTTTTATTTTCCCCAAATATTTTTGATCCGAGGTTGGCTGAATCCATGAATACGGAACCCGCGGATACAAAGAGCCAACGGTATCATTATACTGCCACTTAATTAAGAATAAAAACCTGGGACTTCCCTGGTGGCACAGTGGATAGGACTCCACGCTCCCAATGCAGGGGCCCCGGGTTCGATCCCTGGTCAGGGAACTAGATCCCACATGCATGCCACAACTAAGAGTTTGCATGCTACAACTAAGGAGCCTGTGTGCTACGACTAAGGAGCTGGCAAGCCGCAGCTAAGGAGCTGACAAGCCTCAACTAAGGAGCCCATGTGCCACAACTAAGGAGCCCGTAAGCCACAACTAAGACCTGGTGCAACCAAATAAATATTTTTTAAAAAAGGAATAAAAACCATAGTAAGTCATAGCCTATCACAGACTTCTTTCCTCCTATAAAAATGAAGTAATCACAGCACACTGAGAGACATCTTCAAACCTTAAGATATTCTTTGTCATTTTAGTTTATATCATTAGTTATTAAAGTATGACTTTACTGAAAAAACAGCCTTGTAGGGTGAGTAGTTTTGTCTTTGGGGGAGGGAGAGAGCACAGGAGGAGTTGTATCAGGCTCAAACTGTTCCAAAAGGCAGATGTGATACTGAAACCACTGTTCATAAATGACTGAATTCTAAGTTATACTATCCTTCCTTAGAAATAGTAAAAACGAAAGAGGCTAAAAATTTTACAGATTAAAAATTAATCAAAAAGTATTATAATTCATAAACCTATGTTAGATTAAAATATTAAATCGGGACTAACAAACAAAAATTCTAGGAATACTCCTGACGTAAAATAGCGCCATCACATTCCTAATGTTTATGAATGGCTGCCAAGACTTTGAAATAAAGTTTTAAATAAAAACCCCACCCTTTGGGACCAGTTTCATCTTTTGATAGGAAGAATTAACTATAAGCACACCACAAACTATATGTATACTAGATGGTCTCTAAAGCTCTAAAAATTCTACAATTTTCAGTGGAATCAAAAATGCTCTAAGAATCTTAGAACTTACCCAGTGCAATGGTTCCTGAGATGCTGACTAGACGGCTCGTTGCAAGCTTATTAAAAAATATAAAAATAAAAACAAAAACAAAAAAAGCAGATTACCAGGTCCATCCCAGGTCTGGTATATTAACTTTGGTAGGGAATCGGGTTATATTGAGACTAATAAGAATTATTGGCTCTCTTCCCAGAAAAATGCACATATATGCTCACAATTTTACATACAATATAATCCTCTGAAGACTATTCACAGACTTGTGAATTGAGGGACTCCAAGTTAAAAAATTAAAAGAATTTAACCCAGAATGGTACAATTGTTTTCAAAGGGTAGTTAAATGGAAGAAGGAATAAACTTATTCCATATTCTAGCAGAAGACACAACTGGGAGAAACTCATAAAGTTGCAGCTGAATTTAAGGCAACAATTAGAGCCAACAAATAATCTGACAGCTCTCTCCACAAATAGGCAGCCCATTAATTTAAGAGGTCAAAATAAGTAGACCTCTTTAAAATAGAGGTTAAAAAGATTAGAGGTATTGTGGAAAGGATTCCCACACTGGGTAGAAGATAAGGCAAGATGACTTCCAATGTCTTTTTCAATTTTATGATTCTAAGGAATTTTAGAAGAGGGGAAAAGGGAAAAATAAAAAGTCAATCTTAAAACTTTTTTTTTTACTCCTTATAGGTTGTTTTCCACATTTAAGATTAAAAGAAAAAGTCTGCATTTGCGCTCTATGTTACCTGTGTCGATGTGCCTGTCTTCTTTATTTTTTAACTGAAGTATAGTTGATTCACAATGTTGTGTTAATGTGTGCCTGTCTTGAAATGTAAACCACAGCCAAAGGATCTGTTTTTCTTAATTCAATATTGCCTCCTTCCTTTTTATCTCAAGCAGAACTTCATTAACAAGCAAACAAAAAAAGCCTATAGAATATATCCTACAACCCTAGAAAATAACCCAATCAGTTTCTTTACTAACAACTATGTATTTGAATCTTAATTATACTGAAATAAAAATTTATAGTAATAATTCACTCAAAGAGCCAGACTACATTATTTGATCTTTTCTTGTTCCTGGATTTCTTGTACTCTATAACTTGAGTTTCCAGAGAATAACCCCTCTCCCCAAAAACATCCCTGAGAGACAGAGAAAAAAAAAAAGACTATATACTGGGTGAGTATAGATGTAGGAGATTAAATATGAAAAATAGATTTTTAAATCAATACATTTTGGCAAAGCCTACTGATCTAAAATTTTGCAACCTCCCTCCTTTAAGGAGCACCAAAGATGGGTAGCTCTTTAGAGGTACAGAGTCCACGCTCTTTCTGCAAGTGAAACTTGAAAGAAGGAAATCCACAAATTCTAATAGTTAAATGAATGTATTCAGAAATGTCATTTATTACTTTTACTATGCATTCTGTTCCTTGATTAAGACTAGAAAAGTGATCCGTTTTGAAAGTGAAGACACAGCTGTTCTATATGAACTCACTTTCCCTTCTCTCAGGTAGCCATTTTCTGTTGGCAATTGCAGTGTCTTCCTAAAAAAATACCTAGACTTGACCAAAGGCAATGAGAACTTGTGTTGGACTAAATCTGGCAAAAAGCAACAAAACATTCACTAAATAACAAAATTTTAATACCAGATATTTTTAAGAACTGTTTTTAAAAGTCCAATATTTAGAAACAAGCTATCCTGAGAAACTGATAATAATCCTGTTATGTAAAAAGCAGAGGAGCCAATAAGAACATCTTAAATGCAAAACTAAAAGATGCCAGATATGAATACAGCCAAAGTACACATGATTTCTAGTAAGACATTTGCATGAAGCATTATATTCAGAAATAACAGCTATTCTTTTTTTTTTTTTTTTTGTGGTACACGGGCCTCTCACTGTTGTGGCCTCTCCCGTTGCGGAGCACAGGCTCCAGACGCACAGGCTCAGCAGCCATGGCTCAAGGGCCTAGCTGCTCCGCGGCATGTGGGATCTTCCCAGACCAGGGCACAAACCCATGTCCCCTGTATTGGCAGGCGGACTCTCAACCACTGCGCCACCAGGGAAGCCCCTGGAAATAACAACTATTCTTTACTCAGAAACAAAAATTTCAAAAGATAACATTTCACAAGAACATTTACATTGAAGCATTTTTTCTATAAGTGCACAGATCAGTTTTGGACTTAAAATCATAATTGAAAAGATTTTGATGTAGCTTTAAGAAGTTATTTCTCTCCCTGAATGGTTTTCTCAGTGTTTTCTTTTTATATGCACGTTATTAAAGCTAAATACATTACCTCTTTCTAAGGTACACAGTTCACATTATAAAATTCATATTCCTGCATCAAGTTTGTGTGTTTGTGTGTGTTTTAAGGAATTTATTTTATGTGACACCCAGATATTTGCGGTTGGCTTTGGTTTGATCAATTACACATCTGATTCAAATTAACTGAGTTGACAGTTTGCTGATGAAACCATATAGCAAGAACTACTGTGGGTAAAAAGGGAAACAACTTTTTCAAAAAGTACCTTTCAACTCCAATGACTATCTACCTCATTTTTTTTTTGGCTTAATTACTTCTAATTTCACTATCTAGTCTTATAGACAAACTCAATGATCACACTTTAGATAAAGCTTGGAGCAAGTTCACTGACAGTATAGCATATATAAAAAGGAAGAGTATTAGATCGAGCTGAATTCTAAATGCAACAGGAAGCCACTAAGGATTCTGATCTTGGAAGCAATAATAGTTATGCTTTGGGGAGATTAATCTTGTTTCCGTATATAGAATGAAATAGGAAGACTGAGAATGACA
Organism: Stenella coeruleoalba; assembly: GCF_951394435.1. Lineage (NCBI taxonomy): Eukaryota > Metazoa > Chordata > Mammalia > Artiodactyla > Delphinidae > Stenella > Stenella coeruleoalba. The sequence goes on along the minus strand of NC_137155.1, from coordinate 83,015,756 downwards.
AAAACATTACAGGTTTCCCCTGTTATTCTAAAGTAGAGTGTTCCTAATGAAACATTTCCTAAGTCGAAATGGTGTAATGCACAGAAGCAATTACCTTAATTACCTTTGTGCTAACCGATGCACAAAATAAACCCTGAAAAAGCACAGATGCTCGCAAACACAGTGCAAAGCTATACGGCTCGATGCTGAGATGATGAGTACAGTTCCCAGGGAAGGAGCTTGGCAAGGCCACTCACGCTGCTTGGGGTGCACCCTGCCTCTATAACAGCTAGCTGCAAAACAAATGCTGAACCAAGTTTTGCTTTTCACCTTTTTTTTATAAAAGTGAAAACCCTCTTCAGATTTCTTTCAGTTAGTGAAAACAGATACTCTCTTAAAAATGAAGTGGCGTGGGCTTCCCTGGTGGTGCAGTGGTTGAGAGTCCACCTGCCGATGCAGGGGATGTGGGTTCGTGCCCCGGTCCGGGAAGATCCCACATGTGGCGGAGCGGCTGGGCCTGTGAGCCATGGCCACTGAGCCTGTGCTCCGCAACGGGAGAGGCCACAACAGTGAGAAGCCCGCGTACCAACAAAAAAAAAAAAAAAAGAAAGAAAGAAATGAAGTGGCATAAAGCAAACTTTGTAAAAGCAGGGGATACCTGTATTAATATAGTCCTATTTGAGGCACTGAAGGCCTGAACTACAGCAGAACTGGGAAAGACAGGCAACAGAGACGAGGATGGCACAGTGGTTAAAAGCATGGACTTTGGAACCATCCTGCTGTATCCAAATCCTGTATCCAAATCCTGGCTCTGTCCCTTGCTAGCTATATGGCCTTGGACAATGTCTTATCCTCTGGGTCTCAGCTTCTTTCTCTATGAAAAGGGGACGATAACATTACCTACTCCTCATTAGGTTATGAATAAATGTTTATAAAAGTGCTTAGCTAAGAATATTATTTGGGGATAAAGCACAAGGACTTAAAGACTAGCTGGATGGGAAAGCTGAGTAACATAAAGAGATAAACTATAAGTGTGAGTTTTTTAATTCTGTAACTTAAAGAAAATTTTAAAAACACAGATACTATGGGCTTTCCCAGTGGCGCAATGGTTGAGAGTCCGCCTGCCAATGCAGGGGACACGGGTTCATGCCCCGGTCCGGGAAGATCCCACATGCTGCAGAGCGGCTAGGCCCGTGAGCGATGGCCACTGAGCCTGCGCGTCTGGAGCCTGTGCTCCGCAACGGGAGAGGCCACAACAGTGAGAAGCCCACGTACCGCAAAAAAAAAAAAACAAAAAAACCAGAAAACACAGATACTAAAGGGTAAGTTGGCAATATTTATCACTATGCATTGCACAATGCTTTTAAAGAGTAAAAGACCAGAGACAATTTAAATATCTATCAATTGTGTGGCTGGCACCTTGCTGTACGCCTGAAACTAACACATCATTATGAATCAACTATACACCAATAAATTTTTTTTTTTAATTTGTGTGGCTGGTAAATTAGTGTACATCCATACAATGCAATACTTTCAGCCATTAAGAAGAATCAGATCAATCTAAATGCGCTAATATAGAACAGTCCCCAGAATATATTTTCAGTAAAAAGAAACAAAAGAGGAAAAAAGGGCAGGTGCAGAAAGAATACTTTATGTTCTACTCTAATTCGTTTAAAAATAAAGTTAACATACACCTATATGCATGTATATGCGAATTCTAATTCTGGCAAGATACACCAGAAACTAACAGATGATACCTCTGGGGAGAGACTAGAGAATCAAGGATCTAGGGAGAAAAGAGATTTTTGTCTCCCTTGTATACTATTTGATTTTATCATGTGTATGCAGTGTTTTTTAGTTTAAAAAATATTAATGAAAAAACAATGACAGGCAGGGAAGGTTGAGTTCAATAGTAAGAAATCATATTTACATATTTAAGTGAACATAATTTTATGTGTTCTACAAGTTTGCCCAGTATAGATTCTGGTAACAGTCTAATGATCTGGGGGTTCAAAGACACTAAAGGCTTTTTTTAAAAAAGATGGTCTTAAAAATAGCTCAGGGAGAATAAACAAAATGAACCTTAAAAAGTATACAGGCTAGGGCTTCCCTGGTGGCGCAGTGGTTGAGAGTCTGCCTGCCGATGCAGGGGACACGGGTTCGTGCCCCGGTCTGGGAGGATCCCACATGCCGCAGAGCGGCTGGGCCCGTGAGCCATGGCCGCTGGGCCTGCGCGTCCGGAACCTGTGCTCCGCAACAGGAGAGGCCACAACAGTGAGAGGCCCACGTACCGCAAAAAAAAAAAAAAAAAAAAAGTATACAGGCTATTAAAAACTAGGCTGCATTTCAAAATTCTAAATTTTTATGTCAGTTTGTGATTTGAAATTCTGAATATGGTTTCCCATGTTACATATAGTTAGTAAGTCTCTAGGCCACCCCACAAAAGCCTACTATACCGACAATGATAACTACAGTACTGCAGTAATAGCAGTACAGAGTCCACCATTTTAAAACCTTATTTTACTCAAGTTCTCAGGCACATCTGACAAGGTGAGCTCTCCCTCCTTGGAACAATTTCTTCTCTTGGCCTTTGTGAAACCAAGCATCCCTGCTTTTCCTCCTATTTTACTGACCTTCCTCACTTGCTTCTCCTTTCCTTCTCACCTTCAAGAGTTATAGTCTTCTGCCGCTATTTCTATTTAATCTTTCTTGGTGATCTCACCTAATTCAGTGACTTTAAATACCATCTGTATGCTAAGAATTCCAAACTTTATATCCTGAGCCTCCACCTCTCCCTTGAGTTTGATTTATATATGAAGACTGCCTCCCTATATCCTCTACTTGGAGGTCAAACAGGCATCTCAAGCTTAACACAGCCAAAACAGAACTCTCGATTGACCCCTCACAATCCTGCTTCTCTCAGTCTGCTCCATCACATTTAATGACACCATCATCCATCAAGTTGCTCAAGACAAAAACTTCGGAGTCATCCTGATTCCTCTCTTTCCTTCATATTTCACAGTAAATCCTGTTAATGCTACTTTCAAAATATATCTCATACTCAATGACTTCTCACCACCTATACCACTGTACCCTACTCCAAACCACCATCATCTTTTTAGGAGGCTACTGCAATACTTTTCTAAATGGCCTTGATGCTTCACTTTTACCAATTCCCACAATCCATTCTCCACCCAGCAATCAGAGAGAGCTTTAAAAAATGTAAATCACATCACATACTCCCCTGCTTAAAACTGTCCAATAGCTCTCCTTCTTAGAACAAAGAAAGGTCACAAATTCAGTTTTAGACATGATAAACTTGAGGGGTAAAAGCCATATAAGCGCAGACATGGAGAAAGCAAGTATTTGGCCCTCAAGAGAGATCCGGGCAGAAGCTACAAAGTGACCCTACTTATTAGCATATGAATGAAAAAATGAAAACCATGGATTTGGAAGAGAATACCTAAAATAAGTTGAAAAAAGAAGGGCAGAGGCAAGGGACCAAGACTTGAGAACTCCAATAACTTAAAGGTCTGGTAAAAGAAAAGGGATCAACAAAGAAGACTAAGTATGAGAGGCCAGACACGTAAAAAGAAAACCAGACCTGATGCCAAGGAAGCCAAGGAAAAAGGATGTTTCAAAATGAAGAGAGATCAGGTAAGATGGAGACTGAAAATCAACCACTTTACTTGACAACATATAAGTCATTTGTGACTTTAGCAAGAGCTACTTCAAAGACAATGGGGAGATATGGCAATGAAGACAGCAACTCTCAGTCAATGCTGTCACGAACTTGGTTATGAAAGAAAAGGGAGAGACCAGAGATATAAAGCTTGAGAAAGCTCAAATTCTATAGGGATGATTTGATGGAGAGAATGAAGTTGAAGACACAGGTAAGTGATAAAAATGTAAATTTTCTGAAAAGGCAGGAAGGGATGGAATCAAGGCACAGATGGAAGGATGCAACAACTATTCTGATAATACTAAACATAAAATTGTACTTGGAAAAAAAGTATTTGGAAAAACCATACAAAAATTGTATGTGCTAAATTCCTAGATTAAAAAAGTGTATTAGACTTATGTAATGTAATGTAAAATAATCTAAACTCAACTCTTTTGCATGAATAACTATAGACATTGACAATTACTAACTCATTCAATAAACATTTAGTAAAAGTCTGCTATAAGTGGGGCAGTGTTCTAGTCTCTGTGGAAGGTGACAGAGAATAAGACATTATTTTTGTCTTTAAGAAGCCCATTGTTAGTAAGCAGATAAGTGTGAAAACAAATACTTGCAATTCAGTATAATTACTGTAATCTTTTGTATATAGAAAGGAAGGTGGTGACACAAAGAAGAGGCACAATAGCATGGACTGTGAAGTCCAACAGACTGGGTCTGAATCCTGACTCTGACATTTATTAGCTGTATAAACTTTGTGCAAGTTGTGTAGCTTCTCTCTAAGCCTCAGTTCCTCATCACAGAAGGGGATGAGAAAGTTAATTACCTCATAAAGTTATGAGAATTAAATAAATTAATACCTGCAAAACACCTTGAACAGAGGCAGATACACAGTAACTACTCAGCACAAGTAACTTATTTGTATTAAAAGAGAGAATAGAAAAAAAGCTGTATAAAGTATACTTGGGTGGGTCTTAGAAGACAGTAGGAGAATGGCAATCTAGGAAGAAAAACCGTTATGTGCAGAATCATGACACAGTGTGGTACTGCAGGAAACTGCAACTCAAAATCTCTCCCAACCTAACTTCTTCCAAGAATTTATGGCAACTAACGGCAAATAGATCTATAGCTGAAATATAAAATGAAAGACATAAATGGCGAGGCTGGAGAGGTAGAAAAGGACAGACAGAAAAGTTAGAGGAAAAATTGACACGACTTTATGACCAATTGGATAAGGAGTGAACAAAAGAAAGGAATCTAATGTGATTCTCAGATTTCTGGCTTGATTCACTAAATTGATGAGGTAGCCATTAAATTAGAATAAGGAGCATAAAGGGAAGAACAGGTTTGGCAGGAAAGATAATGAAATTGTTTTCAGACATGCTGAATTCAAGGCACTCATCAGTCACTTGGGTGGCAATGGCAAACAGGCTAGGAAAAGAGGTCTGGATTGGAGACAGATTTGGATGTTGTCAGGATAGTAATGATATCACCCAGGGGAAAACGTAAGAATAAGGAGGGAAACAAACAAACTAACATATACTCTTGGATGTCAATACTAAGGGACAGATAAAGAAAAACTAATGAGAAATTCAAGCAATAAAAAGGATAACTAACGGGCTTCCCTGGTGGCGCAGTGGCTGAGAGTCCGCCTGCCGATGCAGAGGACACGGGTTCGTGCCCCGGTCTGGGAAGATCCCACATGCCGCGGAGCGGCTGGGCCCGTGAGCCATGGCCGCTGAGCCTGCGCGTCTGGAGCCTGTGCTCCGCAAAGGGAGAGGCCACAGCAGTGAGAGGCCCGCGTACTGCAAAAAAAAAAAAAAAAAAAGGATAACTAAGAGCTCTTTAGTAACTAAGAGGAATACAGACGTGTCTGGTTATGTATTCCCAGGCTTTAGTACAGGAGGTAGTCAAAATCAAAATCTAGAGAAACTGGGTAGGATGAAGACTAAGAGATACTAATGGATTTGTCAGTTAGGAAGTTATTACCTTACCAAGAGCAATTGAGTAGAATGATGCAGGTAGAAGTGAGACTGCAATAGACTGAAGAGGAAAAAAATTAAACAAGAGAGTCTATTCTTTCTGAAAGCTTGGCTGTGAAGGAAAGAAGTAAACTTTCAACTAGAAAAAAGCCTAAAAGGTTATTAATATGATAAATTGAGAAGAAACAGATTCTACTTGATAAAATAACAGAAAACATAAATGTTTATGAGTAAAACATTTAAATATAGAACAGCTTTAGGAGAATCCCAAGTTGCTACTAGTAATATGTACTTATTTATATTGTATTAAATAAAACACAATAAAAACACAATTCACTGATAAAGAACTAAAAGGAAAGCAAAATATCAAAATGTTGACACAGTTGTCTTTATGTGGAATTGCTATAGATAATTTTCCCCTTGTTTCAAGTTTTCAATATTTTCCAAATTTTAATAATGAGCTTGTATTCCTTTTTTTAATCAAAGTATAGTTGATATACAATATTATATATTTTACAGATGTACAATATAGTGACTCACAATTTTTAAAGATTATAATCCATTTATAATTATTATAAAACATTTGCTATATTCCCCATGTTGTACTATATATCCTTGTAGCTTATTTTCTACCTAATAGTTTCTTAATCTCCTACCCCTATATTGCCCTTCCCCACTTACTTCTCCCCACTGGTATCCACTAGTTTGTTCTCTGTATCTGCTTCTTTTTTTGCTTTATTCACTAGTTTGAGGTGTTTTTTTAGATTCCACATATAAGTGATATCATACAGTATTTGCCTTTCTCTGTCTGACTTATTTCACCTAGCACAGTGCCCTCCAAGTCCATGCATGTTGCTGCAAATGGCCAAATTTCATTCTTTTTTATGGCTGAGTAGTAATCCATTGTATATATAAGCCACAACTTCTTTATCCATTCATCTGTTGATGGACACTTGGGTTGTTTCCTTATCTTGGGTATTGTAAATAGTGCTGCTATGAGAGCTTGTATTCCTTTTATAGTGGTGGTGGTAGGAGGTGGAAGACAATAAGCTTTACCAAAATTAATGATACTTCAGGGGCAGAAAAGACTTAAGTGATTCTAACTTGAGGAAGATAGATACTAGAGAAAGATGAAATATTAGCAGGCAGAGAGCAGAAAAGAAATGGAAGGAAAAAAATAAAACCAATGCAGAAATGAAATCTTCATTGTAAGTAGCACAAAGGAGTACAAATACTGTTGAAAACACAGTAAAGGACCTGGACAACAGGATTGAGAAAGGCAAGCAAGATATAACCTAAATGGGAAGGAAATCCAAAAAAGAGGGGATATATGTATAAGTATAGCCAATTCTCTTTGCTGTACAGTAGAAACTAACACAACATTGTAAAACAACTATACTCCAATAAAAATTTTTCTTTAAATACTGTTTTCACCCCCCCAAAAAAAGATATAAACAAACTCTGAAAACCATAAAATATTGTTGAAAGAATTAAAGAAGATCCAAATAAATGGGAAAACATCCCATGTTCAGGGATTAGAGGACTTAACATTATTAAGATGGTGGTATCTCCAAACTGATGTACAGATTCAACACAATTCCTATGAGAACGCCAGCTGAGTTCTTCATACAAATTGACAAGCTGATTCTCAAATTTATATGGAATTGCAAGGGACCCAAAATAGCCAAAACAAACCTGAAAAAGAATAAAGTAGGAGAGGGACTTCCCTGGTGGCGCAATGGATAAGACTCTGTGCTCCCAATGCAGGGGGCTGGGGCTCAATCCCTGGCCAGGGAACTAGATCCCACATGCATGTTGCAACTAAGAATTCACATGCCACAACTAAGGAGCCCTGGAGCCACAACTAAGGAGCCAGCGAGCCGCAACTAAGACCTGGTGCAACCAAATAAAAAATAAATATTAAAAAAACAAAAAGAATAAAGTAGGAGAACTCACATTTTCTGGTTTCAAAACTTGTTCCAAAGCAACAGTAACAGAAGCAGTGTGGTACTGGCACATGGACAGATATTATAGATTAATGGAATCAAGAATCCAGAAATAAACATGTTTAAAGTCAACTGATTTTCAACAAGAATGCCAAGACCATTCAATGGGGGAAAGAACAGTCTTTTCAACAATGGTGCTGGCACAACAGGACAGTCAGTTAGGATAACCTTTACCACAAACCAAACATAAAAACTAACTCAAAATGAATCAAAACATAAGTGTTAGAGCAAAACTATAAAACTCTTAGAAAAAAACAAAGGGGTGAGTTCTTCATGACCTTGGATTTGGCAAAGGATTCTTAGATATGACACCAAAAGCAAGAGCAACAAAAGAAAAAAAATAAGATAAATTGGACTTCATCAAAATTTAAAACTTTCATGCTTCAAAGAACACAATTAAGAAAGTGAAAAGACAACCACAGAACAGGAAAAATATTTGCAAATCATATACCTGATAAGGGACTCGTACCTAAAATATACAAAGAGGTCTTACAATTCAATAATAAAGACAAATAATCCAATTAAAAATTGAGCAAAGGATCTAATAGACATTTCTCCAAAGACATACAATTAGTCAACAAGCACATGAAAAGATACTCAATGTCAACCATACCTCAAAAAAAAAAAAAAAACAGAAAGAAAGGAAGAAAGCAGGAAAGGAAAGGAAAGGAAAGGAAAGAAAAAGAAAAAGTGCTTGACATCATTAGACATCAGGGAAATGCAAATCAAAAACTACAATGGGATGCCACTTCATTCCCACTAGGATGACTGAAATCAAAAAGTCAGATAACAACAAGTGTTGACAAAGATGTGAAGAAACTGGAACCCTCTTATACCACTGGTAGGGATGTAAAATTCCAGCCACTTTGGAAAACAGTTTGACAGTCCCTGAAATGATTAAACATATAGCACAGAGTTACTAAATGACCCAACAATTCTATACCTCGGTATATACCTAAGAGAAACGAAAACGTATCTCCACACACAGATCTGTACACAAATGTTTACAGCAGCATTATTCATAATAGACAAAAAGCGAAAACAATCTATATTTCCATCAATGGATAAACAAAATGTGGTATATATCCATACAATGGAATATTATTTAACCAGAAAAAGGAATGAAGTACTGATACCTGCATCAAATGAATAAACTTTGAAAATAGTATGGAAAGTGAAAGAAGGCAGTCACAAAAGACTCTATGATTCCATTTATATGAAAAAGTCCCTAATAAGGAAATCTATAGAGACAGTAGACTATGGTTGCTTAGAGCTGGGATAGTGGGTAGGGGAGGATGGGACAGGAGGATAAGGGAGTGACAGCTTAAAGGACATGTGGCTTCTTCTTGAAGTGATGAAAATGTTCTAAAATTGACTGTGGTAATAATTCCACAAATCTGAATATACTAAAACCCACTGAATTGAACACTTTAAATGGTGAATTGTATAGTATGTGAAGTGCATCTCAATAAAGCTACTAAAACCACAGGAATGAAAATGTTAAAGTTTAAAAGGATTAACCACTATTGTGCCAAAGAAAATAAATAAATAATTGAACTGCAAAATATTTAGAAAATAACTACAAGAAGCCTACAACCTACAAGACACAACTCAAGTAGTATTCAGGAAAAAACTCATAATTTAAACACTTAGAAAGAATGAAAAGAACATTAAGCAACTAACATAAGAAGACAGAAAAACAACCACAAAATAAACCGAAGGAAACCTAAAGGAAGGATTTAAAACATGAAAGAAAAAATAAATAAATAAGAAAAGAGAGAAAAATAATAGAACTAATTTTTTTAAAAATCCAAGAGTGGGCTTCCCTGGTGGCTCAGTGGTTAAGAATCCACCTGCCAATGCAGGAGACGCGGGTTCGAGCCCCGGTCTGGGAAGATCCCACATGCCATGGAGCAACTAAGCCCATGCACCAGAACTACTGAGCCTGTGCTCTAGAGCCCACAAGCCACAACTACTGAGCCCGCAAGCCACAGCTACTGAAGCCTGCGTGCCTAAAGCCCGTGCTCCGCAACAAGAGAAGCCCCTGCACCACAACCAAGAGTAGCCCCCACTCACTGCAACTAGAGAAAGCCCGTGCACAGCAATGAAGACCCAACACAGCCAAAAGTAAATAAATAAATAAATTTATTAAAAAAAAAATCCAAGAGCTGGTTCTAAACAAAAACAAACCAAAAAAAGGGCAAGGCCTCACATGTACAAAATAAGAAGTGATAATGAGTAAAGTGATAATGTAGTCACAGACACAGGAAATTTTTTTTTAATCGTTAAAGAGTATCTTGCCTACTTCACACAAATAATTTTGAAAACTTAGATGAAACGGATTATTTTCTAGGATAATATAAGCTAGCAAATCTTCCTCTCAAAGATATAAACTATAAGCAGTCGAATTATCATAGAAGTAAGGAGATAATTGTCAAAGAGCAATTCTCCCCCCAAAATATTCAAGGTCCAAGTAATTTCACAGGCAATTCAACCAAATCTTTAACTTCAATGCCATTTAACTGGACAGGGAAAGACAAAAGCATAGAAAAAGAAAGAAAAGTTTGAAATTACTTTTATGAAAGTGGCATAATCTAACAAAGATAAAATACATAAAAGAAAACTACAAAGCAATTTAGCTTAAGAAGAATGATGCAAAATTTCTAGATAAAGTTTAGCAAATAGAACCCAGCAGCACATTTTAAAATAATAATACACAATAACAAAGTGAATTGATTCAGGAAAGCAAGGATGGTCCAGTAATAGTAAATCTACTAGTACAATTCACCACAATAGTAACCAAAGGAAAAAAATTACATAATTCCCACAGAGGCTAAATTTTCCTTCCATATTTTAAAAAATCTTAATAAAATGGTAAGAGCTGACTACTTTAACATAATATGTGTACTTCAACCTAAAGTCAGGTCTAATCTTAACAGGAAAGCCGATGCAGGGGACACGGGTTCGTGCCCCGGTCCGGGCAGATCCCACGTGCCGCGGAGCGTATGGGCCCGTGAGCCATGGCCACTAGGCCTGCGCGTCCGGAGCCTGTGCTCCGCAACGGGAGAGGCCACATCAGTGAGAGGCCCGCATACCGCAAAAAAAAAAAAAAAAAAACTCGAATTGATGTCAGGAATAAGGCAAAGATCCACTACTATCTTATTGTTTAATATTTTTGGAAAGTACTAGCCAAATCAATTTGACAAAAGAAAGAAATAAGTATAAAAGCTGGAAAGGAGGAGATAAAATTATCTTTACTTGGTAATATGATTATTTAGCTGCAAAACCCTAGAAAAACAACTGGGAAACCATTACAGATAGTATGAGAATTCCAAAGGTGGCCAGGTACAAAATTAATACTCAGAAATTAATAGCATTACCATATTCAAACAACAAGATAAAAGACATAATAGCAATAGAAACCCCATTTACAATAGCAACTAAAAAGATAAAACACCAGGAATAAACATAAAAGAAATGTGAAAGGTCTACATGAAAAAAACTTTAAAATGTTATGAGGGCTACAAAAGAACTCTTGAACAACAAGAAATGAATGTACACCCTGTTCCTGAACAGGAGACTGAACCTCAAAAAGATGTCAATGATCTCTAAATCAGTCTACAAATATAATGCAGTATCAATAAAAATACCAAAAGATGGGGGAGGGGAGCTCGATAAACTAATTCTAAGTTTTACAGAACAAGCAAAGAATATTCAGGAAAACTCCAAGAAGTAGAATGAGAGAGGACTATAATCAAAGAATGGGGTCACTAGGTATAAATAGGTAAACTGATCAATGAAACACAATAAAAAGTCCAGTAAGAGTGCCAAATTATATGTAGGAACTAAGTATACCTATAGATAATATTTCAATACTGTGATAACTGGGTAGCCACCTAGAAGAATAGTAAATTCCTACCTGAATACTTTACATAACTTAAATTTTGTATGAATAACTTAACTTAAAAATAAATTATAAAATTACCAGGAAAAACACAAGAATTTTAATTAGAAATAATATTGAAATAGGAAAGGTCTTTCTTATGACAAAAAACCCTAAAATCCAAAAAAAGATTAATAATTACAACTACAAAAAAACTTTAATTTCTGCAAAACTTTAATTTCTGCAAAATTTAAATTCTGCAAAAATTTCTAATTTCTGAAAAAATATACCATAAACAAGGTTAAAAGCTAAATGAAACTGTGACAAATATCTGCAACACATAACCAAGGCAACTAATTTCCGTAAAACAGAGCTCCTACAAACAATATTAAACATCCCAGTAGAAAAATGAACAAAAAATATAACCAGATGAATAAGAATGATAAGCAGATGTTATAAATAAAGGAAACAAATATGGCTGTATGGTTCTTATACAAAAGATGAAGAAAAATATACCTTTTAAATTGGCAATGTAAAAAAAGTTTAATAACCCACACCGTTACCAAAGGTATGGAAAGCCAGAACTCCAGCACCAATAGCGGAACACAAACTGGTACAACGTCTCTGAAGGGCAATTTGACAATATCTATCAAAATTTAAATAGCACATATCCTTTGACCCAGCAATTGTACATCTAGCAATTTACTCTAAAGGGATATTAACTGTATCATCCTTTGGATTAGCAAGACTGTAAACGTTTTAAATGCCCATCCAAACAAAGAAATGCTACCATTTTTCTCCCCTCCTACACTCACACACACACACACACACACACACACACACACAAGCCAATTAGCTTGGGTCAAAGGAAGAAGGAAAATCTGCCTTTTACCATTTGTACCATTTGTATCTTATATCATGAACATATATCACATTGAAAATTTTTAAGTTAAGATTTTCAGTATTATTTTTACCCAGCTTTACCAATTGTTATATTTTTCCTCCTCTTTGTCAGTTTTCCAGTTCCTACATTAGCAACAATGTTTAACTGTTTCCCCAAGAAACACATGGCATTTACTCAAATTCACACAGTTAAATCACAATAGTAATGTGGGTTCATTGTCCCCATGATCTCCTTGCCCCTGAGCTCTACACCTGCATACTTATTCTACAGAGAGCACTGTCCCTGTGCTTTACTGTGTATATGGAGATTATGAGTCAGGAGAAATCCAGGACTAAGAAGCTATGAATTTCTTGGCCTATGGGGCAAACACATAATCACTACTGTATTTTAGGAGACAGAAAAAAAGTAAGAAGCTGCTCAAACAAGGTTTCACAAAACATTATTTGTGCTGTCACCGTGGTTGCAGAGTCTAGTCCACTATTTTTATGTTTAAGAAATTGATTGTATCCATTTGTCCAGAGTCAATGGGGCTACAGGGAATTGAACCACACTAACCAACCATATTCACAAGAACTTAGTTGCTTACACATAATGCCAATGTATTAATTTAGAATTTAAGAATATATATGTGTGTGTATGTATACATGTATATATACATATATATTTGATATATATGTGTATATGTATATATAAAGAGTAGCAAATCATGCATATCAAGGAATCACACACAAATGGTAATACATGCCCAAGGAGAACCACATGATAGCATGAGTGTGTATAGGGAGAAAAGAACAAATAGAAGGTCAGAGAAGACTTCCCTGAAAAACAGTGTGATCAAGCTGAGATCCAACGGAAAATAAGTTTAAAAAAAGAACAGGAGAGGGCTCCCCTGGTGGCACAGTGGTTGAGAGTCCGCCTGCCGATGCAGGGGACACGGGTTCGTGCCCTGGTCCGGGAAGATCCCACATGCCGCGGAGCGGCTGGGCCCGTGAGCCATGGCCGCTGAGCCTGCGCGTCCGGAGCCTGTCCTCTGCAACGGGAGAGGCCACAACAGTGAGAGGCCAGCGTACCGCAAAAAAAAAAAAAAAAAAAAGAACAGGAGGAGTAAGAGGGTTGCTGGATGATGGAATAGTAAGTACAATGGCACTGTGGCAGAAGGGAGCATGATCTAAGGAGGCAGAAAAAGATCAAAGAGCAAGACAACATGATGTAGGGTTATCTGGAGAGCTAGAGAGGGGCCAGACCATGCGGTGGCTTTTGGGCCATGTTAAGGACTTTTGCCTCATCTTAAGAGCGATGAAAAGCTAGTAAAGGGTTGTAAGCTGAGATGAGAACAGACTTGTGCTTGCAAAAGATTAGTGTGCTGTACACACTGCAGGGTAAGAGTAGAAGCAGGAAGACTGCTTAGAAAGCTGGTGCAGGAGACCTAAATCAGGGATGATGGCAGCATGGACTGCCACAAATAAAATAAATAGGACTTGGTGACTGATTACACCTGAAATGCAAGGAAGAGGAAACCCTTAAGGAGGATGCCCAAGTTTCAGGTGTGTATAACTGCAGGAATAAAGATGCTATCACTGAAAGAGAGAACACTCCAAGACCAGGTTGTTTTGATTTTATTGTTTTGTTTCTTTGGGGGCTAGAGAGAGGGTAGATGTGCAAAAAAGTAAGAAAGGGTTCTGAGTGCCCAGTATCTGAAAATCTTGCTAGAGAAGGATGAAAAATGGAAAATGGGATTAGAATTCAAAGGCGGGAGAAAGTTAGTTCAAAAACTTATTATTTTTTAACCTCCATGGTCAACCATAAAACAGGCCTAGAGATTTCTACCCCTCCCCATCACCTAAAATCTTTTTAAACATATCAAAATAAAATCTTTCAATCAAGGGGAGAGGTAAGGCTTAAACTGCAATACTTGTAAAAATAAAGAATTGGTGTGAAAGAATTTCAAAGTATATACTGAAACATCAGATGTTCTTAATTCTGAGAGTGAAGAGAAGACAGAGGCTTCCTACTTGGGAAAGGAAGAATTAAGTGCCAGTCAAGGAGAAAAGAAAGCAGAAAAGAAGAGCTGATGGTTCCACTGCATGAATTTTCACAGTTTAAACACATTTATCTTTACCTCTGGGCAAATGGGTGTTCTTGGCCTTGTGTGCTAAGAGAATGCAGAGATAGCTCCACACCTAACCCCCTTTTCAGAAATTATGGCCTCCACTGCCATCAGGTGGTGGCAGTGAGGAAGTGCACCAACCAGTTTCTTCGAGCCTATATGAATGCCTATATGAAGCCTATGGTATAATTAATCTAAGATCAAAGACCTAAGATTGCAGTAGTAGAGGACAAACTGGTTATAGTCTTTGGTAACAGATTTATCTTCTAACCTCTCAATACACAAAAATGAAATTTTTTGCTATTAATTTGGGGTAAGAAAAAAAGATTTCTCCTTTTTTTCATGTTAAAGAGCATACATTTAGCAATTTTAAGAATACCCAGTCTGATACTATCATCTCAAATCCAACTTTTGGTGTATTATATATATGACTAAAACTGCTTCACTGTTAATTTTAATGGCACATATAAATGGTGCATTTCTAGCATACATCAATAACCTTATCACAAACACAAGCAATTGTCTCATTGAATATGCAAAATTCCCTTTATCTTCAAATTAATCAAATAATAATTTTTTACTACTTGGAAGTACAAGGCATGGTAGTAAACACAATTCAAAAACCCTCATATTCTCAAAACTCATCAGCTAAACAAATATATCACTGGTAAAATCAACTTCAATCTTATTCACAAAAAACATGGTGAAAGATTAACACACATTCTTGATAGTTCTCGTCATGGTAAAAATAAGCTTGCCCAATATAATACCTGACATTCTGGGCAGTACACCTTTATTCTACTATACTGAATATTCACTTACAAATGTAGTTCTTTAAATTTGCTGCACACACACATCGATTTGATTTGTCTGTCTTTCAAGTCATTTGAACACAAGGACACAAGGATAGGAAATCGTAGGCAAAAACGTGAAATAATCACACTGGGTACATTTTTCCAGTTCTCAATCAGCTGTTTTCATATGGTAGACACTGCATAATTTTGTCACTGAGTATATTCCTGATCTTCATTTTCTCCCATTAAAATCCATACACACTATCTATTCTGTCTCTGTACCTTCCAAAATATTAATAATTCAACTAGTTTTCCCTAATTCTCTTGGTTCTGTTTCCCACCCACCTCCCACCCACCCCACTTCCTCCTCCTTTCTTGTTTCAGAATGCCTAACTCTTACACACTCGAGGTGGTTTTTTTTTACAAAAATCACTCTTTGGGATGCTCTTCCCTTTTCTCTCCTTAAAAATATTTCCCACAGCTAGGCGCCAATGTCTTTCTTTTACAAGATCAAACTGCGGAAGAGGACGAGACTGGGAATCGAGTAAGCGAAACATCTGAGAATGTCAATGAGACAGCGGCCTCTCCTTTGAAAAGAAAACACAACTCTCAGCACAGACCTTTCAACAGAGCAAAAATACTTTTTATTTTCCGCTGTGTTCCTGTTCCCTCCCCGACCTCAAAGACACCTTTCCTTTTCTCTAAGCCCCAGTCGCTTTGCTATGCGTGGGGCCTGCCTTTCCTCCTCCCAAGGAAAAGAAAGACAGGGAGAAAAGGAAAGGTAGCAATCACCTTCCCGCCGCGCCCGCGAGCTGTCAGGATCGTGCCCTACGACTCACCTGGCAGGTGCGGCCGCCCGGAGAGTTGCACGAAGCGGTTGAGCTGGCCGGTCCCCCGACCCCCGCTGCCCCCACTGCCCCCGCCGGCCCCGCTACCTCCGCCGCCGCCGCCGCCGCCACCGCCTGCGGCGCCTCCTCCCCTCCGGCGGTTCCTGTCCCAGCCCTGGGCGGCCGACATGACCCGCTAACGACGGCTGCAATCCGATCGCGGCAGCCCGTGGCCCGGCGGCACTAGCTGAGGCTCCTTCCTGGGCTCCTCAAGAGACCCGGGAGACAGGGGAAGGGGGAGCGCCCTGTCTTACCAGCGGCCAATGACTGACGGACTTGGTGACAGAGAACCAATGGCCAGTCGTCTTCTTGGTAGGTGGAGGGAGGCGGGGAGAGACGTGGTAACCATAGCTATGGCTAAAAAAAAAGTGGGGGGAGAGAAAGGCAGAAGCAGCCACTCATCACTCGCATCCACCGCGCTAAGCAAGACCGCGTCGTGGTGACTCCTGCGGGATCAGGCGAGCCAATCGAAGGCCGAGTGAGAGAGGCCACGCCTGCAGAGAGTCCCAGTGGCGACTCCAGGCGTGTCAGGATTCAGGAACGGGACGCGCACATAATACAGATATTTTGAGGCAGTACTGTGTTCTGCCAGCTTTACAGGCTGAGATCCCTTTCCCACACTACACAAAGAGCTCTCTTCGAGGGGAAAAAAACAGGGGGCGGAGTCAAAGCTTAACTGTAAGAATGAGGTTTCATTTGTCTTGTCTTTCAGTCGACTGGCGGAACTCCTCCCTAATTCAATATAAGCCACGTCCCAGGCAAACAGTTTTAAACCTGGTTAACAAACATGGGAAGATGTTCAAGCTCACCAGTAATCATAGAATACAAATTAAGACCCCAATGAGAAGCCGTTTCAGGCTTATTACGTTAGAAGGATTGTTAAAATAACACCCAGCAGTGAATTAAGAGTCCCAAGAAAAATGTTCTTTCATAGATGACTGATGGCTATGTAAATGTTTTTGTTCAAATTCCTTTTTGCTCATAGAAAATTTGAATCAGCTGGAAGACAGGAACAGGTACGGAGGATCAAGATCAAAGAAAAATGTAGATGTACAGATCAGGAATTCCTATTGTTCCAAAATTAAACAGAAAATTTGGCTTTGAACTTACTGGGCACAGTGCAAAGTGGGAAAATAGATTGTTCACTGACGTTTATGAGTGGTAAGGGAAAACCATATTAATTCCTCAAGGGAAACAAAACTTTTCAAGATTCTTAGATCTGGTGGATTTTTTTTTTTTTTTTTTTTTTTTTGCGTGACGTTTCATGTAGGAGAACCTTACGTGATGAAAAGAAAAAAGAAAATCTGCTGGAGCTGAGGATGCGTATCCTCTTGGTGCAAATTTCATGTCCCACTGGCCCCGCCTCCTTATTTTGCTACTTTCAGGCCCTGTGGGCAGGTATTTTACCCATGAAGCATTAGAAAGCACTGCTTACAAAAATGTTTGAGACCTGAAAAAAAAAGTCTATGGCTCTAAAATATGAAAATCAAAATTAATCAATATTAATTTTTATAAAGAAACTGTAGCATTAACCAAATAATAGATGAAGAAAATTTTCTTTTTATAGGAGTATTCCAAGTAATAAATAATGAGTGATAGACTATCACCATTTTGCAATCTCTAATGAATTCAGAGATCAACCCACTGAGCATCAACCAGTGCTGTTATCACAAAAAGAAAGTTGAAACATACATGACTCTAGAATGTAAACATGACTATGAAGTAGTCTTGTAGGAAAAAATTGAACCTGAATCCCATCAGAGGTCTATATCTAACCACCAATTTATAGGAAATATGGAGGACAGAGGAACATTAAAAAATACTACAGAGATGCAAAAAGCAAAATCCAGACTATGGATATTCTACAGGATAAACAAGCAAATTTCTTCAACAAAAATTCCAGAGGAAAAAGATTTGAAGGGAAATAAAATCTATAGATTAAAAAGAGACTTGTGATGATTGTATAACTCTGTGAATATATTAAAAATCTTGACTGGCATTGGTTACACAACTTTGTTAACATATTAAAAACCACTGAATTGTACACTTGAAAAGGGAGAATTTTATGTTATGTGAATTATATCTCAAAAAAAATTTAAATAACATGGGAGGAGTGGATGGTGAGATAGATGAAACAACACTGACTTCATCTTAAATCAGTAAATTATATGTTATGTGAATTATATCTCAATAAAGCTGTTTTAAAAGAGAGCAACTTAAGAGGTATACCAACGAATTGCAATAACATTCACCCTTTAGTAGCATTACCAAACCAAACTTGGGTCCACTCACCCACGCACAGTAAAGCCAAGGAAGGAATGTGCAGCGTTTACTGCAGATGCCGAACAAGGAGTAGGGGCAGCTAATGCTCAAAAGACCTGAACTCCCAGACGGATTTTAGATAAGGGTTTTTAAAGGCAAGGTGAGGGAGAGTCACAGGGTGTGTGATCAGCTTGTGCATAATTCTCTGATTGGTTGATGGTGAGTTAACAGGGGGATGTCACAGGGGTTAACATCATCAGTCTTCAGGCTCCAGCCTGTCTGGGGGCTAAGTGTTCATGGTCATCATGCAGTTAGCTTCTTCCATCTGGTGGGGTTTACAGTATCTGTAAAACAACTCAGGAATGCACATCAGACACTGTCGTCTATGTCCTTCAGGGAGGAACTAAAGGTTC
The DNA here is from genome assembly GCF_951394435.1 of Stenella coeruleoalba. Taxonomy (NCBI): domain Eukaryota; kingdom Metazoa; phylum Chordata; class Mammalia; order Artiodactyla; family Delphinidae; genus Stenella; species Stenella coeruleoalba. The sequence goes on along the minus strand of NC_137155.1, from coordinate 82,996,860 downwards.
TGTGACTACACTATATGGCTGATCTATTGTTTAAGTTGTCACCAGTTCTCCTGGCCCAACTGCTATCTTTTGTTACATGTTCACATTCTTCCAGACATTAACTCTTGAGCCAGCCTTTTGTGACTTAGGGGAGGCCTGAGAGACTAAAGCTTTTCTACAAACAAGCAGCAGGCAGAGGACATGGTGTGGGGGTCGGGGGGGTCTGTCCTGGGAAGACCCCTAGGGTGCAATAGTAAGCCTTATGTGAATACTGATTCATAAAAACTGGGGCAAAAAGCATGGGTGAGACCACTAGAAATCTGAACACTGAATATTTTATGACATAAAGAATTGTTAATTTTTAGGTGGAATAATATTATTGTGGCTATGTTAACAAGAATCCTTTTCTTTTTTTTTTTGTGCCACATGGCTTTTGGAATTTTAGTTCCCCGACCAGGGATTGAACCCCAGCCATGACAGTGAAAGCACCAAGTCCTAACCACTGGACCACCAGGGAACTCCCCAAGAGTCCTTATCTTTTAGATATACATACTGAAATATGTGTGGATAAAATTATATAAGTCATTTATTTGCTTCAAAATAATATAGGAACCAGCAATTCCACTCCTAAGTGTATACCCAAGAGAAATGAAAACATACGTCCACACAAAGATGTGTACACTGCTGCTTATAGCAGTATTATTCACAACAGCCCAAAAATAGAAAAAACCCAAATGTCCATGGACTGACGAGTAAACAAAATATGGTATATCCATACAACGGAATATTATTTGGCAATAAAAAAGTGGAATACTGATACATGGATAATGTTGAAAGATTATGCTACGTGAAGGAAGCCAATCACAAAAAACCACATATTATATGATTCTGTTTATTCAAAAATGTCCAGAATAGGCAAATCCATAGAGAAGGAGATTGGTGGTTACCAGGAGCTGGGGGAGAGAAGAAGGAGTACAGGGATTCTTTTTTTGTGTGTGTGCGGTACGTGGGTCTCTCACTGCTGTGGCCTCTCCCGCTGCAGAGCACAGGCTCCGGATGTGCAGGCTCAGCGGCCATGGCTCACGGGCCCAGCCGCTCCGCCGCATGTGGGATCTTCCCGGACCGGGGCACGAACCCGTGTCCCCTGCATCAGCAGGCGGACCCTCAACCACTGCACCACCAGGGAAGCCCAGGGATTCTTTTTAGGGTGACGAAAATGTTCCGAAATTAGATAGTGGTGATGGTTACACAATTTTGTGAATATATTAAAAACCACTGAATTGTACACTTGGAAAAGTGAATTTTACGGTACATGAATTATATCTCATTAAAAACAATTTTTGATAACACAATCTTTATCAATCCTTTTGATAAGGCGGGAGAAGTGGATGGGGAGCTAGCCCACCTTTGTATATGTTAAAAATTCTTCATAATAAGAAGGAAGAAAATCTACAAAAATAAAATGATATTAACCAATCAACTGAAAACCATCTCATATAGTTACATAAATATATAACCATTTTAAATTCCAAGAACAAAATGAAAGATTTATTCTGAACTAAATTTAAAATTATTAAATTATTTTAAAAGCCTTTTAGGACTTCCTGGTGGCTCAGTGGTTAAGAATCTGTCTGCCAATGCAGGGGACACGGGTTCGAGCCCTGGTCCAGGAAGATTCCACATGCTGCGGAGCAACTAAGCCCATGCGCCACAACTACTGAACCTGCACTCTAGAGCCCGCAAGCCACAACTATTGAAGCCCGCGTGCCTAAAGGCCGTGCTCCACAACAAGAGAAGCCACTGCAATGAGAAGACTGCACACCACAACGAAGAGTAGCCCCCGCTTGACGCAACTAGAGAAAGCCCTTGCGCAGCAATGAAGATCCAATGCAGCCAAAAGTAAATAAATAAATAAATTTATTATTTTTTTTAAAAAAAAGCCTTTTAAAAAGGTTACAGCTGATTTTTAACATGGAGTGTGGGTACACTGATGAGTATCAACATGCTTTGGAGAGGGGCCTTCAAAATAAGTGCATGCAGACAATATATACCCACTAACATGATATAATATGAAGTACACAATATCACCTATGGAGTAATTATGCCAAAAACATTAACTTGAATTAATGAAGATATAAGTGCTAATGTCCAGTTTATAGGAACTTTCAGGGGACAAAGGAACAAGTTAAATGGCATGTGAAATGATCGAACAAATCCAGAGGGACAGTCTCCATAATAGCTAGACTGATCTTGCCAATAAGTCAGTCATAAAAAACAAAATGAAATAACACAAAAACAAAATGCGAGGGTGGTAACCCCTAATGACATAATAGATCTAAGCAATGATAATCAATGGCTGCTAGCACAGCAAAAAGAAACCAGCAGACATTACGTCGATGAAGTATTCTTACAAAAAAAAAAAAAAAACCCAGAATCTGAATAAAGTCAAAGTTTTAGCTCTAACTACCAGTTCACAGGAAATAAAAGGACAGAGAATATGTTAAATGATATCTTAGGGATGTAACCTGGAAAATATATAATGTGGAAAACTCTACAGAACAAATAGCCTGTTTTCTTCACCATTACATTTCAAGGAGAAGGAGAAAAAGGAAACCCACAGATTAACAGAGTTTTAAGAGACATATCAACCAAACGTAGTGTTTGAGCCTTGTTTGCATTTTGATTAGAATAAGCCAATTTTTTTTTATTGTAGTATAGTTGCTTTATAATGTTGTGTTAGTTTCTGCTGTACAATGAAGTGAATCAGCTATATGTATACTATATCCCCTCCCTCTTGGACCTCCCTCCTACCCCCTCCACCCCACCCATCTAGGTCCTCACAGAGCACCGAGCTGAGCTCCCTGTGCTTTATAGCATGCCAACTTTTTTTTTTTTTTTTTTTTTTTTTTTTCGGTACGCGGGCCTCTCACTGCTGTGGCCTCTCGCGTTGCAGAGCACAGGCTCCTGACTCGCAGGCCCAGCGGCCATGGCTCACGGGCCCAGCCGCTCCGCGGAATGTGGGATCCTCCCGGACCGGGGCACGAACCTGTGTCCCCTGCATCGGCAGGTGGACTCTCAACCACTGCGCCACCGGGGAAGCCCTGGCCAATGAACTTTTGACATGTGTGTCAAGTACATTGAATGGGGAAATAATCTCTTCAACAAATGGTGCTGCAATAACTGGATTTCCAGAATAAAGCTAGACCCCTAACTCACACCATATATAAAAATTAATCCTCAGTGTATCAATGACCTACATATAACTGCTAAAACCATAAAACTATTAGAAGAAAACATAGAGGTGAATCTTCATTATCTTGGATTTGGCAATAGATTCTCAGATATGACACCAAAAGCATGAGCAACAAAAGAAAAAATAGATAAATAGGATTTCATCAAAATTATAAAATTTTATGAATCAAAGGACATTATCAGAAAAGTGAAAAAACAACCTACAGAATAGAAGAACATATTTGCAAATCATACATTTGATAAGGGTTTAATATCAAGAATACATAAAGAACTCCGAAAACTCAGCAACAACAACAAAAAAACCCCAATTTAAAAATGGGCAAAGGATTTGAATAGACATTTCTCCAAAGGAGGTATACAAATGGCCAATAAGCACATGAAAAGACGTTCAACATCATTAGTCATTAGGGAAATGCACATCAAAACCACCTGAGGGGCTTCCCTGGTGGCACAGTGGTTAAGAATCCGTCTGCCAATGCAGGGGACATGGGTTCGAGCCCTGGTCCGGGAAGATCCCACATGCCGCGGAGCTACGAAGCCCATGCACCATAACTACTGAGCCTGTGCTCTAGAACCCGCACACCACAACAACTGAAGCCCGCGCGCCTAGAGCCCGTGTTCTGCAACAAGAGAAGCCACCTCAATGAGAAGCCCGCGCACAACAACGAAGAGGAGCCCACACTCGACGCAACTAGAGAAAGCCCACGGGCAGCAACAAAGACCCAACACAGCCAAAAATAAATAAATTTAAAAAAAAAAAACACCTGTGATACCACTCCACATTCCCTAGGATATCTAAAATCAGAAAGATAGACAATAATAAATATCAGTGAGGATGCAGAGAGTTTAGAACACTCATACATTGCTAATGGGATTGTAAAATGGTACAGCCACTTTGGAAAATAGTTTGAGAGTTAAACATAGAGTTACTGGGCTTCCCTGGTGGTCCAGTGGTTAAGACTCCACACCTCCAATGCAGGGGGCGTGGGTTCAACCCCTGGCCTGGGAACTATGATCCCACATGCCACGCAGCACGGTCAAAAAAAACCCAAAAAACAAAAAACAACATGGTTACTATATGACCCAGAAATTTTACTCCTTGATTTATATGTAAGAGAACTGAAAACATATGTCTGCACAAAAAACTTGTACACATTCATAGCAGCATTATTCACAATAGCCCAAAAGTGTAAACAACCCAAATGTCCATCAACAGATGAAAAGATAAACAAAATATGATATATCCATACAATGTGATATTATTCAGTCATGAAAAAGAATGAAGTACAAATACATGCTACAACATAGATGAACCTTGAAAACATCATGCTCAGTGAAAGCAGCCAGACACAAAAAGCCACATATTGTATGACTCCATTTATATGAAATGTTCAGAACAGGCAAATCCATAGTGATTAAAAGATTAGTGGTTGCCAAGGGCTGGGGGAAGGGAGGAATGGAGAGGGTTTCTTTTTGAAGTGATGAAATGTCCTGGAATCGGATAGTGATAATGGTCGCACAAACCTGTGAATATCCTAAAAGTCACTGACAGGTACACTTTATTAAAGGGTGAATTTTATGTTATTTTAGTTATATATCAATAAAAAGTAGCCCATAAGAATTCAAAATGTTTGATAAATGTGTGCCCAATTAAAAGCCTATTAAGTATCATGTTTTATAGAAACTAAATTTTCACTACAAATATAAATTTTGCTGTTTGATAATTTTTCTACTTCATGAAGGGATTATACTAGCAAACATCGTATGTTTGACTTAAGAGGAGAGGTCCTACATAGCATAAAAAGCTTATCCACATACATTTTTTGTATATTCTCACCTGAAAAAAAACACAATAAAGACAGTCTGACAACTGGAGCTATCAGCAGAGCTGTCTGCTTCACAGGGACAAACAAAATGGATAAGGTGACCCTGAGAGGGCGATTAACATGATGAAAGTTTTGGGGGAGGGCACATGGGACCAAGACCATGGAAAGGAGGGGAAGGAAGCAGGATTGGGCAGGTGGAGAGGCTGGACTGTGATGCAGTCTCAAGGAAGGCCCCAGGAGACCCTACTGGAAACTCTAAAGTTAATGGCCCTTTAGCATTGTCCAGAGTTGGGGCAAGGGGCTAGGCCTTTTATACCTCTGTCTTGATCAATCACTGGATGAAGGATATCCTTGAGAAAGCGGGGTGGCGACCTCAGGCAAAATGGCCCTCTCCAGTCAATAACTCCTAAGGGAACTGACAGCCAAGGGTTTCCTGTTGGTGGTACTCCCAGTGGCTGGAGGAAATAGTTCCTCATTCCTGAAGGGGGATCTGGGTGGTGCATCACTGCCTCCACCACCTATACTAAAATGCTTGGGAAGAAAACTAGGACTTACCAAGAACCTACTGATATGTGCCAACCACTTTCATAGACGTTATCCCATATAATCTCATAACCACAGGTCCCTCAAACACAAGGTCACAAGGTGAGTGATGGAAGTGGGAGGAGGGGCCATCTCTGATTCTAAAACTCTTTCTTCCACATCACATTTTCCAAGTGACTCTTTGACAATTGTAAGTTTCAAAAGTATTTATTGACTCATGACTTAAAATTGGCATTTTCTGAGCATCTATTATGTCCAGGCACTGGGAAATTATAGAAAAAAGACAAAATGTCTGCCATACACAAACATGCACACAAATATACATATATATGTATGTGTGGAAATACACATGTAAATATGTAAACATATATGTGTGTGTATATATATATGTATATATATACACACATACTTGTTCAGGCCAAAATCTTGGAGTCCTCCTTGAAATCTATTTCCTCATATGCTATGTATAACCCATCACCACGTCCTGTTGTTTCTAGCTCCAAAATGTACCTTGAATCTGCCCACTTTCAGCTATCTTTGCCCATCATCATCTTTTGCTGGGGTTTCTTTAGCAACCCCCTAATGGTCATTCTGTATCCTCTCTTGGCTCCAATCCATTCATCACCTAGTCTTCAGAGTGATTTTTCCCAAAATGCACAACTGTGCATGCTACTGTGTTGCTTAAAGTCTTTCAATGGCTACATTTGGCTTTTAGGATAAAGTCTAAATCCTTTAGAAGGTTAACATACATTTACTTAACAATTATTAATTGAGTACTCTGGTCCAGGCACTGTTGTAAACAATGGGAATATAGCAATGAACAACAACAACCCACAAAAACTCCTACTCTTGTGAAAATTATAAAGATTATACTCTAGTGGGGTTGGGGAGAGACAGAAGTAAACATAATAAGAAAATTACATATGCTATAAGAAGATAAGCACTATAGAGAAGAACAGAGCAGGGTAAGTGGAAGAGGAATTCCAGGTGTCTGTTTGGGGAGGGGAGGAGTTGCAAGTGTCTATAGAGTGATGTGGGTAGGTCTCACTGAGAAGGTGACATTTGAATAAAGAAGTCACAAAGAATTGAAGGAGGTAAGGAAGAAAGTCACGTGGGTGTCTGGAAGAGCCTTTCAGGCAGAGGGAACAGGGAGTGCAAATGTCTCAAGGCAGGACTACATCTGGTAAGTTCAAGGCCTAGTAAGGAGGCCAGTGTAGCTGAAGCAGAGGGAATGAGGGGGAGAATGGAAGATATTGGAATCAGTGAGAATAGGTAATTTTTTTCAAGGAGTTTTGCTGTAAAGATGAGCAGAACAATGGAGTGGTATCTGGACGAGGAACTGCAATCAGAGGTTTTTGCTTTGTCTCATTTTGAAGACGGGAGAAATAATATCTTAATGCTGACGTGAATGTTCAGTAGAGGGGAGAATCACTGGGCAATGTCCTTGAGTAGGCAAGAGGGGACTAGGCCGAGTGTACAAGGTTGGCCTTATGTAGGAGCACAGACTACAGCAAGTTTTCTCAATCTCTACACGTTTGACATTTTTGGGTGAGCTAATTCTTTGTTGTGAGGGGCTGTCCTGTGTACTGTAAGATGTTTAGCAGCAACATCAGCCTCTACCATCACCCCATCTGTAATAACCAAAAATGTCTCTAGAAATTGCCAAATGTCCCCTGGGAGGCAAAACTGCACCCATTTGAGAGCCACTGATCTATAGTAACAGGAGGAAAGGTAAAGTACTATCAGAGGATAAGACAACCACTCAATATATGAAATGAAAAGACAAAGCTGCATTTTTTGCTTACTATAGGCAGTGAGAGTCATACTTGTCAGGCACATGTTTAGAGAAGACCAAACTGCTAATCTTATATTGGATTTAGAGAAAGTGGGGAGTTCAGGGATTGGTGACCTTTCAGAGGTCTAAGTGTGTTGACATTCTCTGCAGAAGTGATAACTTGCATGAGAATATTGTTGATTGGTTGGCACTTGGAGGTGTGTGTACTGAAATGAGTCTGTGATTGGCTGATTTTCAGAATCAATGGGTTGTCTCTGGGCTTGCAAAAGCATGTTCACTGGGGTGGGTTATCAATAGACTGAACTTAAAACTGGCTCTGATTTCTGGCTACTACCATGGGAATGTGGGAACTTAAAAAATTCTCAGTATTCCACATGCTAGTGGGTAGATGCAGTGGTGTTAATTTGTGGAAGTTTTCTTCTGATTGCTTAAATTTTTTAAGTGAAATAGGAAACAAGGACATCAGCAGACAGGGAGGATGGATTCGAAAAGACACTGAAGATTTGAGGAGAGAAATATGAAAGTCATCTATGAAAGTAGGAGAGGAGGTACACTAGGGAAATGTAGTATGATTACTGGGCAGAATTAAGGGCCCACTTGAGGTCGACAGTACAAAGAGAGACAAGTCAGAATGCCATGCATTTTTTCTTTAACCGTATTCAGCTGACAGGGTGCAGGAGCAGAGTGGTGGAACGCTGAACTCTACTGTGATTGAGGTTTTGCCAAACAAGTACTACAAAGCAAGAAAGGTCCAAAGAAATTGAGAGTACATTCTAGAGGATGTATTATTTTCAGCTATATATTTTGCTTTTTTATGACATTGTCAAAAATACTCAGTAATAGAAAGAATAATATAATGAACCCCCATGAGTCTATCACCCAAAACCAACAATTAAAAACATTTTTCATCATGGGATTTCCCCTGTGGTCCAATGGTTAAGACTCCACGTTCCCAATGCAGGGGGCACAGGTTGGATCCCCGTTCAGGGAACTAGATCCTGCATGCATGCCGCAAGTAAAGATCCCGAGTGCTGCAACTAAGACCTGGAGCAGCCAAATAAGTAAATAAACATTAAAAAAAATTTTTTTTCATCTATTCTCCTCACATTTTCTTTTCCTCCAGAACTTTAAAGCAAATCCCAGACGTCATACTAGTTCACCCATAAACACCTCAAGACGTATCTCTTGTAAGTAAGGATTTTTTTTGGCCACGACACGAGGCTTGTGGGATCTTAGTCACACAACCAGGGATGGAACCTGGGTCCTCAGCAGTAACAGTACCGAGTCCTACCCCCTAAACCACCAGGGAATTCCCAGTAAGGACTTTTAAAAACCATAATCACAGTGCCATTATCACATATAACAAAACTAAATAAGTCTTTAATATTAACTGATTCTCTGTCTATATGCAAATTTTGCAAAGGAATGATGATAATGATTGGCATCGAACTGAAGCTGGCTAAGGAGGGAAGAAATAAGGTGGTGTTGTTCGGAACAATGGAAAGGCTGAGATCAATAGGCTGAAAGTCCTGGTGGGCGGGAATAACTACTGAAGTTAGGAGCCCACAGAGAGTGAGCTGGCGGGGGGTGGGGGGGGGGTTGGGGGGTGGCCCCACTTTTACCTTTGCCCATTGCTCAGTCACATCAGTCTCTTTTTTCTGTTTATTATATGAGGAAAACTCCTTCCAGTTTGGGATGCTGTTGTGTAGATCTCTTTCCCACAATCTCATCTATTTTAACTCCAGCACAGATGCTCTCAGGAGAATCTGTAGACTGAATTAGGTCCTCCTTTACCCTAACCCTAACCCTTGGGATTTCTTTGGAGCACTTGTAATTTCAGAAGTTCAGGAAAACGTATTTTTTTAATGTCTAACTCCACTAAAAATTACGTCTCCTTTATTCACTGCTGTCATTGCCAGCGCCGAGGACAGCGTCAGTAGGACACCCTCAATAGATAATTTTTGGACAAAGCAGGGAAGAAGTGTTCGATAACGGCAAACGCCAGACTTCTAAACCCACCCATAACACGGTTTCTAAGGATTCTAAATTATTTACTCTCAAGTGACTGTCGCCATTCCCTCACATGTAAAAAGATAAACTTAGCAAAGTCTTATCAGTTAATTATCTTAAGACTAAATTGGGCCCCTCAACCCTGCTGAACTCGGAGAGACAGCGCTCTAAAAACCTCTTATCAAGCCAAGTATGCTCGTACATAAAGGAAACGACTAATCTTGGTGTTTAACCAGAGCCCTCTCGCAAGGGTCCACCTCGGTTTTGTTTGTTTGGGCCACGCCGCGGGGCATGCGGGATCTAAGCTCCCCGACCAGGGGATGGAACCCACACCCCCTGCAATGCAAGCGCGTAGTCTTAATCACTGGACCGCCAGGGAAGTCCCTACCTCGTTCTAAAATGGCCAGGAAGGGCTGGGCCCGGCGGTGACGCCCGGCAGGTTGCTTGGGCCAACGCGTGGGAAGCCAAAAGAGGATCCTAACCGCTCAGAACGGAAGTTCCTGAGCCTTCATACGCGCCGGGACGCAACTCGGAAACGGACCAAGATGGCGGCGCCCACTGAGGGGCCAACGTTTGCCGCGGGGGTCGAAAAGAATTGTAGTGCGGTTGTTCGCTCCCCAGAAGAGACTCCCCAGAAAGTCCGACAGCTGATAGATGAGGGGATTGCCCCGGAAGAGGGAGGCGCCGAAGTGTGAGTCCGCGAGTCCACCCTGGGTCTGGCGACGGCGGATTGGAGAGGGTTTGGGGGACTCAGGCCAGGGTAGGATACCCTGGGTCTGTAACTCGGGCGATGGGAATGGCTGCGACTCGGGATCTTGAAGAGACTGGGGTTCCAGTCGCTCAGTCGGCTTTAATCTTCTGCTCGGGAGGTACTGGGCGCAATTTTGCCTTAAGACAGGTTTTGGGAGGAAGGAAAAAGACAGGACCGCGAACTGAATATGCGCACCTGATTTCTCTTAGACTTCTTAACCTTTTTAAGTCCTAGACACCTTTGGCAGCCTGGTAAAGTTTGTGAACACCTTCTGAGAATTATATTTTTAAATGCATAAAGTAAATTACATAGGATTATAAAGGATACCAATTACGTTGGAATGCAGTTATCAAGAAGTAAAAGAAAAAAAGTGATGCAGTAAAACGCTTCATTATTTAAGAGTTAAATAATATCTAGTAATAGGTCTGTTATCTACCATAATTTTGAAGTAGCGAGAGCATAAACGGTATTTCAAAACATGTGCAACAACCATAATGTGGTGACAAAATACCTGTGATTTCCATTGATGACAAATTTACAGATACTGCTGATGCTACTGTGGTTTTTTAAATTATCTTCATTCATAATGGAGGGAAATGCTACATTTCAGTTAGAGGTTACCAAAATAAATGTCATTTTTTTCTATCCAAGTTTATGGAAGCTCTGAATTTTTTCCAAGATCCACACCTCCCTGAGGCTGTCACTCTCAGAAGGATTCTTAGAATAAATTACTTTATTTTGAGTTATAATACTTGGTGTAATCTTACTTTTATTAAAATTACTTTTGTCTTCAGCAGTTCCTCCCTCTAAACTTCCCAGGTGCTGTTGAAATGCCTTTCACTGAATATAAAAGAATTGTTTTGCTGGTTTTTTTCTCCTTGAATTTTTTCATGAAATAGCTAAAATTCTTTACTTTGATTTAAATTTTCAAATTAGTTCCTTTGGGGAAGAAGTGCATAGCAAGGATCAATCCAGGTAGAAATATCAAAATTGTCATTTTCTGCTGTTAAAATAGTTAAATTTCTAAGATGGTTCAAATTGGATAATGCACAGAAGCCTTGAGTCTTATTTTGTGTTTACAAAAATTATGCAAAATACTGTTGGGGAGCAATGAGTGAGGTAGCATAGTTTGCCAGTATAGGATTAGTGGAGCATGGTCAAGGTAGAAATTGCTTGAAACTTAGTTATGGCGAAACTGTAGAGATTTGAATGCCAGTCTGAAGAATTTGGATTCTGCTTAGTAAGTATTGTGAAACTATTGACAGTGTTAAACAGAAAAATTACCTGACTGAAATGATATTTAGAAAGGTTAAAATCCAGAGTGGCGTGATTGATGATACAATGTGCAGAGAAGCTAGATAAAAAACGTTTAGGCAAAGTGATACCTTGAAAGGATTACCAATAGTTCTGCCACTTTATTTTAGGAAGGACACATCTGCCACACTCCAGTCAGTTAATGGATCACCGCGAGCAGAAGAACCTCCATTGGAATCTAGAAGCAAAGAAGCCTTCTTTAGCAGAGTGGAAACCTTTTCTATATCCTTTTTGGTTTGAGTGAGTTGCACTTTCTGCCTGCTTCTGGAATTATTCTCCTAGGAGTAACACCACTTTCTCTGATGTTTTTAATTTTTAGAATTAAACTTGGTAAGAAATTTGGCTGGAGTTCCATGGGCTCTTCACAGGGATAGTTCACAACATGGCAGCGGGCTTCAGTCAGAGTGAGCAAGCAAGAGAGAGCAAGATAGAAGCTAGGTCTCAACTGACATCACATCACTTTTGCCATTTTCTATTTGCTAGAGTGTTTTTAATTTAAAGCAATTACAGACTTATAGAAAGATTGCACAGGTTACAAAGAACTTCCATGTGAGTACTTGAAAGTAAGTTGCCAAAGTGACACCTCATTACCCCCAAATATTTCCCACAAACAAGGACTTTCTCTTACATAACCACAATGAAACCATCAAAATTGGGAAATTCACATAATAAATTACTGCCATATAACCCTTACATCATAATCATTCCATCAATTGTAGTAATAATGTTCTTTATAGCAAAAGGATCCAGTTGAGAATCCTCAGTTTTTCCTTGAATTTCATGACCTTGATACTTTTGAAGATTATAGGCCAGTTATTTTATAGAGTGTACCTCAACTTGCATTTGTCTGATGTTTCATTATGATTAGATTCAGGTTATGTAGGAATATCACAGAAGTAACGCTGTGTTCTCATTGCATCCTGTCAGGTGGCACATGATTTTGATCTGTCCCTTTACCCTCGATCATCATTTTGATCAATTGATTAAGGGAGTGTCTGTCCTGTTTTCCATTGTAAAGTAGCGTTTTCCTCCTTTGTAATTAAACTTTTGTGGGGATGTGCTTTGAAACCATGTAAATATCACATTCCTCATCAAACTTTATGTAACTTATTGTAGCAGCATGGGCTCATGATTTCCTTTTTTATTCAATGGGTCATAATCCATTACTATTATATATTTTGAGATTCCAGTTGCCCCTGATTTGGTGAGTGGGAGCCCCATGTAGATGCTCTTTACACCCCACTTGGCTACAGCACCCCAAGGTAGGCCCCCCTCTGTATGGACTCCCTCTTTACCCGACTTGGCTTTTTTTTTTTGGCTTTTGACACCATGCGATGAGCTGTCTTCCCACCTCCTGGCTTAATCCTCTGCCTTGCTCACCACCTGGTGGCTTTAGGACTGAATTGTTCAGGAAGGGGAAAGTATTTTAACCATGCTTCTACTCCTGTTCCTTGGATTAATTCCTGATATTGACAAAGCATTTAAAATCATTTTCTTTTGTTGTTTTTTTGTTCCCATTGGATATAAATTGATTGCCACTTTGATATGATAATTATTTATTTAACTTAAGCTAGTTAAGTGATTCTATTACTTTTATTCTACATAATCCAAACTCCTTTAACATTTATATTTAGATTCTGTTTCTAGCCTTCAGTCCTCCTTTTGCTGCTATTAGAATGTTTTCAAGTTCCTATATCCCTTGTAAAAATATAGAACTTTCCTGCATCTTTTATGTTTTATCCTTTTTTTTTTTCCTGTGCTCTGTAAAACAAGAGCTCTATAGGTAAAATAGAAAAAGCTGAGTGTTGAATATTAAAGATCAATAAATATTTTAGGACATATTTCCCATGCACATACTTACAGATGCTCTTGATGCTCTCAGCTTACTTAAAACACACATACCACACACACGTTAGTATATAACAATCAAATTTGGGGTAGGGAGGAATAATGAATATTATTAATTTTACTGACTTTATTCTTCAGAAGGCAAAAGTGGATGTGATACAATAGGAGAGCAGAGATGAGTGATAAAATATTTCAGCTTGTTTGACCTTCACCATCCCTTACTGCTTAGGCAAATCCCAGTGCTTTCACTAGTGTTTTCAAATCCCTAGTATTTCATATTAAGCAAAAGCAAATGGCTTTTCTACTGTACCCCACAACCAATAATAAAATAAACATTTTAAACATATAAAATGCATAGGGCTTCCTGTTGCTTTTCCTCTTAATGTGTTTATTCCTATAAACATTGAGTTAAAGTTTTCATTTCTGACTTGTTCATTTTAAGGTACATGCATGTTGTTTTTCTTAAAGTGAATACTCTTTGAAATGGGCAGGAAAGCCCCCTGAGCTGTCTCCACTTGTCTGTGCAAAATATGGCTGGGTCACAGTTGAATGTGATATGCTGAAGTGCTCCAGCTGTCAAGCTTTTCTCTGTGCCACTTTACAACCAGCTTTTGATTTTGACAGATGTAAGTATAAAGTACAAATTACATTTTTCTCCATATTCAAAAGACATCTATACTAGGTTTTTTGTGTTTTTTTTTTGCGGTACGCGGGCCTCTCACTGTTGTGGCCTCTCCCGTTGCGGAGCACAGGCTCTGGACGCACAGGCTCTGGACGCACAGGCTCTGGACGCACAGGCTCAGTGGCCATGGCTCACGGGCCCAGCTGCTCTGCGGCATGTGGGATCTTCCTGGACTGGGGCACGAACCCGTGTCCCCTGCATCGGCAGGCGGACTCTCAACCACTGCGCCACCAGGGAAGCCCTATACTAGTTTTTCTGAAACGACCAGTCACTTGTGTTTGATCAAAGAATGTGTACTTCTGTATATAACAAGGTGAATTTGTGATTGTCTTCACCCTAATTACTAGCTTTAGTCATTACTTTTTTTTTTTTTTTTTTTTTTTTAAAGCTCAGCTACTTTAGAGTGAACCTGACTTTGTGTATTCTGGGAAACTAACAGCAGTATGTTTATTTTATAGTTCCGAAATTTATACTTAGGCTAAGAGACACAGGACTTTTATGAAGGCTCACATTTTGGAATGCCTGCCTTATAAGATACATGATATCTCCTTTGTTATTGCTTTCAGAATCTTGATTTAGAACTTGTTTTGTGAAAAATATTAAGATGATTCAGTTGCTAATATTTCATATCTTTAAAATTTTTCTGAGTTATTTTAATTCTTAGTTGTATCTATACTCTTAAAGGCTTTTGGTCATTGGATTTTGAATCTATATAAGACATTGTTTTTAAGGCATTGTTATCTATTCGGGTTTCAGATAAGGAACGATGTGCTGAGCTGAAGAAAGCCTTGTGTACTGCCCATGAGAAGTTCTGTTTCTGGCCAGACAGCCCCTCTCCAGGTACTTATTTACAAAATTTCCCATTTACCATCTCTTATTGGTCAATGCGGGGTTCTTTTGTTTTGTTTTTTTGCTTGTTTGTTTATTTGTTTTTAATTGGGGTATAGTTGCTTTACAATGTTGTGTTAGTTTCTGCTGTACAGCGAAGTGAATCAGCTATATGTATACATATATCCCCTCTTTTGGATTTCCTTCCCATTTAGGTAACCACAGAGCATTGGGTAGAGTTCCCTGTGCTATACAGCAGGTTCTCATTGGTTATCTATTTTATACATATTAGTGTATATATGTCAATCCCAATCTCCCAGTTCATCCCCACCCCTGGTCATTGCGTTTCTCATATTGTCTATTTCTTTGAGAAAATCTAGCCTTTGAAGTTTCTTTTTCCTCCTGTCTATTTGTGCTTTACAAGAGAACTAATATTCATTCACTTATTGTGTTATTTATTAAGTGCATTTGACATGTCAAAGGTTTAATCGTACATACATTATCCAATTTAATCCTCTCAGGGGCCCTGGGAGGTAGATATCAACCTGATTTTTAGGTGAGGAAACTGAGAATCAGAAATCTTTCTTTTTTTACTATTTTATTTATTTATTTGTTTGTTTGCTTGCTTATTGCTGCATTGGGTCTTAGTTGCTGCGCGCGGGCTTTCTCTAGTTGTGGCAAGCAGGGGCTACTCTGTGTTGTGGTACGCAGTCTTCTCATTGCGGTGGCTTCTCTTGTTGTGGAGCACGGGTTCTAGGCACGCAGGCTCAGTAGTTGTGGCTCGCAGGTTCTAGAGCACAGGCTCAGTAGCTGTGGCGCACGGGCTTAGTTGCTCCACGGCATGTGGGATCTTCCCGGACCAGGGCTCAAACCCGTGTCCCCTGCATTGACTGGCAGATTCTTAACCACTGTGCCACCAGGGAAGTCCCAAGAATCAGAAGTCTTAAAACCAGCTAGTGAGGAGCCATGACCATGGTTTTATCTGATCTCAGACTCTCTGCTTTTCCCACCAGAGCAAACAGCCCCATGTTCTACCCAGGCTTCCTGGTACACTAATGGCACTAACGGTGGCAGTTAAATATGGTTCAGTTGCTAAAGAAGACTCACAGGACCCCACATGAGAGTGATTACAAATCTACAGTTTATTACAGTAAAACAGCACAATATATCAGTAGCACTGAAGTAAGGATATCATCACAGCCAAAGACTGCCCCATGGTAAGGGGTCTGGAGAGGCCAGGTGCAGGCTCCTCTTGTCCTTCTCGTGTAAGGGC
The DNA here is from genome assembly GCF_951394435.1 of Stenella coeruleoalba. Lineage (NCBI taxonomy): Eukaryota > Metazoa > Chordata > Mammalia > Artiodactyla > Delphinidae > Stenella > Stenella coeruleoalba. Next base: position 82,980,759 of record NC_137155.1, on the reverse strand, counting down.
TGTGGCAGTACGCACTCTCTCTCGAATCAGAAACCACTGATGTGTGCACAAAATGCTTCAGAACAAGGGAGCCCAAGACGTAGTCTCAAGTGGGATTTGCTTTTATTTTGCTGGCCATGTTGGCATATTCCTGCTGAGTAACCAGCTTCAACAGCCGAGCCCGCCAGGGGGCTCACCAAGACCAGGGACAAAACTCTTTGGACCCATGTTTACAGTGCAGCACTATTAATTCATATATTTCATGCTTGACAGGACCAGCTCCATGTAGGTATGTTTTTTATTTCAGTAGGACAGCTCAGGCTAATTCCAGGGTCACTGATGCCCAGGAATATTCCATGAGTGACCACTAAGAGGAAAAAATAGTTGGAAAGTGACCGTAGAGTGCCATCTACTGATATATGAAGAGGTGATAGAAAAGGAATTATTAAGAAATAAAATTTTTAAAGTGAAAATGACTGTATAACAAGGATTTCCTGCTGTTGGCCTAGCTGTTTCACGGTGTAGTATAACAAAACTCAGTCCTATGCGTATTTGAATCTTCTCTGTCCAGTGCACCCAGGGCAGAGATAGATTCTCTATCTGCTAAGGCCTATGTTGGTGGTTGCGAACTCTTGCTACCATGCACTCTACTTTCTTTTTTTTTTTGCATTTTAATTTTTTTGTACAATTTTTAAAGGTTACTTTCCATTTATAGTTATTACAAAATATTGGCTGTATTTCCCATGTTGTACAATACACTCTACTTTCTTGGTCCCATTTGTGACTTCAGCTACCACCTACTTGAAGACTTCTGACTTCTATTCAGATCTCTCTTTAGAACTTGACTCATATTTTCAACTACCTTCTAAACATTTCCACTTAAAATCTTACAGGTACCTAGAACTCAAAATATACAACACTGATTTCTTCATCTTATGCTTAAAACTTTATTCACTTCTTATGTTGTCTCCATCTTGGTAGATGTTACTTACCTCCCCCTCCAGTTATGCTACCCAAAAACCTGAAAGTCACCTTAGATGCCCCTCCTTATCATCACCAGCTGGTCCTATCCATTCTACCTCCTAAATAGATCTCAAATATGACCTTCCAATTATATCATCCCTTGATTTGTTTTTTGTTTTTTTTTTTTGCGGTACGTGGGCCTCTCACTGCTGTGGCCTCTTCTGTTGCGGAGCACAGGCTCCGGACGCGCAGGCTCAGCGGCCATGGCTCACAGGCCTAGCCGCTCCGCGGCATGTGGGATCTTCCCGAACTGGGGCACGAACCCGTGTCCCCTGCATCAGCAGGTGGACTCTCAACTGCGCCACCAGGGAAGCCCCCTTGATTTGTTTTTTTAACATTCAAGAGACTTTTGTGTGGAGAAAAGAAAACCTCAACTATTTATACTTTAATGCTTGCATTTATTAAGCATATCTAATAAAATTGTGAAGGTAATTTTTTTCTAACATTTACCAATAATTACAAACTAAATTAAATCACTGTAAACATTTTAAATTGCAATTACTAATTTATTAGGACTGATTATTTTGAGCATATCATATACTTTAAAGTAGACAAAATACACACATACATTAATTGTAAAACACATATTTAAACTTATGTGAAGACATTTTCATGATGGGATTAATTTCTTCTCTGTTCACTCTTTTCCCTTCATAGGTTTTTAGTGGTACTTTCTTAGGGTTGTAACAATCAGACCAAATCCTGAATTAGAAGATGATCAGATAGGTGTTGGGACCTGGTTTCTTCTCCCAAGTTTTGTTAAACCAAAGCCACTGGTCATCAGGACGTGTTTCCGTTTTATTATTAAACCTCACTTTTTTAAAGTCCACACCTTTCTCATTGATTTCAGTTTTTTATTACCTGACTTTTCTAGTAAAATGATGCATCTTTTAAAATTAATGACTTTTTTGACCTATTTGGTTGCTTGCAACAACTTTAAATAATTTTTTAAAATTTATTTGTTTATTTTTGTCTGCGTTTGGTCTTCATTGCTGTGCGCAAGCGTTCTCTAGTTGCGGCGAGCGGGGGCTACTCTTTGTTGTGGTGCGCGGGCTTCTCATCACGGTGTCTTGTCTTGTTGCAGAGCACGGGCTCTAGGCACACGGGCTTCAGTAGTTGTGGCACGAGGGCTCAGTAGTTGTGGCTCACGGGCTCTAAAGCGCAGGCTCAGTAGTTGTGGCACACGGTCTTAGTTGCTCTGCGGCATGTGGGATCTTCCCAGACCAGAAATCAAACCTGTGTCCCCTGCATTGGGAGGCGGATTCTTAACCACTGCACCACCAGGGAAGTCCCAACTTTAAATAATTTGATAAACTCTTAAGGAATATTTTGTTACCCTTGAATATAGAAAGTGTCTCTTTGTTTTATTTTTAACTTCTTGAGTAATTTCTAAGATTGTGGAGTGTTTCAAGTATAGAAAAAATTGTAGATAATAATAATATAAGAAACATCTCTGTATCTACCACCCAACCCCACCTAATACTAACATTTTGCTATCCTTGCAAAACCACCCCCCCTGCTTTCTTTCTGTTAATCAGGAAGAATTACAGATACAGCTGTGTAGTCTTCCCCAATCTCATTCCCTGCCTCCCTGTCCTGTAATAACTACTATCCTGAATTTGGTGTCCATGATTTGCTTACATGGTTTCTATGTCTACAACATTTACATGTATCTAGAAACAATATATATGGCACTATTTATTTGTTTTAAAATTTTCTATGAATGTTATCATTCTATATATATTCTGCAACCTACTTTTGTAGGGGGAGTCAACTTTTTTTTAATTAATCCATGTTGTCACATGTAGCATGTTTGAAGCTTTATAATAAGTAGGGCCATCTAAAATTTTAGTCTTCTAGGAGATGAGGGATAGTGTTTATCTAGTTAACTTTCCATTTGGGAAAACTAGCTTATTCATTTTAGAACCTCCTGTCAAACCATCTTTGTACATGATTGTTGTGTGTGACTGTAACTCGAACACCCTTTTCCCCAAGTTATGTGTCATCACAAGTGCTAATCAATCCTTCCTGTACTTGGTACACTTCCTACCTACTCTGATTCTATTTAGCATATTCGCTCTTCCCTTCTCTGCTTACACAGATTTTGAGCTTTTAGATGTATAGATTACTGTTTTTCATAAAATTTGGGAAGTTTTCAGTTAGTATGTCTTCAAATACTCTTTCTGCCCCTTTCCCTGCCCTTCTTCTGTGTCTCCCATTATGCAGATGTTGGTGTGCTTGATAGTGTTCCTTCATTCAAAATTGATGCTCCTTCTCTCCATCCTTATGCCATTCATATCTTAGAGGGATTACTATTTTAAATCACCTTCATGTCTGCTAAGCTTATTTCTTTGCATCCAGACTGACCCCTTAGTCTCTGCTCTAAACTAATACATATTGTCTATAATATCACTTTCACTTCTTCCTTTTAAAAAAATCTTCCAGTAGTTTCTCATCACATACATTAATAAAATCATGGTCTGGCTGCTGTCTATACTTTAACCTTCTCTCCGACTAGTCTCCCCACAGGAATACTGTGTTCCAACCCTGTGAGACTATTTAGAATTCCCCACATGTGCTATCCTCTAGGGCTTTACTTTTACACACTGTTGTTGGTCTTTCCAATTCAGCTTAGACCTGACTTCTTCTGAGAAACCTTTCCTGAGACTCTGCTTTTTAAACATAACCACAGGGACTTCCCTGGTGGTCCAGTGATTAAGACTCCATGCTCCCAATGCAGGGGCACGGGTTTGATCCCTGGTCTGGGAACTAAGATCCCGCATGCTGCACAGTGTGGCCAAAAAATAAACATAATCACAAAAGTACTATCACAGCTCTATCCAAAAAAATCAGTAATTTCTTTTTCTTTTATTGTTTATTTTTCCAGCTTTATTGAAGTATAATTGACAAAATTGTAAGATATTTAAAGTATGCAGGGGGCTTCCCTGGTAGCACAGAGGTTAAGAATCTGCCTGCCAATGCAGGGGACACGGGTTCGAGCCCTGGTTGGGAAAGATCCCACATGCTGCGGAGCAACTAAGCCCGTGCGCCACAACTACTGAAGCCCGTGTGCCACAACTACTGAAGCCTGTGCGCCTAGAGCCTATGCTCTGCAACAACAGAAGCCACTGCAATGAGAAGCTCGCACGGCACAACGAAGAGTAGTCCTCGCTCGCCGCAACTAAAGAAAGCCCACGCGCAGCAGCAAAGACCCAACGCAGCCAAAAATAAATAAATTTATTTTTTTAAAAAGTATGCAATGTGGTGATCTGATATACATATACACTGTGAAAGGATTTCCCTGCCCCCATCAAGTAAATTAATTCTTTTTTGAAAATTGCATTATGGGGCTTCTAGGAACCAAAGTGTAGTATTAGAGTGAGATGATAAGGATTTTAAATATTAGGGCATTTGATTCTGGGACCAAAGAAATTGTAATCATTTTAAGACCAAAAGTACTAGAAGTTTAGCTCTATCAAATGATATTAAAAACCATACTGTAATCATTTTGTTGTTGAGAAATAAAAATCAGTACTCTGATAACTGATCTTTTAGCATCAGAAAATTAATATTATTTAATAATAGCAAATATCTATTGGGTGCTTCCGTGGTGGCACAGTGGTTGAGAGTCTGCCTGCCAATGCAGGGGACACGGGTTTGAGCCCTGGTCTGGGAAGATCCCACATGCTGCGGAGCAACTAGACCTGTGAGCCACAACTACTGAGCCTGCGCATCTGGAGCTTGTGCTCCACAGCAAGAGAGGCCGCGACAGTGAGAGGCCCCACGCACCGCGATGATGAGTGGCCCCCGTTCGCCGCAACTAGAGAAAGCCCTCGCACAGAAACGAAGACCCAACACAGCCAAAAATAATAAATAAATTTAAATATATATATATCTATTGGTAGGAGTAATGAGAAATCTGTAAATTATGTGAGATATTGTCTCTGCCCTTAAGGAAAATAAAACATTACTGAGATTAAACCTAAAAACAATACCTAAAACAATCCTAAAAAACAAGTGATAAATAATGATAATAATGATGAAGTAACTGTGATACGTAGCACTTACTGTACACTGGTAACTATTTTTAGCACTTCAGTTACATTATTTTAATTGATTATCACAAGTCTAGGTGTTATTGTTAATTTCTTAGTATCATCGAATATCATCAATTTACATTTCCCCTGTTGTTCTATACATGCTTATTATTTTTTATAATTTGTACCAATATAATCTCCCAGTTTACTTTTTCCACAGATCGATTTGGGATGTTGCCATTGGATGAACCTGCGGTTCTTGTTAGCGAATTCCTAGATCGTTTTCAAAGCCTTTGTCACTTGGACTTCCAGCTTCCTTCCCTGAGGCCAGAGGACTTAAAAACTATGGTGAGTTTTTCTTGGCTAGCATACAGTGGCCTTCAGTTGTCGCCAGCATGAAGCATTTCTTTTAATGACAAGAGGCTACAGATAGCTAAGAAGAGAACTACTTGTTTGTCTCTTAACTGACCTTTTTCAATCTCTACCGTTAAAGAGGACTTGAGGGTTTAAATAAGTGAGTTCCATTTAAACTTTCAGATATGATTCTTTAAGTGGCGTAAATTCAATTTTATCTCAATTTGTTACTGAAACATTTAACAGAAGATACTGAAATGTGGCTTCATATGGTTTATCGCATACTATTTTCCAAAAGAAAGTGCTGGAGAAGTTATAAACTCCCTTTTCCCTTGTAAATAGAAATTTTGAAATACTCTGTCCTATCTGCACTTTGAAACTGAATATTTACTGTCCCATTTCATCATCCTGTGGGTATTCTGTCAAGACAAACTTTACTGTAGGAAATAGAAGCTATTATTTTGCTTCTTCAAGTTGAGAAGCTATTATGGATTTTAGCACCAAACTGTTAGCCTCTGATGCCTATTATAAATGTCCTCCTGTCTCTAGTCAATGAAAGTTTTTTCACCCTGTCATAATGCTTTCTTATTCTTAGAACAAAAGTAAAGACTGTGGCAAGGTCTTTTGTGGTGTCAAAAGTAAATTCATTGCCAGGCCAAGAAATTAGTAGTAGTCTGTTGTGATTTTTTGGGTTTGAAGTTTACAGGTTTCAGGGAAAATATGCAATTGGTAATTTGAAAACAAGTTAGTACTAAGAGAAGATGTGGTAGTTCCAGAAACACTGCTCCCTTTCTCAATCAGCAGATCCAGGGCAGTTCAGAAAGCTCCTGTGTGATACCTTAGCCTGTGCTGGAAGTAAGTCTTCTCCAATGAAGAGAATTGTCTTCGTGTTTGTCATTTTTTTCATGATTTTTGCCTTGTACCACCTAGGTACATCATTATCTATGACTTTTCATGGTGGTTGAAACTTTAAGTCTTTTCTCTTGATTCCTTTGTAGTGCTTGACAGAAGACAAGATCAGTCTTCTCCTGAACCTGCTTGAAGATGAACTTGATCACGGAACTGATGAGAGAAAAACTGCAACCAAACTAGGTTCAGACATCATCCAAATCCATGTCACTGCCTGTATTCTCTCCATGTGTGGCTGGGCGTGTAGGTTAGTGAATTTGCCTGGGGACATAAACTGTGACAACATTATATACCCACACACAGCAGTTACTCCTAGCATTTGGAGATCACATGGTGTTTCCTGTGAGAAAAACAGTGACAAAGAAAAACTAAGGGGGTGGAGGAGGGATAGAAAGAATTAGCAACAAAACCAGAATTAGAACTCAGGAATTCTTGAACACGCCTGAACTTTGTTTCTTTTACTATCACTTCCCAGCTGGGAATTCGTGTTCCTATAAACAGTGAAGCTCCTTTCTAGTTTTAGAAAGGAAAAATCAGTTTAATTGATAGGAAGTACGGAAGGAAGCACCAGCTGGAATCCTCTAGGCCCCAAGTTGGTGTCTGCATTCCAGCTGCTCAGTTCAGCAGACTCCCTCTGAGACAGAAGACTGTCAGACCAATTTTGATTTACTTTAAATATGCTTTCTTTGGTAGATTAAGCAATACTTTTCATTTACACAGAAAAACTTTAAAAGGGACATGAGAAATTTATAAAACTTACCTTTAAAATAGGCTTGCCATAGAGAGCATGCTAAGACCCCTAGATCTTTCTGTAGGAAATACGTGAGAGATGATGAAGCTGGGTCCTAGGATCGGAGGACGGGGCCCTGAGAGGAGGTGGTTCCCAGTCCCCTGGCCTGTTTCAGAGATTTGTTTGATGAGATGAAGCATACTCACAGATCATTATGCTTAGTCCCTTGAAAATGTTATCCTCTGAGAAAACGCACTTTTTTTTCTATTCCTACCTAGTTCTTCGCTGGAACCCATGCAACTCTCCCTGATAACATGTTCACAGTGTATGAGGAAGGTGGGGCTCTGGGGCTTCCAACAGATCGAGTCATCCATGACCGACCTGGATGCGTCCTTTGGTCTGACCAGCTCCCCCATCCCAGGCTCTGAGTGCCGGCCAGAGCGCTTCTCTCTGGTGCCTGAGTCTCCTCGGAGGATGATGACTCGGAGCCAGGATGCCACGTTTTCCCCAGGCTCAGAGCAGGTATAGACTTAGTTGGCTTGTTTGGGGTGGACTTTTTATTTATTTTTTCAAATTTTATTCTGTTTTTTAAAAAATATTTATTTATTTGGCTGTGCCGGGTCTTAGTTGCAGCACATGGGATCTTCGTTGAGGTGTGTGGGATCTTTTAGTTGCGGCATGTGGGATCTAATTCCCTAACCAGGGAGCAAACCCGGGCCCCCTGCATTGGGAGCGTGGAGTCTTAAGCACTACCACTGGACCACCAGGGAAGTCCTAGGGTGGACTTTGTTTTTTTTGCAGTACACGGGCCTTTCACTGTTGTGGCCTCTCCCGTTGCGGAGCACAGGCTCCGGACGTGCAGGCTCAGCGGCCTCACGGACCTAACCACTCCACGGCATGTGGGATCTTCCCGAACCGGGGCACGAACCCATGTCCCCTGCATCGGCAGGCGGACTTTCAACCACCGTGCCACTAGGGAAGCGCTCAGGGTGGACTTTTTAAAAAAGCAGCATTCTTACCAAAAGTGTTGTTGGCAGAAAAGTTGGAAATTAACTTAGGTTGTATAATTAACTTAGGTTAAACTTCACTTATAACCGCATTGACAAGAATATTACAGAGTGGCTTTATCACCAGTTGCAATGGAGATGCTAAATTCATTATTTTGTATAGAAATCTAATATTCTTTGAAGAGTTTAGTTATGTAAACAGTTCAGAAACTAAATTCTTATAGTTTTAAAAATATAGCTTTCACATGCTTCTAGAAATATTTCTCCTGACCGTAGTCATTAATGTCATTAGGGTACTTCCATCATCTCCCCTTTCCTTCAGGCTGAAAGGAGCCCAGGTCCCATTGTCTCTAGAACTCGAAGCTTGGACTCTTCCAGTCCTGTTGACCGTCCTGAGCCAGAGGCCGCTAGCCCCACCCCCAGAACCCGCCCAGTGACACGAAGCATGGGAACAGGAGACGCCACTGGCCTAGAAGTGCCATCTAGTCCTCTTCGGAGAGCCAAGCGGGCTCGCCTCTGCTCTTCCAGCAGCTCGGTGAGTCTGCCTGCATGTGTGGAGGCCCCTGAGCACAGCAGCACCCAAGCCCTCACCATGCAGCACAGAGAAGCAGGCATGAGCTGAGACTGGTCCTGTGGCTATAAGGAGGCCATGAGAATAAGTTTAAAGGTGGGACAGTTGGGTGACCAGAGGGAAAAAAAATTTAAGGGTTTTGCCATTTGTTTCTTTGGGACATCTTCTGGCAATGTAATAAATTTGTCTTGCCCAAGGGACAGTAGTGAGAAAAGAGGATAGACCTGATAATGGATGGTTTAACACAAAGGGAGTAAAAGAATTTTAAAAGTGAGAGGGAAATACATAGGCGAAGTTTAAAGGAGAACGTAAAACTAGAAACGTGGGCATTGTGAGATTCTAGAGTTGACAATTTATAGCAATGCCTCCCTGAACTTACATAGTATCTGCCCTTCATTAACACGGATTCCTCTTCCTCCTCTCTCAGGACACATCTTCCCGAAGCTTCTTTGATCCCACTTCTCAGCATAGAGACTGGTGTCCTTGGGTGAATATCACATTTGGAAAAGAAACCAGGGAGAATGGTGGAACTGAGGTAGATGCCAGCACCCCGGCAGAGCCAGGCTGGAAGGCAGTGCTGAACATCCTCTTGGCCCACAAAGAGTCTAACCAGCCAACTGAAACCGACTCCATGGTGAGATAAGCCATTGCCCTGACCATGTGCAGCACTTCCTGTTTATGGGATGAGGAGAGGAGGCTGGTCCTATAATTAGCACCCTGCCTGCCCACAGCTTTCATAAGTCAAGGTAGACACAGTCTGGGTTCATCCTAGAGAATAGGCATGGGACTGGTTCATTCTTTCTGCAGTTTAGCATATGGCATTCCACCGAATTCTGATAAATTCTTTGTCTTCTCCACTCAAATGACTCGAAGTAGAAAAGGAATACAGAAACAGAAAGGGATAACAGGCTGCTGCTAGTGTTGCAGAGCAGCTGCTTTTTCCATCTGAGTTACTGTCACTTGTACTTGGAGCCTGGCCAGTTAACTTAGCTGTCAGGATGGAGCACTGTGCTCCGCCACCACGACCTTGATTTCATTCCTTATGGTGGGCACGTTACTTTGCTGTGTTCCGTGGCCCCCTGTGCACTGACCCTCAGCTGCCATCACAGTAATGACTGCTGCTGGTGACACTTGTGGGTAAATGCAAACCCGTCATGACAGCTGAGAAAACAACTCAAGTGTTTGCTCTGTGCAAAGGACGGAAGTGAGAGGAGGGTGGGCATTAAGGAATCACAAAAACTGCATTCTCTTTCCTTTACTGGCTCATTCCCAAATTTGCCATGTAACTTGCTTAGTGTAAATATAATAATTTCTGACCTCTGTTCCCTCCAAGGACAAAGTAAAATAATACTTGCCAGCAGATGTTTATCAGAAGCATTCCCAGATTCATGGTTTTGTAGGGTCACAGAATTCCACTGGAGGGAGCTATAGTGATGCTAGACACCCAAGAATGTGCATTCAGGGGCTTCCCTGGTGGCTCAGTGGTTAAGAATCTGCCTGCCAATGCAGGGGACATGGGTTCAAGCCCTGGTCTGGGAAGATCCCACATGCTGCAGAGCAACTAAGGCCGTGCGCCACAACTACTGAGCCTGCGGTCTAGAGCCTGCAAGCCACAACTACTGAAGCCCGCATGCCTAGAGCCCATGCGCTGCAACAAGAGAAGCCCACAATGAGAAGCCCACACACCGCAACGAAGAGTAGCCCCCACTCGCCGCAACTAGAGAAAGCCCACATGCAGCAACGAAGACCCATTGCAGCCAAAGATAAATTAATTAATTTAATTTTATTTATTTATTTATTTTTTTGGCCATACTGCGTGGCACGCAGGACCTTTGAAGGTCCATTTTAACAACTTGTCTTTTAAGATTCCCCACAGCTGCTGTGACTGGGAAGTACAAAACTTAGAAGCTCTGCAGTAAAGGATCTTGAAGTTAGAAAAAAGTTTATACTATTTTTCAACTTAAATCTCTCAATTGTGTCACTGTATTAACTAACTAAATTGCCCTCAGTCACAAGTAAGAGTTCAAACTTTTCCCTCCTGGAACTTTATTTTATTGAGACATTCAGCCACAAAGAGTATAAGAAAACAGTGAAAATGTCGTCTTTTGTCAGAAATTAGAGTGAACTTTATGGATTATCTTGCTAGATATGTTTGTGCTCTCACTGAGACCCTGTGCTTTTCACTATGACTCTCAAAGGCAGAGAGAACCACATGTTCTGCTTCACTGAGAACTTTTATCTTTTAGTGAACTGTTTTGTCTCCCTGTAACACCATTTCTCAGAATCTCAGATCACTTCACAGACGTGATCAAGTGGCAGTGAGATTCTTCCTATTATTAGCTCTGCTGGCTAAATCATGAGTCTGAGAAGGCCAAGGTCATAGTTTAAACTCTTAAGGGTCATTTAACTTTGTTTCATTCCTTGGCCTTAGATTATACTATTAGCACCAGCTCGGCATCTTGTAAATATGAATCCTTGTTCACAAGAGATGATGAATAGGGCCAATTCAGCATCACAGACGCGAAATCAGTGCAAAATGTGTGCTGCACTGATGCTGGGTCACAAGTGTCATCCTCACATTCAAAGATTAGGACACATACGGATGCTTGGAGGAGGACATAAGCCGTATTTTAGAGGCTCCAGAGTATGTTAGCAGTAATCTAACAGTAGACTCAAGCTTCTTGATTTTTAGTCTGGCTTTAGGTGTATATTATATGTAGCACAATATAAGATTAACTGGTTTTACTCACTCCTAGACATATGTAGATCATTGTGGGAGAAATTTACAGACCACACCTTAAAGCTATTACCCATCCTTTGTCTCTATAAAAGAATTTAATCTCTAATAATGAGCTTTTCTATTTATAGAGTCTCTCTGAGAAATCAAGGAAGGTGTTCCGAATATTCCGGCAGTGGGAATCTTTATCCTCATCCTGAAGATATTCCAGCCCTTCCTGCAGAGAAGTGGAATGAGTGGCTTTGAAAAATGAAGCCTGAATTCCCTTTTGAGCAGCTGATGCTAAGTTTTTCTCCATTCTGGTTTAATCATAAGGAGCCCCTGCCCTTGCAAAGGCATGTATGTCATCATCTGCATCTGACTGAGGGGAAAACCTGTTTGCAACACAGGGATGTGGGCTGGGAGAGGTAGGGCGACCCTGGCTCTGTTCAAGGAGTGCGTGGTTCCAAAACTCAACTGAGGACCCAGGACTTGAGCATTTTTAGTGTCTTTAGTGGGGGCAGTGTTTTGAGGACTCTTATATCCCAGGAATACATCAGTATGTGTTAATAAAATATTTGTTAAGATTCTCACAGCTGGAGAACTGTTTTCCTCCTTGTCTAATGGGCTGACATAAAGGAAGCTGAGACTGAGAAAACTACAGTGGAGCAGTAAACAAAGGCAAAATTTCAGTTTTCAGATTGGCTGCAAAGCCTGGAATTTATTTGTGATTCTAGTCGAAGAAGTATTCCTAAACCAGAGGCAAGACGTTGTTCATTATATCACCAGGAGATCTCCTGATGTGTTATAGTGAATGGTAAGCTGATAATTTTCTCTCTTCACTTTGATAATAACAGAATAAGAGACTGTAACAAAGGGAGGAAGGCTCTTCAGAAGCGACCCCTCTCCATGTGCCTTCTAATGCAAGGCTCCCCTGAGTGGGGCTCCCCAAGGCTCTTTCACTGCTGGTGGAGAGCATTGGTGTCCATGGTGGAGAAGCTGACCCTGACCTGCCCCAACTGAATAGACTACCCATTGAGAAAGTGAGCATGAAGGAAACTAGCTATTCTCCAGAACGTTGTACTTTCTTTTAGTGACTGTGGTTGGTTGGTTTTATAACTTCTTTTATACTGAAGTATTTTAAAGAACATAAGTAATATAATATTCCACCCATGCTAAACTTTAGGTTATATCTCTAAAAAACAGACCATTTTTTCTATGTACTACAGCCAACAAAAATTAATAATCCCTTAATATCATCTAATACCCAGTCCATATACAAAATTCCCAATTGTTCCAAAAATAGCCTTTACTTTTTTTTTTTTTTTTTTTTTGTGGTACACGGGCGTCTCCTGTTGCGGAGCACAGGCTCCGGACGCGCAGGCTCAGCGGCCATGGCTTGTGGGCCCAGCCGCTCCGCGGCATGTGGGATCTTCCCAAACCGGGGCACGAACCTGTGTCCCCTGCATCGGCGGGTGGACTCTCAACCACTGCACCACCAGGGAAGCCCCTGTCCTTTACATTTGATTTGTCCAAACCAGGATCCAATTCAAGATCATGGGTTGCATAAATCTCTTTAGTCTAAAGGACAGTCCCTTTTTCTCATATATGTCAGATTTTAAATTTGTCATTTTTCAATCCTGACTTTTTAAAAGGGTAAATAGTGTTGATATCTTTCCTAAATCAAGCCTTCCTCCGTGGATAAGCCTGTTAGAGGCTGCTTCCAAGTTATTTTTCTAGGGGTGCTCTTTTGCCTTTGGCACTAATGAAAGGCTTGACTGTTCATTCTCCAGTCTCCATGGTCCCCTTAGAGGCTGGTTAATGGGCAGCTCTCTAATGTTACAGGAATGAGACTTCTGGCCCAGGGTGGGAAGCCATTTGCTGACAAGTGACTATGTAGAAGTCTGCTCACTAGGAGCTCATAGCCTCTAGATCACGATTTCTTAAGGAGTAGTGTAAAATCATTAACACAAGGTATTCAAATGGACTACAAGCCTAAGTTTCAGTTTATAATAATGTGGGGTTGTTTCTTTTGTCTTTCCATTACAATTTTTGATTTTGACCTCCCTCCAAAAGATGTTTTTACTTTTCTTTAAAATAGGCAAAGTTCCACACTTTTTTTGGTTTTGTGTTTTTTCAATCATAAATGGAAGCAGATTGGGATAGACTTGATGTGACTCAAGAAACATTAAGTTTCTTCCATGTGTGTGGCACTGTCCAAGACCTTATATAATGCAAAGTTGAGTGACCACCTGGTTTTCACCCTCAAGAAGTATATAGTCCAGGGGTTTCCCTGGTGGCGCAGTGGTTAAGAATCCACCTGCCAATGCAGGGGACATGGGTTTGACCCCTGGTCCGGGAAGATCCCACATGCCGCAGAGCAACTAAGCCTGCATTCCACAGCTAGTGAAGCCTAGAGGCTGTGCTCCGCATTGAGAAGCCCATGCACCGCAACAAAGAGTAGCCGCCGCTCGCCACAACTAGAGAAAGCCCACACGCAGCAACGAAGACCCAACACAGCCAAAAGTAAGTTAAAAAAAAAAAGAAAGTGTTTATAGTCCAGGCTGGAAGATATGTTTGTACATAAATGTTACACAAGACAAACAGTGCTAAATACTCCAGGAGTATAAAAGAATTCTCATCTTTTGAATATAAGGAATTGTAGAGAACTGGGGGGGAAGGTGTGGATTTGGCCTGGGCCTTGGAGATGAGCTGGAGATATATGCTCCATGAGGACAGGGACCTTGTCTGTCTTGTTCATCATCTCAACACTTAAAACTGCCCTGCACATGGTAGACACTAAATACAAGGATATTTGAGGCTGAAGGAACATTGAGCAAATGAGCAGAATTTCATATGTTCTTTAAAGAGCAGGTATTCTGCTGTGGCTAGAGCTTTCCATTGAGTAGAAGAGAAAGGATAAAAGAATACAAGTTGGGCGACTTTGGAGTCTGAGGACTTTGGTCTTGAATCTGTGGGAAAAGGGAAGCCGTTGAAGAATTTTTGAGCAAGGAAATGACATTCAGGCTCAGGAAGATAATCCTGGTGTCTATATAGCATGCAGTAGGGGAGACAGGAGTCTGAGTGAGGTGTGATGGCAGGAAAAATGGATGCCTTGATAGAAATGTCAGTGGTGACTTCAACGTCAGTTTGGGCGTGAGGAAGAAGGGAGGAGTCATGGATGGTCTTGAGGTTTGTGGCCTGCCCAATCAAGATAGAGAACTCAGGGCTTCCCTGGTGGCGCAGTGGTTGAGAGTCCGCCTGCCGATGCAGGGGATGGGGGTTCGTGCCCCAGTCCGGGAGGATCCCGCGTGCCGCGGAGCGGCTGGGCCCGTGAGCCATGGCCGCTGAGCCTGTGCGTCCGGAGCCTGTGCTCCACAGTGGGAGAGGCCACAGCAGTGAGAGGCCCACGTACCGCAAAAAAAAAAAATTGAGAACTCAGGTGGGGAGGGAAGATAGTAGTTTTATTTTTAACATTTTGAGTTCAGTTATGTAAAAATATCTGTCTAGAAATGGTATTTTAGAGGTCAGGAGAGGAGGGTTCATTGCATTAAAGTCAAGGATCATTGTTTCAAATGCTCAGAACCTATAGAATCTAAAGCCACAGAGAGTGATGCTGTCAACCTCATCATCTCGCAAGGATCTTAATGCCAGCCTGTTTAACAGTGTACCTGAGGGCTCCACACTACCTGTCAAGTTTATGGTGAATATACTACGAGGCTGGACTGAGTATACTTCCAAATAGCAATGGGTGGTCTCAGATGGGGTGATGATTAATTTTGTGTGTCAGTTTAACTGGGTTAAATATGACCAGATAGCTGGTAAAACATTATTTCTGGATATGTCTGTGAGCATGTTTCCAGAAGAGATTAGCATTTGAGTTGGTAAACTTAGTAAAGAAGATCACCCTTGGACTTCCCTGGTGGCACAGTGGTTAAGAACCCGCCTGTCAATGCAGGAGACGTGGGTTCAAGCCCTGATCCAGGAAGATCCCACATGCTGTGGAGCAACTAAGCACATGTGCCACAACTACTGAGCCTGCACTCTAGAGCCCGTGAGCCACAACTACTGAGCCTATGCACCACAACTACTGAAGCCTCCGTGCATAGAGCCTGTGCTCCACAAGGAGAGAAGCCACCAAAATGAGGAGCCCTCGCACTGCAATGAAGAGCAGCCCCCGCTCGCCGCAACTAGAGAAAGCCCGTGTGCAGCAACGAAGACCCAATGCAGACAAAAAAAAAAAAAAGATCACCCTCAACAATGCAAGTGGGCATGATCCAACCCACTGCGAGCCTGAATAGAACAGAAAGGCTGAGGAAGGGCAAATTTGCTCTCTTCTTGAGCTGGGACCTTCATCTTCTCCTGCCCTGGGACATCGGAGCTCCTGGTTTTTGGGCCTTTGGAGTTGGACTGGGACTGAACCATTGGTTTCCTGGGCCTCCAAGCTTGCATATGGTGGATAATGGGACTTCTCAGCCTCTGTAATCACTTGAGCCAATTCATATAATACACGTTTCTTTATATGTATCCTACTGATTCTATTTCTCTGGAGAATCCTGACTAATACAGATGGGATTGAGCTCATGAGCTTCATTTCCCAAAGTGTTTGTTCTCTTCCACACACTAGGACATCACTTCAACCCCGGGCTGTTATTCATTCTTCTTGTGGGTTGTTCCTCTAGAAGTGTTTGGTTTGACCTTTCTGGTAACCCACTTTTCCTGATTTGATTATTTGAAAAATAATTTTTTTCTTTTGGCAGACTCTTTTAAAGAAGGAAATTGCCTAAAATTTTTATTTGGCTACTTTACTATCTTAAAGATAGCATTATAAATCATCATTATAAGGAATTTTCCCACTTGTACCTAGCCAGACGAGGTAGCTTATGGGGATACTGTGTAATCTGTCTCCTGCTGGCTCTCTCGCTGGTAAATAGAATTTCCAATGCCTTCCTTTCTACCTCCCAGGTCAGAACCTCCTTTTGCAGTCTTGGTCCCAGGGATCAAGGCAGGTGGTGCCTTGAAGACCCCCAGCTGTTCAAGGCTATCCAGTCCTGCCAACCTTCAGATTCTCCAAGTATTATTTTTCTTTACTGAGACCTCTTGGATTCTATGTTTTGTTTTCACAAAAGTTGCATTTCCCATCCAAGTAGACTATTTTCTCAGAGGTTAAGACTGGAGCTCAAAGACATTTAATAACAGGCTCTGTCATACAGCTAGAATGTGGCAGAGCCACACTTAAACCCATGTTCCCCAGCCTTCTGTTCCTTCCATTATAATACAGCTTGGAATACCTTTCAGCACAGTGAGTCTAAGATTTTCCTTTCCTGAACATAAAGTCGAGATCTGCCTCTCACAGCGGAAAGGAATCTCTTACAACCATTCATGGGACACCAGTATCCAGAATGAGTTTCTTATCTGGCTCTTTTTCGATTTTAGCCAACTTGAATAGACTTACCAGGGGGAACATTCTCTTTGGGGGCTTTCTTCATTTACTCATCAAACTCCTAGACCAGCTGTGGCTGCTTCAGAGCCAGCTTTTAAATCCCTTGCACGCTTTTCCATCTTTGGAACAGAAACAGCTGCCTGTACAGCTTGACCAAGGGCAAAAGTACAAACACTTCTTCCTCCTCAGTTTTCCTTGCTATTTTTAGTTTTATTCCTATTCTGGGTTTTCTTTGGCTTTATATAGCTGTTATCTGGGTCGAGTGACCCATGCCCTTGGAAGTGAATGCATCACCCGAGCCCTTTAATTAGAGACCATCAGTCTATCTTTATCCCA
Organism: Stenella coeruleoalba; assembly: GCF_951394435.1. Lineage (NCBI taxonomy): Eukaryota > Metazoa > Chordata > Mammalia > Artiodactyla > Delphinidae > Stenella > Stenella coeruleoalba. The sequence continues at coordinate 82,963,654 of NC_137155.1, read as the reverse complement.
CGCTCTCTTTTCTCTCATTGCTTCGTGGCTGAAGTGTTGGTGGTGGTTACTATTTCTCTCTCCACAGAGCCTCTCTGGTTGACTCGACTGTCGTGTCGCTGAAGCCAGTTAGGAAGAGAGGGAAAGGGGAACATGTATGAAGGCCTCTGGGGAGGACTGGTAGGCCATGGAGATTGGTCGTGTATCCGAAGATTATCCAAAGATTCAGACCACCTTAGTATACTTTTCAGCTTTTTGTCCTTACTTCTGTCAGCTACCTAGCAATATCCTAGGATGAGATATGGGGAAAAGATGGACTATTTCCCAGGTAGGTCAATAAAAGCCCTCAAAAGAGTTAAAGTAAGGACATAAAATGTTAGACCTGGAAGGAATTCTAGGTTTACCTCCAGGTCCCTCACTGTTCTCATGAGGAAGCCAAGGTCACAAAGGCAAAATCATTTTTAGCCTCCCCATCCATTTCCTAGCTGGTCTTGTCCAGCTTAACAAAACCAAAGGAGGAGAAAGAAATCTTGGGTGGCAGGATGGATTTTGAGCCATTTTGAAGTGATAGGCAAATACTGCAGGTGGAGTCTGCATCTTAGACCTGAGAGAGGAGAGAGGAACAGTCTAGAACAGGAGAACCTCTGAAAATTGATTTCACTACTACGACAAAAAGCTGTCACTCCAAGTATATATTAAACACTGCTTAGTGTTTAACCAAGCACTGTTCTAACACTGCCTCTAAAGCCTGTGTTCCCAACACTGTACTGTCTGTCTCCTAACCAGGAACCTAGTTCAAAAGAGGGAAAGTTGGACTTCCCTGGTGGCATAGTGTTTAAGAATCCGCCTGCCAATGCAGGGGACACGGGTTCGATCCCTGGTCCGGGAAGATCCCACATGCTGCGGAGCAGCTAAGCCCATGCACCACAACTACTGAGCCCACGTGCTGCAACTGCTGAAGCCTGCACGCCTAGAGCCCGTGCTCCACAACAAGAGAAGCCACCACAATGAGAAGCCTGTGCCCTGCAATGAAGTGTAGCCCCCGCTCACCACAACTAGAGAAAGCCTGCAGGCAGCAACGAAGACCCAACACAGCCAAAAAAAAAAAGTTACATACATGAAAGATGTTCGATACATAGTTACTTATAATAAGAAGTTGACAATAACCTAAACATCTAACAATTGGAGGGTGATTAACTACATAGAGTTTAAATTGGTGGAATATAATTTAAGCTATTAAAATGGTGATTGTAATGATTCCGTTGGTGTGGAAAGTTGTTTGCAATACACATGAAAAACAATGCCGGAGCATATATCTCCACTGTGATTTATATACCCATGACTAGAAGACAACTTGAGAAAATGAAAAGCCAAATTATTAAAATGGGATTATGTAATTTTCTTTGGATTTTTTGGTCATACATACTTTAGTGCAATGAAAAATTTTTTGTGTCCTTAAACTTTTTAATTCTATAACCAGTAGTCTGTGGCCTAGCAAAGATTTCTGGTAAAGTTTTTGTTCCCTCCTTAATCCAAATCTAGAAGTTTTTATATTTTGTTTCACCTGTACTTTTTTTTTTTTTTTTTTTTTGCGATACGCGGGCCTCTCACTGTTGTGACCTCTCCCGTTGCGGAGCCCAGGCTCCGGACGCGCAGGCTCAGCGGCCATGGCTCACGGGCCCAGCCATTCTGCGGCATGTGGGATCTTCCCAAGCCGGTGCACGAACCCATGTCCCCTGCAACAGCAGGCGGACTCTCAACAACTGCGCCACCAGGGAAGCTCTCTTCTGTACTTTTTGTATGCATTTGATATAGGATAGGTGAGAAACAATAGAAGTAACTAATAGCTTGAATTTAGCTTGAAAGCTGCCAAATATATTGCCTATTTTTGGTAAATGTTTTTATGCAAACAAGTAAAAAAAAAAACCATTCTCGGTAACTTATTAGCTCATACTGGATATCATTTTACACAGTTTATAGACTGGGCAGGAAAGCTACCTGTTCTATATCATATAGAGTAAGTCCCCTACATATGAACGAGTTCAGTTCTGAGAGCACGTTCGTAAGTCCAATTTGTTCATACGTCCAACAAAGTTAGCCTAGGTACCCAACTAACACAATTGGCTATATAGTACTGTACTGTCATAGGTTTATAATACTTTTCACACAAATAATACATAAAAAACAAACAAAAAAATAAACACATTTTTAATCTTACAGTACAGTACCTTGAAAAGTACAGTCGTACAGTACAACAGCTGGCATACAGGGACTGGCATCGAGTGAACAGCAAGAAGAGTTACTGACGAGGAGGGAGAGAAGGCGGGAGATGGTAGAGCTGAAGGACCGTCAGCAATAGGAGACGGAGGGCGAGCTGCAATTTCAATCACGCCTGACTTTGATGGCACAGGTTCTGGTTCCTTTCTAGATTCGATTCTATCTACCCTCTCGAAAAGAACGATCCAATGATATCTGGGTAGTAGCTCTTTTTTTCTCACCATAGATGACACGGTAGCACTGTATTGCATTCTGAATGGCTGCTGCAACCTTCGTGTTCCATTCTACGTTCTGGTCCTGTGCCTCAAAAACTAACATTGCCTCCTCAAAAGAAGAAAATCCTCTTGCCACTTCCTGCATCATGAATCTCTTTGGCTCTTCAGTTACTTCTTCTTCCTTTTGTCTCTCTTTGTCCTTTCTCTGGGCCTCCGATTCCATTTTTTTGCTTCGATCCACTCTCTCAATTATTTTCACTTATGTTTCCATCGTTATTGCTTGGCGCTCCTTAGCAGTACCAGCGACATCACTGCTGCTTTTACACTTGCTTCTGGACATCCTGGGCTTGAAATAAAGAAGGGTACTTCTGTTCTCTATACAGTACTGTACAGTAAAGTACACAAAAGCACAACCACTTGTAGAGGATGCACGCATGTGACAATGTACGCGGGACACGTGAACTAACTTGTGTGATTGGACAGGCGAATGCACATTCGCATCTTTGAAAGTTTGCAGCTTGAAGGTTTGTATGTAGGGGACTTATTGTAGTAATAGAGGAGACATGCCCTCCTTTCCTCCCTTCCTCTGTTCACCTTCAATCCACCTTCTCTCGAGTGCAGAATCTAGTTAATCCTTTCTGAGCTGAGTATCTTCATAGCTGTTAAAAAAGAAATGGGGGCACACCCATGTTCAATGCAGCATTATTCACCATAGCAAAGAGGTGGAAGCCTAAGTGTCCATGGAGGGTGAGTCGATAAAGAAAATGTGGGGCTTCCCTGGTGGCACCGTGGATAAGATCCGCCTGCCAATGCAGGGGACACGGGTTTGAGCCCTGGTCCGGGAAGATCCCACATGCCACGGAGCAACTAAGCCCGTGTGCCACAACTACTGAGCCTGTGCTCTAGAGCTCGCGAGCCACAACTACTGAGCCTGTGCTCTAGAGCTCGCGAGCCACAACTACTGAGCCACGTGCCACAACTATTGAAGCCCACGTACCTAGAGCCCGTGCTCTGCAACGAGAAGCCACCACAATGAGAAGTCCAAGCACCACAATGAAGAGCAGCCCCAGCTCGCCACAACTAGAGAAAGCCGCGTGCAGCAACAAAGACCCAATGCAGCCAAAAATAAATAAATAAAGTTATAAAAAATGAAAGAAAGAAAATATAGGAAATATGTAATGGAACATTCAGCATGAATAAAAATTTAAAAGAAGAAAATCCTGTCATACTCTACAGCATGGATGAGCCTTGAGGACATTCTCCTAAGTGAAATAAGCCAGTCGAGAAAAGATGAATACTGCAAGGTTCCACTTACATCTAAAAGAGGTATCTAAAGGAGTCAGACTCCTAGAAACACAAAGTGGAATGTGGTTACCAGGTGCTGGGAGGGAGGGGGAAAGGGAGAGTTGTCCATTGGGTTTAGAGTTTTAGTTTTGCAAGAAGAAAAAGTTCTAAAGATCTGTACACAACAATATGCATGTAGTTAACACTACTTACTCTCAAAAATGGTTCAGATGGTAAATTTTGTTATGTGTTTTTTTAACCACATTAAAAAGAAATGGCCACTTCTACTGCCACCAACCTTTTATATGTACAGAGCAGGATCACAACTTGAACTCTGTCCCTTTCATCCTCCCAGTCTAAGTTTGGGCAGCATCGTTCATCATCCCTTTTCCTTCTGTTGACATGTTTGGGTATGTCTTTGCTTTGAGGCTCTCCAGCTGTGCCATGGTCCTGGTTTTCCATGAGCTTGAAGTTGCTCTTTCTCTAATATGGGAAGAAAATGGATGTGAAACCAGATGTGAGAGGTTTCTTCTGTAGATCCAAAGAAATGAGATGTGACTAGGAGCCATCTCCCCTCCCTAATTATCATGCCACATAAGGAAGAGTAAGTCGCACAAAGTAGCTACACAGAGTCAAGATCAGGTATGCTGAGCAGTAACGCAGCAGTACCTACCAGAGCCACTAGGTGGCTGCCGTGCTCCACACCTGACTTCCCTACTGAGTGACATTGCAGAGACGGGATACCTGGCCTCCGCACTTCATTGCTAATCACTAGCAGATCAACAGTGGGGGACAGTACAGCACTTACTTTTTCAAATGACTTATTCTCATTTTCAGCATCATTCCTACTTTGTCCTTATTTGGTTACAGGTCTTCTCCTAACCAAACTTCTTTGAAGGCTGAAGCTGCCTTGTTTCTACCGTAGGCTTATATAGTGGAGCGAGAGAGACAGACTGAAAGCACTGAGATGGGTGGGACAGAGATAAAGGGAGAAAATGGAGCCACAGAAGGAAAAAAGTTCCAAGGTCAGGGTTAGGACCCTGTGTCCAGGATTAGGGGAACAAGTAGCAAGGACAAGAAGCTGATTGAATGAGAATTCAACAGCAAGAGGAAACCCAGGGCAAGATAAGCCATTGGCGGGGCACATTGGCACACATGAGGCAGCCCTTCTGAGGTGGCATCTTTGTGTCCCATCTCAGCACTGGGACTAGGGGCTGGGTCACCCCAGGGCCAACCCACAAAGTTAGGCAAGCCACTAATGAAGCTTTGAGGACATGTTCTTCGAAGCACGGGCCAGAGTGGTGTGTCACCAAGGCTACAGAGCAGCTGGACTCAGGAGATGACCCTTGTGAGGATTCCAAAGGCTGTGACTCTGCTAATTAACCCTGGCTCGCTGTAGCACTGAGCACAACGAGGTCATTGTCTCCACTGAATTGAGTGGGGAAACTGAGGTGTGGAGTGGGGAAGCAGCTTTGCTCCATTAGTGGCACCAGGCCCTGATCAAATACCCATGAAGCTGCCCTTGAAAATCAGGAGCAAATACTTCGCAGAGGGCGGTACAGAGGAGGAGGAGGGGAGAGGGACATTTTCTTCGAGCTACTTCCACGTGGAGCAGAGCCATACAACTCGACAGTGTTATGTAGAACAACAAGGAGCCTCACCTGCTGCTTCTACAGTGGGGAATTTGAAGGCCAGAGTTGGGGGGTGAGGGCCAAGGTCGCACACTGGGTGTTGTGGCTGCACCAGGCCTGGAATCCTGAGGATCCATGCTCAGTCCTCTTGCACTACAGCCCCACTGTCAGCAGAAGAGGCAGTAACATGGAGTGTAAGAGCACTGGCTCCAGATCCAGTAGGCTGTGTTCAAATCCTGGATCCCCCAGGTTACCTGTGTGCTTCTGCGCCAGTGACTCCGTGCTTCAGTTTCTTCATCTGTAAAAAGGTAATAATGCTAGTTGCTATGTCATAGGGATGTTTGAGAATTAAGTGAGATATGTGAAGTGTTTAGAATAGTGTCTGGCATGTGGTAAGTGCTCAGTAAATACTAGCTTTTTAAAAAAATATTATTTTGATAAGGCAGGCATGACAATCCTTAGCTGCACACCTAGCCACTCAGCCACCCTACTGGCTTCAGCTCAATGCTCTCTCTGGTGAAGTTTCTCCAGTTCGCCTGCTCTCTTGGGTCTCCTGAGGGCAGAGAGCACTGAAACAACAGGTGTTGGGGTCAAGAGGATGAGACATACCAGAGCCTCTGCACCACACGGTCCTTGCTCTGAGTAGGGCTCTTAGCCCAGCAGCCTCTGTGACATCATCAGACAATGCAGGTGCTGGTGAGTCAGCTCCAAGCCCCGCTCTAGACGCATCAGGAAGCATCTTGGGCAAGAAGACACAGACCAAGAAAACCACATTCCTGCCAGTCTCCTCGGGTCCTAGCTCTGGGCCTGGCAAGCCCACCCTCAGAAAGTGGTGGTGCAGTGATGACAGGAGAGCTAATTACAGTCATCACCGTGCTGGGGTAAGAATACTAGCTTGTTGGTCCAGCGCAGCTTACCTGAGTCATCCATCCTGTAGCCTGTAGCCACCTGGGCCTGGAGCTGGACCAGCAGGCTGCTGGGAGGCTGGAACACCTTCTGCCTCCTGCGCTGGCGAGTGCCAGCACTTTCTGCTTGTTCTCCCTTCAGAAAGCAAGTCAAGGCAGTTTGGCCTCAGAGACACAGCTTCAAACTGAGCGAAGAGCCTAGAGGGTCCTTGACAACATGCCAAAGGCCCCAGGACCCATCCTGGGATGAGCAGAACCAGACCTGAGGCCTCAGAGCCTTCGGAAAATCACTTCCAGGGACCAGAGATGAAACCAAAAAGTAGAAAACGGATGGGGCGGCAGCTTCCTCCTCCCTCCATGCCACCCTTTACACCACTGAGCCACTTCTGTGCTCCACTGGCCCTGGGCGGGGAGTGGGGCGGGCAGGCACTCTTGCCAAGCCCCAGCACTCCCCAGGCCAACCCCACAGATCCGCAGTGATCTGAGTCACCTCCCACTAGCTCAATCTGGGGTTTTTGCAAAGTAAAATGAGGAAGAAAATAGGAGCTATATTTCACACACACACACATTTAATTACAATAGAATCAGATAATACTTTTTCAGAAGGTATGATAAATGAGAATGAAAGTCCCCTGTTCTCTCTCTGACTCAGTGGGTGGGGGAGACAAGAAGGACATGACAGAGGAGAAAAGGTGTGGGCCCCTTCTGTGGGACCAGGAGGAAGAAGTTTACAGCCTTGAGGTGATTTCCATAGTGGGGACCATCTGTGGCACAGCTGGTGAAGGGAAACCTGAAACGGCCTAGTGAAGACACCTATGGATGGGACAGGAGTCACAGGAAGTAATGCGTGAAGGCAGTAATCCCGTGGGCCTAGGTATGCGGCTCTCCTCCAGGAAGGAGAGCTAAAAACCCCATAAAACAAAGCACTGGTCAAGAGGCCAGCTTCCCTGGGCCCTGGGGGACCTGAGGTGGGGATTGCGTCAGGCTCACTCCCCACAGCTGTGGCTATTGCTGGGCTCCTTCTCCCCAAGAAACTGGAGGCTTGGTGGTGGCGCCCCCTGCTGTGCAATCCGTGAGAACTTAAAGCCTCTGCATTTCCATTGCTACCCATTGCCCCTCAGCTTTCTAGTTTGGCAGGAAGTGAGGCTGACTGACTGTCCCCTGAGGGAAGGGAGAGGCAGGAGGGAGGGGGAAGACCTAGTTCTGACCTGGCGGCCTAGAACATGACCTCAGTCTCCTAATAACTGGGTTTCTGGTTAACCTGCCAACCTAGGGTGACTCCCAGCCCTGACCTTTTCGACACCCTTATAAAGAATATTGAGGCCTTCCCCAGAGCAAGCTTGCCATGAACACCAAGTGAAAGCTGCATGGTCTTTTCGGAACCAGCCCCAGAAATTACATAGAATCACTTCCTCTGTATTGTATTGGCTACAAGCAAGTCATGAAGGTCAACTCAAATCCAAAGACAAGGATCCCCACCTTTCAAAGAGAGAAATGTCACACAATTTGAGGACATCTTTTAAAACACTACACCTCCCTTGTCAACTTCTCTGGGATGAAAACCTTAAAGGTTAAGGATGTAAGTGAATCCTTCAATTAGAACAAAGGTATGAGAGAGAGAGGCCAACTTCCTGAAGGTAAAGGGATATGCGAAGTCTTGGAATGCAGTGGGATCATCTATGTGAGTTCAAACAGGACATCTAAGGAGCTCAAGGATAGAACTCAGGCTTGAATACCATCAACTTAGTCAAGATTCATCCAAGGCAACCTACTGAATGGGAGAGAATATTTGCAAATCATATATCTGATAAGGGATTAATATTTAAAACATATAAAGAACCTATACAACTCAATAGCAAAAAACCAAATAATCCAATTAAAAAATAGGCAATAGGGTTTCCCTGGTGGCACAGTGGTTGAGAGTCCGCCTGCCGATGCAGGGGACACGGGTTTGTGCCCCGGTCCGGGAAGATCCCACATGCCATGGAGCGGCTGGGCCCGTGAGCCATGGCCGCTGAGCCTGCGCGTCCGGAGACTGTGCTCAGCAACGCGAGAGGCCACAGTAGTGAGAGGTTCGCGTACCACAAAAAATAAATAAATAAATAAAAATAGGCAGTAGATCTGAATAGACATTTTTCCAAAGAAGACATACAGATGGCCAACAAGTACATGAAAAGATGCTCAACATCCTTAATCATCAGGGAAATGCAAATCAAAACCACAGTGAGGTATCACCTCACACCTGTCAGAATGGCCATCATCAAAAAGACAAGAAACAGCAAGTGATGGCAAGGGTGTGGAGAAAAGGGAACCCTTGTTCACTGTTGGTGGGAGTGTAAATTGGTGCAACCACTATGGAAAATATGGAAATTAGTACGGAGGTTTCTCAAAAAATAAAAACTAGGACTACTATATTATCCAGCAATTCCACTTCTGGGTATTTATCCAAAGAAAACAAACACTAATTTGAAAAGGTATATGCACCCCCATGTTCATTGCAGCATTATTTACAATAGTCAAGATATGGAGACAACCTGTGTCCATAGAGGGATGAATGGATATATATAAAATAGAATCTTATTCAGCCATTAAAAATAATGAAATCTTGCCATTTGTGACAACATGGATGGATCTTGAGGGCCTTATGCTAAGTGAAATAAGTCAGACAGTGAAAGACAAATACCATATTATCACTCTTACATGTGGAATATAAATAAATAAAACTTAAAAAACGAAGTTCATAGACACAGAGAACAGATTGGTGGTTGCCAGAGGTGGGGCTTGGGGGATGGGAGAAACAGGTGAACTGTTTCTGTTTTGTTTTTTATTTCAAATAGAATTTTTTTTAAAAAAAGCAGATGAGTCTCTTATTCTACATATCTCACCATAAAACAAGCACTGAACTCATGGCTCACTCACGAGCTTTTTTTTTTTTTTTCTTTTTTTTTTTGCAGTACACGGGCCTCTCACTGTTGTGGCCTCTCCCGTTGCGAAGCACAGGCTCCGGACGCGCAGGCTCAGCGGCCATGGCTCACGGGCCCAGCCGCTCCGTGGCATGTGGGATCTTTCCGGACCGGGGCACGAACCCGTGTCCCCTGCGTCGGCAGGCAGACTCTCAACCACTGCGCCACCAGGGAAGTCCACTCACGAGCTTTTTAAAGATCAGATGCCAAACAGGACATCTATGATTTAAGAAACTGGGTCTGGAGTTGTCTACTCAAAATTAGAGTTGGAGCCAATAACAGTTTATGTCCAAAGGAAACAAAATTGAGTCAACAACTAAAAATAAAAATTGTTCCCAGAGACTTTGGCCTCAGGACGTTGGGAAAGGTAATACATCTGGGTCAGAATAATGTACACAAAGGAATTTTCTAGCCATGATATGACATTCTTACCATTTCTTTCATAGTTCCATGTCTTTGGGGGATGGGTTACATTGTCAATTGACTTAAATTTATTTAGTACTCTGTGCTGTTGTGGTTATCCTGTTATATTTCCCGAATCTTGAGAAAAGTTCATACATGTTTGTGCATGTTAAAAGAAGTGTCGCTATAGCTATATATGGGGCCCCAGATGCATCAGGTCATTGTACCCTTTCCCATAAATAAATATATACATATACATATAGATAGAGAGATAGATAGATAAATACCAAACCAACACCAACCTCCACTTCTTTTTCTTTCTTTTTTAGCTTCAAACGATAGCCATTTTTTTAAATTAACAATTCAACTTGCAATCTCAGAATACACTTCAATTTAACAAAGGTATGCAGAGAGATTTTATTGCAAGGTGTCCTCCCCCAAAAATTAAATCAGTAGCACATAGTACTGCAGCAATTATCTCCAGCAGATTTAAATTGGGGAATATACATTGACATGTCTTTTGATATTTTAAATTTTTTGTAATATTATTTTTATTATAGCTTTTTAGATAATTAAAACTATATAAAAATTAAAAACTGTAATTAAACATTTGAAATGCTAAGAGCTGTGTAGAATATACCTTAAACTCCTCCTCTCCCCATTCTATGTGTGGGTGCGTCTGCAGTGTGTGTGCACATTCCACTTCTTTTTCAAATTGAGACTTGTATCCTACACTGAAACCCACTTCTCTTGTCCAACTCAGGTTCAAATATTGTTATTTTGTTGTTCAAAACTATCTCCTCCACATAGATCCTTGATTTCCTCTGATATCTCGTTAAATAACTTTTCTATTTCTTCTCTCTGATATGTCCAAAATTTTAATCTATATTGACTCTTCTAAAGAATTATGAATTTTTTAAAATAAATTTATTTATTTTATTTATTTATTTTTGGCTGCATTGGGTCTTTGTTGCTGTGCGCGGGTTTTCCCTAGTTGCGACGAGTGGGAGCTACTCTTTGTTGCGGTGCGCGGGCTTCTCATTGCGGTGGCTTCTCTTGCTGCGGAGCATGGGCTCTAGGAGTGTGGGCTTCAGTAGTTGTGGCACATGGACTCTAGAGCGCAGGCTCAGTAGTTGTGGTGCACGGGCTTAGTTGCTCCGCAGCATGTGGGATCTTCCCGGACCAGGGCTCGAACCCATGTCCCCTGCATTGGCAGGCGGATTCTTAACCGCTGAGTCACCAGGGAAGCCACATGAATTCTTAAGAATGAAAGAATTAGAGAATTATGAAATATTTCTTAATCCTCAGAAAAATTTGATCTATATATTTTTTCTTTTCTTCATACTATATATTTCCACCAATTCTTAGTCAATAATTATCAGCTTTATCAAAACCAATGTACTTTTTTTTTCTTTTTTTTTAGATGTTGAGGGTAGGAGTTTATTAATTAATTAATTTATTTTTGCTGTGTTGGGTCTTCGTTTCTATGCGAGGGCTTTCTCTAGTTGTGGCAAGCGGGGGCCACTCTTCATCGCAGTGCGCGGGCCTCTCACTATTGCGGCCTCTCTTGTTGCGGAGCACAGGCTCCAGGCGCGCAGGTTCAGTAGTTGTGGCTCAGGGGCCTAGTTGCTCCGCAGCATGTGGGATCCTCCCAGACCAGGGTTCGAACCCGTGTCCCCTGCATTAGCAGGCAGATTCTCAACCACTGCGCCACCAGGGAAGCCCCAAACCAAAGTACTTTTAAAATTGATATATAATTGACATAACACTGTGTAAGTTTAAGCAGTAGAATGTGTTGATTTGATACATTTATATATTGCAATACAATTACCACCTTTGAGTTTGCTAACACCTCGATCACTTCACATAATTATCTAATTATCATTACTTTGCACTTTTTTTGTGGTGAGAATAATTAAGATCTAGTCTCTCAGCAATTTTGAAGTATATAATACATTATTGTTGACTATAATCATTACACTGTGCATTAGATCTCCAGAATTTTTATATCTACTAGTTGCAAGTTTGTTAAAAAATAAGGACTTAATTTGGGCATGGGAAGTGCTACCATGGGAGGGGGTAGGGGACAGCAGCTGGGGGACAGCTGTGTCAAGAACAGGAAAAGAGCAGAAGTGAGAGATGGTGGTGGAAAGTCAAGGACCAGGGAGAAAGCCCTGAGAAACGAGACCGAGCAGCCCTGGGGCTATGGGTTGAAAGAAAGAAGTGAATGAGGTGGTGGCCTGGGCAGAAGACATTCTTTCCTGCACCTTCTGGGGTGCCTGCAGGCCTGCAGTCAGGGCCCCGCCTGCCAACTGAGGAACAAGATATTTGGGGTCCCAGGCCGTGCGGGCCTCAGAGTTGCTGCCTGCTGAGCCAGAAGCAAGCAGCAGAGGCCAACAGACTGCCGTGAATGCCAGAACTGACACCACCTCTGCGGAACAGCTCACAAAGCCCAGGTTTTGGGCCCATCCTAGGCAAGTAAGACAAGCCTTTGAGAAAATTCTGATTTTTGCCCCCTCGACTGCCCAAGCCGGAAATTAGTGCCACCCAGGATCCTCAGATCTTTTGGGGAGTCCCGAAGGGGTGCTTCACACGTGTCCACAAGCCAGTCTGTCACGGGGCATCTTCCGTCAAGATCTTTGTATCTGGCTTCGGCTCCCACTGGCCAACCTCACAGACCCCTAAGCCACTTGAGGGAGCCAAAGCTGCCATGCTTTGGGCACCCCAAGAAGTTGAGTTCCCTGTCTTTGTGGGGACGATAACCCCCTCCCCAATTCAGCGCCAACATTGTCAGTGCACCCCAAAGCTGCAGTGCACGGTCCAATCTCAAAGCCCTTTGTTATCGGTTTGGTTAGCTTCTGGCTCTTAGCCCTCAAACATGAAGGCCTAATCCGAGACCAAGGGTCTGACGGGGAGGGGACACCTACCTGGTCAGCCCTCCTTCTCTCTACCGAGATCCTCCCTCTGCCCTCTTCCTCTGGCACCCCAAGGCTGTTGTTGCTTCTTAGAGCCAGGACACAAAAACAGCTCCATTTCAGAAGAAGCTGTTCTTTATGTTTCTGTATCTACAAGATTGATTTTAGTGCTTTTTCCTGAAACAAAAAACTGGGTGCCCTCAATGTATACAAGAACAGCTTTCCAATGAGAAATTGGTTTGGATTGTTCCCCTGGGCTCTGAAAATCTCAGGACTGAGTTTCAGCAGGGCACAACATTACATAATGGTAGGAGGAACAAACAAGACGAGGCACGCATTGAGTGTTGAAAGATGTGAAACCACGTGTAAGATCATGCTGATCTCTCAGAAATTCTCAGCTGTTTCATCCACCCTCTGCCACGTGGATCTTCCCCAGTGCTATCTTCCCAGTGATTGGCACAGAGAAAGTGCTCAGGAAGGATTTTTTGCATAAATGAACGTTTATAGTTGGTGTAGGTATTTGAAGGCAGAACTTTGTATTGCAACCCTGGTGTGGGTTGAGGGGTCCCATTCTGGTCCCTCGAAGAAGCTACTTTGAAAGGGGTCTGGAAGACATGATTTGCCCTCCTCCTGCTGAGAAGAAGTCAGACTGGTCTGCGAAGTGGGAGGGGAAATTACCCAAGGGCTGGAAAGGGGAAATTCGGGGCTATGTTTAGGCTGAGAAATGAAGAGGGGAACCATGTGCACCACCAAGTACGCAGCCTGACTTTGATAACATTAGGAAAAATTTGACGCAACATGCACTTCTATAGCTCCTCACCGTCTCATTTAATAGGTTCAAAATGGCACAGGTAAATGAGAGAACTGACGTGGAAGTGCTTGGGTTTTTGTTTGTTTGTTTGTTTTAATTAAAATAAGGGTAACTAACCTTGCAATGAACTTTACCTTTCACAAAACCCTAACCCATACAATTGTCTCATCTGACCCTACAAAAACTTCATAGAATTAGGTAAACATATATTAGTCTCACCTTCCTTTTACAGATGAGAAAAGTGAGAATTGCAGAGTCAGTAAAGGGTCTATCCAACTCAGAGCCCTGTCCTCTTTCTACTATATGTATTTTACTTTGTACTGATTGCATTACAACTCTACGAAAGGCAATTAAACAAAAAGATCTTTTTGAAAACTCCTTGTAAAACAAAGCTTTATGTATACACAAAATGTTTTTTTAGTTGTAATACAGCATATTATCAGGGCTACTGCTGGTCCATATGAAGTCTTTCTAGCAGAGTATGAGCTGTTTGTGTGGTGAACAACCTGCCCAGCAGTACATGGTGTATCTTTGGGATATGGGGGAAGGTAGTAACGGATGTGAAGTCGCAGATTCTGGGGGTTTAGTTCCAATTCTTCCCCTATTAGCTTTGCAACAGTAAACAGGTCATTTTGCCTCACTGAACTTCAGTTTCTACATCTATAAAACTTAGATATTAATTATGCTGTTACCTTTATCACAGTATTATGAGATTTAAGTGAGTCAAGATACCACAGGAATGTTGTTTTACAGATGAGGAAAGACTTGTCCCAGTCTGTATGTATATGTATGCATATATCTATATATCTATAGCTATAGATAGATATAAAAACAACTGTTTTTTGCCTTTTGAGCTTATTTTGTTTTATGGGGGAGGGGGTGCTGGGGATGTGCATATTTCCCCTTAGTATTCCAGGATAGTGGACTAGTCATCATCCACCCAGAACACATTTCCCTTTCTTCCTTCCTAAAAGGACTCAGCTTTTCTTGGATCCAGGGGTTGGCTTGTGTGTCTACCCCCCAGCATTGGAAGGTAAGGGCTCTACAGCCTCATGTCTTTTAAGGGTGTGTACTTACCCTGTGGGCAGAGCTGAATGTGCAGACCTTGCTGGCTTCAGGGCTGGGATTTTGCAAGGTGGGTCTCTGAGGATCTTTATGGTCTGGGCCTTGCTTACCCTTCATTCAACAAAAATGACAATCAGAGTTTGGGTCTGAGCTCAGAGAGGAGAAGACTGAGAAACGAGCATATCTGAGGGGGAGTCAAGAGTTTTAATTTGACCATAGATAACTTTGAGATGCTCATTAGAAATCCATGGCAAGACAGCATGAGAGCACTTAGGACCATGGGGTTCACCATTCTGTTCTCCTTACTTTTCTATATATTTGCATTTTTCCATAACAACAAAAAAGAAAACAGTTCAGCATATGAGTCTGGAACTCCAGGAAGAGCTGGAAACTTCTTACAAGACGATGTAAAGTTGGAGGTCATCTGAATACACTTAGTATTTAATCATGGGCCTGCAGGAAGACACCTAGAAGAATTAAGGAATCAAGCCCTGGGAACTCTGATATTTAAAAGTCAAGAAGATAAGAGATGGACGGACACAGAAGTGAAGAGGGTGTGTCCTGAAAGACAGGTGACGAAGGAGTCTTAAGGAGGGAATGATCAACAATATCGAATGCTCCTGACCATTTGAATAAGATGAGGACTGAGAATTGGCCATGGCCTAGGCAAGCGGAGTGATGGGGACAAAGTCCTGACTGGAAAGTATTAGAAAGACCAATGAGGGGAGGTGAGAAAGGGAGACAGGTATAGGTAACACCATGATGGGGTTTTGCTGTAAAGAGAAGTGGAGCGGTAGCCGGAAGAGGACTCTGCTTGCTTTTTGTTGCAAGATTAAGACATTACCGAATGTCTTTATGCTGATAGGAATGATCCAGTAGGGGTGGAAAAACTGACAATGAAAAGTGCTGCTACAAAAGGGAGAGAGTTAAGTGCCGGAGCAAGGTGTTTGAGTAGAAAGGAGGGAACAGCGTCCAAGCAAAAGAGAGCAGCAGGGGGCAAGCGGCTCACTCCTTCCTTCACGGAGCTCGGGTCTGCTTGTGAGCCCTAGAGCTGCTGGGACCATTTGCGGCTGCCTGAGGATGAAGTCTGTGCTGAAGGCTGGAGACCAGAGAGATAAAAAGAACCGAAATGCTCTCATGTGGAGGGGTCCCTGGACCACTAACCTGCAGCTTGCCCTGCCCCAGGACCTGCTGTCACATGAGATGGTAAACGACCTCATTGTTTAAGCGGGCTCAAGTCAGGTGGTGGTTGTTGTTTTAACTTTATTTTGTGATAATATTACTTAGAGAAAAGTTGCAATATTAGTAAAGAAAACACCCATATACTTTCCCCAGAGTCACCAATTTTTTTTTTTTTTTTTTTTTTTTTTTTTTTTTTGCGGTACGCGGGCCTCTCACTGTTGTGGCCTCTCCCGTTGCTGAGCACAGGCTCCGGACGCGCAGCCTCAGCGGCCATGGCTCACGGGCCCAGCCGCTCCGCAGCATGTGGGATCTTCCCGGACCCGGGCACGAACCCATGTCCCCTGCATCGGCAGGCGGACTCTCAACCACTGCGCCACCAGGGAAGCCCAGAGTCACCAATTTTTAATATTGTGTGTGTGAGTGTACACACACACTTGTTTTCTGAACTATACTAGAGTGAACTACATGTCTTGTATCCCTTTATACATTAGACCTGTACTTCTTCAGTGTATTTCCTAAGAACAAGGATATTCCCCTACATAGCTACGGTCCAGTTATCAAATTCAGAAAAGTTTACATTGATGCAATACTTTTATTTAAGCTACAGTCCATATCCTAATTTTGTCAGTAGTCTCAATGATGTCCTTTATTTATTTCTTTTTATAAATTTATTTTATTTATTCATTTTTGGCTGCATTGGGTCTTTGTTGCTGCGCGTGGGCTTTCTCTAGTTGCGGCGAGCAGGGGCTACTCTTCATTGCAGTGTGCGGGCTTCTCATCGCGGTGGCTTCTCTTGTTGCGGGGCACGGGATCTAGGTGCGTGGGCTTCAGTAGCTGTGGCTTGCGGGCTCTAGAGCGCAGGCTCAGTAGTTGTGGTGCTCGGGCTTAGTTGCTCCATGGCATGTGGGATCTTCCCGGACCAGGGCTCGAACCCACGTCCCCCTGCACTGGCAGATGGATTCTTAACCACTGCGCCACCAGGGAAGTCCCAGAAAATTTTATGTTATGCATATTTTACCACAATTTAACCCCCACACACAAAGTGCTTAGAACAATACTTGGCATATATAAATGTTTAATAGTTGTAAGCTATTATTATCATCTCTCATATTACTGCCTTTGTTAAAGCTTAATAGATGTCAAAGAGAGTGGTTTGGAGATCACAGTCGTCCAAGGCTGGACCACACAGATCCAAAAGTATGACATTGTCAGTGCATCTGGGGTTGATCAGGCTCAGGAAAATTGACTCGTTAAGTCAATTCCCTAGAAACTGATCAACTAGATCTTCAGAGGCACATTCTAGGAAAGCCTCCTAGAAAAACAATCTGTTGTCTAAAAATTCCTTACCATGTGGAATCAGAGATCAGGGGTCAGGAGCATTTAACCACTGGTGGCATTAGGGACTGATCGCTTAGGGTTCCATCACCCTCTGCAGGGATGGCTTTTGCTGCCAGTTATATTGCTCAGGGCACCCTCTCCCTGGGACCTGTCACTAGAGATCACAACAACTAGTGTTTTTGCCCTTCAACTTCCTTTTTTCCAAACTGCAGGTAGATTTCCCCACACCTATACCCTGATAGGACAGTCTGTCTTTAGCCAAGTTTACAAAACCATTAACTCACTTACAAGCCCTTTTAGTTCTAGATCTGACACCTTTGAATGGCCTTGAGGGTTTCCCAAGTCTTCATCAGCAACACAACCCATTTTGAAGGGAAATACTTTTGCATCTGGGGAATGTGTTCATTTTCATTTCTCTGGGCAGGTAACCATCTCCAAATTCTGAGGATACCCCACAGACATACACTGCCTACAATCTTCCTTTACTCGTTACAGCTCCTATTATTACTTGGTGTATCATTTCATTCACTCATTTAACAAGCATTTATTGAGCATCTACTATGCGTCAGGCACTGTGCTAGGTGCTGGAAATACAATAGTTGGCAAAACAGACATGTGCCCTCCAGAGCAGACAACCTACTGGACAAAAGATGACCATAGGCTGTGAGATTGACTTTCTAACCAACATGCAGAATTGAGACATCAGCTCTCTTCCAACTGCCCCAGCAGGAGATGAGCCCCCTCCCGCCCACCTCTAACAAAGCTACCGCTGCTCAGAAGGGTTGGTTGGTTTTGTTTTGTTTTGTTTTGTCTAGCTTTTCCCATGAAATAGCTTTTAGAGCCTCTGGTGTATCTTTTGAATAACCTCAGTGGTGGCAAAGGCCTAAATGGTTTACAGCAGATCTGACTTTCAGAAATAGTTAAAAGGCATGAAGAGTTAAGTCTGGCAAATAATTTGTGTGATAAAGTAGGTAATAACATTGTGGGTAGAAAACAAATTTGTTTTAAATGTAACTCTCTGGTGACTGATTCTTGTCATGCTCAAAAACTGCCTCTGGAAGCATCTCCAAAGCTGGAAAGCCAAGCATGTTTGCAGCCACAATGGCATCACTGTTCGGCCCTCCAAAGGTGAAAAGGGCGACAGTTATTTGTATGTGAAGTTCCAGAGAATGGCTGGGTTGTTCACTCCACAACCTTTGAGTTCTTTTTAAAGTTGAGTGCCTATGGCTCTATTTTTGTATCAAAAACAATCTCATTATTTTATTGTTATGAACTCCAAGGAGGAGGAAGGGGCCTTAAGCAGCATCTTCCCAGCCCCCAGTCTGTGCCAAGCACATTGAGGACAGTTTAGTGCCAGGGTGATGGCCCAGCCTCAGGTGCCAGATTCAAATCTCAGCTCAGTCCCTTGCTAGTTGTGACTTAAGGCAAATAGCTTAGCCTCTCTCTGCCCCAGTGTCATCTTTAGAATAGGAATAATAATAATTGGGACCGGGTTTCCCTGGTGGCTCAGTGGTTAAGAATCTGCCTGCCAATGCAGGGGACACGGGTTCAATCCCTGGTCAGGGATGATCCCACATGTCACGGAGCAACAAAGCCCATGGGTCACAACTACTGAGCCGGCGCTCTAGAGCCTGCGAGCCACAACTACTGAGCCCACGTGCCACAACTACTGAAGCCCACGCACCCTAGAGCCCGTGCTCCACACTAAGAGAAGCCACTGCAGTGAGAAGCCTGTGCACTGCAACGAAGAGTAGCCCCTGCTCACCTCAACTAGAGAAAGCCCATGCATAGCAACGAAGACCCAGCACAGCCAAAAATAAATAAAATTTTTAAAAAATTTGGGACTGCCTTGTAACAATTGCATAAGATAGTTGTGAAAATGAAATGAGTTAGGACATTGTAAGGCATTGAGAACAGTGCCTGGCACACGGTCAGGCTCAGTAAGTGAATGAGTGATTTCCAATGATGTTAGTTCTTTGGGAGCAGGGACCAGGCATGCTCTTTGGGTCTCACTGTTCCTAGCATGGAGCTATCAATATGGTACATGCTCAGTAAAAACTTATTCCGGGATAAAGTGCACACACACACACACACACACTTCCAAGAGCTCCGTGTCCTGACATACACATCTGTTTAAGCTCCCTTCATCTTGGGTACTTTCCCTCTGATGTCTCCCCTTCTGCCTAGGTGCAGTCAGTTGTCTGCTCCCTGGCAGGTGGACAGCAGTGGGGGGCTGGAAGCAGGGTGAGCCAGGGGTGGGGTGGGAGCAGGAAACAGGGCCCTCTATTTTAAGCACTTGCTTCAGCTGTTCCAAGGGGACCATCCCATCACAATTTAAAATAGGGCCCTCCAGGTGGCCAGGGCAGGCTCTCAAGGCCCACTGGGGCCCAACTGACCCATCATGGCAGTGAGGCGGAACCCTGCATCCTGCCGGCCTGACTAGCTGCTCCGAAGAAGAGTGGCTTTGTTTTGGGGTCAGGTGGTAGAGCTACCTGCCACGGTGGGAGCTGCCAGGGGCAGAGCTAGAAAGAAGGCTGTGGCTCCCAGAGAGCTGCAATGGCTCAGAGGCCTCTCCATCACCCCGGTGGGCCTCCGGATCCCTAACCAGCTGGCTTCTCACTGGCTTGGTTCTATTTTTAGACACTTACAGTAGGTTGGATTATCTCCAGTCCTGAACAGACTCCCAAGGCACAGCAGAACTTACCGCAACTCAGGCCATGTCTGTCTCTTCCCCAGAAATGACCAGAAATCAAAAAACATAAAGATCACAGTACAGGGTGGAAGGTCAAATGTCCAGCTGCCTCTTGGAGGGCACAGGTCTTGACTTGTGGTGACTGCTTGCTCTTCATGCTTGATCTGGCCCAGCTATACCCAAACAGAGAAGTGGCCACAGTCTCCCAAGCCTCTGCCCCTCACAGGTCCAGGCCTCAGAGCAGCTGAGTCTGGCCCTTCCCGGCCTTCCTCAATTCAGATTCCTCCTGCAGGTCCTGGTCACACGGTTCTCAAAACACAGGTGGCTTGTTAAAATCAATCACCTGGGCAGCTTGTTAACAATCCAGATGCCTGGGCCCCATGTTAAACCCATTAAATCAGAGTCTCTGTGGTGGAGGCAGGTGTCTGAATTACTTAAACAAAGTTCCAGGTGATTCTGATTCACACCAGACTCAGAGTCAGTGCCCTCATCAGTCAGGTTCTCTTTGATCCTTGCTTCCTTGTTTGATTGAAACTGGAAACCCCTGAGGCTCGGACTGGAGCCACATGTAATTTCTGCCTCTCTAAAAAGTGAAGTTTTCTGTTGAAATTATGCAGACGCCAGATCCCCAACATGAAGAACTTCCTAACTGCCTAGGATTGGCTTTTTCTGAATATCAGACTCTGCTTTTTAAATATAAAACGTGAGGGTTATCAGCAAGAGTAACAGAGTCAGGAGAGGTGGCCTGATCTGGTTCATTTATACAGGAAGTATTGCTTGAGCAGTTATTGTAAGACAGACATGGTTCTAGGCACTAGGGGTCCAGCATTGAACAGGCCAGACCAGGTCCCTACCCTCATGAAGCTGACATCCTAGTGAGAGAGACAGTCAATAAATGAGCAAATAAGTAAATAAGATAATGTCAGGCTGCAGTTGAATCAGGTTGATCTCCAGCACAAGCAACAGAAGATCCCAACTAACCAGGCTTAAATGATAAGGGTGATTTCTTACCTTACATTATGGACTGAATTGGCCCCTGCCCCAAATCCTTATGTTGAGGTCCTAACACCCAGTACCTCAGAATATGACTATATTTGGAGACAGGGCCTTTAAAGAGGTGACTGAGTTAAAGTGAGGTCTTCAGGGTGGGCCCTGATCCAATGTGACTGGGGTCCCTATCAGAAGAGGAGGTTATGATACAGACAAGTGCAGGGGGAAGACCATGTGAGGACACAGGGAGAAGACATCATCTGCACGTCAAGGAGAGAGGCCTAAGAAGGAAGCAACCCTGACACTTTGATCTCAGGCTTCAAGTCTCCAGAAGGGTGAACAAATAAATTTCTGTTGTTTAAGCCATCCAATCTGTGCTACTTTGTAATGGCAGCCCTGACAGACTAATACACCTGCTGAGGTCAGACGGCTCCCGGCTTGAGAAATTCAGGGGCTCAGGGGCTTCATCCCTTTCATTCCTTCCACCCTTCTGCTCTGCCATCCTCTGCCTGGCCCTCAGCTCCTCACTTGGCTATAAGTTGTCTGGTAAAGTTCCAGGCATCAAACTCAGACAGGACAACACTCTCCCTGGAAGGAAAGAGGCACCGTTCCATGCCATGTATCTCCTCTGCAGAAAAATAAAGCCTTTTCCAGCAGGCCCCCAATAGATTCTCCTTATATTTCATTTGCCAGAATGTCATCCTGTGTTTAGTCCCAAACCAAGCACTGGCAATGGGACTGGAAGCACATTAGATGAATTAGGATTCACTCCTGAGATGAATGGGGGTGTAGGAAACATCACCTGAACAAAATTAGAGTTCTGTGGGCAAGGCAGAAGGGGAAACAGGCTTTGGGGAGGCAGCTAACTGTGTCTGCTATGAAGTGTTCTGCAGAAAATAAATGCAGGCTGATGTGATAAAGAGCGATAGAGGCGGGGTGAAGTTGACAGGGTTAGACCAGGAGGTCGGGCAAGGCCTCTCTGAGATGATGTTTCAGCTGATCCCCGACTGACAGGAAGGAGCCAGCAAGCAAAAACTGGGGCTCAAAACATTCCAGGCAGTGGAACTGTAAAGGCCTGGAGGTAGAAACAAGCTGGCTGTATTCCAGCGTCAGAAAGAAGTAGAACTATACTACCTCCAACAAGACCTTCCCTTCCCTCCTCTCCTCCCTCTCTGCCTCAGTCTACCTACCTGAAAGGGGGGTTTAGTGAAGGTTGTCAGGCATCTCCATGTGCCTGAGTCATCACCAGGGTGGACACCTATCTGGCTGCTTCCACAACAATGTCACAAGAGCAGAAAGCCCTGGAACAACCAAGCAGGTGTTCTCTTCCAAGAAGGATGGGAAAACTCCAAATGGAAGCCAGTCCAAGGGTCCTGGTGAGCAAGTACCTGGAGCTTTGAGCTTTCCTTCAGGGGCAGAATTTGCAGTTTGATGAAGAAAAAGACATATACTTTGAGAAACGTGTGTGCAGGTCCTCCGAGAAAGTAAATTTCACATGCCAACTGTCCACATCCCCCTCCAACTCATTCACATCACTTCTGCCTGGGCAGGGAGAGGCGGGGAGAGTGTAGAGAGCAGATCCCAGTCTCTCAGAACTCAGGAGTGTGCATCCAGCATCAGGGAAAATGTATGGTCTCACCGGATGTCAGGCTGGAAGGGATGTCCGGGATTATCTGTCTGCCTGCTTCATCTACTATTTTTCTTTTTTCACTTAATAATATGTTTTTGTAGTCTCATTCTTAAACAGTGAGCAGAAAGCAGTCATAAATAGAGTCAAAAAGGTAAAGTCCCACTGGCACATCGATACAGCCACTTTGGAATTAACCTTACCTCGTCAAGTTGGGCAGGCCCATACCCCGTGGCCCAGCAATCTCACTCCTAGGTACATACCCAGAGAAACTCATGTGCTTGCACCAGAAGATGGGTGCAAGGATGCTCGTGGTGGCATTGTTGGTAGGAGTGCAAAACCGGCAACCATGCAAAGGCCATCCAAAACAGAATACCTCTGTGAATGGTGGTATATCCAAGTTTACGATACCTCAGTAAAATGAATGAATGATAGCTGCACTCATCAACATGGGTGAAACTTACAACACTATTGAGTGATAAAACTAGTCCGAAAATACAGCATGATTCCAATGGTTCTAATTATATAAAGTTTAAAAACAATCAGGTAGGGCTTCCCTGGTGGCGCAGTGGTTGAGAGTCCGCCTGCCGATGCAGGGGACACGGGTTCATGCCCCGGTACGGGAAGATCCCACGTGCCGCGGAGCGGCTGGGCCCGTGGGCCATGGCCGCTGAGCCTGCGTGTCTGGAGCCTGTGCTCTGCAACGGGAGAGGCCACAACAGTGAGAGGCCCGTGTACTGCAAAAAAAAAAAAAAATCAAGTAATGTTTAAGCATACATACATATATGGGAAACTAAAGAAAGTGGAGGGAAGAGGTTCCCATTGGTTGGAGGAAAAGGAGCACAAAGACATTGGTGGTGTGCCCTTCATTAGGTGGGATGGAAGGTGCATTGGTGGTCATTTTGTAAAATTGTTCTTTAAGGAACTTCTGTTTCTGTAAAGATGGAGTAGACAAACTTTTCCCTATCCTCCCACCGCTATAACTAAAAGGCCTGGACATTAAATAAAGAGAAATATAAGAAGACTTTGAAAGGTGGAGGGAAGAAGCCCAGCCAGTTGGGGACATCAGACCTCCAAGAAGGACACGCTCGTGTGCTCCCTGGATTTTCTGTTGCCTCCTGTACCCCAGAGGTGGAGGTAAAGGAGCCAGCAACCAGAATCGTGAATGGGCACAGACAAAAAAAGCCCCAGCACACCGTGCTCTCCCTATCCAAAAGACCAGGAAAAGGACAGCCCAGCAAGACAGAAAACTCGCCAGATAACTGCTACTCCAGTGCAGTGCTGCAGAAAAAACTGATGCTCTCACAGTCTGCAGGAGGAGAATGTTCCAGGTTCTTTTGGTTACAAGAGACAGAGATTCTTTCAAGAGAGAGGAAAGGTGGGGTGTTGCTGAAAGAGGAACCCAGGAGAAACTGGACCAGGCCAGAAACTGACGGAGCCCTCTTTTTTTCTCCTAGATCTCATGGCATCCCTGTGTCTCGGCCAGCCTGCTCTTTCTTGCCACACCCGCAGCCCAGTGCCCTGCACCTTTGCACAGTCCCAGCTTGAACATGACCTCAGTGGCCCTCCCACTCCACAGCTGCTCTACGTGACAGCAGTTCTTGGCACAATCTTCATGTCTCATCTCTGTCCCTGCCGCTAACTGCCTCAGTCTCTCAATTTTCCAACTTCCAACAAAGAAATCAGAGTGGCTCAGTTTACCTTTTTGAGGCAGCTGCCAGTGACAAGTTGCTGGGCAGCTTATGGATTGTTCAGTATGCAGCTCCAGTCCAATTAATTGTGGGCACGGGTAGCAGAGTCCTGTCCGAAATATGGCTTCTTAGAAACTCTAATTCAAATAGATACATGCACCCCAATGTTCACAGCAGCACTATTTTTTTAACATCTTTATTGGGGTATAATTGCTTTAAATGGTGTGTTAATTTCTGCTTTATAACAAAGTGAATCAGTTATACATATACATATGTTCCCATATCTCTTCCCTCTTGCGTCTCCCTCCCTCCCACCCTCCTTATCCCACCCCTCCAGGCGGTCACAAAGCACCGAGCCGATATCCCTGTGCCATGAGGCACAGCAGCACTATTTACAATAGCTAAGACATGGAAGCAACCTAAATGTCCATCGACAGATGAATGGATAAAGAACATGTGGCACATGTGTATATATATATATATATATATATAATATATATATATATATATATACCATATATATGTATGCAAATAATGCCATTTGCAGCAACATGGATGGACCTAGAGATTATCATACCACGTGAAGTTAGAAAGACAAATATCATATGATATCACTTACATCTGGAATCTAAAATATGATACAAATGAACTCATTTACAAAACAGAAACCAGCTCACAGACATAGAAAACAAACTTATGGTTACCAAAGGGGAAAAGGGTAGGGGGAGGGATAAATTAAGAGTTTGGGATTAGGGGTTTCCCTGGTGGTGCAGTGGTTAAGAATCTGCCTGCCAATGCAGGGGACATGGGTTCAAGCCCTGGTCTGGGAAGATCCCACATGCCGTGGAGCACCTAAGCCCAGGAGCCACAACTACTGAGTCTGCGTGCCACAACTACTGAAGCCTGTGTGCCTAGAGCCCATGCTCCACAACAAGAGAAGCCACTGCAATGAGAAGCCCGTGCACTGAAACGAAGACTAGCCCCCACTTGCCGCAGCTAGAGAAAGCCTGCACACAGCAACAAAGACCCAATGTAGCCAAAGATAAATAAATAAAATAAATAATTTTTTAAAAAAAGAGTTTGGGATTAGCAGATACCAACTATTAAATATAGAATGGATAAACAACAAGGTCCTACTGTAAAGCACAGGGAACTATATTCAATATCCTGTAATAAACCATAAGGAAAAAGAATATATATATATAATTGAATCACTTTGTTGTACACAAGAAACTAACACAACATTGTAAATCAACTATACTTCAATTAAAAAAAAAGAACGAATTATGGCCCCTTCAGTGCCTATGAGAATAGGCTTCTTCCCAGACCCACATGGAAGGGTGGGTCCGTCAAATATACCAAGTATAGACGTAAACGAGTAAACACATAAATTATAGTAGACTATAGTTGGTGCCAAACAATGAGCCGAGGCCTAGGTGAACCCGGGCCTGAGAGTCAGGGAAAGCTTTGCAGAGGAAAAGATCACGTGAAGGAGGAGCAGGGGTTTGCCAGAGAAATATGGAAAGGAGGGCGTTCCAGATGGAGGAATGTATGGGCAAATGGAAGCTGTTGTCAAAGGTCGTGACCTGTTCAGAGCACGGAGGCAAGTGCAGGGAGACTGGAGCGAGAGTGGGTGGCAAAAATGGGAGCGAAGCTGGGAAGACAGGTGGGATCAGACTGCAAATGACTTTGTATGTACACTGCGCTAGGGAGTTGGGGTTTTATCCCATAGACAATGGGAGCCAGTATATGTTTATTAAGCAGGGAGGTAACATGATCCATTGTTTTCTGGAAGTAGGTTGCAGGTTGCTCATAGGATCACCACTTCCTGCCATGGTTGGGCTCTGATACAACATCAAGGCTACTGCACTGGGCTCCTTATCCCATGGGGGAATGGTCTTTCTTTTGTGATGGGGGCCTTCTGTCCCCCCACTCCCAAACCCACCAGAAATATCTATACATGTCTCCAATTGTGAATGGGGTTCTAGTAGATATCCAGGGGTTTCATGGGGTTTTTGACCCAAGGGATGGGCACCCCATATTTAAGAAGACAGTAAGCTCGGTAGCAGTGTAAAGGCTTAGATTAGAGGGGAGCTTGGAAGAAGAGGGGTCAGTTAGGCAGCTGCTCTAATCGGCGAGATCCAACCAATAGGTAAGGAAGACCTAACCCAGGCTAGCAGGAGAGGGAGTGTGGCATGAGAGACATTCTCCAGGTGGGACCCATGGCACTTGATAACTGCTGAGGTGAGGGTGAGGCAGAGAGAAGAGGCATCTAACCTGGCTGAGTGGGAAGAGAAGGGTGCTAGAACACACACAGGGGACCCTGGAGAACGAGCAGCCTTGGGAGGAAGAGGTTGTATGAGGTTTTGAGCATGTTGTCCGGAGATTTCTAACAGGCAGTTGAAAATGTGGACCTGGAGTTCAAGAGAACAGTCTTCACCTTTGCACACCCCCTCCCCACTTCAATCTATTCTACGTGTTCAGTAAACATGTTAAAGTTATGTGCTCCATCAATATAACCACAGCTGGTTTTGATGTCCTTCAGATCCTTCACTCAAGCTGATGTCTGGATCTGGAACTGTGGTCTCTGCCCAGGAGGGATTGTGATTCTGTATCTTATCCTTCAAAATCTACCCCAACATTTGAGTTTTTTCTGTTCAGTCAACTCACAGCACTTCCTCTTATCCTTCCAAGTTACCTGAGTGCTTCTCCTTTCTGTGACCCTTTTCTTCAGTAACAGTCCTGCAGCCTGGGTGAAGAGCCCAGAGGGTGAGTTTCTCTCAGCCCTCTGGAGAAAGGAAAGGAAGGAGCAGGTGTAGAGGGTAGCAGTGGGAATGGCCGCGGCTTTAATTTACTCTCCCTCTAGCTGGTCTTGAAACCTGTATGTGGATTCCCTTGCCCTCCTTAGGCCCATAGTGGGGATGTCTCTGATGCTTGGGTAGAAGTTCCACCTTGGAAAGCTTTACTCTACCACCTCCCCTGCCCCCAAGAATTTCACGCACACACACACACACACACACACACACACACAGAGGACCTGGAAAGAGGTTATAGCAGCACTTAGATCAGGTTCTCCCGTCAAGTTTGGGAGATGGAAACAAGCATTGCTCTCACCCCCCCCACCCCACCCCCGCTAACTATTAAGTCTCTGCTTCTATTGCTTCTACCTTTGGTGCCTCCCTGTGGCAGATACCGCCCCTCCTCCCATCACCTCCCTAATCCTCCCCTCTTTCCATGCCTTCTCTAAGCTTCTTCCGGCCCTAGAGCTCCATCCCACACAACTGAAGAGGTTGGTGTCTTAGTCAGCTCAGGCTGCTATAACAAGATACATAGACTAGGTGGTTTAAACTACATTCATTTCTCACAGTTTTAGAGGCTGGGAAGTCCAAGATCAAGACACTGGCATATTAGGCGTCAGTGAGGGCCCTCTTCCTGGTCCCCTTCTTGCTGTGTCCTCACATGATGGGGAGAAAAGGCTCTGGTCTCTTTATCTTCCTATAAGGGCACTAATCCCAGCATGGGGGCTTTACTCTCATGACCTCATCTAAACCTAGTTACCACCCAATGGTCCCACCTCCAAACACCATCACATTGGGGGTTAGGTTTTCAACATGAATTTGGGGTGAACACAAACATTCAGCTCCTAGTACACAGGCTCTTAGATTGAGCATGGGAGAAGAGTAGGGTTTCAAATACCAGTGCTCTAATATTTTTGACCCTGTCACATTCTACTTCAGAATTTTATCTCTGCACATGTTTCTAAAACCGTATAATGACCCGCCTTCCTTTGATTGGTCATCACTAGATTGGAAACTCCTTGAACACAGGTAATATGTCTAAATTAAATACATTTCAAGAGCCTGGTACACAGTCATCTCTCTATGGGAATCTCAACATCTAAGTGGATGGAAATCTGGGGTCATGGCCTTGCTTGCCTTGCTGAGCAGGGGTGGTCTACAGTGAGAAGATAGAGGTTCAGATCAGCTCTCCCACTCACTGTATGTGGTGGGCAATCCACTTTCTCTCCTCTAAAAAATTAGAATAAATAACACCTGTCCTGCATTTTTTTTACAGGATTCCTGTGAAAATTAAATATGGAAACACTTGTAAAAACCCTTTGTAAAGTGTGAAAAATCCTATACAACGTGAGATATTGTGATTATTATCTGGGGCACTGGAAAGGCAAGAGTTCTACAGATAGATAAAGGGGTTCTAAATAGATAAGATTATATGGCTACTCTGTGTGACTTAGCTCCTGACTCTATCCAGAGTGTCTGTTTGCCTATTTTCTCAGCTTGCTAGTGATCCAAAGCCATACCAGCTTGTCTACTGTTTGGCTGGAGCCTAAGAGAGACAGGGACAGAGAGACAGGGAGAATGAGGGATGGAAGCAGAGATACATGGGCAGACCTCACCTGGCTTCAGGGCTGGGATTTTCCAGGGTGGAAAAGTCCAGAGGACTTTCTTACCCTTCTTCATTCAACAAAGAATGACTGTCAGGGTTTGGGTCTGAGTTCACAGAGAGAGCTCATAGTGAACTTTGAGATACTCCTATGGCAGCAGTCCTGAGGTCACCTGACCTACATGCAGACGCTGGAATATGGGATGCAGAACCTCCTCTCTCCTCCTTCCCTGTACTCCAGCCGCATCAAACTATCAGGAATTCATCTAACATGCTGTGCTTTTTAGGTCTCCCTCCTGCACCCCCACCTTTTTTAATGTGTATATATATTTTTAAAACTAATGTTTATTGGAGTGTAGTTGATTTACAATGTTGTGTTAGTTTCTGCTGTACAGCAAAGTGAATCAGTTATACATATACATGTATCCACTCTTTTTTGGATTCTTTTCCCATATAGGTCATTACAGAGTATTGAGTAGAGTTCCCTGTGCCATACAGTAGGTCCCCATTAGTTATCTGTTTCATATATAGTAGTGAGTATATGTCAATCCCAATCTCCCAATTTATTCCTCCCCCCGCCGCACTTTAATTGTGCTTCTTCTTCTCCTTCTTCCCAAATACCACTTCCCATGCCCCAAATCATGCCTTAACCTGGCTCACTTACCTGTTCTTAGGTCTCTACTAAAGGGTCGCCTCCTCCAGGAAGCCCTCCCTTAAGTCCTCACTTTGGGGTAGGTGTCCAGACTAAGCCTCCCACATATGTAGCAGGTATGAACTGTTCAACAACAACGAGGACACCAATTATATTACTTAAAACATGTTCTTGACATTAACTAGAACCACCTCAAGCCCACCCACCTAGATTGGAGAGAAGTTCGACAGCAGTTGTTCCAGAGATGGATTCCACTCCCTTGGATCATCAGTCAACCCTGGAGTGCTTAGAAGGGGTCCCCCAGGCTCCCCATCCTCCAGTCGGAAGAGGCCCTGGTTGGCTGTGTTGATTCAGGACCCGTTCGCAACCGCCTCTTTGTCATTGTTGTTCCATGGATCCTGCAGCCTCCTGGTCCAGCTCCCTGCTCAGAGCTTAAGGATTTCCCCCATGGAGGCTGGCTCCACAGCATCTCCCCCGCTCCCCTAGGCTCCAAAAGCTCTCCCAACCCAGTTCTTCTTCCTAGTCCTTGAGACTCTCCTGGGGTCTGGCTGCTGCCCCTTTCCTACCCCCTGAACCTCCCACCCCTTTCTTAGATAGTAAAATCTAATTTCACTGATAGGCGATTACACAAATGACCCTCACCCCCTCCTGTTATCACCTTCTGGATGTAAAGATTTCTCAGGACTCTGAATAGAGGCCTGCTCACCATCCTGAAAGGGGAAAAATGCCTTCCATTCCCTCCTACAGCATCCATGGCAGCAAAAGCTGATTCTTAATAGATTATTACTCTGCTTCATGTTGCACATGTATATCTCACCCTAACCAAAAAGAAAAAGAACGTTCACCTGTGCTGTAATTATGTGTGTTTCAGTCTCCCTAATAAACAGCCTTAGACCAGTCTTGAGGAGAGATACCCCATATTACAAACCTTTGTATTCCCAAGATGAGTGCTTAATAAATGTTGGATGAATAAACGAATTGCCTGTGGAATTCAGAACTCAGTACAATATTGTACTTACCAGCTATGTTACAAGGATTAAATACCAAGGCCTGCTTGGCAGTCCCTTTTACTAACAAAGAACTCCTGCTTTTCAGAGTGTGATAGCACCTTGTCTTCTAGACTGGGGACATGTTTGAATGAGGCAGAATGTTTGTACTGGAATTTTCTATCATATGTGGCCAAGTCTTTGCCAACTTGTGAACATCAGTTCCGTGGTCAGTCCATAGACTTGACCTTCCTGATTCCAGGCAGTTAAGGGCCAAGGTGTTAATAATTTAGCAAATACAGACTCGAGAATATTTTCACCTGAGGAAAACATTGGAAGACCATTCATGTGGTTGGGCAGGCCTTTTATTTCTTCATTTGTTTGTGTTAGTGTGTGTGTGTTGGGGGGGGGGGGGCTTGTCTTGTTTTTGTTGTGCTTTGTTTTGTTTTGGGCTTGCTCCATCAAAACCTTGGCTTCAGGGTGTTAGTAAAACTGACCAAATAATAAACAGCTGAATCAGCACACTGCCCCAGAAACCGAGGTGCCATGGGATGAAATGTTTCCACCTGTGCTGAAAATGAACATTATTAGCCCAAATGACCACGGCAAGTAGGGTTATTCCATCCCAGAAGGCATGCAGCCAAAGGAGGGCTCCTTGGCACATTCTTCTTGGTACTTGTGACTCAAGATCTCCTTCCCTTCCCCTAGAAACAGAGAAGGGCTCGGAAAGGCACTTAGTTATCTCAGTAACAGACAGATTGTTATCCCTCAGTGAGAGGAATTTAATTCCAGAGATCTGTGTGTGGGAGCTCAAGGGATACCAATCAAAACACAGCAGGGTTTGAGAGTAAGGTATCTAATAACTAACAAACACTTATTTCTCCAAAGCAAATCATACCAAACACATTTATAGATGCTTTTCTTTTTTTCCCCGACTTAATTACTGATCTGGTGTACAGCTGGAATGCAGTGGGAAGCAAGCCCTCTGACTATAATCGAAAATACTCCCCTCGATGCTAAAGCAGCCACACTCAGGTTAGACGTGAGGCTGTCCTGCCAGAGTGACTTGGGCAGGGGGAGGATGAGCACCAGTAGGGGCAAATGGAGGCCTCCCCACAGGAGGGGCAACAGGGGAAACCAGCACACTATGTAACTGCCACACAAGAATCCAATGAGGAGGGCACAGAGCAGAATGGGGAAATGGAAAGAGGATGGGAATATTGGAGGATTGAAGGCCGCTCTGCCACAGGAAACCCCAAGGGCTTCCTTAGAAGGCAAGGAAGTCCGAGAGAAAAATTCACCACATAAACCTGGGCAATGGCCACCTGAGATGGAACTGGAGAAAGGGGCCTGGTGAAATAAAAAAAAGGAGGTAAAGGACTCCATCTAAGCAACGATAAACAAATCACTATTGAGCACTTGGGACTTGCCCGGTGGTCCAGTGGGTAGACTCCGCACCCCCAATGCAGGGGCCCTGGGTTTGAACCCTGGTCCAGGAACTAGATCCCACATGCATGCCACAACTAAGAGTTCAAATGCCGCAACTAGGAGTCTGCATGCTGCAACTAAAGATCCCACGTGCCACAACTAAGACCTGGTGCAACCAAAATAAATTAAATGAATAAATAAATGTTTTTAAAAAATACCAACCACAAGCACTGAAATTGAAACTGTGATTAAAAATCTTCCAACAAACAAAAGCCTAGGACCAAATGGCTTCACAGGCGAACTCTATCAAACATTTAGAGAAGAGCTAACACCTATCCTTCTCAAACTCTTCCAAAATACAGCAGAGGGAGGAACACTCCCAAACTCATTCTACGAGGCCACCATCACCCTGATACCAAAACCAGACAAAGATGTCACAAAAAAAGAAAGCTACAGGCCAATATCACTGATGAACATAGATGCAAAAATCCTCCACAAAATACTAGCAAACAGAATCCAACAGCACATTAAAAGGATCATACACCATGATCAAGTGGGGTTTATCCCAGGAATGCAAGGATTCTTCAATATATGCAAATCAATCAATGTGATACACCATATTAACAAATTGAAGGAGAAAAACCATATGATCATCTCAATAGATGCAGAGAAAGCTTTTGACAAAATTCAACACACATTTATGATAAAAACCCTCCAGAAAGTAGGCATAGAGGGAACTTTCCTCAACATAATAAAGGCCATATATGACAAACCCACAGCCAGCTTCGTCCTCAATGGTAAAAAACTGAAACCATTTCCACAAAGATCAGGAACAAGACAAGGTTGCCCACTCTCACCACTCTTATTCAACATAGTTTTGGAATTTTTAACCACAGCAATCAAAGAGCAAAAAGAAATAAAAGGAATCCAAATCAGAAAAGAAGAAGTAAAGCTGTCACTGTTTGCAAATGACATGATACTATACATAGAAAATCCTAAAGATACTACCAGGAAACTACTAGAGCTAATCAATGAATTTGGTAAAGTAGCAGGATACAAAATTAATGCACAGAAATCTCTAGCATTCCTATACACTAATGATGAAAAATCTGAAAGTGAAATTAAGAAACACTCCCATTTACCACTGCAACAAAAAGAATAAAATATCTAGGAATAAACCTACCTAAGGAGACAAAAGACCTGTATGCAGAAAATTATAAGACACTGATGAAAGAAATTAAAGATGATACAAATAGATGGAGAGATATACCATGTTCTTGGATTGGAAGAATCAACATTGTGAAAATGACTCTACTACCCAAAGCAATCTACAGATTCAATGCAATCCCTATCAAACTACCAATGGCATTTTTCACAGAACTAGAGCAAAAAATTTCACAATTTGTATGGAAACACAAAAGACCCCGAATAGCCAAAGCAATCTTGAGAACGAAAAACGGAGCTGGAGGAATCAGGCTCCCTGACTTCAGACTATACTACAAAGCTACAGTAATCAAGACAGTATGGTACTGGCACAAAAACAGAAATATAGATCAATGGAACAGGAGAGAAAGCCCAGATATAAACCCACGCACATATGGTCACCTTATCTTTGATAAAGGAGGCAAGAATATACAGTTGGGAAAAGACAGCCTCTTCAATAAGTGGTGCTGGGAAAACTGGACAGCTACATGTACAAGAATGAAATTAGAACACTCCTTAACACCATACACAAAAATAAACTCAAAATGATTAAAGACCTAAATGTAAGGCCAGACACCATCAAACTCTTAGAGGAAAACATAGGCAGAACACTCTATGACATAAATCACAGCAAGATCCTTTTTGACCCACCTCCTAGAGAAATGAAAAGAAAAACAAAAATAAACAAATGGGACCTAATGAAACTTAAAAGCTTTTTCACGGCAAAGGAAACCATAAACAAGACAAAAAGACAACCCTCAGAATGGGAGAAAATATTTGCCAATGAAGCAACTGACAAAGGCTTAATCTCCAAAGCATACAAGCAACTCATGCAGCTCAATATCAAAATAACAAACAACCCAATCCAAAAATGGGCAGAAGACCTAAATAGACATTTCTCCAAAGAAGATATACAGAATGCCAACAAACACATGAAAGAATACTCAACATCATAATCATTAGAGAAATGCACATCAAAACTACCATGAGATATCATCTCACACCGGTCAGAATGGCCATCATCAAAAAATCTACAAACAACAAATGCTGGAGAGGGTGTGGAGAAAAGGGAACCCTCTTGCACTGTTGAGGGGAATGTAAATTGATACAGCCACTGTGGAGAACAGTATGGAGGTTCCTTAAAAAACTACAAATAGAGCTTCCCTGGTGGCGCAGCGGTTGAGAGTCCGCCTGCCGATGCAAGGGACGCGGGTTCGTGCCCCGGTCCAGGAAGATCCCACATGCCATGGAGCAGCTAGGCCCGTGAGCCATGGCCGCTGAGCCTGCGCGTCCGGAGCCTGTGCTCCGCAACGGGAGAGGCCACAACAGTGAGAGGCCCGCGTACCGCAAAAAAAAAAAAAACTACAAATAGAACTACCATACGACCCAGCAATCCCACTACTGGGCATATACCCTGAGAAAACCATAATTCAAAAAGAGTCATGTACCAAAATGTTCATTGCAGCTCTATTTACAATAGCCAGGACATGGAAGCAACCTAAATGTCCATCAACAGATGAATGGATAAAGAAGATGTGGCACATATATACAATGGAATATTACTCAGCCATATAAAGAAACAAAACTGAGTTATTTGTGGTGAGGGAGATGGACCTATAGTCTGTCATACAGAGTGAAGTAAGTCAGAAAGAGAAAAACAAATACTGTATGCTAACACATATATATGGAATCTTAAAAAAAAAAAAAGGTCTTGAAGTACCTAGGGGCAAGATGGGAATAAAGACAGACCTACTAGAGAATGGACTTGAGGACATGGGGAGGGAGAAGGGTAAGCTGTGACAAAGTGAGAGAGTGGCATGGACATATATACACTACCAAACGTAAAATAGATAGCTAGTGGGAAGCAGCCGCATAGCACAGGGAGATCAGCTAGGTGCTTTGTGATCACCTAGAGGGGTGGGATAGGGAGTGTGGGAGGGAGACGCAAGAGGGAAGAGATATGGGAACATATGTATATGTATAACTGATTCACTTTGTTATAAAGCAGAAACTAACACACCATTGTAAGCAATTATACTCCAATAAAGATGTTTAAAAAATAAATAAATACAAATAGAAAAAAATAAAATAAAAGATATTTAAAAAAAACCAAATCATTATTGAACACCTGATTATATATGCCAGTGACTCTGCTGGGCGCCAGGAATGTATTGTAAGAGAGATCTGGTTTTCACCCTCACGGAGCTTCTAGTACTGTGAGAGAGATGGACATCAGTCAATTAATTCCACGACGACAGTCATGAACTTTGGCATTCCACAAATATTCTAGTCTCCTGGTACTGACCAGGGCCTTGCCTTTGTCACACCAGCTGTATTCTCCAGCTACGGCCAAAGACATATTCAGCTCGAACACAACATCCTGTAGATCTCAGAGGATATCTTTCTTACCTCAACGTCCTACAGAGGCAAACTGTTAATGAACAAAATTAAGCTCATTTGGGATGGAAGGGGGTGTCATTATTTATTTAAATATTCTGGCAGTTGGCTGTCCAACCTTTCTGAAAATCAAGAATCTTACAGAGTTTTGCCCAGGAGTTCCACTTTATTTGAAATATAACGTAAGAAATTCTTAAAAATTAGTTGCACAAGCATGCAGTGTTAATTATAACAACGACAAGAAAAAGGGATATGAGTATCCATGAACCTATCAACAGTTAAACACATCCTTATGATGGAACGGTTTGCAACAGCTAAAAACAATAGGAGCAGGTACTCATGATGTAGTAAGTGAAAAAAAGTTGATACAAACTCATATATACAAGATACTTCAACTGTGTAAAAATATGTGAACATAAAAACAAAAATATGCCAAATATTAAGGCAGCTTGCTCTGGGAAACCAGATTAGGATGACTGTTACTTTTTTTCACACGTTCTAAGCTTTTCCCACTGGGAAGAAATCACTTTTAAAATCAGAAAAGGGTTATTACAAACGAAAAACAATAATTTCAGGCCTGTAAGCAGCTGAGGCTGAGTTTTGAATTCTAAGTTTTTCTTCCATTTTCCTGCTTCCTCCCTCTTCCCTTTGTTTCCATTTAAGGAACTAAGGGCTGGCAAGGTGCGGGTGAGCATTTGGTTCAGTAAGTTTTGAGGGGCCTCCTGGCACTCCTTGAAAATAGCAATCCCCAGGTCTTGGCTGCCCTCCCAGGGAGGAGAGCAGGTGACTCCATACACCACAGGGGTGGGGCAAATAGTTCTGTGACTAGCAGGGGAAGGGGGAGAGGGAAGGGGAGGAGGAGAGGGAAGGGGACGGGGAGAGGGAAGGGGAGGGGGAGAGGAAAGGGGAAGAGGGACACGGAAGGGGAGGGGGAGAGGAAAGGGGAAGAGGGACAGGGAAGGGGAGGGGGAGAGGAAAGGGGAGGGGAGAGGGAAGGGGAGGCGGAGAGGAAAGGGGAGGGGGAGAGGGAAGGGGAGGCGGAGAGGGAAGGGGAAGGGGGAGAGGGAAGGGGACGGGGAGAGGGAAGGGGAGGGGGAGAAGGAAGGGGATGGGTAGAGGGAAGGGGAGGGGGAGAGGAAAGGGGAAGAGGGACAGGGAAGGGGATGGGGAAAGGAAAGGGGAGGGGAGAGGGAAGGGGACGGGGAGAGGGAAGGGGAGGGGGAGAGGGAAGGGGAGGCGGAGAGGGAAGGGGAGGGGGAGAAGGAAGGGGACGGGGAGAGGGAAGGGGAGGGGGAGAGGAAAGGGGAAGAGGGACAGGGAAGGGGAGGGGGAGAGGAAAGGGGAGGGGGAGAGGGAAGGGGAGGGGGAGAGGGAGGTTAGCTGAGGCAGGGCAATGAAGTCTCTGGGGTGGGAGAAGCAGAGGTGGCTCTGGGGACTTTGCCTGGCAGCTCCCCTGTGCTAAAGACAGGCATTCCCACCAACTACTGACCGTGCTCCTTTTCCTCCCTTTCAAGGTAGGGAAGGAGTATTTGCTAATTTGGGGTAACCTAGAAATCAGGAATGGAACAAGGGAAATATCAAGGATGATAGATAAACCCTGGCTGAGTCTGGGCTGGGTGAAGTGTTGTACCCATCTGGTAATCATTGGTAACTGGTAACCAGCCTCATTGTTAGGAAGAGGCCAGGCCTGTGGTTCTGAGACCTTTAGTGTGTTTCAGAAGCTCCTGGGTAAGGGATGTAGGAGGTTTAACCCCTGTT
This sequence comes from Stenella coeruleoalba, assembly GCF_951394435.1. NCBI lineage: Eukaryota > Metazoa > Chordata > Mammalia > Artiodactyla > Delphinidae > Stenella > Stenella coeruleoalba. The sequence goes on along the minus strand of NC_137155.1, from coordinate 82,926,862 downwards.
TTAGTACTGGTCAAAAATCCTGGGCCAGGAGACAGTTTAGACAATGTAGCACATACTAGGATCCTTCCACAGTACAAGAGTGTTTCCTGTCTTTAATCAGTGCCTGTGAATATCAGAAAGTTTCCTTTTCAGGAGTTCAAAATTCAAGTAGCCCAGGGATGAACAGGGCTTCAAACAAAGGCACAGACAACAACTGAGGGCAGGAGGAGGAAGGTGAGGACTGGGGCCTCCTGGGGAAACTGGGATATTCTATTTAGAGGTGGGAAGAAAAGGAAACTGGCCTCAGGGGACCAGAAAGTCTACCACTAACTTCAAGGGAGACAGAGTTACTTATACGTCAAGGAGATGCAAATAATGAAGGGAAGGAAGAAAGATCTCTTAGGGGCTGGAGTGGAAAGGCCTGAGGGGGAAACTCTGGACACCCTGCTGTCCTTCCTCTAGCCTGTGCTCTCATTCTCCCTTGTTGCCCTTTGCCAAATGATCTCCCCGTGCAAGTAAATTGGGTTTATTTCCCCAGAAGGGGCCACGAGAAGAAATAAGTTGTCTTCATGTTGTGTCACTGACTCTCAGATTCATTCAACACATATTTCTCTGACCTGCTTCTTCCATCAATAATTCCCAAACATTTCCAATTAGCAGGCCACTTCAGGAAAGGCAAAACAGCCCTTATTAAAGCGTGATGTATCTCAGTGCTTGCCAGACTTTTTCACATCATGGCACACATCACGGTAAACTGTAATATTTATGTGACATGAAGGATAAACTGTGTGAGGCTGGACGCTGTCACCAGGCGCCAGCTGCTCCAGGGCTGTGAAGGTTCATCTCCTCCACACACCTGTAACCCACATGTTGGCACACTATTGGGAACCCCCAATCTGACACTTGGAGCCCAGCCACTAAAAAACAAAAACGCCTAGAATTAATAAATGGAAGTCATGTCTGTCAGCGACACAGCAAAGACCTAAACTATGTGTCTTAAGTATTGTGAGCACATTTTAAATTTATGTCCAAAGCAAAACAAGGACACTTTATTTAAAAAATATTTATTTATGTATTTATTTTGGCTGCGCTGGGTCTTCATTGCGGCGCATGGGATCTTTGTTGCAGCGTGTTTAGCTGCGGCATGGGGACTCTTAGCTGTGGCATGCGTGTGGGATCTAGTTCCCAGACCAGGGATCAAACCCGTGCCCCCTGCGTTGGAAACGCAGAGTCTTACCCACTGGACTGCCAGGGAAGTCCCAAGGACGTTGTAATATGATGTTGAAGTCCCTGGAGAGAGCCCGGGTGGTCTCTAGATGTCTACTCTAACATGGGGGGGAGTATGAGGGCTCATTATCATTACTGTAATATTCACAGGAATATCCTTTCCAACCACAACAGGTTCTGAACCAAATGAGAACAAGGCTGAGGAATGAGAAAAATTGAGATGAAAACATAGCTTTATTTCTGATAAAGCTGGATTGGAAAATGTGGCTGGTACCTACATCCAAACGGGCTTCCTATTTTTTCTACCCAGATTTAAACTTACCCACACAGTCTTCAGCAAAGCAGCTGGATTACTGCAGGGCAAACACCCCCATCCTTCCTGCCAAGACTGGCTGCTTACCCCATGGAGTGCGGGAGGTCTTGAGAATTCAAGTTATTTTTCCAGTACCATTCCCTCCCAGAGAAGCCAGCAGAAGTTTCTATTTAATGGGGCAAGGTAGGAATGCAGGCTGATGAAAACAGCCCAAAGAGCCTTTGAGGGTTTATAAACACTTTACCCTCAAGTAAATGCAGAGTTTGACTAGGCTTCCTGGAAAACAGAGCTTGGGACAAAGCCTAAGGGTTAATGTTTCTGTGGAGAGGTTGCAAGCCCAGAGCAGCAAGAGTGAGGGAAAGAGGTGAGGCCGGGAAGGAGGGGAAGCAAACACAAGGTTGTGCATTATCAAACTGGCTACGGGCCCACAAGAAAATACACAAAGTTGCTCACTCATTCACTTGGGATGTCTCCAGGGATTGGAAGAGTCAGTTGGAGAGAAAGAAGCAGAGTGAGCAACTGCCAGTCCCTCCCAGTCTCATCTCCCTTTTTGGTCAAAGTTTACCCCCTGGGGGTTAACTCCCCATGTCTGGGCCGTGTGAGCCCCTCTAAGCAGCTGCTGGGAAGCCAGAGGCTCCTGGAGGCCAGCTGGGTTGGACTTGGATGCTGTGCCCTGGCTCCCTTGGGGCAGTTGAGGTCACACCTGACAGGACAACACAAGGACAGCAGCTGTGACTGCAGGGCTGCAGAAAGAAGCCAGCACCTCTCTAGCTGGGAGGCAGGGCAAGACGAGGCAAGATGAGACTGAAGAAAAGGTGGGACTTAGCCAATCTAGGAAGGTATATAAACTGGGTCCAGACAGTAACTCAGGAAAAAACTGTCTTTGATTCTGAAATTGCTCAGGCCCTTGATGCTCTGGGCAGTCAGATGTCTTTTGACTGCAACTCTGGTAAGCGCTGGTTGAAAAAAAGGATGTGCTCTCTCCTCATGATGAAATGATGCAACTGTCTGCAAGGGCCCAGAGGCCTTGCAAATTTGAGCTGGGCCTGCAACCCCAGAGAAGCCTGGACCATTGTTCTAATCGCTGACCCGACAGCCAAAAACATGGCATTGGAACAGCATCAGTTTTATTTTTTTATGTGTGTTGTGTCTTTGTTGCTGCGCGTGGGCTTTCTCTAGCTGCGGTGAGCGGGGGCTACTCTTCGCTGCGGTGCACAGGCTTCTCACTGCGGTGGCTTCTCTTGCTGCAGAGCACGGGCTCTAGGCATGCGGGCTTCAGTAGTTGTGTGGTGCACAGGCTTAGTTGCTCCGCGGCATGTGGGATGGAGCAGCATCAATTTTAACTTATTTATCTCAAGCTATATATGGTTTTATTATATTTTTAGATATAATTCACGTACTTTAAAATTAATTCTTTTTTTTAATGATGTTGGGAGACTTTTTGTTTGTTTGTTTATTTATTTGTTTATTTTTTGGCTGTGTTGGTTCTTTGTTGCTGCACGCGGGTTTTCTCTAGTTGCAGCGAGCAGGGGCTACTCTTGGTTGCAGTGCGCAGGCTTCTCATTGCAGTGGCTTCTCTTGTTGCAGAGCACGGACTCTAGATGTGTGGACTTCAGTAGTTGTGGCACATGGGCTCAGTAGTTGTGGCACACGGGCTCAGTAGTTGTGGCGTATAGGCTGAGTTGCTCCACAGCATGTGGGATCTTCCCGGACCAGGGCTCGAACCCATGTCCCCTGCATTGGCAGACAGATTCTTAACCATTGCGCCACCAGGGAAGCCCCTAAAATTAATTCTTTTAAAATATACAGTTCAGTGGTTTTAGATCATTCACAAGATTTTGCAACGAGTAGCACGATTAATTTTAGAACATTACCATTAACCCCAAAAGAAATCCCATACCCATTAGCAGTCACTTTCCATTTCCCATTTCCCATTTCCCCCAGGAAATCACTAACTGACTTTCTTTCTCTGTGAATTTGCCTATTCTGTATGTTTCATATGAGTGGGATCATACAATATGTGGCCTGTTGTGACTGGCCTCTTTTGTTCAGCCTGTTTTCAAGGTTCATCCACGTTGTGGCATGTATCAGAACTTCAGTCCTTTTTGATGGCTGATTAATAGTCCACTGTATGGATATGTCACATTTATTTTTCTGCTCATCAATTAATGGACCTTTAGGTTGTTTACAATTTTTGGCTCTTATGAGTAATGCTGCTATGAACATGCATATACAAGCTTTTTGTGTTTTAATTTCTCATGGGTACATACCTAAAAATGGAATTGCTGGGTCATACATTAACTACATGTTGAACTTTTTGAGGAAATGCCAGACTGTTTTCCAAGTGGTTGTACCATTTTACTTTCCAACTGGCAATCTCTGAGGCTTCTAATTTCTGCATATCCTCACCAATACTTATTGGTTGTCTTTTTTTTTTTTTTTTTTTGCAGTACGCGGGCCTCTCACTGTTGTGGCCTCTCCCGTTGCGGAGCACAGGCTCCGGACGCGCAGCCTCAGCGGCCATGACTCACGGGCCTAGCTGCTCCGCGGCATGTGGGATCTTCCCGGACCGGGGCACGAACCCGTGTCCCCTGCATCGGCAGGCGGACTCTCAACCACTGTGCCACCAGGGAAGCCCTTGCCCGTCTTTTTGATGATAGCCACCCAAGCATGTGAGAAGTGATACTGCACTGTGGTTTTGATTTGTATTTTCCTAATGACAAATAATGTCGAACATCTCTTCACGTGCTTAGTGGCCATGGAGAAATTTCTGTTCAAATCATTTTCCCATTTTTTGCTGTACACCTGAAACTAACACAACATTGTCAATCAACTATACTCCAGTATAAAACAAAAAGTTAAAAAAAATCATTTTCCCATTCTTAAATTGGGTTATTTGTCTATGTATTGTTGAATTGTAAGAATTCTTTATATATTCTGGATAGTGTTTATGTCAGATACGTTTGCAAATACTTTCTCCACTCTCTGGGTTGTCCTTTCGCTTTCTTGATATGTCCTTTGAAGTACAAAACTTTTAAATCAAAAAACATATGTTGATGCATATCTTTTTATTACTTTATGTATGTATATATCAATGTGTACTGTTTAAAACTGAGTTATAATTGACATAGCATTATATTCACTTCAGATGTACAACATAGTGATTTGATATATGTATATATTTTGAAATGTTCATTTTAACCAAGAAGAATGTGATTAAATCAAAGCTATCATGGTAGAGTTTGGTAACATCCCTCCCCACCTTCTGCCATTGTGGGCCAGTCAGCTGAGGGCACATTTCCTGGACCCTTTGCCATTTGACCACTGGAGTAAGGCCAAGGCAGCCAGAGCGCCCTAGGGAAAATCAAACTGCTTCCTGAGACATTGGGAGAAAGTCAGAGGAGGGATATTTAGAAAGGAAAAGGGAACAGGAGCCCCATTTGCTCACTTTTTTCTTTTTCTTTGCTCAACTAAGCAAATTCATACACCTCACTTTCCCCTAATGCAACTTCTTCATTTCTACCCCTGCATAGCAAAAGAGACTTGGCAGGCATTGAGAGGAATAAGAAAAAAATGGCTAAGTCTTTTCAGACTTAACCAAAAATTTTTTAAGGTCCTGACTCAATGTAAAGTATCCCATGTGTAACCTTCCTGGTATTAGGCAGTTTTCCCCACAGTCTATTGGGGGCGAGCTGATGAGTTCCCCAGGTGCCCCATGAGAGCTGGGATTGGAATTCAGAACCCCAGATTTTGAGGCCATCTGCCTTAGGGCCAGAGCCTCTCCCTCCCTTCCCAGAGAGCCAGATCGGGGCGCTGCGTGTGGAAGCCTTGACTCCACACATTCTGCCTTTTTTAAGAGCAAATGTCTGTTTTAGGCACAGAAAATACAAAGAGGAATAAGACAGCTCCTACCCACAGGGCGGTAGGGAAGCTGCACCAGAAACAAGTAGCCACTCCAACCACGTGACACACATGAAATAGAAGTGCTGGGTACACATGGGCCCTGGCAAGCCTGCCTGTGACTCCAGCAGGTGGCCTCAGATGGGCAGCTGTGTCTGCCCTTGAAGGGGACCTGGACGTGCTGCAGCCCCACAAGCTGGAGGAAAGGGCTAGCCCCACATTTGTTGGGGCAAAATGGGGTGTCTGCCCCAGAGAGGGTAAAGTAAGACATTTAGTGAAAAGAAAAGTTGTGGCTCTTCAAGGAGAGGAGAGAACAGAGGGTGCGAAAAGATGGGAGAGGAGGGAAGAGGATGTTTGGTCAACAGTTGTTCCTGCTGTGACTCGGAGCAACAAGGAAGAGTAGGACTTTTTTTTTTAATAATACCTTTATTGAGCTATAATTCATATACCATAAAATCCACTCTAAGTGCACAATTCAATGTTTTTTAGTATATTCACAGAGTTGTGCAACCATCACCAGAATTTTAGAACATTTTCATCACCTTGAAAAGACACCTGTGCCCCTTAGTGGTAACCCCGCCCCCCACTCTGCCTATTCCCCCAGCCCTAGACAAATACCGATTTACTTTCTGTCTCTATACATAGTTCTATTCTGCACATTTGACATAAAAGAAATGATACAATGTGGTCTTTTGTGACTGGCTTATTTCTCTTTGCATAATATTTTCAAGGTTCATCCAGGGTGAATCAATATTTCATTTCTCTTCACTGCTAAATAATATCTCACTGTACGGTTACACCACATTTTATTTATCCATTCATCAGTTGATGGACATTTGGGTTGTTTCCACTTGGCATCATGAATAATGGTGCTTATAAACGTTCGTGTACAAGTTTTTATATGGAGGAGTAGGACTTTCCAGTTAGTCCTTATCAATTATTTATTAACTGCCTCTTGTGTATATAGCACAGTGATAGGTGTAGGGGTGAGGGAAAGGATGTAGGAGGGCCGAGACCCAAAGAACTATAAATATAATTCCCCAACTGTCCTCTGACTAAAGAGATATAAAATCAAAATACATTAGGTGAACCTTCAGTGGATTCTGGCTCAAAAAAAAAAGCCGTAGAGGGGACAGTTAAAAACATCTGATTGTGGACTGGAAATTAGATGACATTAGGGAATCATTGTTCATTTTCATATGTGTGCTAATGATATGGTTATAAAGGAGAATGTCCTGATTTGCAGGGTATGCATGCTGAAGAAGTATGTAGGGTTGAAGTGTCATGGTGTCTGAAGGTTATTTTCAAAAATTTAGCAAAAAAAAAAAAAAAAAAGGTACACACTTGACTACATGCAAGTAAAACAAATATGGCAAAATGTTACCAGTTGTTATATCTGGATGGTGGGTATTTGGGTGGTCATTGTACTATTTTCTCAAATTTTCAGCGTATTTGAACATTTCCAAAATAAAAATCTAAAAAAATTACAAAGCGAAAAAAACTGAAAGCAAGGTAAGGACATAAAAGTAAGTGGCGTATCTTTTAAAACAAGGTAGTCGGGGAAGGCCTCTGAAGGCAGGACATTTGAATAAATGCAGGAAGGAGGGAGTTGGCCATGAGGACCCAGGGGAAGGGCATTCCAGGAAGAGGGAACAGCCATCTCAGGGGCCCTGAAGTGGAAACGGGCTTGGTGTATCCCTGGACACAAGCACTGAGAGAGGCTGAGGGGATGTGAGGGAGGCAGGAGATGAGGTTGAAAAGGTAACCTAAATCCAGATTACACAGCATCATAGAATTAAGATTTTAGTTTAAGGATGACCTACTAAAGGACCATGAGTGGAGAGTTACTTGGGTCAAATTATATTTTAAAACATCTCTCTGGTTCCTGGGTGGAGAATAGGCTGTGAGGTGAGGGTGGGGGTCATAGTGGACAAGAGTGGAAACAGAGGCTGATAAACAGGATTTGTTGCAGATGAGCGTGGCGTCACAGATTAGGTGATGGCACAGGGAGAAGGGCTTAGTTTTGGCAAATATGTCCCAGAAGGGGAGTTCTCACGGAGTTTGTTGATGGACTGGGTGTGGGAATGAGGGGAAAAAACAGTCAAAGGAGACTCCAAGGACAGTCTGAGCATCTAGCCAAATGGTGGCGCCATTTGCTGAGACAGGGAACTCTGGAGGGGAGGCACAGGCTTTTCCTTTCCAGAGGAACATTACTTTGGTTTAGAATGGCCTGGAAGTCTTTGTCGTCATGGAGGAGCTGGAATTGGGGTTGGGCCTTCAAAATAAGTTCATCAATGTCAACACATTAAGGTTTTCATGTGGGTTAACAAACAGGGTGGCACAGCAGGTTTGAATCCCGATGCTGCCATTTACTGGCTATGTGACCCTGAACAAATTACTTAACTTCTTTGAACCTGAGGTTCCTCATCCATAAAATAGGCAAAATAACAACTGTCCTGCCAGGTTGTTAGGTTGTAACACACCTTGGCACAGCACCTGGCACAGAGTAGGTGCTCAACATATAAGGTTTCCTGCTACTCTATAGAGACCATTAGGAAGAACTAACTTTCTGAGCACCCGAAGTACTGCTTTAAGCTGTTTATCTTTTGTTGCCTTTTCAGCTAGAGTCGTCCTTTCTTCCTTTTAGTCGTGTGGTATTTGAGCATTTACTGTGTACCACGTGCAGTTCTAGGCATTGGATGTATTGCAGTGAATGAAACAGACAAAACCTCTGCCTTCATAGAGTTTACATTCTGGTGGAGGGAGAAGACAAACATAGCTAAGTAATATACAGCATGTAATATATGAGATGGTGATAAGTCTTAGGGAGAAAAGCAAAACAGGGGAGGGGAAGAGGAGGCACTGTGGTGGAGCCGGGACTGCAATTTTTAAAAAATATTTATTTATTTATTATTTATTTTATTTATTTTGGCTGCGCTGGGTCTTCGTTACGGCATGAGGGATCTTTTAGTCGCGGCATGTGGACTCTTAGTTGTGGCATGCATGTGGGCTCTAGCTCCCCGACCAGGGATCGAACCCAGTCCCCGTGCATTGGGAGTGCGAAGTCTTACCCACTGGACCACCAGGGAAGTCCCTGGGATTTCAATTTTAAATCGGGTGCCCAGAGAAGGCTCTACAGAGAAGGTGACATCTCTGCAAAGACCTAAAGGAGAGAAGGGAGGAAGCCATGTTTTTAATCTAAGTGAAGAATGTTTCAGACTGAGTGGCAAGTACAAAGGCCCTGGGGCAGGAGCATACTTGGTATATCTGAGGAACAGCTAGAAGGCCAGTGTGGCTAGAAAGCTGTGAGTCAGGGAAGAGGGTAGGGGCAGCTCCTATAGGGCCTGGGAAGCCCGCAATGGCTTTGGCTTTAACATAGAGTGAAATGGGAAGTCCTTGGAGAGTTTTGAATAGTGGGGATCTGATTTATGGTTTAAAAGGATCACTGGTTTCTATCTGAGTGAATTCAGGGATTAAAGAGAGGAGGCCTGTTGGAAAGTGAGTGTATATAGTAATGATAATGGCTTAGTAGAGGTGGTGGGGAAAAGATTGTGGATATATTTGATAGCAGAGCCAACAGGATTTCCTGATAGATTCAAGGTGCAGAATTAGAGAGAGGGGTCAAGGATTGTAAAGTCTAAGGCCTTTGGCCTGAGCAGCTGGAAGGAGGTATTTGGTTGAACCAAATGATGTTGCTGATACTTGACTGTTCTTGACCTTAAAAAAAAAAAAAGGTTATTTCATATATTCTAACTTAATAGTGGCCATTTACTGAGAAGGGGAAAACTATGCGAGGAAGAGGTGGGGAGATTATCAGAAGTTTATTTTTGGTCATGAGAAGATGTTGAATAGTCAGCTGTATATACATGTCTGGAGTTCAGGAGCAAGGCCCCAGTCAGCAATGTATATTAGGGAGTCAGAGCATAGAGGGCAGTTAAAGCTCTGAGACTGGATGAGATCACTTAGGAATTAAATGTAGATAAAGAAGAACAGAGGCCTGGAGACCAAGCCTGGAGCCTTTAGCATTTCCAGATCACGGAAATGAGGAAGCAGGAAGCCACGACTGGCAAAACAAGGGTTCCAAACAGGGGTGCTGGCCCCGAAGAATAATGTAGGTGTGAAAAATTTCCCCAGCCTTGCTCTCTCCTTGAACCTTGGCATTAGAGTATGTGTGTGTGTGTGTGTGTGTGTGTGTGTGTGTGTGTGTGTGCGTGCACCTGTGTAAGGGGGACATGATAATATCTTATCCATGACTAGATCTTTAGAAATTGCAACATCTCTTCTCCTATTTGATCTAAGCAAGGGTAATGTAGGTGCTATCATCCCATTTTACAGATGAGTAAACTGGGACACAAAGGTTAGGTTACTTGCCCAAGTTACAACAATAACAGGTAGCAGCAGATCTGGGACTATGAGGGGGCATCTGTCTCCAAGTTCCACACTCTCATTGAATCACACTTGTTTGGGGGAGGTTGGTGCTTCCCCAGGGGGCCAGCTGCCAGAGGGAGCAAGCAAAGAATCCCATGGGAATGATAGCAGTGAAGGAGATACAATCTTTCCATCCTTTCTGTACAATCATTCCATCCTTTCTGCTGCTGGCTGTTCTTGCACCCCACTGACTGCTTCTATGGGGAAAAATTATAACAGGGTTACATGGAGATGACTTGAAATGAGTTTTAAGCTTTTATTTCTTGGCAGCAAGGAAACTGCTGATATTATTGCCCTCTTGAGGGGTCTGGACCTGTGATCTCAGATACCAAGAGCTCCGGATTTAAAATGAACCTATTTCTCAACAGAAATGGTCAAATGGAATCAGGAAGCCTTATTTGGGGGACTTTCACATTTGGCGGGGATATTGATAAATTCACTTTAGTTTTAGAGTCATTGGGTTAATAGGGACCTTTCAGAGATAGAGCAGCTTCTGGGCTGGGCTCTTCGACTCACTCCACCGAATGATGGGTTTCATCTTACTCCCTCTTAGTGTCTTGCTCAAAGCAATATATTCTCTGCAAACTTGTTTTCTTGCCTTTGAGAAGCTGCTCCTGAGATCAGAGGCTCCATTGGTCAAGCTTGGCCCTGCCCTGGGGAGAGATAAACAGGCCTGAATACATTTCCCAGATTGCAACACTGACGCGTCAGGCAAGGCTTGACAGCTGTTCCCTCACAGCGCCCCTGGTTGTCCCCGATAAGGAAGAACATGGCTCATTCCAGGGTACTGCCTTGTGTGCACACATATAAACAGACACTCCCAGGTCCCGGTGTTGTTTTAGAGCAAATTATTGACATTCTGAGTGGCTGAGACACTGGGGGGAAAGGTGAGCACAAACTGACTCCGCTCAAGGGAAGTTCCAGGTCCATAAGCAAAAAATAAGTCAAACCAAGACTGTCATTTGGCACCACTTTGGAGCCACTTTTTGAACCTACCTGGTCAAGGGCAGGCTCAGGAGTCCTCTGAAGCTCTGGAAAGAGGAGGAAAGGGGGAGGAAGTCAGAATAAGGGAGGTGGATTTATGAAGGAGCAGACGTCGAAATGCCCAGAGAGAAAAGTGTCTGGTAAAAATGTGAACATACCTTCACCACAAAGATCGACACTGTGACGTCTTTAAAAAAATACCAAAAATGGGAATTCCCTGGTGGTCCAGTGGTTAGGACTCTGCTCTTCCACTGCAGGGGGCACAGGTTCGATCACTGGTTGGGGGAACTGAGATCCTGCATGTCGTGTGGCGCAGCCAAAAAAAAAAAAAAAAATTAAAAATACCCTCCCCCCCAAAAGTGAATGCTCTTCTTCTTAAATGACATACAAGTGTATAAGGGGTGGGGCAAATGGGGGATTAATATTAATAATACCATCAGTAATATCATCACACCTTGTAATCAACACTTCACGTTGTCTTCATAAAAAGCAATTTATAGTTTACAAGGGGCTTTCACATTCATCTTTTCCCTTTATTCCATCAACCCACTCGAGTGGGTAGGGCATTATAAGCCACATTTTACAGATGAGAAAACTGAGGCTTGGGAGGATATAAGCAATTAACTGAGGCATAATTAAGAGCTGGGGAGGGGCAGGTTTGTCCTAAGTAACCCAGGGCTAAGATACTTACTAGGAAGGGTGATTCCTTTTCAATGACTGCTCAGAGGCTAAATCACCATGGCATTCTTAAATAGAGCAGCCTCACCTTCCCCAGTGTGGTCCAGAACAAGTCTCTCTAACTAAACACTCCTCTGATGATTTTTGCTTAGTACTTAGACCACAGCATCATAACATCTGTGAAGATTAAAGCATCATGGGAAAATCTCTATATCCACCCTATGCCCTTCTTTCTCAACTGTCCCATCCTTGACCAGCTCTTTCTCTTCTGGAAAAAATAGCTTCAGATCCTTTAAGTCTGCTACCTTGGTCTCAGGTGGGGAGGAAACGTCCTTATTTTCATAGGACATTATGGAAGCACAGGACCCACCTGGAGCGGTCAGGCAGGTGTTTTGAAAGTGCTGATGCCTACTGGAATCTTCCAGCAGTGGTTCTCAAACTTTGGCCTGCATCAGAATCATCTGGGGAGCTTGTTAAAGACTTGGATGTCCAAGGCCCACCCCAGACCTTCTGAAGCAGAATCTCCTACCCTAAAACACATGAATATAATAATACTTCCATTCTTTAACCATCATCGTTTATGATGATGATAACAACACTGGCAGTTGAGCTATTAAATGAGTGGGGGAGTTGGGGGAGGGGGCAGAGAGCTGGGAGGGCAGGAGAAAGAGGAACTACAACTCCCAGAATCCCTCGAGAAAGCCCACGCTACGGCCGCGGCGGCCCACCCCTTTCGACAGCTGGGCCCGCCCCCTCCGATGACGTCACAGAGGTGACGTCACGGCGCCCAGAGCGAGGCTGGGGTAGAGAGGCCGACTGAGCTGGAGTCGTCCGCTTGTCGTGGGGGCTGCTAGGGAGCCGGCGAGAGGGTGAGCGGGCGAGCAGGCGAGTGAGCTAGCGCAGGCAGGAGGGAGAGTCGCGCGGCGCAGAGGAGCGCCGGGGCCGGGCAGCGGAGACTCACAGCCAAAGAGGGGCAGCCCGAGCCGGGCGCCGCGGGGTCCCCACCCCCACTCGGCCGGACGGTGCCCGGTGTTCCCCCGTGCGGGGGGCGGCGGCGGCGGCTGACGGGACCGGTCAGGACCGCGGGGGTGTTGCCACCTCCACCGAGGAGCCGGCGCGGCCGCGGGCTCCTCAGAGCCGGGGCCCGGGGCCCGTGACAGACGGGCCGAGGAAGGGAGAGAGGCGGCGGCGGCGCAGGCGACGGGGAGGCAGCGGCGACACCATGTCATCCCCTAGTCCGGGAAAGAGGCGGATGGACACGGACGTGGTCAAGCTGTATCCTTCGTGGACTGGGAATTCGGGCTGTACGTGGGGGGCGGTTTGGGGATGCCCAGGGCACCCCCTGAAACCTAAGCAGGGGCCCAGGGGCACTCCAGGCCACTGTCCGAGGCTCCCTCCCCCATCTCCCTCCCCCTAGTGCCTACGGAGGCTCCTTGGCACCTCCCAGGAGCCGAGAGCCTTCTCAGCTCCCCCTTTATCTGCAGCACCCCGAAATGTGCGTTGTTCCACGCTCTTTCCTCACCCCCATTGCCCGTGACTTTTCTTCACGACGTTTGGACTCCCAAGTAGGCCTTTCCCCCCCCCCCCCCACCCCCCAGGACCAGCCGCCTCTCTTCACCACCGAGCCCACCTTCTTTTTCCTGTTTGCTCGCTCTGCATTTAGGGACTCGAGGTAGAAATTCCCGAGAGCGAAGAATTCCCTTTCTCCTTTTCTTGAGATGCCTCCACTCCCTCCACTCACAATGCTTCTTGAACTGGGGTAACTCAAGTGACCTCCTTTATCCCTAATTCCTTTCTATATTAGGAAGAGAGTAGTCTGCTCAGTGCCCCCTCTTGTAATAAAGAGCTCTGAGTGTTTTAAACCAGAGACCCCTATTAAGCTTTCTGGTTCTTAGAAGAACCCCACTGTTTTTCTTCCTATCGACAAAGCCTATCCCACCCATAGTTGTATATGGTGAGGACCCCCAGTCCCTCCAGCAAGCCACCCTCCATATTGTGGCTATGACAGCTGAGGGGGAAGGAGAGAAAGAGGATCTCCTTGACCAAATAGCCCCTGTACTAGCCACTTAAGCAAACTCTCCATATGAGAATAAGGTTCTTGGGGAATAATTGCCCTGATCTTGCCAAGTGACACCCTCTATTTTTCTACTCCTCCCCCGCCCCCCCTCCCCAACTTTATGTACTTTGAAGGTAGCAGTGGGAAAGCTATAACTGATAAGAGTCCTTCAGGCAGTGGTTTTGGTTGGAGTCCAGGCTGATTATTTCATGACTAGCTTGAGAAATTCGCGAAGGTTCCTGTGACAAATCGAGACATTTTTGGAGGGGTAATTTAGAGAGTGGGGGGAGAGAGGAAATGAGCCCAGTGTTCTGAACAACTAATCCCTGGGGAGAGGGGGACCCGGGGGTGGGGAGTGATAGTGTGTGAAACGCAGTTAAAAAGTCCTGTCTCCTGCTTCTGTCTCTCCCTCACCCCCATCCCCCCACCATTTCCCCCTGTTGCAGGGTTTTGTTTATATAACTCAAGTTGTTTGGCTAGATTCTTCAGGTGAATTCCTTCTTTATTCCTTTTATTGTTGCTGTTTTTGATTGGATGTTTTACCTGTTTGTAGAAATCAGTGATTATTGTTAGATACTCAGTTATGGAATTCGCTGAAGTTTTTAAAAAGTAGATTTTGCATTTGGTTTGGAAGTGGGGGATGGGAGGGAAGTTGCCTGGGCAAGTGATTTTTTTTTTTCCCCCACCATAATCTTTTCAGGAATAAGGTGTTTTTCTCCTCACTCAGCAAAACTTGATTAGAAATTAGGAACAGTAGATGAACTTCTAAGTTTTAGGGTTTGAAGTTGAGAATTTTGGGGAGGTGGGAGTGGGGATTAGAGAGAAGAGCAAGTAATAAAGTATATATTATGTACCAAATATATGTCTAGGCACAAGTGAAATTGACTCTTTATGAGCTGTTTGTGGCTGTGATTGAGTTTTGTCAATGTGTGAATGATACCAGTAACATTGGCTTTTCATAAGGTGGCAGGATAACTTGTAACTATGGCTGTGTGTACAGTTTACACAAAGCAATATCGGGTTTTATTTTTGTTTAGAAACTAGGAAATGACATGGTGGCAGAATCTGAGTTATTTTTATCTTGAATTGAGACTTGCTGTCACACCTAATGCAAATTTCTACCTAATGTTTAATTGGGATGGGGCTGGGAGAGAGAATTCCAGCTGTCTTTGATCAATGTCAGGTTCTCAAATTGTAGACCTATATATTTTTTAGAAGACTGAGATTAAAGGGTGAGGCCTAACTTGACCTGATGCCTTTTCCATACAGTGCCTTTTGTTCATTTAGTAGTTGAGGCATCTAGAATGATTACCGTATTTAGGAGTGGGGTGGGGGGGGTGGAGAGGGAGAGGAAAACAGACAAAGAACAGCAGGGTGTCTCTCTTTTTTTTCTTTCCCTAAGTGGCTTATTTCATAGCTTATTTTTAGTAGAAGATGAAGAAAGGCATAGATGCATTGGCCTTCTGTGCTTTCCCCACCTTCCTCCTTTCTGACAAAAGAAAGCAGAGGCGCTTTAAAACCATAGATGTCTGAGGTAGGAGGGCAACAGTCTCGGGATTTAAAAGCCAGGGGTTATCTTTGTTTCGTGTTTGTTATTTTCTTGTCTAAGTTCAATTTTTTGTATTTCCTTTTGTGTGTGCATGTGTGTTGTGGGCGTGAGAGATTTTCTGGCCTCCTTTCTCTGTTGAATTCACATTAGTAGGCCCAAATGGAGACAACAATTTTTGAGCAAGGTACACTTACCACAGAATTTAAGCAACACACTACTAAAATGAATACAATGGTGTGAAAGGGCTGAGGGTTGAAAATGAAGGAAGGTGTAGAGGAAGTAGAAAAGGTCTGAAGGAATGTACTTGCTTTTTGCCCCTCAGTGCCCCTTGATTTCTTTGGTGTGGAGGCTGATAGCTGGTTTCCTTGCAGTCTCCTGTTTCAGCCCATTTTTGGATGTCTCCTGAGTGTAATTATGCCACCACGATTTACAGCCTGGCAGGGAACCTGTATAGTAGGAAGGTAGTGGTGTGGGGGGTAGGGAGAAAAGAGGATGTGTAACTAATTGGCCACCGCCTTCCACCACCTCGTTAGGTTCTTTTGGTCTCTGGTTGTTGTTTGGAGTCGGTGATATTTCTTTTGTGACTGGTTGGTAGGAGGAGAGCTGACTTCCAAGTTATGGAGGGAGTGAGTGTTTTGCACCGATGCACTTAATAATCTGCTGGGCGAATATGTTCTGAAACTCTGACTCATTCATTGTTTCTCTTCTGATCCTTTGCTGAGGGTTGTGCAAACCTCAAACTGAGGTACATGACTTGGGCCCTGTAGGAATGTGTCCCAATCAAGAAACTTGCAGTGAGCCCAAATCCTGTGGAATGGTGGTTGAATAGTGTTGCCAATTGTTTGCAGAGTGAGGTAGATTGGTGATAACTGTGCTGTTCCCACCCTGGCAAGCTTTGGGGTTTCCATCTAGAACCCGGCTGATTATTTAGATTGTCTGAGAACTGGGACTCTGGTGACCTTAAAGCGTGATTTGCCCTAAAGGAATATCGGTTTAAGTTCTCCTGGGTGGAGGAACAAACAGCTCAGATTACACGGGTTTCCTTGTTGGTGGGGGTTACTCGTCTCACCCTGTTGCACAGCCTGGTGATCCTTTTATCTGTGAACCAGTGGCCCCTGCTGAAGGCTGGAGCTGCTTGTTTTGGAAAAGCGTATGCAGGCAAAAGGCCGCAGGCACAGCTCCTCACAGCTCATTGGCTGCTCTGTTACTACCCGGAAAAGGAGGAGGGGCGGAGCTACCAAACAGCTGATGGAGTGTGTGACCAGAGTGTGTTTATATACAAAAGAAGCAGGGGCTGGGGAGGCCTTGTGAGTGGTGTTACAGGATCAAGTGTGTTTTCAAGGGGTAAAAAGAGGAGAGGAAAACCTGACCTGTTAGAGTACAAGAAATGTTCAAGGTTAAATCAGAAAAGTGGATCTGATAGTAATGGGGACTTGGCATACACTGTATTTGTTATTGGTGTGAGATATTGGAACTTATTTTTATAATACCAAGAGTTTTCAAAGAGTCCCTTTTTTAGAGGGAGTGTGGTAACTTAAACCTGGATGGCTACCAATTTAAATTTATTTAACTGACTCCTGCAGGAATTCAAAAGTATGGTAGAAATGTAAGCTTCCCCTACAAAAGCTTTAAGAGTAATAATGGTCAGGAAAGGGCAGTGTCTTATACTAAATTCATTAACAGCGTTAGTGAATCTTACAGAATGCTGGTTGTCTGCCTTAGGGTTTCAGAAGCTTTCAGTAGTAAGTTCATCCCCTCAGACGTTTCCGTGCCCTCTTTGTGCCAGGCTTGGGGCTAGATGCTGGGGGTTTAGTAGTGAAAAATTTGGTGTGTGCTTATGTAACTAGTTAAACAATTTTTGAAAAAATCAGAGTACAGACTGTGTTTATAGCAGGTGAGCACTGTATGTATCACCTTGCCTTTTGAATAACTTGTATTTACTTTCAGAATTGACTTCAAGAAATAGAAAGTTTAAAGTGACTTATGTTGATGGGATGTATGGGGATCTATATTTCTGTTCTTTAAAAGATTGATGTTAAAAACTGAAACAAAAACAAACATTAAAAAGTGTAGCCATTTGTCTTTGACTTCAGCTTTGGTATTTTGCTGTTAATCAGTAGTTTAGTAACTATCCCTAAATTAGTAGTCTTTGTTGCTCTTTAATTTGTGCTCAAAGTGTAGACTGTTCTGTTATCTTTTAACTAGCTCCAGTGTCAATTGGGAACCTGTGGTTTGCCTTTTATTTCCTGTGGTCTCTGTTTTACTGAGATGATGAGATGGAAGGTAGAACAGTTTTATGGTCTTCAAGCTAAAAGTTAAAGCTTTGTCAACTCCCAGTGTTCTGAATTTGTCTTCTCTGCCTAGATTTTGGTGACAAATATAACATACTGGTACTTATTTTGGTTAAGCAGGAACCTACATGAGTAAGCGTTCACAGGTTCAGAACATCTGATTCCTGCAGTACAGTTCTAGTAAACTACACACAAGCCTAAAAATTCAGCTTTTAGGGGAAAACAATCTTTGCAGATGTGACCCATAAAAATCCCTTACCCTGTGTGTGTGTGTGTGTGTGTGTGTTTTAGAAGAACCTGGATTTGTTGATTTTCTAGTATTGTGCAGTTTCCCCAGCACCTTGACCTGCATGTTATATCTATATATTAAATGTGTATATAATTATATATATAATTTGGTATCTTATCTCAGTCTTACCAGATTTGATGTTTTCAAGAATCATGGGAGTTTTAGGCATGCAATTCAGACCTGCAAAAGTGCTTACAGTGTAATAGCTTTTTAACTGTAGACCTACAGTGTACATTTTAGTAAAGTACTTTAATGAAAAACTTAATTGGATTATACAAGTAGTAAGATAATTGAGGAAAATATAAGTTACAAATATAGGTTCCCCCCAGGATGTATTATTGTCAACCTGTTGATCATACTGTATGTGCCCTGTTTTTGCTTAATATTTTTGCAACTATTTTTCCCATTTAAAAATATCAGATTTAATAAATAGCTCATGTAATATGCCATTCCATGCCTGTGCCATTGATTTAATTCTTTGCCATTTTTCTGTGATAAATAAGATTGAAATTAACATCTTGTGCATAAGGCTTTTCTTGCCATTTTGGATTATTTCTATTTCCCAGAAATGGGATTCTAGATCAAAGAAGGTAAGCTTTTGAATTAAAATATTTAATTAAAAATCTTGGGGCCCCACACTCAGTGGGCTCTCACTTTGTTGTGTTTTAGTTGGTCATTTCAACACTGAAGCAGTCAGCCTGGCGTGGTGATGAAAGATGAGTTCTGATATCTATTTATTTTCACGTTTTTTTGTGATAATAGTGATTTTTGAATTAGGGATACTTTTGTACTTCTCAGAGTGCCTACTGTGAGTTGGTAGGTTAGACATAATACATTCATAAGCAGATAGATCTGACTGGCAAGAGCTGTAGAATTAGTTTTGGTGACTTGATTTTTTTTTTTTTTTTTTGCTTTTGTCTTTTATTGAAGTATAATTTGGTAAGTTTTGACATAAGTAGCACCCATGAAGCCTATCACCACAATCAAGATAGTGAACATATTCATTTTCCCGAAGTTTCTCTTGCCCCTAGGTAGTCTTTCCCTACACCCGCCCCCATCAGATCAGTGATCTGATTTTTGTCACTGTAGATTATTTTGCATTTTCTAGAATTTTATATAAATGGAATCATACAGTATATACTCTTTTTGTGTGAATTCTTTCCTTTGTGTGAATTTTTTAGATCCACCCACGTTGTTACCATGTAGTTCTTTCCTTTTTTACTGCTGAGTAGTATTTCATTGTATGGCTGTACCACGATTTGTTTATACATTCACTTCTGTGGACATTTGGGTTATTTTCTGTTTGGGGCTATTACAAATAAAGCTGCTGTGGATATATGCTTTCTTTTCTTTGGGGTAAATATATAGGAGTGGAATAGCTGGATCATGTGATAGGTGTAGGTTTAACTTTTTAACAGGTAGCTTGAATTTAACTTTTACTGATGATGGTCTCTATTTCAAACACAATTATGTTGTGACATTGAATTCCTGTTTCAATTATGTGTTTTAAAGGAATCCCATTAAATAGCATGATCCTAAGCACTGATTTCTAACCTAACTGTCAAAGCTAGTTTTGTGGATGCTCTTCCATTTCCCCCATTCAAAATTACTGAATTAAATTTTCATTGTGAAATATTTTTGTTTTGTGGCCCTTTGAAGTGGTACTTCAAGAATTATGGTCACAAATAACTTTTATTTTTGCATTTGCTAGTAAGACTATACTTTCTTGGAAAGGTAAGCACACTTTTTGTTGATGGTACCCTTTTCTTGCTTTTTGTAGAGTATTGATAAGAATTTTTTAACATTAGTTTTACTTAGCACCTCCAGTTACATTTACAGCAGTTTAAAAATATTTACATAGGACTCTGTTAAGGTCTGAATAGTATCTTCAATTTTCATATGGACTAAACTCGGGTAAAAGGAACCCACAGCAACTCAGTGGCAGAACTGGAAACAGATTCTAAGAGGGCATCCCTTAATATGTATTCCTGGAATCTTTTTTAAAGTTAATATTTAACAAAATGGTGGGGCTTTTTGTTTTGCTTTTTTACTTTTTGGCATCCTATGTAAATTATTTTATAAGTTAATTATTAGACATCGCCATAATGAAAAATTAGACATTGCTTTGTAAAACTTGTTACTGTCACATTCTTATAAATTACAAACATTTGAATTTAGATATAGGAGTTTACATGCATATTGCTTAAAAAGTTAGGAGTTTACATGCATGTTGCTTAAAAAGTTAACATCTTATTACTGACAACTGGAATTTTTAGCTTGGTTAACAAGAAGAAAGACAACCTGTTTAATGTTGGAGTCAGTGACAGTTTATTCGGTGGGTAGACTTTGGTTCAGTCCTCAAACACGAGGATGGTGCTCTGAGCATATATATATTAGAGTGTATTATTTCCAGATTGCCGAAGTGTAATTCAAGTGCAATGTAGAAATCTTTGAAAACACAGAGAAGTCACTGTGTACTTTTGAGAGGCTATTGTTACTTTAGTGATTCTCAGGTGGGGTATGAGAGGAATTGTTATACTTTTATGGGAGTGCTAAGGTTATTAAGGTTTCTTCTTGTACCTCATCAGATGCTTGGGAAAGGTGGCTGGTTGTTTGCAGACTGGTGCTTGTGGGGGCACCTGCCCAAGCCTGGCAGAACCCAAATCCTCAAGAGCCTGTGGAAAGCCCCACAGGGCAGTTCTGTGCACATGAGGGATGAAGGATCCTTTCCGCCTTCCGGTGCATTTTAGGTGTCTAGGGCATTGGGTAGGTGGTTTGAATAGGTGCTACTGATCTTTTGACCTGGCCCTGCAGTGAAGTGAGGGAGGAGTAGGAAACCCATGTGAAGTGGAGAGGCTTGACTGGACTTTGTCATTATCAGGACAGGCATGGCTGGTGGGTCTGTCTTTGGGTTCACAAAAGGTACCTGGGCTGTAGCACTTGGAGGGACCATATTTAGGGATCAGGGAATGGAATCTTTATGTCTTTATGTTCAGATTCGTGGAGGCATTATGTATCAAAGTAAGAGATATTCCCTACATGTGAAATTGTTATTAATGTTGTAAATTATGCATTTTCTTTTTAGTCTTAGGCAAAGTATTTCTTTTTTCATGTATTATGTTTTTATCATGCACACTTTTCAAGGTTTCTTGGATTATGAAATCTTAGTTGATGTAATATAAATAGAAAATTAGATACAGTGTGTGCCTGGTTCTTGTTACTTCATAAGCAATTGGGTTACTACTCAGCTTAGTGAATATAGATTTAGTTGTTTTGTTCAAATGGTCCAGTATAACTTTGGTTATCTGAATAGTGCTTTTTAATCAGTTGACTTTCTACTGTGTAGACAGTTGATTAATTCAAAAATTCGGGTAAACATTTCCATTGTAGTGTTTATCTGTAGAACGTTGAGTCGGTTAGACTTGTGTTCATAAGAGATCACCAGGCGTGATATAGTTAGATATATTGTTTTATGGTCTTATAGACTACTGAATGTTTAGTACCCTTTGGCTAATCTATTTATCTAAATCTGTAAATAAATTAGTAAGTCTCCTTGGCAACAAAGCTTGAAACTAGATCACACTTTTTGTTTCACTCCAAAGGAAAGAAACTGGATTGGCTTTTTTTCATTAACAAATGGTCACCTTAAGAGTCTCACAGCTGGGAATTGGTACTTGGTCAGTTCACTAATCCACACTAAGGCTCCTACAATGAAATCATCCCATGATGATTTCTTGGGCATTTTGGATCTTTATTACAAATTATATTTACATTGAAATGGATGAACACAGGAGGGAAATGCATTTTAAATGCTTGTGGCGTTTTCTGACAAGAGGAGTTTTAACTGTTTAACTTAATTTGGTCGCTGATCTCAATGTTGCTTTAGAGTATATTTAAGTAAGTATATTAAAATATAGAACATAATGTATATTTGATCACAGAATTACTGATCTTGGCAACACAATTTTGACATTATTAGCATCTGTTGATTTTGCCAACTAATTCATTCAATTCACCAGAGCTGCCATCTTGATGATAATAAGAAAAAAAAAAAACCAAAAAACCCTGCATTTTGCCTTTCTATTCATTTGTATCCTTAGAGACTAAAAAAAAACAAGGTACTTTTAAATCAGGTTTGTTTTATGAGTGGAAGAAGGAGAGGAAGTACACCTTTGAGTGTGTTCTTTTTTTTTTAACAACTTTATTGGAGTATAATTGCTTTACAGTGCTATATAACAAAGTGAATCAGCTATACATATACGTATATCCCCATATCCCCTCCCTCTTGTGCCTTCCTCCCACCCTCCCTATCCCACCCCTCCAGGTGGTCTCAAAGCACCCACTGATCTCCCTGTGCTATGCAGCTGCTTCCCACTAGCTATCTGTTTTACATTTGGTAGTGTGTGTGTTCTTTAGTCTCATTATCTGGATTGCTGCTCTTGAATGCTGGCTTTGATTATCAAATGACATATATTTGAGTATACCTATATTGAGTCATTCACCTTTTTGTGAATACTTAACTTGCTTTTCTCTTTCTACAGGCTCTTGGGTTAGAATAGTTATTAGGTACCAGATTCTATCTGTCTTTGAGTAATTAATGTGGCTTTTCCTTTGAGACTTAGCTAAGAGTTTTGTAACATGTTAACAGTTATATATCAGGAAGACTATATTGGTGGCTCATAAAGACTAATTTCTTTTCATATACTTCAGTCTGTATGTCTTTTTTCTATTAGTGTGCCTAGCTTATACTTTGACTAATTTCTAGAAATCAAACAAGAGAGTTAAAATTACTGGCAGGAAAGTACACAAATAAACCTTTGGAGAGAAAGTGTTTCCTTAATTAAAAGTAGTAGTGAGGTCCGGTTCTTTTTCCTAGAAGTTTGAAAATCAGACTATACTTGGCCTATTTCACTTTGTGCAATTTGGCAATTATATATCAAACTTGAACTTACTTATGCTAAAAATGTATAGTAGCTTACAACTTTGGTATCCATTCTCTGAATGTAAAAATAGGCTATGCCTTAGATTTGTCTTAACTCTCTGTTCAGTGAAGTGAGACATGATGGCCCTTGGCACCTGAATCTTGCATTCTTACACTTTAAAGGCCCTTGTCTCTCATTGCCTCCGAAGAATTATGTTTTTCTAAGCTGAATTTATACAGTCTAGCCAGTGTTTCTGAGATTCAGGAGCTGCTAACTGACTGTATTTAAGTCTTCAAGGTGGGAAATCTAGAGGTCTCTCTCACTCAGCATTCTCCTGTGCTCTTCAGGCAAGGTAGATAGGAGCAGTCCCCTGCCCCATGGGAGCTTATTCCTGGGATTAAGTTTTAGCCCCTTTGCCTCTTTTTCTTTTCTTTTGGCCGCGCTGCATGGCATGCAGGACCTTATTTGCCCAAACAGGAATCAAGCCCGTGCCCTCTGCAGTGGAAACGTGGAGTCCCAACCACTGGACCGCCAGGGAGTCCCCTCCTTTGCATCTTGTAATTCAGAGAATGACTAACGAAATACCACATCTGCTTGTGCTTACTCTCCATTTTGCGGGGTGATCCGGTATATATGCTCAAGCCTTTGAACTAGATTATCTTAATTGACAGAGATACATGTCTTATCTTTCTATTTGCTTAGTGAAAAATAGAGTTAGAAATCCTATTTTTTATAGAATCAAAAGTTAGTGTATGATTTATGCTTTTAAATCAGGGCTTATTACTCATTTGAAAGAATTGGGTAAAGCGTAATGGCTTTAGTCTGTCAGTTCTGGCTGGTTTATTTCTTAAATGTCATTCCTATAGTGTTTTGCCAGCTCTGTTGAAGTTCTGATGACATTTTATTATTTGAAGTTAAATTTTAGTAGGTATTACACTTTCATAGATTTTTAGCATGTTTTTCTACTTGGAGAAAACCTGGAATGCAGATAATAGTATTATAAAGCAATGGTTGCTTTCTGAATATAAGGGCTCCTTGAGTTGAAATTAATAATTGTATTCTTTTTAGGCAATATCGTTTGTGGCCTCAAGTAACAGTTTGAGAAATACTAATGCTTGGCTGTACTGCTTCAGATTAGGAGAGTAAACTCTGGTAACTTTGTTTTCATTATTGATAGAAAAAATAGAAGCCAAAGTTGAAATAAGGAGTCTGCTTTTCATCTGTGACTTATAAAATCAGTTTTACTTCTTAGTAATCACATTTGTTATGTGAAAAATAGAATAAAAGCAGTATATAGCCTAATGCCTTAGTTAATTCTATTTATGAATGTGTCATAAAGAAAAAATAAAAATGACTTTAATAGGTTTTAATATAAATGTTATGTTATCTCTTTACAACAGTAGATTAGATGGCATTGCATTTGGTATTCTTGAGATGTCTGAATTATATATGCCCTGTCAATAATTTTTAAATAAAGTAAGCCTTGTAAAAGTGCCTGATTTATGAAAGCTTTTATCAGGATAGAATGGCAGCATGCTGTTCTTTCAAAATTTTATGTATTTAATTACCTAAATTATATTTTGGTTTTTAAAAGGTAAAGTTAGGGAATGTGAGTATAATTGAGTAAAAGAATATGCCCAGAACCAGTGAAGGATCCTATCGGAGTTTGAAACAGTTTGGTACTTAAGCATCTAAATATTTTTTACCTTTGTCCTTTTTTCCCCCCTAGATCATATTTTAAATTTTGACATAGAGATATTTCTGTTATAATGCCACAAATGCATTACTAAAATATCTTGCATTCTGCAAAGTCATGAAGTGGAAATAATAGTGCTTATAGATACCTTATATCTTCTAATACTCTCCAGATATTTAAAATATATCTTTTGAAGAAAATTTAGTTGCCTACATTTTTATTGATATTTAAACTGAGTGTCTCTAGTGGATCAGTTTTGCTTTGTGTTATGGTAATTTTAATTATTAGTCTCAAGACAGCCAAACATGTACTTTAGATGCTTAGTTTCTTAAAAGTTGGGATGATTTTTATAACAGAAAGCTTGGGATATAAGCTGCCCTGCCTTTTTTCTACTGTTTTTGCCTTAATATTTTGATAACTTTTTACTTTTTTTAGGTAAACTTTTAATTTTAGATTTACAGAGACATTGCAAAGACGATAGAGTTCTTGTACCCCACCCAGTTCTGGTCACCCCTGTTATTTATATTACTGAGACGTGTTTCAAAACTAAGAAACCAACATTGGTATGTTACTATAAACTAAACTCCAGGCTTTGTTCAGGTTTCACCAGTTTTTCCATGAATGTGTTTTTTTTCTGTTCCAGGCTTCCATGTAGGATAACACATTAGTTAGTGGTCATGTCTCCTTAGCTTTCTCTAGTCTGTGTCAGTGTCTCACTCTTTCCTTGTTTTGCATGACATTGACAGTTTTGGAGTACTGGTCGGGTATTTTTTGGAGTGTTCAGTTTCAGTTTATCTGATTTTTTTCCCCTCATGATTAGACCTCATAATAGTGAGGTATTAAAATTTAGCCAAGGGACTTCCCTGGTAGTGCAGTGGTTACGAATCTGCCTGCAGGACACACAGGTTCGAGCCCTGGTCCGGGAAGATCCCACATGCCACGGAGCAACTAAGCCCGTGCGCCACAACTACTGAGCCTGTGCTCTAGAGCCTGTGAGCCACAACTACTGAGCCTGCGTGCCACAGCTGCTGAAGCCTGTGCACCTAGAGCCTGTGCTCCTCAACAAGAGAAGCCACCGCAGTGAGAAGCCCGCGCACCGCAACGAACAGTAGCCCCTGCTTGCTGCAACTAGAGAAAAGCCTGCGCGCAGCAACGAAGACCCAACACAGCCAAAAAAAAATTTAGCCAAACTCATTGTGGGTTTTGGAAAGAGTACTGCAGAGGTGAAGCGCTCTTCTTATCACAAGTCGGGTGTGTGTGTGGGGGTTACCTGTGTCCTCATGACGTTACTGGTGATGTTAACTTTGATCCACTTGGTTTAGGTGGCACTTGCCAAGTTTCTCCACTGTAAAGTTACTATTTTTCCCTTCTGTATTCTATTCTTTGGAAGCTAGTCACTAAGTGTACCTGACACTCAAGGGGGCCAGAGGAGTTAGGCTCCACCTCCTGGAGGGAGTAATTGTTTTTGACTTTTTTTTTTTTTTGCTGTACGCGGGCCTCTCACTGTTGTGGCCTCTCCCGTTGTGGAGCACAGGCTCCGGACGCACAGGCTCTGCGGCATGTGGGATCTTCCCGGACCGGGGCACGAACCCGTGTCCCCTGCATCGGCAGGCGGACTCTCAACCACTGCGCCACCAGGGAAGCCCTGTTTTTGACTTTTGATCATAACGTAATAGTGCATTAATCTTAGTTATTAGTGGATTTTGTACAGAACTTACACTTGATTTTGAATGAAGTGTAAATTGGTACTGCCTTTTTTGAAATAAAATGGGATGTAAAAATATGAGGATGTGGTCTAGGAGCACACAGATTTGATGGGTTTGTTTATTTAGCAGTTTGCATGCAAATTTAACTTTCAGCATTTGGCTGATTTTAGATCTATAATAACATGTGAAAATGAAGATAAACTTAAGATGAGTTGCAAAAATATTAGTTAAAAGCCTTATAACTCAAGGAATTCTATCATCTTGAAGAGTTTTAGATCAGAAAGAATTTGGGAATGGGGTAGTGATAAAATGCCATTACATTCTGTATACCTTCTTAACTAGTTATATAGTTAACTTAGAAGAATATGTTATTAGCTGTGAATTCTAGCAAAGGGTCATTATTTTGGCCCATAGACACGTTTTATTCTATCTTAAAGGAGCATATTTTTCACCATTTTGCTATCTGGTTGTTTTTTCTTTGTTTTTTGCAATTCTATTTGTAGTTTCAGTGAAAACCTTGACATAATTGTAGTTGGCGATATTAACCAGAAATTCAATTATTATGGGAAGATTAACTGTGTAGAACTTCACTTTTTCTTCAGAATTTTCTAAGCAATTGAAGCTTACTCCTTTAAATGAGAAAACTTGTTTACTTTGACAGTTTTTGGTGTGTTTTTATTTTGGCTGATTTTTTCCTCCTTTCTCCCTGGGATAACACTAACTGATTTTCATATGATGAAAGTCTTAAAGTATATATAAAACATTGTTTTCTTGAGCAGAGTATATTTATAGTTGAGGTTATTGGGTAAGTGACCTCTGAAGAAGTATTAGAGGTTAAAATTTGGCCAAACCCATTTGGTTTCTAGGCTAAAAACTTAAGCCAAATTATTTATGTCTCAGGGGAGTCCTTGAAAATAGTGAGGAAATTGTGGTAGCAAGGTAGCAAGAATTAGTATCTTGCTAGTAGTAATATATTCTTTAAGACTGTAGAGAATAGTTCAGAATTTATGAATAGTTCAGTATTTATCAACTCATGGGGACACCTGGGTTTTTGTGTGGTATGTGAGTCAAGTGTTTGTAACCAGCTGTTTACTGGTTTAGTGACCCTGGTGGTGCATTTTTAGACCTTTGACCTTAAATAATGCGAGCACCTGGATGTCATGTCAGTGCTAAGAGTCAATAGTGTGGCACTTAGTGCCATCTTACTGGCGTTATGACTCTGGGCAGATGTTCAGCTGGTTCTTTTGTATCCCTGTTTCCTTTGCTCACTTTCTTAAGTTTGAGTGCCCTGGATGGCTTTTTTTAAATTAAGACTGTTTCTTTAGAGCAGTTTTAGGTTCACAGCAAAATTGAAGGAAAGGTACAAAGATTTCCTATATCCCCTTGCCCCACTCATGAACAGCCTCCCCCATTATCAGTATCCCCCACCAGAGTAGGGTGTTTGTTACAGATGATGAACCTACACTGACACATCATTATCACCCAGAGTCCACAGTTCACATTAGGGTGCACTCTTAGTGTTGTACATCTGTGGGTTTGGACATATGTGTAATGACATGTATCCATCATGGTATCATACAGAGTATTTTCACTGCCCTAAAAATTCTCTGTGCTCTACTTATTCATTCCTCCTTACCCCACCCCCTGGCAAGTACTGATCTTTTTACTGTCTCCATAGTTTTACCTTTTCAGAATCATACAGTTTGTGACCTTTTCAGATTGGCTTCTTTCACTTAGTAATTTGCATTTAAATTTCCTTCCTGTCTTTTTTTTTGGCTCATTTCTTTTTAGAGGTGAATAATACTCCATTGTCTGGATGTACCACAGTTTGTCCATTCACCTTGGTGAGCCATTTTTTTGTGAACAGAGCTAATAACTCTTTTAGTGGTTTCTCATTTTTCCAGATTAGCCTTTGTACTTAAAAAAAAAAATCTCTTAGTAGCAAGTAGCTGAATTTTATACTGCTGCCCCATTCTATCGTCAATTCTACCTTTCTTATCCCATTATACTTGTTCTGTAATGTGCTACTTCTCATTCTAATATATTTCACATTTATTCTGGTACAATCCTTGCTTTGAGATATTACGACTCACTTTATGTAAATAAGAAACCTGAGTTACAGAGATTGGTTGAAAGTGCTGAGATCACAGAGTTAAGCCCTCCTTGTGATGGGTCTGGAGCCTATGAGAGTTTCTCATGCTTTTGTCCCTTCTAGCACATATTTATCTTTGCATATGAAGTAGGTGTTCAGGAAACACCTGTTAAATGAATTTTGATAAATAATATACCACAGGTTTCCACCAAGTCCTTGGATCAGTTTTAGACTGAACTTTGTTTCTGTATAGAAACAATATGGAAACCTCACAGGAGAGAGGCAGATCTTCCTTATATGATAAGAACTTCAGTTCTTTTATGTGCAGATGCCATTTGCCATTTCATATACACTGTTCATTTTTCCACATGTGACGTGTATTTGTGTTCTGAAATTGTCCTAAATGCTAGTACTTTAGTTTATCAAATGCCATTTTCAGAGGAGTTCTTTTTAAAGATTCCTTGATTGCTGGTTTTATTTAAGATCAAAGGAAGTTATTAAGATTGGGGATTGGGGAAAGAAACAGCTGAAACTTTTGTTATTTCACTTGTAAAATAGAATACCTTAAACTCATCAAATCATTTAGCTTACTAGTGCTCTATTTTGTACTTTGTAAAGTGTCTCAAGTCCCCCCTTACAAATTAGTGGTTCTGAAGGTGACTTTTACTAGCTTAATATTTGATACTATGAACTTCTTGGTTTGTATAGGATTTTATTGAGGACCTTACTTTATTTTGTGTTTATTTTTACCTTTCACCCATACTCTGTGAAGAAAGGAGATTTAAGAAATGCTTTAACAGCTCACACCTGCTATAAAAATTATATGCCGTCTATTTTTAGTTACTCAGAATAATGGGGGAAATGTAATAGCCAGATAATTAAAAATAATTTTTTTTAATCGAAGTATTAGTTGATTTACAATGTTGTGTTAGTTTCTGGTATACAGCAAAGTGATTCAGTTACGTATATATACACACACACACATATATATGAGTGTGTGTGTATATATGTATATTCTTTTCCAGATTCTTTTCCATTATGGTTTGTTACAGGATATTGAATACAGTTCCCTGTGCTATACAGTTGCTATACAGGACCTTGTTGTTCATGCATTTTATATATAATAGCTAATCCCCAACTCCTAATTTATCCCTCCCCCACCCCCTTTCCCCTTTGGTAACCTTGTTTTCTATGTCTGTGAGTCTGTTTCTGTTTTGTAAATAAATTCATTTGTGTCACATTTTAGATCCCACATATAAGTGATATCATGTATTTGTCTTTCTGACTTACTTCACTTAGTATAATCTCTAGGTCCATCCATGTTGTTGCAGATGGCATTATTTCATTCTTTTTAATGGCTGAGTAGTATTCTATTGTATATATGTACCACATCCTCTTTATCCATTCATCTGTCATTGGACATTTAGGTTGCTTCCATGTCTTTGTAACAGTGAGATATTTAAAATCTCATTTTACAGATGCAAAACTTGAGGTTTAGTGATATATTTAAACTGTATAGACACATGAGTATATTTTTTTTCTTTCTGTGTGCGTGCACAGGCTCTTAGGAAAGAACAAATTTTTGCTCCTTAGGTTTTTGGTAAGTTCTTCAGTCATTTGAACCCTCTAACAAAGGTTGGAGGTTCCAAAGTTGCCTGCAGACCACTGGGGATCCCCAGGATACTTTCAGGGAGACGGTAAGGTCAAAACTTGTTTCATAGTTACATTAATTAATTTTTTTGCCTTTTTTGTTTATTCTGTAGTGACATTTGTACTGATGGTGCAAAGGCCAAAACCAACAATGGATAAAACTATCAAAGCTTTGGGAGTTCTCTGGCGGCCCAGTGGTTAAGACTCCACACTTCCACTGCAGGGGGCAAGGAACTAAGATCCTGCATGCCTCGTGGCCAGAAAAAAAAAAACCACACACACACACAAAACTCTCAAAGCCTTAGCGCATCAAAACCTTATTAATAGTCATTCTTCATCACAATACATGTAGAGTTTTTTAAAAAGACAGTTTCAGTTGAACATGCTCTTGATAAGGAGTAATGACAATAACTTTTGACCCTCAAGTACGTCTCTTTACTCTTCTGTGTGTTGAAATGGGGAGCACCTTTCCTGCATACTGAAAGTATGGTGGTGGTTTCCAGAAAAAGCACTTAGGGCAACCAGCTGTTTGTTTGTTTTTAATTGAATGCCATTTGAACTTGAAAGTATGATTGACTGACAAACTATGATTATTCAGAGTTGGATGTTTGTCAGACATTTTCTCAGAAGGGAACAAAGTGAGCCCATCACTTTAAGGAAAACTGATAGTGTGTGTTGCTGATGATAATATACAAACTTTAAAGTGAAAATCAGAATTTGGGAAAACTTGTATCTGCCACCACATGCTTGACAGTTGTCTAATACTTAGACATTTCTGATGAGATCAGTGGTGATATTAACATAATTTTTTGATATTGTGTGATGAAATGTGCCAGTGTTTGGAAGATCTGTATAAGTCAGTGAACCAGTATTTTCTGAACAGCTAATGCATGATAGAAAAATCATGCTTGGATAAAAGATCTGTTTAAAATACAAGGTGGACTAGTGGATTTTAATGTAACAATATGAAAATTTCATTGGTACTATTTCAGATGCCACATTGCAGTTAGCTTTTAGGAATCTACCACTTGTCAAGTTTTGGTGTAATATCAGTGAAGAACGTCCAGAATTTTCTGAAAAGTCTGTTGAAGTATTCTTCTCTTTCCTAACTACATTCAAAACATATTGTACCAGATTGAATGCAGAAGCAAATTTGAGAATCCAGCTCACTTCTATTAAGCCAGACATCAAAGAGATTTGTGAAATTGTTTTTTCTTTTGGAAATTAGTTATTTTTTTCATAAAGATAATATGTTAACGTGTAAGATTTATTAGTACTTTGTAAAAATATTTATTTCTTTATTTACTTATTTGGCTCCGCCGATTCGTAGTTGTGGCAGGAAGGATCTTCGCTGCGGCGCACAGGATCTTTTTTTTTTTTTTTTTTTTTTTGTGGTACGTGGGCCTCTCACTGTTGTGGCCTCTCCTGTTGCGGAGCGCAGGCTCCGGACGCACAGGCTCAGCGGCCATGGCTCACGGGCCCAGCCGCTCCGCGGCATGTGGGGTCTTCCCAGACCGGGGCACGAACCCGCGTCCCCTGCATTGGCAGGCAGACTCTCAACCACTGCACCACCAGGGAAGCCCGCACAGGATCTTTTAGTCACGGCATGCGGGATCTAGTTCCCTGACCAGGGGTCAAACCTGGGCCCCCTGCATTGGGAGCGCAGATTCTTAACCGCTGGACCACCAGCGAAGTCCCTTATTAGTACTTTTAAGTGAATTAATGTTTTAAATTTTTTACGTGGTAAATATCAATAGATATTTTCACATAAAGAAGCTCTTTGGGGTCATCAATTTTATAAGTGAAAAGGGTGCTAAGACCAAAAAGTTCGAGAACTGCTACTCTAACAAATGTGTGTCAGTTGAGAGGTTGTCATGTTGTTATGAAGTCTAGGATGCACTTTATTTGTATATAGCATAGTGTTGGCAAAATAGTAGGTTCTCTAATAACATATTTGAATCAGATTGAATTGTACAGTAAACCATGTAAATACATATTTAGCCAAGAAGGAAAATTGATGTGTGAAGATGGCAAGTGATTTTATGATAGTAAAGAATGTCAGGTTTACATCATATTTCACAGATTCTAAGACATTTTTTCCCTTAACGTCTTTGAAACTGAGAAGTCTTAGAATTGGTCGTGAGTCGGTTTGATTGTCAGCTGTTTTCTTTCTTGGTGTGTCGTAGATGTGATGAAATAAGGTAGTGCTTGTTGTGTGGAGATGAGGAGGAAACACATTGGATAGCAGTTTACTTCTTGGGCTACAGTATATGCTGCATTAAATGTTTTTGTCAGGCACTGAGTTGACTATGGGCAGTTGACAGTGGGCCCATTGTCAGAATATTCCATTCATAAAGCAGTTATCTTTATTCCAAGCTGGAAGACTAGACTCTAATGCTGGAATTCAGGCTTTTAAGATAAAACGTAGAATATGATATAAATTTGGGGTTTTTTTATATGTAATGTTTTTTGTTTTTCTATTTAATCATATTGTTGATGGACCATAATGGTGAGTATTGAGTTATTCCCATTTCTGTTGTAAAGCAGGCTTTGGAAGGTTTTACTGTGTGGCTCTTAGAAAATGAATGAAGAAGAGTAGCAGAAATAAATTTTTTTAAATTCTTTTGATTAAAAAAATTTTAAATCTATTAATACTTTACTGAAGCTTGAGGAATTCACAAGTTCACTTTTGGCGTCTGTTATTCTGAATCTGAACGCTGTTAATATTTATTCTGCATGGTTTTATCAGGACCTGGGAGGTACAGATGCTCATTTCTTCATCTTTAGAGCTTTTTCTGTTCTCTTGAATAGGTCTAGTAAATGATAAGTTACTGGGTTCTATTATTAACCTTGTGCCTCTGTTTAATTCTATAAAAAAAAGAATAAGACCATAATACGAAGATTAAAAGATACTGTACAAATAAATAACAAAGGCATCCTTAAAAATAAGTTTAAGGCTTCCCTGGTGGTGCAGTGGTTAAGAATCCGCCTGCCAGTGCAGGGGACACGGGTTCGAACCCTGGTCCGGGAAGATCCCACGTGCCACGGAGCAACTAAGCCCATGCACCACAACTACTGAGCCTGCGCTCTAGAGCCCGCAAGCCACAACTACTGAGCCCGCGTGCCACAGCTACTGAAACCTACGTGCCTAGAGCCCATGCTCCTCAACAAAAGAAGCCACCACAATGAGAAGCCCACGCACCACAACGAAGAGCAGCCCTCACTCACTGCAACTAGAGAAGGCCTGCACGTAGCAACGAAGACCCAATGCAGCCAAAAATAATTAAAAAAAAAAAAGTTTAAAAAGAGGGTAGGAGCTTGGAAAAGTAAGGAGTTGAGTCTATTCAAGAAGGCTTCTGGAGGAAGCTGAATTTCATAGAGACAGGAGGTAAGTAAGCAAAAAGGTACCTGTGGGGATGGCAGGTGGTTGGTGGCTTAGACTGATGAAAGGATCAGAGGTTGTAAATTATTTGTCACTGTAAGTATGTATGTACTAGAGTGCAGTGTGTGTGACCATGATTACGTGGGTTGCTGTAAGGTGAACAGGCTGAGTCTTGTTGCTTTTTATCATCTAATGGACACTCTGGAACCAGTAGAGTCTTGTTGCTTTTTATCATCTAATGGACACTCTGGAACCAGTAGGGCCACACCTGTTATTTGCTGGAGGTATGATCTCTCATCTTTAGTCAACCAAAGAAGGACTCTTGGTAAAGAATTTACTCACATAGGTTGTTGAAATCTGGTCATGGATTGGCAGGATTTTAATGGTGTTAGTAGAAGGGAATACATGGATTTTATGGCAAGTTATATAAGAATGATTAAGATAGTATTTTGAGGGGCTTCCCTGATGGTGCAGTGGTTGAGAATCTGCCTGCCAATGCAGGGGACATGGGTTCGAACCCTGGTCTGGGAAGATCCCACATGCCGCAGAGTAACTGGGCCCATGAGCCACAACTACTGAGCCTGCGCGTCTGGAGCCTGTGCTCCGAAACGAGAGGCCGCGATAGTGAGAGGCCCGCGCACCGCGATGAAGAGTGGCCCCTGCTTGCCGCAACTAGAGAAAGCCCTCGCACAGAAACGAAGACCCAACACAGCCAAAAATAAATAAATAAATAAATTAAAAAAAAAAAAAAAAGATAGTATTTTGAAATGCATATACTTTTTTTTTTTCTTTTCGTGATACGCAGGCCTCTCACTGTTGTGGCCTCTCCCGTTGTGGAGCACAGGCTCTGGAAGCGTAGGCTCAGCGGCCATGGCTCACGGGCCTAGCCTCTCCGCGGCATGTGGGATCTTCCCAGATCGAGGCACGAACTCGTGTCCCCTGCATCGGCAGGCGGACTCTCAACCACTGCGCCACCAGAGAAGCCCCTAAGCTCAGCTTTTAAATTAGAGTTTAAATTAGCTGTTACAGCTGCACATCTTTTAAAAATTCAGCACTTAGGGCTTCCCTGGTGGCGCAGTGGTTAAGAATCCATCTGCCAATGCAGGGGACGCGAGTTCGAGCCCTGGTCCGGGAAGATCCCACATGCCGCAGAGCAGCTAAGCCCGTGCGCCACAACTACTGAGCCTGTGCTCTAGAGCCCACGAGCCACAACTACTGAAGCCTACATGCCTAGAGCCCAGGCTCTGCAACAAGAGAAGCCACTGCAATGAGAAGCCCGCGCACCTCAGCAAAGAG
The DNA here is from genome assembly GCF_951394435.1 of Stenella coeruleoalba. Taxonomy (NCBI): domain Eukaryota; kingdom Metazoa; phylum Chordata; class Mammalia; order Artiodactyla; family Delphinidae; genus Stenella; species Stenella coeruleoalba. The sequence goes on along the minus strand of NC_137155.1, from coordinate 82,892,424 downwards.
TAGCCCCCGCTCGCCGCAACTAGAGAAAGCCCGCGTGCAGCAATGAAGACCCAACACAGCCAAAAGTAAAATAAATGAAATAAATAAATTTTTTAAAAAATTTAGCAGTTTACATAGAATTAACTTGAAGTGTACCCCCATATTCATTGAATTGATTTTTTAAAGCAAGGTGACCAAATGGAGCCTAGATTAGCATTCATTGTATATGTATTTTTTTTTTACACAAACTGCAAAGGTAGGATACATTTTAGTAAAATTTCAGCTGGATGTGATTTTGGAATAGATTCTTTGGATTAACTGAAAATTGAGCAGAAGAAACCCTTTTGATTTGAATCTATATTAAAATCTTTTAAAAATAGATTAATCCATTTTTCTGCCCTCAGAAAATGTGGAATGGTAAATACAATTGGACCCTCAAGATTAAAGACCAGAGGCAGTGATATAGTCATCCTAATAGAAAAATGATAGTGGCTGCCACAGAGGCTGTTGAATCAATTAAGTGAGACTGTGTACCTAGAGCTTAACACAGTGTCTGATATGTAAGCATTTCAAATGTTAGCTTTAAAGAAAAATGTGTACGTATTGATTTGGAGCTATAGACACCAGGACATTTGCAAGATTACTTTTTTTTTCTTTTGATTTATTCTAGTTATTTACTCATTTAGAATGTTTTTAAAATGACGAATTATTTTGAGCACCACAACAAATATGAGGAGTAAGATAATGATAGTAAAAGAGGTTTTGTCAGGTCTTAACATATTGCCTTATTTGCTTCAGAGAATTCATTTTTAAAAAGAAGTAAGACCTGAAGTTACATTGAATCCCCCTGTGAAATACTCCCAGATTCTACTTCCTTCCCTCGCTTATGAAATAGAGGTAGCTACTATGTTGAGTTATCTTTCCAATCATTTTAAAAGACTTTCTTATATATGTACATATCCATAAATATGTAGCATTGTCTTGCATGGTTAAATAAATGATAGCATACATTTTAGTTCAGTATTACTTTTGAGATTTGATGTTGATAAAAGTAGATCTACTTCATTTGTAACTCATTTTTTTTTCCATTATACCGTTTATTACTAATCATCATTCTTGTTGGTACTCTTATTGCTGTCGTGATGGTCAGGGGGAGCCATGCATCTCTGGTGGTCTCCATTTGTAACTCATTTTTAATTCGTTTGTAAAAGTTACATGCATATACCATATTTTACTTATCCATTTTGTTAATTTTCATTTAGGTTATTTCCTGATTTTCACCATTATATATAGTGCTGTAAAGAACATTTATGAATGTCTTTTTGAGCGCATATGTGTTTCTCTATGACAGTGTTTTTAGACTTTTTTGTTCATTGGACACAATAAGAAATATACTTTACAGTGAGACACAGCATATATATATATATATATATATATATACACACATACCATATATATATATATATACACACACACACACACACACACACACACACACACACACACAGAAATTTTACTTTTATAATAATATTTACTCTGAAAAAAAGTTTAGGCATACACCCTTGAGATATCTCTCTGAAAAAATGCTAATCATGCTCTACTTTTGACAAATAATGGCCCAGTGTATTTAACCTGAAGTAGAATTGCTGGTCTTAATGGTGCACATCTTCAGCTTTGCTAGAGATGAAAACATTACTCTTCGAAGTGGTCGTACCAGGCTTTACGTTTCAGCAGCATGTGAGACTTTCTGTTTACTCATATCCACACCAGCACTTGTCTAGCTTTCTAATGTTTGCCAGTCTAATGAATGTGATATGGTATCCTAATGTTTTCTCAGCCTGTTTCTAATCAAATATTTTGAGTGCCTTTTCTCTGTCAGACCTTCTGCAAAGCAGGACAGATGCTACCAAGACAAGTGAGACATGGCTTCTCTGTTCTAGGAGAGAGAGGTGAACTTTGTCGATCTATGAGTAGCAGAGGGACACAGGAAGGGGCAATTTGCAGCCCACTTGGGTATTTTTGTTGCGAGGGATGAAGCTTGACCTTGGTCTTGAAAGGTGAGTAGGCATTTTCAGACAGCACATAACAGTTGAAGGACATTACACGTGGAGAGGAGGGAACTAGGCAAAGGAATAGAGCTGTAAAACCACATCATTCAAAGAACTTAGTGTTAATGACTGTGCATAGAGTCCCAGCATTGGGAGGCCAAGGGAGAGGCAGAGGAGAATCTGCAGACGTATGGGCAGGCTGAAGGAGTTAAGTACTGCAGGCATCCATAGTCACTGGTGAAAGTTTTAAGCGCAGGGTATTAGCAGGAGATTTTTTTAAGTCTAGAAATGAATTTGTGTATTTTAAAAGTTAATCTAGTTTTTGTTTTAATTTCAGTTTCAAACTCATTAGCTTGTCTCTTTTTTTTTTTAAGATCTTTATTGGAGTATAATTGCTTTACAATGTTGTGTTAGTTTCTGCTGTATAACAAAGTGAATCAGCTATATGTATACATATATCCCGATAACTCCTCCCTCTTGCGTCTCCCTCCCACCCTCCTTATCCTACCCCTCTAGGTGGTCACAAAGCACGGAGCTGATCTCCCTGTGCTATGTGGCTGCTTCCCACCAGCTATCTATTTTACATTTGGTGGTGTATATATGTCTATGCCACTCTCTCACTTCTTCCCAGCTTACCCTTCCCCCTCCCCGTGTCCTCGAGTCCATTCTCTATGTCTGCACCTTTATTCCTGTCCTGCCCTTAGGTTCTCCAGAACCACATTTTTTTTTTTTTTTTTTAGATTCCATATATATGGGTTAGCATATGGTATTTGTTTTTCTCTTTCTGACTTACTTATTCTGTATGACAGACTCTAGATCCATCCATCTCACTACAGATAACTCAATTTCGTTTCTTTTTATGGCTGAGTAAAGTTCCATTGTAGATATTTGTGCCCCACCTTCTTTATCCATTCATGTGTCAATGGACACTTAGGTTGCTTCCATGTCCTGGCTATTGTAAATAGTGCTGCAATGAACATTGTGGTACATGACTCCTTTTGAATTATGGTTTTCTCAGGGTATATGCCCAGTAGTGGGATTGCTGGGTCATATGGTAGTTCTATTTTTAGTTTTTTAAGGAACCTGCATGCTGTTCTCCATAGTGGCTGTATCAATTTACATTCCCACCCACAGTGCAAGAGGGTTTCCTTTTCTCCACACCCTCGCCAGCATTTATTGTTTGTAGATTTTTTTGATGATGGCCATTCTGACCGGTGTGAGGTGATACCTCATTGTAGTTTTGATTTGCATTTCTCTAATGATGAGTGATGTTGAGCATCCTTTCATGTGTTTGTTGGCAATCTGTATGTCTTCTGTGGAGAAATGTCTGTTTAGGTCTTCTACCTGTTTTTGGATTGGGTTTTGTTTTTTTTTTTTTTTGATACTGAGCTGCATGAGCTGCTTGTATATTTTGGAGATTAATCCTTTGTCAGTTGCTTCGTTTGCAAATATTTTCTCCCATTCTGAAGGTTGTCTTTTTGTCTTGTTTATGGTTTCCTTTGCTGTGCAAAAGCTTTTAGTTTCATTAGGTCCCATTTGTTTGCTTTTGTTTTTATTTCCATTTCTCTAGGAGGTGGGTCAGAAAGGATCTTGCTGTGATTTATGTCATGGGGTGTTCTGCCTATGTTTTCCTCTAAGAGTTTGAAAGTGTCTGGCCTTACATTTAGGTCTTTAATCCATTTTGAGTTTATTTTTGTGTATGGTGTTAGGGAGTGTTCTAATTTCATTTCTTTTACATGTAGCTTTCCACTTTTCGCAGCATCACTTACTGAAGAGGCTATCTTTTCTTCATTGTATATTCTTGCCTCCTTTCTCAAAGATAAGGTGACCATATGTGTGTGGGTTTATATCTGGGCTTTCTCTCCTGTTCCATTGATCTATATTTCTGTTTTTGTGCCAGTACCATACTGTCTTGATTACTGTAGCTTTGTAGTATAGTGTGAAGTCAGGGAGCCTGATTCCTCCAGCTCCATTTTTCTTTCTCAGGATTGCTTTGGCTATTTGGGGTCTTTGTGTTTACATACAAATTGTGGAATTTTTTGCTCTAGTTCTGTGAAAAATGCCATTGGTAGTTTGATAGGGATTGCATTGAATCTGTAGATTGCTTTGGGTAGTAGAGTCATTTTCACAGTGTTGATTCTTCCAATCCAAGAACATGGTATATCTCTCCATCTGTTTGTATCATCTTTGATTTCTTTCATCAGTGTCTTATAATTTTCTGCATACAGGTCTTTTGTCTCCTTAGGTAGGTTTATTCCTAGATATTTTATTCTTTTTGTTCCAATGGTAAATGGGAGTGTTTCCTTAGTTTCTCTTTGAGATTTTTCATCATTAGTGTATAGGAATGCAAGAGATTTCTGTGCATTAATTTTGTATCCTGCTACTTTACCAAATTCATTGATTAGCTCTAGTAGTTTTCTGGTAGCATCTTTAAGATTCTCTATGTATAGTATTATGTCATCTGCAAACAGTGACAGTTTTACTTGTTTCCGATTTGTATTCCTTTTATTTCTTTTTCTTCTTTGATTGCTGTGGCTAAAACTTCTAAAACTATGTTGAATAAGAGTGGTGAGAGTGGGCAGCCTTGTCTTGTTCCTGATCTTAGTGGAAATGGTTTCAGTTTTTCACCATTGAGAACGATGTTAGCTGTGGGTTTGTCATATGTGGCCTTTATTATGTTGAGGAAAGTTCCCTCTATGCCTACTTTCTGGAGGGTTTTTTAATCATAAATGGGTGTTGAATTTTGTCAAAAGATTTTTCTGCATCTGTTGAGATGATCATATGGTTTTTCTCCTTCAGTTTGTTAATGTGGTGTATTACGTTGATTGATTTGTATATGTTGAAGAATCCTTGCATTCCTGGGATAAACCCCACTTGATCATGGTGTATGATCCTTTTAATGTGCTGTTGGATTCTGTTTGCTAGTATTTTGTTGAGGATTTTTGCATCTGTGTTCATCAGTGATATTGGCCTGTAGTTTTCTTTTTTTGTGGCATCTTGGTCTGGTTTTGATATCAGGGTGATGGTGGCCTCGTAGAATGAGTTTGGGAGTGTTCCTCCCTCTGCTGTATTTTGGAAGAGTTTGAGAAGGATAGGTGTTAGCTCTTCTCTAAATGTTTGATAGAGTTCGCCTGTGAAGCCATCTGGTCTGAGGCTTTTGTTTGTTGGAAGATTTTTAATCACAGTTTCAATTTCAGTGCTTGTGATTGGTCTGTTTATATTTTCTATTTCTTCCTGGTTCAGTCTTGGAAGGTTGTGCTTTTCTAAGAATTTGTCCATTTCTTCCAGGTTGTCCATTTTATTGGCATATAGTTGCTTGTAGTAATCTCATGATCCTTTGTATTTCTGCAGTGTCATTTGTTACTTCTCCTTTTTCATTTCTAATTCTGTTGATTTGAGTCTTCTCCCTTTTTTTCTTGGTGAGTCTGGCTAATGGTTTATCAATTTTGTTTATCTTCTCAAAGAACCAGCTTTTAGTTTTCTTGATCTTTGCTATTGTTTCCTTCATTTCTTTTTCATTTATTTCTGATCTGATCTTTATGATTTCTTTCCTTCTGCTAACTTTGGGGTTTTTTGGTTCATCTTTCTCTAATTGCTTTAGGTGTAAGTTTAGGTTGTTTATTTGAGATTTTTCTTGTTTCTTGAGGTAGGATTGTATTGCTATAAACTTCCCACTTAGAACTGCTTTTGCTGCATCCCATAGGTTTTGTGTTGTGTTTTTGTTGTCATTTGTTTCTAGGTATATTTTGATTTCCTCTTTGATTTCTTCAGTGATCTCCTGGTTATTTAGTAGCGTATTGTTTAACCTCCATGTGTTTGTATTTTTTACAGTTTTTTTCCTGTAATTGATTTCTAGTCTCATAGTGTTGTGGTTGGAAAAGATGCTTGATATGATTTCAGTTTTCTTAAATTTACCAAGGCTTGATTTGTGACCCAAGATATGATCTATCCTGGGGAATGTTCCCATGAGCACTTGAGAAGAAAGTGTACTCTGTTGTTTTTGGATGGAATGTCCTATAAATATCAGTCAAGTCCATGTTGTTTAATGTGTCATTTAAAGCTTGTGTTTCCTTATTTATTTTCATTTTGGATGATCTGTCCATTGGTGAAAGTGGGGTGTTAAAGTCCCCTACTATTGTGTTACTGTTGATTTCCCCTTTTATGGTTGTTAGCATTTGCCTTATGTATTGAGGTGCTCCTATGTTGGCGCATAAATATTTCCAATTGTTATATCTTCTTCTTGGATTGATCATTATGTAGTGTTCTTCTTTGTCTCTTGTAATAGTCTTTATTTTAAAGTCTGTTGTGTTTGATATGAGAATTGCTACTCCAGCTTTCTTTTGATTTCCATTTTCATGGAATATCTTTTTCCATCCGCTCACTTTGAGTCTTTATGTGTCCCTAGGTCTGAAGTGGATCTCTTGTAGACAGCATATACACAGGTTTTGTTTTTGTATCCATTCAGCCAGTCTGTGTCTTTTGGTTGGAGCATTTAATCCATTTACATTTAAGGTAATTATCGATATGTATGTTCCTATTACCATTTTCTTAATTGTTTTGGGTTTGTTATTGTAGGTCTTTTCCTTCTCTTGTGTTTCCTGCCTCGAGAAGTTCCTTTAACCTTTGTTGTAAAGCTGGTTTGGTGGTGCTGGATTCTCTTAGCTTTTGCTTGTCTCTAAAGGTTTTAATTTCTCCATCGAATCTGAATGAGATCCTTGCTGGGTAGAGTAATCTTGATTGTAGGTTTTTCCCTTTCATCACTTTAAATATGTCCTGCCACTCCCTTCTGGCTTGCAGAGTTTCTGCTGAAAGATCAGCTGTTAACCTTATGGGGACTCCCTTGTATGTTATTGTTGCTTTTCCCTTGCTGCTTTTAATATTTTTTCTTTGTATTTAATTTTTGATAATTTGATTAATATGTGTCTTGGTGTGTTTCTCCTTGGATTTATCCTGTATGGGGCTCTCTGTGCTTCCTGGACTTGACTATTTCCTTTCCTGTATTAGGGAAGTTTTCAAGTATAATCTCTTCAAATATTTTCTCAGTCCCTTTCTTTTTCTCTTCTTCTGGGACCCCTGTAATTGGAATGTTGGTGCGTTTAATGTTGTCCCAGAGGTCTCTGGGACTGTCCTCATTTCTTTTCATTCTTTTTTCTTTATTCTGCTCTGTGGTAGTTATTTACATATTTTATCTTCCAGATCATTTATCCATTCTTCTGCCTTAGTTATTCTGCTGTTTACTGCTTCTAGAGAATTTTTAATTTCATTTATTGTGTTGTTCATCATTGTTTGTTTGCTCCTGAGTTCTTCTAGGTCCTTGTTAAACGTTTCTTGTATTTTCTCCATTCTATTTCCAAGATTTTGGATCATCTTTACTATCATTACTCTGAATTCGTTTTCAGGTAGACTGCCTATTTCCTCTTCATTTGTTTGGTCTGGTGGGTTTTTACCTTGCTGCTTCATCTGCTGTGTATTTCTCTGTCTTCTCACTTTGCTTAACTTACTGTGTTTGGGGTCTCCTTTTTGCAGGCTGCAGGTTTGTAGTTCTGTTGTTTTTGGTGTCCGCCCCCAGTGGGTAAGGTTGCTTCACCGGGTTGTGTAGGCTTCCTGGTGGAGGGGACTGGTGCCTGTGTTCTGGTGGATGAGCCTGGATCTTTCTGGTGGGCAGGACTGCATCTGGTGGTGTGTTTTGGGGTGTCTGTGAACTTATTATGATTTGGGGCAGCCTCTCTGCTAATGGGTGCGGTTGTGTTCCGGTCTTGCTAGTTGTTTGTCATGAGGTGTCCAGCAGTGGACTTGCTGGTCATTGAGTGGCACTGGGTCTTAGCATTGAGACAGAGATCTCTGGGAGAGTTCCCATCGCTTGATATTACATGGGGCCAGGAGGTCTCTGGTGGTCCAGTGTCCTTAACTTGGCTCTCCCACCTCAGAGGCTCAGGCCTCACACCCGACTGGAGCACCAAGACTCTGTCAGGCACACGGCTTACGTGTAAATGGGTTAAATTCTCCAATCCAACGACACAGGGTGGCCAGCCTTCTGCACTCTGCTCGGTCTTCCAGCCAGGTGTTGTCCTCCAGCCCTAGTCGATAATGGAGAGCCTGCTTTGGATCCAGGTCCAGCTGCATTCCCTAGTGTCTAGAAGAAGCAGCTGACGCCCCCATCCTCCCCTGTCCCTGCTGCAACTCGTCATGATCCTGGAGTGCCTGAGGCTCCACCCCCTCATGCTCTAGCTTGTCTCTTATTTATTATTGCCCATTTGAAACAGAAAGATGATAGAAATTGATATTTTTTCCTTCGAACTGGAGTTGGTCACTTGCTTTCCAAAATAGAAATAATTATAGCGTAGCACATGATGCATTTGCTCTCATCCATGCTCCTTGGTTTTAAGTGGGACAGCAGATGGTCTTCACAGTATTTTATTTCTGTTATCAAATAGGTATAGGTTTGCACAGAGATGGTAATTTTAAGAATTTGTGGTTTTGGACAATGCCTTTTGTAAGGAATTTTCAGTCTTCATGTCTTTCGCTACATCATAGCAAATATTGTATAGTTGAAAGAACTTCTTTAGGAAGCTTGAGTGCTTTTTGTCAGCCAGCTCTGTGTGTATGTGTGTGTGTATAGGTGATCTGAGAGGTCTTTTGGGGGTCCTTGTCGCTTTTGGCATTCCTCGGCTGCCAGTTCTTTTTCATGGGAGTATTTGTCTTGCTTTAAGGCATGGAAGTTGAGGCCTCCCAGCACCTAATTTAAATGGAAGCGATTTTAGAGACCAGGTTGGAGAGAGTTACAGTATTTTGAAAAACTCCCTGCCTTAAAAGAATGAATGTTAAACATCTAGCACAGAACAGTCAGCACTTGTAACAGATCTCACACTTGTGTTAGTTTTAAGGAGAGTGTTCAGAGGTATGTTCATTGAGTTGCTGGGGCAACACTGAGTACTGCATAGATATTATTTTTAATTTAGGAAAATCATTTGCAAGTAGATTCTTAAACGAACTTTTCTAAACCTTACAGTTCAAAGTCTTAGTTGTCTTTCCTAGCTGCTTGATACCCTAAAAATACCCGGTTCCCTCCATGAGATCTCTAAAAGGGCTTTTTATTAGTATAGGACTTAATCCAGGGAGAGCTCTAATGGAGAGGACCATGCCTGGGATTAAAAGAACTAGAAGTTTGTGTTGCCCAGTCATCCTGCCTGTGTCCTTTCCTCTCAGAACCTCCCACAGTGTTGATTCTCTCAGCCTCATCATCTCTTAATCACCCACCCAGCCTCCAACACACATACACACACAGTTACAGGTGGGGAAGGAGTAGGGATATGAGGGTCTGTCCTCGGGGTAGGAGCTAGGTCTGTTGTATTTACTTACCGCCTCTAGCAAATGTAATACATGTTAACATCTTGGCAGCAGAAGTAGGCTGGGTCATTTGGATACAAGGTGACTGTTCTAAAATAAACAAAATGAAACAGCATAATCTTGAATTCGTGAGCAACATGTGAGACTGAGCAAATGAGACTTTTGCAGGTGGTTTGGCCATTAACTGTGAGCATGCTAGGAGTATGTTAGGCAAGTGGATAGGATGTTCTCTGTGTGTACTGTATAACCTTGAAGACTTGCATCTATTTCCATTTCCCCAGGAATGAAATCTAAAACAGAAAAGCTACTTCTTAGCTTTCAAAACAAAAGTGAAGTTTATAATCTGAACTAGACTGTTGCATAGTGCTGGAGAGGACGGCTCTGTTCCCGGGTTTGATTTTTGGTGAGGATTTCCCTTTTTAAAAAATTCTGTTAGAAGTTGAACATAGATAAATGGTTTTGAAAAAATGAGAGGAAAGCCCAGGACATTGATCACTGTGCATATTCTATAGCAAATGGCTGAGAAATTTAACCAAATCTGTTGAGGTCTGTATAAGCTGAGCATTTTCTTTTTTTAATAAATTTATTTATTTATTTATTTATGGCTGCATTTGGTCTTCATTGCTGCACACGGGCTTTCTCTAGTTGCGGTGAGCGGGGGCTACTCTTTGTTGTGGTGCGCGGACTTCTCGTTGCAGTGGCTTCTCTTGTTGCGGTGCGCAGGCTCTAGGCACGCGGGCTTCAGTAGTTGTGGCATGCAGGCTCAGTAGTTGTGGCATGCAGGCTCAGTAGTTGTGGCTTGCGAGCTCTAGAGCAGAGGCTCAGTAGTTGTGGCGCGTGGGCTTAGTTGCTCTGCGGCATATGGGATCTTCCCGGACCAGGGCTCGAACCCGTGTCCCCTGCATTGGCAGGTGGATTCTCAACCACTGCGCCACCAGGGAAGCCCAAGCTAAGCATGTTGATTTCTGTAGTAGGTAAAGCCAGTGTCATATCTGAAGACTGTTTTCCTATTTTTTTTAGATCCCTTTGGAACTGGATATATTTAATGGCAGAGGATTTCTACGTTAAGCCAGTTATAGTGCCCATCGAAACTTTGTGTTTAGAGTATGAGAGTTCTGGACTAAATAAATGTGATTATCTGCCTATAAAAAAATCGGTAAAGTCATTTGAAGAAAAATGAACAGGTGCAGGAATATAAGCCATTTGAAAATGTAAAGTGCATTTGAGAAAGCTTTCTGAGAGTCAGAGTGTTTTATGGATTTCTTGTCATTAATAATTGAACTTGGTGTGAAAGACACATTTTAGTTGCATGGACTTACAAGGCTTGTAAAGGACAAGGAATTTTTTTTATTATAGAATGTCTTTGCATTGCCTGTGATCTATTTCTGTATCTTGAGCTAATGATTGAAAGAAAAATCTGTGGAACTCAGTACTATTATGGCTTTTGAGTTGGGGGTGGGACTTAAAGGTGACTGCGTGTTGGGGGCAGGGGGAGTCCTTTTGAAAGACAGGCAGACTGGGGTCGTGGGCCACTTAGCCTGTTTGCTTCTGCTTTGGCCACAGGTGCAGGCAGGCTGTTTTACAAAGAGTTAAAGTTCTGCTTCTAAACAGATGCCTTTCCAGTGTTTCTTCCTGGCTTTCTGAAAACCATATGTGGGGGGAAAGAGTCTTGTTCTGTTTAAAGGTTAAGGGCGTTGCCTGCCTGAAAGCACCAATAGTATTATTTAATATTTATTTTAAGGTTTGAGGCAAGAGATGAAGAAAACTTCCCGACATTAACAAAATGGAGCCAAGCCACCGTTTTTTTTTTTTTCGGGTGGAGGGAATGTTTTTCTACTACTACTCCTATAAAGCTGTAAAAGTTAATTTCATATCCTCAGGGAAAGATGTTGCTTCCCTTAAAGATCTGTTCTAGGAGGGTTGGAAGTTGACTTGTCATTTGGTCTGTAACTTAAACTGATAAAAAGGTTTTTTGAGTGTTTACTGTGTGCCAGGCCTTGTGCTTTAGCACTTTGGATATCTTGCTTAATCCTCAAAAAACCCCAATAAGTAGATCCTATTGTCATTTTTCCTGTTTCACAGATGAGAAACCTGAGGTTTAGGCTCCAGTCTCATGCCAACTAAGTTGCAGAGCTGGGTGATAAACTCAGGCTCTCTGACTCTGAGCCACTAAACTCACACTGTAGTACTGGTATTTCCCCAGACCACGTGGCAAGGAGGGGGTGGTCTTATTTCCTGGAGGGAGTGGACTCAGAGAAGATACGTAATTTACTGTCATAAGGCTGGTGTTGAAACCAGAATTCAAACCTGGGTCGGTTTGAAGTGAACACCCGTGTTCTTTCCACTAAGTGTATTGTATTACCTCTTAGAGTACATTACTGTAATATCTGATTTACTAAGATCTTTTTATTTCTTGTGTTGGCTGCCCTCAGTTTAGAGAGGGAGTTGTTTAAAAAGTTCATTTGTGAGGTGGTGGTTTGGAACTCAGAATACATTGTCTGCTGGCAACAAGTGTTGTACCTGGTTATGGTTCCAAGGCCAGAGCCCCTTGGGACAATCGATATGCTTCACCTTCTTTACGCTGTGATACCAACCTGGGTTCTAAGACCTGCTTTGAGTTCCAAGGGAGTAAGAGAAGCAGATATGTGTTCCTAGTTGTTTCCAGGTTCCGTTTGTCCCTTTACAGATGTTATCTCCCTTGGTGTAGGTAACAAACTATAAAGTATGGGGTTGAGGATAAGTGTGGAGCCTCTGAGGTCAGACCTGGTTCTGATTGTGACTGCACTAGTTACTGGTTCTCCCACCCACTCTCTACTAGGTGACCTGAGATGAGCCTTAACCTTTCTAAGGCTGAGTTTCCTCATCTGTAAAATGGATGGGTACTGTCATTGTAGGGTTAGAATGAGACAAAGCATTAGGTGCTCAGCATAGTATCTGGACATGGAAGGTGTTCTGGAAATGATGGCAGTGGTGATGGAGACGGTGATGATTTATTCTCCTTCGTGGGCCATCTCTTCTGTTACCAAAGGTTTTTGTAGTGGTGAATATTTTCTGGAGTAGACTGTGGTGTAACATTCTGAATTGGGTATAAGGTAAAGTTTGGGATTCCCTTTATTTTGTAGTCATGTAAATCAGTAAATTGCCTCGGAATTTAAATACTACAGTATTCTCAAATTATATGTTGTAAATTTTTGTATACTTTAAAACCTTGATTTTAATTGGAAATACATTGGTTGATGAAAGGCTTTGATACTAACAACTTTCATGAGCCTTTTAAGTTTTTGTTGCATTTAAATATAAATATAATGGACTTTTTGTTTTTCAAGTGGAGAAACTGAGGTAGGAAGTAGGGATGGACTTTTGTCCAAGGGCCAAAAAGTAAATATTTTAGGCTTTGTGGGCCACACAGTCTTTTTTGCAGCTCTGCTCAACTCTGCTATTGCAGCACAGAAGCCACCATCAACAATTCACAAATGGATGGGCTTGGCCTGGTACAATAAAATTGTATTTATAATAACAGACGATGGGCCATAGTTTGTGCACCCCTGGACTAAAGAAACATATTCAGTTCTATCTCATTGTAAAGCCCTACCTTGGTCCTACATCTCTCTCTATAGGCTAATGTAGATTTATTAAAGGTTGGTTTTCCCATGGGCTTTATCCTCATTCTTCTTTTCACATAACACTTCCTTTACCATAAAATGATTCATATATACACATCTTCAGTTGAATTGTTTCCCAATCTCTAAATTAGTATAGCTGCCTGCCTTCCAACTTCTCTCCAAGAATATCCCAACAAGCCCCTTAACATGTCTGATACTGATTTTAGTACTGTAGCCTTCAAAATCAGACTGTAGTCTTTTTATGTGTTCACTCATCTGTTACCCAAGTGGGAAACATAGATATTCCCTTAACTCCTCCCTCATCCTCTTTATTCTGCCCCTTTGAAATCTCTACTCTCTCCCCTTCTCTCCATCCCTACCACCACTTCTTTATTCAGGCACTCATCATATACGTGGACTGTTGCAAATCATCTCTCAACTTCAGAGCTCCCTATGTCTAGCCTCTGTCTCCTTCCAGTCTGCCTCTCGTTTTGCTGCTAGAGTGATCCTGTTTTTAGTACATTTGATCATGCCACTTCCTGCTTAAAACCCCTCAGTTGTTCTTTAGTCTCTGTGGTTTAAAGCCTAACCTTAGTATAAAAGTCAATTCAATAGAGAGGTATTGCCTCCTTACTTGACAGTCTGAGATGTGGTGCTGCACCCACCCTGCAGTACGCCAGCCTTCTCAGAAGACAGTTCCTAACTGTTCTACATAGTTCCTTTCTCTTCTTCTGGCTAACTTTGGTTTATTCTTTAGTTTTCACCTTAGGCTTTGCATCTTTCTCAAACACCCCATCTCCATATTTGCCTTAGATGCTTTTCCTGCCTTCTACCTATTTTAATAGCACCCTTTATTTTCCCCTCAGATGAGCCGTTACCACTTTATTATCAGCTGTGCTTGTGGCTCCAACTCCCACCTCTTTCAAGCTGCCCCTTGGAGGATATATACTGAGTCTTTTATACCTTTGCCCCTAGCTTCTTGTACATCTGGGTTTGGACATTTTGAAGAGTGGTAAATATTCATTAATAAAGAGGTGGGGACACATGTACATTTTTCTTTCCTTTTAGTGGGGGGGTTCTTATTTCTGCTCTTCCAGGGGAATTAAAAGCCTAAGGAAAGTGGCAAAAGGAAAAGATCCTTGGGCTAGGGTCTGTGGTACGAAGAATGCACAGTGGACAGGCCTGGGGCTTAGAACTGTCCCCTTACATGTTCTTCATGGCCTGGCAGCTCATTCCCTAGAGCAGTGGTGCTTCAAAGAATGTATGCATGTCTGATGAATACCTACTGCCCACTATCCCCACCCAGTTAGCAGTAGGGGCAGCGGATGTTCATGTCCTGTTGATTCTTCTACATGTATATTTCTTCTTTGCATTTCCAGTCATTTCTCCCACCTGACATTTTCTCCCTGTTCCTTCCATTTCAGAGTTCTTCATGATGATTCTTCTAATGTCTTATTTCCCTTCTTCTGAGAGAGGGGCTCTAGATGCAGCGAAGTTCAAATGATGATGATGTTAGCATCTCAGTGTACAACTCTGGATGCATTGGTACTTTCTAACAGAAATATTGATATAGATGAGGATTAACAATCCAAATAAAATAGTGTACTTCAGATATGAGTTAAATTGGCTTTTATTTGTGAGAAATTACATTCTGAGTTTTAAGAAATTTTGAAACAAAACTTAAGTCTGTTAGTTAAGGGCTTACCTGCTGTGGTGAAGTTACCATCATGCTGTACCCTTTGCTGTACCCCCCCCTCCTTTAGTACCCCGATTTCTTAGCTTTGCAGATAGTGACCTAAAAGTTCTATAAAGGCACCATTTCTTGGGAGGAACTCCAAGTTGGCCCCTCTGGAAGGTGGGTTGGAAAATGGGGAGGAGGTGCACATTTGTATTTCTCTGCAGTCAAATCAGAAAGGTTCAAACAATTATTTGCTGTCATATTTAGAGTACACTTGGCTGGTTTTGAGATTGAGTTTATGCAGATAGTTAGCTGGAGCCTCTAAAGAAGAAAGCTCTTTATTCTTAAATGACTGCTTAGTAATCTACATAACAAATGAGCCATTTTGCTTCAGAGATGTGAAATAGGCATCTATAAGTGAATAGTTTTTGAAACTAAAGTTGTTAAGACAAAGTTCATCTTTTCACAGTAGGGTTTCTCCAGAAAACCCTCTTTACTCTATTGAAATGCAGCTAGTTTGAACTAGGAAAGCATATTCCAATAATAGGCCCATGCAATTAGCCTTTACTATAATGGAGTGGATGCTGGAATTTTTTTGTGTATTATTATCATCAATTGATGTTAGTCCCAGGGGAACCGCATAATAGCTAGAAAACCTTGATTGAGAGATGCAGACAAAGGTTTCTTATTCATAGGCGTGCTTTAGTTCTTGAAACTAAATAAATGTTAGGCTCTTAAATCTTATACTTTTTTAGTAACCATCTGTCGATGGTTAAGATTAAGAATTGGTGCTTCAGAACTATGTCATTATTTTGAATTAGAAGAAAATGTTGTCACTTCATTTAGTGCCATATTCATACGAGACCTTGTGTAGAAATGACACAGTGGTGTGCTGGTGAATGCTGAACAACCACCTATGGGGGGATAAAGCCCTGATTTGTAGCATTTACTGATTTTTGAGGTATAAATATACTCCACCATGCCTGATTTCAGACTACAGATGGTGAGGTCACTGAACTTGAAGTTGGGAAGAGATGCATATAATCAGTTGGCTTCAGCACACTGCCAAATTCACCTCAGCCACTAAATGTTTAAAATCTTACAGCCGGTACTTTTAATACTTGTCTCATTCCTGACTGTACTTTTGTCCTTTATTTTCTAAAAACTAGCCTTATGGATGTATAACTTACGCACAACAAAATGTAGCAGTTTCAGATGTACAGCTTGATGAGTTTTGACGAATGTGTGCCCCGCCACAGTCTTGACACCTATTGCCTCTTCTGCGTGCAGTCGCCAGATGGATTTCCCCAGATCTTGCTTTGCATCCACTGCTCACCTGTGCCATATACTGTTCATACGATAACGTGCAGAATTCCGTAGCCTGGCGCTCAACCATCTTGCCTCTTGTTGGCTTCTCTGGCCTTGTTTACTATGGCTTGGCTACGTGAATCTCTTATTAAAAAACAAAACAAAAACTGTTCAGCTGGTTTCTAACACAGTTCCTGTATCTGTCCCTCTGCTCGTGTCTGTACCCTGCTTGCAACACTACTGTAACCTCACATTGCTCTTCTCTTGACTGTCCTGCCTTTCCGCAAATCTGGCTCACATCCCATTTTCTTCTTATACAATCAAGTCTTTAGTGATTACTCCCTCATCTGACCTATTGTACCACTGTTCGGCACTTAAGTTTGCAACTTATATTGAAGTTCCAGATTTTTTATGGAGTAATTTGGTCTTCCCTAGCAAAGTTGTAAACTATGATAGGGTAGAAAATGTCGTACAGCTCAATTTTTAGCACGTGGCTTTGTTTAAAAAAAAAAAAGACTTAAGCGGTTCTTCTTTTTTTTTTAAATTTATTTAGTTTTGGCTGTGTTGGGTCTTCGTTACTGCATGCAGGCTTTCTCTAGTTGTGGCTGTGTTGTGGTGTGCAGGCTTCTCATTGTGGTGGCTTCTCTTTGTTGCAGAGCATGGGCTCTAGGCGCGCCGGCTTCAATTGTTGTGGCACGCGGGCTCTAGAGTGCAGGCCCAGTAGTTGTGGTGCACGGGCTTAGTTGCTCCGCAGCATGTGGGATCTTCCCGGACCAGGGCTCGAACCTGCGTTCCCTGCTTTGGCAGGGTGGATTCTTAACCACTGTGCCGCCAGGGAAGCCCAATAAATGGTTCTTGATGACAGTAACCTTTCCAGTGGCTCTTCCAAATCAGCTACCAACTCAGTGACACTGTTGGGGAGAATAGTACTGTGCTATATCATAGATCTCTTAGGGGATGAAAGTTTGGTTTGTCACGGAGTATAAATTTATAAATGGCCAGTAAAGTCTCTCAAAACCAGTGTTAGTCATTAAAATGCACAGTGGAGCTTTTATATCTGCCTTGAACATTCATCCAAAGGTGGTTAGCATCATGGACTTTGAACTTTTGGCAAGATTTAAACATTTAAAGTAGGTCCCAAAAGAAAATTCTTTGTTCCTTTCAACCAGCTTTATTTCACTTTTTGGAGTCCTAGTAAGAAGTCAGTAGGGTGTATCTCATTGATTTCCTTCCTGTTCCAGGAAGCCATATTATGGTATTCTGAAAGAACTTTTGTGTCTTTCTCAGTAACTTTACTGTAAGATTGTTTTTCTTTTTCTTTTACTTTCTCTGTGCAGATGTGCTTTGTAGAAATCTGACGTTGAAAGATAACCTAACAAATATTTAGGACAATTATAGGTGCCTTTCTCTATTTCACAGCCTACCTTGCCGGTTTCTTTTCTTCCATCCTTTAAATAATGGATTTACTCAGGTTCCTCATCTTTTGGTAGCTGCCATGCCTTTCTTGGGTGATTTCATCTATTGGTGCCCAAATACAAGTGTCTCCAAATTTTAAAAATTCCATATCTCTTGAGTTCCAGTCTTGGATAGGCAAATGCTTACTGGATATCTTCAATTACCTGGCCTTCAGAGACCACAGATTCAACATGTCCTAAATGGGACATCTTCTACAAGTCTAATGCCCTCTCTTACTGCTGATGCTGTCTTGCTGAATGGTATCACCATCCCCAAATAACTGAAGCCTAAAACCTTGGAATCATCCTTGGCATGTCCCTCTTCCCTCACCTTCCATATCAGTCAGATTCACCTCAAACATTTCCCTTAAATCCTTTTCCTTAACTCTGTTTGAAGTCAGGCTAACCTCATGCTTTGTTGGGAGGGTGACTTCCCCACCCCCCAAGTCTTTAATTGGTGAACTAAGAGCAGATCCACTTCCCTGGCTTCAGATTAACCGAGCTCATGAGTCTGAAATTGGAAAGCTAGTATATAATTTTCAGTGTGTTCTCTCCTAGGCATAGCCAGGAGCCCATACCATAATTAGAGAAGGTTATCTGAGAAGGAATCAGAACAAAAGCTAAATCAAATGTATAATGGCTTGTCACGATCAGATGATACGATACCACTGTCTCATAACAGGGAGATCCCTTGTGACCAAAAAACTCATCTATGAGCAAAGGCTCCTCCTCTCCTGCCTAGTTGCTTCACTGGCCCCTGCCAGCCTTTCTCTTTTTTAATTCTTCTTCAGTGCTTGCAGGGGAGACCATTGCTGTTGAATACCTTGTTTCTTTACATGTATGAATGCATTCTTTCTGGCTCTGCTTGAATCTTGTTTTGTGGCAAACCAGGCTTTCTCTTTTAGATGGCTTGCACCCCTCTCTTACTAGTCATTATGTGTTGATCTTGAGTTGAAGTTTGAGGGCCTTCTTATTTCTTGTGTTTGGAGAAAACTTCATTGTAGCTGCTGAGAGCAAAAGGCTAATCTCCCCTTGGGTTCAGCTGGCAACGTTACCTCCTGAAAACACCCTCTCCCTTCCCCACCCTCCTGGGTTTGGAGCATCCTCTGTATACCTCCTTCGCACCTCTGGGTAACCCTTATCATAACACTCATTTATTTCACCGTTTGGTAGTTGGTTGCCTGTCTGTTTCCCCATAAGAACTTGAGCTGTCTGAGGGCTGATCCCACTGTCTAGCATGGTGCCTGGCACCCATTTACATAATTCACTTTAACCAGTGTTTGTTGAGCACCGACCATAAGCCAGACAAAGAATAAGTGAGATAAGGTTCCCTGCCATCTTGGAACTTAGATTTTCTGGAGGTGAGGGAGGATGTAAACAGACAAAATAGTACTGTGGTAAGACATACAAGGAAACAGACAGTGGGCTGAAGTAGAGAATAGTTGGGGGTCTGTTGGGGTATGTACTTCAGGTGATAAGAAAGATTGCTGAGGAAGTGGCATTTAAGACACACCATAAAGGATAAGAAGAAGCAAGCTATCTGTAGAAGTAAAGAAGTCAGGGCTAGCCAGAAGTAGCCATTGCAAAGGCCCTGAGGAGGGCAAGAGCTTGTGTTTCAGGAAATGAAAGACCAGTGTAGCTAGAAACAAAGGAAGAATGGGCCATGAATGTACTGTGTCGGTCATATTATGGGCTCGGATGAGTGAAATAAGACAACTGTTGATACAGTGATTCACATAGGTTAAGATTTGTTTGGAACTAGAACTTGGTTATTTGTTAGAACTTGTGATTCTAAGTTTTCTTTTTGCATATTCCTTTCTGGAAAGTGAATTTTCACAAATAACGATTGAAAGAGAACTGAGAATTTCAGTCTTCTGTGAAACATAGCCTACAATTGGCCAAACACTCATAGGAAGTTCCTTTTTATGCCTAAGTTTCTATCCCTAGGGAGCCTATAGTACAGCCAGATAAGCCTTCTATATCATACTGAGCATTTTCACTTAGTCTTACTGACTGTCATTATTTTCTGCTGGTTGATCTACTATTTCAGCACAACTCTTGAGATAAATATTATTAATTTAATATGATATCCTCATCTGAAAACCAATTCAGGATAAGCATAGCTGATTTAAACTTGTATGAGTACATTTTGTTTTGTACTCATGAATTTTGAATTATAATGATTGAGGTAACTTTAAAATACTATTTAAAAAACTATATTTTGGGGCTTCCCTGGTGGCACAGTGGTTGAGAATCTGCCTGCCAATGCAGGGGACACGGGTTCAAGCCCTGGTCTGGGAAGATCCCACATGCCGCGGAGCAACTGGGCCCATGAGCCACAACTACTGAGCCTGCACGTCTGGAGCCTGTGCTCTGCAACAAGAGAGGCCGCGACAGTGAGAGGCCAGCGCACCGCGATGAAGAGTGGCCCCCGCTCGCCGCAACTAGGGAAAGCCCTCGCACAGAAACGAAGACCCAACACAGCCAAAAATAAAATAAATAAATTAATTAATTAAAAAACAAACAAAGAAACTATATTTTGGGGGCTTCCCTGGTGGCGCAGTGGTTAAGAATCTGCCTGCCAATGCAGGGGACATGGGTTTGAGCCCTGGTCCGGGAAGATCCCACATGCCACGGAAGAACTAAGCCCGTGCGTCACAACTGCTGAGCCTGCGCTCCTGAGCCCACGTGCCACAACTACTGACCCCACGTGCCACAACTACTGAAGCCCGCATGTCTAGAGCCCATGCTCTGCAACAAGAGAAGCCACCACAATGAGAAGCCTGCGCACCGTGACGAAGAGTAGCCCCGGCTCGCTGCAGCTAGAGAAAGCCCACACACAGCAACAAAGACCCAGTGCAGCCATAAACAAATAAATAAATCTATATTTTTAAAAACTATATATTTTTAAAAACTATTGTTTGGATTTTTGTTAGGTGCAAGACTACTTTCCTTCCCTTCTCATCCATTTTGTGCCTTTCTCTGCCCAGGTTGCTTAAGCACTATTGGGCTTAATGGGGAGCAGAATCCTGAGTAGGTAGACAATGAGTAGCAGCTCTACCACTTACCTTGGAAGGCGTCACAGACTGGACATACCTTCATCTTTATAGTGGAAGAAGTACCTGCATGATAGGCATTGAGAGGATTAAATGAAGTAATATATGTATGACACTAACATCTCTTTGTAGAGGCTTGGTAAGTATTTGGCACCTATTAACCTTCAACTACCCTGTGCATAAATATGATTATCTCCACTTTTGTACAGGCGGGAAAAGCAAGCCTTAGAGAACATTCACTTGCTCTAGGCTGGTGCTTCTCAAACTTTTATGTGCACACAAATTAATGGCAAATATTTTTAAAGTGCAGATACCGGTTCAGTTAGTCTGGAATGGGACCCAGTTTCTGCATTTCTAACAAGTTTGCCACCTTGAGTAGTTAGACCCTAGGCTACTTACCTAGAAAGTGGTGGAGCTGGGCCTGAAACCCAGGTTTGGTCTAAAGAGAACTATTTAAAATATCAGATTCACCCAAGAAATAAGAAATTAACTTCACATCCTAGTTGGGGCATAAGTTTAGACGTATAAAAGATTTAAGCATTTAGAGAAGTAGGTAAGATACTACTCCTGTCATTTAATTGAGTGATGCCATGTCAGACTAAACTTTCCTTGTTTTCAGCTTTTTCTGTCCAGGTTCTGGAGTTAACCTATTCGATGAGTTAAGTGAGATTTAATTGGCTAGCTTTGTCTTTGAGATAGTTAGTGAAAAGGGCTTCATATCCTAGTGTGTTTTTGTTCATGAATCTTGGAGGGCCACCTTCACAATCAGGTGTTGTGTTGGAGAGGCAAGAAGGAAGGTCAGCAGAGTGGGAAAAGCTTTAATTGCCAATATTGTTGAGAGTATGAGGAAAACAGGTTGGCTCATATGACAGTGGTTAGAAAGTGACTGTATGCACCCTTTTTGAAAGACATTTAGGCACTATCAAAAGTACAGCAAGGGGCTTCCCTGGTGGCGCAGTGGTAGAGAGTCCGCCTGCCAATGCAGGGGACACGGGTTCGTGCCCCGGTCTGGGAGGATCCCACATGCCGCGGAGCGGCTGGGCCCGTGAGCCATGGCCGCTGAGCCTGTGCGTCCGGAGCCTGTGCTCCGCAACGGGAGAGGCCACAACAGTGAGAGGCCCGCGTACCGCGCAAAAAAAAAAAAAAAAAGTACAGCAAGATACGCATACTGAGATGTTCATTGTAACCGTGTAATAGCAAAACACTAACAGCAACCTACCTGCTCACTAATGGATGCTTAGTTATTTAACTTATGGTACATGGACATTGCACAGGCATTTTTTTTACGGGAGCTTAGATCTATGTGTACTAATAAAGAGGTCCTCCATATATAACCTGAAGAAAGGTGTTTACAGAAGAGTTTACACCTGTCTGTCTGGGTGTACATGATGATGTTAATGTGTGTATATATAAACATTAATATAGACAATAATAATATCTGGGCAGTGGGATTAGAGCGTTAAGGGAATGGGGAGGCTGCTTTATGCCCCACACACATTTTAAAAGACAATTTTTTAAAAACCTAGAACTCAGTGCTTCACCAGATGAGGTTATTTAGCTGTACTGTAAGGCGTTCTCAGAACTGCACTCTTGCCCTGTGACTGTGCCGTCAGCAAACTGTTTGTCTCACTTAGTGGCACCTGAGCCTATCAATCCTACTTCTCCCCATGGTACAGACATGGGAGAGGGAAACCTAATAGTTTTGTCACCTTTTCAATGCCAAATTTTCTTACTATATATATACCCACTGTTGTGTATGTCTAGGTTTATATTCTCTTGTTTTGCTAAATAACCAATTTTTTCCCCCTCATTGTTTAATTATTCAGGAAACACTCCTAGTGAGAACCTTGATTTTTTAACGTCTTAACCATAACTCATAACAATACAGCCTTTATTCACTTTATTGTGTGTGTATATTTAAATCTCAAACTTCTGTTTACTTTAAATTATTAGGCTAGCTTATCACATATTTATCACTCCCATGTCTCTTAATTGTACCTGACAACCCATTTCTTAGTATGTATTAATCATTTCTGTTGGTCTTGAGCTAGCAAGTTTACTAACATAGGAAGAAAGCTTCCTTTCTCAGCTCTGTCACCTGTTACTTGTATGATGCTTAAAATAGCTGCAACCTCCCTTGTTGTATCACATTGCACACCTAGTTTACAGTCCACTTTCACCCCACATCTCTTGACTTTCCAGGGTTTTCTACTTAACTCAGTCACATTGGGGTTGTTTTTCTTAGGGTAGGATGTTTCTTTAAAAGAAACTTTTTTTTTCTATTTTAAAATATTATTTCTTTCGCTTATTTTCCTTATGGACTTTTTTTTTTAAAGCAACATTTAAAGTTTCTGGTAATTTTTTATCCCATTTTTTTATCCTAATTATTTATAAAGGTAATAAATGAAGGCAGCTTATAATGGCTACTTGAACATATCAGATAGAGTATTTGCCTACCAACTACCCTTGGATATAGTTTTTAAGCAGAATTTCAATCAAGAAGACACTGCTATTTTCTGTATCACTTTAGATTACTTTTTAATCCTTTTTTATACTGTTTAGCCAAGCCTTTATTAAATTTCCAACAGATACTTGCTATGTTACCTCTCATAAGTCTTCCAAATGGGTAATAGAAACTGGCCCAATTGAATAAAAGCATATTCGTTTGTTGTGGAATGCAGAGTTCTCTACATGGTGGATTGTGCTTTAATTTAGCATCCTATCCAGTGTATTCATCTGTAGTTGTGCTTTTTTCAGTATAAAATCTTGACAGTGATCTTGAACCTGCCACTTATTCCTTTGTACATGTATTGCTTTAAAAAAGCCTGAGTCTGTGCTGCTCACTTCCCCCTTATACTTTTTATGAAATCAGGGTTGTTATTAACATTTGACATCTACTCTGCCTAATGAACATGGAGTAGTAAAGGGAATGGCAGGCATTGGTCATTCATGTTCTGGGAAAGAACTAGGGAGTGAGGAGGCACTGAGACCAGGGCTTACAGAGCAGTGATTTATAAGGGCAAGCCAATTGTTATCTTTCCCCCTTTGTTCTGGGTTTACAGGCATTTATATTTGAATTTTAAAGAGCTTGCTGTAAGAAATTTTCCTTGAGATTATTGAAGTCATAAAATTACGATGAGGAATCATTGGTCTCTAGAGACACAAACTCGTAATTAGCCAGTGCAGAGAAGGAAAGGAAGAAGAGCCATGGCCTGGGTCGCGGACCTGGGTCTTTCCATCAGTAGTTCCATGACTTCAAGGTGTGTTGATTGTTCTTTTTTTTTTTTTTAAGACTATGACCATATATCTAAGATCTGCTTCTCATTTCTGTGATCCACTGTTTTTCACTCTTCCATAATCTTCATCTACTAAATGGGTACCACTGCTTGGTATTTGTTAATTTTCATGGTATTTATTAATTTTCATACATCACCTTGCATTTGTAATGTACTATATTTCACTTGGAGACTGGCAAAGAAAATATTTCCTTTAAAATGTCACTGCTTACTGTGAAAGACTCACATATGCCTTGATTAGAATATCTGTGGATAGGGATTATCAAACACTTAGCTTAATTCTATTTTCATTGAGTGGCATTGTAGTCTGCATGTCAGGTGTTAGGGTAAAACCTGGTCTGCTATATTTAAAATGAATAAAAGAAGTAAAATTCTCAAGGATTTTCTGAGAAGAGAAGAACACTGGAAACATGATTACAAATACACTGCATAGATACTCCATAAAGCAGTATTAGCTTCTTACTGAGAAGCTGCTTCATGATGCACTTTGCTCTGCACTGTGGATGGCTTGGTTAAGTAGCCCAGAAGGGGAGGTAGAATGTGTTTTAAATAGACGTTTCCGTTAGGATTTTGCAGATGGCCACCTGACTGTGGGGAATTCATCTCTGGGGAAATTATACGTTGCCTGGGACTTTGAAGTTTTCAGGTGCTATTGTCATCTATAAGGTTGTGATTCATGTGTTTTTCTTCTCCAGCCTTCTGTGATTAGGTAGTCTGCCTTTGGAATGACAGCGTTCTTTCTTTTAATATGTCCTATCTTCTAAAAAAATTTTTAACAGATTTTCTAGATCATTGGTTTGGATTTTCATTGTCAACTTGATGTCTCTGGGGTATCCTGCATCTTGGGAATTTTGCAAGTCTTTATTTTTTCTCAGCAGTTCAAAGTTGTATTCCAAGTTTACACATTTAAACTGGGTGTTTGACCAGCTGATAGTTCTTTAGCAGTGAGTGTCCCCTATCTACATAAGTAGAGTGTAGTTAAATATATACAGTCTTATGATTTTAAAAAAAAGAAATGATAAGTATTGGAAATTAAATAAATAATGTCATTAAAATTTTCAAGTGTACACAAGATTAAAGATTACTTTAGGGCTTCCCTGGTGGCGCAGTGGTTGAGAGTCCACCTGCCAATGCAGGGGACACGGGTTCGTGCCCCGGTCCGGGAAGATCCCACATGCCGCGGAGCGGCTAGGCCCGTGAGCCATGGCCGTTGAGTCTGCGTGTCCGGAGCCTGTGCTCCGCAACGGGAGAGGACACAACAGTGAGAGGCCCGTGTACCGCAAAAAAAAAAAAAAATTAATGAATCCCCATTATCCAAATTAAAATTTTACAGTTATCAGTATTTTCTCTCACATCTGTTTCTCTTCTTTATGAAATATTTTAGGGTAAATCCCAGACATTGTTGTCATTTAACACCTACATATATCAGTAGGCCCCTCTTAAAAATGTGAACGTTTTCTTAAATAAGCATAATGACATTATCACACTTAAGAAAATAAGCAGTTTTGGGGGAAGGTGATTTATTTTTAACGTACTGTGAATCAAGCTGTAACAAACCAAATTCTGAAAAGTAAGCTTTTCATTAACCTTTTATGAGTTATTTAAGAGTAATAATACTATTTAAGTAATACACTGTTAATTTATGTACATGGATTTGTATATTTTTAGTTAAAAATAAGCAATGCTTTGTTGCCATAAAATAGCAAAGCATCAAAGTATATTAGGGACATCCCTGGTGGCGCAGTGGTTAAGAATCGCCTGCCAATGCAGGGGACACGGGTTCGAGCCCTGGTCCGGGAAAATCCCACATGCTGCGGAGCAACTAAGCCCGTGCACCACAACTACTGAGCCTGTGCTCTAGAGCCCGTGAGCCACAACTACTGAAGCCCGCGCGTCTAGAGCCCGTGCTCCACAACAAGAGAAGCCACTGCAGTAAGAAGCCCGCGCACCGCAACAAAGAGTAGCCTTCTCTTGCCGCAACTAGAGAAAGCCCACATGCAGCAAAAAAGACCCAATGCAGCCAAAAATAAATAACTAAAATGAAAAAAGAAAGTCCTGGGCTGCAGTTGTCCAACTTGAAATAAAGATCAAAAAAAAAGAAAAGTTTGTATGTTAAAGAGCTGTTTCTATTTTATCAATAGCCTTCTAAATATTTTGAGGTGTTTAATAGGAATTTGAACTTTTTAGAAAATGTAAATCTTATTTCTGTTTTGAGTATTTTCTTGGTCTCAAGATGGCCTCATTGTTTTTCCATATTTCCCTTTGCTTTTCTCTCTCTCACTTCTGCAACTGGGTCATTTCTGACTATCTGACTTTGTAAATCTGCTGTATAAAACATTTTGTTGGGGTCGAATGGCGCTTAGATTTCTTATGTATCTCTCTGATACACTTCTTTTTTCTAAAACCTATTTGAAAAAATTATTTTCCATAACTTATGACTCTTAATTTTTCTTTTGAGTTTTTTACTTTATTATTTGGGAATCTGGTAGCAGAATAATGCATCTAGGGAAGAGCTAAGTTATAATGATTTTCCCATTTAACATTTACTTATATCATGCCAGTGTTTACTTTGGTTTCTGACATGGAAGCTTTAAATGAAAGCATAAACTTGAGAAGAGAAAAAAAAAAAAGCCCCAAAACTCCAAAGGCTAGTATGATTTACAGTCTGCTGGGTGGTAATGAACATGCTTGCTGTTTAACTTAATTTTTGCACTATCTTTGTAAAATTTAAGAAATACATGCATGCTACTTTTTACCCCTTAGTGAGTCTTAAGTGTTCAGTATATCATAGTAAGTTGTCAGATTGTTGCTTTACTTACTTCTGGACAATACATATTTATTTTGAAGAGGCTATTTTTAAATAAGTGATAACTTCCTCACTCTGAAGTTGTTTAGTTTAGTTGTAAACCTGAAAACATACAGCTAAAAATTATGTATTTTATTTACTGGAGAAAGTCTTGCTTAGAATTATTTACCCTTTTAAAAAAAAAAAATTCCGTGAACTTTGGTTATCTGATTTTTGCATCCTACCATAGATACATTTGAAGGAATGGTAGCCCAGTGACGGCTCTCAAACGCACCTAAAGAAGGAAGAGAAACTAGGAAAAGAACCTGCCAATCCCTTCAGCCTAAGAGTATGGGAAATTTCTACTTCAGGAAATAAGTATATCCCTTACGGTTCCTAAGGGCATCATTGTATTTTGTAGTACTGTATAGCAACTATTATTCATAATGATGACTTAACATGAAGAAAGGCTTAAGGGGCTTCCCTGGTGGCGCAGTGGTTGAGAGTCCGCCTGCCGATGCAGGGGACACGGGTTCGTGCCCCGGTCCGGGAAGATCCCACATGCCGCGGAGTGGCTGGGCCCATGAGCCATGGCCGCTGAGCCTGCGCATCCGGAGCCTGTGCTCCTCAACGGGAGAGGCTACAGCAGTGAGAGGCCCGTGTACCACAAAAAAAAAAAAAAAAAGAAAGGCTTAAGGATATAGAAGGAAACTTAATTTTTTTAGATATTGTAAAAAAAAAAAAGTGTTGCTTAAGTAAATTTTAGTCACATGGAAATTAGTCAGCTTGTGTATTTATTTTATGTTAAAAAAATTGAATTCCTGGTTCTGTCTGACGCTGAGCCAGGTAGATACCTTTGTAGATAGATCATTTCATCTTCAACAATTCTGTTTGTGAGGTAGTAACCCCTCCCCAAAGTAAAGCCCCCCCCCTTTTTTTTTAGAGATTAAGAAACAAACTCCAAGTTAAGCAGTTTACAAGGTAACTCCTTTTAAATCGCAAGTTTCCCAAGCTGCTTACAGTATATTGCCTCTTGGTTCGTCCATTTATACTTCAGATTTAGCATGTTCAGAACTGAACTTAGCATCTTTGTTCCACTTTGCCCTTAATAGTATCACCTCATCTCTCTGACAAACCTAAATCTATCCTTAGATCTCAGACTGGCAGCCTCAGTCTATGCCTGCCTTACAGCTTCATTCATGTGTTCATTTTATACATATTGATTGGGTACCTACTGTGTGCCAGGTACTCTTCTAGGCGCTAGGAAATGGCAGTGAACAAAATAGACAATCCTATTGGCGCGCGGGCTTCAGTAGTTGTGGCTCGCCGGCTCTAGAACACAGGCTCAGTAGTTGTGGTGCATGGGCTTAGTTGCATGCCGCATGTGGGATCTTCCCGGACCAGGGCTGAAACCTGTGTGCCCTACATTGGCAGGTGGATTCTTAACCACTGTGCCACCAGAGAAGGTCCCTCATAAGCTCTTAAGAGAGCTGCAGTAGCTAAGTTCTTCTAAATTGTCATGCTTGTTAAATGCTAAAGTTCTGATAACTGACTACATTAATTTTTCAGAACTTTTATAACGAAAAAATTCAAACTAGAGAGAAAAATATAATGAAAACCCCATGTACCCATCACTCAGATTCAGTAATTGTTGACTCAGGACCAATGTCCTATCTTCTGTACCTCTCTCTCCTAACTCTTCCCACACTGGATTATTTTGAAGCAAATCCTGGACCTACATTTTAATTAGTAAATATTTCAATTTATATCTCTAAAGGAGAAGGTTTCTTTATAAACATAACCCTCACAGTATTATTTTTGTGATATTTTGTTCGTTAGTGGATTAGTAGACATACCATATTTTTATCAAGAAAACTAGGTAGTGAAGGTTGCCCAGTTTCTTCAACTTTCGTGATGTGATTAATCTCAAGGAGAGTTTAAGCAGACTGGTCTGAACATGTGGATAGAAAGCCCACGCAAATTGCTTTTACCTTCTGCACAGAAGCAACCCGTTCTTTATCCTAGTCCCTTACTGCCATGGGCACAGCTCAGGGAGGCCACCTTCCTTTATCTTACAGACTCACTATCAGCAAATTTAGGAAGCAATGCTGTATGAATCCTTGACCTGTTAACAGGCTTAGCCCTTGGCTCCCTTTCTGGAAAATCCCAGAAGTATATAAAAATCATTTCTAAAATCCCGACAGACACGTTTTGCCAAGAATGTCAGTTATCTCTTGACGGCTTGGCATTAACCTTTAAATATTACATTGTGTAATCATAATGCCATTCAGGGAAAATAAGTTGGTGGGTGGCTGGCATTTTAAAAGTGAAATGAACTTGGGTTCCTGGGAATGTTAATCATTATTCTACTGAAAATGCTGACATTTCTTAATAGTGAAATGCTAAGTAAGTAAAAAGCAGTATTTTACAAATAACTTAGAGGTGAGTAAAATGTGATTTTTATGGGTTTATTTAACATATTTTTACCAGAACAGTATCTGAAGGATATTTTATATTTTCAAGCTTTGAAAGTGAGAAAGTAATGAAGGAACCTTCTAGTGAGTTCCCACCAGGCTACTAGCCTGACCAGCACATCTCAGAAATAGATCATTGTAACCTGTCATTGTAACCTGCCTTCTCATTTGCCTTCCTTGTCCTTGACTTTGCAGCAGGGAGCAGAAAGAAACTCGTGGCCTCTACCATAAATATACATGGTAACAGTAGTCAAGTAATTTTATATTTTTTGTGGGTAAGTCATTCATTCATGGTGATGGAATGGCTTATTTTTAATGCAGTGTTTTTCTTTCAACTAAACTTAAATTCTTTTTTTCCATCTGATTTAGTGTCTGTACCACTCCAAGGCAGCATAAATTTAGTACAGCTTCTTCATTTTACCAACTTGGTAGAAGTTTTTAAAGGTTTCATTCAGTTTACTTTTAGCTTTTCATGTGAAATGGACTATAATAACACTTTAATTTACAGTATAATGTGTAATTTAAGACAGACCCAGTGTATCTGGAATGTGGGTTATACCAGGGATCATGGGAAAGAGGAGGTTTGGAGCATTAATTTCTAATCTCATTTTCACATGACCTTTTCAAAAGGAGAATCTTCTTTGAAAAGTAGGTAACAGCATGGACTAAATCCCAAACAGATCACAAAATGGAAGAAACCCAGACTTAACTGCATCTACATAAAAGATAGAAAAGATATCTTCAGTTTTCAAGAGGGGACATTCATGTGGATAACTTATAATTTTAAATGATTAATTAAGAGTAATTGCTGTAGATTAGTGTCATTCATAGCAAGTTAGGTCTGATTGATAGGGAATGCTGCTTTTACAGATTCTTATATTGTAAAATTAGTTTGACTTCTTTTGTTAAACTCATTTAATCCTCTACCTTACTTCATTATTATCCTTGCAAATTTATTTAGTTTAATGTCTGAGATATCTTTATATGTGGTACTACAGTGTATTCATTTTGACTACTTCTGGATACCCCAAGTTAAACAGAAACATACATTAGAGGAGCTCTGGTTGGGGAGAAGACACTAGTAAACAATAATAGACACTAGTAGCAGCCTGTTGCATAAATGGCTTATAATTCTTTTTCCTATTGATAAATACTTAAATTATTTTCATTTTAAAAATTTAAATAAAAAATATCTGTACATGTATCAGATAGTCTTATATTTAGTAAACTTCTTTTATTAAATAGTAACATATGTATAAAAAGTGCACAAATCATTTTTGTAACTCATTGATAAATGGAACTGTAAATAAAAGTGTAATCAGCACTCTAGAAGTCCCTCTCAAACCCCTTTCCAATGACCAGGCCCCACTAGAGGGTGACCACTATCCTAATTTCTAACACCTTGATTCATTTAGCCTGTTTGAAATGTGTGTAGATGGAATCATATTGTATGTGCTCTTTGGTATCTGCTTTCTTTCACTTACTGTAATATCTTTGAGACTCATCCATTTACATGTACAGTTAATTTTTTATTGCTGTGTAATATTCTGTTGGGTGACTGTACCATAATTTATCCTTTTTACTGTTGATGAACTTTTGGGTTGTAACCTAATTTTTGGATATTACAAGTAGTGCTATACGAACATTCTTAAACGTGTTTTGGTGAACATAGCTATTCCTGTCTACTGGGAATAGTGCTGATGAGTGTGGGACATGCATGTGTGCAGCTTTACCGTGCCAACAGTTTTCCAAAGTGGTTGAAACCGTATCACACTCCCACCAGCAGTGTCTGTTTTTTGTTTTTTTAAAAATAACTTGAAAGAAGTGAAATTTGAGTAAAAGAGTAAATTCATTTTAAGTAGTATAGTGCTAAATTTGTCCTCAGGAATACCAATTTATACTCCACTGAACACTGGGTTTTATCTAGCTCTTTCATCTTTATGAATTAATAGTGGAAAATATCTCATTTTTAAACTAATGAGTTGGACTTTTTATGGCTTAATTTCAATTTTCTCAACTTGGCTCTTCTGGTCTTTTCTTTTTAGTTTGTCCTTTGTCCTGACTTTATTTTTTATAATATAGAAGTTTTAAATGTGTGTCTGTGCTTGCATCTGCTGATTTTTCCCTCTGTGGTTTCTGGCTTTGGTGTCATTCTTAAGAAAGCCTTTTATCCCCAAGGTTTTTTTTGTTTGTTTTTTTTGAGAACTTAGTTATTTGTAATTAACTTTGTTTATTGTAACTAGATTTGACTTTTACTAACACAAGGGAGCTTTTTTGGTTGTTTTTGTTTTAAAACAATTTAAACATGTACTTTAATTTATTACATTAGCATTAGCTTTGGAATATTTTGTAAGGAGGTGCCAGGAAGAATTTAGTACACCAAAGCATGCATGCATGTTTCGTTTGACCATGAGAAATGAAGCCAGTTTTCCAATGTGGATACTATTTGAATCCTTTCAGTGTGCATGTTATTAAAATAGTTTTCAAAAAGAATGAGATCAAATAGGCTGAATTATCTTATTATTTAATATCTCTAGTGGATACTGTTCATTGCTCTTGAGCAAGGACTTTGCCAAAAATACACCTGGCCTCTGTTCTGTGGCCTACAGGACAAAGGATTGGAGAGCCAAATACTTAATTTCAAGCCTTTAAAACTAACATTTTTCTCTATTTAAGAGATCACTTAAAATTTCTTTGGCTTTTTTTCTTTTGTATAATAGTACACATAATTAAAATGTAATTTGCACTGGTGGTTGAGAAAGATGAGACCAGTCTGTCATATCTGGTTGTTGTTGGTGGTTTTTTTTAAGGTTACAGTGGGATTTGAGAGCTCCCGAAAGCCCCCACCATCTAAAATTTTTCTAGTAGAGTCATTATTGGGTTAGACCACAAAGCAGAGACAAAACAGATATTAAGCCAGTAGCCCTCTCTTCTGCTGATGTGGGTTGGTTTGGTTTCTATAATCAAATCTTAGTACCTTAAAGGGGTGGGTCTCGGGACAAGTAAATTTTTGAGGAAGGGCACACAGAAGTGTTAGTGCTCTGTGATTCCAACCCCGAGCACATAAGAACCTAGAGGCCAGTCTCAAGGGGATGGAAAAGAGGGAGGAAAAGAGTAGGTGAAAATAAATACTACAGATAAGATTTAAAAAAAAAAATTTTTTTTTTGCTTGTCTTTTGCATTTGGCAATGCTACTTATAGCAAGGTTATATCACTAGTTATTTTGATTATTCTCTAAGCTAGGGAGAAAATTATGGGGACTTCCTGAGTAAATGTGTAATTTTAGGAGCACAGCATTTCCAGTTCAGGAGAATCGGTGTTTTGCTGAGTGCTTGAATTTGACTAAAGGGAATGCTGGATTTATGTTAAAGGGTCATTGGGGATAGGATGGGGTGGGGACAGTACAGAGGGGAGAAAAACTAAAATTAAGTGCCTATTTTTCATACTTATATATACAATGTGGTCTTACACATTTTACATACTTAACCCATTTAATCTTCACAGAGGTCTGTAAAGTGGTGTTTTCCTGATTTGCAAAGGAGAACAAAAGGCTCAGGGAGTGAGTTTACATTATTTTGTCTAGGCTCAAATTCAGTATATGGCAGTTCTAGGATTTGAACCCCAGCTTCTCTGAATCTAAAGCTCATTCATATTCTTTTCACAAGAGCGTATATTGCCTTTTAAATTACAAGAATTATTATTCATGTTTTATATTTTATTGCTTTCATTATAAAATGTTGGTAACACTTTAAATGGCATATCTTGAGGAAGCCATCTTTAGTTCTTCTGGGTAATACAAAGCCTGTGTAATTTCCTTTACCTTCCACCTTAGCATCGAGAGTAAGCATGAGGTTACGATCCTAGGAGGACTCAATGAATTTGTAGTGAAGTTTTATGGACCACAAGGAAGTAAGTATATGTGTTGGTATGTGTTTTTTATTACAATCTTTTACTCTATTCCTTAATAGACAGTGAGAATATCAAGGGAGATGGTGATATGTGTAGTTTTTGAAAAGTAAATTTAATTTAATTCTAGAAGCAGTGAGGAAATCTTGCTCTTATCATAATTACTTTATATGCTTTTCTCTTTTATCTCTGTGTGACAGTATTAAACATGAATTGTGAATTCTGGGTTTTGTGGAAATGTTTTTTGTTGTTTTTTGGGGGTGAGGTGAGCATGGTATAGATTGAGACAGTAGGCTATTACTTACCAAATAACTGAACAGTGTTTGATACTTTAAAGAATCAGGTAAATTTGGGGGAGAAAATGAACCTTTGCTAACTCTAGATTTTTTAAAGAAAAGTATTATAATTGAACATAGAGTACCTACTAGTTATAGTAGTTAGTTAGTTATAAGAGTTCCCTGACTCTTGAAGGAATTAATTTGCAAGGTTCTCAAAACAGGTTAGGATTTAATGTTTAACTTACGTTCAGATTTATCTTCTGATTTGGAGGCACAATCCTAATGTTTAACTTTTTTGCTTTTATTTCAGCACCATATGAAGGTGGAGTATGGAAAGTTAGAGTGGATCTTCCTGATAAATACCCTTTCAAATCTCCATCTATAGGTATGTAACTACCCAGTTTCTCTCCTTAGAGAGTTTTGAAATGGAAAAAAAAAAAAATCCTACGTTTTATGGGAGATCATTAATTCCAGAAATATTAACTTAACTGAATTTTTTCCTTTTTTGGCTTAGGTTAATTAGTAATTTGGTGGGGAGGGTACTTCCATAGTGTGATAGAAAATGTTTAAATATACCCTTTGCATGCTTGTAATGACTATAACTCTAGATTTTTCTGTCAGGGTCAGATTAAACAATTTTAAGACCCACTGTCCATTCAGGCTATTAGCAGTAAAATAATAAACATCTTAAATCTCATTTTAAATGTCAGATTGTTGGAATTAATATTTTACAGTGCCTATTCTAATTCTGCCATTTAAAAATCCTGTGTATATCCTACTTTACTTTTGTTCACTCCAACTCTGGGTACCCTTTGCCATTCTCTGCATTCCTAATCTTTTTAGCCCTCTAAACAGCTAAAGAAAGTAGAGAAGAAACCTCAGTGGGGTTGTATAAAGGGTATTTTTTTCCTCACCTTCATCTTCTGCCCTAATTGTTGATATTAACCTATTACCCCTATTAAGGCATTTAGTGACAATTTAGGTATTTTAGCATCAGATGCTATAGAGGTATATTTGATTGAAGATTGATAACCTTTAAATAATTTGAGACTGTAGAATGGTAGTAACTTAGCTAACTTAAGCCCACTTTTAAAAATTTCATTCTGTAGATGATTTTAAAATGCTATAAAATATTGACCAATTTTAAGAAGGAAGAAGAAGATAAAATTGGAATATATTAGAGCATTCTCTGTCACACTGAACCGCATGTTCAGAATTGTTAGTTTCAGATATCTTGCTACTGCTGTGGGCTTGTCTTCAGAGCTAATGCCAGAACTCTTGGAATTTAGACTGCCCCACCACCCCAAAAGGGTTTTTTAAAAGAGGTGGACCAAAGACATTCTGAGCTATATGTTTTGATTCTAGGCCCCCACATTTCTGTCTCGGATAAATAATGCAGGAACGTTAGAATAGTCACAGGCTAATTCCCAGTCAGATGCAACGGCCTAGCCCCCTGACATCTAGCTACTTTATATGTTTTAGAATTTCATGCTATAAAAATACTACAGAGTATCTATAATCGCTTCTTAGACTGGGATTCTTAGTGCTCATTTTAAGAATAAACTGGTGATTTCCTCTTAAGGGCCCTAAAGTTGAGTTTTTAAACTCAGTAATTGAGAAGATACTTTATGGATAATTGAATTACTATAAGGGCCTCCAAGTTTTAGAGTTATCAGCTGGTGATGTAGGAAGAGTGCTGTGAGGTGCTGAATCTTTGAGACAATCCCTGAATGTATCTGACTTAATACCTTAGCATACTTGGGACACCAGCCCTTTCTCAGTTCCATTCCAGTGTGGTGGAATGTAGGTTTCACTCAGTTCGGGAGGGCTTTTGTGTCACATTGGTTCCCTATCCTCCATTTGTCTTTTAACTTTAGGGTGTTTCTTTCTATATAGGCATTTAAAACTTTTATGTAGTTGAGTGGTATGATCTTTAAACCTTTACAAACAGAATGTCCAAACCATGTAAATTCATTCAAATATATTTCATACATACCTATTTACTTAAAGACTAAAAATTGGCTTGGTAAATCTAGTTTTGTTACCCTAGATTCCTAGTCAGAAAGGAAACAGTATAGCTTGTTGAAACTAACAATGAACCTATAGAAATGCAATTACATATCCTGTAGAAATGTAGTTTTTTCTCAAGTCTTGTCTTAACATATATTTCCAGGTAATATAATTATTTCATCATAACTTTCAAAGTGTAAATATCTAAACTTCAGACATTGTTTATTAACTAATGACACAACAGAAGCCTCTGTACTTTCTTAAATTAATGATGTAACATGAAATTGGTTAGGACAAATGACTAGGCAAATTTAACTTCTTTATAATTTTTCCTTTGCCTTTCTGTGTGCTTTTAGAACTTGGTAATACCTGCAAATGTGTACCATATTCTCTTAGGGAAGTAGATCTAGTTGAAATATTTGTACAAGCTGTCCTTGTTTCCTCCAAAGGAAGATTGCATAAGAGAGTTTTAATCAGTTGTGTGGGGTGACCCATTTTCAGGTCGTCAACAATGTAATTACTGTTAGAATGTGCGTTAAACATTTTGAGAGGTGGTGGCTCATGTAGAATAGGCAAAGATTCCTTTTTGAATTGTATAGATAGTTGCAGAATTATACAGAAGGGCAAGGAGATAAGATAAATCCAACTTCACTGCTCTTTTTAAACCCTGCCTCTATAGTATCTAGGCAGGCATACCCTTCTTTCTGAGCCAAATTTTGAGATGTGCAAATTTAGATTAAGTATTTTAATGTTTAGCTCTTGGAATTTTAAAATGTATATGTATATACTTTTTTGTTTAATATTACTATGTATTTTTTAAATTGTATAAATGCTCCATATCCACAGTAGGAATGTGAGAAGGTCCAGGTGAGCAAAAGTAAAGAAAAATTAAAATGTCTTATAGTCCTATCCCTCAATAGATATCATTATTTGCATAAAGTGCATAAAAATGTACTTTAAAACATTTTTCTATGCATATATAAGTGTATATGCAATGTAATTTGACAGGCTCATCTTTGGTATATACTCCAAATACAGTTTTAGAGAGTTTTCAGTAGTTACATGATTGCATGAGGTATAACTACAAAAGTCCTTTCAGAAACAGTTTACGTCTTTAAGTAAGTTTTTAACCCCCAAATAGCAATAAACTCCCTCAACTCCTCTGTGGAAAGAGAAGGAATATAAACAGACTCCTGGGGAAGTTATGAGCTTACTCTTACAATGCCATCATTGTTCCAAACATCTTAAGCTCATCTTTTGGAATTTTACGTTCTCTTTGAATATCATGAGTGATGGCAAATCTTGATGCTTTGAAGCTGGATATAAATTTTTGAAATGGCTAAAGGTCATTTAATTCTAGAGAATAAGATGAATTGAAAACAAAGTAACATCAGTTGAAATCTAAAATGAAATATGGTTGTGAAAGTGACTTAAGTTTAAGGATTATGTTTTCTTTTAAACTGGCCCTATGGGCTCTGTCAAAAGGAAATTATAAAACTCCTTTAATCAATTGTAATGTCATTGAAATATTTGCATTGTTTTCCAGAGAGACTGCTTTGATGTAAATTATATTTGAATCTTTAAGTTCTGATTTATTTGAAAGTACAGACTTTTATCTTTTTCATTCAGAAACATTCCTAGAATGCTAGCAGTGCTGCTGGGTGTGTCACTGTGTAGTTAGGCGAATGTGATTGGTCAGTGGACTGGTTCAGGAAAGAGTGGGAAAGAATGGTTCTGGCCCTGATTCTCCTTGACTGTGAGAATGATACTTATCAGAACTGTTGTTTCCTCTTCTAGAAAATGAGATAATGGAATTAAATGAACTCTGTATGTTTGATATTGACCAATGTATTAAATACTCAGAATACATGATATATGGCATTCTACCCAATAGTTAGGAAGGCTGTGTAAGGCTTTCACTAGTTGGGAGGAAAAAGTCAACACATACAAAATACTGCATTTGCTTTAGTGACAGCATTTCCTTGCTTTTTAGGAGAAGTGTGAATTAGCAGCTCAGTTGAGGAAGAAAGAGTATATGGAGGAGATAGGCTTTTACAAGAATTGTATTTCACATATTGAGAATAGTCTTTACAAAGCTTCAGAGATGTGAAGGTGAACGTAAGGACTTTACAAATACTCTTTCAAAACCGAAGTAATGCCCAGCCCATGAAGATTATGTTATATGCAGAGGAGTTTCTACAGAGACTGCCATATTCCATACTTCAGATTCACAGTTTTCAGTCATTACACGTGTGCTCATCTACTAAGGAAGAGCTTTTATCCGTCAAAGATAAGACTTGCAGTTGCTGTGTGGGGAAATAAAAATGAGTGATCTCATATATACAGAGGTCACATGGAGCAATTTTTTATAAAAATTAAAAATAATCGATAAGCATAGGATACAAATGGTTTTGTGTCTAATCCAAAGAATGCAGATTAAAAAAATAAGAGAATATATGACTTATCAAATTGGCAGGTTAAACATTGTTGGCAAAGTTATTATGATGTAGCCAGCCTAACAGTATATATTGATAAAATTTTGTATCCTTTGAGTGATTTTACTTAAAATAAGGAAATACCCAGAGGTGTACACTAAGATTTATATACAAGAGTATGTAAATTGCAGTGTTATTTTTAAAACTTAAAAGTTGGAAGCAACCTAAATCACCCAGTTGATAATAAAGTAGTTAAATTGTGGTACATTTTAATGGACAAAATGTTTCACAACCATTACTCATATTTTAACACCATCTTTAAAGGAACACATAGGAGGGAATTCCCTGGCCAACCAGTGGTTAGGACTTGGCACTGTCACTTCCAGGGACCTGGGTTCAATCCCTGGTCAGGGAACTAAGATTTTGTAAGTCACACGTGCAGTGCGGCCAAAAAATGAATGAATGAATAAATAAATAAATAATGGAACACACAGGAAAATGTATAACATTATATAGTGTAACAATAATTTTTTCCACGCAAATTCCAAGTATGAATGCCAAATACTGGCTATAGTTATCCATGGCTGTTAAGGGAATTAAAACCATTTTTCTGTAATTCCCAAATATTCTGCAGTAAGTTCCCTTTTGTTATAAAAGTAAATATTTAAAAACATATGGCAAGTGCATGTCTTTTGAGTGTCCTGTCTACATCTTTGTCTGAGTCTATGCTTTTCCTGTGTTTTGTTCTAGAAAGCCACCAAGCAATCCTTGGCCAGAATTCTTACCTGGTAGCTTGCTAAGGGCCTGTTGGCCCCCATGTTTCCCACCACCCTCCTTTCTTTTTTACCTTCAGTTTTAATTATTTGTGCGTGTAAGTGTACCTACTATTTCCTTTGTTTCTCTGCTTACAGTTTAGTTTACTCCATCTTGGAATAAACCTTTAAGTATAGCTATTCTACACTCCTTTTCTTCCTTTCCCTTTTCCCTTCCCTTGTTACTTGAGCAATTCTTATCTGCTTCTTTTTTCAGTCTGACTCCTCCACTTGTGTTTCCCTTTGTTCCATTTTTCTCTTCATATGAACCAAGAAGGCTCCCGTTTACAGCTAATAATAACAGTAATACTTTTTTTTTTT
This sequence comes from Stenella coeruleoalba, assembly GCF_951394435.1. Classification (NCBI taxonomy): domain Eukaryota; kingdom Metazoa; phylum Chordata; class Mammalia; order Artiodactyla; family Delphinidae; genus Stenella; species Stenella coeruleoalba. Next base: position 82,853,635 of record NC_137155.1, on the reverse strand, counting down.
AACAGAAGGGGAGGGGAGAATCTGTTCTCTTATTTTCAACAGGCAGAATTTTTATTTTTATTTATTTTTATTTTTTAAATTTTATTTATTTTTTGGCTGCGTTGCGTCTTCATTGAGTCACTCAGGGACTACTCTTCGTTGCGTTGCGTGGGCTTCTCATTGCAGTGGCTTCTCTTGTTGCGGAGCACGGGCTCTAGGCACACGGGCTTCAGTAGTTGTGGCTCGTGGGCTCCAGTAGTTGTGGCTCGCGGGCTCTAGAGCGCAGGCTCAGTAGTTGTGGCGCACAGGCTTAGTTGCTCCGTGGCATGTGGGATCTTCCCGGACCAGGGATCGAACCTGTGTCCCCTGCATTGGCAGGTGGATCCTTAACCACTGCGCCACCAGGGAAATCCAGTAACAGTAATACTTTGGAAAAACCTCACCCAAGAGGGCAAAATTATGTCTTCTGATAAAATACAACATACAATATTAAATTTAAGCTTTTCAGCCTCTAAAGCAGCGGTCCCCAACCTTTTTGGCACCAGGGACTGGATCTGTGGAAGACAATTTTTCCGCGGGGGGCGTGGGGGCTTGGGTGGTTCAGGCGGTAACGCAGGCGATGGGGAGTGGCAGCTGAAGCTCCGCTCACCCGCCCGCCGCTCACCTCTTGCTGTATGGCCCAGTTCCTAACAGGCCGCTAGCAGTCCATGGCGGGGGTGTTGGGGACCCCTGCTCTAAAGGTCTTGAAAGTACCTTGAAAAGTTCCCTTCAAGATCTACAGTAGTCTCCATCAGATCTACTTATTTTACTTAAACACTAGCATTCAACAGAAAATTTTAAAGTTGTCATTTAATCTTATTTTTAAATGTCTACTGACTAGTATATTAATAGACATGTATTCTACTAATTTCAGATAGAACTATAGAGTATTTTAGAATCTTTTGTAGATAGCCTTAAGACCAGCCTGGGAACTCTGTCACCATTTATACTTTTTTAAAATAGAAAACTCTTTTGTAAGAGCCAGCTAACAAGTCTAGAAACTCACTTTTGAAATACTGCCTGTGTGTATCTCCATATTAACAGTGAGGAGGACCCTCTCAGGAGCAGGCTATATGCTATGTGTGTCTGGACTGTAATTTGATGATACCAAAGCTGACTGTGTAAGAGGAATGGTTGAGAACAAGATTCTGGAGAGACCACTTAATGTGTTTGCCGAATGTTGATAGAATGGCCAGGGAAAAACCCAAGCTCATTCTTCAGTGTAATTGATGTCAATAGCATATGGCAAGAGCTAGCCAAGTCCATTTGAGTAAATAGAAACAAAATGAAAGAGTCATGGACAATAACAAAAATTAGAATGGTATTTTGAGCTATACCAGTGGCCTTTACAATTAGGTCAGACTGTCATCTAAATAGAATGGTTTTAGGTCATTCTTTTCCAAAGGAAACTAGACTAGATAACCTGTCTGAGTTCCTTCTAAATTTCCCAATCTGCCACCAGTTTTTAATTAAAAGATATTCTGATATTCAGTGCACCATATTCTTTTTACTTGTGCCAGTGATTAAAGGAAATGTTTTCACCTTTTTCATTGGCAGATTCACAGACTCTTCTGGCATAATACATTTTTTATTTCACTATGGCCAGAAATTACCTCACAGTATTTTTGGAATGGAGTTTTATAACATATGGTATGACTAACTGTAGAGTTTAGAATATTTACCATTTACTTTGTGTCTTCCTAGCTGGAAACATTGTACAATTACTCCCTCAGGAACTATTGTGAGTAACTTAACTGAGCCCTGCTTAGTCAGGAGTAGACCAGGATTGGGAGTAGAGAGGAGTGTGTCATGCATGAGAGGTTTGGGGTCAGTCATTTAACAAAGACTACTTGAACCACTATATTTCCACAAATAGAATGAATTCTTAGACTGAGGAAGCAAATTCCATTAAGATCACCTATATACTTCTCTACTTTTGCAACCTTGGGTTTGAATTTAGTTCCTGTTTCAGTTACATTCTAGTAGAAAAGTTTCCTAAAAAAATTTTTTTAGATAATGCTATGAGAATGTAAGCCATTGTTAAAAGCTCTCCTTTTACTGGAGTTCTGAAAACGAGATTTTTCAGGATAGATTTTTGAAAAGATTATGTCTAGCAGCTGAGGCACAACCTGCTTTCTCATAAAATGGATACATCTTGCATCATGTCTTCTAATCAGCTCCACAAATTTATCAGATACCAGCTGTGTGCAGGGCATTATTCTAGGTGCTAGGGATACAAAAGTGAACAAATTGCTCCCTTCACCCTTAAATCCTTTTGTGATGATGGGAGGGGGAGATAAAACAAAATTTTAAATGTCTGATAGCTTTATGCAGAGAACTGATGTGATAGAATTGACATGATAGCTATCTTAGATTAGGTATTCAGGAAGGGCTTCTCTGACAAAGTAAATTTAAGCTGAGGTTTAAATGAAAAGGGGAAAAAAGCCAGCCCTGATCCTCCAAGGTCAGGGATTGAGAGCATTTTAGGCAGAAGAAATTGTGAAGACAAAGACCCCGAGGCAGGAGCTTTGCATGCTCAGGGAAGAGAGATGAGGCTGGGAGGCTGGGTCGAGAGTGTGAGATATGAGAAGCGGTCCAGGTGGTAGGCAGGGCGAGGTCCTGAAGAGCTTCGCTGGCCAGGTTAAATGGTTGAGTTATATTCTTAATGTAATGGAAAAAAAATCATTGCAACGTTTTAAACAGGTTCAGTGATCACTCTGCTGTTGTGGGGAAAGAGTAGAGATACTGGTGGTTTGGATCAAGGTGCCAAGGTTGAAAACTCTGGTGTATTGGGTTGGCCAAAAAATTTGTTCGGTTTTAAGTAAAAATAAAAGACACATTTTTTATTTTCACCAATACTTTTATTGAACAATTATTCACTAACCGAATGAACTTTTTGGCCAACCCAATAGATACACATTACTTGAAGAAACCTATCTATATAGAGGAAAGCATACAAATGAGGCTGTTACCTAGAGGAAGATAAAAGGAAGGCTTTACTTTTTATTTCTTGAATAGGAGATTTTGCTTCTTGCAGGGAGTTGTCTAGAAGAGAGGGAAAGCTTGGTGATGTTGGACGTCAGGAGGAGAATTAAAGGAGCAATGCCTTTGACACTGTAGCAAGGGACAAGATCAGAACACAAATAGAAGACTGGTGCTTGAGAAGACCATGAACATGAACATTTGAGCAAGCTGTTGAGGCAGGAAAAATTAGCATGTGGGCGGCTGGATTTTGTTGGGGATGATGAGGGATCCTGCCAATTGGCACCCATTTTCCAAAAAAAATGGGCAGGGCTATTAAGTCAAAGTGAGAAATGGAGGGGCAAAGGGAATGGGAGATTTGCAGAATAATGGTAAAATGTCCAAGTCATTGGAGAATGGGGGAGCAAGCTACTAGAGAAAGAAGAGAGGAAAATTATAGGGGATGTTGAATCCACAAAAGTTGTTATAGAGCATACTTTTTAAAATTGATACATTTGTTTACTTACATCTCTCCTCCCTGCCAACCCAATAGATATAAACTCCATGAAGGCAGTTCCTGGGTCTGTTTTACTAAAAATCCGTCTCCCCACCTCCAGGCTTTATACATTGCCTGTTCTGCAGAAGAATATCTGTTGAGTGAGTTAGTGAATAATGAGTGAATGCCTATTTAGAGACATCCTCAAGTCCAAGAATTGTGAATGATTGGTTTTCTCCAGTTGTAGATGGGTATTTTGGAGGGGAGAGGGCAGGGGATTTGCAGAGAATTGCCAGAGAGTGATGATGGTGATAACTCTTAAACCTAGTTAGGGGAAGACATGAAAATAAGAGGGTGGTAGGTAGGAATAAAGAGGGAGGGTGAGTGGATTAGAGTTCACAGGTGAAAGAATTGTTCATGGGGTGGGAAGCTCTTTGACAAGGATAGGAGACCGTAGTGGGAGAGGGTATGTCTGAATTTGTGATTTTGGAAGTGAAGCTATTTGTAGGGATGCCAGACTTCAAGGCATGTCCTGGGAGTGTGAATGAGATAGAACTGAGGAAAGATCATTAAGAAGAAGCTTAGAGAACTGAGAGGCCCCAGGGTGTGAGGAGGGTGGTCTATGTAGGTAATAATGTCACTAAAAATGACAGGAGTTGGTGGGGGAGAGACTTGGCTTAGGTGCTGAAGTTCTCAATGATGGAAGAAGTCAGTAGTCACATTGGCCCTGTCAATGAAAAACCTGTTGTTAGCAGTTTGTAATATCTAAATTTATTCAGCTTCATCTTGCTGTATAGCCAGAGTAAAAATAATAGTCGGCTTTGATTTCCCTTCCCCAGGCCACCTCTAAGGGGTAACCTCGCTTTTGCACATGCTTGCTTCTGTGAGAAGGTTTGTGCATTTCCTTCTTGAAGCTGGCTTATGTCAGTTTTAATTCTGCCTTTGGCAATTCATTATTATATAATCTTCCCATTTGCTGTATAAAAGTTCCACCTAACTTGCTGTTTAGGTTAGTTCCTACTTGAACTTTAGTTCCTCTAGCTTTTGAGCTGGTTGGTTATTCTGACATCTTCTGGGCATAAAATTCATTTTCCCTTTAGGATTGGTGTTATAATGAAAACATATTCTTAGCTTCATTTTTCTTTAGTTAAACTGAAATTCTTTTAAAAACAAATAAGAGTAATATCTTAGTTCCCTTGGAAAAGCTTGTTCACACAGTTCAAGATTTGTTCATATTCTTGGTGTTGGTGAAAACCATATTGCTAGAAGGAACTTTGGAGATTATATCATCCTGTTCCGTTATTTGAAGGATTGTAAAAATGAGACTCAGGAAGGCGGAGATATATTATTACTAATTAGTTGCAGAGTCTGCCTTCTAGCTTCCAGTCCAGTGTTTTTTCCATATGCCAAATACAATCAGAACAATCTTTTTAATAGTAAATATTAGAGTAACTGTATTTGCCATTTCCAGTGTGATAGGGTTATTAAAAAAAAAACTAATATCCCATAATCAAAATACCTTCTAATGCTCTTGACAATTGCTAAAGGATTAAGAGATGGATATGTAGGGGCAGATATTTTCATTTTTAGGATGAGAAAAGTGAGATGAAATTACTTGCCTGAGCTCATGAGTTACTGGTCACATGCTGTGCATATATATTCCTTAAATCTTGGTGACAGTCCTGTGATATGTGGATACCATTATTTAACCCAGCTTTATGAATAAGGAGACAGAAAGGCAAAGAGATACAGTAGGTCTAAGTGGAACTTAGGCAGTCTGACTGGAGCCTGATCTTTTAACCACGACTTTGTGTAGTAACAGTGGCAGAGACTTGAAATTAGGTCTCGAAATTTCAAGTCCAGTGTGTTCTGTCCATACTCTGCTGCCTCTGACCATGAAAATAAATCCTGCCTGATTCAGACAGTGTGGTTATATGAATGACCAGGAGAGAGAAAGATAAACTATGGAGATAGGAAAGAGATTACAGTCTTCCAAAATTGGATGTGCAGGAGAGTAGATTTAAGGCTGCAGGCTTTGGTAATCTGCTAGGTTGGTAGAAGAGTTACACTGTTGAAGGATAACACTTCACCTTTTCTTAGTTATAAATGAATAAATGAACTTTTCTTATCCATCCAGCCCATTCCTCAGACTCCATATTATCAGAGAGAAAGGAAGAAACAGAAAAGAGGACCCCTTGTTGAGTTTAGATCTCCTGAACACACACAGGATCAGTTCAGAAGTTCCCATGACACAGGGCAATGAGAGTGAGCTCCTTGCTTGGTTCCTCACCCAAGAAGAGACCGGCCCAGGTCCATCTCTCCTGAGTAGGAAAGGCTCAGCTCTCGGAAGAGACTTCTGCCTGGGTGCAGGCTGCCACGGGCTGGGCCTGGCTGTCTGAGGTAAGATGAAAATCTATCTGAGAGTGCACTAATGCACAAAGCTGGCAGTATAGCTGTCACCAGTGAAGCTGGCAGCATCCCCACCCCTTTTTTATCTGGAACACCCTAACTCTGATCACCTCCTGCATGCTTGGAATCGAGATCCAAGTTATTGCCCTTAAAAAATTTATAGTCTGAGATACTTCTAGGAGAGATAGGATTTAATCTTTAATAAATATATTTTAAATAATTATATCTACTTTAAAAATAGAGAATTAATCAGTTTCATTCTGAATGGTCTACTTTATGTGGGTATTTGTCCTGAAGATAGAATATCAGAGTAATTAAATATATTTATTTACTGTTTTCTCACAGGAATTCATAAGCTTATAATTAAATCATATCAACCACAGCTGCCTCAACCATCTGCAGTCCAGGTTCATTTTATCTCTGGGATAAAGTTTTCATTTTTGCCTTTTGTGCTTTTCACCCTATTACCTTAGGGTGGATTTACCTTGTTTCATGTGTCACCTTGTTTGACCTCATTTCTTCAAGATTATTCTGGATGAAATTTCTGGATAGATGACTGGCCCTTAGGTATTTCGTTGTATCCACAAATTTGATCACTAAAAATATCCCCACTTGTAAATGGAACAAAGACAGAAGTATAATTATTTTTTGCCTCTTTCATGTACATATTGACCCCAATATCAGTTATTCGAAAGTGTACAACTTTGTATAGATCCCCTCCTGGGATTGGACACAGAAACAGTCTGAAATAAAAAACAGTTTTCAGCATGACTCGGCACAGCGTTATTTACTTTCTCTCTTTATTAGCCTATGGGTCAAGAGATTTGTTATTCTAGAGCAATTGAGTATTGGAGTGGAACAAGCAAAAGCATGGCATATTTTTCTATTTTAATAATCTGTGCTTTTGTTTTCTAAGATATGTAGTTTTTCATCAACTAAGCATGGTTTGGATTCCTCCTCCAGAATTATAAATCTCCTGATTCCCTTCTGATAAGACAGAGGACAGAGGTGGTAAGATTTTTAGCTAAACCTTTGTACCTGTTGTCCCCCTTTTTTATAAATGCTTGATCCATGCCAGAGAATAATTGTCCAAAAAATTTAAACAAAGGAGTTCTGAATTTTATCTGATCAAATCACTGAAATGTTATCATTAGAAAATGTCTGGTAGTGAATAAAATCTTAAATCATATGGATTAAATGTGACTTGCTGCTTCCACTTATCATGTTTCCATAAAAGCAGTTTTCAAAATATGTTCTCTTAAAATATCTTCAAAATAGTTCCTGGTCAAATGGAAACAAGTGTTGGGAAAATTCTCTTGTTGCAGACAAATTCATTAATGTGGTGATAGCATTGCCAAAAGGAAGGAAAACATGCCAGGGCAAACACACTCAGTCCTGAGAATGTTCCTTCTCTGAATTCCTAGCCTGTTCTTTCTCTCCTCCCCTCCTTGTGCAGAAGTTCCATTGTTGCCATCATTATCCAGAATGTAAATAGCTTTGCCAGAAATGCTGCCCACAGCTTGTCCAAGGACAAATTTAAAGGAGATATATATATATATATATATATATATATATATATATATATACACACACACACACACACAGATATAGATAAATCTACCCCTTTCCATTTATTTGCGTTGGGTATTTTTCTAACAATAGAAAAAGCCTGGTATAGGAAGAGATGATTGTAGTGTGGAAATTGTTTTTTAGTAGAAATGGTCTGGTTGTGCTTGTTGCTCAATGGCAAGTTTATAAACTCCATTTCTGCCTACTTTGGAATAGTCAGTGGATTTTGTGTCTCTTTGTGGTATTTTAGCATGTTAGTAACTTTGTATTATATTCTCCAGAATACTTATGTACCTAAAAATGTGCCTCACAGAATTAATTTCCTTTATGGACTTAACCATTGGCCATTTCCCCTTAAGTCCTCTGTTCTCAGAGGTCTGGCCATTGTTATTAAATCCCAGATTTTAGAGCTGATGGTCCTTTTACAGACAGAATAAGAGTGGAGGTTTTGGAGGTCATGTAGCCCAGCTGTTTCTCTTTGCAGGTAAAGAAGCAGACCCACAGAAGTATAGTGACCTGATCAAGGCCTGCAGTTAATAGCAGAGTTGGGACTAGAAGCCAAATCCCTATTAGTACTTTTCTCTTTCCAGTCCGATTCTGCTCTCCACCTCAGAGCTCAGATGGGGTTTTATATTTATCAGGGGCACTGGGGACTGGGCTCCAACCCATTTATTACTAAAGAATATGTTTACTAAGCCCGTTTTGGCCCTCTTTCTTATATAGTCTTGGACTCAACCAAGCCAAAATCTAGATTAAATTGAAAACAGTGTGGAAACTATATTGATTCCAAATGTAATCTCCAGACCTTGTACAAGGAGGGAGGCAGGAACCTTAATCTTTCAGAGACAGTTTTGATAAACATTTAAAGCTTTTTTCACCATAGCTATTTCCTTGACTTATACCTTTGAGGTTCCCTGTGACATCAAATTATTGAAGCTTCATTCTTTTATTTTTTTAATTTTTTGTTGAAGTATAGTTGATTTACAGTGTTGTGTTAATTTCTGCTCTACAGCAAAGTGATTGAGTTATACGTATATACATTCTTTTTTCATATTCTTTTCCATTATGGTTTATCATAGGATATTGACTATAGTTCCCTGTGCTATACAGTAGGACCTTGTTGTTTATCCATCCTGTATGTAATAGCTTACATCTGCTCACCCCAACCTCCCACTCCATCCCTCCCCCAACCCCCTCGGCAGCCACCAGCTTGTTCTCTACATCCATGATTCTGTTTCTGCTTCGTAGATGGGTTCATTTGTATTGTATTCTTTCTTTCAGACTTACTTCACTTAGTATGATAATCTCTAGTTGCATTCACATTGATGCAAATGGCATTATTTTGTTCTTTTTTATGGCTGAGTAGTAGTCTATTGTATATATGTACTACATCTTTATTCATTCATCTGTCGGTGGACATTTAGGTTGTTGCCATGTCTTGTGAATAGTGCTGCTGTGAACATAAGGGTGCATGTATCTTTTTGAATTATAGTTTTGTCTGGGTGTATGCTCAGGAGTGGGATTGCTGGATCATATGATGATTCTCTTTTTAGTTTTCTGAAGCTTCATTCCTTCTAACCCATTTCCATTGCTGCGATCCTACTTCTGGTATGGGGTGGGGCTGGTTTAAAAAGGATAACGGAGAAAATATCCCCACCACTAAGAACTAAGCACTGTTGATATTTGTACATATTTGTTACCAGTTTTTTATCTATGTGCACACTTTTTAAAATACCAGGGCAAATAATATACAAGCACATATATCTTTTTAGTATGTGAGCTGCCGAAGCAAGAGCTAGCTCTTTTTTAAAGGAATATAGTTTTACAGATAAATTCATCTTTAATCACCATTCCTCATTCTGTTACCTATTCCCACCATGACCTTGACCCTGCACCCTCACTAAAATACTCTTATAAATTTGGTATATGTTGGTCCAATACAGTTTTCTGTACTCGTTACCATAGAGAATATGTAGTGTTGCTTTGTTTTAGTTTATGTAAATGGTGTCATGCTGTAAATATATCATCCTGCAACTTTTTTGTTTCCCCTCAGCTTTGGCTCTATACATACTGACCTAGTGCACTACCTTGGCTGTATAGGACTCCCAGTATAAGGATGTACTACAGTCTCTCCCATCCCTTGTTGATGGAGTTGAACTTGGTTCTTGGCTTTTATAAACACTGCTGCAACAGATATCCTCGTAGGCCTTCTTGGACACATGTATTAGTGTTTTTCTGAGGTTCGATAGAATTTTTATTCTTCTTTTTTTTCTCAACATTAAGGCATGAACATTTCAATTGGCTTAGTATAATCGCCTCATAAACACATACCTTGTACATCTAGACTTTGAAACATCTTGAATGAAAAATGAATGTGAAATGGTAATTGGACACAAATCTTTTTGCATCAGAGTCATTTAAACATTGCATGGGCTCTCTTGATAGTAATAAATAAAACATTAAGCTATTTCAACACAAAAGATTAAAAAACAAAAATTGGAAGCATGATTAGTACTTGGAGTGGCTAGAGCACGTGAGGATTGGAATGTCTGGGATTTCATATAGTCTCATCCCGTTTTCTAAGTCTAGAGAAGTTTCTTAGCTTTTTGGAGATGACCTCTGTCACACCTCATCCTTGAGGATCTTCCTTTGATGCCACTTGTCTGCATCTTTCCTGACATCTTCCTCTCCTCATACATGCTTCCCCTGTCACCTCTTTTTTTTTTAAAGGGCTTCAAATGCTTGGCTTTTTTTTTTTTTTTTTGGCTGTGTTGGGTCTTCATTTCTGTGCGAGGGCTTTCTCTCGTTGTGGCAAGCGGTGGCCACTCTTCATCGTGATGCGCAGACCTCTCACTATTGCGGCCTCTCTTCTTGTGGAGCAGACGTTCCAGACGCGCAGGCTCAGTAGTTGTGGCTCACGGGCCTAGTTGCTCCGCAGCATGTGGGATCTTCCCAGACCAGGGCTCAAACCCTTGTCCCCTGCATTAGCAGGCAGATTCTCAACCACTGCGCCACCAGGGAAGCCCCCTGTCGCCTCTTTTTGCACACTGCATTATTTCTTTGTGTGTCTTGTCCATTGCTCCAGTGACCTCCTCGAGAATAGAGTACTGTCTTTATTTGGTTTTGTACCCTAAATAAGCACAGTGCCTGACACATAGATGTTGACCAGATATATTTTGAATGAATGAAAGAGAACATGTAAGGTGGGGGTGGGGTGAGGGAGGGTGGGATTGGGACGTGGTGATAGCCACTTAATAAGGAACTTCAATTTATTGAAAGGAGGGTACGGAATAAGGAAGTCTAAAAAGGAAGTAAGGGGACTTCCCTGGCGGTCCAGTGCTTAAGACTCTGTGCTTGCATCACAGGGGGCACGGGTTCAGTCCCTAGTCAGGGAACTAAGATCCCACATGCCGTGTGGCACGGCCAAAAAATAAATAAATAAAATTAAATTTAAAAAAGGAAGTAAGGCGATAAGGATGACAAAATGAGGGCTTTGACAGTGGATCTCTGCTTTAGAATACTGTCATTTGCTTGTATACAAACTGATTAACTCACTGGTTTTGAGTTAGAAAATAATTTCTTTTTGGAATTTAAATATCAATATATTTGTTTAAAAGTCTATACATACTTGTTTTTCTAGGAATAAATCAAAAAATTTGAATCCCTGACAGATAACAGCCATCTTACAGAATTTTTTTAAACACCTTGCCTAATTTCTTGGTTGCCCCAATTTTAATCAAAACTGGGTTTCCTGGAATGAGTAGACTAAAGTTAAAGGAAATACTTTGGTCACTGTTCTTATGAAATCCTTTGCGGTTTGGAAGCAGTACTCCTTTAGCATTTCAGCAGCTTCATTCATGTTCCGCACACGGTGTAGCACAATGATACGAGTAACTGAGCTTCGGAAGGAGAAGTTCAAATGCAGAACCTCCACATTTAGTGATTGAACAATAAAACTTTGGGGAGGAAAGTCAGAGTAGCTTTCTTAACTTTTATCATGGCACTAGTTATAAACCATTTAGTACTATAAATTTTCTTGGCAAGTACCTTCATAGCTCAGAAAATAATTTCTTGTAATGATTATTTTGTATTAGAAGCTGCATTGCTCTCAGAGTTTGCTCATTTGATTAGTAGAATTCTGATGTATTTTAAGTAATTGGCACATTCAGGAGAATATAGTCTTACCGGTAACCAAAGATCTAAGATTGAAAGTAATGAGTTATCCTAATACTGAAATTGTTTCCGTACTGAAATACTTTTAAACTAATTGTTCTCTGGATACTTTTTGCTGCTAATTAACATCTCTTTTTACAGGATTCATGAATAAAATTTTCCATCCCAACATTGATGAAGCGTAAGTAACTGTTTAAAAATGTTTAAATCTTAGCAGCAGCTGCTCTTGGTTAGAGTTCATCTCTCTGTTATTAAAAAAACCTCAATTATCTTTTTGGATTTTAACAACAGATAGGACTGTAAGAATGGTCACTTCCATTATAGAATCCAGGACTACGATATTCCACCTTAGTTCAGGATCCACTATTGGACTGCTTGGTTTTTTCCACTGTCATGAATGGGTCTTTCATTTCCCTTGATATCCAGCTAACATTTGTAATATTCCATATCTCTGTTTTCTTTGTATAGACACTGTCCAGAGATCTGTCTTCAGTGTACAGATTATATTATTTTCAGCCCTTAAAGTATTTCTCAGTCCTTGAGAGTAAAGCAAACAGTTAATGAATCTTAATTATCCCTTTCTTTCCTTATAATATTTTATTAGTGATATTTTAAAATGTGATATCAGTGCCTCCTATTTTATACTTCCAGTGCTATTTAGAATACTATTTGTCCTGCAGTTTTTCCTTGTCATGGCACTAAATTTTGATATTACACACACGCACACACGTGCATACATATGAAGTATTCTGAACTCTGAGGGGTTGTATGTACATATATACATCATGCCCCATGGTCCTTTAATACTTTCATGTATCAGTCATCTTAACAAGGATGTTCTCTTATGTAACTGCAGTATAGTTGTCAGATTCAGGAATTACATATTAATGCAGTACTTTTTCATCTACTGCCATATTCTGGTAATGGACTTTTTAGCACTTTTTTTTTTCATTCATTAAAGGATCCAGTCCAGTATCATCTACTGCATTTAGTTGTCATGTTTCTTTAAACTACTTCAATCTGAAACCATTCCTCAGCTTTTTATAAAATTGACATTTTTAAGGAATAAAGACCAGTTATTTCATACTGTCCCTTAGTTTGGGTTTGTCTGATTTTTTCTTATAATTAGGTTCAGAGTATGCTCTTAAGGCCAGAAAACCAAAAAGTGAGATTGTGTCCTCCTCAGGGTATCCTTTTTGGAGGCACACAAGTTTGTCTGCCCTGATAACCAATGGTAATTCTCATCACATGGTTAAGGTGTTGTCTGGTTTCTCCATTGTATAGTTACTGGTTTTCCCTTTCAATCTGTAAGTAGACACAAGACTTTGTGTATATTCTGCTCCTCATCATGTTTTCCCCAATTGGGATTCTTTGGTTTTTTTTTTTAATCTATTAAAAATATTTTTCCTGATGATTAAACTAGTTGCCAAATACATGCAGCTAACTTTGTAATTTTTTTAAAAATGCCATTCTTTCCATCTGTTTCAGGTCAGGAACTGTGTGTCTAGATGTAATTAATCAAACTTGGACAGCTCTGTATGGTGAGTTTGGCCATGGAATATTTTTTAGAGATGTTGAGACACTGCCTAAAAAAATGTTGTTTGGATTTTCTTCTCTGGTTTAAAATGTTTTGTTGGGAATGGGAAAGGATTTTGAAAGCCGGTGGGAAAGTTTAATCAGTGAAAAAAACGTTTTCTCATGAGTACAGACTTTGGTTTAGCAGTGGAAGTTTGAAATTATCTTGTAAGATTCTGAAATTAATGTACAGTGTTACACATATGCAGACACACAAATACATACGCAGACATTTTATATATGTGTTATTCTGAAGCACATTGTATACATGTTTATCTGTAATGCCTTTTAGTTTTGGAAAAACTCTTAGGAATGTCCCTTTGAAATGAGATGGTGTATTAAGAGGTTTGGGGGATCATCATCTGTTTCAAAGGTGAAAACTTTGTTATGAAGCAAAGAATAATTTAGCCTTACCTTCAGTGCTGAAATTGACATATGATCTCTTACAGTGAATCAGCATGTAAATTGAGATCACAGAGAGAGAGAAGCCTTATCAGGCCTTGTAACTTGCTTGGGGAGCTAAAAGTATTTTTAAATATATTTAAAGTTTATTAGGGATACAACAAATCAATCTGTTCTCCCCACATGTCCAAGTTCTCAGGCTTCACAGACTCTCCCTCTTCTCGTGCACCCACCTCGTGAAGCTTCCCCTGATGCTCCAGCTGGAAGTAATCTCTGGACATGCCTAAATTTTATAGCTCTTTTTTTGTGGCCTGCTTTTACTTTCTACCTTGTGTTTGTTGTCTGTGCCTACATTTTCTGTGCTACTGGATTATCTCCTGCCCTAAGGGCTGTCAGGGTGCTGGTCTGATTTGTGTTTAAGTCCTGGCACTCCTAGCACGGTGCCTCGCACCAATGTGTTTGTAAGAATGAGTGGTACAGACAACAAACACTTGCTGAGAGGTGCAGAGCGGGAAAGATCACTTCAGGCTGGGGTTACCTAGAGACGGCCTCCCCTTGTTGGAGAGTTGTGAGACCTTTTAGCGGTCTTAAGGTACATAAGACCCCTTATTCCAGCCACCATCTGCAAGTCACCTTGTTTGTACTAGGATGGTGATAAGAATCACAGAGGTTGGTCACCAGCAGCACACAGTTAATCCTTTTTTTTTTTTTTTCCTCCTCCTAATTCCTTCAAGAGTTATTTCCTCTGCCTGGAGTTATCCTCCCTGATCTTTGTGTAGCTGGCACCTTCTTTTATCATCTCAAACATGCTTCCTTAGAGAAGCCTCATTTCCTGGCCACTTGATCTGAAATAACGCCCCTCCATAGCACAGCACCCTCTTTAAAAACCTTAAAATTTATTTATTGTTTATCTTGTCCTGTCAGATTGTAAGCTCCACAAGATCAGGGACTTTGTCTCATGTGTGCGCATGCGTGCATGTGTGCGTGTACATATGTACAAGTGCCTAAAGCAGTAGCCCATGTACAATGAGGGTTCACATATTTGTTGAATTAATAAGTGAATTAATCATGCCCAGTACTGTTTAACATGAGAGTTTTAGGGAAACAGCAGCTTATAAGGAGATGAGGCAACAAGAAAGGACATATACACTGAGGTTGGTTAAAGGGATTCCTTTTAAGATGGTTTTTCGGTAAAAATGTCTTGTGGCAGGTTGCCTGGAATATCTGATGTAATAATGTATTTTCTTAAACTGCATTCACATTGTAGAAATATACATAACTAAATGCTGCAAGCTGGTTCCAATGACAATAAAGTAAATTGGACTTTAGTTTAACTAATTCTTTTACTACTGACCAGAAGAGCTTTGTGGAAGAGGTTTGCTGATTGTCAAGTACCTCACATCTCAGAACAGATTTTTTTTAAATAACAGTTTTATTGAATTATAACTCACATACATAAAATACACCCATTTAAAGAGTGTAATTTGATGATAGTTTTTAGTATATTCACAGTTATTTACAACCATTCCCACATTTTTATCATAGAATATTTTTATTACCTCAAAAGGAAACCCTGTACCCTTTAGCTATCATCCCCTCATTTCCCAGCCCCATCCCCCAGCCCTAGGCAATAACCAACCTTCTTGTTGTTTGTGTAGATTTGCCTATTCTGGACATTTCTTGTAAATGGAATTATACGATATGTGGTGTTTTGTAACTAACTTTTTTACTTCATATAATGTTTTCAAGATTCATCTATGTTGTAGCATGTATCAGTACTTCATTCCTTTTTATGGCCAAATAATACTCTGGTCTACAGATATCATTTTTATTTGTCAGATGATAGACATTTGGGTTGTTTACACCATTTAGCTATTATGAATAATGCCTCTATAAATATTTGTGCACAGGTTTCTCTGTGGACATATGTTTTCATTTCTCTTGGGTATGTACCTGGGGGTAGAATTGCTCGGAGATATGGTGACTTTGTTTAACCATTTGAGGAACTATTTTCCCAGGTGGTACCATGTTAACATTCCTGCCAGCAGGTGTATGAGGTTCAGAATAGACTTTCAAGCAACAGGCCAACGTGACTAAGGTTTCATCACATCTATAAAATGTTAGAATATGTTCTTGTATTACCTTGCAAAGCATTTAGTAAGTAACAAGAATTAAACCACATTGATGAAAGTGAATTTTGATTTCTGTATTACATGTGTACAAGTTACCACTAAGTGTTCCATAATACAAGAACATGAACACACTAACAGGTAAGTGTAGGAAAGCAGGAAGAAAATATTTTTATAGTATAGTCAAAATTATACTCAGCATGGGAAAACTGTTTTGACATTTTTCTCAAGTCCAAACTATTCCTCAAGAAAATTCAACATTTCTTTCATGGAAAGATTTAGGAGCAGGTAAATACAATCTATATGAAAGTACTGGTAGAAAGGGTTGGTTTAGATGACCTTGAAGTTTCTTTTAGACTTATCTGATCTTGAGATCTAAACTGAATTTTTATTACAAGCTGCTAAACCCTCCGGCATTGAAGGTTAGTTTCGTCATTGGTGAATTTTGAATCACTCAATTTCCTGCTGTGATTCTTGAATTTTAGTTCAAAGGACAAAAACAAATCTAACTTAATACGAAACAACTAATAGGAGAAAGTTGGCAAGTTAACACAGATATTCAACTGAAAAGCAAAAGGCTTAGCTTGGTAACCAAAACTTGTTTCAACTCTACTATATAATATGGTAAGGAGCAGGGAGTTACTTGTGAAATTTCCTGCAATTACCTTTGCCCCAGGGCATGCATGTACTGTGCAATAGATATACATATTTTTATTATAACAGCAATTCCCAGATGAAATTCAGATTTATACTCATCATAACCTGATAATAAACAATGTTTATGTTTATTCCTCCACCACCCCTCACCAACTCCACAAAAGAAAATTGATTTCTGGCAGCCCATTTGACTCCTTGCCTCTGTTCTCCTCCTGTTTTCCTTTGCCAAGTGTACATGCAGTTTGTTCATTCAGAAGCTCAAAATTGGTATAATTGTAGTTTAATCACCCAGTAATTTAAAATTTTATATTTAATCTTGAAAGAGAGCATATTATAGTGGTTAATTTTGTAAAGAAGCTTGTCATCAATATGAAGCTATCTATTGAGTTTGAAGTTACTATTGTTACTCTTTGTGACATTAAAAGGAAAGTAGCAGATGCCATCACAGAATTGATTCATTTTGGCTTCCTGTATGATGGCATCTTTTTTTTTTTTTTTTTACATCCCTTCGTGCTCTTCCAGACAGGAATGATAAAAGCTCTGGAAAACTTAAAATTCAGCCAAGGGGATCTGGATTTCAATTTCAAAAACAACTAATTTTAAAGACTGATGAAAGGAAAGTTCATTAAGCCATAGGTAGCTTGTTTTCTGTTTTCCTTTTTACTCAAATATATTTTATCCATAGTTGTGTTTTCACCCCACACTCCTGGAAGCTCAGGTACCTTCACTGCAGTACAGCTTCAGTTTCCCTCCCGCCATTCTGAGCCATGCATACTTGACCCTCGTAAATTGTGTTTCTCTCTCCGACTTTCGTTTTACTCATTTCTCGACTGACTTGGTAAATTACTTATTTGTGGACTAAGTTGTGGACAAGTAATGTAGAAGACAATTTTCATATAAAATTGGGCAGTTTATAATTTTATTCTCACCTTTAGGGTTGCTAGCCAATGGACTGGATAGTCCTCTTATTTTGCTGGTGAGAAAAATCAACATTTGGGAAATTATTTCCCCTAGAGTCATTTGGGGGGGCGGTCAGTAACAGACAAATGAGTTTGACTACAACAAAAGGAATGCTTCAGGAACTTTGGGATTAGAATTAGGAGAAACAGTGCTTCTTTTTACTAGGCATTTAGAAAAATTTTAAATCATAAATTTACTTAATAGTACTATGCTGTAACCTAATGATTTTAAGCGGCTAAATGAATTTAAGCCTTTTTATGTTGGAAGTACATTGTTATTACATACCTCTTTTCAGTCAGGTAGCCTGTGAATCTTTCCAAACAACTCAAATTTTGGCTGAGGGTAACTTTATCTTAAAATAATGCTTTATGCTGCATGAGTGCTTGCTAGCTATGTTTCTAGACATTTTAGTATAGTTGCAGAGATAAGAGATACATTTATCTATCTGCATGGATGATTGAATGGCCAGCAACCACTGTTTCAACAGGCTTGAGAACTCAGTATTGATCCATCCATGCTGGAATCACAAACATCATCCTGCTTTTGGAACAGCTGGATGTCATTATGAGTCTCCTAGACAGACCCAGGTAGAGCAGTTTCTTTCTAGTACTATGGAGAAAGGTCAGCTGTAGTAGATAAAGAAGAAATATGCTGAGTTTGGGATTTGATGGTTTCCACAATGCTAGCTCCATGATCCACCTCCTTTGTCTGCTTGTAAATATTTAGATTTGGTGTTGGCATGTGCCCCAGGAGTTTAATTAGCTATACATAGAAAAATGGGGCTTTCTTGGGTTGAACAACCTAGCAGAAATTCGTTAAAAACACCACATTCACTGACAGTCAGCATTAGAACCATGGAGTGGTCCAGGCTTTGTGGATCGTGGGATATGAGCCAGGCTATGGTCCTGAAAGACAGCCACAGCCATGTTTTTCTTTCTTTGGGGCTGTAGCTTCAGGGCTCCATTGTGATTTTATGGATTTGTTTTGTCTTCATTTGCTTGTGATCACTGTGTCTAGGTAAAGTCTTTCCCCATGCATGGTCATTTATCTTATAATTGCATGAAGTTATCTTGTTCTTTTCTGACATTAAAGACAAACTAAATTATTGCCTAGTAATTTAAAACTTTAATAATGAATTTTAGTATGACTGTAAGAATACCCAACTAGCTAATTATACATTAACTGCCCTCATTTCTAGAAGGGTAATAACAAATCCTACTACCGTGTTTTAGCTTGCAATCTTTTAAGGTAAGCAGGGTCATACCAGGTTTAAACCAGGATGAATTGACCTCTCAAGAACACCTAAGTAAGGTGGGAAGTGTTTTGAGATCGACATGGCAACAAGGGGAATGTTTTTTGGTGAACAAAAGTCTGTTTTCTTCATTCTGATCTATGTAGTAGCATTCATTTCCTTCTGCAGATCTCTACGGTTTAAATACATTGTGGAGAGGGAGTTGCAATTAGGCAATGGATGGAAGATGATTTTCTAAGACAGTGGAATGCTTTAAAACGTTCCGTGTTATAAAACTACACACCTCTGGTTGGTGACCTGGTGATCTGGCAGTTAGGATATATCTGGTATTCCACCAAGTTTTAATTAGTACCCTATGTCTTTGACATTGCTCTTTCCCACATATAACAGGAATACCTATTTTTAGCTTGGAATACTTAAAAAAGTGTAATGGTAGTGTAGTGAGATTAAGTATATCTCTCAGGAATATTGCAAAAATTCTTCAAGTGTTTGCTGATTCTTATTAATTCCTGCTGATTGCTCTCTCTCTTTTTTAAGAGGTGTGAGGAGAGAAGAGTTTTGTTTTTTGCATGCATGACCCTCTTCATGAGACTTTATTCTATCTTTAAAAGATCCGCATGGACTAACACGAGATCACGTGTACATCTAATGAGTTTCACACCCTTTGTATATTTTATCCACACAGAAGACCCTCTCAGTTAAGTGATTGGACACATTCTTGAATGTATCATCTGGGATACTGGTTTGCTGTATGTATTATTCCATTAAAGCATGTTAGCATTCAGTGGCCAGCTGGTTCTGTGTCACAGCACCACACAAGTCTTTGTGGTGGTCTGCTTCAGCTTGCCACATGTGTGCCCTCAAACAGCTAGTAAGAGAATATTTAATCTCAAGGCCATTTCTTTTTTCAAATCTACCTGCCTATCTGAAGGCATTCCTCCTAATTGGCTTTATTGAGGTTTTCCTCTAGGGGATGTCTGTCACCTTTTAGGGCCCACTGCTTACTCAGTCTTTCATACATAACAACTGCTTGACTATATGCAATGCTGATCCTCCAGCTGAAGAGAGGTATAGGTTTCTGGCTCCTCCTCCTTTTAGGGGGTAGAATTTCACTGTTTTTAGTATTCACAGACTACAAGCAGAAGAAAATTAAAGTAAAAGACTCAAATTCATCATTAATAGTGCAACTTCTTAAGAGCTGACAAGAGTAGAAAAGTAAAGATCTATTAATTAACCCAAAATTCTTAGATAACCTGAAGAAATCTGGAAATTTTATTTGTCCTCTTTCAGTCTTGTAAACTTTGACCACATATATGTCAGTGTGTTTTCATACATATTGTTAGATACCACCCCCCCCCAAAAAAAAGGACAAAAAAAAAAAAACCTTGAGCAAATGAAATGGAATTCTATGATTGTTTTTATTTTGAACATGTAACTATAAATTCATGGCTTGCTTAGCAATATGATGAATTAATTACGGTTCCTTATAAGATGAGCAAAGTCAATCAATGGGATTTTGAAAGGTCAGCTGATGATTTTCTCTAGCAAATCAAGGATAGCATGGGTTTGTTTGGTTTTTTAAAATTATTGTATTTTTGGCTGAGTTGAGTCTTGGTTGCTGCGCGCGGGCTTTCTCTAGTTGCGGAGAGCAGGGGCTACTCTTTGTTGCGGTGCGCGGGCTTCTCATTGCGGTGGCTTCTCTTGTTATGGAGCACGGGCTCTAGGTGCACAGGCTTCAGTAGTTGTGTCACGTGGGCTCAGTAGTTGTGGTTCACGGGCTCTAGAGCACAGGCTCAGTAGTTGTGGCGCACAAGCTGAGTTGCTCCGCGGCATGTGGGATCTTCTTGGACCAGGGATCGAACCTGTGTCCCCTGCATTGGCAGGCGGATTCTCAACCACTGTGCCACCAGGGAAGCCCCGGATAACATGGTTTTAATTCCCAGGTGATCTCAACTTACTTAGCCATCAGCTTCAACTATAATGGCCAAAAGCCATGGAAAGAGGAGGTCGCAGTCATTGGTTCTGGTTCACTAGAATCTACTTCTTGTGGGTTTTTACCCAGCTTTTTACCTCTCTGATTGTGAGCAGGACTTTTCCTTTCTTCCTCTCCTTTTAGCCCTGCTCCCTATTGAATTACAAAACAGTTAAATACCTTAAGGAGTCATGGCTAACTCAGTGATTCTGAGCTTTGGAAGCCAGGAGTCCTCCAGGAGGGAGAAGGTCAGAAAAATGTAAGTTTGTTTGGATAGCATGCTTCTGGAGTACGAAGTTTTGTAGGAAAAGAAAAGGAACTTGCTCTTGATGGGCAATGACCTGAGTGTTTTAAGGAAGTGTTCTCTGCTTCCAAAGGTAAGAGTTTGGAGGCTGGAAGGCCATCCAGAGATGGTTGTCCTAATCCAGGTCTAGAAAGATACATTGGGCTTGATGTAGTTACATGCCAGTGGAAACAGAAGAGGAACTAGAGGCATTTCACTAGGATTAATAGTGAGTCTGGGAAATTGACTGAGTACATGGAATAAAGGAGGAAGGCCTAACCAAGGTCCTTCCGGAGGTTTGGAGCCGTCGATCTAGGTTTTAGGAGAAAGGAATAGGTGCTCAGGGAAATAATTTTAGGCATGTTTAAGACCAGAAATGTAAAGGACCAATTAGAAGGATTTGCTAGTTATCAGCATAGACTTATTTCTTTAAAATTGTGAGATGATGAGCTTCCTGGAGTAAGAGTATAAAATACACTCTGTATTACAAAGACCACAGAATTCACATTGCTGAGCAAGTGGCTGATGTCTTTCCAAACAAGTTTTTTTGTATGTTTTTTGTTTGTTTGGCTTTAAAAAGAAGGAACCCAGGGCCTCGGACATCTGGGGAACAAGGAGTGGGGTGAGAAAAGGGGGGAAGGATAGGTGGCATTGGAGAAGGGAGAAGGGCTATGATGGCTGGTGGTACCTGGCCGTGACTGTGCTGTACCATGGTGGTGTTTCCTGAGTCACAGCATTTGGGGTGTTAAATCTGAAAAACAAACAAAGATTATGCAAGTTCAAGTCTCTGAGAGGACTGCTGGCTTGGTAATTGTGGTTCCTGATGGGGCTGACCAAATCAAGCTTTGGCATCCACAGGGTTTTAACCTGAAGATAGCAGTATGCTTTACAAAGGTTTCCATTTTAATGTTCAAAGGAAATAGAGGAAGAAGAAATAACTTATGGTCACTGGTTCATAAACAGCCAAGAATAAAACATGAGATATGTGATTCATCCCCTCCTGAGTGTCTTCTCTTTTAAGCCATGTACCCATCTTTTTGTGAGTCACCTGGAGTAGGGTGGCTTTACTTTAGGAATTGGTGCAGGGTGTCCTTGATGGCACAGTGGTTGAGAATCCGCCTGCCAATGCAGGGGACACGGGTTCGACCCCTGGTCCGGGAAGATCCCACATGCCACGGAGCAACTAAGCCCGTGCGCCACAACTACTGAGCCTGCGTTCTAGAGCCCACGAGCCACAACTACTGAGCCCGAGTGCCGCAACTACTGAAGCCCACGTGCCTAGAGCCCATGCTCCACAATGAGAGAAGCCACTGCAATGAGAAGCCCGCGCACTGCAATGAAGAGTAGCCCCCCGCTTGCCACAACTAGAGAAAGCCCGCGCACAGCAACGAAGACCCGACACAGACAAAAAAAAAAAAGAATTGGTGCATTTTTGTGTGGGTGACTCATTTTAATTATTAATAAGTATTCCTTGAGGGATACAGGTAGCTGTAATTTCTTCTGAGAAGATGGCATATTTGTATTAATATTTTAGTCCTTTGATGTAGTTTGAAGCCTATTTTATAGTCATTTTTAGAAATGTGTATTTCTTCTTGTAAGGAGCTGCAGTATTCTCTTTTTGCAGATGAAGAAATTGAGATGCAGAGAGGAAGAGACCTGCTTTCCTACCTATAGTTTGGAATACCTCCACCTGGAGTGAATGATGGTGACAGCAGTGTGCAGAAAAAGGACAATGAAAGGGTCAGGGAGGGCTACTAAATTAGAGCCTCTTCAGCAGCTTAGCTGTCAAGACCTAAACATTTTCTTGAGCTAGAGAACCCACAAGCACATAGCTCTTCCCATTTGGTCTCTGGGGTTAGGAGTGTGTAGAGTAGGCAGTGCATTTCTGCACACGTATCACAAACATGCAGATGCTAACCAATCCTAAATCAGAAGCCCTGGGGTAGGTATGCATATTTTGAAAAACCCTGTGGGTAATTTTAATGGACGAACAACCAGGACCTAGACTTGCCCAAGAACCATTGCTGTAGACTGAGTGGGGTAAATGCTGCTTTTGATGAGAGATAAGTATAATTTGAGTGTTTTTAAAAATTAAATATGGATATAAATCATTAGTTTATGTGCCTAAGCTGAACTATGAGTGTTGTAATATTGTTAACATTAATACTGTAAGATCAGGTTGAAGAATCAGTCCTAATGAACTGCATTTTGGTAAGTGCTGATTTAGTCCAAGGCAAAAGTAAGAGCTGTTTGCTCATGGTAGACCATACTTATCAGGGTTCTTGGGACTTTCTTTAAAAATTAAGGTATCCAGGGCTTCCCTGGTGGTGCAGTGGTTGAGAGTCCGCCTGCCAGTGCAGGGGACCACGGGTTTGTGCCCCGGTCCGGGAAGATCCCACATGCCGCGGAGCGGCTGGGCCCGTGAGCCATGGCCGCTGAGCCTGCGCGTCCGGAGCCTGTGCTCTGCAATGGGAGAGGCCACAACAGTGAGAGGCCCGCGTACCGCAAAAAAAAAAAAAATTAAGGTATCCAGTAATGGGGGCACTGACTGTAATCTCTAGATTGTGCGATCCATGTCTGGTTCTCTCCCTTCCAAAAAGTGGAAGGTCAGTGTTTTTTAAAAGACTTTGGAACTGATAGATGTTTTATATTATTAACAATTCTAGGGGGAAAAATTTTTATTATGATGGATTTTTCCAAAGATGAGTATCTTTATTTCATTCTTGGTTTATGGTTTATGTCTCTTCTGCTAGAATATTTATCTTGAAAGAAGATTTTGTGCACATCTGCATGTTTGAGAGATGTTTCTTTGGGGAGGAACCTCTCAATGGTAGTCATTCTGTTAGCCACTTTCAGGAATACTTTACTGCTTTAAAATGGCCATGGCAACAACATCCTGGCCTTCAAAAGCTGTCATCTTTACCCAAAACTGGGCTGCGTACTTTTCCTTTCCTGCTCTTCTGTTTTAGAGGTGTGACTCAGCACATCTGTAAAGTGGATCAAAAGTATGTTGATGTCGGAAGACAGTAGACACAGGAAAGGAGAAACCAATAATTGAAGGTTCTTTTTTTTTTTTTTAATTGAGGGTTCTTTTATTTGTTTGGAACAAATACATAGGCAAAGCCACTTATTGGTAGCTTGAAAAACTTAAAAGTAATGGTGAGGGGTATAAAATCTTTTCATGGAACACATGAAACACCTAGTTATGAGACATGTTGTCTGCAGTATTTCTCAAGTCCTGAAGTGCTTCTGAACTTAAAACCTGCACTTTATTTTTTTTCAAGTTTTTTGTTGTTTGATAGGAACATTCAGCTGTTAATCTTTTGGGGGCAGCACCAATAATGCTGATGTGGCAGGAGAGGTCCCCAGTTTACTCCTGAACATTCTCTGCTTAGAGACCATCCTGTTGGCCTTGAACATGTGAGAAAGAGAAACTTTGGGGAGGAGGGTGGCCATTTCTGAGGGTATACAGTTTGATGCAGAGATGTGGGGAGCTTTTGCCATCATGGTTGAGACAGTGTTCCTTTCATCCACTAACAGAAGCAGTGTAGTGCATAAGCCCAGGTTTGAAACCCAGCCCCTTGGACAAGTTACCTAACCTCTCTGTGCCTCATTTTCCCCATATGCAAAATGGAGATAGTAATGGTACCTACCTCATTGGCTGTAGTGAAATTAAGAGTGTATATAGGGGCTTCCCTGGTGGCGCAGTGGTTGGGAGTCCGCCTGCCGATGCAGGGGGCGCGGGTTCGTGCCCTGGTCCAGGAGGATCCCATGTGCTGCAGAGTGGCTGGGCCCGTGAGCCATGGCCGCTGGGCCTGCGCGTCTGGAGCCTGTGCTCCGCAACGGGAGAGGCCCGCGTACCGGAAAAAAAAAAAAAAAGAGTGTATATGTAAAGTGTTTACAGGGCCTGGCTTGTAGTAAGGGCTGTGTAAGTGTAAACTCTTGCTGCCATTACTATTACTGTTACTATTATTAGTGTTACTGTAACTCTGCTTTGGGATCATGTTCAGTTTGTAAAACTTGGGGTTCACACCCCTTTTCTTCTTAATTTGCTTACCTTTTAGCATTTTCTACCATTGCCTTGATAACCCACCCACTTAAGGGTAAAGAGAGGAAAATTTTTTTCAGACTTTCCATGTTTTATTAAATGTTTCAAACATATGCAAAAGTAGAAAGGACACATTTATATGCAAATACTATTTTTAAAGGCAAAAAAAGTAAAGTGTCATTTGAAGTGTGAAAATACAAGCCTTTTGCTTTGACATAACTTTTTTAAAATTTTTATTTACTTTTAATTTTTCCTTTTTTTTTTTTTGGCTATGTCAGGTCTTAGCTGGGGCACACAGGATCTTCATTGAGGCCTGTGAGATCCTTCATTACAGTGCGTGGTCTCTTCGTTGTGGCACTCGAGCTTCTCTCTAGTTGTGGCCTGCGGGCTCCAGAGCGCATGGGCTTTGTAGTTTGCAGCACACGGGCTCTCTCGTTGAGACATTCAAGCTCGATAGTTGCAGTGCACGGGCTTAGTTGCCCCACGGCATGTGGGATCTTAGTTCCCTGACCAGGGATTGAACCTGTGTTCCCTGCATTGGAAGGCAGATTCTTTACCACTGGAGCACCAGGGAAGTCCAACATAACTTTTAAAATATTCTTATGCATAACTTTTAAAATATTTTTATGCATCATACTGTGTACATCATTGTAATTCTAGAGAACATAATATTTTACAGACTTTCTCTATTCAGCATTAGAACATAAGCATTTTTCTCTGTCCCTTAGCATTTACAAATAGTTTCAATGATTTTGTACCATGAATAGTTATTGGTTTGTTAAATATGTTGCTTCCTTTAAAATATATATATGTAAAACAGCAGTGAAAATCCTGCCACGGATGGTTGGGGTTATGTTGGAAGATCATTTTTGTTTTGCTTTTTTGATTAAGGATCTCTGCATTTGTTTCCTGGTATGTGGGAATTTTACTTTAATGTGGTTCTTTGGAAAGTTGGCCTTATCAGTTGGCCTTATTGGCCTTATCAACAAGTCCCTAAGTTGGGGTTGAAGGTAAACCTGCTCTGTGTTAGTATCTGGTGCATGAGGATAGGACTGTGCTGGCTGTCATGAAGTACAGCTAGCACAGTCCATATATCACTCTGTAGACCTGAGTGGTCCAATATGGGATCTACTAGCCACATGTAGTTATTTAAATTTAAATTAATTAGAATTAAAGATGAAAGATTTAGTCCTCACAGTCAAACCAGCTATATTTCACGTGCTCAGTAGCCACATGGCTACCATATTGGTAGCAGATGCAGATCATTATCATCATTGCAGAAAGTTCTATTGAATAGTGCAGCTCTAGGTTTTTTTTGACTGCTCAGTTTTTTTACCTTATAGTGACAAGGATGATCTGCTTCTCATAGGATTTTCTAGAGCAGAGGTCAGCAAACGTTGGCTGCCTGATTTTGTATATAGTTTTATTGGAACACAGCCACACCCATCTGTTTATCTATTATCTATGGCTGCTTCTGTGCTAGTGGCAGGGCTGAATGTTGAGTAGCTGTGACAGACCAAATGTGGCCCACCAAGCCTAAATTAGTATTTACTCTGGCCCTTTACGAAAAAGTTTGCTGACCCCTTTTATCTAGACCAGGGTTTCTCAACCTCAGCACTATTGACATTTTGGTCCCAGATAATTATTTGTTGTGAAGGGCTATCCTGTGCATTGTGTTGTAGGATGTTTAGCAGCATCCCTGGCCTCTGTCCAGTAGACGCTAGTGGCACCCCTGCACCTTCCCCCACCCGGTTGTGACAACCAGAAATTTCTCTACACATTGCCAAGTGGCCGCTGGGAAGCAACATCACCCCTGGCTGAGAATCATTAATCTAAAGTGACATGGCTTGACAAAACATTCACTTACAATACTGCATGAGAGCACTCACTCTAAAACAAAATCCATTAGAAAAGCAGAATAAATTGAAGAGTAGTTTCTATGCTACTATACTTTAGCATTCCCTCTTGAAACAGAAATGTTTTTTATAAAACATGATGAGTAACTAGAGTGGGCAGAGAGATGGAAGCGCTAAGGTTCCACAGTTCACTGTCTGCTAACTGAGCAGCGAATAGAATGGAAGTTAGAGCATCTCTGAAGTTATGTGGATATGTGGTTTATTTTACAGGTTTTCAAGCCCTACTTCCTTTATAAAACACTAGGTAACTGCAGGGTTTTTGTTGTTTTTGCTGTGTATGTAGATGTGCACCCAGCACCTTGTGCTGAATCTAGTAAGAAGGGAGTTGTTAATGTTTATTAAAATGATTATTAATAAAAGCAGTAAATTGGTACTTATCTGTCTTATGATTATGATTTTAAGTGATTCATATAGGTTCCTACCCTCATTACCTAGAATAATTGAAAAACTGGTTATATTTACCTCCATTAGAAGTTAGGAGAATTGAATTAAATGTCAAGGCTTATATAATTGTATTCAGTTCTTTTAAGATCTGGTGCTTGAATACTTTCAGAGTGGGGATTTTCAAAGCTGTAGAAAATGGCGATGTTAAGAAATTAACTGCTTGCTTTGTAAGAATGTAGAGTGCTGTACAGTATTGGGGTACAAGTTTTAATAAACCATGTAGTATTTCTAAAATCTCAGTTTACAGAGTGGAGTGAATTCGAATTGGGACAGTTGCCTTTCAAAGAGAATACCAAGTGTACCTGGTTCTTCAAATTAAAATTAAAAATTGGTATTGAAAGGAATATATAAGTCACATGTAATGGACCACTATTTTATGAAAAAATATCAGTGTAGTTAAATATGTTGACTACTGAATTCAAGTGAATTTTAGGTGAACTTGCTTGTTCCATGCATGATATATTTCTTGCTTGTTTTTCAGATCTTACCAATATATTTGAGTCCTTCCTGCCCCAGTTGTTGGCCTATCCCAACCCCATAGATCCTCTCAATGGTGACGCTGCAGCTATGTACCTCCATCGACCAGAAGAATACAAGCAGAAAATTAAAGGTAAGGCAAATAGCTTAGCCTTGAGACAGAAGAACTTAAGTCTGTTAGGTTTTGATCATTAAAAGCCCTTCTTAGTTACTCGTAATTTTTCTCAGGCCTAAAAAGAGACAGCTGTGGGCCAGAGCAGAGCTCACTAGCCTCTGTAGGTTCAAGGGTCAGAGACACCTTTAGAAAGCTGGAGGTTTCAGCAAGAAAGGAGAGAGAAAGCAAAAAAGGAAAGATGAGGAAATGGGTGACTTATTAGTTGGGTGGTAAGTAGACATAACCCTGCCAGAAATCCCTGTGACCCCCTATTTGAAAGAAACTTTGCTTTCATTTGCTTCCTCTTGTCTTAGAAAATTAGAAAATTGGACTGGAGAGTAAAGTATTAATTGAAAGGCATAGTCTCACATTGGTTTATAAATGGAATCATCCTGGCCCTTCAGGACAGCAGTTAACTTTGGGAGTTGGGAAATAATTACCAAATTCATCTTTAGACTTCGTTTTATTATATCATTTTACCTGTTGAATAAAAATTACCCAACTGGCTTCTTTTCTTGGTCCCATACTGATTTGCTTACATTTTGGGAAGTTTACATCGAAGGCACATTTCTACTGCAGATACCTGGCCCCAGTGCCCTGGTGCTATGGATTTTTCTATTAAAACTTAAAATGTGCTATTAAAGTTTAGAAATGTGCAAATGGTGGTAGCACTAGTTAGCTCATCCTTTAAGATTTAGGATCCTGTTTTCCCATTCTCAGTTTACAGGCTAATGGGAATTTCATTAAAATGAAAATGTGGTTGTGAAAGAACAGCTAAAGCTACACACAGGGTTACCAGCATTCACCACGTTGTCCTTTTACCTCTGTCTATGTTTGAGAACTTTCATAGTGAAAAGTCTAGATACATAAAGTTCCACCAGAAAGGAGAGGAGTTCAAAGTCCATGAAAATAGGCCTACTCTTCTTAACAAATGGCAGGCATTGGTATTTACCCAATTTTTAGCTTGACTCGTTCATCTGCACAGCAGCTCAGAACATGAGCTTCTGCAAAGTGTATAGCCCCTCTGAGTACATTTGCAGGAGATGGCAGTAGAAATAATTTATGAGAGCCCAGAATGCATAGGTCTTCACTCTTAAATATGAAAGTATGAGACAGGATGTGAGCATCTGGGCCTATTTGTTGAACAGTAGTTTTTCCTTTTCTTCGTCTTCTCCTTCTTCCCTGGTCTCGTAGGGTATTGTTTGGTACTTTTTGTTGAGATAAAGTAAAAATAAATCTACTCTAATTAACTTACTTAGGTCTCAGGTGCTTTGCAAATTAATATCTAATTTATGTAACCAGACATAGCCAAAGAAACATAATTCAAGAAAACATGTATTTCATTTTTAACCAGATAAAATTCTGTTATGAGACTGTCTTACTTTGACATAAGAATCACTTAACAGTGTCTGCAACCCACAGATATCTCTGTGCAGAGCATATTTCTATAGTTCTTGTATTCATTATGCCTCTATTTAACACTATTCCTGTTTTAGTACATATCTGTTATAGTCCCAGTTACAAAAGGAACCTAACCTACGTTTTTATCTTTGAACAGCAAGCTCTAGCTTAGGGGGCTCTAGATTTCTGAAACATTAGTGTTGGCTATCACTTCCTTAGTAATCTGAGAAGATCATGACTATCAGACCTGAGCTCACCCCAGCTTCCTACCTTTATATATATCGGGCCCCCCCCCCGCCCCCGCCAATCTTTTCTTTGTTTCTTCCTACAGGAAATAAGAGATCTTATTTCTCGGACCCAGTCCCCCCACCAACATGATCTTGTTCTCCATTTATCCTTCCTCCTAGCACTGTTGGTCTTCCTTCTCTTCCTGGTTACCCACCACCCCCATACTCAAAGGTATCCCCATGTCGGAAGCCTTTATCTGTTTCTGTGGACTCCTTTAGGAGTCCTGCTGTTTGTTTCCCCTCCTCTCTCCTCTTTTTTTTTTTTTTTTTTTTGTGGCTGCATTGGGTCTCACTGCTATATGCAGGCTTTCTCTAGTTGCGGCGATCAGGAGCTTCTCCTGTTGTGGACCACGGGCTCTAGGCGTGCGGGCTCAGTAGTTGTGGCTCACAGGCTCTAGAGCACAGGCTCAGTAGTTGTGGCGCAGGGGCTTAGTTGCTCCGCAGCATGTGGGATCTTCCCGGACCAGGGCTCGAACCTGTGTCCCCTGCATTGGCAGGAGGATTCTTAACGACTGCACCACCAGGAAAGTCCTCCTGTCTTCTTAATCATTTGGATTTTTCTCATGACCCATTTTCCTCTCTGCAGCTTTGGTATTTTACCCCTTACCTTTCTGAAAACTTTTCTCGTTCCATTCCTAAACGTGATCATTCTCATAAGATTTGGGTCCTTCGGCCCCTCTCTCCTTCCTCCACCCGTTAGGGAGCTAATTCACCCCTTACCGCTTTAGATAATCCCCTCCAGGTAGTCAGTTTCCACGCCTGACATCTGAGGTCAGTGTATGTAACCTTTCTTACCGTGAACATGATTCATATTTAGTTGGTGCTATTTTATCTTGTAAATTATTGGGCTTCCCTGGTGGCGCAGTGGTTGAGAGTCCGCCTGCCGATGCAGGGGACACGGGTTCGTGCCCTGGTCTGGGAAGATCCCACATGCCGCGGAG
Source organism: Stenella coeruleoalba (assembly GCF_951394435.1). NCBI lineage: Eukaryota > Metazoa > Chordata > Mammalia > Artiodactyla > Delphinidae > Stenella > Stenella coeruleoalba. Next base: position 82,823,111 of record NC_137155.1, on the reverse strand, counting down.
TGGCTGGGCCCGTGAGCCATGGCCGCTGAGCCTGCGTGTCCGGATCCTATGCTCCGCAATGGGAGAGGCCACAACAGTGAGAGGCCCGTGTACCGCAAAAAAAAAGAAAAAAGAAATATTGGACTGTCTGTAGGATGGGGCACCGTTGGAGCTGTCTAAAGATATGTCACTTCTCAAAAACCTTCCCTGAGTGGCATCTTAGCCTGCCATTCAGGGCTCTCTTGTTACTGTGTGTGATCTACATCTTTGCCTTTACTCCTCTAAATATATCAATATGTAACGCACAAATTGGATGAATTTTAGATACCCAACTGTATCTGCTTCCTTAGTTCTTCAGGGAAAGTTTTCAACCATACAGAAAAACAGAGTGACTTAACTACGTACCCACTATCCAACTGTAGCAAAACCTGTACATTTTGCCTTACTTGCTTCAGATTTTTTAAAAGAAAGAAAACAAATATAGTTCTCTCTTAATGTGTTTTAATATCCCAGCCGCTTCCTTCTCCCCTGTGCTTCGGCGAGGCTGTCTATGCCTTTCCCCTGGAGTGGCGTCTCCTATGCTGCAGCTGCCAGAGCTGCTTCAAGGGTCAGTGCAGATACTGCCTTCCTGGCTCTCAGGAGCCACAGTCCCTTCCTCCTGCTTCCCACTGATGGCACTTAACCCCCTAACTGCTTTTATCTTTGTCTGTGTTTCCTGCTCATTAGTGACCTTGCTCTTCATTTTTCTATCTCCTGAAAGGCCTTATCCCAGTAAGCACTTAATACACATTGGTCTCCTTGAATATACTGAAGAAGGCTGATAGTGTCGACTTACAGTGTCCAAGAGCAGTGCCAAAGTGCAGCAACTTCTTTCTACAAAGGAAGAAAAAGTAGCCAACCCAATAGAGAATAAAAATACAATTTCTAAGACTTCAGTAAACATTTCTCTCACTCTCAAAAAAATGAAGGCAAGTTCCTACCTAGCCAGGGGCTTTTGAAATCTCATTATCTCAGCATAAAATTTTGCTCCAATGAATCTGTAGGGGTGTAAGTCAGAAGCCTGCAAACTTTTTCTGTAAAGGCCCAGATTTGGCCACATATGGTCTCTGTCACATACTCATTCTTTCTTTCTTTCTTCCTTTTTAACAGCCCTTTGAAAATATAGAAAATAATCTTAGCTGGCCCTGCACTGCATCATTCAGACTTGGCCCATATACCTTCTCTTCTAGTCCCTGCAACTCCATAGGAGGAAAAACAAAGCATTCAGACGTGAGGATGTGTTTTTCTGGATAGGATTCTGTCCTGTCTTTTCATATTGTGTGTAGGCTACTTACTTGAAAAACCATCTGCACCTAGAGTTCTAGGAAAACGTTTAATTGTGTATTCAGCAGTTCTTAACATTTTTTTCAGCTAGCAGATACAGCCTAGGCTATAGCATCATAAATCTTCAGGTAAATAAATTAATAGGTGGTAAAGTCACTCAGGCTAGCTGTGTCCCCAGGCAGCAGCTCATTCCTGAGCAGATTGAGAGACTGTCTTCACCAGCTGCTTCAAAAACCTGACAGGCAGGATCTGTTTAGACTAAAATCTATTTCTAAAATAATAGATTTGGGCTGACTGTAATTATATAACTGCAAATCTAAAAATGATGCGGGATTTCCTTATAAGTTACTATGGAATCATAACTAGTCCTGTTCTATCTGGGGGGTGAATAGTTTTATTAACATAGAAAGTAAAAGAAAATGTGAGGTTTACATTTCCCCCGTCCATCAAGTTTGGAGGAGTGCAGCCATATCAGTAGGCAACAAGGAGAGAGTGGGAGCGCCCTGGCTGGAAAACTGGGGCCTGGTTAACCCCAGACACTGTCCTGGACGTCTGCCGACCTTCCTGAGCCTTGCAGGCGAGGCCCAGGGTGCTCTGCTGTCTTCTACACATCCACGTGGGAGGTAATGGCCCAAAGAAGATCTAGCATGGTGGTGCAGTGTATCTGTTCCCCTGCAAATCAAGTGTTCAAATTTGCCTCTCTTACTAAGAGGGTGAAATGCATAAACTCCAAAGACACCTCCCTGCACAATTTTCCCCTTAGCTTTAGTGACTATAATAACTGTCATCTTTGTCATTGTCTGTTCCCTACTTCCCAAACCGAATAGGGAAAGCTTGAACCTCCCTGGGACTTGCCAGCTTTGGGGTCGCTGAAGCACATGCCTGCCTGCTCACTATCCTTGTGTTTTTTTAATCCCAACCCCCTGTGCAGAGTACATCCAGAAATATGCAACAGAGGAGGCACTGAAAGAACAGGAAGAGGGCACCGGAGACAGCTCATCGGAGAGTTCTATGTCTGACTTTTCGGAAGATGAGGCCCAGGATATGGAGTTGTAGTAAAAAAAGCACCTGCTTTTCAGAAAGACTATTATTTCCTAACCATGAGAAGCAGACTATAATATTCATATTTAAACAAAGCAATTTTTTTTATTACTAAACAAGGTTTTTATGAATAATAGCATTGATATATATATATTATATATCACCCTTTAGATCTTGATTTCTTGGTCATTTCTCAACCTGAGGTGCATAGCATATTCCCACATTCCATTTTGGTAGCAATATGCGGTCCGAATGCATGCATTCATAAGTCCATTTAGCCAAGTCAGCCTGTGTGCTACTGAACTGTCAAAAGAAACAGCCGCTCTGATAGATAGACATGAGTAAAAATAACAGGAAAAAGTTGCTTCTTTTATTGACGGTTCCAAAGAAACAAACCAAACCAACCAGCTCTTGGATGTGAAGATAGAATAGTACTTTTTCAAACTGGAAAGGAAGAAATTGGGGAGGAAAAGCCCTGCTTGGGAGCATTTAGAGCCAGCCATGTCAGAATCAGAGCTGCTTCTTCCTGTGCATCCTAGGTGGCCCCATTTCTGTGGAGTAACAGTATAAAACAGGGAGCTAATAATTTTTTTGACTTGGATTTTAAGTACATTTTTATATGTAGATTCCTGCCCTTCTCGCTACCAGGCCCTGCAGCCACAAGTGTTTTGCTTTGGAGAACCTTTTGGAAATGTTTTCTGAATCTGATTCTTTTTCTTGGGGGTAGAATTTGTAATCCAGACCTGTTTTTTGAGAGGACAGGACAGGAAGAGAAAAGTGACTGGGAAGATGTTTCCTCTCATCCAACACGTGCAGAGTCACATCCTCATCCTATTGTTGGCCACTGTGAGACTGCTACCCTGGACTCAGAGCTTTATATTTGAGGATGGTTGTGGGGTTTGGTTTTTTTTTTTTTTTCTTTTTGGTGTGTGTGCATTGTGCTTAGGTTGCAAATTTAATCTTCACCTACCAAGAGATGGCCTCCTCCTTGGACAGCCACTCAGTGGACCATTAGACTTGGGAAGAAGACCCTTCTGGTGGCTGTGACTCCTGGGTACTCTCATTCAGGTTTTGATTTTGTTTTCCCTTCTGCTGCTGCTCTTGGCAGCAGCCTGATCATCGTCTGCTCGTGGGAGTGGGAAATAGGTATTTTAGACCCAACTCACATTCTAAATTTAAAATGAGTAATAATTGGAACAAATAAAGGTTCTTGTACCCAAAGTGACTCTACATGGGAAAAACAAACAGCTTTTTTTTTTTTCAGAGTGAGACTGAATAGGAGGAAAGGATTCAGAAATATGATGTAGAACAGGTTTTGAAGGAAGAGAATTTTCTCTCCTGTATGTGTTAAGAGGAAATCAGTTTAAATGCCTGCTAATCAAATGTTTACTCAGCTAACCATATGTCCAGGTTGCTGGCAGAGTTTCTTTCAGATCTGAGTGTTGCCTGCTGAATTTGGAGAACTTCAGACATTAGCTGGTGGGGGGGGGTGGGGGGGTGGTTGACACAACCAGTAGGACAATAGCAAAATTAGCCAATCCTGAAATCTTCTCGAGATGATTTTTGAATGTCCTACTGGGATAATTTAATCCTTCTCTCTGTGTGTTTTTAGTTTATAAGTGCTATATTCCGCAAAATTTGAGTCAATGAGATTGAAGATACCCTATCTTTTTTATTCAAAAAGCACAATCTTTTCTTTGAAAATCTATATAAAGTACAACTTGTTTTTAGCATGATTATTTTCCTAAATAAAAACAAAGAATTTACTTATTTTATGTTAATTACGGGCATGAAGCAAAAGGTTTTCTTTTTTAAAAAAAAAATTAAAAGTGCAGTTATGTAGGGCTGTGGTTAGTTAACCGTACTGAGTTATCTATCTAGCATTTGTGGCTTGTTGGAAGGGTAGTATTAACTATTTAACATGTAATGGAGTACTTTAACTCTTATCTAGCACGTTGTCTTCTCATTACTTTGGGGGAGGGAGGGTCTCTGCTGGCACTGTCTAACTTGCTTACCTGCTGAATTAGCAGTTTGCTTGTGCTATAACCGTTATTTGTAGGTGCGACTTAGGGTAGGCTTAAAGTGCTGGGTGGTGATTTGAGTTCAAACAATAAAAAACTGTATTTTTTCAATATTGTATAAACAATAGTGTTCTAATTACCGTTCAAAGAAAATAATGTCCAGATAATAATTGCTTTTAATCTTGTCAAAAAACAAAAACAAAAACTAGTAGAACCAAGTTTAGGGATGGTATGTGAGCAGTGCCACAGCTCTGCTCCCTGACTAAATCCATGTTTCTCTAACCAAAAGACATCAGCTTGCCTGTGATCGAGAACTCCAGCACTAGGAATCTGTTGGTGCAGAATTTCCAAATGAAGATTTGTTGGAGGTTGCAGGGGTTAAGAAGCAGATCTGAGTATGGCTACAGTGTGTATGCACGTGTGTGCGCGCCCATCCAAGTCTGTGTGATAAAGGTGTAACTAGGCTTCTCTGCTAGCACTGGAAGCTCCTGGAAATTGCTGCTCAGATCACACTGTACCCTCTCATTCTGTGCAAGTCTATCCTTTTTGGGCACTAACCTTGATCCCATGCATGTTTTTGGCTCTGTGTGGAGCTTTTCCTCTCCACTTGGAAATTGACTTTTGATATGTTGAACAGAATCCCTTCTTACACTAACTTTTCGTCCCTTCCCTGTGCCTGGGAGAGGTAGGAGTAGGAGAGGAAGCTGGAAGAGGGCCTGGCTGTGATTCTGAGGACTCTGGGCCCCCAGTAGTAGATGGTAGAGTGAGTCTGGAGCAGGGGGTGGTATGACACCAAAAGCTTTTCCACGTTGTCCCATCATAACACTCAGAGAAGCATTCAGAGCCCCTCAGAAAGGCTGCACATTATTGCTTTTAAAGGTGGTGGTGGTAGGTCAGAGCTGCTTCTGGCAGTTTCCCTTCCCTTCCCTTCCCTTCTTTAGTACCCAACATTTTTGAAATCCTGCCTTGTGGTTTACCAGCGCAAGCCATTCTTTGCCCCTGTTCAAATGACTGAGCTCCAGCTCTCGCCAAACACCAACAAGCAAGATGGCTGCACCACAGCAGCCTGCAATCCGCTACCCTCCAGCCACCCCAGCACCGGGGCCTCGTGGGTTGCGTTTTAAGGTAGCCAACCTAGACACTGGCGTATTTGCTCTTTTGTCTTCAGTTGTATCGCGCTACTTGAGGTTGCTGTGCAGTTTCAACCAGCGTTTTATACTAGTGAGATAATTATCAGAAGTTGCCATATCTCTCTCCAGTACCTAACGTTTTTCTTCCACTCCAAAAGCTGTTCTAATTGCCAACTGGCTGATATAAGCTCCAGAAGAGTGTCTCCCCTCGAAGGAATTTTTTCCCTCACAAGGCTCCCTGAAGCCCTAGTTGGCCTTGGCCTGACACTTGCTTTTTATTAGGCCTCCTATTGGGATGGCTGAGAATCATGAAAGACAGATCCTCTGCTAGCCCCCGTGGTGAAGTTGTTAGATACCAACTTTCTGGGAACTAGTGTTTGACTTTAAATGGCATGTGACCCTTCTGTGTTCTAGGGACTCAATTAGAAAAGTGAAAGCCATTAACAAAAGTTAGAGTTTTATTCATCTCACCAACTTCCTGACTGGGTTCACAGCCTTGTTGACTGAAATCATTTCTGATTGAGCTCAAAGACCTGCATTTCTTTGGACTTCTGAATCCATGTTCATATTTTCTCTGGCCACTGAACACCTTGGTGATTCCATTAGGGACTGAATGGAGTGGAGGCCCCTTGGGGGGAAGGGAGAGTAAACCCTCAGGTATGCAGTTTCTCCACTCACCTGAGGAAGGGCCAGGACTCTTAATTCAGCAAATATTCATCTTGGCCGTGGGCTTGGGAAGAAATGGCCATTATTTACTGATTGTATTTGGTACATATTGTGTGATACTTGAAGAGATAAAAGGGACTTACCAGCCCTTAATTGAAATCTAAGCTTTTTATCACTTATTTTTTCCTTGCCCCCTCTCCTCCCTTCCACCTTTTACCTTGCATTGTGATGATCTAGTGGGCACTTCTGTCAACAGGACAAATGCCTCCTCTGACTATAACCTCTTAATAGTTGTGTATAATGAAAACTGTAAACTTTTTTAAATAAAATGTGTATATACCTTGGCAAATGGCTGGACCTTGATCAATAAGATAATAGCCCCCATGATTACTAAGCCCGATATTTTAGAACACCCTCCCTACTCATCCGGCTCCTCTGAGCAGCAGACGATGGCTTGCTTTTTTTTTTTTTTTTTTTTTTTTAACTGAGACTCTCCTACGAGGCAGGTGACTGGGTTAGTTTGGGAAGGGATTGTCATATGTAGGCAGTAGTAACTGAGAGGCCCTGCCTACAAGAGCCCTACCCCTATACCTGGAGTGGCAGGTGACTGCTGGCTATAAACAGGGCTGGCTCTGAGGCTTCTCTACCAGAGCCTTGAAAATCCATCTGTTCTGTGAAGTCCTGTAGCCTGGAGGACCCCGCCTACCCCCATGTGGATCAACAGGTATGGCTCCTGTGTTGCTGTTCAGCCCAAACCTCTAGACCCTGTTAACTAATGCTGAGCAAAGGGTACCCACTTGGTCTGGAGTTCACAGACAGTACAGCTTCCTGCTGGGGCTGGTCTGCCTCAACAAGGAAGGGGGAAAGCCGTGGGTGTTGCTTCTGAAGCTGATCACTGCATTAGCCCAACATTTCAGTTCCTTTCTAAAAGCATATGTCCTCATCTGCCACCAGGTGGCGATGTTGCCTCATTAGTCTATTTACTTTTGCTGGATTTAGTTAGAAGAGACCCTTTAGACAAAGGGAAAAGTTGTCCTTGGGTCACATGTCCTCATTCCCCCAACTCTCTTCCACTGTTTTCTTCTCCTTATTCATTTCTCCCACACTCCCTTTTTTTCCTCACTGCATCCCGATGTAGTTGACTGTAGGCACAGCTTTGTATCTACCAGAGAGGAGGAGGGTAATAAGGCCACCCAGGAACCCTGCCAACAGACATCTCAAGCGCCCCTGGCTGCCTCCAGTGCTCAGAAACGAAACAGTCAACAGAAGGCTTTGCTGTTGGTCTTCACTAACTCCTCAGCCATGGTCACAGTGGACCAAAGGACGGAACCAGTGCTGTGAGTCCTGGTGCCATCTCTTCTGATAACCAGCTGTGCGGCCTTGAGCTCTGTGGGCCTCAGGTTCATCTCTAACATGTGGTCCCTAAACTAGTAGGTTCTGACTGACACTTTGTGACTCAGAACTCCATACAGGCTCTGAAATGAAACCATACCATAGGACTCAGTATCCTGAGAGAGGATATTATATCAACCTGAAAAACACCAAGGTTTCAAGACCAGAGGTTAGAGTTTTAGGACCCAAAGAGCTTTGGGGATTTAGAGCACCCATTTTCCAGCTGAAAGAATTAGATCTATGGGTCACATGAACAGTCATCCTATTGATCTCACGCAGGCAGCTGCTTTTAAAAACCCCATGAGGGGGACTTCCCTGGTGGCGCAGTGGTTGGGAATCCACCTGCCAATGCAGAGGACACAGATTCGAGCCCTGTTCCGAGAAGATCCCACATGCTGCGGAGCAACTAAGCCCGTGCACCACAACTACTGAGCCTGAGCGCCACAACTACTGAAGCCTGTGCGCCTCGAGTCCGTGCTCTGCAACCATAGGAGCCACAGCAATGAGACGCCCGCGCACCGCAACGAAGAGTAGCCCCTGCTCGCCGCAACTGGAGAAAGCCTGCGCGCAGCAACGAACACCCAACAAAGCCATAAATAAATAAATAAATTCATTTAAAAAAAAAAACATTCCATGAGGAATCTCAGTGCATCCAGTGGGGCTTGGGTCCCTCCCCCACCAGTAATTTCTCCCAGCATCACTCTTACCTCTCAGCCTCAGTCCAGCTGCTTCCCAAGCAGCAGGTGGCTCTCCACTGCCTGCCCGAGGCACTGCCCCTTTCCTGAGAAGGGGAATGCAGGGTTTCTGAAACATATTGTCCTGGAACAGAAAGTTATGGGCTCAGAGCCCCAGAACTTTTACTTACTTTAAGCTCTTCTTATCTCTGAAGGCTGCTCTCTACCCCAGGGAATAAATTTCTATGACACTGGGCCCTGGTGTTTTCTGCTCCCTACCTAGAACGAGGGCAAAGAGGATTTGTTTGGCTCCCACAATCCTTGGACCTGCAGAGGCCTGGGGGCCACCTGGCAGACTGAGCAGCTTTGCTTATGCGGAGCCCACAGGCTTCTCAGGGACTCAGATGCCCGAGTGAGCCTGGGACAGTCTGCCTCGGGCCAACCCTGCTCTCCAGTGCCTCACATGGTAGGGTTTGTGCACCCAGAACTTCTTAGAACTGCAGAGTTACCCTTACTAGGGATTTAATGTTTGAAGGTAAAAGACACAGGGGCGTTTCCCCTCTCACTTTGTGTGTGTGTGTGTTGGGTGGGGGGGCGGGGTAGACGCATATATGTCTATAATGAAGGATGTTTAATTTTGAAAAAGGGCCAGGGCTCCTCAGAGCTATTTGGGGCTCAAACTTGGCTTCTGGTGTCAAATGACGGGGGTGGCAGGAACAGACCTGGGCTCCCTAAAAGACAAACTTGGCCCTTCTGGCTGCCCCATCATTAACAATTAACCTGGGAAGGGGCTGCTGGACAGCCGGTAGGGTTTGGCCTTCAGGTCTCTCTCAGCTCCCCTTCCCTTGGCTCCTACCACCTAAATCAGCCAGCACAGAGCTAGCAGCTCCCTTTGAGAAGCTTCAGCCTAAGTTCTGTTCTCTCCAGCTCTATAAACAGTGGATCAGGTGCCTGCCACAGTCTACTAACGTGCATGTAAAAGTGTGGAACAAAGCGTTTAAAAGATGCTCTTCGGGCTTCCCTGGTGGCGCAGTAGTTGAGAGTCCGCCTGCCGATGCAGGGGACACGGGTTCGTGCCCCGGTCCGGGAAGATCCCACATGCCGCGGAGCGGCTGGGCCCCTGAGCCATGGCCGCTGAGCCTGCGTGTCCGGAGCCTGTGCTCCGCAACGGGAGAGGCCCGCATACCGCAAAAAAAAAAAAAAAAAAAAAGGTGCTCTTCTACAGATTTCAAAAACGTATGTGCTGGTAACAAATCAGCATTCCAGAAACTTGTGATCACAAGTCTTCCACAGTGCCCTCCTCCGCAGACAACCAGCATCAGCGGTGGCCGGAGAGGCCTTCCCCTTGTGATCCTCACACTGGCCCTGCGAGCCCCTCTGGAAGTGGACCAGGACTTGGCCCCTTCACATTAACTCCTTGTGAGGTGCCAATACACCTGGGCACACAGAATTCGTGGCACAGCCAATGCTGGACCCACATCTTCAGGCCACAGATGAGTGTTCTTTCCATGCTCGACTGGGGCTGTGGGCACCTGTGTCTGTGTGAGCCTCATCCTGCCACCTGGGGCTCCTACGAGATGCCTCCTGGTTGACCGGGTGAGCCTGGCTGACCTGCCCAGAGGCCCTGTGGGCTTGGTCCTTGAGGGTCAGGGCCTTTCCCTACACACATCCCCATTTCCACTGATAGCAGTGACCCCACCCTCTGGGCCCTGCAGTGGAGTCAGAAAATAAAACTCAGACTGAACCCTAGAGCAGAAATATAAAAATAGAATGCCATCTACATAAATAATTTAAACTTTCTAATAGCTACGTTTCTTTTAAAACAAAATTAATGTTTTGTTTAACTCAATCCATCCAAAATATTATTTCAGTGTGTAATTACTATTTAAAAATGAATGAGATATTTTGCATTCTCAATTTTGTACTAACTTTGAAATCCAGTGTGTATTTTACACAGCACATCTCAATTTGGACGCTTACATTTTCAACGTTAAAGGTAACACGTAGTCCTACCAAAATAAAGTTGGGTTACAGAAAAATGTACACTGCTTGTTTTAAAATTTAAGTTAATTATAATTAAATAAGATGAAAAATTCAGTCCCTCAGTCACCACCTGGCACGGGTCAAGAGCCACAAGTGGCTCGTCGTGGCCACCTACTGGACGGTGCAGCCCTGGAAGCCTCCAGGTAGAGCAGGAATTTTTAGGACACGCAAATAAACCACAAAAGCGACTTCTATGGGGGATCTGGCGCAGAACCCATAACCTCACCCTCCGCAGGGAATGTTCTGGGGTCGTGCAGAGCCCACAGGCCGCGGGCGAATCGGGGCCGGGGTTGGTGGGGGGGGCACCCTCTGGGTCCGGCCGCCGCAGCCCCCCGGCCCGGGGGCGTGGCTTCCAGGACGCGAGGGCGGCCCCGACCGTGCGCCCCGCCGCGCGCTGCTGGCTAGAGCCCGCGAGCTCACGCTACAGTCCCTCCGGGGGCTCGCAGGTGTCCCCTGTGGGGACGGAAGTGGCTCCTCCACGAGTCTGGGGACTCTTCCTCGAGCCGGCTGCGGCGAAGGGCCCGGGGCGGGCGCGGAGGGGCGCGGCCCAGCCCCGGCCATCTTAGCGCGCCCCCCCTCCGCCACCAGGGGGCGCGCGGGTCTCGCGCTGCGGCGCTGGCTCCCGGGAGGCCCCGCCCTTCAGCCCCTGCGCCCGCCCAGCCGACCCGGTTGGGACCCGGAGGCCTCCGGGCGTCTCGCACGCGGGAGACACCACTTGGACCTGCCGAGGTGCCCTGCAGTTGCCAGAAGGAAAACCAACGAGGTCACGCAAACACAAGCCTGAGACATGGGCCCCACCCGGGGTCCCCCATTAGTGTCGCAGAGGCCGCCCCCCGCCCCCCCTTCCCCTGGCCTTGACCCTCCTTGCCCGTCTCAGTAGGATCCAGAGCCTCCCAGCCTGTCTGCCCCCTTGGCCGTGGCTCCTGGTGGCCAGCGACAGATGAGAGTGCTTAAGTAAGCAGCGGCTTGTTGGAAGGTCAAGGCGGGGCCCCAGAATTCCTGGAAGGCTCTAAGACCAGACTTGGAAAATGAAAGGAGCTGAGGAACTTCGGAGAACGGCCTCGGGAGCAACCTGGCCAGAACAAGTCCACCCCTCAGACTGCCCGGCCACCCACTGAATCTAACCATCCCTCCTCTCTGCTTCAAGTGCTGAAGACAGAAAAGTCCCGGCAGAAGCCAGGACGCTGTGCTAGTGGGTGGGGACCCGGAGGCGAGGGATGTAGACCTCTTCAACGTGAGGTTTCCCTCTAGGGAAAGAGCCCCCAGAGCAGAAAGGGAATTCAGCATATAGGCACCAAAGTTGATGTGCGTACTACCACTGTGCCCGCCACTCTACAAACCCTCTGTTACTCCCGGAAGGGGAGAGGCAACTTACCCCGCCTGACCTGGCCTCCCCAACTGACCTTTTGGGCAGGGAGGAATAAAGTTCTCAAAAGAACCACAAACCACAACGAGGGGGCTTCCTGGAAGAAGGGGTTTGATCACGGCCTGGCTGGATGGGAAGGGGTTGTATAGAGAGAGAAAGGCACAGGGCAGCCCAGGTAAGGGAGTGGCCAGGGATGAGCAAGGAGGTGTGAGTGGGTCTGGGGGGAAGATGAAGGGGGTGGGCAGTCTCAGGGTTCTAGCTGGCCTGGAGGTAGGCAGGGAAAGGAGATTGAATGGTGGCTTGGGGCCAAGTCAGGCATCAGAGGCACAAAACAAAAATACAGAAAAGGAGAGAGAGAGACAGTAGTGGACAGGGGCCCAAAGTGTTCTGCAGAAGTGAGAGGGTTGGGCAAGGAGGGACAATGGCACAGGCTGCAGGGGCAGGTGGGACAGGGCAGCAGGGCAGGAGCAATGGGGGTCTGGAGCACAAGGGCAGGAGAAAGGGGCAGGAAGGATAAGAGAGGCTTAGGGGGTATTGCTTCTGAGACCCAGTGGAAGACCACAGCCTCCACCTTGAGCGCCCTCTGTCTTGTTCCTTCTTTCTGTCTTGGGCCTCTCGCTATAGAGGGTGGGAGTCAGCTGATGGGTTTTGAGCTGCCCTTTGGAGAGACCCACATGACTGGGAATTGAAGCCCTAAACTAGTGGCTCCTCCAGACCCAGTCAAGCTAGGAATGACTGCAGCCCAGGCCTCACGGATCCCAGATTCCCGACCTTCAGAAACTGAAACAGAGAAGCAGTGTTTGTAGTTTTAAGCCTCTAAGTTTGGGGTGTAGTTACACAGCCATAGATACCTAATACTCTGTGACCTTGTGGAACCACTATATTAGCCCTAGACTGCTTATCTCAACACTTACATTATAGGAGAGAGAAAAATAATTTCTATCATATTTAAGCCACTGCTTTAAAATTTTTGTTTTGTTTTCTATTTATTACAACTGAACCTAATATTAAATTACTCAATAGTATAGCCTAGAAATAACAGTGGAGTGGGAAGTTAGGTTCCTACTCTCTGTCTGTCATCCTAGCTTTGGCTTCCACTTTGCACATGTCCCCTCACAGTCCAGGAGAGCTGCTAGAGGTTCAGAAATCATATTCCAAATTCTAGGCAATAAGAAGAAGGAAGGAGGGAAGAATAAAAGGTCTTTATCTCCCACCTGACAACTCCTTTTAAGGAGTCTTCTTGGAAGCCTCTTCCACGCTTCCACTTATACCTCCTTGGCCAAACTGAGGCACAGGGAAGTGGGGGAAATGTACTTCTTCAGCTGGGCACATTGCCCCCTTGAATAAAACTGGGGTTCTACTAATGCAATATGTGGACCTCGTGTTTTGGGAATCTGTTGGAACAGTCAGTTATTTAAAAAATTATGAGACAATTGCGGAAATTTGAACAATTAGTGGTATGTGATGATATATTTTATAGGTGAGAAAGGTATTGTTTTATATTGTGTGTGTATACACATGTTCAAAGACTACCTTTTAAAAATACATATTGAATTTATGGATGAAATAATATGAGGTTTGGATTTGTTTCAGAATAACCCAGTAGTGGGTGGGGATGTAATAGATGAAACAGGATTAGCCATGTGTTAACAATTGCTGAAGCTGAGTGATGGGTACATGGGAGTTCATTATACATCCTCTCTACTTTTGAGTAGATAATAAATGTTTCATTATAGAAGTTTTTTAAAGTTCTGCTATTAGGTAAAAGTATTGTGATTTATATTTTAAAAATTTGGGTTCTAAAACGCTGGAGTTCTGTTAGTAAGGAGTAGCTCCGGGGACACACTGGCAGTCTCTGCCAGTTCTAGCAACTTAGTTCAATTCCTACCTGGCAGAGATGGCGCAAATGTCCTATGATCTGATGTCCCTCCAGGCCATGATACCAGCTAGACACTTCTATTGGCTGGTATTTACTGGATCCTTCTGTGTGCCCAGATTTGCATTATGGGTCAGGGAGGAAGGGGGTGTAACTGAAGGCATATGAGACCTAGGCCCTCATCCCAAACAGTTTGTAATTTATTTGAGCAGACAGTGCCAATGCAACGACACCCACATTCCACGTGGTCACTCCAAGGTAGGAGATAAATAAGTGACAGATTGTTCCATGTGTGTTCCTTCAGCAAGAAGGGTGAGGCCAAGGTGTACAGGAGGGCTGCATGGAGGAGGATGCGGGGATGAACTGGGCCTTGACCTGACTTGATAGGGAGAGGAGGCCCATCTGATGAGAGGAGCATGAGATCTGGAAATGGATAGCAGTGATGGTTGCACAACATTGTGAATGTGCTTAATACCACTGAAGAGTACACTTCAGTTAAAACAGAACAAACCAGTTAAAATGGTATATTTTATGTTATGTGTATCTTAACCAAAAAAAGGGATGTAAATGAAAAATGTAAAAGAAAAAGAAAGAAAGAAAGAAAGGGTAGAATACCTGATAAACACCTAAGGAAAGGTAGATATTTATATTCCATACCCTGGTGGAAAAGACAGACACGGGACTGGACAGTTATAAACTCTGCGGAAAGGGCTGTGATGGAGACACAGGCAGGGCGGCATGGGGCCGTGGTGCTCAGGGAAGGCTCCTTGGAGGAGGAGACCTGAGCTGCATCTTCCGAGCTGAGTGGCAGCTGGGGAGGTGGAGGATGGGGGCGATACCCCAGGCTGAGGAAGAGGCCTAAATTAATGCTGAGAGGCTGGAACAGCCTGAGGGGGACCACACAGACATTGTTCCCAGATCCTGCAGTGGGGGGTAGGGGGAGTGAAAGGCGCAGGGGTGGAGGTGCAGGCAGGGCCCGGGAGGCAGGCAGAGCTGTGGAACCACGGTAGGAAGCGGGACTTGATCCTGAGATGTGGGAACCGTGAATGCGCTGGAAGCAGGGGAGATGTGAGCGATCGTGCACAGGGCAAATGGTGTTATTCTGCAGGCGGGGAGCCCAGCCAGGGTCTGTCGGGGGTCGAGGATGGTGTTGGTCTGCACCAGGGTGGAGGCCAGGAAGATGGATCTCATAAAAAGGGGTTTCTGGGATGGAACTGGAAAGACTTGGTGACATGGGATGGGGGAGAGGGAAATGACAAAGATGGCTCTGGCAGGATCACAGCTGTGGGGAAAGCAGGGTGGGGGAGAGTTTTGGACCTGGTGAGAGAGCGAGACCCTCCGGGGTGTGGAGAAACTCTGGGGATGCCCGGAATCTGCTTCGCTGCCCAGGTGGAGGCCTATGGGGCCAGCAGTTGGCCTTCCACGGGGAATCAAGATACCCAGCGCTGCTGAATTATTCAACGGCTGCCTCTCAGCTGTGACTGCATGAGCAGGGCCATGGCGGGCGCTAGAAACCCAGGCTGCTGAGCTGGCTGCCTGGGAAGCTGGGGACAGCGGGGGCCCTGAGCCTCCAGGGAGAGAGCCCACCCCTCGCTTGCTGCTGGGCCTCTGAGCCTGGCTGGGCTGGGGCACGCTCTCTCTCTCTCTGATACCCTCCCTCCTGCCCAGGGGCCTGGTGCCCTGGACGGGCCAACAAGAACCAAGCTCGGAGGGTGGGTGATGTCCTCACCCTGGTCCAGGGTCTCTGCTCCCACCATCTGTCTGCTTATCTCTCCAGAACCCAGTTCTACCACCAGGATCCCCAGGTCCAGGGTGTTGACGCTGGGCAGCTGCAGCCACTAGGCAAGGTGGGCACTGGGGCGAGGCCTCTGGTCCTGACCCCCAGAGCCTGGTGTTGGGCAGTCAGTTGAAACTCTGGGTTCTTGTGAAAGCTTCAGCCAGAGAAGACCACTCTGGTCATCCTGTCCCGAGACCCGTGTCTCTGTCCCGGCCTACACCCATTGTGGACCCAGATGTCAGCCTCCACAGGTAAAGGTAGCTCTGTTCAGAGCCAGTCTGGAGATACACTCAGGGCCGTGGGTGGGTGAGCAGGAAGTGGGCTGACTGCCCTCTAGGGTCACACAGCTGGCCACCCAAGGAGCCTGGGCTGGCCCCGCCCTCCCGCTTCCCTCTTGTCTGCACTTTCTCAGTGCCTTTGGGCTGCCCCAGACCCCCACTTGCCCACCTAAGATATACCCCCTCCCCCCAAAGTTTCCCTTCCTGCACAGGCCTATCCATCCTCTCGCCGAAGGCCTCATTTCTGGAGGTGTTTTCTTCGCCAGTGTGATATGTGTTCATGTAACAATGCCTTATCTCTCACAGGGAGAATTACAGGACTCCTAGGAGAAGCATTTTGGGGTGTCCAGGTCCTTCCCACCCAAGGACAGCTGCCAGAGACAAGTCACAGGCCCCAGCACAGAGCTGGAGTCCCTTGGGGACATCCCAGAGCAGCTGTGGGAGTGAAGGGTGGTGCAGGGGGAGGCAGGGCCCAAACCTCTGCCCCTGGGAAGGGAAGAGGAGCTTCCTGCAGGCCCAGGGTGAGAGAAGCTTCCCAAAGCCTCCTCCCTCCCTCCTGGGCCAGAGGATGGCTGAGGTGTGAGCAGTGCCTCCTGCACCCCGCCATTCTCCTTGACTCTTACCATCCTCCAGACCTACTTGGTCTAGGATGCCCTCTGAGGAGCCCCCGCGGCTGGGCCTCTGCTGCTCTTTGGCACACACAGTTACCCTGCTGTGGTCTGACTGCGGCCCTGCCGTGTCTCCCACCATCCACTGCAACCCCCATTAGGGCAGGGACCAAGTCCCAGAACCCCGGAATCCCAGCCTCAGAACAGACGTGAGCACTCCAGGTGAGGAAACTGAGGCCCAGCCCAGAAAGGCCTTGCACTTCAGCCAAGGTGCCCTAAGAGGTCTCCCAGGTCACCTCCTAACACTTGCATCTTGAGGAAACCTCTGAAAGAAGTGACAATGTGAATAAGCAGTGCTCAGGATGTCGGAGGAGAAATAACTTCTTTGCTTTTCATTTTGATGCAGAGATCGAGGACCAGGAAAAGAAGAGGTATCCGATGGTCCCACCATAGGTTGGAGTCTGGAAAGCAGGGGGCACCTGGGCTCCGGTTACTGCCCCACTCTGGAAACAGGGCGCAGGGCCAGCAGGATCAGTGGATATTACTAATGCATGTGCTGGTGGTGGCCAAGAGGCCATCTCAGGCTCCCCAGCTGGGCCCAGGGTGCATGTGGGTGGAGGCTCAGGGGCCCATGTTCACCCAGCTCTGGCCCCAGTGACAGCCCTGAGGAAACGCAAGCTGGTCTGCGGAAAGAGCCAGCCGCCACGTTCTGAGAGCCCAGACCAGCAGAAAGGAGGAGTCAGGTGGAATCCCTGTGTAGCACTGTCATGTGACGCGATCACCTGTCCTCACAGCCTCTCCGGACACTTCTGTGCCCAGCTGTCTTCTCTGTGCTGATACCACCTGAGATGTGAATTTCATTTTTGCAAGGGAAATGACCTGTATTCCTGCCAGGGCCTCCACCCTGGATAATCCTGACTCTTCCTGGGGTGCCCGGCACCCTGCAGGCCACTCTGTTCAACGCAGCTCCCCGCCAGACACACACCAGGCAGCTCTCTCCCCATAGAGCCAGGATCAAGATGCTCCTGGGATGCTTGGGTACATGGCTTTCCTGGGCTGGGCCTCACTCTCCACCCTGGACCCCGATGCTGTGGGTTGTATTGGTCTGTCTGTCTTTCTGAGTTTTTTGGTTTTGCTTTGTTTTAACTATTTATTTATTTATTTGGCTGCGCTGTGTCTTAGTTGTGGCATGAGGGATCTAGTTCCCTGACCAGGGATCGAATCTGGGCCCCCTGCATTGGGAGCGTGGAGTCCCAACCACTGGACCACCAGGGAAGTCCCTGTCTGTCTGTTTATACCCTGCCTTGTTGCAGAAAGGATTTTAGACATTGACATTTTGTACCTAGTAACCTACTCGGTCCTGTGAGATACAGAGGGCGGATTCCTGCCCTGTGGGACATGAGCAGCCACAGGTGCTTCAGCGCAGAGTTTAAGTGACTTGCTTAAGGCCAAACAGAACTCATCCAAAGTCACACACCAGCCTCCTTATCGCCAGCCCAGAGTTTTTTCCACCAGACTCTATACCTCCCAATGAATAATTTGTGCCTGGCTGGCAGGGCAGTCATCAACCACATCCCTCTTCTCACTTTTCTGGAGCATCAACGCCAGCCTCTCTGCTCTCCCTCTGACAGTTCCCCGTCCACATCTGTGAGCAGGAGAACCCGTGTGTTCAAAATTCTTAGCCAGTTCCTTCCCCTCCAAATAATGTCTCTTTCCTTCTCAGGTGAGCCTCTCATCTCCTGAAGCAGCCTTGCATCATCCTGATTAGAATCTCATTCATAAAATCATTCATTCGGTTCTGGCCCACACATAAATATGAGACGTTCACACACACACACACACACACACACACACACACTCACTCACTCACGGGAGAGGCCACAGCAGTGAGAGGCCCGCGTACCGCAAAAAAAAAAGAGTAAGAGGAAATGTACCTTTGCATTCTATATGCAAAAAAGTGTTGAGTAAATAAATAGCATAATTGAGAAAAAAGCCTTATTTAATATCCTACGAGGGACTTCCCTGGTGGCACAGTGGTTAAGAGTCCGCCTACCAATGCAGGGGACACGGGTTTAAGCCCTGGTCCGGGAAGATCCCACATGCCGCAGAGCAGCTAAGCCCATACGCCACAACTACTGAAGGCAGTGCACTCTAAGGCCCACGTGCTGCAACTACTGAGCCCGCATGCTGCAACTACTGAAACCCACGCACCTAGAGCCCGTGCTCCGCAACAAGAGAAGCCACCGCAATGAGAAGCCTATGCACCGCAATGAAGAGTAGCCCCCGCTCGCTGCAACTAGAGAAAGCCCACGTGCAGCAACGAAGACCCAACACAGCCAAAAATAAATAAATTAATTAATTAATTAAAAAAATATATATATCCTACGAGAATTACATGCACAGGGTTCTTCAAGTTTGCCTTTGGAGTTCATGGCAGGGAGACTGGCTGATGGGAGGATGTCTCCTCAGCTGCACCCTGGGTCCTGAGACCCAGACCTCTGATGGAACAAATCCCAGGACCATTTGGGTACAGCCAGAGCACTTGTGACCTTCATCCGTGTATGCCAAAGGAACTCATGCTTCCTGAAACAGACGCTCTGATCGGATCCTTGGTCCCCTTCAACATGGAGAGCCCCAATTGGGGCTCAAAGCCTCCTCAAATGCTCTTGGCCTCCCTGAGGTCCAGTCTGTGGTCCAATGACTGGCACAAGCATCTATCCTTGGCACTGGACAGGCTGGTGAGGGGGATTTCTCCGAAATCCGGGGCATGTTCTAAAAGGAGCACCTGGTGGCTTATACAGAACAGGGCTGAGGGTACAGAACCTCTCAAATACCAAAGTCGATTGTTCCCAGGTGCTTCAGAAACATACCTGACAACTAACCATTTGTAATAGCAAAACAATGGAAACAATTCAAATGGCCACCACAAAGGAGCAATTGAATAAACCGTGATATATTTACATATTGCAGCTGTTAAAAAAAAGGAATGAAAAATATCTCTACTTCCATAGATAGATATAGATATGGAAGATATATTAAATAATTTTGTGTGTGTGTGTGTGTGTGTGTGTGTGTGTGTGTGTGTGTGTGTGTGGTACGCGGGCCTCTCACTGCTGTGGCCTCTCCCGTTGCGGAGCACAGGCTCCGGACGCGCAGGCCCAGCGGCCATGGCTCACGGGCCCAGCCGCTCCGCGGCATGTGGGATCTTCCCGGACCGGGGCACGAACCCGTGTCCCCTGCATCGGCAGGCGGACTCTCAGCCGCTGCGCCACCAGGGAAGCCCTAAATAAAAATTTTTAAAAATGTTTAAGGTGGAACTCTTTTTCTTCCTTCTTTTCCCTTCCCTTCTCTTTCTGAACAATTCATTCCAAAAGCCATGAAGTGGGCTGAACAAGGTAGACATGCATGCTGTGGTGCAGGTGGGACCCTGAATCAGGTAAGGAGGGCATTGGTGCAGGAGGGCGTGCAGCTATAAAAAAGAATGAAGATGACTTTTAATTTTATGAAATGATACTGTGCTGAACAATGTATAGATAAACCAATTATATAATAATGAATGTAATCTATATTCATATTTGCCTGCATTTTAACACACTCTGAAAGGATAATCAAGATACTAATAAAAGTGGATGGAAAGGGGAAAATGAAAAAGAGAGGCCGGAAAATTTTTCATTGTATATCTTTTTATGTTGTCTCAGGTTTTGACTATGTGAATGTATTCCCTCTTTAAAAAAATTAGTTAAAATGCCATTTAAAAATGAAACGTAAGGGACTTCCCTTGTGGTCCAGTGGGTGGGACTTCTCTCTCCCAATGCAGGAGACCCAGGCTTGAGCCCTGGTTGGGGAACTAGAAACCGCATGCATGTTGCAACTAAGAAGTCCACATGCCTCAACTAAAGATCCCGCAGGACACAATGAAGATCCTGCATGCTGCAGCTAAGACCCGGCACAGCCGAAGTAAATAAATAATAAATAAATTAAAAAAAAAAAATGAAATGTAAAAAGAAATTCCTAAAAATCAGAAGTGGACTAAAACAAAGGAACCCTTATGTCTAGTTAAAGGTCATATCCACGAAGAGAGAAACTATAGCAAGTGACTTTTATTTTTGTTTGTTTGTTTTTGGGTTTTTTTTGCCGTACGCGGGCCTCTCACTGTTGTGGCCTCTCCCGTTGTGGAGCACAGGCTCCGGACGCGCAGGCTCCGGAAGCGCAGGATCCGGAAACGCAAGATCCGGAAACGCAGGCTCCGCGGCCGTGGCTCACAGGCCTAGCCGGTCCGCGGCATGTGGGATCTTCCCGGACCGGGGCACGAGCCCGTGTCCCCTGAATTGGCAGGCGGACTCTCAACCACTGCGCCACCAGGGAAGCCCCAACAAGCGACTTTAAAACACGGTACGTAACTTAACTGCATATTCCTCACAGAACATACTCAACAGACAAAAGAACTGAAAACACTGAAATTTAGCAAGCATGCTGTTGGTGGTGGGGTTAGCTTTGTTGCTCTGAGCTGCGTTGTGCGTGAACTGTAGAATAAAACAAGTGAGCCGTTATGTTGGTGTCCTTGAGAACTGACATGGATTTGGCACGGTTAAAAGCAAACACAGAAGATCAGTGAGGTTAAGTAAAAACACTTGGGTCAAACAAACAAACAAACAAACACTTAGGTCTTAAATTTGAATAGAAATTTCTTGCTTGCTTGCTCGCTTGCTGTGTTGGGTCTTCATTGCTGCACACAGGCTTTCTCTAGCTGCAGAGAGCGGGGGCTATTCTTTGTTGCAGTGCCCCGGCTTCTCATTGCGGTGGCTTCGGTTGTTGCCAAGCACGGGGTCTAGGTGCGAGGGCTTCAGTAGTTGTGGCACACGGTCTTAGTTGCCCCGCGGAATGTAAGATCTTCCCAGACCAGGGCTCGAACCCGTGTCCCCTGCACTGGCAGGTGGATTCTTAACCACTGCGCCACCAGGGAAGCCCCTAAAGAATTTCTTTTAAAAAATTATTAAGACGGGCTTCCCTGGTGGCGCAGTGGTTGAGAGTCCGCCTGCCGATGCAGGGGACACGGGTTCGTGCCCCGGTCCAGGAAGATCCCACATGCCACGGAGCGGCTGGGCCGGTGAGCCATGGCCGCTGAGCCTGTGCTTCCAGAGCCTGTGCTCCGCAACGGGAGAGGCCACAACAGTGAGAGGCCCGCGTAAAGAAAAAAAAAAAAAAAATTATTAAGACAAATAATATTTCCTAGCTCTGATGACTGGAAAGGACTAGAAATAATGACCAATCCAGTAGCAGTGAGTACCCCCTGACATCCAGATTCTAGACTCTGAATATTATCTCCCACTAAAAAGAAACAGGTGTCATTGGAGGAATTGTTGATTCCAGGTCTGAGGCAGAAAATGTCCAAGATGAATCTAGAACTTGTCTACCAGAAAGCAAAGATGCTCTCAAGGAAAAATAGGACTGAGTCAAAAGGACTCAGGAGCCAGCATGAATAAGCTGCTCGGCATCATTAGTTATCAAGGAAATGCAAATTGAAGTCACCGGTGAGACGATGTGAACATCATAAAGGATAATAGCTGCAGTGCTAAAACACATCAATGCCATTCCATCCCTCGCACCACAACAAAGCCCTCTCTGATCAATGGAGGGTGTTAGGGAACCACTTCATTCTGAAAACTGGCAAATAAAAAGAAAGAATCAAGTGTGTGAACTGCCTTTCCTATATGAACTGTACCAAGGAGCTAATCAAATCAAAGAGGGGAGACCCCTCTTTATGGAAGTAGTGCTGTGAATAAATGGAGAAGGAGTGATAGACGGTCACCGCTTTGAAACGTTTAATGAAGCAACAGATCTAGAGCAGCAGTTCTCAAAGTATGACCCTGGACACAGGGGGCCATGTGATCCTAGGATTTTCTTCATATATTTCAACCCAAAAAACATATCACAACAGATTGAATGCAGAAGCTGATAGGACAGTCCAGACGTTGAAGACATTTGCAAAAATGTAAGACAATGCCATTCTTCTTCTTAAGTACTATTTTTTGTTTTTGAAAATGGTTATTTTCATAAAATATGTTATTTTTGTTAACATGTAATACACTTACTGTTGTTATTTTTGAAAGAACTAATAGTTTTTAAATTTCTAAGTTTTAATTTCTAATAAAGTAAATGCAAATAGATACAACTCACATAAATAAAACCTCCTTGGGGCCCTCAATAATTTTTAAGAATAGAAGTATTCTAAAACCAAGGATTTTGAGAACCACTGATCTAAGCAAAATGTCATCAATGGTTGATAACATCTGAAGAAAGTCTTCGGTACAACCTACAAAGTATCTTGCCTAAATAAAACCTGAATATGATCAAAATACCAATTTATAGGAAAAACAAGAACAAAAGAATGTATTAAATGACCCCACGGGGATGCAACTGAAAATATCCTGACTGTGAGAAACTCTACAAGATAAATGACCAGATTTCTTTAACCAAAAATTGGAAAGTGGGACTTCCCTGGCGGTCCAGTGGTTAAGACTCCACGCTTCCACTGCGGGGGGCACGGGTTCGATCCCTGGTGGGGGAACTAAGATCCCGCATGCTGTGTGTGGCACAGTCAAAAAAAAGAAAATTGGAAAGCAACTACAACAACAAAAGGAAATGGAGGGCAAGCGGGTAGACCTCATTCTGTGTTCTTATCACAATAAAGTAATAAAATAGAATATAAAATAAAATATTTTTTAAAAAGCAAATGAAGGGGAGCCTGTCTTGGGATCAATTAGAAGAGACAAGAGACATATCAATCAACAGCTATGTATGGACCACAGATGGATTCCAGTTCAAACAAACAGAGGGGGTGTTATGGACAGAATGTGTGTGTCCTCTCAAATTCATATGCTGAATCCTGAATCCCCAAAGTGATGTATTTGGAGGTGGGGCGTTTGGGAGGTAATTAGGTTTAGATGATGGAATGAGGATGCAGGTAGTGTCGTTATAAGAAGAGGGAGAGACCAGAGCTCTCTTTCTCCCTGCCATGTGAGGACACAGAGAAAGTATTGGTCTACAAACCTGGCAGAGAGCCCTCACGAGACACCAAATCTGCCAGCACCTTGATCCTGGACTTCCCGGCCTCCAGAATTGTGAGAAATGTCAGTTATTTTCAGCCACCCGGTCTATATTTTGTTAAAGCGGCCCGAGCTGACTAAGGCACCAGGGGCCTTGAGGCTGGGGAGATTAGAAAGAACCTGCTAGCAGAGACAACGCTTGCTCTGCGTTTTGAAAGATCAGCAGGAATTATTCAGGCAAAGAATGTTCCAGAAGAGGTACAAACTATCCTCATTCAGGGAACTGCAGTAGTTCAGTGAAGCTGAAGTGTAGGGAGCATTGGAGAGTGGAGAGGTGAGAGGGTGGGATAAGCAGGGCCATACCATGCAGTATGTGAGCCCCAGATCGGAGAGACGGGGTCAGCTCTGTTTCAGGAAGAGGGGCTGGTGTGCATCCCGCCACCCCACTGTGCTCCATCTCTCTGACGCCTGGCCATGCAGGGAACAGCCAGGTCCACATCTGGTCACAGTCACTGGTCACAGTGGACTGGGCCCATGTGACATCTGGCCATTGTTATAGAACCTTCAAATGGTGTGGCATGAGGCCCTGGTGGCATGCAAACAACTGTGCCGAGAATCCTAACCTTCAAGACGGGTGACAGTGTGCTTATGGCAGTTTGGGGATCAATATAAAATAATTATGCTGGAGTTTCAAGGCGATATACCAGGGGACTAGAGGCTTGATGAGCCCTCACTTGGGGTGTCCTATAGAACCTCCTTTGCGACAGGCTGACAGGTAGCCACCAACTGGAATATGTCCCCCAAGAACCAAGAGAGGAGCCTGGAGGAGCCGTATCTCACCAGCAGGTATCCTGGGAATCCTTTGCTGAACGTGGATCCTTCCCACTGGACACAGTAAGTTGCATGAGAAAGAAGTGTCTGAGGGTCACCTTCACCAGTCCTTGGTATTGCAGGGCTAACGTGAAGTGGTGGAGTGTAAATGGAGAGGTCAGCGAGGCGGTTACTCCCAGAGAGAACAGCCGGTGACCTGCGTGAGGGTGCAATCCTGGAGATGGAAAGACCTGGAAGGACTGGGAGCTATTTGGGTGGCCTGAATGTGGGCAAGAAAGTTCTCCCAGGTTAGAGTGAGGTGTACCATTCATGCGAGGGGGAGCCTGGGAGAACGAGTGGGTTATGGATTTTTTAACATATTGGCTTTGAGATTCCTGTGGGACCCACACGAGGCTACTGGGAACAGAGATCTGAACCTCAGGCTGGAGATCCACTGAGAGAGACAGATTTAGCCATCGGCAGCCTACGGTGGGTGGTGGTGGGGCTCTGGGTGATGTTCCAGAACACCAACCATATTTATTTTGTGAGGCTGCTGTTAAAAATTACCACAACTGGATGGTTGAAAACAACAGAAACATATTCGCTCAGTTCTGGGGCCAGAAATCAAGTTGGCAGGGCCCCTGCCTCTGGAGAAGCTGGGAGCAAATCTGTTCCATGCCGCTCTCCCAGCTTGTGGGGGCAGCCAGCAACCCTTGGCCTTCCTGGGCTGGTATGGGCGTCACTCCAATCTCTGCCTCCGTCCTCTCACTGCCACCTCCTCTGCTGTGTCTGTCTCCTCTGTGTCTCTTATAAGGACACTTGTCACTGGATTTAAGGCCCACCAGGATGATCTCCTTGTCTCAAAATCCTTAACTTGAGGGGCTTCCCTGGTGGTGCAGTGGTTAAGAATCTGCCTGCCAATGCAGGGGACATGGGTTCGAGCCCTGGTCCGGGAAGATCCCACATGCCGTGGAGCAACTAAGCCCGTGTACCACAACTACTGAGCCTACGCTCTAGAGCCCGTGCTCCGCAGCAAAAGCCACCGCAGTGAGAAGCCCACACACTGCAACAAAGACCCAACGCAGCCAGAAATAAATAAAATAAATTTAATTTTTTAAAAAGTCCTTAACTTGATTATATCAGGAAAGACCCTTTTTCCAAGTAAGGTAACATTTGCAGGTTCTAGGGATTAGGACGTGGGTGGACATATCTTCGGGGGGGGGGCCACCATTTAACCCACTACACCAGCCATTAAGGAGAAGAAACAGGCAAGAACTTGGTGAGTGGGAGCTCACCTGGACCCTGCGGGGCTGGACCTCGGATGCCGCAGGACTGCAGAGGGACCCGCTTGGGGATGGGAGAAGGTGGGAGTGGATATTTCTGGTTTGTTTGCTTTGATGCTACTTCTGCTCCTTGGATTTATTTCCTTTGGTGTTTCACAAAGTCTCTTTTGAAAGTTCTAGTCTGTCTTGGCTGTGTTGCAAAGAACCTGGTTGTTGGACCAGAGTAACAGAGGGGGCTCAGCTCACCTGGGCCAAGGTGGTGTCAGCAGCCCTCAAAGGGAGACACTGGGGGAAAGGAAATGAGGGCACAGGCAGCTCCTTGAGGCCAACGGGCCTGCCCTCCTGGAAGCCTCCTCTCAGAGCCGAGCCTCAGAGAGCCAGGGTTCTGTCCCATC
The DNA here is from genome assembly GCF_951394435.1 of Stenella coeruleoalba. Taxonomy (NCBI): domain Eukaryota; kingdom Metazoa; phylum Chordata; class Mammalia; order Artiodactyla; family Delphinidae; genus Stenella; species Stenella coeruleoalba. The sequence goes on along the minus strand of NC_137155.1, from coordinate 82,797,403 downwards.
AAGGAAGTGGTGTCCTTTACACAAGGCCTCCAGCCTGGGAAGCCTCTGGGCGCCGGTGGTGCTGATGGAGAAATACAAAAGGCAGAGAAGAGGCAGGAGTTGGGTGGGCTGCGGAAGGGAGGGGAGGGAGGTGGGGTCCAGACTCTGCAGGTTCCGGCTGCCCCCCGTGCCCGGGGAAAAGAGCCTTCTAGACTGTGAGCCCCAAGAAGGCTGGGAGAGCCCCTTCCCCACCCCCGACGTTAGCCACACGGAGGGTGGGCCGACGTGGCCCTGCGCCATGAGCAAGCGGTCCAGCGTGGCGTGAGGGAGGGCAGGCGCCCGGGCCAGCCCCGCCAAGGTTCTCTCTGAGCCGGAGGCTGGAGGCAGGCGGGGGAGGGGCTGACACTTGAGAACCTGGAGAGAAACGGGCGGCCCACCTTCCAGATCGCCCCACCCCCACGGTCGCCGGTCGCCAGCCAAAGGATATAATAATAGTGCCGGTCTGGAGGGCGATTGTTGCGCGAGTGAAATAGGCTGTTGCTGTGAAGCTTTTAACACACACCTACTCAGTGGTCACTGATGGTATTAACTAATGGTCAGTGGTCGTAAGCACATGGGAGGCGGCAGTAGACTGAGGTGGCTCGCAGGGAAAGTCGAGCACCTCTGCAGGGACAGGGTGACAGGAGCAACGGTTTGGGGGATGGCGCTGGGAGGGTCTGGGGTGATAATCCATCTCTCTGAGGTCCCCCCCCCCCACCTAGAAAAGTGGGAGTTCATGTCCTGAAAGCAGAGAAGCCCCTTGAGAGAGGAATATCTTAGTGAATCTCACAACTCAGGTCATGGAGGCATCATCCAAATTAGTGGGGACCCTAGGGGAAGACCCGTTGGTTCGATTCTGGTTCCCCAGGCCTGAGAGTGCTTTCCAGAAGAACTTAAGGAGGAGGTGCCACGCCCTTCCTTACCTTCCAGTTGCCTGTCCTCAGGAAGTTCTGCTTGGTATCTCTCGGAAGGCTCTTGTGCTGCAGCCCTGGCAGATGCCCTGTGTTGGGCTGGGAGACGTAGGCAGAGGGTCTTTGGGGGGCAAAAAAAGAGACATACAACAGAATTGGAGAACTCTGCCCAGCTCCATGGTGACAGCTATACACCCTTGGCTTTGGGGGGCAGGCAGGTGGGGAGGTGCCTGCCCACCTGCCCCCCAGGGACTCAGTCTCTGTCAACTTCAAGAGCAATTTCCTTTATTACCAGCACCACTGGCTGGAACCCTGGATGAGCAAATGAATGTTGGAAGCAGGTGGGCACAGTTAATGCCTGTGGACGGCTTTATGTTCTCTCAGTGGTAAACAAAGATAATCTGAACTCTAAACAGCTAGTCCAGGCTGCCCACGCAGTCCTCGCCACCCACAGCAGCCCTTGCTCAGCAGATGATGGGCTTGTTTGTTTAAAAGACGCCAGGGCCCTTCCTTAACTCTGTCCAGATTCAGGGCGGTGGAATCACAGGATTCCACGAGGAGGGGGCCGCCCTCACCCTGCCAGGGCCGCAGCTCTGCGAGGAGGATCCTCCTGCCACTTCCCGGCCCCTCACCTACTCCAGCCTCTCACTGCCCCGCAAACAGGAAGTCCTGCTGCGCTGCAACCGCCACGATGATCTTGTGACACCCAGAGCCTCCAGGCCAGACTGGCAGAAGGGGTAGAGGCACCTGGGCACCCCAGCCCCGACTCCCCCGACATCTGCTGGGCAGGGTCTGCTCCCTCCTTCTGCTGGGCCAGGACTGGCTGGGCTCCTGCAGCCTGCGTTCAGGAATATCTTAGTGAATCTCACGCCTCAGGTCATGGGGGACGTTGTGCAGATTAGTGGGTACCCTGGGGGTAGGCCCCCTTGCTCCACTCTGATTCCCCAGGTCTAAGAGTGCTTTCCAGAAGGACTTAGGGAGGGGATGGCACGCCCTTCTCTGCTTTCAGGACCTGAACTCCCACCTTCCTAGGTGGGGGGGCCTCAGGCTGCTTACTGCCCCAACTCCCCTCTCCCAGACCCCATGGCCCCGAGGGCAGGACACTGTCATAACTCAGCAGGCCTTTCCAGGGGCCGACAGTGCAGAGCCCCTTAAGGGCACCCTGCAGCATCCGAGGCTGACTGCATGGGGGTCCCAGGGCAGGGCCCCCACTACTGATGCCTGGAAGTAAGAATACCCATTCCTAGCTTTTGAGCACTTACTATGTATGTGCTGAATTGCCTCTCATACTGGGGCTCACACAGATTTAAGGTGGGTTCTGCAGGAGAGGTGGTCTGGGGGTGGGTCAGGAAGCATTGAGGCAGAAGAGTTGGCGTGGGCAAAGCTGAGGCAGGAACATGGGGTCTGGGGACCTCTGGCCAGGAAGGGGAGTCAGAGCAGCCCCTCAGAACACAGGAGTGGACACTACCCTCCCTAAAACCCTCAGGAGGGGCCTGGAAGCCCTGGAATGGCAGATGGGAAGTGGGGTGTATTAAGGGGTTGCAGTATTGACAACCTTCCCTCGGGTGGAGGTTTCGAAATACCTGAAGGGTGATTGAGGGTCATAGTCTAGTTCCGTCACTGGGTGTTACTAACCAGCTGTTACCTTGGTCACGTCATTCTGGTCGCTTAGTCTCAGTGTTCTCATCTGTAAAATGGGGGCATAGGTTGGGGCAAACTAAACCACTAGTCATTTTTCCAAATTTTTTTAGCATTAGAGCCTGGAAGCTTTTCCTTAAAGGAGGTCTTTCTTGGGAGGCTTAAGAACAATGGATAAAAATGGAGCTGTGCCAACTGACAGTGGGAGGGAGAAGCCCAGGGTCTGATCAGGTTCCCCTCTTGTGTCTGCCCTGGGAGGCTGTTTGACAATCTCTGGGTTTGGTATCTGTCACGATAGCGACTCCATGGTCCTGACCCCACCCCACGATGGTCCCCTGACCCCCACCGCACATCCCCAGCTCAAGCAGGTGACCCCACCTTCACGCTGGCCCCTCCCGGTCTGTTGCTGGCTTTGGAAGAGGGACAAACGCCCTAAGTCCCAGTCCTGGAAAAAGAAGGAGGAGTTGGCCCGGCCCCCAGTCCCCTGGCATTAGTACTGAACTGTCCGTATTTCTGTGCGCCCAGAACCCCTGCACCCCGGAGCAGGGGAGGGGAACAGCCCTCCAGGGACCTAGGATGTAGTCGCAGGACCTGCCCGGCCTCCGGAGCCGCCCTCAGCCCCGCCCCCAGCAGACCCCGGTCCAGGGGCAGTTGTCCGATCTCCCAGGGCTATGCCCGAGCACCTACTACATACACAACTGGCTCGTTGGCATTTATGACACTGTGTGTGGCTTCTGTGATATGAACCAGTAATGTTTTAAATTTGCACACCCTTTGACATATACATATATATATTTATCAAAATATATCTTTTAAAAAAAATACGAGGGGGACTTCCCTGGTGGTGCAGTGGTTAAGAATCTGCCTGCCAATGCAGGGGACATGGGTTCAAGCCCTGGTCCGGGAAGATCCCACATGCCGCAGAGCAACTAAGCCCGTGCGCCACAACTACTGAGCCTGTGCTCTAGAGCCCGTGAGCCACAACTACTGAGCCCGCATGCCACAACTACTGAAGCCCGCGCCCCTAGAGCCCGTGCTCCACAACAAGAGAAGCCATGGCAATGAGAAGCCCGCACACTGCAACAAAGCGTAGCCCCTGCTTGCCGCAACTAGAGAAAGCCCACACGCAGCAACAAAGACCAGTGCAGCCAAAAATAAATAAATTAAAAAAAACCAAAATACGAGGGACTTCCCTGGTGGTCCAGTGGTTAAGACTCCGTGCTTCCACTGCAGGGGGCACAGGTTCATCCCCGGTCCTCGGGGAACTGAGATCCCGCATGCCACAGGGCACCACCAAAATAAAAAAAAAAAAAAAAGAATTTGTGTAATAACAGGAAATTGGAAACTGCCCAAATGTCCTTAAGCTGAGCTTGATAAATTAAGAATAACCATAGGATGAAATACTGCAGCAACTAATCGTCATATAATGTAATCTTCCCAAGAGGGAAAGCTTACTCAGTGAGAAAAGTGAGGTACCAAACAGTACATACAAAATGGTCTCTTTTTTTTAATTATTATTAAAACAAAATGCACGGTGGAGAAAGACAGGACGACCCTGCATTGGGTGGTGGTCCATGGGTGGTGATGGCGGCTTTCTGGGATTCCTCTTCGTGGTCTTCTCTGTCTGCAGTCTAGGGGTTACTTCCATGATGGAGGGGCAGCAAACATTAGTTTTAAAAGAAAATTAGAGAAAAAGGAAAAAAACAAAACCCCAAAGCCTCCAAACAAATTCTGCCAGGAGGCACACCCATGGGCCTGGCATTTCTGTGGCTGCCCTCCCCTCCCCTTTTTCCTCTGCTTCTGTGTCGCTCAGGTAATGTGACCCTCCTGGTGAGGAGGGTCTCCATTCCCTGGGCTCCTCTTTCTGAGGTCAGCTGCTGTTTCCTGGGCTCAGGGCTCAGGCCTGAAGAGGGAGATGCTGCCTCAGGCTGTACAGCGAGCCCAGGCCGTGGCTAAGAGGAAGTTCCTCTAGTTCAACACTCACTGCGTCCAGGAGTTGGACTGGGTCTGCAGGACCTTCTGAGTTTGTGTGGGCGGTCCTGTCTGCCAAGGGCTTCTTGCTCTTTGGTTAGTTATCCCGTAGTGAGACACTGGAGATGGCCCCTGGCCTTCAGAGACAAAGAGGAGAAACCTATTTCAAGGGTCTCCCATTCCTGCGCCCTGTGCTCAAACCTCTACATAGATCACTGAAGTTAAGTCTAACGTTCCTATGAGGGGGATAAACTTTTATCCCCATCTTCCAGATGAGGAAACTGAGGCTCACAGAGGTGAGGTAGCTTGTTTCAGGTAACAGCAGCCACAAAAGCTAGCAGACGCTCCTAGCCGCTGGCAGGGCTCAGCCCCAGTCTCCCAGGCTTGTTCCAATGGGGCCAGGTCTTACCCCCTTTCCTGGGTCAGGAAGGCAGTGGGACGTCCCTTCTGCTGCCGCTCAGCTGGGCCCCCGGGTGGGACACGTCTGACTAGGCCCTCTGCTCCCAGGCCCAGCCAGCTCTGCCATGGGTGGGTGGGGCCTGGGAGCCTGGCCATGCACAGGCTGTTCCTGCTGCCTGCCCCTCACTGGGTGCAGAACGGACAGTGTTTACCCCTTTAGGGCACATGCCCAGCTGCCCTTTGGATGGGCACCAGCCTGTTCCAGTGTGAAGAAGGGTCTCCCGAGAGGCTGTGGGTGGTGTGTGGCCTGGAGGCCCAGGTTTGTGTTTCTCACATCACGGGGAGCCGGGCCCGACCCCCCGTACTCCCTCCACCCTCCGGGGTCTCGCCTTCCCAGCTGTGCGGACTGCCCTTTGGGGCATCCTCAGCAGCGGTGTCCTTCGCTGCGCTGTCCAGCGTCCCCTAGGAGGGCAGCAGGGTGTGTGCGAGGGGGGCCGAGGGGGGAACGTCTGAGACAGACAGCAGAGGACAGGAGGGCAAGATGGAGACAGAGCCAGCAAGAGCAGGCAACAGAAGGATTCAGAGAGGCTCAAGGAGAACACAGGGGACACCCACTGGGCCCAGCAGCTTTGGGGACTGGGGGTGCAGTGGGGGATGGAGGCCAGGTGGAGTTGCCAGATTTAGCAAATAAAAATATGATTTCCAGTCCAATTTCAATATCGAATAAACAACGAATACTTTTGGGGGGTATAAGTATGCCCTATGCAATACGGTTGACCCTTGAACAACACGGGTTTCAATTACATGGGTCCAGTTACAGGCAGATTTTTCTTTCCCTCTTCTTTCTGCGGTACGTGGGCCTCTCACTGCCGTGGCCTCTCCCGTTGCGGAGCACAGGCTCCGGACGCGCAGGCTCAGCAGCCATGGCTCACGGGCCCAGCCACTCCGCGTCATGTGGGATCTTCCCGGACCGGGGCACGAACCCGTGTCCCCTGCATCGGTAGGCAGACTCTCAACCACTGCGCCACCAGGGAAGCCCTACAGGCAGATTTTTTTCAATAATAAATCCTACAGTACTACACCATCCGTGGTAGGTTGACTCCTCAGAGAACCTCAGATATAAAGGGCAGCTATAAGTTTCCATTGGGTGGAGGGTCGGCGCCCCAACTCCCAGGTTGTTTAAGGGCCAACTATATTTGGGACATATTTATACTAAAAAAAAAAAAAATGATTCATTGTTATCAGAAATTCCAATCTGACTGGCATCCCGTTTTATCTGACAACCCTAAAGCCAGGGCCTCTGTTTTCTTCAGCCGCAGAGGCCACTCAGAAGGCACTGAATTGCTCCCTCTGGCCACTGACCCCCAACTTCACACAGCCGGGAAAAGGCCTCCCAGTCCTGGGACGCGCTCAGTCTCATGGGGGTCAGGCCTTCCCTCAGGGTAGGGATATGCTGACCCACAACAGGGCGCTCCCTTCAAATGCCGGCTCAGACTCAGAAGCCACTTTACCCTGACCTGTGACGTAACATCCTGAGCTCCCAGAAACCATGCTGTGGAGCCCAGGTGGGCTGAGGTGGGTTCCTCAGGGATGAGTGGCAGCAGATGGTCTGGTGCAAGTGCCCAGAGGATGCGCAGCTTCTGCGAAGGGTATCCAGGGGCCCAGGCTTGGGCGCGGAGACCAGGGAAACACCCCAGCCCGCACCAGGCAGTCTCTTAGGACAGCATAGAACACCTGGGCTGGAAGGGAGTTCCAACTCTGCTTTAGGCATGAGTGCCCGGAGGCCCAGAGAGGCAGTTCTGGGGGCAGAGCCCAGGCCCCTTGGCCCTCACAGCAGTGCTTTCCACTGCGGTGTGGAGTGTCACCACACCACTGTGGCCTGTGGCCATGACATATTACTGCCCCTCATGGGGATCCAGCATTTTCTATTTAGCAAAACAAAGTTCTCTCCCCTCCTTTGTCTCATTTGGGGTGCACAGCCACCCTAGATGCCGATGGAACCACCAGCATTGGCCTTGTTTTACAGATGCAGACCCCGAGGCACGTATATGAAACTAGCCCAAAGTCTTCCAGAGAGGTGGTGGTAGAGCTCCAAGCAGAACCGGAGCCATCTTTGCTGCAGGCAAAGTGAGGAACCCCAGGGCAACTTGTTGCTCATTCTTCAGCCAGTCTGGGTAGGGACCCAGAGAAGTTACCTAGCTTCTGTAGACAGAAACTCAAGTTAATGGACATGCTTGGATGACGGAATATTCTGTGTATTTGCAAACAACTTCACCCAACCCCGAGAGTCTTGGTAGATTCCAATTCATGCAAGAAGGGACTCTACAAACTTCAGAAACATAGCAGAGGTGCCTCCGGCAGCACCTCCACTCCCCCTCGCTGGCAAGCTGAGCCCCACCCTGCTCTCTGCGAAGGTGTGGGCTGGCCTTGGAGCCCAGGGCTCTGAACTCCCCACTGCCTGCTCGGCTTGAATGGATTACTTCTGATCCTCCCCTGCACCTCAGTTTCCCCACCAGTGAAGTGGGTGGAAATACGCTGTCATCTCAGGCTCTTAGGGGCCCAGAGTGATGCCCTGTTTGATTACAAAGTGGATTAAAAGTCTTGTGTACTTGATACAAGTAATTCTATCCTGTACATGGATAGTTTCATTGAAAAGCAGCCTCAGGTGGCCTTTCACCAGCCTCCCTGCCCCTCCCTTCAAGCCCCCATGGAATGGGCTGTGAAGGAAAGAGAGAAAGATGATAGGCTCTTCCTGGTGCCCTGAGGTATCACTGTTGCTGTTCTTTCTTGCAGAGGGCTCCCAGGAAGACCCAGGGGGGCTGGGTGTCTAGGCCAGGCAGGCCCCAGTTCATACCTCGTTCCTCCCAAGCTGGAAGTTTGTCTCTCCCAAAAAGGGCCATAATGGCTGGACAATGGGCTCAGAGCGGAGGGCCAGGGTTCCTGCAGAACACATGGAGGCGCTCAGGTGCCCAAATGCATAGCCCAAGCTCAGATCTGGCCTCTGGCCAAGACCTGGTCCCCTCCTGTCCCCCGGACGTCTAGGTAGAGTGAGAGTGTAAGCTGCCCCAGGGGAAGCTGCAGTCCTGTTGCAAGGCCACCCTTACTCTGTTCCTCACAGTGCAAGTAGGAAGGACTCAGCTGAGGCCCTGAGGTTGGTGCATAGGTAAGCGTTCGGTCACCACTACATTAGCTGTTGGTTCGGTGTGTTTCTGTCCCCCTCCTTCTGTGAGGGTTTTGCTGTTCCTTTTCTGTGCACAGCTCTTCTGCTGACGGTCTTTCATCGTCTGCTCCTTCTGGAAGCAGGCCTCAAATCAACAAGTGCATGAATGATATGTGTCCCGGTGGTTTTCAGGAAGTTGGACGTTAATGGAGCAGCATTCCCATCCCCACCATGACCACCATCTCCCCCTCCCATAATGCTGACACCCAGGCCCCTGGTGGCCTTGACCAGTCGAAGCCGCAGGCTGCAAATAGCTGTTGTGTGCAGCCCGCTGCCTGCACGAGCTGGAATGGCTGGGCCGGCCTGTTTGATTTCAAATGGATAGAGAGACTCCTGGACTTCATACTTTGGAGCAGTGATGTTCTCCTTTGTTATGGCTGATGCTGGATTCGGAGACACAGCTCTAGAAGAAAGTTTGAAACTCATAGTTTTGTGAGCAGCGACTACCGTCACTGGCATAGTTGGCGAGATGGGGCCAAGGGCCGTCTGGAGCTCAGGATGTGGGGCTGCCTCTCTGCCCACTGGAAGCCAGAGGGTCCCTCCAGGGATATCCACACTCACTGTCACATAATGGCACTCAGACAGACTTGGTCCAAGTCCTGGCCCCACCCCATCCTGGCTGAGAGACCAAATTCCTGAACCTCTCCAGCCACAGTTTTCTCATCCATAAAATGGGCATAATAATGCTAACCTCACACAGCTGTGGGGAGGAGTGTAAAGCGCCCACGCAATAAGTGTGATTTCCTACCTCCTGGGTTTTTAAATAAATTACAGATCAGAAAAAGAAAACATGTTCATTAACAAATGCCATTTATATATTCAACAAACATTTAACAAGTGCCTACTGTGTGCCAGAAAGGTACCGTTAGCACCTGAGCTCTCAGACAATTGCGGGGTGGTGCCTGAGCTTGCAGGTAGGAAGTACACACAGGGACACATAGCCTGTGTGGTCATGAGGCATTTTGCATTTGGATTTTCATGAGGGAAATGGAAGGTTCAGCAAATGTGACAAGAGTCTTCAGGAGGAATTTCATGGTTTTCTAACCTCTAGACTGAGGGCAACCTGAAGCAAGATGTCCAGGAGTCTTCAAGGCAAGGTCAAAGCCACCATGTTAAGAAAACAGTCCTATAAATGTGGCTCAGCGAGAACTAGCTTGGGGCTGGCTGGGGCCTAGGGCAGATGGCCTGAGTAAGCCCCTACTGAGGCCTCCAGTAGACTGGAGTGGGGCAGAGTGGATTCCTGGGATCCTGACAGCCAAAAATCTAGGGTTCAAGTTTCAGCTCTGCCACTCACTAGCTGTGGGACTTGAGTGAGCCAATCTCCTGGAGACTCAGTTTCCTCATTGGTGGAATAGGGTTGTCCTGAGAATCCGATGAGATGACGTGTGTAAAAGCTGTTTGTAAACAGCCAAAGTGGCATTATCGGGCTTGGGAGTGAGAAAACCTGGGTCCGAGCCTTCGTCTGCCAAGGGCCCTCTTAGTGAACTTGAAAAAGGCACAGTCTCAGCAAACCTCAGATCTTCCCATGCCACCGAGATCTGAGGAGGAGAATTCTGTAAGCCGTGATCTATCAGGTCGCAGTCAATCCGTGGCCTAGGCGCCCCAGGTTTCCCTGGTGGCTCCAAGGTGCCTGGAGCCCTTCACTGTGGCGCTGCACTCAGAACATTTCCTCAGTGTAGAGAACAGATCTGTGGTTTCCAAGGGGGACACAAGAGTGAGGGAGGGATGGATTGGGAGTTTGGGGCTAGCAGATGCAAACTATCATATACAGAATGGATAAACAACAAGGTCCTACTGTATAGCACAGGGAACTATATTCAATATCCTGTGATAAACCATAATGGAAAAGAATATGAAAAAGAATGTATATATAACTGAATCACTTGGCTACACAGTAGAAATTAACACAACATTGTAAATCAACTATACTTCAATTAAAAAAAAAAGAAGAGGAACATTTCCTCAAAACACAGAGCCAGGGAGTTCCCTGGTGGTCTAGTGGTTAGGATTCGGCGCTTTCACTGCTGTGGCCCAGGGTTCAATCCCTGGTTGGGGGGAAAAAACACAGAGCCAGGTCCTTGTTCCCAGCCCCCTCAAAACTTACCCGTCCAGGCCAACAAGCACATGAAAAGATGCTCGACATCATTAGTTATCAAGGAAATGCAATTTGAAACCACAAGGAGATGTAGCTTCACACCCTCTAGAAGGCTAAAATGAAAAAGACTGGCCAATCAAGTGTTGGCAAGGATGTGGAGCCGCAGGAACTCTCAACTGGTGGCAGCACGTTGATAGTTTCAAATTGCCATGATGGGAGTACTCATACCTCAGAAACCAACAGAGGCTGCAAATCAGGGCTTCCCTCCATTCCAAAGAGCTGGTTGTTAAACATTTACCAGCATAATTTCTGATGGAAACATGCCCATAAAGAGACTTGTACATGAATGTTCATAGTAACATAGTATTCATGATAGCCTCAAATTGGAAATAACCCAAATGTCCACCACCTGGTGAATGGATGAACAACCTGTGGTACATCTAGGCAACGGAATATGACTCAGCAATAGAAAGGAGTGAACTAGTAACACACATAACAACGTGGATGAATCTCAAAGGCATGCTAAGTGAAGGCAGCCAGGTTCAAAAGATTACATATCATAATGGCATTTAGATGAAATTCTAGAAAAGGCAAAACTATAGTGATAGAGAGCAGATTAGTGGTTGCCAGGGGTTGGAGATGGGGTGGGGGTAGGGAGGCAGGGGAAGGAGGTTGACCTGGAAGGGGCATGAGGAAAATTTTAGGGGTGATCAAAATGTTCTATATCCTGACTGTGGTGGTGGTTACGTGGGTGCATATTCTTGTCAAAGCTCATCTAATTGTATGCTTAAATTGATTAATTGTACGAAAATTATACCTCAACAAAGTTGTCCAAAAAAAACCAATACCAAGACTTACCCATTCTGTGTCCCACTGCTTTAGGTCCCTCTCTCTGCTGACATATATGGGATACTGTGGGTTCACGGGCTGCAGGACCAATCTTAGGCAAAACTCCTCACCTGATGTCTACAGGATAGGCCGATGGGAAAGCGATTCTGAAGCAGGAGATGTACCTCAAGTTACACCTCCTCCGAGGTGGGCCAGGGCCTGCTGGAGTCAGGGAGGGCAAGACTGGGCACAGGCTGCTGTCCCTTTCAGTGGGCGTCCTTGCCACCTTCTGCCCCCCACATGAAGTCACTAACCTGTGGAGCTGACTGACAAAACTTATGTTTCCCCCAAAGCCTAGTGGAACTGAGACAACTGGGGTCATTGACGCTAGAGGAAAGATGATGGGAGGGGGGTGAGGGCAGGGAGGGACCAGGACCATGTCATTATTTACCACGTGTGCTTAGAGGGTTAGCATATGGCAGATAATAACCAGCTGTTCTCTGTCGGTTCCAGATGGATTCAGAGAAAAATGGCCTTGGTTGGTAGCATGAAAGATTTAGGTGGGCCACAGTGATGAACTTCCTGAGAGAGTTCTTGAGAAAGTGGACACGTGTGTGCTCACTCACGTAGGTGCGTGAGTGTGTGAGGGTGCATGCGTGTTGTAAAACCAGAGCAGGGGAAGCAGGCACTGGGTGTACATAGCTCCTTTCTCTGCAACACTTCAGGAATTGGAAAGACCAACCTCATTCTGAAATGAGCCTGGGTCCCTCTGGGCTGGGGACAGAGCGATGGCCTCAGACCCTTTCTCTAGGTACCTTGGAGGGCAATTAGCTAGCTTGTCCATCAGTAAGACCCCCAAACCAGAAGTCTGTGGAGCCAGATGGGTACTCACTTCCATGGCCCGACCCCCCTTCCAGACGGCCCTGTGCACTCTCTTCCCCATTAGTGCAGAAAAGACCATCCATCACCAGCAGGGATGGTGATGTCACAGCTGCAGGCCTGCGAGTGCACAGGAAGACTGCTCCAGCCCCTCCAAGGTGCTAAATCATTCATGGGGTAGAGAGCCTGGGTGGCAGGAGATTTACTGCTGAGGAAACACTTTAGGGACTAGTGGAAATCAATTCTTTAAAGAGATCCCATCAGCTAGCAGGTGGCCTAAGGCTGAGGCTTGAGCATGTGATAGGGACCCAGTGAAGTGGGAACTGGCAGCGGGCGGGGGCAGCTTCCCAATTCCAAAGCAGAGGATGGAAGGGAGACCAAGGCTTGGGGCCCAGGGTAGGTCCAAAGCAAAGGCAGATTCCCAGCACCCTGGGGCGGGGGTGGTGGTGGTGTAATGGGAGGGCGGCTCTCAGATCTCCAGCTCTGGCTCACATACTCCTCCTGTCACCCCCTATGGGGCTTCCGCGCCCGTACCCACAGGGACTCTGCAGGTCAATAAGACAGAATAAGGAACATTGTTGGAATGTGTTTGCTGAGACGCTTGGCTCTTCCATCTTGGACTACCTCATCCCAACCAGTCCCTGCCGGAAGGGGAGTTCTAGGCCAACTTTGGTTTCTCTGAAGTGGAAGTTGGAGCATTCCCTGGCATTCATCTTCTTGTCTCAAAGAGAATGTGAGCTCCTAGAATGCTCAAACAGTCTGTTTTATGATGTAGAATTCCAGGACTTGATTCAGCTCCTGGGGTACCATGTGTTAATTTATGTGACATCCAGAAGCAGCCTGGGACTCCTGCTGCCCCACACCATGCAGCACACAGTGGGAGCTTCGTATCCAGCACAGTAGGGCTCTTCTGGTCCAAGTCCAGCCCAGCTCATTTCTATAGCCACAGCATACTTCCTCCATGTGTCTGTTTTTTTTGGCTGTGTTGGGTCTCTGTTGCTGCGCGCAGGCTTTCTCTAGTTGTGGTGAGCGGGGGCTACTCTTTGTTGCGGTGTACGGGCTTCTCATTGCAGTGGCTTCTCTTGTTGCAGAGCATGGGCTCTAGGTGCGCAGGCTTCAGTAGTTGTGGCACACGGTCTCAATAGTTGTGGCTCGCGGGCTCTAGAGCACAGGCTCAGTAGTTGTGGCGCATGGGCTTAGTTGCTCCACAGCATGTGGGATCTTCCCAGACCAGGGCTCGAACCGGTGTCCCCTGCATTGGCAGGCAGATTCTTAACCACTGTGCCACCAGGGGAGTCCCCCTCCATGTGTCTTGAAAAAGAAAAACGAAGGGATGAAGGAGAAAAGGAACAGTATTTTTAGATCAGCTTTGGAAAAGCAGACATAGCTCTAGGGTTTCCTTTACAGATAATGAAACTGAAGCCTAGAGGGGGAATGGACTTGTCCAAAGTCCATGAGATGGGAAAATGGAAAGAGAAAAGACCCCCAGAAGTCATGCTGAGCAGTTTCCACCTCCCTTGAGATGACCTTGGTCATCGCTAGCTAAAAGGGGTGATGTAGAGCAGGCAGCTGTGATGGAGAGAAAGAGACCAGGACAGGTTCTGGTCCTTGTCCTGCTGCCTGGCTCCTCTGCAAGATGGGTCTCACTGTGCTGCAGGGGGATTCCTGTGGGACCCTGGTTGTGACTGCACTCTGTACCCTGGCTCATTTATTCACTCAAACACATATTTATGGAGGGCCTTCCAAGAGTCGGGCATGGGGATACAGCAGTGAACAAGACAGATGTGGCCCTTGCCTTCCTGAAGCTTGCATGTTATGTTACCTGGGACTAGTGCTAAAGGCCGGGGCAGGTAATCTCCCCAATCCAATCCACCCAAGGAGGCTGGGCCCAGCCCTGATCCAGCTCTGCAGGGTGCTCATAGCAGCTCCACATCCTTGACTCAGGCCAAAGGCTGCTTCCTACAGTAGGGACCCCACAGTTTTCAGGGCAGGGCTTCCACTTACTGTATAAGCTGCATCTTCACCACTTTGGCCAGCCCCTCCCTCAGCTGCCCTCAGTCTCAGGAGGGCCGGTCTGAACTGGTTCCCACAGGGCAGGAGCCAATGCTGGACTCTGGTTCTAGGTAGAGCTTTGTGTGAAAAGCAGACTCCAGGAGAATCAAAGAGATTCAGGAATTCCTGATCTGCCCAGTCGCTACTCCCCACAGCCCTGCATCATCTAGGGCAGGAGGGAATCTTGGCTTGCAGCCCTTGTAGCTAGGGACCCAAGATACCCTCCTTCTAGACATCCCAGCACTTGCTTTGTGCCCACCACCCCTCAGGTTTGTCCCCAGGAAAATCTCTGCAGCTTTGCAGGTCCCCTCAGCCCCCCGCCCTTGGCTAGATGCCCAAGCCCACCTAGGGGACCCGGGTGTTTCTGAGGCCGGGAGCTCCGGCGGACGGTGGGGGGGAGTGCACCCTCAGTATTTCTTAACCACTGTTCTAGGAGTTCTCTCTGGATCCGCCCAACTCAGCCCAGAGGTAGAAGCCCCCAGGCAAGCAGCCAGAGAAGTGTGCTCTGGTCGCGGCTCTGGCCCCAATTAGGGGCCTAGCTGGGTCTCTGATCCCTCCCGTGAAAAAACTGAGGGGTTGGGTCAGACAACCTCCACAGCCCTGGGAAGGTCGGAGGGGACGCGCGGCAAACCAGATGGACCCCAAGGCCGACAGCGAGTGTCCGCGAAAATGCGGGGGCCGGCTGGGCGCAGGGCGTCCGGGAAGCGGCTGCGGGGAAGCGCGCACCGCAGGGAAAGGGCCCAGGCGGTGCGAGCCGGGAGACGCCTCCCGCTAGGAGCGAGAGAGGAAGGACGCCGTGCCCCTGAACGGAACGCCTCGCCCCCTCCACAGCTGTCTGCGAGCTGGGAAAAGACCATTTCGTGCCCGTGCAGGTGCTCCGGGCTCTCAACCAAGAAAGGCGGACAACCTGACCCCCTCGAATTGGGGTGGTGGCTGCAAATCTAATTTGGGAGGACGAAAAAGAACTGTCCCCTGAACAAATACTTTGCAACTTCCAAAGCGCTTGCAAAAAAACATTTCGTTATTTGATTCCCCCAGCAGTTCTCTGACTTGAACAAGCTCCCAATTTACAGTTGAAGAAACGTTTAGAAAGGTCAGGCAGGCACCTCACAAACACAGACGTGTTAAGTGGTTAAAAATGCAGGTTCTTCTAATTTGAGACAATTAAATCCTCACTCTTGGAAGCATCCCAAAACAGAAATACAGGTAAAAGCAGTTGCCTGGTTTGGGGGCTGAATTATTCAGTTAAATTCTGCTTTGGACATAGGAAGTGAAACATAGCCCGTGGCCAAAACCATTTCTGGGTCATCGACCTTTGGATAATCTGCTGAAGGCCTCGGGACCCCTCCCCCACCAACTGCAGACACAATCTCTCACAGAACCTCGGAGTTCCTGAGCCCTGGAGACGTCCCCGGGCCTCGGATTGGGGTGGGAAGCTAGATTTCTAGCCAGGAGAGACCCTGGCCGAGCTCTGGCCCACAGGGCTCCTCTCCAGGGCCATGCACCGATTTTCTCCCTCTTTTCTCCAGAAGGAAAGTGCGGTGGGTGTTCTCAGCTTATTTCGCAGAAGAGGAAACCGAGGCTGTACTCAACCCCAAGCGGTGAGCTCCCACCCAGTGCTCGGTCCCCTATCCCCACCAGCTGCCTCCTTCGCTGACTCCGGTCAAGGACACCTCTGAGGTGGGCGCTCAAGCCTTGGCTGCCACCGGGGCCAAACTCAGCCGGGGTGTCACCTGGTGGGAAGGTGGGAGACGGAATGCTGCAAAACTGCACTGGCCGTGCCCGCTAGCTCCCCTCCCCCGGTCGCCCTCGCTCTGAGCACGCGTTCTGCACCCGCATCGCCCCGGAGCCGAGAACCCCGAGGCGCCCGCCCCGCCCCCCGCCTCTCTCCGCCCTCCGCGCCCCAGTTCGCTGTCTCTCGGGCTCAGCTCTCTCTCCGATTGACTCCTCCAGGCTTCAGCATCCCGAATCAGATTTTTAAAAAACCAATTCCTGCAGTTTCTTTTTTAACTGAAAGTTTAATACAAGCATGTGGTAAACACATACACTTCAGATAGTCCAGAAAGACGTAGAGCAGAAAGTCCCCTGCTCTCTGGTCCCCGGTTCTCCTGCACGGAAACCACCCCTATTTGCTGTGTCTTGGGTCTCCGGGCAGAGGCTTTTTGCGCATAAAATAACCGACACCTAGACACCCCCTCATTTATATTTTTACACAACCAGAAGCCCATGTGTCCTTTGCGTTTTTCACTTAACATCCAGGATATTTTCCAGAATATATAACGACTATATATTTTTTCCTCACTCTTTTTAAAAGCTAGAAGATTAATTTCTATGACAGGATCGCTTTTCACTTGTCTATTTTTCTCGTTGTTTCTCCATCCTTTCATTCACTCCCCGCCCCCAGCCCGAGCTGGATCTTGGGGGTTCCCCGCCCTTTAAGAACCTTACAGAGACATTGTGCTGCTCGAAGAAAAAACGCACAAACGCACAAACACACCGTTTTTCGAAAAATGTCGGGGGATTAGTTGGGTTTCGAACACCCCTGCGAGTGTCGACCGAAGCACATCACATCTAAGATTCTAGAACAAAGCCCCGAGGGCTGGGCCTGGGCTAAGATCGAAAGACAGCGCTGCGGCTCCGCCAGGGGACTGGAGCCCCCGGCACGTGGCCCTGGCGTGGCCTGGGTGGTGGTGGTGGTGGCGAGATCTCGAGGGGCGGCACCAGGAGCCTGGGATGTGGCGGCGGGGTGGGGTACCGGGAAGGCATCCCACAGGCCGGGATGCAGGGTCCGCGCCAGTGATAATACGGGCTCTGTAGTTGGCAGAGATCTACGGGTCACGAAGTACGCGCGTGCCTACACGTGCATTCTTTTTCTTCCTGAGAGGTGGGAGTCACTCTAACCATTTTGCAAATGGGGAAACTGAGGCTCTGAGAAGTGAAGTGAATCACTGAAGAACGCCCAGCTGGTAACTAGCGTGCAGGAGGACCCAAAGCCGGGGCTCGGTCTCACTGGGGAGTACTAGTTACGCATGTCATGGGGCGGAGAGCCAGGGTCAGCGCCGGGACCCGACCAGTCCGAGCGAGGCTAGTGACAGAATTGCCCCCGTCAGGGCGGGTCTAGGTGGGGGTGGGAGGCCTGCCTCCCACACACCCCGCCTCCCAGCTCTGCCTTGTAGAGTGGGAAGAGAGCGAGAGGCCAAGGGTTGATGGATGACCTCTTCGCCCAACATCTTCAGCACAACGGGAACTGCCATGGAGGGGGCGAGGTTGGGGGTAAGGGAAGCAGAGTGGGGCAAGGGCCAGGAAAAGAACTAAGATGGCCAGAGAGGAAAGTCGAGACGCCAATAGAAAGAAAAGCCGTGTCCGGGGTCAGAGCTAAGGGCGCCGAGTCCTCCAGGTTGGAGTAAGCAAGGCAGTCCTTCCTAAAAATTTAGGGGTCCTTCCTAAGCCCGACCCGTCGGGGAACCCAAAACTACACGTCGCGGATGCACGGCTTCGGGCGGAGACGGATGTCGGTGGCGAAGCGGAAGGAGTCTCTGTAGGGGGGCGGACGCCGCCGCGGGCCAAACAGACGTCGGACTTGATGAGGGAAGGCAGGAAACGGGCGTAGGGTGCGCGGGACAGAGCAGCAAAGTGAGGACCTGAGGTCGGCCGAAGCCACCTCCTCCCCCGCCTGCGCCCGGAGCCGAAAGGGATCCGGGGTATCGGGTCCCCAGGGGCCGCCCCTTCACCGTCGAGGTCCAGCTCCGGTTACCGGCCCGGCCTGCTCCCTAAAATATGTATGAGCACTTGCGGGTGCAGTTTCGCTGCCCCTCCCGGAGTGGGGCTGGGGGCGTCGGGGTGCTCGGGGAGCCACGGGGGGAGAAAGCAACGCTGGCTCCTGAGGCCGGGGCCGTCTCGACTTTCAGCCGCGCATTTAAGAAAAGGTGGAAACTGGATCCGTCTCGGCTGCGCCCCCGCCCTGCCAGCCCCGACGGCCGGACCGCGCGGCCCGGTGGCTCGCTTTGCGCTGTTTGGTGTCTGGTTCTCAACAGCAGGTGAATGGGCTCGGGCGGGGCGCGCCGCGCACGGGAGGCGGGGCGCGGGCTATAAAGGGGGCGCTGCAGGCTGCGGGGGCCACTCGAAGCCGGCAGGGCCTGCGCTCCCGCTCTGCGGTCCCAGGCACACCGCGAGCTTACCACCCAGCATCCTACAGTCCTCGGGGACCAGGTAGGGCGCGGATGGGGACTCAGCTAGGGAAGTTCAGGGCGACCTTGCTGGGTGAGGGAATGCGTGCGGGCCGGGGAGGGGTTAATGTGGAGCCAATCACCTTCCCGCTTTGGCCTGTTGGGCCCTGTGCGTTGCCCCTGATCTCCCCAGTCCCGGCCCTGGCGCACTGCGCCCCATCTCTGGCTGCGCTGAGAGCGACAACAAGGCTGCGCGACTCGCCTGGCCAGCGCACCTGGGGTGGGGGTCTTGCCTCCTCCTCTGGCTGCGACAACCAGGGCTGGAGCAGGCCCCACCCAGAAGTCGGACCTATTGAAGGGTTCGTATCAGCACGAGCACTCTCGGCCCCTCCCGGCACGGAAGGGGCGGAGGTGGGAAGGGCCGTAGACCTCCACCCCCATCCCACCACCACTGCCTACTCCCTTCCTTCGCTCGAGCCCAGGGCACGGTGCTAACGGTCTTCCATCTTAATACAAGAGACCTTTAGATTTGATGGGGCCAGGAACCTTCATCTTTAGGGGCTTCTCAACCGCCAGACATTCAGGGGTCGATCAGGAGAACTAGGAGCTAAACGGGAGGAGGTCGGATTAACGTTTTATTTTAATCTTGTTTTGTACCGTGGTTGCCGTCTGGGGCAGCCAGGCGGGGCTGAGACAGGGAAGGGCGCCCAAAACAGCAGGGGGTGGGGGCGCACGGGTGCTCAGGATGCTGGGGAGGGAGGAAGAGGCCACCCCAGCGCTGACAGCCCGGGAGTCTCCTAGCCCCTGCCCCGCCCCTCGGAATGCTCCGGCTGGTGTCCGAGCGAAGGACGGCTGAAAAGGATCTAATCCACGCCCGCGCCCCAGCATTTGCCCGCCCCGCCCCCTCCTGGGGGAGCCATTGCCGCTGTGGGGGGGAGGAGGAAGGGGGATGGGGACGGGTCTGGGGGCGGCTCCCCTCCCCTCCCCCTTCTGGGACAGGCAGCCTTTGTTCACGGCGGCGGCAGTGGCCAGACACCTGTGGGGCCGCAGAGCTGCCCGAGCGCAGGTGGGTGAGGCCGTGGCGTAAGCCCCTCGTACCCACTCCAGCCCTGCGCCCCCGGCGGGTCCACTGAGACAACTCAGCCTTGCGCACCTTTCTGCGGGGGAGAGTGCGGAGATCCGTCCAGCGGCCCCACAGTGCGTCCCAGCTCCAAACGCACTTCCCTTCCCCCAGTCCAGGATCGGATTTCCAAGCTTGCTTGCTACGCTACACACACCTCGGCTAGCTCCCGGCTCAGAGGGCGGTGGGGTGGCAGGGCGCTGGGGCGCACCTCGGCCAGCTGCACCCCGGCCTGAAGGCAGGAGGCAAGGAGAGAGGGCGGACGGCAAGACCCCTTGTGTCCGGACCCGGACGAGTTGGGCGAGCAGGCGGGGCTCCCGGCGTCTCCGCAGTCCCTGTCGGGCGTTCCCTGCGCTGTGCACCAACCGGAGCCACATTCAAGGTGAATCATCCCGGGCCCGCCCCCTGCCCCTCCCCCGCCTCACGGCACCTGAGCCAATGGCGCGGCGCAGGGGGCGGGCGGGGCTCAGGGGGCGGTAAACCCTCCCAGAGTCATTATCTCTGCACTCGGCGTAGCCCCTGCACCTCTGTGCCGGAGCCTGCGAGCCTCTCTGGCCTCGCCGTCCAGGGCACCCTGCGCACACTTTTCCTCGGGCTTCGGGGCCCCCATGCCTCTCCTGCCCTACCCCGCCTGCCGCGCGGAGGCGGCTCCTCCTCAGGTGGCCGGGCCAGGGCCTCCCCCAGCAGACCTGTCACCCGACACCCAGGAAGCGCGCGGCCCCATCCCGGCTCCTCTTTGTTCCCCCGCCGGGCTCCGCGCTCGGGCGCCGCCGCCTCCAGCGTCGCGCTGTGGAGGTTCGGGGCGCCGCCTTCGGTGCGGCCCGGGCGCGCCTTGGGTTCCGTCCATTGGCCCGCTCCGAACCAGCGTACTTTTTGCCTTGTTTCTCCGGTATGGACTCCTCGCGGAGCTGGAAGGCGGCGGTGCGCCCAGCTCGGAGCCGGCGCAGGTGAGTGTCCGGGGCGGGGCCAGGTGGAGCCAGCGCCGGGAGAGGAAGAGAAGGTGGAGGCGGGCGCCCTGGGGCGAGCAGTGCTAGAACCCGAGTTGCGGGCGGGTGGCCGGGCGGGCAGGGGCTGCCCGGCGCGGGCGGCCTTCGGGGATGACGCGGCAGTGCGGCCTCCTGGCTCTCGCGCGCCTTCCGGAGTCGCCCACGCGACCCCGAGGTCCCGGGTCCCCCAATGGAGATTGCTGTGAGCCCAGGGCTGTGCCCCGGACTTGGGGCGGCAGCGCGGCTTGAGGGCGGCTGGTGTTTAGCGAGGTGCTGATCGGCGCGGGCCCGCGCACCTCCCTGGGGAATCGAGCGGGGGTCATGTAGGCTTTTCGCCGCCCTGGTGGGCTCCGGGGGAAGCGCAAGGCTGAGAGGAGGGCTGCAAACCAGAGCCGGGAGGGAGTTCCTGCTCTGAGAATTAGTTTCTTCAGTCCCTTCTCAGGGCATCACTGCAAGTCGTTACCACTTTTGTGGCCCCGGGGTGGCCCCGCCCAGTCTCAGGGGGCAAGCAGTTCTCGGACCTTCTGCTTCGCTGCCACCCATCCTGGGAGCCTCGGAGAACGCGGCTGAGACATTCTGCCCCCTTGCCCCTACTCCCATCCCTGTTTGCTCTAGGAGCACCCGAGGCCCCTGAGCTCTGCTCTGGGGTGGGCGGCGCGTCTCCAGCGCCTCACCGGTGAGCGCATCCTACGGATTGCGCTGGGAAGGTGCCGCCCCGGAGTCTGGGATCGCCCCATTCCGTGGCCCCCTCCAGGCTGAGCCATTCACTCTCCCTTCCCCCAGCCCTGGCATCCCTACGCTGTGTATAGACGTACCCTCCAGGGGCTGGGGGTGCTAATACTGGCTCAGAGAGATTAGGAACTGGAAGCCGGCGGTGCCCTAATCAACCTCTCCCCACCCCCATCGCCACCCCCATCGGTTAGGTGAGGACCGAGCCTCTCTGCATTCTGCCCGGCTTTGCAAAGCTCTTGAGGATTAAAAGCCCGATTTTCCTCCTGGGGGCCAGGTGGCGGATGTCTGCATTATACCCCTGGTTCTCGGGGGAGGGGGGGGTCACTGGGCTCAACCGGGTGCGCACCACCCTCTGCCCAGCCCGCAGTGGGCCCAACGGGCACCGAGTCGGCAGGTCTCCCAGCCGAGAAAGAAATCTATCCTGTCTGTGGACCGAGCGCACCCAAAGGAACGTGGTGGCCCCATGCCCAGCTCTTAGCTGCAGCCGGCCAGCACATTCCCCGTGAGGTTGGTTCTCGGTTCAAATTCTGGCTGCTGACCTGCAGCCTCCGCTGCTTGTCTCTTTATCATTCATGACCGCCCCTTCCTGCACTGAAGACCCTGGCCCTGCTACTGGGAGGGAAGGGGGAGCCTCTGGAGTCGGTCTTATGCAAAGAAGAAAAAATTCCGGGGTACCAGTCTCGCTTGTAAGAATTTTGTTTATGCCTTTTCCTCTACGAAGTGGGTGAATGGGGCGCAGTGGCTCCTGGCTTGAGCCCACACAACTCCTGCCACCGTGTTAATGGTGGGTGCACTGGCGTCCAGGACAGCGAGGAAAGCAGCTTTGGGCCCCTCCCCTGCGACCTCATGGGGAGAAACGGCGGCAGGTACCGCGTCTGTGGCATGTCCGGGGGCCCCAAACACTCCTAGCCTCCAGCCCCTTGGACCTCGGGGACATTCGATGGAGACCCCGTCGCTGCCGGGAGCGGGTAGCGCAGCTGGGATCCGGAACTCCAGAATCACTGTATAGAAGTCAAGGGGAGAGGCTGGGGGCTTTAGGATGGTCAAAGACCCGGAATCTCGGAGGGCTCGGCCTCTTGACCTCTCAGGAGCCCTTAGCACAGGAGGGGAACATGGGACCTGCTCTGTGCTCCAGGGCACCTGCGCTGAGAGAGGGAAACCTCTAGGGGAAGTGAGACTCGGATGTCAAGAGGTCCTAGTACAGTGCAGGATGGTGGGGCTGAGACCACCGGGGAAGGGGTTTGTCAGCAGAGACCTTGTAGGGTGTGTAGGATACAGGAGACCCTCAAGTATTTTGGGCAGTTTGCTGGCACTGGTGTCAACCTGCCCCCCTCACCCGCCCCCCCGCAGGTCAGCTCTCCTTTTGACCTGCGCCAGCCCTTGGGTGTTCTTTTCTTTGCCAGGAGCTCACTCACGGCCAGGGTGGGAGATGGGGACCAGCCTCCTCGGGGACCTTATCTTCATCTTCCCACTCCCAGAAGTGGATTTCTGTGCCTATGGATTTCAAGGTCAGGGCTGTGTCGTCCCCCCCACCCCGCCCCCCAGGGAGGGAAGAGGGGGTGGCTCCGATGACCCCCTCAAACCGCAGTTTTCCCTCTTGACTTTTCAAATGAGATTTTTGTTGCTTACGACCCTCCCAGCTCTCCTTGCCCCCCCATTTTCCACAGAGCGGGGAGATCCTGCTTTCCCGGGGGCCAGGCCTGAGCCCACCTTAGTTGAAATTGGAGACGTACTGCAGGGCCCTGGGGCTTGACCCCAGCGGGGGTGGCAGTCGCGGCGCCACCCAGGCACTGCGGCACTGGGGCCTGACGCACTCCCGTTAGCAGGGGTGAGGCAAGCGCAGGGGAGGAGCCTTGCCCAGGTCTGCGCTGAGAAATGGAGGCTGGAAGGGGATTTGGCTTTGTAAGCTGTTCTCTGCAAAGATGAGGAAAACGGAGACCGCGTGTCTCCAGAGATGCCCCGTTAGTCAGGAGAGCACCTAAGAACCTGGGGACCTGTTATGGCGCCCTTACCTGTGGTCGCTTTTACTTCCAGGGCTGGGGGGAGCAGGATCCATGACTACAGTCCTCTCCCCAGACCTCTGCCTGCTCCTTCGTTGCCTGGTGCCAGGCTAATGCCCAGTGTTGCCCCCCAGAGAAAAGAAAAAAGGAATTCGGGGTTCTGTTTAAATACCCCAGGTAAGGCTTCTCATTGCTTAGAGTGGAGGCCTTGGGAAAGAGCTCCCGGACATTTCTCGAAGAGGATCTGCATCCCCTGCAGTGGAGTGGCCTGGGTTCCTATTAACATGCAGATTTGTGGGTGGGCCTCCTAATCTGCATTTCAACGGCCCCTTGCCTGAGTCTGCAGGTTACACCCAGGGCGCCGTTGAAAACTACCTCCCCTGGACACACTGTCTTTGCTAACACGGCTTCCCCAAACCCCCCTCCCGCCCCCCAGGCTGGGAGATACCCTGTCTCTTCTTTTCTTTAGCAGAGTTCAGAGTTGTAGTGGGGGACACTGAGACAGACTGCCAGGCAGTGACTTCTAAAAACCTCCTTCCCACCGGGCTGGGCTGGCTTCTGGAAGACCAGAGCCCAGCAGTGGGATGTGTTGAGGCAGGACTGGGGAGTACCTGGGGGTGGGGAGGGTGAAGCGTAGAGCAGTGATTTGGGCCCCCCTGGGCACAGGTGACTGGGGCAGAGTTGGGTGAGAACTTGGCGTAGGTGCAAGCAGCCCTGAGGTCACTGGGAGAAGCATTGCCAGGGGGTTTTCAGGGTTTCCAGACCAGACAACGCTGGGGCTCTTCTAGCCACTGTGCCTCTGGGCTCCAGGCTGCCCCGGAGTAGGCCGAATTACTGCTCTGCTGAGCCCCCAGCCCTCTGGGCACCAGCTCCCCTGGGGCCGACCCTCTCTCCCTTCCTCCGCCTTCCCAGGGCTCCTGGCACCAGAGGCAGGAGCTGCCACAGTGACTTCTCGAGGTAGCTGCTCTGGCAACCACTGATGCAACCTCTCCTTGCCCCTCCCTTGCCTCCCTCGCCTCTGCTTTCCTCTTCGGTTCCCTCAGAGCCAGCCAGAAGCGTCTCCCCTTGCTGGAGGGCAGCTGTGTCTCTAGCTCCCTCCGTGCTGCCTGCCTGGCCGTGGGTCTTCCGGCCCACCTGCCCTCCTATCCTGGCCTTCTCCTGCCTCGGTCCTAGCCACAGGCCAGAAGCAGAGATGCCCAGCCTGGGCAGTTCACGGTCTGATCTGGTTTGGGATGGGAATCCGGGGAGCAGCAGGTTTGGTTTGCCCCCTGGGGCTCTTTCTGCCATTACGGGGCAGGCTGGGGATGGTGGATGGTGGAGACCAAGGCCTCTCGGAACAGGACTGCTGGTGTCTATGCTCAGGCCAGGAGAGGTGCCCTGGATGTCCTGCTGGTCACCGTTCGTTCGGGTCCTGGCGTGACGGGCGGAGAGGAGGCTCTGGGCAGCTGCTGGCTGCTCTGAGCTGGATTTACTCCATCCCCAGCCTGAGCCAGGGTGGGCCGGGGGATGGGGCAGGGGCTGTGGTGGGCTTTCAGGTCGAGACAGGAAACACCTTGATATGGACATCTCCCCCACCCTTTTCAAAGCCAGGCGTTCGGCCCTTCTCCCCTGCTGTCATTGTCTCCCCAAAGGTCAGCTTGCGCTGAGTGGCTTGTGAAGGTGTGGGCTGCGGGGGCTGCCAAGCAGGGGTGGGAGGCTGGGCCTTGGGAGCGGGAGTCTCTCCACAGGGTCGGCAGGCTGGAGAGTGCGACTCCTGTTCTGTGTATGGCACTGGTAGAATTCACTGTGAACAGTCTCAGTCAGTGAATTACCGAAGGGCCATAAACAGAGCAGAGACAGATCCGCGAGTGTCTCGGGAGCACCTCACCCCACTCTGGCCTCCCCAGTGGGCCTGGACGTCGGAAACGGGCTTCTTCCAGGGAGTGCAGGGATGCTTAAGATACCCACCCCTCCAGCGGGTCCCCAGAGGGTCCGCACCACTACCATCTGCTTGGCCGATTTTGGCACTAGCACATTTTTGCTTGTGTCTCTCCGCTCTGAGCAATCATGTGCAGTGCCAATATGGGAGAAGCGGGATGCTGCAGCCTTTCACCTCCCCCCGCATCTTGTGTCCGGGCCCCAACGCTCCTCGCTGTCTCCCTGGCCCATCTGGCTCAGCTGCCGCGAGGGCCATGGCCCGTGGGCAGCCAGATCGCCTTACACTGCCTGGGGCCACAGCAGAGCTGGAAGCCCGGCAATCTGAGCTGGGCCAGCAGATGGGGCTGCCTGCGGCAGTGGAGGGGGTGGGTCACCATCTGTAGGGCCAGCCTGGGTGGTGCCATGGGTTGGAGAGGCTCAGCTCGGCTCCCAGCACACCCTTGGGGTGAGACCTGGGCTGGCAGCACAGGGCCTGGCCTTCTGCTGCAGGAACTGAGGGAGGCAGCTCCTGGCACTGGGGTGGCCTTGAGATCAGGCTGGGTGTTTGCGGGGGGCTGTTGTCCCTGGGGGAGCGCCTGCCATGGACTGCGTCATCTGGATAGCGCTAAGAGCAGGGTACTTGGTGAGCTTGGAGTTGGAGTGTGGTTCAGGCCCTGCCTCTGGAAGGTTCTGGGACAGAGGCCAATGGTCCCCTTCACACACCACAGACAGGAATGTGGCTCCCTGGCTCCCTGGGTAGGGGCTTTGATTATTGAATCTTTGCTGTCGTTGGTGTATCAGGTGACATCACATAAGTCATCTCGTTGATCTCCACTACAGCCCTAGCCCTGTGGGGTGTGGGATTTTTAAAGTCATGTTACGGACAGGGTACCAGGCTCTGAGAGGGAAGGGCCTGGCTGAAGAGCCCAGTCAATGAGTGGTACTTCAGCCACCAGCCACAACGTGGGTGGGGTCAGCCCCATTGATGGGTTTTGTGCTGTGGGCCCCCAGGGCCTGCAGGCACCTCAGCTCTTGAACCTATCGGCCTGGGCTCCCGAGGATGCCCCCAGACAGCAGACATTGAGGCTGAGAGGCCCGGACCCAGGAGGCCTGCCAGCTGACCTGGGATACTGAGCACCTGGGAGCTGTCAGGCCTGAAGTCACTGTCCCTGTCCCTGACGGAGCTGCTTCTCCGTGGAGGGGTGAGCCTCAGGCAAGGGCTGGTGACTTAGTCTGTATCAGCAAGAGCCAAAATAAGAGGCAATTTTGGTTTCTGGGCCAGGGAGTGGTGGGGGGAGGATGCCTGGTTGAGGCTGTCAGTGGAGGACAGCTGGATCCAATGGGCTGCTCCCAACCGCCCCTCAGGACCACCTTGGATGGGCCAGCCCATTTCCCTGCCTGTTTCCCAGCAGGGAGGAGCCCCTTCCTAGTTCCTCCTGGGTGTGGTGATGGTAGTGCAATGCAGCAGTTCTTACGAGCCCTGCAGAAAAAAGGAGCTGTTGGCTTATTTCAGGGTAGACGGGGAAGGGGACTTCTGCCCTGGTTAGCTGCCCCTGCAGCTGGATCTCCCCTCTGACAGCCCAGCCCCACACGGGGCGGGCTGGCCGGTGGCTCTCCCTGTCTCTGCTCCAGGCCTAAAATGGCTGACCTGCCGGAGAGCTTCCCCACCAGAGCTCGGGGCTCTAGGTCTGAGGGGCAGGGAAGAAGGGAGTGACCCCTGGCCAGCAGGGGCGTTGGAAGCCCACTGGGTGCGACAGAGCATCTCTGGGACTTCTGGAGGGTGGCCCTTGCAGCTGCCCCTCAGATCCCGGGTGGTCTGCAGCTGGGCTCCAATTCTTCCCGTGGCTTTGCTTCTGTGCCTCACACCTGCCCAGGTGGGCACCTTTGCTGAGCCCTGCCTAGCAGGTGCCAGTTAGGGGGTGGAGGGACCAGTTCTGTGTCTCCAGCCAGCCTCCATGCCCTGCTGCCTCTGGGGGCCCAGCTCAGGGGTCCCCGGGGAAGACCGCAGGCCCCAATTAGTTTCAGTCAGCCCCTCACTTCTGGATTGAGAGATGAGTTCGCCCACAATAGTGATGACCCCAGGATGGGACCCCTGCAGCCGGCTCTCCTCCCCGAGATCAATTTCCTGCCAGTTTGGGGTGGAGGGGGAAGGCTTTCCTTTGCCTCCCCACCCGTCTGTCCCGCCTTTGTTCCTCACCACCCTGTACAATGGGGCCTGAATCCTTTGCGTGTTTCCCAGGGGAAATGGGCAAAAGGTTTTACCCATTCAACAGGAACCTCGGAGTCTGGGAGATGTTTAATCCATCCAACGCCCTGTGCCCCACAGGAATTCCTACGGTCTGACTTAAGTCTCTCCCGCTGCAGCTGAAAGCATTTTCTTGTCAGAGTGGGAAGGTGTCTGGGAAGCACTTTGCTCTGGTTTCGGGTGTTTTTCAAGAGCAGCCGCTCCCGGGTGTCTGCCTCCCAGTGCGGGGCCCCTCGCCCGGGGGGCTTGGAGCCGCTGGAGCTGGCAGCTCCCTGGAGGGGCTGTGTGAGGTGGATTTTCCTGACTCCCCGCCCTCCCCCGCACTCCATTTCCGTAGGCAGTCCCGGCCATTATCCCAGTCCCTGCCCTGGCTCCGCGAAATGCGATCCGGCTCCATTGATTGCCCGTGGGGGCCGCAGTGCTGCCGGGCTGGTGCGCCCGTGGCTGAGAAGGCCCCCCCTCTCAAAACGGCGTTCACAGGCCCCAGGCTGCCCTGCGGTGTGGCCCCTGCAGATGGGAAGGGCGCGACCCTGCCCACCTACACACTCTTCTGGGAGCCCCCGGGGGAGCCTGCCTCCTGGCCGAGTCGCTGCCTGGGCAATTCTCTGGGACCAACAGCCCCGTTTGCTCTGGTGCCTCCAACAGGGCTACCCACGCCCACAAGCCGTGCCCTTGCTCAGCGCTGTGCCATTCACCATCCAGCAGATTTCTCTCCGCAGGGGAGCCTCTCCCAACAGGCAGGCCCACTGGCCCCGCCCGGAGCTACAGGCACCCCTCCCCAGAGGGGTATCTGTCCCGGTGAGTCACAGCTGAGGATGGCCTGGCTCTGTTGTGTGCATCTCTCTTCTTCCCAGTGGCGGGGCTGCTGTCTCCCGGCCCCTGCGGAGGGCCACAGCCCTGTGGGATGGAATCGGCTGCTTCTCCAGCCTGGGCTTCTGGTTTGGAAACAGGCCCACCTGTGATTTGGTCTTACTGGCCAGGGGCCTTTAGGGCAAATAGATCCTTCCAGCCTTGGAAGGCTGGGCTGCCATGTGGACTAAAGACGTGAGGACCTAAGGGGCTTCAACACCCCTTAGGAAAGGACCTGACTACATCTGGGGGATGTGGGGCACAGGTGTGTGCTGTCTCTGGGGTAAGTTACCTGGAGGCCTGAGGAGGTGCTACTTTGGGGAACCAGACTGCCCTAACCCTCCACGGTGTATGGAGTGGAGGGGCTGGTGTGGGTGTATGTGGTGGGTTCCTTGGTGTACATGGAATGCTGTGTACATGGGATAAGCTGGCTCTGGCCTGGCCCATTCCTGCCACTGACTGGCCAAGATGAGCGAGGTCAGTGCACCCAGAGGCTACCCTAGCCCAGTCGTGGGTGGAAGGCCCCGCCCAGGTGTTCACGACCATC
The DNA here is from genome assembly GCF_951394435.1 of Stenella coeruleoalba. Taxonomy (NCBI): domain Eukaryota; kingdom Metazoa; phylum Chordata; class Mammalia; order Artiodactyla; family Delphinidae; genus Stenella; species Stenella coeruleoalba. The sequence goes on along the minus strand of NC_137155.1, from coordinate 82,768,851 downwards.
CTCAGGGAAGAGGCGGCAGCAAGTGGAGCGAGTTGCCTCTTCGGGGCTTGATAGGGAAGAGTATTATGTACAGAAACTCGCCTGCCTCCCTGCGGAAGGAGGGACTGCCATGGAGGGGTCTTCCTGGATCAAATGGGCCAGTGACACGGAGTGCCTGGTAAACGGCAAAGCTCTGCCACTTTAGCTGGCTCTTCTCTAGAGCCCAGGCAGAGGACTCCCAGGTTTAGAGAGGTGCCCCAGTCCCTGAACTCCCCCCACCCCCTGCGGCACACCTGTCCCCTGCTGAACCCCTTGCTGGTGGCCTGGAGTAGAGATACCCGGCCTGGGGTTCCCCCGAGAGCAGGTGGGCATAGCCTCGAGGCCTGGGCTGGGTCCTAATGGCTGCCCCCTCCATGTCCCCTCCATCCTGTCCAGTGGGACTGCACAGGGACTGCGAGGAGAGGGAGGGACCGAGGAGGGGCTGGGCTCCCACACCAGGGCAGCCACCAGGAAGAAGGACGTAGTGACGTCGTCCTAGCTGTGGGGAGGGTGCCTCCCTCCTGGCCCTCCCCGGACCTCACTAACTGTCCCTGTCTCTTCCCTCAGCACAGGCCTCGGCCTCCCCAGCCTCCGGGGTCCCGGGTCTGCCGCCGCTTGCCTCCCACTGTTTTTGGCAATGGTAGAACTCACACTGGTGAGGTATTGGGATCCGGTGGTTCTAGACTTGCCAACTATGGTGCGAGGGCTCAGCAACTCTGCAGCCAGCCGCCGAGGGAGGGCCCACGCGCTACCAGGACCTGCTGCCCCGCTGGGACAGAGGGGACTCGGATCCGCAGACCACCGGGCAGTGGCAGAGGGCAGGTGCAGCTGGAAGTGACACTCGGTGTTTCCCTGCATCCCCCTGAGGTCACAGGTCTCTGAATCAGCGGGAAAGCTGTTCTCTGGCCCTTGGAGCTACTGAGAGAGCTTGCGGTCCCGGCCGAGGTGAGGGGGTGGGTGGGGTGCCGGGCTTAGGAAGGAGGGAACGCTGGGGTTCCGGTGCCCTCATGGCTCTTCGAGGTGATGAGCCTCTTCACTCTCTGCGTCGGAGGCCCTGTTCAGGGTGGGCTCTTGAGGCCCCTGGGGAGGATCTCCTCTTCCACACTGAGAGCAGGTCTTCCCATTGGGCTGTTGGCTGGGGGTATGAGGGCAGAGGGAGGGCTGGCTGTCCATCCACAGGCATCCAGTAATCTTCCTGAGGCAGTGGAGGGACAGACGGATGGGACAAAGGCCCCCGAGATGTGATGTTTAAGCGGCTTGCATGGTACGGGACTGGCTCCTTGCGGAGCTGGTGGCCCGTGGGCTGGACCGCTGCCTCCAGCTGCAGCTCTGTGCTGGGTGGATGGGCTGCTGATGCCTCAGAGTCTGGTAACAAAGCCTGCACCTGCCTTCCCAGAGCCTGGTTGCAGCAGGAGCTCCTTGAGACAGACCACGGGGTCAAGGACGTGGCTTGGGTCAGGATAGGTGGGAGAGTGGGGTGAGGCGTGGCTGTTGGGGAACCTTCTGTGCCTACAGAAGGCTCGGGGGCAGCTGGACTAGAGCTCCAAGCGTGTGCGTGCGCGCCTGCCTCTTCTGACTCACGGGGAGCCATACAAATGCAAGGTCCTGCCCCCCTGCTCCCCAGCTCCAGGCCTGGCCAGCCTTCCATTTCTGGGAAGACCCCATCCCCTGCAGCTCTAGCTGTCTTTCCCTCTCACCTACCCTCAGAGGGTTGTCAGAGGTTCCAAACACTGAGGCTGATGGTGGGCATCGCCAGGCAGCCCGCTCTAGGCTTGCCCTGGTCCATGCAGCTGCAGCCTTTCAGGAAGAGATGGGCCGAGTGAGGAAGTCTGAGGGAGAAGAAGGCTGTTGAGCGTGTGTCCCCCAGAAGAGGGCATTGAGCCTATAGCTCTTAAGAACGAGAAGGGGACTGTCCTTTCGTAGGAGTTTAAAAACCTGATGAATTATGGCCAGGCGTGGGGAGGTCGTGGGTTTGTTCCTTGTGCCACACGTTTATTAAGTACTCACTGCGTACCACAGTGTACAGCTGGAACAGGCAGTGTGAAGGGTGTGAGGGGCACTTGCCGGGATGTGGGAGCCCTGGAGGATGAGAGACATGGAACTGGGATGAGGGAGAGGAGGAGGAAGGGAGCCGTTGGAGAAAGTGCAGGTTTCCTTGGGGACCACGCCAGGCTGGAAGGCAGACCATTGTTGAGGGCCTTGGAGGCTGTTTGTCCTTGAACCCGAGGGTAGTGGGAGCCGTGGAAGGCAGAGAGAAGGGATGTGATCAGGTGTGTGATTTGGCAAGATCACTTGCAGTAGGCGGAGGTAGAATGGAGGGACGAGACGGGCACGGGTCCCTGGTGAGGGCGCTGATCCGCGTGTTGATCTGAGGGGGAGATGGTGGTCTGGATGAGTGGAGGCGGTGAGGTTGGATTGGGGCGAGAAGAGTAACCAGAAACAGACCCCTTGGGAAGGCGAGTGAGCGAACATGGGTCTCCTGCCTTAAACGAGTCTGTTCCTAAGCCTGTGAGCGGCGAGGCGAGGGTGAGCTGTAGTAATAACACCGCAGGCACCTTCAAGGGGCAGCCCGTGGTCCGCTGGGCGCAGGCCCTGTGTGGTGCTCCAGGGCAAGCTCTGGGCTAATGGCCTGATGAGAATAAATTATCATCAAAGCCAAGGAGGTGGGCAGAGCAGGAGGTCAGGGCGCCCACATCCAGCACTCTGGGCCTCTTTCCTGCTCCAGGGAATTTTGAGGCCTGGAAGGGCAGACAGGAATGGGATTATTCTGGGGCCTTGGTGGGGAGTTGAGGAAATCGGGGGGTGGGGGGCTTTGGGCAGATTTAGTCAAGGTGAAAGCGACCCACCTTTGAGCAGCTTATTATGTGTATTTTCGTGATTTCAATTAATCCTCACACTCAATGGGCCAGCCGGGATCAGGGTGGATGAAGCGCCTTGACCTCAGTGAGGGGCAGGGAAGCCCACCCCTGGCCATCTGCCTCCCGAGGCTGCGAATGAATGCTGCTTTGCATGCCTGGAAGGAGCTGCCGTGGGCTGTGGCCCCTTTAACCGCTGCAGGGTCCTGCCCTACCCTGGGAGCCATGGTTGCCGGGGCGATGGAAATAGCCAGGGCTGATGGAGGGGACCTGGGCACCTGGGCACTGTCACCACTGCTGCCTCCCAGCCTGTTCCCCAGACCGTCCTCAGCGCTAATCTGACCATCGCACCCCGCCCCTCCCCCACCCCAGGATAAACCCAAGCGCCTTACCTGGTTTACGAGGCCGGCCCCCTGTGACCTGGCCTGCCACCTTGTCGCTGCTCCTGGTTTCCCTTCGTGCTCAGCTAGGAGGGGAGTCCCCGTGGGGGTCTTGCCCCGCCCCTCACCTTTGTCGGTGTCCTTGAATCTACATCTATGGTCTGGCAGTGACCCAAATGCCCGGGACTCACCTCTTCCCCAGTCCTAGCCGCCTCACTGAAAGCATCTGCTAGCAGATCCACTTCCCAGGCCCGAGCCTCACTCATACTTTTATGCCCAGGGCCGGCAAGGTGTGTAACAAGGCATGTGACAGGGAGGCCCTGGAATGACAGGGCATTGAATTGTAGCTTCCACACTCTGCATGACCTTGGGCACCTCCAGGATCCTGGTCACCCCAGAGCCCCAGTTGCCCACAATTGGGAGGGACACTCATGGCACAGGTAGCCCATCAGCCCCCTTAGGTCGAAGGGAGGTGCTCCAGTGAGCCAACTGATACTCCTGTTGGACCTTAACGGCAAAGGGCTGGGCTCGCTGCTGGAGGGTGTAGACGGGGCCTGTCCTGCCATATACAGCTCAGCTGGGGTGGTAGGACAGGTACAGTAACAGCCATGTAGGTGGAGGGCAGGTCCGTGCAGTGGAGATGGTAGGAGGCACTGGGCCCAGAGGAAGGAATGGCCCCCAGGGCAGGGCTTTGAGTAAACGCAGTACCTAGACTGAGCCTTAGAGGAGAGGATCACATGGAGAGAGAAGCGGGCAGCAGTGGGCTACAGGGGGACAAAGCCATAGCCAAGAGAGGCCAGAAGAGTCAAAAAGGAGTAGTGGGAGATGAGGCTGAGGAGCCCTGGACTCACCCCTCAGAGTCTGCTCAGCCTGGAGGACGTGATCCTGTTCTCACCACAGTCACTGGCCACAGGCTACCGTCAGAGCATGTCATTGACACAACCAGGACAGGACAGAACAGTGGCCTCATGGGGGCAATTTTTGCCCCGCTGGGGGACACTTGGCAGTATCTGGAGACTTGATTGTCACGACTGGAGTGGTGGTTGCTACCAGCATCTAGTGGGTGGAGGCCAGGGATGCTGTTCAACACCCTACAATGCACGGTATAGCTTCTCACGACAGAGAATGATGGGCTCAAAATGTCAAGAGAGGTTGAGAAACCCCAGTACGGAGTGATAGATGAGAAGCACCAAGTTGGCATCTGAGAAGAATAAGTGTGAAACCCTATGTTTCAGTTAGAAGAAAAATCAGTTGTACAAGGGCAAGAGTGGAGGAGACCAGACTGCTGAAATGAAGGTGGAAGAAAGCACTGACGACTCTGGTTAACTACATATTCATCTGGGACGGCACTGAAGGAGGGACTGCAGCAGGTCATGTGGGCGTGGTGGGGTGGGAAGGGGATAGGGTGTGTGAAAAGACCATATCTGTGCCTTGGTCAGGGGCTGGTACAGTCTTCAGAGCATCTGCATCAGAGATCTGGATAAGTGACAGTCCAGGGACCCAGGTTCCCATCTGCAGACTGATTACTTTAGGGCTAGCTCGTTGATACATTTAAAGAGGTATTAAAAAATATATTTTTTAATGCAGTTTTTTTGGTTTTCCCTGGGAGGGTCCTTCAGGAAATCTAGTCCACTTTATAATTAGAAACAGCTCACCAATCTCTAGGAAATGTCGGAACTGGAGATTTTAGCTATGAAAAGGTTTGGGTGGGAATGTGAAGGCTGTTTTCAAGTATTTGAAGGCATGGAGACCTTCACAGTTCTCTGTGGCCCCAGAAGCAATGGGTAGACTTTACAGAGTAGCAGATTCTGTTTGTCTCACAGAACTTCCTGACTGGTGTGTCGGGCTGTGACTTAAGACGGGTTAAGTCCCCATCTCTGGAGATGTTCTAGCCAAGGTGCTGGGGGGCTGCAGGGGATGGCAGCCTTAGAGGGGGCTGGACCAGATGTCCCTGTTCCAGGTGTCAGTTCAGGCTTAGGCTGGTTTCTCAGTCAAGGTGGGAGTGGGGGGCCTCTTGCACCTCCTTAAACTTCCCGGCCACAATCTAGGCATTAGTCAGCTCACACACAGCTTTTTTTTTTTTAAATGATATTTCTTTTCTGTTTTTATTTATTTATTTATTTCGGTACGCGGGCCTCTCACTGCTGTGGCCTCTCCCGCTGCGGAGCGCAGGCTCCGGACGCGCAGGCCCCGGACGCGCAGGCCCAGCGGCCACGGCTCACGGGCCCAGGCGCTCCGCGGCATGTGGGATCTTCCCGGACCGGGGCACGAACCCGCGTCCCCTGCCTCGGCAGGCGGACTCTCAACCACTGTGCCACCAGGGAAGCCCTAAAGGAGGCGCCCTCTTTTGAGGGTAATACTTTTTTTTTTTTTTGGGATCTTCCCGGACCGGGGCACGAACCCGCGTCCCCTGCATCGGCAGGCGGACTCTCAACCACTGTGCCACCAGGGAAGCCCTAAAGGAGGCGCCCTCTTTTGAGGGTAATACTTTTTTTTTTTTTTGGGATCTTCCCGGACCGGGGCACGAACCCGCGTCCCCTGCATCGGCAGGCGGACTCTCAGCCACTGTGCCACCAGGGAAGCCCTAAAGGAGGCGCCCTCTTTTGAGGGTAATACTTTTTTTTTTTTGGGATTTTCCCGGACCGGGGCACGAACCCGCGTCCCCTGCATCGGCAGGCGGACTCTCAACCACTGTGCCACCAGGGAAGCCCTAAAGGAGGCGCCCTCTTTTGAGGGTAATACTTTTTTTTTTTTTGGGATCTTCCCGGACCGGGGCACGAACCCGCGTCCCCTGCATCGGCAGGCGGACTCTCAACCACTGTGCCACCAGGGAAGCCCTAAAGGAGGCGCCCTCTTTTGAGGGCAATACTTCTTTGTTTTTTTTTTTTTTTTTGGCGATACGCGGGCGTCTCACTGCTGTGGCCTCTCCCGCTGCGGAGCGCAGGCTCCGGACGCGCAGGCCCAGCGGCCACGGCTCACGGGCCCAGGCGCTCCGCGGCATGTGGGATCTTCCCGGACCGGGGCACGAACCCGTGTCCTCTGCATCGGCAGGCGGACTCTCAACCACTGCGCCACCGGGGAAGCCCACACACTGCTTTGTTAAATGTGTGTAAGTGCTGTTGTGATGAACAAACTACAAACTGAGTTTTGCATTCATGGTGGCTGTATCTTTTCTCAAACACCAGATACTGGAAAGTTAATTGCTGCAGTGGTAGGGCTGGTGGGCTACGGGGTTTTGATGGTGGCTCAGTCCCATATAAGGATTCTCAAAGCTCTGCTCTAAGTGTTGGCCGAAGCCTGACTTGAACCTTCTGGGAATGAAGGTCTCCCCCTGCACTGGCTCCACTGGGGTTTCTCAGGGTGAGAGGCCGGCCAGAAGAGGAGGCAGCCGGCCTTGGGCAGGGCGATGGAGGTGGCAATGAAGGCTCCCTCTTCCCAGTCTGGGCCCCCTGCCCAGCACCATTAACAGAGACGTTTCTGGAGGGTCTTATGTGTGTGCTCCCCTGCCCACCAATGTTATCTGCCCTGCCCTGCCCTGGAGGTCCCTACCTTCTGCCTCCTCAGCTCTCCTGAGAAGGCGGCATGGGGGCAGGATGGGGGCTGGAAGTCTTTAGGACCAGAAGAACAAGGACAGCTTCCTGTGGAGATTATCAGGGGAGGTGAGATGCAGGCAGAGGCGCTCCTTGTGTGGAAATAGAGCCCTTCGTTGCCACAGATGGACCGGCAAGTCTGAGGTGTCTTCTCTTTATGAAACCAAAGGCATCTTGCCTTGGTGGGTTTAAATACAAAGCGGTTTTACTTTCTGCAGTCATTGCCTTTACGATGTTCTGTTGACTCTCCCTTCTAGTTCCTTAATGAGGTTTTGAGTGAATTCCATAATTTTGTAAATACGGTCCATCATTAAGTCCAGACCATTTGAAGCTTCAGTCTCAATCCTGAGTTCAACTTCACCCTCTTCCATGCTTGGAGGGAAGGCAGGACCTGCAGTGTTTGGGGTGGGGTGTGGTCCAGATCCTCCAGGATTGGGGGGGGGGGTGGAGCGTGGTTGGCAGGCAAGGAGGACGGGAAAGGAAAGGCAGAGATCCTGTTAGCTATAAGCACTTTCCTCAAGACCAAGGACCCCAATAGCTCCTCTCCAGTTCCCTGCAGGTCTTATACAGACAGGGGAGGGACCAGCTGGGGTGGCAGCTGGAGGCGACAGGGCTGTTTTCGCCTCTTAGTGAGCCCTGGTGGAGGAGAGTGGCTCCTGTGATGGGTGATTTTCAGCATATCACTATGCTGACTCCACAGTTGGCAAATGTGTGGCCTCCTTTTATTTGGTCTTGATTTATTCTTTTTTCTTATTTCACTGCATACATCCTTCATGTAAAATGCTTCAAATTATTTTTGGAGAAAAGTGTTAAAAAGAACCCCTTTCCTTTGGGGATGACGATAACGTTCTGAAATTGGATTGTAGCGATGGCTGCGCACTATTGTAAATACACCGAAGACCCTTGACTTGTGCACTTAATAGTATGTAAATTATATATCATTAAAGCTGTTTTTAAAAACCTCGAGGTTATTGGGGATAGCGGGAGTGGGGAGATGGGCACACAGTTACTCAATGATCCCTAATTTTCGGACTAACGACATTCAGACTCAGGAGGATCTTTGGTAGAGGCAATGAGGGGCAGTGGGAAAGCTGTTATGACCCCAGCTTCACTGTTCCCTGGTTGCTGCAACTTCAGTGGAAATGACGGCAACTCCCTTTTGGTGGACCCATATTCCAGCCCCTATGGGGCTTCTCTACCTGTGGGATAGGCCCCCACCGCCCATTCCCCACAGCCGGGTTTGGGTACCCCGCCCCATCCCTGATTAGCCCGGAGACAGACACGTGACCTCAGCCGGCCAATCAGCTGTGCCCTCCTCCCTGAGACCGCAGCTCCCTGTTGCGGGGTGCGAACTTGGACAGACCGAGGACACCGGTCTGTCTTTGTCAGGCACCTCTGGGATTTCTGCTGTTCACAACCGGAAAGGTTTTGATCACTAGTGGGCACCAGGAGCTTTCCGGCATCATCTCATTCCGTCTGCGCAGGCGGGCGGGCAGTGCCAGGGCATGGACAGCACACTGAGGCCAGGACTCACAGCCAGGATACTCCACCTGGACCAACCCAGCTCACGTGGCTCATCTGTGGAACAGGAGTGACACTAGACTCAGCTACTTCATTGGGAGAAGCAAGGGACTCCACTTTACGTTGGTGATAGGGTCCCCAGAAATGTCCATTGTCCACGGAGTTTAACCAATGTTTTGTATAGATGACAACTGTGGGCCAGGATAAAGAACCCTATTGTGTGATTAGTCTCCCTTAACTTTTCTCTTGTGAATTAAAAAAAAAGAAAAAAAACCCCGCTGTCTTTAAAAATAGTTCTGGGGGGACTTCCCTGGTGGTCCAGCAGTTAAGGATTCGCCTTCCACTGCAGGGGATGTGGGTTCAATCCTTGGGCAGGGAACTAAGATCCCATATGTCGTGGAGCAACTAAGCCCGTGCGCCGCCAAGTAAGAGCCTGCGCACCGCAACGAAAGATCTCGCATGCCACAAGGAAGATCCTGCAACTAAGACCTGACACCACCAAAAAATAAAAAAATCCCAGCAGGATTAAAAAAAAAAAAAAGTTCTGGGGATTTCCCTGGTGGTCCAGCGGTCAAGACTCCGTGCCCCCAATGCAGGGGGCCCGGGTTCGAACCTTGGTCAGGGAATTAGATCTCGCATGCTGCAACTAAAGATCCCACATGCCAAAACGAAGATCCCGAGTGCCAACTAAGACCCAGCGCGGCCAAATAAACATTAAAAAAAAAAAGTTGTAATGAGAGCCATACCTTTCCAAGACTGGGCTTCGTGCTAGAATCATATTGAGACAATGCTTAAAAAAAAAAAAGAAAAAAGCGTAATGTGACTGCTCACGCCCAAGAATGTGTTCAAGCACCAGCAACTTCACTGCCTTTCACCCTTGGGACAATCTCACAGGGCCAGTTTTTCTTAGGAATAAAATCAACATTATTTTACATCAAACAGTGTTAAAACACTTAACACTGGATTTTTGCAGAAATATTTTGAGTAATGAGGATGTGTGGGAATGGATGTTTTGGGTTCCGTGGATTTTCTGATTAAGGAATCACTGAGAAACTAAGGTCTCTCATTCGATGGGATGTACTGGGCGCCTGCTGTATACAAGTTCCTGTGTGTGTTTGCGTGTGTGCATGCATGTGCCGAAAAGGCCCAGCCACTGGGAGGCTGCTCTGGGTGTGGCAAGCCCTGGGCAAGGACCACAGCCTGTCCCTTACGACCTGCTCAGAAAACACGGACCACTGGGAGAGGCTGCACATGGGCTGAGCTCAGGACTCAGCTAGAGGTTACTTTAAAAATGAGAATCCAGGGACTTACCTGGTGGCGTAGTGATTGGTTGAGACGCTGCGCTTCCAATGCAGGGGGCCCGGGAACGATCCCTGGTTAGGGAACTGGATCTCACATGCATGCTGTAAGAGTTCACATGCCACAACTAAGGAGCCTACCTGCCACAACTAAGACCAAATAAATATTAAAAAAAAAGAGAATCCGGATGTGCAGCCCGTTTTCTGTCACCTGCCCCGAGTGGTTGGCACAAAGGGCAAAGCTTCTAAAGGCAGACATATCAGAGTCTGACCCCAGTCCTCCATTTACTAGTTCTGCATTTACCTTGGGAAGTTGCCGAGTCTCAGTTCCCACACCTATAAAATGGAATCAAACCTCCATCGGAGGTTGTGGAAAGGATTAGAAATAAAGGCGTAAAGCATTTTGCATAGTGTCCTATGCAGAGCAGCCATTTAGTAACTGATAATTGTAACTATTAGTTTCTTAAAGGGTAAGTTCAGAAGAAATTTGAGTTGAGACCCAGTTAATTTAAGTTACACCAACAATTTTACTTATAAATGCATTAAATTTGGGGGACTCTTTCTAGCTTTCTTCCCCAAATATTAAATAAGCTACCTCTTAACCTCTCTGTGGTTCAGTTTGCTCATCTGTAAAGTAGTGACAATAACAGTACTTTGTAAAAACTAGTAAGTTAATATATAGGCAAATCTCTTAGAACAAGGCACATTGTAAGGGCTGTATAAGTGTTAACTATTATTATTGCTACCATATAAACACTCTTAATTGCAGATAAGCCATAGTTCTCATAAACTAAAGCTAGAAACACCTCTGAACAGGGCTGGGGGCACAGGCCTGTCCTTGCCTTATAAGTTGGCGCTGGATAAGGCCCGGGTTCTCGGGGGATCCTCATTCCCCCCCTCTGCAGATGAATATTATCCCTGTTCCTTTGCCTTTCCCCTCCCAACTCTGCAGAAATACACTCCAGTACTCAACAAATATTTGCTAACAGGTCAGCGGTTTTCAGGAGGGAGAAAGTCAAATTCAGGGTGGGTTGGGGACTCATTCAGGGGCCCAGCAGCACCAGGAGCTGAACAGCAGGTGGAGAAAAGCCTACGTTCTCCAGCTATTTCAGGGTCCAGTCCTAACGCCATATCTCCCCGCTCTGTGCACCTCCTTCCTCTGTGCTGCCTCCACCGTCCTGAGTGGATCTTCTCCAAGAGCTGCCAACCTGGAGCAAACAGCAGAGGCCAGGTGGGAATGCACTGACGGGTGCCCCTGACTCTGGCATCTGAGCATGAGCTGTGCTGAGGCCACAGGCTGGCTTGGGCTGATGACCTGGGCAGCCCACAGCCCACTGAGATGGAGGTGAGAGCAGAAATGTGGGCTTGTCTTCCTCACCCCACGTAGCCTCTGCTCCAAATAAGCTTTGAAGTTTCCCCTGATTGGTTTTGGTGCCGACACCAAAGGGAGCCACCACGGGCCTAGTACAACTCCATCCATAGCTAAGGCTTTGGGGGCATGATAGAGGAGGGGAGAGGAATGGCAGCAGGTAGGGAGGAAGGCGAATGCAGGAGCAGGCCCTCTTCCACCTGAGAAGCGGCTGGAGATGAGCCTTGCTTGGGTCTGAGTGAGGCTAGCGCGCATTGGCAGCCTGAGCTCTTCTTACAGAGCGAATAGTCCCTTCTCTTCCCTGCCCTTCTGGTTCTCCTCGGCTCACTTATCTGAGTTTGGAAGACTCCAGTGGTCACCAGCATTGTCAACAGATCTTCTCAAATGCAGGACTTAAAGCCAAAAATTGCTAGCCCAGTATCTTGGTTTCGCTGAGCACCAGATTCTTGTCTGCAGCCTGGATGATAAACTACTTAATGCAGAGGACCCTTAAGGAGATAAAATGAGATAATATAACTCACCCTGCCATGGCACTCTGTCCAGACGGCACCTTATCACACCGGGCTGCTGCGATCTGTTCACACGAATATCTCCTCATCTCCTCCCGTTTCTCAGGCAACTGCCATGACTTATTCACCTGGCAGTGGTAGGCATTCACCAAGTTAAACAAAACTGACCTACAGGCCAGAGCTGGTCTACAGGTGGGTTTTATTTTGCCTGCAGAGTATGTAAAGGAGTTTTGATTTGTTGTTGAAATCAGGAGATTCATACACAAACCTGGACTGCCCAGTTTCTCTGGAAAATTTAAAAGATGGGGCTTCAGGGCCCATGTTCCTCCCGCTTGGAGACGATCTGCTAGCACTCAGGAGGGGCTGCTCCCTTTAGACAGATGCTCTCCACTCTGTCCTCTCCATCACTCCTCCTCCTCTCACCACTGAATGGCTTCCACTTTACGCATTGATTCCACCTGCCTGGTCCCTGTAGGCAGCTGAGTTCGCAGCTCCTGCTGGTGGTTTGGGCAATAATGAAAGCAAAGGTCTCCACCTACCCCACCAAAGAAAGTTTCGATACATGCTTGCTGAAAAGGCAGCATCTGGGTCTTGCCAGGCAAACAGAATGTACTACACCTCTGGAGAGAGGCCATCCCCACAGACGTACTCTAGACAACCCAGCTGCTCCCTGGGTGGCCAACGGCAGTGATGTTTGGTTCATCTGGCTGCCATCAATCCTTCCTGGGGTCCACCCTCTCTGGTGACAACAGGTGATGACGTGCCATTTGTTCAAGAAGAGAGGGAAAAGGTGGCACTGGCTTTATCGAGCCCCTGTCAGGCAGCAAGGAAAACACTTCTGGCCTTCACATGCAACTGTTCTAGTCATTATCACCAGGAAACCGACCCAAACATCCAAGGACAAAAGGAAAGAAAGGGGTGGCGGAGGCGGCAAGGAGCGCATCACTCCAGGCTGAGGCTCGCAGTGGGCACGAGGGGCACAACGCGGAGGGGCAGACTCAAGGGGCTTGGAAGGGCCTGAAGCTGGGGCTGTGGCAGGAGGCACGGGCGCAAGAAGGGCAGCTGCCACATTAAAGTAGCGAGCTGTGCGCGAGCCCAGGGAGTGAGGGCCCAAAGAAACAGTTAATGGCTTGGGGCTCCTGCTTCAAGAAGAACAAGCCACTGCAGTAGTGAACAGCACTCATGTGGGGAGGACACAGATGGACGGGCACCACCACCCACCCTGATGTTTAATGTGGGATGCAGTTAACCCCTAGAAGGGGGACTCCGGAATAGAAGTTTTCAAAGTAGATCCCCCTAATCCCCCAGGACAGCATTTTACAAAACTGATTCAACAGAGCTGCTCTGGTGATGGGGGACGGACAGGAGGCCCCAGCCTCACCCTAGCACTCCCCTTACAGGGCTCCACAGCGCCAAGGAGCACAGTTCAAAGATCACTGAGCTTGAGTAAAAGCACCTCTGCCTTTTACAAAGCAGAACAAGCCTCCCCGAAAGAGAATTCCTAAGAGGCTAAGTGTTCCTACAGAGATGAACAGTTCCACTTCCTGTTGCCACTTTGTTACTATTTATTGAATGAGGCAGTAATAGACAGAATGGAAAACGACACAGAATCCATGCTCTGCTACTGGGGTCTTGCTTTTCTTCTTCTTCTTCTTGGCAATTTCTCAAACTATTAGGAGGTTATTTCACCACAAAGGAACACGGACTTTAAAGCCCCTGGACAGTTTCACAACGACGATAAAAAATAATAATTAAAAAAATAACAAATTGTAGAACTAGGGCTGTTTTATGTAAATTTCCCCTCCCTCCCCCATTACGTACAGAAAAAAACATACAAAGAACATTGGATAGTTTTATATAAAACAAGCAAATACAAGAATCTGAAACTTTTCTCAAAGGCTGAGCAAGATGTGAAGAATCTTTTAATGTCGCATTAAAAGAAAAAAAACATTAAATACACTATCACACATGGGGGGCCCGGGAGGAGGGAGGAAGAGTTGTCCCTGTACTCAAGGAGCAGAGATTTGGCCTGTCAAAGTCAGGTGAATTTAGCCGCTGGAGACTTGGGGCTTGCAGCTGAGAAATCACAGAATTTAGTTACAAGAACACCCAGACCAATCAACACCTGTGAGAAGGAAGCTGTGCGGGGACCCAGGCCCAGCAGGATGCACCCGGGAAAACTGCAGGGTTCCTTCTGAAACAGGGCCTGATCCAGGAGTGCAGGAAGCACCCTCAGCCCTCTCTCTCTAACTTCCCCCAGCGTGACGGCCAACCTTCCACGAGCCAGGTGCCCCCGTCAGTTTCAGTCTCCTCTGTTAAGCTACAGAAAGTTACAGGAAAGGAAAAAATTGCTCCCATTGGTGTAACCTGGTCTTTGAAGATTTTTCTCTCCCTCCTTCCTTTCCCCTTCCAACCCCTCCCACCCCCCCCATTCTCTCCCCACCACGCACACACTCACAAGCACACTTAACACGCACGCACTCCTCAAACCCTTAATACTTCTGTTACCTTCAATTCATATACACGACCAATTCAGGACTGACCTTAAAACCAAAGTGACATGTTAATAGTCATGAGATCAAGAAGGTTTCCTCGGGAGGGGAGGAGATAGGAGGCTGAGGAAAACCCTCTCACCCCTGCCTGGGAGTTTTAAGGACGTTCACTTGCCCGTGGCAAGGTCAGCACCTGGGCCAGCCCGAGGAGCGTCCCAGCTGCCAGATCACGAGGCCCTGGACCCTGCAAGCACAATTTCTGGACCTCACCCCATTCTGGAACATCCTTCCTCAGGCAAGTCCAGCAGGGAGAGTTCTGGGTGGCCACTGGGAGGCAGCTTTGGTGAAGGGCATGGTCACCTCTGCCTGAGTTTGTCAGTAGCTCAACGCATGACCCTGGTATGAACAAAAACCGGTGGCTGTGTCTGGCCACGTACCCAACACCCACTAAACTGGGTGAATTATTTTTTCCACAGCTCACCTTGATCTCATACAGATAATTCCATGCGGGTTTCATACATACATTACATATATATATATATATATATATTTATATATATATATATACATATACATACACACACACGTATACACACACACATATACATACACACACACATATATATACTTTATATATATATGTAAATGCGTATATCCATATGTACACATATACATATATTCACACTCACACATACAAACACGGAACTATACACACGTTTTCGCAGAAAGAAGTCCTTGCCACAATTTGGCTTTTTGGGGACAGTGAAATTGACAACGCAGTATCTTGTTCCACCAATCCCAGAAAATCAAGAGTGGTGCTTTAAAAAAATGCAATTCCAAAATCCGCTGCCTTTCTTCCTTTTTAAAAAAAAGGTTAACAAAACTTTTCTTCCAAAGTCGAGAGACTTAATTTCATTTGATTGCACCTCTGCAAACGTGTAAAAAATTTTGAAGTAGACTAGAAAACGATGCCATGATATGGCTGCATGTCACTGTTCCAACGTCACCACCTCCACAGCCTGGCCGTCCATGGTGACTGCGCTGTCCGATATCCTGGTGGTCACAGGGGCCATGGCCACCTGCACCGGCCCATTGCCCTGGGCGAGGCTGGTTACCACAGTCTGGTACATGCTCACAGGGATCTGGACCAGTCCTGGGGAGACAAGGGGAGACGGTTGGTGGGGATTGGGTGCAGCTTCCCAGATGCTGGCTGGACAGGGCAATGAGCTCCAGCCCTCAGAGTATCACTGTCTGCAGCCTCAGGTAACTGCACACCCACTGTCCAGGCACGAATACAACCCTTTTCTCACCCCATTTTAATTCTTTAAAACAGACTATCAGGAAAGAAAATTTGGAGAAATTGTAGAAACATGCCTCAGAACAGGGCCTCCCCAACTTGCCAAGAGATGACCCTGCCTGCCGGCCTACCTTCAACTTTAGGAAGCATACACAGGCCCATCAGGTGTGAATTCTCCTCTCAACAAGTCCATCTCTTCTGACTGCCTTCTTCTCCAGGAAAGGCCACCATTAATTTTCTCTGATATTCTGCTACACTGACTTCTTCAACCCTCTGGCTGCCTATGCTCGTTTCTCTCAGCTTGAAAAAACTTCTCCCTCAATCCTTTCCTGTCTTCTGGCCATTATCCCTCTCCTCAGAGTCAGCTTATTTAAAAGAGAGAAAAAAAAAAAAAGCCTAGGTAATTAGTTTTCTGATATTAGATTTCATAGACCAGTAAAATTTTTAAATACGTTCTGGGGTCAACTTTAAAAAAAAAAAAGACCTCCAACTACCTCCTAATATCACTATTATTTTAGAAAGGAGGGTTTAACAGAAAGAAAGGAGGAAGCAAATAATTTCAGAAAAGGGCAGTCCTCCCTAAGAAAGGAAAGTTGATAATTTTATATAACATTAAAAAAAAGATTTCCAATTAAATAAGACAGAATAAATGCACATATAAAATTCCTCTTCCTTCTAAAATAAAAATTATAGTGAAGGAGGAAAAAAAGATATAAATGAGGGATGTCAACATATTTCTGGAAGATGCAAAGCAAACGTAAAGGCGTTCTGACTTATCAGAGAAGGGGAAGCTGCAACTCCTGTGTCCCAGAGAGCTCAGGACATGGAGGCTCAGCCACTGCAGAACGAGAGGAAGAAGCCAAAAACAGGCGTTAGCTGACAGCTTGTATTCAACTGACTGGACCAGCGGGTCCCACCAACCCCAACACCCAGACCTTTGTTGACAGGACATCTGAAGTTCACCCACTGTATTGAGAAACTGACCCGGGGAGGCTGCAGGGAAGACCTACGGTGACATCTGGTGGGTGGGGAGGTGAGGGGAGGGGGGTGCGGAGACAATGAAAAACCTGGCTTGCGGCCCTAATATTTACCACCCCAAGGCCTACAGGCCACCCAGCTCTGCCCTGCATACCCCAACTATCAGTGTTTCAGTGTTTCACTCTTAGGGAACACAGAGGGAACAGAGACGATGTGGGGAGCAGAAAAAAACAAAAACGAATGCCCCCAAACTCTAATATCTTCAGAGAGAAAAGGCTTGTATCATAAAAGTGGACAGCTTTATTAAAAAGGAATGAGAGAAAACTTCTTTAAAAATCAAATAGATGAAATCCATGCCACAGAAAGATCAGAAGGTTAAGTCAAAGAAATCTAGAGAGCAGGAAAGGTTAAAAGGTGGAAAGCAGGAGACCTTAAGAGGTCCAAGCTCTGATAAAAGAGAATTCCGAGACCAGAAAAAACAGAAGGTAGGAAATCATCAGACATGTTGTAAGTAAATTTCAAGAACTGAAAAATGTGAGTTTCAGATTGAAAAGGCCCACTAGGTGCCCAGCAGGACAGATGAAAAAAGATCCAGACGCTAAGACACAGCTTTGCAAAATTTCACAACACCAGGGATAAAGCAAAGCTCCCAAAAGATTTAAGGAAAAAAAAAAAATCGTCATATACAAAGAACTGGAAATCATAATATTGTGGGACTTCTCAAAAGCAAGCCTGGAGGCTAGAAGATGATGGAGCAATGTTTTCAAATGTCTGAGAGAAAATGCTTTCAGCCTAGAATTCTCTCTCCAGACCATATATGAAGTGACACCCAGGTCAGTTAAGCGTGGGGGCAGAATAAACACATCTGCAGACTTGTACGGGCTCTAAAAATTGGCCCGCCACGCACACTTTCTTTCGAAGCTCTGAAGGATGTACCCTACAGAAACGAGAGAGAAAACTTAAGAAATAAGTGGCCGTGGGGTCTAGGAGACAGAGAATCCACTGTAGGGAGCGTGGGGGCAGCAGGAGGGCCCAGGAAGGGGGCTGTGCAGCACGTCTGAGAGGACAGGGGGGAAGTGGCATGAGCTCGTGGGATAAAGTACCTCGAGGGGTCTTCCAGAATTGGGTAGAACCGGTGATTACTCCTTAAAAAGTAGAAGAAAAAAAAAAGCAAGGATTAACCATACCCACTCGTCTTGGCAGTGAACAATTTTTTTTTTGAACAATTTTTACGTTTATAAAATTTTATGTTTCTAACAATATAAACATAGAAACTGAGTTATCAAAAATTGATAACAAATAACGTCTCAACTCAAGACTATTGTTTAGAGCAATAAAGATACATACCAGAAAAAAGAGCATGAAGTGTTGCCCTTGGGGTACAAATATTTTTTTTAAAGGCTTTTAGTCCTTTTTGTCATTTAAAACTATATATCACTTTGATGAAAATAAAAATTAAAAAATTTTAACAGAATATTTCCTAATGCAAAAAAAAATCAAACATAAAATAAAATGTTATTTTACAATGTCAAATTGTATCTAATTGTTTTCGAGGGGTAAGTGTTGCCAGTTTAGAAATAAGTATTCTATGATGCAACCTGAAATGGGGCTTGAGGTTCTGCTTTGTCGACATTTTTGGAAATCCAGGCTCACCCTGGTGTGTGTTAATGGAAATGCAAGGCATGGCCCACCATCCTCACACTTGAGATGCTGGGACCTAAAAGGAGGAAGGAGGAGGCCAGCTCAAGCAGGCTGAGGGGCCACGGCACGCACTGGCTTCAGAAGGCTGTCGGGTTCAATTTCTTTCATCTAGCCCTTTGCAAATGGCTCTTACATGTCTCTAATCAATTCCTCTTTCCGTTCACCCCCCTTCCTGCCACCTGTTATGTTTCTATAACTCGTCATTCCCCAACCTCAAATTTTCAAATCCCCTGATGTTAAAAAGGTTCACAAAGCCTATAATAAAGTTCAAATGTTGGGTATGGTATTCAGAACCTCTTGTGATTTGTCCAGTCTCATTTCCCTTACTCCCTGTGCTCTGGGTATCACCCTGGACTATTCTCAGTTCCCCAACATATTGGTCACATTCCTTTCTCTGGGCCTTTGCTCAAGTTGTACACTAACTAGAATTCCCTTACTGCCCACTCCTTCCCCTTTAAAACCCCTCTTGGAAGCCTATCCCAGCCCTAGTCAATACTGATAGCAGCCTCCTTGGGGTTCTCAATAACCACTCGACAGTGGGGTATAATCTGGCTTGGCCCAGTTAATGTATGTAGATAGGCCTTCCCACTAGACTGAAGGCTCCTTCAAGGCCAGGCTTGGCTCTGGTTCATGTTCTATTCCCCACAGTATGAGGTACAAGGTGTGCCAAACACTGGCATCAACACGGCCTCAAGGGCAGCAGGCCAAGGGACTCTATTGTTGGCCTCGACCAACATGCAGCTGGGCTCTACTCCCCAGGGTCTAGACTCCAGGCATGGGCCTGAGTGTATCTGAAGACCAAATGACCCCCTTCCATCACCCCAGTGTATCTTGATCATCTTCACTTTCATCCTCTCTTCTGGTCACAACAGAAAAAGTTAGTGAAATAACCCAAAATGCCCTGTGGCAAAACCAGGACACCTCCAAAGAACCCACATGTTAGTAAACAGCAACCAAAACCAGAAGCAAAGATCAGTCTCATTTCACTGTTGTTGCTTATGGGCTTGATTCAGTTCCAAAAGCTCCAAGCTTGGGGAACAAGTTACATACTTTACAAATACAGTGAATACTATGGGTGGGGAGCTTCTTCCTGACTATGAGCGACCGTCCTGGGTTAGTGATGGGGTGGAGAGAACCTTGAAGAACTGTGAGACTTAAATCTCTTCCACCCTGGCTTACGATGTGTTTGGGTTACCTAGGGTGCGGGTCCATGCCCAACACTGTTGTTAAAACACTTTTTAGTATCGTGGAAGATTTTCCCCAAAATAAAATGGAGAAAGGTTCAAATGCAAAACTACAACACTGCTATAACCAGAATGATCTTTTGAACACAAACTGATCTTGTTGCACTCTTTTACAATTCTTCAGTGGTTTCCAATGGCCTGTGTGGGATGTAAAGTCCAGATCCCTTTGCAGGTATTTCAACCCTTCACATCAGCCCCTGTTGCTCAGTTCAGCCTGGTGATCCATGAATCCTCACCCACTGTACATTCCAGGCAGGTGAACTATTTGATTGAGGTTCTCTCCACACACACCTCCATGGTGTGCACACACTGTGACTTCTGCCTGGAATGACTGTCCCTGGCTTGTTCCTCGAATGGGCTTCTATTCTTCCTTCAATAGTCAGCTCCAATCTCTCCTCCTCTGTCTTAGCTCCTCTTTCCCCAAGGGCCCACAGCACTTTGCACTGGCATCCATGGAGGCAATGGTCATATTCTTTATCACTGTTTGCATGTCTTGTCTCCAAGGAGACTGTAAATTCCTTAAGGGAGAGATGGAGTCTCCATACCTGAGTCCCTAGCGATCAGCAGGTGCTCAGTAAATGTTTTCTACACTCATGAATGAAACCTGCCTTCTGAGGTTTCACAGGTGTCCTCGCCTAGGGACTAAATGACTGAAGTGGGTGAGTCTTCAGGTGATCAGGCTGTTTCAGAATGGGAGCTCTCAGTCCAGAGAAAGCAATACAAAAACAACTACACTCAGAGCTCATCCAAATAAAACCATTTTTAAAGATTTCACCTTCTGTCCTTCACCTCACATCAGGGAAGGAGTAAATTTGACCTCTACAACTGGGTGATAAAATGACTCCCATACAAAGCTGTCTCGAGAGTGAGTGACTGGTGACAGCGACTACATATCTAAAAAGCTTCTCGGAGGTAGAAATTCCATATACAGGGTCATTTCGTAACCTCTAATGCCTTGAAATCCCAAGTCCGTTATTTTCTACATGCAGTTTCAGTCTACCTCTACCTTAAATAAGTGCATTACCATCCCATTGTGGGGATTTTAGAATCTCTCTCTCTCACACACACAGCCATTCTGACATGGGATTAGATTAAATCGACTCAGTGTCTCTGACCTAGCAGCCTTTATGTCTGTGGAAAGGGGGAGGGGGCTAGAGGCTTGGAAACCCAGCGTGCACTAAATCGGCGGCTGCCCTTGGAAGAGAGATGATTAAATGCTGAGGTTCAGTAATCAGGCCAGGATTGTCCCTGCATCTGCTCAGCCTGCCCCTGATTAGCCCTAATCTAGAAGGCGTATGTTAATCTAAGCTTGTATTCGGGGTCATTTTGATTGATTAGGCAACAGGAAGCCCCTCCCATTCTACTTTAAGGACTTGAAGTTCCCCTTCAAGAGAACTTCCTAGTAATAAGACTAGCACAATCCTAGTAATAAGACTCTCCTGGCATTTGTGCAGCACTTTTCAAAGCCCTCTCACACCCACTGCATATCACTAGATTTCTGCTAAGACTCTGTAGCAGTAGGCAGGGCAGGTATTCTTCGCTTTTGCAAATGATAGGCAAGTTCCTTTGGCAGAACTACGGACTTATAAAGGCACGTACTTAACAAAATCCTGAAGATTTTAGTACCCCAATCTCTAATACCCCCATCTTTCAAAGCTATAAGAAACCTTAGAGTTCTTCAGTTTAGAAAATCTAACCCCCCTTTTCTTTAAGTTCAAAAGTAAACAGATAAAAAGTTTACTTAAACAAAACAAAACACGGACTGAGAGAGACTGAGTGACTTTTTTTCCCCCTCAAGATGACCGAGTTTGTGGTAAAGTGAAGCATCTGGGAGCCTTTGCACGCACTAGTAAGCCCTTACCATCGAACACTATGTCCAGCAGGGACCCAGAAGGGAGAGGACTACCCACTTTGGGCTCACTGCTGCCTCGCCTCTCAGGCTTCTTGGTAAGGTTTACAGAATTGGCCAAAATGGAAAAAGAGGCCAAAAGAGACTCAGGAACTTCACGTCCCAGCACAACGATTTCCTTGTCAAATAGCAGTCAGCCCCAAACCCTGGAGGAACTGCTGACTCCAGGACCACATTCCCCTGTAAAAGAAAATGAGACCTGACCCTGCTCTGTTTTTCTACCAGCTGGGTATCATTCTTGAACCCAAATGGTCAAACACACTCCTCCCACTCTTCTCCCACCTCAACAAGTGGCGATTACATCCTTCCAGTTGCTCAGGCCAGAAACTTGGAAGTCAAGCCATCTTTGACTTCTCGTGCAATTCATCAGCAAATCCTGTCAACCCTCCTTGCAAATATAAACCCAGGATTCAACCACGCTGACTGCCACCATCCTGGACAAACTCCTATCCTCTCTTGCCTGGACTACATTTTAGCTTCGGCCCTGGCCCCACTGCACCCTGTTCTCCCCTCCACAGAAGCCAGAGGATCTTCTAAAACTTCCACACGAGGTGATGGACATGGAGGCACATTCTGAAAATTCAGACATTTGCTTGGCCTTGTTTTCTGCACAACAGGAGGTCATGAGGTTCTGTAGTGGTCTGTCTCTGATGGTGTCACCAGGGGAGGCTTTGTGGTAGACCACGGGCACCAATGAGAGTAAATTAAAGGTTAGTGTCACAGCCTTGCACACTCTGGATTTATCATTCATGAGCTGATCTACTCTATTCCTGACCCCTCGTGAGGTAATGAGTTTCGTCACTTACCTACCATGTAATGGATCTCTCTCACGCACGCGCGCGTGTACACACACACACGCACACACAAACATATGCGTATAATTGGAAGTTACTTAGGGGAATTAATTCATTTTTCCCAAGACTAACTTCTTTTAGTATTCTGAGATTTGATGAATAAATCTATACAGCACAGTTAGCTAAATCTTCTTGAAATATTGTTTGGCAGTGGCCACCCCACCACCTCTCCCTGCCTTTTTGGCGGCTCTCTACTAAAGGAAAAATAAAGTCCAAATAGCTAATAGATGAGGGATTACACCAGCCTTTCCCATAAATACTCTATATTACCCCTTCATCACAACCATATCTGTCCTCTCAGTATACCCTAACCATCACATGTATTTACTCAGGCAGATTCCTCTGGCCTAGAATTATCCCTGCCAACCTAGGTCCTGTTCTTTCAACGATTTCCCTGTCTTTCAGGGGTTCCCCTAGACACAACAGCCCACCAGGTTCTCTCCTTCAGGGGATTTGACTGCCTCACCATTCATTCGGCACCAGATCTTTGCTAACCTGTTTCCAAATAATTCGGTTTTCCCTATACAAATCTGCTTACTTAGATTGTTGGCAGGACTATGTCTTTGAATACTGAGCAACCTGAACATAGTAGATGTTAATAATTGAATATGACAATTGATCATGTTCTTCATGATTTTCAGAAACTTGATTACATTCCCATTAGCCTTGGCCTCTGCAGCCTGAAGAGGCTTAGAGCCTTTTACTCTGCTCCAGAATGAGTAGGATTTTCTCCACAACATTATTAAGGTAGCACAGCCAAATGCCGTATGGTAGTTCAGGTGCATTTTATGTGAGGGTAAAATAGAAGGTTTTATTTCCATTAAAGGCTTCCCAGGCAGAAAAACCTACGTGTGAATCCTGGCTCCTTCACTTACTGGCTTGTGAGCCTCACTTTCCTCATACATAAAATGGTCATTACTAATTTCACAGCGTTGTTGAGAATTAGATATGCTGACATAGATAAAGTCTGGCACAGTGCCTGGCACACAGTAGGTGTACAATAAATGTCAGCTGCTTTCAAAGATGACTTTGAATAAGAGGTTTGATGAAGTCTGGCTAGGGTCACAGATGTTAGACTAAAGCTCTCAGGAAGCAGAAAGGAAAGCAGAGACAGCACAGATCTCCTTTCAGCAGCAATTTGCTCCTGCCAGGAAGCACATCATTCGCCAAAGGCCTTCAAAGATGTAAAGATTAGAGATAAAAACCATGAAATCAGGGCAGATGGGCTGGCAGGCAGCTTCCTTTCTGAATGCAGCTATGGTCAGAACAGGCACTGGAACTGCACCATGACATATATGAAATAGCTGCTGATTCAGTGCATCAGTAAATAAAAAACCTAGGCTAAACCATTAATCAGTATTAAGAATGTTAAATATATGATCAGGGACAGTATGATATGATATCATCATGCTGATAAACTTCTAAACCCAAAAACTAATAACACAGGCTAGAGCCCAGTAGAGCACAGAGCTGCAGGCCTAGTCAGGGTCACCCAGAACCACAGACTGCCCTCCCCCCACCCCACTCCATGACAAGATAGAGCAGGACAGACGGCCTGAGGAAGAATGGGCCTTTCATTTGCCCTCACAATCTGGGAAACCTTTGGGAATTGTTGTTTGCTGTAACTGAATCTTTCAGCCCAAAGGCCTTCCAAGTTGGTCATGGAAATATCTTTAGCTGGAAGAAAAATATTGATAGTTGTGAGAGAAAAACAGCTAAACAAATAAATTATCAAATAAACACAACAGTTGGTGGAAATGCAATAATTCTTAAAGCCCAAAGGAAAAATTCACAATGTAATGCCTTCTGTGGCTTATGGACATGAAAGCGAACTGTATGTATCAATATTAGGAAAATGCTGGCTTAAATGGGGAACCAGAAGACTGTGACTGGAAGGGATCAGAATAAATAAGAAATGAAACCATGTATTGTATCACCTAAGTCACTTCTGCAGTTTTTAAAGAGCCATCGAGGGTATCTATAAGTGTTTTTAGGGATGACAGGCAGGAGGGAAGTCCTTTAAAAAATCTTATCTTCAGGTCTGGAAAGAAGTTTACATCAGTGCCTGACATCTCAGGAAAGCCACTATTATATGAAGAAAAATAGGCATGTTGTGTTCTGGTATAGAAATGGGAGAATATGAAGGGAAATCAGGTAAAGAAGCTAGTGCAGTAGGCAGGTGGCAGGCAGATAAAGAGGCTGAGAATAACAAACATGGACCAGATGGAAAGAGGACAGACGAGGGCGAGAAAAGGAAGGTCATGAAAAGAATGTCGATATCAAATGAAAAAGGAGCTCCAGGTAACCCTCATAATAGTAAGACAAGGGGGAAACAGAAACAGCATTTCTCTCCCAGTGGTTCTGTTTCTGTTATATTAGCTGCTTCTGGGACATTTAATCTTCCTTTTCCGTGTTCTTTAAGTCCGTGGCTTTTGAGGGCATTTGAGGGATTTATGGATTAAAATATGTATTACATCTGGCAAGTACTGAATATTCTCATGAAGCCAATAGCAGCCTCACAGGTACCCTGGTGTAATAGGCACTTCTCAGCATCCAAAGTTTTCTCCCCTCTCTCTGGGTAGGACAGTGTCACTGTGTCCTTAGCCTTGATTTTGCAGACCACCAAGAAAATCCTCTTGCCTGTATCCCATAAGCCAAACGTTAAAAGTGAATTCATTTTTACTTTATTAGTGAATGTATTTCAAAACATATTTTGGAGATATAATTTCACAATTCCCTCTTGAAATTACTGAAGTGCCCAAGAACATTAACGAAATCAGGGTTTAGTGCTTCAGAGTTCAGAATCACCATGGTTTATATCCTGGAGACTGAACTCCCAATGTGAGATTGAACAAGCCGACTCCAAGGCCTGTTGTCTGACCAAGAGGGCTTTAAACTGAAAATGGCAGGAAAGGAAAGTGTTCAGCTAAAGCCTGTGGGACATGTATATGCTAGGGAGGACATCTGATTAGAGATGTACAGAAAAGGGCAGGAGCTATACAGTAAATTTCCAGAGATCACTGGGAAGGGAGATAGGGAGAACACCCAAAGTCTCCAAAGTCTATGTTGTGGACAGGGTGTGAGCAATATGTGAAGAGCTTATATCTTTAAACAGGAAATAGAGCCCACATGACAGAAACCTCAGGAGAAAGCTACCAAGCTGTTTAAGAGTTTGCAATAGTCAGGTGTAGAAATGAATACGAGGGCCAATCAGGAGTCATCCAGAGTTAAGAATGGAGAGTTATTTATTTTTCTGTTATTATTTTCAATTTTTTTATTATGGAAAATTTCAAATAGGTGCAAAAGGAGAGAGACGAGGGTAAGGACCCCCATCCCCAGCCCCATGTGCCCAGCATCTGGCCCTTGCCTCCTCTATCTGAACAGGGAAAGATGGAGGCAAAAGGCTTCCAAAGATGCTCTCCTGATTCTTCAAGCCCTCACTTAGCCCAGTCTGTAGAGCACCATTTAGAAAGCAAGCAAACAAACATCACTAGAACTTTCTAAGAGCATGCAAAGGGCAGAATTAAATTTGCTTTAAGCAGTAAGACACCTGAAGACAGCATACTGGAAAGTGGAAATAAACAGTTATGGGGTTTGACGGTCGCAAAGAAAGAAATCTATCTTATAAACTTCATTTTAATCGATTATTTATCCTGCCTTTCCTACCTGGACTGTATTTAGCATAACCAAATTGTTAATGGGAACAAGTTCTTTATAAAAGAATTCCAGCTAATAAAGGCAGAAGGAATAATAACAATAGAGAAATCACTATTTTGAAACTCTTGGTGAAATAATGGATCTACACAAAGTCATCAATGGTTACTAAAACCATTAGGTGATCGGGTGATGAAGAGTGTAGAACAGAGGAATCCCACCACCCAGGCAGGATGCAGCACCTGGAAGGGTATAGCCTCCTAGTTACTCCACCCTCTAGCCGCTTCCTTCCTTCTGCAGAGATGAAGCCCCTGTGGCGTTCTGTCAGCATCCACTCGCAATGGGCCATATGCCATACAGAGGCTTGACAAGAACACAGAACTTTTAAAAAGCACTGAGCAGGAAGGGCCCCCAGAAAGTGGTGTGGAGAGGCAGCGGCAGGAAGACTGCCTCCACCCACACCCTGGTGCCTGGGCCACAAAGGTGTCTCTGACATCCACCTGTGGAGGTTTACAAATCCTTCGGCAAACATGCCAGCACAATGAGCGCCGATGATGCACATGTGTCTAAAAGCAGATCTTACAGTCGGCTCTTAGCTGAGCCAAAGGCAGGAGAGGTCATTTCCTCCTCACCACGCCGTTACACTGGAACTTATGATGTGCTTTTCTTGTAGCAGACTGACTTTCTTTCTTTCTTTTTTTAAACATCTTTATTGGAGTATCAGACTTACTTTCTAATTATGTCTTCTTTAAGCTAATATGAAAACTAATTTGTATTCCTTAAGAACACAGCAGCTGGCTGGGGGTGAAGGAGATGGGCCAGGCTTACCCTAGCTTCCTTAGAGAAACTGTCCAAGGATTTAAAATGTGTCATGGGTCATCTGCATACCAGATAACCTGTGTGTGGCAACTAAGAATTGACTATGTTTACATTTATAAAAGTGACAGGCCATTTCTGTCTCATAGGGCTGCTCTGAGGATAAGCAACATTATATTTATATGATTTAAGTTCCTGAGAAAAGAGGTACTATTATTTCATACAGGTTTTCTCCCAGGAGTCAAATCAACCATGTAGTAGCTACTAGAGGCAGACAAATGGAAGAAACAAGCTTAAAGGTCCTGCCCTTGCTCCCCAGAGGAGCTGAAAATGGAAGATGCCACCAGCTCAGTGCTCCACTCCCGGGAGTGTTGTTCACGCCCCACGCCGTGCACAAAATGAACAATCCATATACACGCTCTTGGCCCCTGAGTGTTCACACGCCCTCTTGTCCATGAGAAGCTCTGTTTAATGAGAAAAGAACTCTTAAGTCAAATAGCAGGGAGGGATGTGAAAGCTTAAGGAAGGGAAGGCCAGGAAGCAAGCCAGCTGTAAGTGGGCATTCCTAAAATTAAAGTCCTTTCTCATGGTTACAATTCATTATTATCATCATTATTATTGTTTTGTGAGGAGTGAGCAGGGGGTGGGGAAAGGACATGAGATTCTTGGAGGAAAAATAATTTTAAGGTGAAAAGACAAAACTTATAGTCAAGCAACATGGCTGGAAGTTGTTCCAAAAACATTCAGGCAACTTCCTTTTCCCCTTCCAGCAAGCCTGAAATTCAAAGTCCAAGGCTCACTTAAGCAGTCAAGACATTTCAGGAGGTACAGACCAATCTCTGAAACAGTCCTGTACACAAGAACTCACCGTGAAGATGGGCACACTGTATTTGTGCACTGACAGTAAGGTGGCTATAGAGTACTTGAAACGTGGCTAGTGTAACTGAGGAACTGAGTTTTTAATTTTATTTGATTTTAGTTAATTTCAGTTTAGAGAGGGCACAGATCTAAAACCTTCCCAGAGCTTCCAGTGAGCCAACTCCACACCATAAGCATGCTTCAGTTGCACACACACTGTAGAACATAAGTGTTGCCTTTGTTTAGATGGAAACTCAATCTGAAATTGGATGCTCTGCACTTGCCTAAAATATATTTCCCTGGCATTCCTCTTATTTATATCGCAGGTTTTTTCCTTTGCTGCCCTACCCCATCAACTTATTTTAACATACCCTACCTCCTAGGCTTGTGGGTGAGAAAATTTATCAGCATTTGAGAGTACTATAGTATAGCTATACATTATAGCGCTACAAGTAGTAGGGAGAGGCTGGGCTGGGAAGAGTCAGAGAATTGCTGGACGCCTCTTTAGTGAGCCAATCTGATAGCAGCGTCTTTGTAGTCTCGCTCAGAGCAGTGTCTCAGTTTCCATATTTAGACCCCTTCAATGATTCTCAGATCCATTTGCTAGCTTTACAACGGAAAAGATGTTTTTACCAATTCTACTTTTGAAAATCTCATTTAGGCTCTGAAAATCTCTAAATTGGGGCCTTTCTAATAATGAAGATTTGGTATAATTATAATGTCACAGGCAATTGTGCTGACAAAGTAAAACCAATATGTCTCCTTGCTGGGCCTTTGCTCTCAGTCTGACCAAGAGGAGGAGAAAAGAGGCTTTGTCAGGAGCAGATACGCAGTGGGAGGCGCCGGGAAAGCAGATCTGCTGAATGAAGCAGGTGCCACTTAGACATTCACTTTACTGACTCCGACCACAACCTCCCTTTCATTTGATAGCCTGCTCTTGGCAGGAGGATGGGGAAAGAGCATCACACAAAAAGGAAGCACGTTCATCCTGTTCAGTTTACTGCCCTGCTAGGCTGCTGCTGCGGGGTTCTGCACATTTGCTCTTTATGAAGCAAACGGTAGAGCTGGGAAGTGAATCCCTGTATTTATACAGGTAATCTGAGAGGCAGAGGGCCCCAAACCATACTGGCTGAGCTGTGCAAGCTATTAGAGTTAATAACAGTGTGCTGACATTCCTTCAAAATCCTAATGGAAGCGTAAGTAAAGAGAGGAAAGTTCCCTTTACCCAAGAACCTTAAAAACTTTATTCTGTAAGAATTTTTCCTGTTATGATATTCTGTTCTTGTGTGAACAGTGATTAATCCCCTTTTTACATGCTCAATTAAAACCGTTTTTTCATCCACATATTGAATAGAAATGACTCCAGTTAAACTTGCCCAATTATGGCTCTGGATTTGGTATGCAAAAAAAAAAAAAAAAAAATCCCTTTACAGAATATTACCTGCAATGACAGGCACCAAGATTCTGTCTTGGTTACAAGGAGCTGGAATCATCTAAGACCAGAATCTGTCTTTCGAATACAAAGACTCAGAAAGATCTGGGGACCTAAAGGGAAGGAGAATGAGATAACGAAACATGTAACTTGGCCTTGAGGACACAGGGGATGGAGAGGATACCATGGTCAGTGGTATCCATCTGCCTGATGGCAGGCACCTTCTTGGGAATCTCTGCTCTGAAGCCCTGACCTGAGTCCTCTGCCCAGAATATCCCTGGCTTGTCAAGTTTCCCCAAGCTGAGAACACCTGATACAGTCAGACCAACCTGGCTTCACATGTGTGCTAATTCCCTCTGGGGCCCCAAGGAGCCAACTCTGAAGACATTCAGCTTTCAACATGTAAAGTATCTAAAAGCATCTGAAAGACACGGCCATGGCTCAGATGAGTACTAAGAATAGAGACCAAAGTATAGTGGTCATTCCATTGTAAAGGCCCTCTTTTTCTCTGCAGGGCCTAGATTAGCAATTCCTGGTATAAAATGATAAATGCCTGAGGCCACCCTGGTGTAGTGGAGACGACACATCCCCTCTGGACTTCCAGACTCTGCAAGGAGAAAGATGAATCTAAACATCACGACACTTTTTTTTTTTTTTTTGGCCGCACCATGTGGCTTGTGGGACTTTAGTTCCCCGACCAGGGATTGAACCTGGGCCCTCGGCAGTAAGTGTGGAGTCCTAACCACTGGGCCGCCAGGGAATTCCCCACAATGAGAGCTATTCTGGAAGGCCTTTTGGACTTCAGGAGGTCACAATGAAGGGAGTAGGAAAGGAGGACAAGCTTCTATGCTGTGAAAGGGCTGGGTGAGTAACATACATAGGGCAGAGAACTGTAACTCCCTTTGGGCTCTAGAATCAAGAGCCCCATTACACATCTCCATGTTCCCATTTCTCAAAAGCAGCCATGTTTCCTTGTGAAATCTGGAATTCACCCAATGGTAATAGCTTCTTTCAGCCTGTAAGCCACCAGGCTCTGGATATTTAATTCTTTTTGGGGTCATGATAAATCCATTAGAGCACCTGACCTGAAGACAGCTGGAGTTGAGAAGAGAAATTTGCACTTGCGGAGCATCCAAGTGGAAATGGCCAAGTGGCCTAGGTCATGAATAAGGCGACGAGGAAGTGGGTGTAGGTGTTGCCACTGCCTCCTGGCTCAGGTTTTCCTGCTCGGAACTCTGCAGTGCACAAAAATAGGCCAGTTCTTCTTGCAACCCTCTGCCCAGCTGTCCACTGGCTGCGGATTACTGTAGTCACGTGGCAGTTTTTTAGCAAAGGCTGGCTGTCTCTGTGCTGAGGTCACTGGGAAGGGAGGCTCATGACGCATTTCTGCTGCCCTCCCCTGTGCAGAGGGGCACAACTTGCCAGAAGACTACAGTATTCCTGCCACAGTCTTTAGATCGGCGCTGTCCAACAGAGCGTTCGGCAACGATGGAGATGTTCTGTATCTGTGTGGTCTATTAGTAGCCACTAGCTACATGTGGCTATTTAAATTTAAATGTGAATAAATTAAAATTAAATAAAAAATTCAGTACCTCAGGCCACATACGGTTATTAAGCACTTGAACTGTGGCTTGTGTGACTGAATAACTGAATTTTAAATTTTATTTAATTTTAATTAACTTGCATTGAAATTCAAATAGCCACATATAGCTAGTGGCTACTGTATGGGACACACTTTTATTTTATTTTATTTTTAAAACTTTTTGGCATGGCTTGCAGGATATCTTAGTTCCCCGAGCAGGGATTGAACCCGGGCCCCAGCAGTGAAAGCACCAAGTCCTAATCACTGGACTGTCAGAGAATTCCCGGGACACACCTTTAGATCTTGGGTTTTGATGCCATTTACTTATTGGCTTCTGTTAAGATTCATCATGACACTGACTTCTAAAGTGAGCAAAATATGGCTATGACCATTCTTCAAAACAAGCCTGCAAAAACAGTGAGCCACATCAAGTAATAGTTTAATCAGATAAACAGTAAAGATGATTTTCATTTGTTTTATACCTTCTTTACTTTCTTGGTTGGGTGGATTGGCAAGATGGAGTGAAGGGGGAAAAAGGGAGCCCACAGAGGCAGTAGAAACAGTCCTGGAGATCTGGGTTTGGTTTCCAGTTTCACTATTTAGTAGCTGAGTGACCCTGGGCAAATCCTAGCTTTAGCTGCCTCTGCAAAACAGGGCTATAAGCTCTGTTCTACCCACCTTACTGGGTGAAGGTAGAACAATGCAGACTGCTTACTTAGTCAACTGCAAGGCAGTGGCAGTAGTAGTAGTAGTAGTATTGGTTAAAAAAAACAACACAAAAAACAAGAAAGGAAGAAAAGGAAAGGAAAGAATGTAGAAAGAAAAGAAAAAGATGAAGGCCCTAAATAATAATGCTTAACGCATACAGTCAAAAGGCAAATAAAGAGCAAAACTGAAACAGTTATTTTCCCGGTATGACATCTACCAACATGCTTCCCAGAACGAAAACTTCATCTCAGGAGAAACGTTAGCTGGCTGAAATGGGGAAAACCCTGTCTGCAAACAAAGTGTGTTTCCCAGAGCAGCCTGGGGAGGACAGGCTGCGAGGCGTGCTGTTCCGAGCGCTGCCCTGGCTACTGCAGTTCCCAGTGTGGCACCAGCTTCTCAGGCAGCCTCAGATGCAAGTCCTGTTCATGCACTCAGCCCTTACCCTTCTTCTTTCTGAGTCACAGCTCAGAGCTCTCCTTATCTTATTTGTTCTAAGAAGTAATCTTTTCAGGTCTCTGAAAAGTATGTCCCACTACCCCTCCGCTTAAAAACAAGACATGATTCTGAAGGGGAACAGTTGTATTACAGATGAACCTTCATGTGCTTTTTCTTACAGAACAGGAAATGCCTCAGCTTGGTCTGACTGACACCATCCTAGTATCTTAGCTTCCCTTCAGGTCTCCCTGTCAGTGGGAAAGAGGGCCATTTACTTTACAGGAGGGTGGCCTGCAAACCCAGAGTGCCATAGGCGCTGCTCTCTAGGGACTGTCAGGGTGCGGGGCTTGCAGCCTGGGACTCTCAGCTCACACTAAACACTGGTGCTCAGGAGCTGCCTGCTTCCAGTCCCGGAGGCACTGAACTCCCCGTCTTTGCATTAAAGGTACAGTATCAAAGAACACAACAGTTCTTTTCAAGCTATCATCATGCTTTAATGGTGACTGAATATGCACATTTACAGTAAAACTACACTTAATACCGTGGACACATTTCCTAAATTAATTTAATATTTACATCTCCACTGACTCATTTAGGAACAAGTCCTTATACTAATGTGTCCAGAGAATGAGGAAAAGGGAGAATGAGAGATGTATTTTATAGTTTATCAAGATGAAGACTGGCATTTTCTCTCTTATTTTTAAAGAAGAGCTGGAACAGAAGGACATGCTGTAAGTAATAATGGATGATGGTGGTGGTGATAATAAGGAAAAAGTGAAAAAAAGTCACCTTTCATGATGGAAGCTGAAATGCTGCTGGAAGAGAACAGCAGCCCTGGCCCAAGGAGAGTGATATAACCAAATGCAGGAGCCATTAAACAATTTCACCTTCAATTTCCTTCACTCAAGCTTATAGAAAAGGCTATGATCTATTCCCATTTTTACAGTATTCATCTCTGGAGCGTAAGTTCTTCAACTGCATAAGGTAAGCATTTAGATCTGTCCTAAAGACAGGAAAGCAGGGTCTATGACAGTACTATGCACTCTGTACAACTTAACATATCTGGGGCAATGCTGGAGAAGAAAGTGATGCTGACAGCTAATAATAATTTCGTGTTTACGATGGCTCTATAGCCATCGCACGATGCCAAGCCCTATGCTAAGCACTTCACAGGACTCATTTTGTTTAATGCTCACAACCACCTTATGAGCATGGAACTATCGTCATCCTAATTTTACAGCGAAGGCTCAGAGAGGTTAATGTGCTGAACACAGAGCTTGGTAGTGGTGCAGCTTTCAGAGTATCCATCTAGGTCTGCAGGTCCTCCCATCTCCCTTGCCCCTCCTTTTACTCTCAGTGCCACACCAGATACTCACAAAGTGAAATGACCCTAGCCACACTCTCTATAGCAGAGGTTCTTAATTTGGGGAGGGGGTGGGGAAATGGGAGCTCTCTCTGATCTATTTGCACATCTGATCAAAGCTGTGGACCCCAGAAAAATATAAAACTTTTCTGCAGAATTTCTCAGGGTCCACAGACCCAGGTTAAGGATGCCCTAACATTCGTATAATATACATAAAGTAGGTTTCCACAGAAAATTAAAACACACACATGTTGCCCCCTTCAGGTCCAGCTGGGCTTACCTCTTTATAATAAGTACAGGACAGACCTTTCAGCCATCCCATCTCATTTGGGAGGCCTTGCAGGATAGGAATGTGTGTTCCTCATGCAAGGGCCCCACCCAAAAGTCCTGCTCCCTTATCTGAACTCCATGTTTCTGTCCTCATCCACCTACTCTTTTATCCCCCTTGTTAAGAAGGCCAATTTTTTTTTAAAAAAAGGCATTCCAATGAGCATGGTTGAGATTAAATTCAACTTGGAAAACATATATATATATTTTTTTTTTGTTTGTTTGTTTTTGTTTGTTTTTGTGGTACACAGGCCTCTCACTGTTGTGGCCTCTCCCATTGCGGAACACAGGCTCCAGACGCACAGGCTCAGTGGCCATGGCTCACGGGCCCAGCTGCTCTGCGGCATGTGGGAGCTTCCCGGACTGGGGCACGAACCCGTGTCCCCTGCATCAGCAGGCGGACTCTCAACCACTGCGCCACCAGGGAAGCCCCATATATATATTTTTCAAGTTTATAAAAAGGTCAGAGGAAAACAGGGAGGTGAAAGTGATAACATGGTCAATGTGAAAAGAAGATAAAGTGTTTTCTCTGAAAGAATCTGGAAATTGATTTAGTTTGATCTGGCAATTGGGATGGGTAATAAAATGTACATGTGTTACACAGTGCAGCAAGACTGCGTGGGGTCTTTGGGTTATAGGAAATTTTATATCTACGAACCTTAAGGGGGAACCTCAGCAGCAGGACCGTTGCCAGGGCCAGGCCAGAACAGAGAGGGATGTACGGCACTGAAAGAAATGAGAAGGGCTGCTCTTTCTGTGAGTATACTGTGAATGCCCTTGTAACCAGCTTCAATTTTTAAACAGACCAGCCCCCTAGTCCACTTCTCTTCATTCAGGGCATAAGGAAGGTAGCTGGCCCCCGGTCTCAACCAGGACAGAGCAGGTAGTGGATGGTCTCCAGGTGTCGGACAACAGAGAAAGATGTACTTTACGAACGCTCTGGGGAATGAAATCAAGGGCTGGAGGCAGAGCCAAGGGGAAAGCTTCAGTGAGTAGCAGGGGAAGCAAATTAGCCAGTCAACTTGCTCTAAGCAGAAATGTAAACTCCCCTGAGCCCTTTCCCACATTCCCCAACCCTAACACCTCACTCTCTATTTCCCTGGAAACAGGTGGGGAGGCTGAAAGAGCCCTGGCATAAATTGAAGGGCAGCAGGAGGGCTTGGGTAGAGGATTCTAGAAGGTGAGAAAATAACTCTTCAGCTGCATTTACTCCCTTCTGACCATCATCTACTTCCGCCCCAGACAGTGTCCCCTCGTTCTAAACAGCACCCACCCGGGAATTCCCTGGCGGTCCAGTGGTTAGGACTTGGTGCTTTCACTGCCGGGCCTGGGTTCAATCCCTGGCTGGGGAGCTAAGATCCCACAAGCCGTGTGTGCGTGCCAAAAATAAAAATTAAATAAATAAAAAATAAACAGCACCCACCCATCCCTCTTATGTTCACTAAGTGCAAAGTAACCAGTTCACTGAAAATACTTAAATCTGACGGCCAGCTGCTGACTGCTTCTGTGACTTCCGGAACCAGAGAAACACACAGACCTATAGGCTTCCCCAGGCGAGCAAAGGAAAGCCTGTGTGTGCATGTGCGTGCATGCGTGTGCAGTGGGTGGGGATGCTAGCAGGGGAGCACTTGGCATCAGAAACCACCAGAGGATCCCTACAGCCATGAGGAACAGCTGGGGCAGATGGGCACTGTGGCTAGACCAGACAAAGGCAAGTGGCCTTCAGCAGAGATGGGAGAAAGGCCCTGACATTTCCAAACTTATTTGTTCAACACTGGGAGACAATCATCACGCTGTATTTGTGGAGTCCAGACAGAAACAGTTCCCATCAAAGGGAGGCAGCAGAGCAGAGCGGTTTGGAAACAAACTGCCTGAATTCAAATTTCACTCTGCTACTCTCTGTGTGAACCTGGTCAAGTTACCAAAACTTTCTGTGTCCCAGTTTCTCCATATGGTAAATGGGGATAATAGTGTTTACCTTATAGATATATTCTGAGTTTTAGATAAGTTAATGCATGTAAAACACTTAGCAGAGTGCTTGCATAGGCAAGCATTATAGAAATGTTTGTTAAATAAATAAAATTAATGGGACAATGGGACTGAGAGACAGAATGCAAGGCTAACAGCAGAAAAGAATGCTATGCCCTACCTTGCAGTACACCACAAGTGGGCAGTGCCCCCACCATCATCTTTAATACAAAAATGAAATTGAAGTTGGGGAAAAAAGAGAAATTAAAATTTCAAAGTGCAAGAACTGAGCCTCCATAGAATTCTGCATAAACAGAATGGATGGCCACAATTTCTTAGTCTAGAAAGATACATCCGGTTTGGTCTTAAGAGAATGAACATGGTTGCAGCAGGGACAATGTATTCTCCAGCAACAATTACTGTCCCATTATTCAATTCACTGGGGCAGTATTCAGAGCACTTGTCTCCTACTCCTGGTCCATCTTTGTCATAATGAACACTCCCCATGTCCCCTGTTCCAGGGAAAACTGGGGCAGAAGGAGAAGAGAAGCCTTAAATTAGTCAATTTTAAAACTTCTTAGCAGTTCTGCTAACAGGCTTGGTAGGATTTTTTTCTAGGATGAGGCTTAATTTTTCCAGATGAACTTAAAAATTATTGTGAAGTTCACTCTGCAAAAAAACTCTTTGGAATTTTGATTGAATTTTTTTCAAATTTGGAAATAGGCCTTTCACTAGCTGCTAAGAATAACATCACAATAATAAAATATTACAGTATAAAGAACAGAACAAACAGATGAATAGAAACAAAAGACCCCCACACAAGACCTTACACAGTCTACTTAAGAATTCTGCATAATAAAGATGAGATTTCAAAAGTTTTTTTTTTTTTTTTTTGGCGGTACGCGGGCCTCTCACTGTTGTGGCCTCTTCCATTTTGGAGCACAGGCTCCGGACGTGCAGGCTCAGAGGCCATGGTTCACGGGCCCAGCCGCTCCGCGGCATGTGGGATCTTCCCGGACCGGGACACGAACCCGTATCCCCTGCATCGGCAGGCAGACTCTCAACCACTGCGCCACCAGGGAAGCCCTCAAAACAGTTTTAAAAGGATGGATTTCAACCTTTTTTATAGGATAAATGATGCTGGAATAATTAATTATGTAGGGGAAAAAATGATTCAGAGTCCTACCTAATGCCATATACCAAAATAAATTCCAGATATTTTATAGTATTTAAAATGAAAAGTGAGTCCATAGAAGAACGGGCATATAAATATTGATCTGACTTGGGGCCTACGTAAACATAAAGGTAAAAAGAGAAACAATTAAGGAAATAAAAGTGAAGGTGGGACTTCCCTGGTGGCGCAGTGGTTAAGAATCCGCCTGCCAATGCAGGGGACACGGGTTCGATCCCTGGTCCAGGAAGATCCCACATGCCGCAGAGCAACTAAGCCTGTGCGCCACAACTACTGAGCCTGCGCTCTAGAGCCCACGAGCCACAACTACTGAAGCCCGAGCACCTAAAGCCCGAGCTTGGCAACAAGAGAAACCACTGCAATGAGAAGCCCGCTCACCGCAACGAAGAGTAGCCCTGCTCGATGCAACTAGAGAAAGCCCGTGTGCAGCAACGAAGACCCAATGCAACCAAATAAATAAATAAATAATTAATTAAAAAAATAAAAATTAAATAAAAACTGAAAGTAACAGAAGTGAAATAAAAATAAACAGGGAAAGCTTGCAACATATACAATAAAGGGATTACATCTTTCTTATTGATTTG
Organism: Stenella coeruleoalba; assembly: GCF_951394435.1. Taxonomy (NCBI): domain Eukaryota; kingdom Metazoa; phylum Chordata; class Mammalia; order Artiodactyla; family Delphinidae; genus Stenella; species Stenella coeruleoalba. The sequence goes on along the minus strand of NC_137155.1, from coordinate 82,731,917 downwards.
GAAAAACTCTTCATATGTTAAAGACTTCAGCAGAAAAACAGGTGAAGAACACGAATAGACAAATACAAAAATACACATGTGTAGATAAAATCATGAAGGAAAAAGTAAAATTATCTATCACTAATATTAAAAAATGCAAATTAAAATGAAATACAACTTATTGCCTACCAAATAGGCACACACACACACAAAGCAAATTATGCTAATATCCAATTTCGGTGTAGGGTAACGAAGCAGGTTCTGAACAGTTCTATTGTAAGTATAAGCAAGTATGAGCTATGTAGAGAACAAAGAATCAAAGGTATGGACAGATTATCAACAATAGGGAATTGGTTATTATGATGGATAATATGATGATATATTAGCAAGTATTAAACATATATTAGCAAGTATCAAAAAATATTTAACCACATGAAAATGGTGAAGTTATTTCAAAATAAGTTATGAAATAGTACAACATGATCTTAATTAGGTTAAAAAACCTTATGAATGGGGAAAAAAGGCCATATTTTAAAAACTCAACAAAAACAAACCCTCAAAATATTAACATTCTATGTAGTGGGATCATAGATGATTTTTATAATCAGGACCAAAACAACCAAAACAAACACCCCCAGGAAATGCTATGCTCCCCTTTTTTCTTGTGGTGTTGTCAGAAAAAGTGTCAGCCATTTTAGAAAATGTTGATCCTTTCTCAGCAGCTCTGGTACGAAGCTTGATGGACAATAATTGAAGCAGATGATTCCCATTACCTTTATTGATTAACTATGAACTTCAATTATTTGTTTTGTTTTCCCCCTATCTAGCTTTTTTCATTATTTTTTGTAGAAACAGGAAGAAAGCTGAAAGATCTGTGGATCTGGTTCCCTAGAGAATTTCTAACAATGGATGGCAAGGACGGATAAGAGGTGAATATCACTTGAGAGTTCTTCAACCCGTGTGAGCCTGCCTTCATTGGTTCTGGAGTCCATTAGCAAAGGGAGTTCTAGGGTACAGAGGATAGCAGAGTAAAAGGAAACCAATGGGCAATTTAAAATTGTTCAACCTCTTAAGATGTGTTGGGGGGAAAAGCAAGGGATAACTGTTAAAAAGAAAAAGAAAGAAGAAAGAAAAGAAAAGGTAAAGGAAGGAACTCAACCAGAGGCCTTTCCCAGACTTAGGCATTTCAAAGAGAAAGGCACCTGTGAAAATCTCTGAATTGAACCAAACCATGAAACACCATCATAAAAGACCAAAGACTCAATTACCACTATTAAAAAAGGGAGAGACTTCTGGGAAGATGGCGAAAGAGTAAGACGTGGAGATCACCTTCCTCCCCACAGATACACCAGAAATACATCTACACGTGGAACAACTCCTACAGAACACCTACTGAACGCTGGCAGAAGACCTCAGACCTCCCAAAAGGCAAGAACCCCCCCCCCCACGTACTTGGGTAGGGCAAAAGAAAAAAGAATAAACAGAGACAAAAGGATAGGGACGGGTCCTGCACCAGCGGGAAGGAGCTGTGAAGGAGGAAAAGTGTCCACATACTAGGAAGCCCCTTCGCGGGCGGAGACTGCGGGTGGCGGAAGGGGGGAGCTTCGGAGCCTCGGAGGAGAGCACAGCAACAGGGGTGCAGAGGGCAAAGCGTTAAGATTCCAGCACAGAGGATCAGGGCCGACCGGCACTCACCAGCCGGAGAGGCTTGTCTGCTCCCCCGCCGGAGCGGGCGGGGCTTCGGTCGGAGCTCAGGGAGAGGACTGGGGTTGGCGGCGTGAACATAGCCTGCAGGGGGTTAGTGCGCCACGACTGGCCGGGAGGGAGTCCGGGGAAAAGTCTGGACCTGCCGAAGAGGCAAGAGACTTTTTCTTCCCTCTTTATTTCCTAGTGCTCGAGGAGAGGGGATTAAGAACGCTGCTTAAAGGAGCTCCAGAGACGGGCGTGAGCTGCGGCTAAAAGCGCGGACCCCAGAGACAGACATGACACGCTAAAGCTGCTGCTGCCGCCACCAAGAAGCCTGTGCGCAAACACAGGTCACTATCCACACACCCCCTTCTGGGGAGCCTGTGCAGCCCGCCACTGCCAGGGTCCCGGGATCCAGGGACAATTCCCCCGGGAGAACGCACTGCGCGCCTCAGGCTGGTGCAACGTCACGCTGGGCTCTGCCGCCGCAGGGTCGCCCTGCACTCCGTGACCCTCCCTACCCACCCCGGCCTGAGTGAGCCAGAGCCTCCAAATCAGCGGCTCCTTTAACCCGGTCCTGTCTGAGCAAAGAACAGACGCCCTCCGGCGACCTACACGCACAGGCGGGGCCAAATCCAAAGCTGAGCCCCTGGGACCTGTGAGAACAAAGAAGAGAAAGGGAAATCTCTCCCAGCAGCCGCAGAAGCAGCGGATTAGAGCTCCACAATCAACTTGATGTACCCTTCATCTGTGGAATACATGAATAGACAACGAATCATCCCAAATTAAGGAGGTGGACTTTGAGAGCAAGATTTATTATTCTTTCCCCTTTTCCTTTTTTTTGTGTGTATGTGTATGCTTCTGTGTGAGATTTTGTCTGTATAGCTTTGCTTCCACCATTTGTCCGAGGGTTCTATCCGTCCGTCTTTTTTATTTTCCTTAATAATTACTTTTTATTTTAATAACCTTATTTTATTTTACTTTATCTTCGTTCTTTCTTTCCTTCCTTCCTTCCCTCCTTTAGACAACGAATGATCCCAAATTCAGGAGGTGGACTTCGAGAGCAAGATTTATGATTTTTTCCTCTTTTCCTCTTTTTCTGAGTGTGTATGTGTATGCTTCTGTGTGAGATTTTGTCTGTATAGCTTTGCTTCCACCATTTGTTCCAGGGTTCTATCCATCCGTTTTTTTGTTTTTTTTTCCCTCTTAATAATTTTTTTTATTTTAATAACTTTATTATATTTTATCTTACTTTATTTTATTTTACTTTATCTTCTTTCTTTTCTTCCTTCCTTCCCTCCTTCCTTCCTTGCTCCCTCCCTCCTTCCCTTCCTCCTTTCTTTCTTTCTACTTCTACTAATTCTTTCTTTCTACTTTTTCTCCCTTTTCTTCTGAGCCGTGTGGACGAAAGGCTCTTGGTGCTGCAGCCAGGAGTTAGTGCTGTGCCTCTGAGGTGGGAGAGCCAACTTCAGGACACTGGTCCACAAGAGGCCTCCCAGCTGCACATAATATCAAATAGCGAAAATCTCCCAGAGATCTCCATCTCAACGCCAGCACCCAGCTTCACTCAACGACCAGCAAGCTGTGCTGGACATCCTATGCCAAACAACTAGCAAGACAGGAACACAACCCCACCCATTAGCAGAGAGGCTGCCCCAAATCATAATAAGTCTACAGACACCCCAAAACACACCACCAGACGTGGACCTGCCCACCAGAAAGACAAGATCCAGCCTCATCCACCAGAACACAGGCACTAGTCCCCTCCACCAGGAAGCCTACACAACCCACTGAACCAACCTTAGCCACTGGGGACAGACACCAAAAACAACAGGAACTACGAACCTTCAGCCTGCAAAAAGGAGACCCCAAACACAGTAAGATAAGCAAAATGAAAAGACAGAAAAACACACAGCAGATGAAGGAGCAAGATAAAAACCCATCAGACCTAACAAATGAAGAGGAAATAGGCAGTCTACCTGAAAAAGAATTCAGAATAATGATAGTAAAGATGATCCAAAATCTTGGAAATAGAATAGACGAAATTCAAGAAACATTTAACAAGGACCTAGAAGAACTAAAGATGAAACAAACAATGATGAACAACACAATAAATGAAATGAAAAATACTCTAGATGGGATCAATAGCAGAATAACTGAGGCAGAAGAACGGATAAGTGTCCTGGAAGATAAAATAGTGGAAATAACTACTGCAGAGCAGAATGAAGAAAAAAGAATGAAAAGAACTGAGGACAGTCTCAGAGACCTCTGGGACAACATTAAACGTACCAACATTCGAATTATAGGGGTTCCAGAAGAAGAAGAGAAAAAGAAAGGGACTGAGAAAATATTTGAAGAGATTATAGTTGAAAACTTCCCTAATATGGGAAAGGAAATAGTTAATCAAGTCCAGGAAGCACAGAGAGTCCCATACAGGATAAATACAGGGAGAAATACGCCAAGACACATATTAATCAAACTGTCAAAAGTTAAATACAAAGAAAACATATTAAAAGCAGCAAGGGGAAAACAACAAATAACACACAAGGGAATCCCCATAAGGTTAACAGCTGATCTTTCAGCAGAAACTCTGCAAGCCAGAAGGGAGTGGCAGGACATATTGAAAGTGATGAAGGAGAAAAACCTGCAACCAAGATTACTCTACCCAGCAAGGATCTCATTCAGATTTGATGGAGAAATTAAAACCTTTACAGACAAGCAAAAGCTGAGAGAGTTCAGCACCACCAAACCAGCTCTACAACAACTGCTAAAGGAACTTCTCTAGGCAAAAAACACAAGAGAAGGACAAGACCTCCAATAACGAACCCAAAACAATTAAGAAAATGGGAATAGGAACATACATATTGATAATTACCTTAAATGTAAATGGACTAAATGCTCCCACCAAAAGACACAGATTGGCTGAATGGATACAAAAACAAGATGCATATATTTGCTGTCTACAAGAGACCCACTTCAGACCTAGAGACACATACAGACTGAAAGTAAGGGGATGGAAAAAGGTATTTCATGCAAATGGAAACCAAAAGAAAGCTGCAGTAGCAATTCTCAATCAGACAAAATAGACTTTAAAATAAAGACTATTAGAAGAGACAAAGAAGGACACTACATAATGATCAAGGGATCGATCCAAGAAGAAGATATAACAATTGTAAATATTTATGCACCCAACATAGGAGCACCTCAATACATAAGGCAAATACTAACAGCCATAAAAGGGGAAATCGACAGTAACACATTCATAGTAGGGGACTTTAACACCCCACTTTCACCAATGGACAGATCATCCAAAATGAAAATAAATAAGGAAACACAAGCTTTAAATGATACGTTAAACGAGATGGACTTAATTGATATTTATAGGACATTCCATCCAAAAACAACAGAATACACATTTTTCTCAAGTGCTCATGGAACATTCTCCAGGATAGATCATACCTTGGGTCACAAATCAAGCCTTGGTAAATTTAAGAAAACTGAAATTGTATCAAGTATCTTTTCCGACCACAACGCTATGAGACTAGATATCAATTACAGGAAAAGATCTGTAAAAAATACAAACACATGGAGGCTAAACAATACACTACTTAATAACGAAGTGATCACTGAAGAAATCAAAGAGGAAATACAAAAAAACCCTAGAAACAAATGACAATGGAGACACGACGACTCAAAATCTATGGGATGGAGCAAAAGCAGTTCTAAGAGGGAAGTTTATAGCAAAACAATCCTACCTTAAGAAACAGGAAACATCTCGAATAAACAACCTAACCTTGCACCTAAAGCAATTAGAGAAAGAAGAACCAAAAAACCCCCAAAATTAGCAGAAGGAAAGAAATCATAAAGATCAGATCAGAAATAAATGAAAAAGAAATGAAGGAAACGATAGCAAAGATCAATAAAACTAAAAGCTGGTTCTTTGAGAAGATAAAATTGATAAACCATTAGCCAGACTCATCAAGAAAAAAAGGGAGAAGACTGAAATCAATAGAATTAGAAATGAAAAAGGAGAAGTAACAACTGACACAGCAGAAATACAAAAGATCATGAGAGATTACTACAAGCAACTCTATGCCAATAAAATGGACAACCTGGAAGAAATGGACAAATTCTTAGAAAGGCACAACCTGCCAAGACTGAATCAGGAAGAAATAGAAAATATGAACAGACCAATCACAAGTAATGAAATTGAAACTGTGATTAAAAATCTTCCAACAAACAAAAGCCCAGGACCAGATGGATTCATAGGCGAATTCTATCAAACATTTAGAGAAGAGCTAACACCTATCCTTCTCAAACTCTTCTAGCAAGGGAGGAACACTCCCCAACTCATTCTACGAGGCGACCATCACCATGATACCAAAACCAGACAAGGATGTCACAAAGAAAGAAAACTACAGGCCAATATCACTGATGAACAAAGATGCAAAAATCCTCAACAAAATACTAGCAAACAGAATCCAACAGCACATTAAACGGATCATACACCATGATCAAGTGGGGTTTATTCCAGGAATGCAAGGATTCTTCAATATACGCAAATCAATCAACGTGATACACCATATTAACAAATTGAAGGAGAAAAACCATATGATCATCTCAATTGATGCAGAGAAAGCTTTTGACAAAATTCAACACCCATTTATGATAAAAACCCTCCAGAAAGTAGGCATAGAGGGAACTTTCCTTAACATAATAAAGGCCATATATGACAAACCCACAGCCAACATCGTCCTCAATGGTGAAAAACTGAAAGCATTTCCACTAAGATCAGGAACAAGACAAGGTTGCCCACTCTCACCACTCTTATTCAACATAGTTTTGGAAGTTTTAGCCACAGCAATCAGAGAAGAAAAGGAAATAAAAGGAATCCAAATCAGAAAAGAAGAAGTAAAGCTGTCACTATTTGCAGATGACATGATACTATACATAGAGAATCCTAAAGATGCTACCAGAAAACTACTAGAGCTAATCAATGAATTTGTTAAAGTAGCAGGATACAAAATTAATGCACAGAAATCTCTTGCATTCCTATACACTAAGGATGAAAAATCTGAAAGTGAAATCAAGAAAACACTCCCATTTACCACTGCAACAAAAAGAATAAAATATCTAGGAATAAACCTACCTAAGGAGACGAAAGACCTGTATGCAGAAAAGTATAAGACACTGATGAAAGAAATTAAAGATGATACAAATAGATGGAGAGATATACCATGTTCTTGGATTGGAAGAATCAACATTGTGAAAATGACTCTACTACCCAAAGCAATCTACAGATTCAATGCAAACTATCAAACTACCAATGGCATTTTTCACAGAACTAGAACAAAAAATTTCACAATTTGTATGGAAACACAAAAGACCCCGAATAGCCAAAGCAATCTTGAGAACGATAAGCGGAGCTGGAGGAATCAGGCTTCCTGACTTCAGAATATACTACAAAGCTACAGTAATCAAGACAGTATGGTACTGACACAAAAACAGAAAGATAGATCAATGGAACAGGATAGAAAGCCCAGAGATAAACCCACGCACATATGGTCACCTTATCTTTGATAAAGGAGGCAGGAATGTACAGTGGAGAAAGGACAGCCTCTTCAATAACTGGTGCTGGGAAAACTGGACAGCTACATATAAAAGTATGAGATTAGATCACTTCCTAACACCATGCACAAAAATAAACTCAAAATGGATTAAAGACCTAAATGTAACGCCAGAAACTATCAAACTCTTAGAGGAAAACATAGGCAGGACACTCTATGACATAAATCACAGCTAGGTCCTTTTTGACCCACCTCCTAGAGAAATGGAAATAAAAACAATAAAAAACAAATGGGACCTAATGAAACTTAAAAGCTTTTGCACAGCAAAGGAAACCATAAACAAGACCAAAAGACAACCCTCAGAATGGGAGAAAATATTTGCAAATGAAGCAACTGACAAAGGATTAATCTCCCAAATTTATAAGCAGCTCATGCAGCTTAATAACAAAAAAACAAACAACCCAATCCCAAACTGGGCAGAAGACCTAAACAGACATTTCTCCCAAGAAGATACGCAAACTGCCAACAAACACATGAAAGAATGCTCAACATCACTAATCATTAGAGAAATGCAAATCAAAACTACAATGAGATACCATCTCACACCAGTCAGAATGGCCATCATTAAAAAATCTAGAAACAATAAATGCTGGATAGGGTGTGGAGAAAAGGGAACCCTCTTACACTGTTGGTGGGAATGTAAATTGATACAGCCACTGTGGAGAACAGTATGGAGGTTCCTTAAAAAACTACAAATAGAACTACCATATGACCCAGCAATCCCACTACTAGGCATATACCCTGAGAAAACCATAATTCAAAAAGAATCATGTACCAAAATGTTCATTGCAGCTCTATTTACAATAGCCCGGAGATGGAAACAACCTAAGTGTCCATCATTGGATGAATGGATAAAGAAGATGTGGGACATATATACAATGGAATATTACTCAGCCATAAAAAGAAACGAAATTGAGCTATTTGTAATGAAGTGGATAGACCTAGAGTCTGTCATACAGAGTGAAGTAAGTCAGAAAGAGAGAGACAAATACCGTATGCTAACACATATATATGGAATTTAAGAAAAAAAATGTCATGAACCTAGGGGTGAAACAGGAATAAAGACACAGACTTACTAGAGAATGGACTTGAGGATATGGGGAGGGGGAAGGGTAAACTGTGACAAAGCGAGAGAGAGGCAGGGACATATATACACTACCAAACGTAAGGTAGATAGCTAGTGGGAAGCAGCCGCATAGCACAGGGAGATCAGCTCGGTGCTTTGTGACCGCCTGGAGGGGTGGGATAGGGAGGGTGGGAGGGAGGGAGACGCAAGCGGAAAGATATGGGAACATATGTATATATATATATAACTGATTCATTTTGTTGTGAAGCTGAAACTAACATACCATTGTAAAGCAATTATACTCCAATAAAGATGTTAAAATGAAAAAAAGAAAAATACTGCAGCCAACTGCAAACTTCAATATCAGAAAAAATTAATAAAAGCACAGCCAACTTAAAAAAAAAAAGATAACCGACTTAAGGGGGGGTGGGGGAGGGATGGATTGGGAGTTTGAGATTAGCAGATGCAAACTATTATATAGAGAATGGATAAACAACAAGGTCCTACTGTATAGCACAGGGAACTATACTCAATATCTTGTGATAAACTATAATGGAAAAGAATATGAAAAAGAATGTATGTATATATATTATAACTGAATCAATTTGTTACACAGTAGAAATTGACACAATATTGTAAGTCAACTATACTTCAATAAAACAAATTTTAAAAAATAAAATTTTAAAATAAGAAGAAAAAAAAAAAGCGAGAACATAAATGAAATAGAGTAATGCTAGTGCTTGAGTAGTCTCTTTAGTGTTGGGGTGAGGTAGGGTCCAGAAAAAAGAAGTCTTCAGATACAAGATCTCTTGTCCAGTCTGCCTTGGTAATTTGGAATTTAAACTTCTGCCATGAAGGTATCATTATCCTTAACTTGAAAACCACTGACCTACACTGCCCCAGCCATCTCACATTGGTTACTGTACTCTGTCAAGCTTCACACACAATGGTCCTCCATCCCCTCTAGTTCCATCCCAGAAGATGCTGAAACTCCTGCTTCAGGTCGGAACAGGTCAATATCCGCATTGTTCTTAGAAGAGTCATCTGCTAGAAGGATTTTTATTTAAGCCATATTTTGGAATCTGGGATGTATTTTTTTCCCCAGTAGTGTCTGTTACCAAATAGCACCTTGTTCTGCTGTCATCTTCCTGATAATAAACTCTTCCTGATAATAAATTTAGTCTACTGGCAGATACCATAAGCTTGTCATGACAAAAGTGACAAACAATGCCAATAGGACACAATCTGAAAGAATAATGAAAAAAGAACCCTTGAAATTCCAGACAGATGAACTAGTTGGTTAAATGAGCATATTTTGGTTCCAAGTCCCAGAGTAAATCCTATAGCACTCTGGGTAAAAATGCTAGAAGGCAGAAAGAGCATCAGAATTACCTGGATCATATCCAATATTAGATTCATCCTCTGGATTCCCAAGGGATAGATGACATGATATGTGCCTTCACCTAATATTACTAGGATAAGGCGCAACTCAACAGTCTGATTTGATATAGCACCAAGAAAGTGGTAAATCCAACTCTCAAGTCCGAGTTCACACATGTTGGCAGGTCACAAACTAGGGAATGGTCTGCTCTGGGGAACCACTGGCTTTTTGGATGTAGATTCATAATTTTCTCTTATCACAAATGCAGCCAACAACATGAAGTCAACACAACTGATTCACACAACCCAAGCTACTGAAAAGAAGCAGCTTCCAGGAATCAACAGTAGTGGTGTGGTTGACCTTTATCTCATGGCTGAATAGATCTACTTGGCGGGAGCCCCAGAGAGTCCTTACACTTACCTATAAATTCATCTACCTGAAAAGGTGAGGCTAGGGAGGAGCCAGAACTATAAAGCTTCTCCTCACCCGGACAGGTCAAGACCACTAGAAGGGATAACAAAGTCTCCCATCAAACCCACACAGGGAATTATTTTTAGTAGTTCCATAGTGAATAACTGGAATTGCACTTCAGAAGAATGTCACACAGTCAGATATCTTCTGTTCAAGGTAGATGAGGACTGAAATGAGGAATAGAAAAAAGATAAGGAAATAGGGGTAGGATTCAAGCTCAAGAGGGAGGTTTTCCTTAATTCCAACTATGGTCCATTTCACCCTGGACATACATGGCCCTTTACCTTGCAGTGTTCTGGCTAAGATCAACTTTATCTCTATTTGGGTTAGTTCATGGAAGCCCCTAGCGCTACAGAAAAAGCAGGCTGTAGTTTTAATATGTGATTTTTTGTTTAAGAAAATGATTCTCAGAAGCCACATGGCTCTTTACATTTCCTGTTATTCTTCTCTGGGAGACAGAAGTGCTTTCTTCTCCCCACTTTTGAAGGAGGATGCAGCATTGTGTCTTTCTTCAAAGACTTTACCAACTAACATGTTATTTAGTTCTTAGGGATCTACCCTAAAAAAAGTGCCAGGCCTTCAGCCACTAAATGCCATTAAGGAACAGTCTGCCTAAATAAAAGTATGTCATTATCTATCCTCTTTCCAGGACTTTAAACTACAAATCTCCAAAAACCATAGAGTAGTTAATTTGTCCTACTTAACCTAATTATATGTATATTTTAAAAGCTTAATAAACAGTCACACAGAGTCTCACAGAACAGGACTGGTCTTCCTCTTTGACTCAGACTTTTGAGGCACTTCCCAGGCAGCTCAAGACTTCGTTACTGACTCCCAGAGCCTGCTGAAGTAGATCCAAAGAGCTGGGCTGGAGCTGTAAATTTTTGTCACCATATTTCTATGAACTTTATCCCTCTTGTTTATTCAGGATATCACCAATATCCAGGGAGTCAAAGAGCCGGGAAAGAAGGGCAGGGTGGTGGCAAGTTATTGGCTCAATCCGGAGGTCCTTGGTGAGGCCACATTTAACAGGAAGCAGAACCCAGAGCATCAATCAGAAAAGCGCCTTTATCACAGCCTGCTGGCTGACCTTGTGGTGAGATGGTGGTGCCCTTCTCGAGATAGTCAGAACATTCCTCGCTACCACAATGCACTCGCCCACAGGAGAGTCTCAGCTATAGTAAAGGACACTGATCTACCCCATGGGAGAAAATGGACAAAATGTACCCCACGGAAAATTTAAAAATCCCTCTCAGCAAGTACTGTCACAGCAAATAGTCACTTTTCAAATAAGTCATTCAGTTAGGTAGCCATTATTATGGCTTTTTTTCCCTCCCAGGAAACCCCAAGTCTCCTACTAGTGAAAGGAATCAGAGGCTCCTAGAATTTTCCTAGGTATCAATTGCCTACCAATATAAAAAAACTCAAATCAAAGTTCAACCTCATTCTGAAGGGTTTGTTGTCAGTCATGTCATGAAGGTTTAAGTGGAAACAGGGAAGAAATTCAATAAAATATTTATGCTCTCTTACCATTAGCATCTTGGACTCCAGTAAGTGCTCCGACAGCTGCTGCGGTTTCCCCAGACAGGACTATCTGTCCCCCCCCTTGCAAGGTGGCCTCAGCCAGGGTGGCGACAGCATGGGCGGCAGCTTCGCTGTGGGTATAGAAAGAGGAGGGGGGAATGTATGAGTTGAATAAAGGTATAGCACTGCAGCAAGACAAACCAAACTTTCAACCTTTCCTAGGATCTCTCCACTGACTCCATGTTTGTGAGCCTACCAGCACGTAAGGCTATTGACAGAATCAGAGCAATTTTTAAATGATAATAATAAATAGCTAGAGAAATCCCAAGTCTTTCACGTTTATACAGCTAATGTGAGATTTTCTTTAAACCTAGGAAATGGGTGTTTAAGGACAGAAGGCACGCATTCCCAGTCCCTTCTTTATCAAGATCAATTGAGTGCCTGTAAGCCATAGGGGAAGCTCTGATCCATATTCAAAAGCCATTTTGGTTGTCAATCACAATGTTTTCTTTTTCTCTTTTCTCTTTACGGTAACACAAGGCAGACCACCTGAAACTGCCTTTTTGTTTGTTTTTATTTCTTTTTTGTGGTACGCGGGCCTCTCACCGTTGTGGCCTCTCCCGTCGCGGCTCCGGACGTGCAGGCCCAGTGGCCATGGCTCACGGGCCTAGCCGCTCCGCGGCATGTGGGATCTTCCCGGACCGGGGCACGAACCCGTGTCCCCTGCATCGGCAGGCAGACTCTCAACCACTGCGCCACCAGGGAAGCCCTGAAACTGCCTTTTTATAGCTAAGGATGGATGATAATGTGAGGAGTCAGCAACCTGGACTTGCTATTCAATTAATATTAAATAATAATTCTAGTCAATACTCTGCAATAACCTATATGGGAAAAGAATCTGAAAAAGAATAGGTATGTGTATATGTATTAATCACTTTGCTGTATACCTGAAACTAACACAACATTGTAAATCAACTATACTCCAATATAAAATAAAAAATTTTTAAAAGATACATAAAAATATATCAAATAATAGCAATTTGGTTTACATCCATGATTCCAAATACAAAGTAATGGCTGACTAATATCTTGCAAAGTTCAGCCCTTCCTTTTGCTTCATGTACACATAGGCAGAACTAAATTCACACTTAAAAGTTTAAATTATCACTATAAGACCAAAATCCTTGACTCTACAAACATAATGAAATAATAAACCTCCCTTCACTGCAAACCAAACACTCTGCAGAACAGAAAGATAGTAGCCATCTATTTATAGTAAACACTATTCTAGCAGTTTGTATCCCATTTTTCTTTTCCTTATTGTATGCTTTTACTATATGCATAAATACCCACTTTTATTGATTCGATGATGATACAAACTATAAAATGTATTACTGTTTCATGTGCCAGCAAAAAAAGAAAAGTTCCTGGGCATTCCCTGGTGGTCCAGTGGTTAGGACTCCATATTTTCACTGCCAGGGCCCGGGTTCGCTCACTGGTCAGGGAACTAAGATCCCCAAGTCCCACAGCACAGACAAAAAAAAAGTTCCTGACAATTGTAATCGTAAGATTATAGTTTACCATCCAAACTTCAGAGATGTTAAAATGTGGAAGAAAAGAAAAAAAGAACCCACCAGATAAATTCATCACCTCTCCTGGGAAAGTACCAGGTACCACTCTGCACAGTTACTGAGGGAATATCAAAAGTGGGCATGGAGAAAAGGAGGTGGCGTCATTTAGTTTATCAGAGGTGGACAAAGTCCTGGGTTTGACATCGAATAAGCCAGTTGATTCAGCTTTGTTCTGAAGCTGCAGACTTTGCCACAACTATGGCAGTCATCTCGCAAAAACAAGCTGTAGGGGAGGATGGGGCGGGGGGCAGCTGTAGACCGTTTAGGGCAAACATGTCACGACTGTGGGCAAAGCAATGTGTACTAAACTTAACAGCGTCACTTTCATCTAAGAGAGTCAGCAAACAAGTAAAGCAACTGACATAATCATTCTTCTGGGGAAGACTTCTTGGTCACTATAAGGATGTTAGGAAGCAGTTTAAGAAGTCCAATGGACAGAAAAGTCTCAATAAATAGAGAATTCTCCCCTTCTTGCTAACTTGCCTTGCTTTTTAAATTGTTATGTGTGTGTTTAAAAAGTTATTTTTCTCTGATAATAAGATGCATGTAGAAACTTGTAAAAATTCATTAAGTATAAAAGAAAATTTTTAAATATCATGCAGAGATAAGAGCTATTTTCCTTCTAATCTTTTTTTTTTTTTTTGCGGTATATGGGCCTCTCACTGTTGTGGCCTCTCCCGTTGCAGAGCACTGGACACGCAGGCCCAGTGGCCATGGCTCACAGGCCCAGCCGCTCCGCGGCATGTGGGATCTACCTGGACCAGGGCACGAACCCGTGTCCCCTGCATCGGCAGGCGGACTCTCAACCACTGCGCCACCAGGGAAGCCCCCTCCTTCTAATCTTAAACACAACTTTAAACAGATAATCAGGATCATACTGTACACACAGTTTTATAGCCTGCTTTTCTTACCTAACTTGGCATTTCCCCATATAAATATTCTTTGACATTTATTCAAAATAATAAGTTAAATGTAAAACTGCTGATTCCCCCCACCCCCTTTTCTAGTTGTTCAGCTGTGGTAACTTTTAATTTCCAGGCTTCCTTTAACTTAGTTCAAGATCATGATTACATATTTCAAATTTATTTACTTCCTTTATAAAAAATTTGGGGACGGAATTGAGGTTGAGCAAAAAGCTGAACAGAATCATAGAGTTTCCACGCAGCCCCTTTAAAAGCTAAGATCAATCTCTGTGCTAAAACGTACGTCCGATGTGATACCCACAGCCAGTCATTCCATAGTATCTGTAACATGAATTCAGAGCCAAAGTGGACCCTGGATCTGGAATTACTACTAAGGCTATTCTTTACCTTTTACAAGGTAGATTTTAATTTTAGGATGCTTTATAATTATTTGAGATAGTAAAATGAATGATTATTTAGTGCCTAGACCCTTAACTTTTAATATTTTTCTGAGAAACTTGTGTCAAATAATATTACCAGCCAATTCTGCAGTGTTCAGCTATCACGGATTAACGATAAAAATATTTAACACTCTGACCTGAGACTTCATGGAAAGCCAAAAAGGATATTCTTTGGAAAATGCTTCAGCTGTGTGGTATTTTGAAAAAGAAAGCTGGTATATGAGAACTGTTTATATGGAAATAGGAGCTGTGTTTACAGGGTACCTCAGCAACTGCTCATTTCCCCACTGTTTTTATCACAATCTACAATAATCTTATTTCTATGACCATCAAAGGTGACGTCCTGCCACTCTTGGACACATGCTTGCAGGGTGAAATTTCACAGGCTATGAGGGGGAGAGCAGCCACCCAAGACCTGACCCGGAAGAGTCCCTGTATCCAGTCATACCCATTTTATAATGTCTGAAGCTCTAAATATTTGAAGTCATTTTTCTTTAGTGCCTTTCTAAAATATGTTATGCTGGAAGAAAAGCTGTGAAGCAGCAACAACTAAAGCAATCTGGGATGCCAGGGATGAGGGGTCCGACAGGGATGACGGGTCCACAGGTCGGTGAGGTTAGTTACTGCATGCCCTGTTCAGGGGCCAGGGGCAAAGCAGCAATGGATGGATCTTTTACATGGTGCAAAAGACAATGGTGATGCCTGTGGTCAGCAGACTATCATTCCCAAGTCTATTCTAACCATTAGACTTCATGGAAAGTGATCAAACTGTACTGCGAGAAAAAGGTTACCTTCACTTAAAAGGTGAGTAGGGATCAAAATGTCTCTAAGCTACCACTTAGCAATTTTTCAACAAAAGTCATTTCCAAACCAGTTACAAATGAGAAGTTTCTAACAAGCCCCCCCCCACCTTTTTTTCTGTCAACGTTTTATCTGCAAGTGTCCCACCTTCACCTATAGGAAAAAGAGGCAGTTGCATAGTCCCTGTCCTCTATTTCCAGAGAGGATTTCTGATCTAGGTTGTCCATCCCATGTTACTGGACAAATAAATACAAGTTCATATATTAAAGCCATGTTTTATTTTAGTAAGATCTCTAATTTTAAGTCAATATTTTCATTTTAAAAAATGGTAAGAGTTGGGCTTCCCTGGTGGCGCAGTGGTTAAGAGTCCGCCTGCCGATGCAGGGGACACGGGTTCGTGCCCCGGTCCGGGAGGATCCCACATGCAGCGGAGCGTCTGGGCCTGTGAGCCATGGCCGCTGAGCCTGCGCGTCTGGAGCCTGTGCTCCGCAACAGGAGAGGCCACAACAGTGAGAGGCCCGCGTACCGCAAAAAAAAAAAAAAAAAAAAAAACAAAAAAAAGTAAGAGTAAGTTTTTCTTTAAAAATATGATTCACTTCTTTTCTTTAAGCAAAGTCTCTTCACAGCAAAAGAACAGCAACTCTAACTTTCTTGAGCATTTGTTTCCCCATAGCACTGAGTCACAGCACTACACACAGTAGACACTCAGTAAAAACTGTCTTCCTGTCAACAACATCACATAAATTTCTACCAGAGCAAATGTAGATTCAGTCTACCAGTATTTATCATGTATCTGTCTCTATGTGCAAGGACTGTACTGGCTTTGCAGGACTTGTGTAAGAGGGAATGTAAGTCTAGGACAACTTAACCAACGACCTGAAACTTCCAATTAATCACTGTATTGCAACAAGCAAATGATGATTTCATTTCCTGTCTGGTTGTTCAGGGTGAACAGGTCTGAGGTGTGACGCTCTGCTTTTCATTTGTTCACTTTGATTCTCTCTCCATCTCCTTCCTAAAAGTGTTAATTTATTCTGTATTTTGAAAATAATTAAAATTAACTAGCTTCTAGATTTTTAAATGACAATTTCTCCATACCCCTTTTGGGTATGGAGGGTGGGCTACAGGTTGTCTGAGCCCGGGGCCCTCATTCTAACTTGCTATACAAAATTCTTTTAACAGCATGGTTGAAAAAAAGGTCTGTCTTGCACCTGTCCTGATCCCCTTTCCCCTCAACAGTTGAGAGAACCCCTCTGCCTTCTTGTTCTCCAGCTGCCATTCCATGTAGCCTGCCTCTCTCTCTCTGCTCTGCACCCACATCTGCTGTTTACAGTGCAGCAGAGGTGCAGGTGATTGTTAGAGAACCATGCTTGTTCCATCTGCACCTGAAAAAGAGAGGCTGGAAGGGAGCAGCTCTAGGAAATCGTTTTGTTACCACAGGAACAAAGTACCACGCAGTGTACTTTTCACTAAGACGACTTCCAGCAACGAATTCTTTGGAGAGGCTGGGAATGGGTCTCATCCCATAGAGAAGCAAACACAAAGGGCTTGTGTCTTAAGTCCAATCCTCCTGACGTTAGACAGTGGGTTACCGCTCCTGGAATTAGAAGCCCATGATGTTCCCCTAGTAGCCTGCTATAGTCTAGTCTTCACTGCCAGGCTTGGTTTCTTCACCCTCAGCAGAGGCTGCAACACACCATCCCCCAACACTCATGGGGTGTTGAACTATCTGATTGCAAACAGATTTCAACATCTCTTTACTCCTACATGCCACAGTGAACCATATTCTCCTTCCTTTGGAGTAAACACTATAGCCACCTCAGCTGCATCTGAGTGTGTTAACAAGCCCTCAGGGGAAACCATTACCCTCCTTGCCTTTAGAAATAAGCCCTGGTCCTTACACTAAAGGGAGCCAGAATGTGCCTCATGTTTTCCACTATGTACAGGGTTCCCAGGACACTCCCACTTCACTGGAATAGCAAAGGTGCTGGCTCGATGAAATGAAGTTTTTCTGGTCTTTGATGGTGGCCTTTTAGACCCCATGCTACAGTGAGGGGTTACCGGACCAAAAGGAAGGAGGGTTTCACTCTGGCCATAGCTTTCAGGAAGTTTATCTGTGTGTCCTCTCTCAAAGGTACAAGTAGGATTGAGTCAAAGTGTAAGGAATCAAATAAGACTTTCATGTTACTGAAAAGTGATATGGTTCAATGGGCTAAGAAAAAAGTTTCTATTCCAGGTCACTCAGGGACTCACTGGTAACTCTGGAAGGAGAAGCGTTTGTGTATGTTTCAGTTTTTTATACCTGACCAACCAAGTCCTTACCATACTTCCTTCAAAATCAGTCACTTTATCTCCACTCTTACTACTAGTTTCCACGCCTTTGACAAGTCATACCTGGACTGCCTCTTCTTAACTGGCCTTCTACTTTTAATCTCTTCTTGCTGTAAACAATTCTAAGTAGACAAATTTTAAAATATAAGTTAAATGATAATAAGTATAATTCTTGAAATGCTAATTACAGGCCAGACACTTTGACAAGAGTTTTATATACATCATTTCATTGAATCTTTATGATTCTACATGATGAAAATTATCCTTATTATAATGATGATGAGACTAATGCTCAGGGGTTAAATTTCTCCAGATCAAATGGCAACTAAATGGCAGAGGAAGGATTCAAACCTGAATCTATACGACCTCAGAACCCTCTTCCCAGCCACTATACTATACAGCTTGATGGAAATCTTCTGTACATAAGCCTATCAAGGCTTTCTAGTGTCTACCACAGCCAACCTAAACTTCAGCTGATTTTCATATTTTGGAGGAAGTGATCCCCTTACTCTGAATTCCTACTATGTTCATAGTCTACACCATACATTTGGGCAGTAAATTACACTCTGAGTAATATGTTTGCTAAGTGTTTTACTTAAATCAATCTCCCCATTCACAGTATGATTTCTTTTAAGGCAGACATTATATCTTAGAGCATTCTTTATTTACAGCCTTACCCAGTAGAGTGCTGGCATGTCGCAAGAGTTCAAAGACTATTTGAGGCTAACAGCTGCTGCACATAATGTTAACAGCAACCTTACCATATGCTGGGCACTGAACTAAGGATTTCACATGCATTGACTTTTCCCATTCTCACAGCACCCCTACAAAGTAGGCACTGTTTTTACCCCCCCCCCTTTTACATAGAGGAAAGCCTTGGCATTGAGCTCAAGTAAATCACCCAAGGTCAAACAGCTAGTAAGTGACAGAGCTGGGATTCAAACCCAAGTAGCCTGGCTTCAAAGCACACACTCTTAACCATTAGTTAAAAGGTCTGGGTCCATTGAAAATAAAATTGTGTAAGCAATGAACAACAAGAATAATAATATGGGGATGATTTTTTTCTGTCAACAACGAATAGAAGGAACCAAGCACGGAACAAAACAATTTAGTTTTGGAAATTACCTCTTACTAGAGTATTCCATTCTGCAGTATCCTTCCTAAACATATCTGAAGAAAAAAAATTCAGTTTCTCCCAATAATCCAAAACTTATTTTATTTCGAAGTCACTGATAAGCAAGGGAAACAAACCTCCTGAAAGTCAGTAAAGTCAGCTCCTGACCAGCTAAAACATGGATTAATAGCCATAACAAAAAGCAGTTTCTTAGTAGGATAAAAGGAAAATCAATCCTGAAGCTTCTTGATTTTTTATTACATCCTTTGGCCCCTTTAAAAACACAAAGTACTTACATCTTGCTGCTTTTGGTCTGTTAAGGAGCACAGAATAGGATAAAGCAAAAGGGACCCATGTCCCTTGACCAGAAGGCTTGAGCTGGAAGTCAGGCTGGACTGGTTGCTGGGGATGGGATAGGATGGGAATGCAGTAGGTGAGGGCTGATTATAAAACAACTTACAGTATCCTATGGGTTAAGGGTATTAAGTTCCAAATGCCAATTGTGACAAACTGAGGTACAACATTTCTCTTTACATCTGTATACAGGGACAGATTCGACCTCCTCTTTTATCGCCCACCCCTGCCTCCACCTGTTGAGTGCCATGGTGACTGTGGCTCCCTGCTGCATCTCCTGAGAAGCTGCCACTGCAGCCTCTGCCAATGATGCCACTGCCTGGGTAGCCTCTGATGCTTGTGTCGTCTGGATGGTCATCTCACCTCCTTGTAACGTGGCCCAATTTTGTTCCACCTGAGGCAGAAAAGGACATGATAGTTAAAAAATCAAACTCACAAAAGGATTATGATTTTTAAAAGTCATTTTTCTAAAAAACTGCTATGTGCTCAGCCAAATACATACATACTTTTAAATTAACATGAATTACAACGTATAGAACAGGGTTTTTAGCATATCTTTGGTGTTAAAAAGGGGGGTATTAGAATATATATTTGAATTTGCTTATATTTGCGTAAAGAAACTCTGGAAGGAGTTTCACACAAAAGAAACCATTGAAAATATTTTCCTCAGTGTGTGCAGAGGGAGTTGTTGTGGGAATAGGTTGGATAGAAGGCAGAAAGAAGATTTTCCATTGCAACCTTTTACATAAATTTTGAAATATCTGAGTCATATCAATATAGTACCTATTCTAAAATTAAAGTTTCTGAATAAATCATAAGTATAATTCTAAAAAAATTCAAACTGTACCAAAGGGAATATAATGCCAGTACTCCAGACCCTTCACCCAAAGGCCACTGTTGTTACCTATTTCTCTATTTCTCATGCATCTTTGCAGGGATATTCTCTTGATATGTGAGCATATTTACACATACACATACACACACTCAAGAAAAATGGCAGTACTTGCTACATGCTTTTTGTACCTTGCTTTTTTCCATAAACAATACAGCTCTGAAATGATTTTACTTTGGAATGTATCAAACTGCTTCACTCATTCATGATTCATAATAATGGCTGCATAGCATTATATTATATGGATACACCATGATTTACTTAACCAGACATCTTTTAATGGGCATTTAGGTAGTTTCCAGCGTTTTGCTATTACAAACAGTACTGTGATGAATATCCTTATACACTAACTTTGTATAGTTTATGTGAGTCTACTTACTGAGTAAATTCCTAGAAGTGGAATTATACATCAAAATTATTTTGTATTTTTATTTTTGATGGAAACTGCCAAATTCAGTAAACAATTTTTTTAATGTAGCAAAACCTGCTTTTCTTTTACTGGGGAGGAATTATGAAGAAACGAAACAAGCAACAAAACAAACAAACAAAAACATACTATCTGGTTATATAGAGTAGATTAGAATTCAGCTTTTCTAGATCTAGAACAGGGTTTCTCAACAACAGCACTATTAACATTTTGGGTTAAATAATTCTCTGTTGTGAGGTCTGTCCTGTGGATTGTGGGATGTTTAGCAGCATCCTTGGTTTCTACCCGGTAGATGCTAATACATCCTCCGCAGTCATGATAATCAAAAGTATCTCCAGACATTTTGCCAAATGTCCTCTCTGAGGGGTATAGGGGTTGCCCCGGGTTGAGAACCACTGACTTTAGTACAATGCTTTGCCATTTAGAGATTTTTTTTCAGTCCTGGATACCTGAATCTAGCTACTTCAGTCCATTTTGCTCAATAAATACTGGTTAAGTATCCCCTCGCCCCCCGCCCCCACCCCTCCACCCAAAACCAAAAAGCAACAGGGGTAGTGAAAGCAGTTTTTATTCTAAAATACGGTAGGTGATAAATCAAGCAGCTCATGTATACTATTTCTACAGACTCAGGTCTCAGGATGTTAGCTGTGTTTACTGGAGCTCTTTCTGGGGCCCAGTGAGTGGTCAACTTGTGCCTTCATGTTACTGTGTCCCAAAGAAAGTGTCACAAGCTCTAGGAGACACAGATACTTAAAATGCCTCCCGCGGGACTTCCCTGGTGGCGCAATGGTTAAGAATCCGCCTGCCAATGCAGGGGACACAGGTTCGAGCCCTGGTCCAGGAAGATCCCACATGCCGCGGAGCAACTAAGCCCAAGCCCCACAACTACTGAGCCTGCGCTCTTGAGCCCGTGAGCCACAATACTGAGCCCACGTGTCACAACTACTGAAGCCCACGCGCCTAGAGCCCGTGCTCCACAGCAAGAGAAGCCACTGCAATGAGAAGCCCACGTAACACAACGAATGGCTCCGCCCACCGCAACTAGAGAAAGCCCATGCACAGCAATGAAGACACAACACAGCCAAAAATAAAATAAACAAAATTTAAAATAAAATAAAATAAAATGCCTCCCGCTTTGGCTCTATTGCTATACTTGGATTGTCATAGTGCTCCTCCAAATGTTTGTCAAAAGCTCCCCAGAGAATGAGACATTCCTTTGAGCTACATTAGTATTTGCCCTGAGTTCTTATAGACAGTGGGCTGTGCCAGCAAGCCTCCAGGGCCCAACATTAAGAGCCAGAGATACCCTACTTCCTTCCTGTAGAGCTGCAAAGTTGCCCACTCAGGAATTCACGAAACTCTTGCTTCTTAAGGTATTACCTCTTTGATCTCATTATTCCAATGAGCATCACTGCAAACAACGCCACTTTAGATGGCAAGTTACACTGCCAATCCATAGATGGTTGATGATTCCACTCAGAACACCAGCTGAAGCTGGCCAGCCCTGTAGCATTTTCCTCTTTCCAGATCTACCCCTCTATATTTCTGCCCATCCCATTGCTGAGTATGGCCTAGTGCAGCTCTCTCAAGTACTCATACTCTACGGCAGCAACTTAATACATATACATTCGGTTACAGCTATATTTGTAGTGAAAATGGTATTAGAATGTTGCCATACACAGTATACTTTAAGGAAGTTAAATTTGTGGCACAAAAGATTAATGGATGGTGGTAAAGGGTGGAGAAGTGGGAAGAAGCAGATGAAGAGATTTCTATTCAGAGTAATGACAGGTAATAAATAAATCAGCTTAAGTGTTAACGCTTCTTTGGAATTTCCTATTCTTGAGTCTCAGTGCTTTAGAGTTGTGTTTGCTTGAGCTCTTGCTGTGCTCCCTTTCCATCTTTTGGGAGCCACTGTGTGGTTATCTATGCCTGGATGTCACCATGTCCCAGAGAAAGGCCACAAACTCTAGAAGGGAAAGATATTCAGAAGATGTACAGTTAGCTTCTGTGCTTTTCTGAGAGAGACCCACTACAGTGAGGCCCTTCAAACTGTGGCTATCCTTGTCTCTCTTGCTACTGTGAACCACCTCGGCTTTTCCACACTTTCACACTGTGATGCACTGCATGTGATGCTCCCTTTGAGAGGAACACAACTCCCATCCTTTGCTTCCTGTTCACCCCTCTAGTCTGAGCTCAGGTGAGATTAGAGCCAAGACAACTCCACTTAAAGACAACTCCCTATAGTCCAAGGCTCAGGACCTCTCCTCTGGGTTCCACAGTACCCTGGGCTTGCTTCTACTAGATCCTTATCTGATTGCCATTTTCTCTGATGTGTTCTTCTCTACCACCTACCTGTGTGCTCCTTAAGAGCAAGAATGGTCTTTTTTTCAGTACGCGGGCCTCTCACTGTTGTGGCCTCTCCCGTTGCGGAGCACAGGCTCCGGACACACAGGCTCAGCGGCCATGGCTCACGGGCCCAGCCGCTCCGCGGCATATGGGATCTTCCCGGACCAGGGCACAAATCTATGTCCCCTGCATCGGCAGGCGGACTCTCAACCACTGCGCCACCAGGGAAGCCCAAGAATGGTCTTTACTCTCCTCCACCTATAGTATACATAGTGTCTGGCACAGGGCTCAGAAAGCATGTACTTAATGGATAGATGAAGAACATGTTCCTTTATTCAGATCTCCCTACTTGCTCTTCAGCATACCTATATTTCAAATAAACTGATATTCAATTGATATTCATAAATTGATATTCAAAAAAACCCCACCTAAAATAAGCTGTGCTACTTCAAAACTGTTACATGTGTTGATGGTTCAGTTTAAAATTCATGTCTCTAATGTCTCTGTACTTTGGTTTCTTCTAACAGAAGCACATGCCTACTATTATCAGATATCATTTCTCTTTCAAATTTCAATTTTTCTGACACATAATGCAATTAATATCACCCATACCAATTGGTGGTCTTACCACAGAATAAATTCTCAAATCCATTTGTACTGTAAATATGCCATCAAAATGGAAATTGTGTATTTTGAAATCAATATATATAGTTTATTTCATATTATTTTGAAATTCTTTTCTTATTCATTTCTAAATGTTTATGTAATTTGTTCTGTGTCCCTAATTAGTTTTAAGTTGCATTAGGTTAGAGATTCTTTTGGTTTCTTTATAACTACTTAGATTATTCGATATTCTCAGCACACAGAGTACTCAGAGTTGGGAGACCATTTTATTACCAGAAGAGACAGGCCCACAGAAGGTCCTTCTTATAAATGTAACCAATTGCAACTAACTGGATGTTAAATGCAGTATGATCTAATGTAAGAGCTCTCACTGGCAAGGCTAGGATAACAAAATAACCTTAAAACTTCCAGAAGTATAGGTATTGTTTATTTTTGTAAATAACTTTCTGTTCCTTGGAGAAACAATGCTACATACAGGCAGTAGGATGTTTCTACTGAGGCACCTGATGCAATGCTTTGTTGGCTTGATATGGTCTTATCTGTCCCAAGTCAGTGAGATATTCTAATTACAGTCCTCATGGCTCAAAACTAAGATGCTGACAACCATGTCAACATCTAATCAGAAGGCACATAGAAGCAAACTATAGACTCTAAAACATTTTGCCACTTTCTGAGATAACCTATGCTTCTTTTCTTCATATTTTTGTTTCATTGTAAGTGTGGGGTTAGAATTTTTTTAATCTGACTGAATCTGGGTATTAACCGACAGGTTATTTGTATATATCATTCACACACTTCCACACGATGACTTTAAAACGACATCAGTGTGCTGGAAAAGCCATAGATATGTGACTAAGGTTTTTGTATCCTTCATATTTTCCATGAACTTTTGGATACATTGGTTGTGTGAAGTTATTCTGTAAAATGGGTTTCAAAGAATTACTCTCTAGAGAAGTGTTTAAGCAACTCAAAGTTACTTTCTTTAAGAGAGTACCCAGGAAACACTCAGTAGGGAGATGCCTAAATAACTTTGACTGAGTCAAAAAGTAAAAAGTAACAAATCCCATAAATGTACCCACCACTGTCTTTGCTACCTCTTTCACACTTCAAGGAGTGTCTGTCCTCTAGTTTTAGTGTGTGGGGACTGACGAATTTTCCCCTCAGCTAATCCATTCTCTTTCATGATGTTTATATACCTTTAAAAGTAGATCTGTTGACTTCTACCTTTCTATACTGGAACAGCAAAGGGTAGCTCCTGCCCCAAACCTTCCCAGGCTCGCTCACTGGAAACACTCTCTCTTGAAGCTACAGACCACTTTGCAGCCTCTCTGACAGCAGGAACCACAGTTCATTTATGCAGATGCTTCTCTCTCCCTGAGAGCTGGGTTCCTGTGTAAATCAACACTACGTATCTAACACCTCAACTGCAGCACAGCGGGGGGCTCAACACATGCTGGCTGACAGGAGCCTGCTGTATCTCTCTTCACCTTGCTAGCCATGACCCTGTATCAGTTCTCTCCCTTTCCTGAGATGCACAAATGATAGTGATTTTGTGGTGTTCTGAGTGGAAATATTCCATGGTTTTGAACAAGGGTGAGATAATATTTTTAGCTTTATTTCTGATATTGCTTTGACATTTGTTGACTATTTTTCAAATTTCAGAAGTATAACCTTTAGGTGAAAAGTCCACAGTGACTTAACAAACCCTTTCCTGAACTTCACTAATGGCTCAGAGCTTAGACAACATTTTTCTAATTGCGTTACCCAGCTTCAGCACTTACACTGTGCCTTTGGGCAAGTCACCTAACCTTTCAGTTTCATCATGTATAAAGCAAAGATGGTAACAGAACCTGTACTTCCTAGGGTTGAGGAGTGCTTAGTTTACCGAGTGTCAATAAAGGTTAGCTACCTTCCTTTAAGTTAACATCCCATAATTATCTCAGTTTTGATAGGGAAGGATTTTCCTGTCCCTTTTTTTTTTTTTCTTCTGGCCGTGCCACGCAGCTTGTGGGATCTTAGTTCCCTGACCAGGGATTGAACTCAGGCCACAGCAGTGAAAGAAAGCGCTATGACCGAGTCCTAACCACTGGGCCTCCAGGGAATTCCCAGGAAAGGATTTTTCTTGTGAAGTCTTTTCAAAGGCTCATTTAAAATGCAATAAATCATGTCTACTGATTTACAAATATATATATCCCTTCAAAGAATGTTTTAGTCAGCTTTAGTTTTAATGATCTAATTTTTTTCATAAAGTCCAAAGATTAAATTCTTTGGGATTCACAGCATAAAAGTACTAAATCCTATGTTACAAATATACAATTGTAAGTTCCTGACAGTTATGCCTGAATCATAAGGATCCATAAATTTCGATTGTTATAATTAACATACACAGAGTAAGCTGCTTCACAAAACTGACATGGTGTGATGTCTTAAACGGTTTAAATAAAACAATGCTACAGACGTGTGGGCTACTTACAGTCTCTTCATCTTCTGGACCCTCCCTCTCCCTCACCTATACATTTGAGTATTTAAGTGGAAACAGACAGAATCCTTTCTTACCTCTCCATCAGCCACAGCAGAATAATTCACTTGGGCAACAGTGACTGTGGTTGGCAATTCTGAAGCATCAGCCAATGTGGCTACTGTTGCCCCTGTACCAACCTAAAGAAAAAACATGGAAAGTGATGTGTCAGTGGATGGATCCTCCAACCTCTCCTTTACTCAGAAGTTAAGATTCAGATAATCCCAAATTCAGCAGAGGTAATGATTAATATGCCTTGTAATATGAAACGAATTACTAAAATCACATCTCAGACACTAACATGAGTTTCAGAGTTTTACTTCAACCATATAAGTCACTATGAGAAGCCATCATGTTTCATCATTGGTGACCAGTGTCAGTCAACCAACTTTCTACTCTCTCCCCAATCTGAATTTTAGACGCTCCCTCTATCTACCAACAAATTGCGTTTCACCTCAGAAGTGGTAATTCAGAAGGAATATTTCCTGGCCACTGAGAGAGTGAAATGGTAAAAAAAAAAGAAGCCATTTTTACAGTGCTTTGATTTGGAAATGTCTAGAAATGCTATCTATAGCTTTGTATTTAGCAAAATGCAAACAATTTAAAATATTATTCAAAAAATAGAGTTCAGGTAGGAAGATCTTGGGGAGCTGTATAAAATTAATACAAGAATTTATATAAAGACAACTTTCTTGGGCTTCCCTGGTGGCGCAGTGGTTAAGAATCCGCCTGCCAATGCAGGGGACATGGGTTTGAGACCTGGTCTGGGAAGATCCCATATGCCACAGAGCAACTAAGTCCGTGTGCCACAACTACTGAGCCTGAGCTCTAGAGCATGCGAGCCACAACTACTGAGCCCACGTGTCACAACTACTGAGCCTGCACTCTAGAGCATGCGAGCCACAACTACTGAGCCCACGTGCCACAACTACTGAAGCCCATGCGCCTAGAGCCCATGCTCCGCAACAAGAGAAGCCACCACAATGAGAAGCCCACGCACAACAAAGAGTAGCCCCCACTCGCTGCAACTACAGAAAGCCAGCACACAGCAATGAAGACCCAACGCAGCCAAAAATAAATAAATTAAATAAATTTTTAAAAAAAAGACAACTTTCTCCAGTCTGAGGTGAGGTGCCCACTGATCTGCCTCAGAAATCACAATCTGGTAACCAGAAGGTTTACTCACCTGGATAAGCGAGACAGTGCCATCAGGGTTACTAAAGGTCTGGACTACAGTCTGTGATGGTACAAGATGGGCTATACTGTGTGTGGTTGTGGCCTGTGTTTGTGTTTGCTGATCTTCAAAAGCATACAAAAGGTCCTCCCGCCCATGCTGTTTATAACAGTTTTTAACTATGGTCCGTAGTGCCTGGGTCCATGAAACCTGTTATCAAAAGACCAGAAAAGCACATTAAGTCACAAAGAATGTTGGTTATTCAGTTCTACTGTGGAATAAGCAGCTGCTTATTTATCAAACCAAACCAAACTTGCATGGAGTAACTCTCTCAGGATTATTTCCCACAGACCGATTTGGACATAAAGAAATTCAGCACCAAGTACCAACAATTTCACACTGGTTTCCTTCCTGATCAAAGTCGGGTTTAACTTTTGGGTTTTCCTGAGGCCAACTGTTAAACTTCTCACAGAAGAAGGTTACTCTTTCGTCAAGAATTTTATTTAAGATTTTAAAAAATATTTATTTATTTGGTTGTGCCAGGTCTGCTGTTGTGGCACACGGGATCTTCGTTGCAGCATGTGGGATCTTCAGTTGTGGCATGTGGGCTCTTAGTTGCAGCATGAGGGACCTAGTTCCCTGACCAGGGATCGAACCCGGGCCCCCTGCATTGGGAGTGTGGAGTCTTAACCACTGGACCACCAGGGAAGTCCCTTTATTTGAGATCCTCAGTAGATTTTTAAAGCTAACTGAAAAAAATGAATATGCAGAACAAGTAAGGGAGGACACCTGGTTTAGTCTTTCTTCTTTTTTAAAATAAGTTTCATTATCAGCAGACTTCACTAACTTCACATCTCTCTATATTTATATTTTCAACAGTGATGCTTGCTAATCAGAAATAAGGACATTTCAAGTCTTCAAAGTGATTAATACCTTTTACTTCAAGTTTCGTTAGTTTTTCCAAGCACCTTATAAAATTAAAACTGCTCCAAAAGGCAACTATGTAGAGAGAAGTGTAAATTCACAGAGCCATCCCAAGTCTTTACAGTGATGGAGTGATGAATGGGAAAGGCTATAAATCAGAGAATATCAAACCTCTTTTGGGGGATAGGTTTGACTATTACACAAATGTTTTTAGACTTTATAGCATAAGAAGTAGAATAATAAAAATGAGGTGGTTGATTCAGAATGGAAAAGCAATAGGAAACTCAGGCCAGAGGAACCCTCACCCTCTGCTTTTGCTCTTCTGTGCGGACATCGCTCCGAACGTTTGCCCATGGGATATCTTCAGGCCACCAGATGGGCTTGCAGCTTTCTTTACCCCAGCCTGGTTTTCCCCGACCTGTGGAGTACTTCAGCATCTCTGGAATAAACGCCCGAAGCTGGGCCTGGAAAACAAGAGTGTGGTCATCAGTAGTCATGAAAGACGTCTGGGATGTGTTTGTGCCTCCCAACAAATTCTAAGATTATAAAAGACAGCCTTCCTGGAGGGTTATGGAGAGCCCCAAAATGTGACTGTGAGAACCGTCTGTTTCTCATAGGTCACTATAGCTCCATGGGTGATGGAGAATTATACATATGTTGGTAAAGTACATCTTAAGCTGTATTTCATACACTTGCTCCTATAAGATCAAGAATATCTGTCCCCATGTTTGATTTCCGCCCCCTAAGGTACTATTGATGCTATAGCTTATTTCCCTCCTAGAACGTCCATGCATTTATGGTGTCAAGGTCAACGTGTCTTCAACATGTTGTTCTGGAGGTAGTAATCAGAACAATTAGATGAGAGAAATAAGAGGTGACGAACAGATAAAATCACCACTATTTGCAAATGGTATGACGGTGTATCTGGAAATCCCCAGAGAATAAAATGAAAAAACTACTATAAACAATGAGAGTTTGGTAACATGATTGGTCACAAAATATATGAAAATAAATGGGCTTTACTTAATAAAAAGAGAAAATAACCCTAAAACTCTTCTAAAAAGTTTCTAGTAAGATAGTCCAATGTCTATGAGTCTGACATATAGATATACATAATGAAGCATGTGTTGATCTTAATGAATTTCATTCAAATTTATTTTACAAATCAAATCCAGACCAGACAGATGTTAAACCACAGAAACAACTACCTTTCTTTATCGCCTGGCATGGTAACCACGCTGTGTGTGTATACTGGGGGAGAAGGGGAGCCTACTTTGTGAATATTCTCAATTGCTGACAATGATTTTTGGCAAGAGAAGCAGTTTATCAAGTTATAATCTTCCTCCTCAGACCTACTGCTTTCCTTTGAACCTGGTGGTCTATAGCATACCAGAGATAAGCAGCATCCTTCATCTAAGAACACACTCATAGTGCCTCTTAAGACCAAAAGGAGAGGACAATTTTAGCATGAGTCACACGCAAGGACACGGGCTTGTAGCCGTAAAATAGAGAAAGAAAAAAAATAGAAATGGGAATACTTAAGTATTAATGAGATAATGAGTACAGCAAAACTTGTATTAAAGAGCCTATTTAAATATCAAGTGTTCTCATTTAAATACTATTTTACCAGAAGATGACAGAAATTAGTACATAACAGGGAAGCATGAAACCAAATCAGTAATGTTTACCTAATAAAGATAGTTCTTGCTGACTGTACTTACATCGTTAATTCTTGCCCCAAGCCTGCCATTTCACCTCCATCTAAGTACCCCCCATCTCCCAGACAGTCTCCTGCCTGCAGGATAGGGTATTATATACTCCGTTATATATTTGGCTCTGTGGCATCAAGCAGCAGGCTAATAGAAATGTATCCATTTGCGAACCCAGGCTATCAGCTGGCTCATGAGGTCACTTCTTCAGTTATTTTAAGAAAGTGCATCTCAAAGTCATTTTTCCCTTTATCCTGGCTTCCTGGGAGTGTCTTTTTCTAGCCTCAGTTATATAGAGAAGGAAAAGGCTTAGTCCTCACACACAATATTTATATTTCTTCATATAAAGAAATAATAGCTTTCTCAGATGCATAAACAAAATAAACTCATACCACAGACTTTTATAAGTCTTCCTCTCTCTTTTAATCCCATTACCAGCCTCCAAAAGGAGAGTTCTTTATATCCACGCCCAGCAGAGTGAGGAGATAATGAAATAAGAAGGCCAAATATCTCTAAATTAACAAAAAATGAAAGTTTTTAAAAGATGTTTTATGTGCTAGAATTTCTGGATGGGAAATGTTTCAAAGCCCCAGGAAGAAGACAGTAGAGGCTAATATGAGAGGCAGGAGAAACGGAAGCAGCACAAAGGAAAGGTTACTTCCACAGGCAAAAACCTCATTAAGTTAAAAAAATGGGCCCAGAGTGAAATTAATAAGTTCTAATTCAGAGTCAGATCTTAGCTTTTTAAAGTACTAACTATCAACTGTACAAAATTTGCCCCTACATCAAACAAGAGGCAAAAAGCTCTTTCTACTACAAAAGTTAACTTTTCAAGACTGCACAGTTTAGAGATGAAGGACAATCTTTGCTTTTAAGTGCAAAGATAATGTGACTTCACTGAAAGAAGCAATTTTCCACCAGACTATTTTCATACTGTCCCAAATAACTAGTGCTAATAAAGGGATATTAATAAGGGTAAATGAGCTGTCCAGTATAGAAAGAGTTAAATGATTCCTTTCCAGAATTCAGCACTGTGCTCTCATTACCAGTTGGATTAATTACTGGTCCTGGAGAGTTTTGGAAACCCAAGCTACTCAATGCGCTTGTTAAGGAAGGTTTGTCTTTAATCCGCAGGGGAGACAATCAACAGGATCAGCAAAGGTAAAGCCTATCCTCTCCGGCTATCCTTTAATTGGGCTGCAACAAGCTTTCCCGGCCTCTCATTCTAATTTAGGGCTCTAGATGGGCTTCAAGTGCCCGGCGTGGTCAGTAAGCCCACCTCAAACCAGCAGAGAGTAGAAAATACCACTCCTTCCAGGGCACACTCAGCAAAGAAAAAAGATATTAAATTCATGCCAATGGCAATCAATAGTAAAGATTATGTGGAAATCACAGATGGTTTAAAAAAAAGATTTTCTAAAACTGAAAGTTTTAATCTGGCCAAAATGAAACAATATTTCTTATTATGCTAGAAATTTTCCACTTGTAAATTTTGTTACTTTGCTGTCCAACAATGCATTATCCTTATATATTCCCAAGTACCCTTCTCCTCCCATTTCCTCTCTCTTTGCTCTGCATGTACCCGAGATGAGGAATTTTGAGGCTCCAGATGTCCATTTAGGTTCAGTAACCAAGAAACGGCCTTTCAAAGCAAAATGTTTGCCAACTCCATATCTACTGAAGAGATCAGAGAATATGTAACAGATTTAAAGAGAAGGTAGCTAAAATCAAACCACATTGAAAGGTGATGTTTTCTATACCCTACAGGAAAACAGCAATGGAGCAGGGGAGGAAAAGTGAAGAATTTTCGGACTGTGGCTTCATAACTGTAATTTAAAATTATGAACTTCCAGGTTGACAGTCCCAATCATACGCAAATGGATATTTAAAGGGCATTAGAAAATAAAAGCAAAATGATTTTTTTGCTCACTTTTGGTAATTATTTGTACCACTGACCTCTGTTCATAGAGATAATGAAAGTGGCTTTCCTTACTAGAAA
This sequence comes from Stenella coeruleoalba, assembly GCF_951394435.1. Classification (NCBI taxonomy): domain Eukaryota; kingdom Metazoa; phylum Chordata; class Mammalia; order Artiodactyla; family Delphinidae; genus Stenella; species Stenella coeruleoalba. The sequence goes on along the minus strand of NC_137155.1, from coordinate 82,699,973 downwards.
CACCAATCCTATATCCCCATGTTTGGTAGTAGTGCTAGCAGAAACACTGGTTTCTCTTAATCGCATCTTCCCATAAAACACATTCCCATAGAAACATGGGAAGAACAAGTTTGGAAGGAAAGATAAAATTAGAGAATTCAAGGGACAGCCAATGAAGACACTCCTCTCTCAAGCCAACACTTCTGCTTCTCTATCTCCATACCCCATCTACCCATTACACTGTCTCCCTCCCATTAATCAAAATGCTCTTAAAATTCCACCTTCTCTTTGAAGGAGTCTCAGATTAGTCAGTTTCTGCTACCTTATCCTAGTTGTACTCTTTTGTATAAAAATTTAAATAACACAGATAAAGTCAAAGCTCTCTTTTTGATCTACCCTTCCCCAATCTAGTCACCTGTCCAGGGGCATCAATTTGATGAACATCCTTTCGCACAGGCCAAATTCTATGCATTTACATAAATACGTGCTGGAAAGGCAGTTTTATGTGATGAAAGAAAACACACGTATTCACATATTTTAGTATAACTCACTTTTTCTACTCAACATTTTGCCATAGAGATCTTCTCACAGTAGTACAACTAGAATAATCTCATTTTTAAAGAAACAGTTGCTTAGTATCCACAGTATAGATTTTTCCATTTTATTTAACCATTCTCCTATTGATAAACTTTTAGGTTGTTTACAGTGCTTGTACATGCTTCTTTGAACACACCTGTGAGTATTTCTGTAGCAGAAAAGTGGAATTGCTGGTTAAAGTGTATATGCATTTTAATAGATACTGCCTAACTGTCCTCCTAAAAGACTTTGTCGATCCTATTCCCACCAATGGTACAGAACAATACCCATTATTTCAAAACCTCCCTTCACACGTTAAAAAAAAAAAAAAGCTTTAAATCTTTAATTTGTTTTCATGTTTTTCCTTCATTTTGCTTCCAAAAGGAAATGAGAGCCTAGCTCTGTCACCTGTATATTGTCCACAGCCTCTAGGCTGGGGCAGGTCCTGACCCCTGCCTGCCAGCTGCCTCGAGGCCACAGGGCGCCTGGGGGTTCACGTGCAGCCCCAGGGGTCGCCTTCACATTTTTTAATTACCCTGCTTTCTTATTTTGGCTCATCGGATGTTAGGGAAATGATTTAATTTTCATTACTAGTGAGGCTGAGACTCTTTTTACGTTTACTGACTATTTTTCCTTTTTACAACTGTTCGTAATGCTTTGCTTATTTTTCTAATTTTCTTATTAATTTGAAAGAAATATTAATCTGTTCTAGCTATTCTGTCATATAATATGCAACTACTTTTCCCTAATCTAGTTCTGTCCTGAATATGGAATTTATATGCGTGCTCCCTGCTCTTGGTATTCCTGAATATACCCCTCAATTATTTTACTCTCAAAATATGCTGCGTTCTATCATATTCCCTTAATCTCATCCTGCTTACCTAAAATTTACAAAATGTGGAGTGGCATCATATACATCAACCTTTTTTGATCATTTCAGACAGTAAGAAAAGCCTACTCTGCACATAGATTCTGACACAACAGTAGGAGAAACAGCTGGGAACTGTGATCTACAACAGTGGTTCTCAAAGTTGGCTGCACACTGGAATTGCCCGGGGAGTTTAAACACTGCAGAAGCCTACATCTCATCCCCAAAGATTCTGACTTAATTGGTCTGGAGTGTGGCCTGGGCACTAGGATTTTAAGTTCCCCAGGTGGTTCTACTGTGCAGCCAGTTTAAGGACCACTGAACTAATTTAAATACTTTTTATCCAGCCCTTCTTCTTTAAAAAAAATTTTTTTAATTGTAGTAAAATATACATACCATGAAATTTACCATTCTACAATGTACAATTCAGTGGCACTAAGTACACTCACAATGTTGTACAACCAACACCACTATTTCCAGAACGAATTCATCATCAAACAAAAACTCTGTACCTATTAAACAATAATTCCCCATTTCTACTTCCCCCAACCGCTGGTAACATCTATTCTACTTTGTCTTTATGAATTTGCTCATTCTAGATACCTCATGTAAGTGGAATCACAAAATATTTGTCCCTTGTGTTTGGTATATTTCATTTAGCATAATTTTCTACTCTTTAGGTAGAAGAGGCCAGATCTATGCTTTTTCAAAACAAAACAATACTCAAAAAACCTAAACTGATAACTGATGAATGTTTTCTAAGTAAAACATGTCAATCCCTGTGAATAATTTCTTTCAAAGAAACAGTCGCTGTGTTGAGTGCTTCTGAAGGTTTCCCCTGAAAACTTGTAAAGAATTTCTATCCTGTTGCATCATCACTCCAAGGGAATATTAAAGCAACGAAGATTGCCCCAGTGAGAGTAACAGGAGGGCAATAAGTTCAAGGTAGGAGAGGAAAGGGAGAGGGGGAAAAGGAGTGGATTTTAACCAGTAATACTGGACTGGTCTTTCCAGAGATATTTTTTCTATAATTATATTCTTTGCCTGGATCTCTTCTAATACAAAGTCCAAAAAGATTAACAACCTCCCAAGAACAAGAGACTCCCATAGGACTCAAATGTGGTAAAGAACATAACTGATTTTCCACTAGCAAAATCATAATTATTGCTTAAAGACTCTATAAGAAACAATACAAGTCCTTTAACTCAAAATGTAGTCTGTCGTAGAGAATGGACTTGAGGACACGGGGAGGGGGAAGGGTAAACTGGGACGAAGTGAGAGAGTGGCATGGACTTATATACACTACCAAATGTAAAACAGATAGCTAGTGGGAAGCAGCCGCATAGCACAGGGAGATCAGCTCGGTGCTTTGTGACCACCTAGAGGGGTGGGATAGGGAGGGTGGGAGGGAGACGCAAGAGGGAGGAGATATGGGGATATACGTATATGCACAGCTGATTCACTTTGTTATAAAGCAGAAACTAACACACCACTGTAAAGCAATTATACTCCAATAGAGAGGTGAAAAAAAAAACAAAAAAGTGTAGTCTGTGAGTCAGCAGCATTGGCATCACCTAGAAGTTAGAAGGCAGAATCTCAGGTCCCACTCCAGTCCTACTGATTCACAATCTGCATTTAAACAAACAAGACTCTCAGGTGATTCCTATGCATACTGAAGTTTGAGAAGCACAATTTAGCCCATCCTCTGGTCTCTGGTCTGAAGTATCCAAGAAAATTTTGCTGACCTGGCTTTCAAAATCTCTGAAAAAGATGACTTCATTATTTCATTGTAAATGCGATTGCAGAATCTATACCATATTAATGATTTCTTCTCCTAAGCCTTTTCTCAACCTCCTTCAATTCTTACACAAAAGAGGCAGACAGAAATGGGATAAGCTCTAGCCCCTAGCCACTATTCTTAAAGGTGCCTAGAAATTCAAGTTTTCATTTTTTCACTAAAAATATTGCAGAGCTATGTGTTTTTTACCACATACACCAGAAAAGGCTTTCTCAGAATCAAGATATATTTATAATAGTAAAAACAGAAGCTTTTCAGGTAAACATTTTATTTACTCGTATAGAATTACACTTTTATCAAAACCAACAAGCAAAACACAACAAAAACCACAACTACAGAGCCGCTTCCTGAAAGAATCAGGACATTCAGCTCACACAGAATTTAAGATACTATGTTATATGTAACTTCAACCTGTTGCAGAAGACAATTTTGATAGTTGCAAGGAGCAAGTATAGTTGCATAGGAGCAAGTCAAGAAATTCTTTTACAACAGTTAACTGTCCAGTGTAGATTACCAGAGATACTCAGTCTGAGCGATGATGGCAGTATAGTTTCATTGAAAAAAAGAGGGAGAGACAGTAATGGGGGCAGGAGGAGAGAGAGAGGCAGAAGAAAGCACTGCCAATATGGACTCCACCCTAAGTTCTATTTGTTTGTCACTAGCTTGCTTCATAGGCTGCTTCCTCTCTTTATGCCTCAGTTTTTTAATACATTATGACCTGTATTGGCCACTTCACTGCTGAGCAAAAAAAAAAAAAAAAAAATCTAGGTTCATTAACTTGCTCTAAGTGAAAAATGGGTGAGAAATGGTATGTTCAGATTATTCAAAAGTTAATATAGGTAACGTATATAACTAGTATTAATAATTAGTAATAATACCTTTGTGTAATTCCTTAGTTTTCAAAGTACTTTCCAATATAACATCTCATTTTTTCTTCCTCCAACTCCATAAGGTAGGAGGGCAGGTATTATTCTCACTTTCATAAGATGAAACTGAGAACCAAGGCTACTATGTAGTAGAACGGGGATTTAAAGACTAGATCTTCCAGCTAACTTCCTAATTTGTAAAGAATTAAAATAATGGGACACATAACTTTAGAACAATATTGAATATAATTTACTCTCTTTGGATGATTCACAACTCATCTTAGGATTGTATATGGAATTATACTTGTAAATTAGGGTCATCAATATAAACATTAGTTATCTCCATAGCATTCAGTGCAGATAAGATGATTAATAGAGCTGTCTGGTTAACCCAAAGTCCATCTCTATTCCAGTGCACTTTTATAATTCTGGAATTTTATCACTTCAAGGAAGTCATGAATTATCCATATGGTTTCAACTCTAGAACTGGTGTCCACTTAAACTTACGTTGTCCTTTATTGCTACAGACCATATCTGAGCTCTTCTTCCTTGACTATAATAGAAATTACACACACACACACACACACACACACTCTCTCTCTCTCTCTCTCTCTCTCTCTCTCTCACTGGAGAGCAAGGTTTAAATGAGATACTCCCGTAAAGAACTTAGTGTTGTGCCTTCCAATACACAGTAGCTACAGAAGAGAAAAATAAGAGAGAGAGAGAGAGAGAGAGAGAGAGAGAGAAAAGAGTTGACATCTTCACTGGAACATTAAAAAATCATTGGACAAAACAAAGCAGAAACATCAACAAACTTACACTTTAAAAAATTCAATTTGGGGTTTCTATGGTTATAAAAGAAATTCATGCTTATTAGACAAAACACTGAAAATCACCCATAATGCCACCACACATATATAATCACTGTTAATATATTGGTGTATATCCATCTAAAGTTTCACACACACTCACACACATACAGGCAAGTTTCGTGTGCATGTTTTAAACAAATGAGATCAATTAACTCAATCTTGTATTCCCTGGGGGGGGTGGGAATCTAGCCGTCCCCGCCCCAAGTAGAAGAAAACAAACAAAAATAAAACCCTAAACCCCTCAAATTAGAGTACATAAGAAATGCTATTTTATAACTAGTTTTTAATTTAATATACCACAGTATTATTCTACTGCAACAGAGAGCAAATCATCATTTTTAGTGTCTAATATTTCACTGCACAGTCACTAATAGTCTCTTTTTTGGGCTAAACTGCTCTTCTTTCCATGTAAATTCTAAACACCACTATTATAATTTATTCAATCACACTGTTCTCAGACTTTCCTACTGTAAACAATGCCATGAGCATACATCTTTGCTTACTTGGAGGGCATGACATGCACATTTAAAATTTTGCCAACCTGCCCTCTGGAAAAATTGTACCAATGTATATTCTATTGATGATGCGTTATATTCCCATAACCTTGCCTATCTAGGTTTGGTTTGAAATAGAACCCTGCTTTTACTACCATTAATAGTGAAAGGCTTTAGGATCAATAAGTTAAAAAAAAAAAAAGGTGTTTTGCTAACATTAAGAAGAAAGCAAATATTTAAGGAAAACAAAATAAAACACAATTTAAAAAAAAAAAAGGGTTGTGGGGGGAGGAACCGCAGGATCCGACTCCTCAGAAATTCCTGTTCAGCTGGAAGCTGGGTTCTTCATCACCCTGCTCACTCCTCCTCACCATGTTTGTTTTATTTGTTATGCGTTATTTTTTACTCGTCATCTGTGGTGAGACGGGTAAGGAGGGAATGTACAACAATAAAGAAGATGCATCCAACAAGATGCATCCAACAAAGTACCTCTGAGACCGACTCATGACTTAGTATCAGCTTCCCTTGGATGTACCACTGCACCAAGCTCTACTGAGTGCATATTTCATAAAAATGGAAAACAACAGTTTTAAATGTTTTACCTCCAATGTGAAATTAAACTGTTTGCTCTGACTTCTGTGACCATCCCCAAATTTTCCTAATTATCAGTAGCCATGATTTAATATAATAAAAACCTCAGATTATTTCAACCTAACACACCAAATGTTGACAAAGAAGCAAAACATGCCCATCGCAGGAGAGGAGTTTACCTAAACATAGTGTACTCCTTCTCCTTAATGATGACTCCTTACTTCTGATTAAGTAAGCTTCTTAATGAGAAGCTTAGTTAGCTTTAGATGTACTTTCTATCTGAGATACGGAGTAGATTCTGTACATTAATCAGATAAGATTCACTTTATGTTTTCTTTAACCAGTCAGAATGGTCCTAGGGATAGAATAACAGCAGGTATGAAATGACAGGAAAAAAGTTTGGATAACGCTTTCCTTCGGAACCATTATCCAGATACTTCAAGTGTCCACAGAAAGATCTGTGAATCCAACAATCAAAAGATTACAATTCAGCATTATATTTCTAAAATACTGCATTACTTCAAACCAAGTTGTTAGTTCAGACTTAGGTAAAAATAAAGCACCATCTCCTGAGCTGCAGCATCAATGTCTGCAGTGAGTGAACACCCACTCAGGAGACTTGTGACCCAGTTACCCACGCCCTGGATTCATTTCTGCTCTGCCTCTTAGGTCATTTACTGAACAGATATTGACTGAGTACTACAGTCACCCCTAGGTATCTGCGGGGGATTGGTTCCAGGACCCCACCACAGATAGCAAAATCCGAGGATGCTCAAGTCCCTTATATAAAATGGCACGGTATTTGCACACAGCCTACACACATCCTCCCATACACTTTACAGCATCTCTATATTACCAAGATACCTAATACAATGTACAAGCTATGTAAATAGGTGCAGCACTGCAAATTCAAGTTTTGCTTTTTGGAACTTTCTGCAATATTTCCCCCCCAATATTTTTAATCCGAGGCTAGTTGAATCCACAGATGCAGAACCCACGGATATGGAGGGAGGGCCAACTGCATTTAGAATACAGATATTATCTGGTGCCAGGCAGCTGTACTGGACAGCAGTGAAGAACAGAACTAAGCCCTTGCTCTCAATTCTAGCTGAAGAGACAGACCACACAGAAGTATAAATGTTAACAAATAAGATAATTTCAAGTAGTGGTAAGTGTTACAAAGACAACAAAATAGGGGATGTATTAGGCTGTAACTTGGTGGTGAGGAGAAAGCTTCATTAGATGGGATAATCAAGAAAGGCTTGTCTCAGGAGGTGATATCTGAGTTAGACTTTGAATAAGATAAGGTCAATCATGCAATGAGTTGGGAAAACAATGTTTCAGGCAGAGGAAATAGAAAAAGTAAAAGAAAGAGCTTGGGGTATTTGACAGGAAGAAAGAGGGTGAGTGTGGCCAGAGCACAGTGACTGAGGGGGAGAATGAGAAATGAGGTTGGAAGAGGCCAGGTTAATATAGGGTCTCAGAGGCCATGGCAGAGTCTAATTTGATTCTAGGAATAGTGGAAAGCCATTAAAGGGCTTAAACAAGAGGGTGATATTACCTGATTTAAGTTTTTTAAAAAATCTCTGGTGGCTCTGTAGAGCGTGGACTGCAGTAGAAAGGAGATCAATAGAACTGATCACTGGAAACAGTCCATGCATGAGATGCTAAAGGCTTGGGCAAGGGTGGTGATGGGAACTGAGAAGAATGGTCAGATTCAGAATACATTTCAGACATGAAATGACATGACTTGCTAATGAATTAGATGAGGTTTGTGGGGGAGTGAGGGCAAAACCAAGGATGACTCCTATGCTGGGACTTGAGCAACCCGATGGACCGTAGTGCCATCAGCTGATATGAGGAATACCAGGGGAGGAACACATTTGGAGTGGAGAGTGGGGGCAGTCAAAGGTTCTGTTTCAGGCATGTTAGGTACTGGAGATCTAACAGTGGTATAAGCCGGGGTACAGATAGCATACAGATGGGATATAAAGCTCACAGGACAGGATGAGATTACTTGGAGAAAAACAGATAGAGCCCTGGGACTTGCCAATATTGATCAGGTGAGAAGAGGAAGAGGAGCCAGCACAGAGCTGAGAGGGAGCGCCCGGTGAGGCAGGAGGGTATTCAGGAGAGGGTGGGGTACAGAAACCAAGAGAAGAAAGTATTTTTAGAAGGAAGGAGTAATCAACTATGTTAAATGCTGCTGGAAGTCTGAACAAGATAAGGAAAGAAAACTCACAACTGAATTTAAAGCTAGAAGTAGTAATAAAGAAATAAGGTAGAAAGATGTCATAAAAAAGGCATTTGATCTCGATCAAGCTATCACTTTTAAAGTTAAAAAACTTATAAGGGACAGTCTCAGCAAAATCCCTGAGGTATGTTGATTTATCAGGCTGAGTACATTTTGACTCCCCTCTCAAAGGGAGAGGAGGAAAGCAATGACTCAGGAGGGTGTCCTTCTGAGTTTTCCATTCTTATTCCCTGGAGCTGCAAGCCTTACTTGGCAATAGTGTGGTGGTATTCAGAAGTTATATGGAAAGAGGAGCAGCTCAGCCCAAAAGAGACTGAAAGTTTACTTGTCCCCCTGATTGTGATTCATCAAAGTCCTGACAGTCTCCTGTCCAAACCAACTCCAGCTAAAAGTTTCTTTATCTAACCCAAGGGCCCTAGTGAAAGGAAAAAACTGCCAACAGAAGTAGAAGACCATATCCATGCCCTCGGCTGGAGCATTCTCCTGGCATTACATTTTCTTTTCCAAGGCTGCTACTGTTTCACTATCAGACTCCAGCCTGTGTCTCACTCTGGTGGTATATCACTGAGGACAAAACTAAAAAAAGTGATCTGAGGCCCGCCCACACCTGTGCCACCTCATTCCCTGCCCCTTACCTGAGTCATTTTGTCCACAGAGACTGGAATTCCATCGATGGTGAGAGGCGGCAGCTCTGAGTTAACCTCCTGTGGCGCAGGGGCGTGCTCTGCCAGGGCAGACTCCAGGTCTTCCAGGATCATGCTCTTGTACTTACGGACCTGCAGGGAATTAAGGGCAGAAGTAAACAAGATGCCCAACAACCAGGGAGGGCTGGTGCCAAGCAACCAGAGAGTGGGTGGGGTGGGCCTCCCTCAGCCATTGCAGAGCCCTAAGAACAAACACGTCCACAGCTAGCAGATAAAAATACCCGCTGGTCCCAAAGACATCACATTGTACAGAATTAAATGAAAAGATGATGAAATTACAGGTAACAATTGTAGAAAGAAGCCAGAGGAAAAATCTTTTACAGAAATACTGCTCCTCAGTTAAAATCACCTTTTCTCCGTAAATGCTGGCCCCAATACCTGTTCCAGATCTAACAGGAATGGCATTCATTATTCTGCATTTCCCAGGCCATTTGATAAAACCTAGCTGTGGCAGTTAATTACCAAAATCATTTTCAAGATCACTGAGGACTTATGTCTCTGAAAGTCTAAGAAACTTATTTGAAACTTTCCTATGCCGTTACTTTCCTACAAAGCTAGACTACCAAACAAATAGGAGATTCAAGTGTACAAGAGGCTGCACTGAAAGGCATCAGAGAAAAAAAACTAGCTGGGTGTCATAGGTGTCACTATCAGTAAGGCCCAGGGCCAGAGAGAGCACCACAGGTCAAGTCCTCCTCCTTTCTGGTACTCCCTGGTGACAGAGGTGAACTTCAAACCCATGATGCGTCTGTAACTCTGACAAGCCCAGGTCTGAAGCAGATACTGTTACTGACTCCATTCCTTCCACTGCCAGTGAAAGGTCTCTCAAAAAACAGAACTTAACAGCAGCACATTGTACATGTACACATTCTTCTATCATGAGCAGAAATGGCAGGCAGACACTGGATCCTACCACCACCAATAATGGGTTCATTCACTTACAAGAATACACAAGGGGGATGAGGATACCTTTGGGGATAACAAAGAAGCCATGGAATTATAGAAATGTGACAAGATGGGATAGAAAATTAACTTGCTTTCAGGGCTCAGGCCATTATCTTAGGAAAAAAAAGAGTAAGAGAAAATGAGGTTTACCCAGAAGTTATGACAATGTCTGAGTCCTGGGTTTTCTGCTAAGTGGACTGAACTCCAATCACCACACACTTCCTTATAAATATCTCACTATGAAGATTAAAAGAGAAAGATTCCCATACTCAACCTCAAGCATATGGAAAAGTAAAAATTATTGTTGGCTATGATGTACAACTTTTACAGAGTTTTCCTAATAGATCAACAATAAAAGTGATGAAAGAAAAATAGTGCAAACATGTAGAATCATTATTATCTCTAGAGATTCAGTTTTATCCTGGTTTCCAATAAAAGAGAAAGTTTCAAAAATTACTGCTGATATATTTATTGTAACTAAACAGCTGTGTTGTCATGGCATCTTTAAGGATACATATTTTCTGATTTCTAGGTTTCTATATCCTAAGTAGAGTTTTTACACTACCAACTCACAGAAAAACTGAGTAAGCCTAGTTTATGGTCTTTGAACTTTACTGTATCAGGTTAAATCATTATATTAGTATGTATTCCCATAGTAGGAGTGAATGAAAATAATATAAGGGTAAATTTCATTGTGCAGAAACACCTGGCATTCAAAAACAAAAAATCATTAGATTATTACTATTATTACATTATTAGCTAGTTTGAAACAATTTCAGCCATTTGTATGGGTCAGCAGAATTCTAGGAATTCAGATCCAGGCATTTTGCTAAACTTACCCGTGCTATATAATTCCTTAAAAAAATCTTGATTAAAAAAAAAAAAAAAGAAGAAGCTGGTAAAGCATCCCTCAGAGTAATTTACAAATTCAGGTGTGAACACAATATTCCTAAGTCTGCTTAGTAAAGTTAACTAACTTTCCCAGAATTAAAAAGCTAGGGCTTCAATTCTACCTCATCTATCAATCCTGAGATGAACCCCACCACCACCACATTTATCATTCCTCTGAAATTGGAATACATGTTAAAATTGCTGTAGACCAGGTGTTATGGGGCATAGCAGTCACTGACTGCACATATGTGAACATGGCTGTTATCCCTGGAGGCATGACTGTAACCCCTGGCCTTTAAAATCAACAAACCATTTAGCACCATTTCAGAAAGGAATGTGAGTCTTGGCTGTTGTCTGATAACTTCCCCAGTGATCCTTCTGGTAAGACCAAAAAGCACCAGCATCAAACTTGTCGCAGCGTGGAAAAAGTCTCAGAGACAACAGTAGAGCTCTTTTTAAAGAAATGAAGCACCATCCATGCTCTTGATGGCACAGAGGACAATATTACATGAAACCACACATACAATGATGACTCTGAAACAAGAAGTAATCCAGAAGAATTGGACTGTGAGTGTGAAAAAGTTTCAGGAATAGCTAAAAAAAAATTTAGAAATAGGAAATTTATTTCACTTACATTTTCCTTTTTATGTATTTACAAAAGCAGTATGATTAAAATCTGTATCTAAGTAAGCCTGAAAGAACTCTTTCAATAAGTATAAAATAAAAATTCTAAGTGATAATAAGCATTGTGTCAGAGTTTGTCATTTTTTCTTTTTTTGGTGCTACATAAATAATGGTGCATCTTATAATTGATGGTATCAGAGATATGATGAAATACAGGTTTGTTTGTTTTCCAACTTCCACCTTCTATTCCAAAAACCACAGCTAAAGCCTTTGTCACTTCACACCAATGTCGCTGTCAACTAACTTGTTTCACAATTAAAGTTAAAATCCACTTAAAAACAAAATCAGCGGTCTGCCTACCAATCTCTCCTCCCCCAATTCATCCTCTATACTGCTGCCATTTAAAATTTCTGAAACACTGATAAATTATAATCAAATACCATTTACTGAACACTTGCTATGTGTCATGCACTGCATACATTATTCAATTAATTCTCACATAATTCTATAAAGAAACTACCATTATATCCATTTTGCAGATAAGAAAATTCAGGCTTAAGTAACTTCCCCAAATTATATAGCTAGTATATAGGAATATAGCAGAAAATCAAACTAATTTTTACATAGCTTCAAAGCCTATATGTTCAGCCACTTCACTATCATTTATCTTTTTTCTCAAAAATACTCCTACAGTTCCCCACTTCTTATAGGATGAAGTCCAAACTTCTCAGTCTTGCATTTCAACTGTTCTGATCATTCCCTACTTTCCCAATACTCTCCACCAGGGCCACCACGTACAGCTGTGCATGCCCAGCTCTGAGAACTATGTGAATAGCACCCTCCTGAGTTCCCAGCACATAACCCAGAGTCCTACTGGGCAGCTTTGCTCACCATCCTCCCTCTTTAGCTGGCCATCCTCCTCACTAACTTCTGCATCTAGCAAGTTCTTTTGTCTCTGGGTATTTAATTCTGCTTCTTATCCAAATATTATCCATCTTTCAAGGCCCAACTCAACTAATTCTGCTTCTTATCCAAATATTATCCACCTTTCAAGGCCCAACTCAACTTCCACTTTCTCTGAGAAAACTTCCCAAGTGTTCTTGCCATAATTATCTTACTCCTTTAAACGTCTACAGATTCAAATAATCATGTGTCACTTACATGTTATTTCCAGGCTACACTGTACACAACTAGTGTTATGAAATCACTGAGCACAGGAACCAGGCCTTTTGTTTATTTTTAAAATATATATTATGAAACATTTCACATATTCAGACATGTACAGATAATACATTAACAAACATCCTCATAATTAACAGAGATGAGAGCGTTTGGGGTGTTTACAGGAGCCATTAGAGTTCTGGGCACAGAACGCGCTTGTTGAGGATTTAGGAATTGGCTGCTACAACCGTAAGGTCAATGGGCCTTTAGTGAGGTTGCAAAAACAGTCCCAGACAAGATATAATTATTTTGCATACTCAAAGCTTTTCTGGATAAAAGAGGAATCTTCAGGAAGGTCTCAAAATAGATTTTTAATATTTTTTACCTATGAGCCCCTCTGAGATTAAAAATACATTGTCATCTGAGGTATATAACAAAGAGATGCTCAAGTGCAAAGCTGCCTTCAGACCTGTGATCCTGAAGCATGCCTGGCACAGAGCCAGGCCACAAGCTGTGGCCCAAGAAATCTGTTGGCTTCATTCTGTTCTCTCTTCAGTCCCAATGTCAGCCTCTTCCCTCTCCTGCCTCAGTCCAGATCTCAAGTTTTCCCCTTGCCCCCTGGATCCCTACTTTTGAACCTTGAAACCTCAAAGGACTTAGATGGATGGAATCCTTATCTCGTACTTTGTATCTAACAGTGTTAGTTATTTGTTGAATAAGTTAATAAACAAACAATATGGCTTTTCCTTTACTACTTTTTAAATATGCTTCCACATTTCATGTAACTTGAAGCCATTTTTTAAAAACCTATCTAAATAAGTGAATGACTTAGAAGAAATCATGAGAGTATTGGAAAGGTGGAATCAAACAAAGGCAGAAGGATGACTTCAAAGAAGCTGGTGATAACCCCAGAGCTACCTCTTGCTTCTGTGACTGTGACTAATATCTGTACCTTAGAACTGGTTAGTCATACCCAGAGTAACCCCATCTAAATGCTATGGATTATTGACTCTGAGGAAAGAGCTCCACCTTCAGAAACTCCCATGGTTCTTCTGAAAAAAGATGGAAATTCTCTCTGTCCCTCAATAAAATTTTTCTAGGCCTATTCTACAAAGCTCATAAAAGTATGTGATAAGGCAGTAAGCCACCAAGACAATGTCCTTAGGGCACAGCAACTTTAAAATCTACCATTTGCCAATGCCTTTCATGCCAGTTCTCTGTAAACATTACATATAGGGGAATGATAATAAACTTTAATTAATTTCTACTGCTCCCCAGTGAAGTTGGTATTATCCTTATTTCACACATGAGGACACTGAGCCACATATAGGAAAAATCAATGTGGGAAACCACTCAAGAAATCAAAGCCTAAACAGAGTTTTCACAAAAGGGAAGTTTTTAGCTACATATGCCCATTCTAGTTAACATCAACCCATGGGCAGGACTGAACTAGCCTGTCTAAATGTTGATAACTCTGTGTGTTACTTTGGGAGCCACACCTTCATTCACTAAGAATGATACTCAAAAAGACCAATACGTTCAATGGAATTATTCTGGAGGTCTTTTAACTTGCTTTGTTTTAAAGAGCAGAGGCTTAAAAAGACAAAAGTTTTAAACTGCAGAGGACATTAGATCTGAAGGTAGTAGATCCCAAGCAGCTTAGAGAAATCTTAAGTTTCTAGGTTAAGGAACTCTCATTCTCCATCATAGTCAGAGGCCCCTGAGAGTTTGCCTAATTTTAAGTTATTTCACTACCCCCATGTTACATATATAGACATGGCATATGTAATCTCTGAACCAGTAGCTTCTCCATCCCAAAAATATTTATTATTCATTTGTATGCTAGGCACTGTGCTAAGGAAAGGGCTGGGGACAAAATGGTAAGCAAAGTTATCAGTCACAGTGCCCCACTGTTGTATATATTCCAATCTAGTGGAGAAGACAAACACAAAAATAATCACAAAAATAAATGTGTAATTACAAACTGGGACAAGTACTATAAAAGATGACACAATCTAACTTAATAGATCTTTACTTCTCAAGATCTCAATTTTGATCCAATGCAGGATCAGAATTTAGAAACCAAATCTGCATTCTGAATTTCTGAGTGCTGCCAAACATTTAGGATGCTTCATTCATTCAACAAATACCATTGAGCAACTGTTCATGGCAGGCACAGTACTTGCACTGGGAGCACAATGGAGAATAACGTAGATCCAGTCCCTGCCACCTTAAGAGCTCACAATCTAGCTGGGGACAGACATTAATCAAATAATCACACAAATCGGTAAATAATAAAGCATCTATAATAAGTGCTCAGAGGCGCTGTGAGAGTCTTGGATAGAACAAGGGGCTTTAATCTGCACAGGGAGGTCAGAAAGACTTCACAGAGGAAGTGTCAACTGAGATGAGTTCTTAAATATGAGTCAAAGTTTAATAAGGTGAAGAAGGAGGTAAGAGAGGGCAAATCAGAGGGAAGAGCATACACAACAGCTTTGTGGAGGGATGAAGCAAGGGAGTGAACAAAGACTGTGGTTGGAGTAGAGAGAGAAGCTGGGGAATGGGGCAAGATGAGGCTAGAGACAGGTGGGAGTCAAGCAGAGGGCTCCTGTCACCGAAAAGGGAACTGGATGGACACCAAGATTGGTAGCTAGGGTCGTGGCAATGGAAACAGAGAAAGTGGGCCAATTTCAGAGATATTTAGGAAATGAATGGAGAACAAAGTAATAGATGGGGTGTGGGGTGGAGAAGAGGAGAGGGAGGTGCCAAAATGGCTCTAGGTTTCTGCCTTGAGTAACTGGATGAGGAGGACAGATATTGGAAACAGACATTAATTTCTTTGGTTGGGGAGGAGAAGACTTTAGTTTTGCTGAACTTGAGACGCTATTAAAATATCCAGGAGGAGATTTTTCTCTTTCCTATTCTCTTTTAGTCAATCATTTGAAAGTATTTTTGATAATGTCTGTTTTGTGTTATTTGCATCTTCAATATACATGGAAATGACTTTCTCCCTTAAAAACTACATACAAACATATGCACATATAGATGAAGTTTCTCTCTCTTACTTCCTACTCTCTTTCACCTCATCACTTACTCACCCCCAAGGTTCTCTGGCCTCTTCTCTTGGTTCTGCAGGTCTGACCAGGAGAAGCGAAAGGGAAAGCGACCTTTGCTGTTCAGTGGCACCAGAATAATGACCGTTATACTGCCTCTTTCCCTCCCCAGAAAGAAGCTAGCAGTAGCTATAGTGGGTGGCTTGCTTATAGCAACCATACTGACCTTTCACAGAACTGGGAAGAACTGGAAGGTATATTTGTCCCCCTTTAGAGGAGTGGGGGAAAGACTAAGAAAATGAGATTAAATTTGAAACTCTATATTCAATATCCTAGACAAACCTATGGGAGATGTTGGGCCCTGGCTCTACTATTCAGAAATTGGGGAATCTTGGGCAAATCACTTAACCTCTCTGAGCTAGTATTCTCATCCGCAAAATAAATACCTACATCTCAGGGTTCCTGTCAGGACTACTGAGAATATAAATCTGCTATACTATACAAATGTTAGTTACAACAATCCTCTGCACTCAGCAATTTCATAAACATGTAGAAAATGCAGATTTACTTTTAAAGTAGGATCAAATTCTGTATGGTTCTATTAACCTGTTTTCTTCACTTAATAATTCATCATCAGCATCTGAAAATATTAGAAAGATCTATGTCATCATGCTTAATGGAGTGTAGCAGTCCTATCTATGGATGAGCCATCGATTTATCTGACCAACCCCTTATCTTTGAACTTTTAGGTTATTCTCAATTTTTAAAAAAATACTATAAATAGTACAGTGACTGGTATCTTTGCTCATTTAATCAATTATTTTCTTAGGAGAAAATTTCAAAAGGAAGCTGGATTAAAAAGTGTACACTGGGGGCACTTTTTATCCCAGTTGCCAAAATGCCCTCCAGAAAATTACACCAATTTACATTGCCTGTCTGATATGCCAACACTGCAAGTTATATATCTTTTTCCTGTTTGCCAACATGAGCCATGTAAAATGACTTTTTGTTTTAATTCCCATTTCTTTGAAAATTTCTGTGGTTGTTAAACATTTGTAGTTTCTCCTTTTATTTATGTTCTTTTGTCTTTGGGTATTTTAAAAAATATAATTTTTAAATGAAAAAATTTAAATATACAGAAAGGTGGAAAGAACAGTAAAATAAATGTCTGTACATCCACCACTTAGATTCAATAGTTGTACATTTTGGCATAATTACTTTATCTGCCATCTATACACACACACATTTTTTGGGCTAACCACTTAAAGTACAGACTTTGCAACACTTTTTAAAAACATATCTATCTATCTATCTATCTATCTACCTATCTATCTATCTATCTATCTATCTATCTATGTATTTGCGCCAGATCTTAGTTGAGGCATGCGGGATCTAGTTCCCTGACCAGGGATTGAACCCCGGGCCCCATGCATTGGGAGCTCGGAGTTCTTTAACCACTGGACCATCAGGGAAGTCCCAATACTTCTTAATATTTCAACATGCATCTTGGAAAAATAAGGGCATTCTCATATACAACTACAATACAATTATCACAACCTGCAAAAATAACGTACTTCCTTAATATCATCTTCTAATATCTGACCCATATTCAAACATATCTTTGGATCTTTTTTATTCATTAATCTGTTCCTATTTTTATTGATTTTTGAGAGCTCTTTTTATACTAAGAATGTTAATCATTAGTTCACTCCTTACTGTGTGACCCTGGACAAAATACTTAAGCTCTTAAACCTTCAATTTCTACATCTGTAAAGCACAGATAATAACAGATATATATACACATCATAGGGTTGCTGTAATGATTAAGTAAAAATCATAATGTGCTTAGCAGAAACAGGCACATTGTAAACACTCAGTAAATTGTAGTTGTTATTTTGAAAAATTTTTTTTCCAGTTTGTTGTTTTTGTTTTTGTTTACAGTGGCTTGCCATACATCCCAACTGTGGGCAAGGAGGTAATATGGGTAGAACACAGTATGGAGAAATAAATGAAACCCTAGAAAATATAAGAGAAACCTCAACACCACCTATTAAAAGACCCAGTAGGGACTTCCCGGGTGGCACAGTGGTTAAGAATCCGCCTGCCAATGCAGGGGACACAGGTTCAATCCCTGGTCCGGGAAGATCCCACATGCCGCGGAGCAACTAAGCCTGGATGCCACAACTACTGAAGCCCGCACACCCTAGAGCCCGTGCTCTGCAACAAGAGGAGCCACTGCAATGAGAAGCCTGCGCACCACAGCGAAGAGTAGCCCCCGCTCACCGCAACTAGAGAAAGCCTGCGCACAGCAACGAAGACACAATGCAGCCAAATAAATAAATAGACAAAAGTTAAAAAAAAAAAAATGGCCCAGTAAAGTTTTCAATCCCCCTTTGACAAATTTGTAAAATAACTGACAATCTTGAATCTGAAATCCATATTCCAAAGATGAATGGCCCTACTGAATTTTAATTTTCCAGAGTTCCCAGCAGCCTCCAGAAAGAGGAGCAAGAAGGAATATTAATGATGGCTTCAGGTAGGAGGACAAATGCAAATACCAAAATTTTAATAATGTTTAATGAGATAATACATGCAAAGTGCTTATAACATAACCTAGAACACAGCATTCAATAAATGTTAGACATTATTACAAAATCCAAATCATTTCTTTTACTGTTGTTAATATGAGATTATGTGGAATACACTGCATAATTGATTATGGTAAACATGAGCTCTGATTCTTTAATACCACACTGTGTACTGGTATATATATAAGATTAAAGAATATTCTGTACTTTGAAGGTTTACCAGAAGTCACCCCAAATAATCAGAAGCGTAGTGTCCCTTTGAAGGATATGGTTTAATTACTTTAGTTTTGTACATGTTTATTATCCTACTGAGGTTTAGATATATTTTCGTTATTTTATTTTCTTACTGAATTATCCACTTAGTTAGGATTTTTAATTTAAAAGAACAAAATTAATGCATATCATTTCCTTACAATGTTCAATCTATTCTTATCTGCAATTATAACTCTTATCTCACTTCTAAGACTGTATATTTTTCTTCATCCTTTTTCTCAATTAGCATGCTAGAAGTTTTTCTATTTCATTGGATTTTTCATAGTACCATTTCTTGAATGTAACAATTCTACTTCTGTTTACAAAATCATTAATTTCTTCCTCATGTTTACTTACTCTATTTCTTAGACTTATTTTCTTGTTCCCTTTCCAGCTTCTGGCTTTAGATGTAGTTTCTTTTCCTTCTTGTGTATAAAAAAAAAAAATCAAGGCAATAAACATTCCTTTGAGCATCAGTGTAGATCATAATTTTTAAAGTTTTTTAAAAATTGTTTTTAAGTAGTCTGCAAATTAAGTTGTTTTTTCAAATTTCCATGTGGCTGAAAATTCCTGTCACTCTTTTTTATATTAAGTTCTAAATTTTCTATACTTTGGTCAAAAACATGGCCTGTGTAATTTTCTGCATTTTACAATTTATTAAGATTTTCTTTGGGGCCTAACATATGGTCAATTCTTATAACCCATTCATGTAATTTTTCAAATATGGTATATTAAAAATATATTTGTAAGATATCAATGTTAATATATCTATCCTTTATATTAACCTTATTAATTCTAATATTCAGATCTCTATGTCCTTAGTTATATTTTTCTTCCTTGATCTGACAAAGATAGCAAAGCCTCCTACTACCACTGTAGTTTCTTTTTATTTTTTTCTCCCATTTCTAACTTTTTGATCTACATTCTTTGCTTTAATGTTACTTGAGACATAAACTGCTTATCAACACTAGAAGACCTATGGTTCTCAGTTAATACTCATCTGTCTTGAGAATCTGGCTTTGTCTGATATTAATGCTGTGATCCATGATTTATTTTTGTAGGGATTTGTCTGACATACCTTTGCCTGTTATTTTGCTTTTAAAATTTTAACACCTTTACTGAAATATAATTCATATACCATACATATTAGTTTCCTATGGTTGCCACAAAGTATCACAAACTTGGTGGCTTAAAACAACAGAAATTCGTTCTCTTAGTTTCACAGGCTCAAGCTGTTGGCAGGGCTGGTTGTTCTGGAGGCTCTAGGGGAGAATCCATTTTCTCATCTTGCCTAGCTGCCGTCTAGCACATATTCCTTCACTCTTGACCCCTTCCCTGCACCCACCCTCTTGCTTCTGCCAACACATCTCCTACTTCTACATCAATCTCCCTTTGTCTCCCTCTTATATAAAGACACTCTGATTAGATTTAGGGCCTACCTGAACAATCCAGGATAATGTCCCCATCTCAAAAATCTTTAACTTAACCACACCTGCAAAGTCCTTTTTGCCATACAGTAACACTCAAAGGTTCCAGGGATTTGGATCTGTATATCTTTGGTGGCCGTTCATTAATCAGCCTACCACACACACCATACAATTCACCTGTTTAAAGTGTACAATTCACTCTTTTAAATATCTGTAGGGTCATGTAATAAGCATTATCATAATCTATTCCCCCTAAAATAAACTCCATACCTACTAGCTGTCACTCTCCATTCCTTCATCCCCTTTCTCCAACCTGGCAACCACTAACCTACTTTCTGTCTCTATAGCTTTGACTATTCTGGACACTGCACATAAATGAAATCATACAACATGTGGCCTTTTGTGAATGGATTATTTCACTTAGCACAATGTTTTCAAGGATCATCCATGCCGTAATATTTATCAGTACTTCATTCCTTTTTATTGCTGAGTAATATTACACTGTATAGATAATACAACTTTTTTTAATCCATTCATCAGCTGATGGACATTTGGGTTATTTCCACTTTGTGGCTATTATGAATAATGCTGCTATGAACACTGTTATATATTTCTGTATGTAAGTTTTGCTGCAATGAACACTGTGTGTATAAGTTTTGTTTTCAGTTCTCTTGGGTAAACGTAGGAGTAGAATCGCTGGGTCATATGTAACTTTGCTTTTAACATTTTGAGAAATTGCTGAAGTTTTCCAAAGCAGCTGCATCATTTTACATTCCCAACAGCAATGTATGGGGCTTCCAATTTCTCGACATCCCAACACTTATTATTGTCCATAATTTTTCCAACACTTATTATTGTCCATCTTTTTTATTACAGTCATCCTAGTAGGTGTGAAGTATTTCATCGTAGTTTTGACTTTCATTTCCCTAATGATTATTTATAAAGTGCTCATGTGCTTCCTGGCCATTTCTATATTTTCTTTGGAGAAATATCTATTCAGATTCTTTGCCATTTTAAATTGGGTTAATTGTTTTTTGTTTTTGTTTTGGCCGCACTGCGCGGCTTGTGGGATCTTAGTTCCATGACCAGGAATCGAACCCATGCGCCCTGCAGTGGAAGCACGGAGTCCTAACCACTGAATCACCAGGGAATTCCAGGTTAATTGTCTTTTCATTGCTGAGTTATAAGAGTTCTTTATATATTCTGGATACAAATTCTGTATCAGATACATAATTTGCAAATATTTCCTCCCATTCTGTGGATTGTATTTTCACTTTCTTGATGGTATAGTTTGCATCTACTTTGAATATTTGTGAGTCACTGTAAGTATGTCACATAAATTAAATAGAATTGGGTTCTGATTTGGGTTGTTGTTGTTCCAATCTAAAAGCAAATCTTTATTTTTAACAACAATATAAATATAGTATTTATATTTATGGTTTATAACAGAATTAATTGGTCTCACTTATATTCCTTTGTTCTATACTTTGTGTTTTGTTTTTTTTTTTAATTCCTCCCCTTATTTTCTATCTTTTGTGTATAGACTTTCTTTCCTCTTTAGTGGTCTGGAAGACATATTTTGTCTCTAATTCTACTGGCATTTATTCTTTAGCCTATATTTATCAAGTGTCAGTCAACAGAAAAATATCTCCTGCTTTTTCTCAGTTTAGGCTATCATATGACCATTTTTTTCCCGTTTCATAGAGTCTGTAACTTTTTGTATTCTATGGAGGACTCCAACAGTTTTCTAACACTTTCTTTTGAATTTTTCAGTGAGTAATTTTCAGAGGTATTTTTCTGAGTCTTCCAGATGAGGCTTTTTCATAGATCACATTATTATTAGTAATAGTAATAATATCTAAAAATTTTAATACTGAAGAAGACATGCCCAGATTTCATGTTTGTCAACTACATGAGGGCTGCCTGTTAGGTACCATTTTGCACTAGAAGCCATCTACCACATTCCTGTAAGAAAAGGTCCTAATATGCATCCTATTCTGGGGCCTCGGGAATTTAAAGGAAAACTCAAAACAAAACTCAAAAATGTTAAGAAAGAACCACAACATCTGTGTGTGTGAAAAAAAATACACTAAAATCTCAACTGATTACTAATTCTGAACTCTTGAAATGTCTGTTCAATGTGGGAGATCTAATAAATGTTATTGTAAGCTAATAAATCTTATCCCAGTAAAAATAAAATGCAATTTAAATCTAGACAGATCATCATTCTACAAATGATTCAAAGTTATTTCAGCCAGCAATGAGTAGTTCACATAGTATAAGTATGCAAGGGTAAAATACTATTTTTATAAAGTTAGCTATGGATAAATATATAATCAAAATATTCAACTATATTTCAAAATTGAAGCAGTGTTAAATCAATTCTTTGAAGAAATACAAGAGATTTAAAATATGCAACTCAGACTTCCCTGGTGTTGCAGTGGTTAAGAATCCGCCTGTCAGGGCTTCCCTGGTGGCGCAGTGGTTGAGAGTCCACCTGTGGATGCAGGGGAAACGGGTTCGTGCCCCAGTCCAGGAAGATCCCAGGAAGATCCCACATGCCGCGGAGCAGCTGGACCCGTGAGCCATGGCCGCTGAGCCTGCGCATCCGGAGCCTGTGCTCCTCAACGGGAGAGGCCACAACAGTGAGAGGCCCGCGTACCGCAAAAAAAAAAAAAAAAAAAAAAAAGAATCCGCCTGCCAATGCAGGGGACATGGGTTCAATCCCTGGTCTGGGGAGATCCCACATGCTGTGGAGCAACTAAGCCCGTGCACCACAACTACTGAGCCTGTGCTCTAGAGCCTGCAAGCCACAACTACTGAGCCCGCGTACCACAACTCCTGAAGCCCACGCACCTAGAGCCCGTGCTCCGCAACAAGAGAAGCCACCGCACCACAACGAAGAGTAGCTCCTGCCCGCTGCAACTAGAGAAAGCTTGAGTGCAGCAACAAAGACCCAACGCAGCCAAAAAATTAATTATTTTTTAAGTTAAAAAAATAAAATAAAATATGCAAATCAGAAATCAGTGATCAATAAAATGCTCCCAGGTTTGCCTCATGAAGTTCACATCTTGAGTAAACACCATTTGTTTCTGACATAATCAGTAATATTCTTACAAAATCTTGCATTGGTTTCTTAAAGAACACAACGTCATTTTTTCCATTGCATCTGATGAGGTAAAATACCTTGTTATGGAAAGTAGAAACAGAAATGATCTTTTTATTTCGATCTGCATAAAGGAGTTTGAAAACCAGGCCCAACTCCAACCTCTGGATGAAGGGAAGATAGAATAACTATTGTGCTAGACTAAGGATCAAAAAAATATGAACAACAACCCATAGAAAACAAACGGTATCTGAGAACACAACTCAAGTTTTCTTACCACATTCTCCAAAGGAGCTGCACCGAACACTTTAAAGACAGGGTTGGGTTTGGAGGGTGAGATACAAAGGACAATAGCTTGCTGTCCTACTCGAGTAGTGTATTCATCTAATGTGGCTCGAAGTTTCCTGAATCAGAGAATGAAAAGAAACAAAAGCAGTTAAAGGAGATAGAAATTACAGCGATACAGACACAAGATTTACTTTGACTTGGGACAATTTATTCTGATTAGATATGTTTCTTTTACCTGAATTGTGAAAAGGAAGCGTGTGAGGTTTAATATCCTGTTCAGTAGAAATATGTACATACCTTTGTCCTGAAGACCCACGATTAGCTCACTGATAGATATAAGGGTCTACCTCAGGTTTACCTCAGGACACAGCCATGACACAATGCTGAACACAGCGAGTATCATACTTCCTGATCTCATCAATACCAAAGGGGTTTTCTCTTCCTGCTGCAAAGATTAATGCTGAGATATCCTCTTATAGACTTTATTATATCAACTCCATGTTTAATGAAGGGGCCTTAAATCACCTGCTTCTAATTTCTTTGACCGATATAATCATTGTTTATGTCTTACTGACATAATTTTATCCAAAAATACTACTTCAAAAATGTTGCCATTTGCAGATTTTCATTGTGATATAAACAATAATTCTTAGTCCCGAAGTATTTTACAAATGAGGATGGAGTAAAAGTGCTTTTTCAAATATATCAACATTGGATGAAAGAGAAACACTGTCCTTTCCCTCTGAAATCATGGGAGATTAAAGTTCTACATCCTATAATTCTTCTGGGAACTTGGTCTACCCTTTCAAGGGACTGGTGAGTCATGCCAATTCAAATGAAGCAAAGCCAACATATCACAAGAAAGTTTTCCATCTTTCTCCAAAAGCATGTACTATTGTGTCTATGACCATTATAGAAAAAATATTTCTATAAATAATACATTCTAATTCCTCCTGCCTGTACTATCATTAAAGGAAATGGAATTTATCATTAAAGGAAAGGAAATTTTTTGGCCCATCTAGTGGTATATAACTTCTTTGCTGAAAGCTACTGTTAAGTACTTTCTGGATTTTCCCTTCAGTTTCTTACTTATGTTCTTAATACAGACTATATTTTCCAGCTTTTGTCACATATCATTTACATGGACTGGCACTCTGAATTCAACATTCCAGTAAACATCTTAAGTATTTGGATATAGTATTTAAAACACTACAAGAAGAAACTTCTGGAACATTTTATAGACTAAATTTCTTATCATATATGAATACATGTTATGCAACCTGTCAAAATATTAAGTCCTCCATGCACCACATCTGTGTAATAATCTTTCTTTGCAACCTACAAACTCTTCAGAAGAAATAAAACCGAGCAAAGGACCACATACCAAACAAGAAATTTGGTGGCATTCCTTGAAGGAATGAAGATCGAAAATATATTCACTGTCTCCAATTCCTCTCTTCCCATTCTGTCTTGAAGACACTCCAGTCCTTTCATCCTTACTGCTCCTTTGAAAACACTCTTGTCAAGTTCAATCATGACCTCCATGTTGCTAAATCTAATGGTCAATTTGCATCTTACTCAACCTGTCAGCAGCATTTGACAGTGCTGATCACATGCCCCCCTTCTTGAAACACTTTTTGCACTTGGTTTCCAGAATACCACTCTCTTGGTTTTCCTCCTGACTCACTGGTTGTTTCTTAGACTCCTTTGATAATTCCTCTCATTTCTCTAACCCCTAAGGGTAAAGTGCTTCGGTCCACACTCATTCCCTAGGTGATCTCTTCCAGACTCATAGTTTCAAATACTACCAATGTGCTTGTATCTTCAGCTAAGGTCTCTCCTTTGAATTATAGACTCATATACCCAACTGCTTATTCTGTATCTCCACTTAATGGTTAAGAGGTATCACAGACTTAATGTGTCCAAACCAAATTCCCGATTCTGCCCTACCCTCACTCTCATACTTGATCCTCTTCCAGTAAGTGTCATCTCAATCCTTCCAGGAATCAGACCAGAAACCCTGAGGTCACCCTTCACTCCTTTTTTTCTCTCACACAGCACATCCAATCCATCAAGGAATCATATTGGGGTTACTTTTGAAATACATCCAGAACCTGACCACCTCTTGCTGGCTTTGCTACTGCCACATTGGTTTTAAGACACTGTCATTTCTGGCCTGGATTACTACAATAACCTCCTAATTGGTCTCCCTGCTTCCATTCTTGTACCCCCAGAGACTATTCTCAACACAGTAGCCTGAGTGATACTTTTAAAACACAAGCCAGATCATATCATTGCTTTGACCAAAAGTCTTCATTGACTTCCTATGTCACTCCGAGTAAGAGGCAAAGCCCTTATATTGGACCAGAAGATGCCATGGTGTGGCTCTCCACTACTACTCTGACCACACCTCCTCTCATTCTTTCCCTAGTTGTTCCTCAAACATGTCTAACACATTCCTTCCCACTTCAGAACCTTTGCTCTTACTATTTCCTCTGCCCAAAAAGTTCTTCCCCTAGACATCAACATGGTTGCCCTTATACTTACTTCAGGTCTCTGTTCAAAGGCTGGCTTATGAAAGAAGACCATTCCTATAGAAAAAGAGAAACTACTATATCCTCCCTAATCCCCTAAACCTTTCTATTTTCCTTACTCTGCTTTGTTGTTTCCCATAGCACTTTCATCATCTGACGTATTACATACTTGTTTATTTTCTTTTTCCCTCCACTAGAATATAAGCTCGTTAAGGGAATTTATTTTGTTAACTGTTGTATTCCCAAGGCCTAGAACAATGCCTGGCACATAGCAGGCATATAAGTTTTCTCTGAATGAATTAATGTGATACTACTCATCTGTTAATCATACTTCTAGTTTCATTTATTTATCTTGCAAGAGTACTTTAAAGTCTAATTCTGTCATCAAAGAATTTAACTTGATGTCCCTTGATGAACCTAATAAGGTATAGTCTAACTCTGTCATCCACTCCATAAAGTATTTGAGGAACAGCAACAATATGAGAAAGGAAGCCCTCACCTAAGCAAACGTGTTTGCTGTCTCTTCCGGATAGACGGATTAGACTCAAACACATGAGGCCGTTTCCGTTTCTTTCCTGTTGCCACAGCAGCAGCAGCAGCCATTCCCACAGGACCTGAAATAAGAAGGGATGCGCTGAGATTAGGCAGAGCCTGTTAGCTATACAAGGCAGAAAACAATTAGAGGTACAAAAAAGTAGCACTTATTTCCTCATATGTTATCAATAAATATAGATACTCCTGATATCAATATACTTCACCACTGTTCAACATGGATCATTTTTTAGTTTACCATTAAAACTTACAACAAATCTTTTTAAAAAGTAAATGACTTATACTTCCCCGCCACACACCAGCTTGAATTTTATATAATGTGTTTTTTTGTTTTGTTTTGTCAGCATACCCATACTGTTAAGGCAATATTCTCCAAGGTGCTAGATGAAATTGCAGCATTGAGAGGAACAGTTTGCCAAAACAAAAAAGTCGCAGATTTCAAATTTCGTTTCCATCCCCGTGTCCCTCTATCCATTACTCCAAGAAACTGCCAAGTTAAGGAAGTCAGAGAAAATCACTCATACCTGGAACTCCAATACCACCACACCACATATAAGAGAAATATCTAGAAGGATACCATCTTAATCGGAAATTTTTTTTTTCTATATCTGAGAATTATGCCCTAAATGGAGCTGTTGACCACAAGGTCATGTTGATGAAAGCATCCTGGCAGGAAAGAGATGAAAACTGTCCCACTCTAAGGAAAAAATGTTAATAAAATTTGGTCTGGTTTGCCCTGAAACTAATAACTGAAAGAAAGGGTAGGCCTCAAGGAATTATTACAGCCTCCGATTCATGCAATCTCAACATATCAAGGGCATTCCTTTTTTTAAACAAAACAAAAAACCCGACAATCCACCTTCATCCCTATTTGTGAACCTGTAAAAGGCTTAAATGAAAATTAGGTTTAAGTGCTCACGTTATCCTAGCATATACGTTCTATAAGTGGCTCAATTAAAATAGGCCTCCCTATTTTAATCTAGATGAGCCTCTCTACATGTTGTTTAGTAGTATACTCAGTCTGACTTAAATAAACTCCTCTAAAGAGCCCCAAAGTAATTAAAAAATAAATTAATGCCTTTTACCTTCCTTTCCATCATAAACAGCTGGAAGAGGAAAAAAATCTTATTGATGCATTTTTTCCAACATTTAATTTTTTAAAAATTGAGGTAATAACACTTAACATGAGATCGACTGCCTTAACAAAATTTTAAGTGTACAGTACAGTACTGTTAACTATAGGCACAATGTTGTACAGTAGATCTCTAGAAACGTATTCATCTGGCAGCACTGAAACTTTATGCTGTTAACAGCAACTCCCCATTTCCACACCCCAGCCCCTGGCAGCCACCGTTCTACTCTCTGCTTCTAAGAGTTTGAATATGATACCTCATATAAGTGGAACCATGCAGTAGCTGTCCTTCTGACCTGGTGTATCTTACTTAGCATAATGCCCTCAAGGTTCATCCATGTTGTCATATACGGTAGGATTTCCTCTTTCTTTAAGGCTGAATAATATTCCATATATACATACCACACTTCCTTTATCCATTCATCTGTCAATGGACATTTAGGTTGTTTCCACATCTTGACTACTGTGAATAATGCTGCAATGAATACAGGAATGCAAATATCTCTACGAGATCCTGACTTCAATTCTTTTGAATAAACATCCATAGGTAGAATTGCTGCATCATATGGTAGCTGTTATTTTTAATTTTTTAAGGAACTTTCATACTGTTTTCCACAGGGGCTGAACCATTTTACATTCTCACCAACAGCATACAAGGGTTCCAATTTCTCCACATCCTCGCCAATACTTATTTTTTGGTTTTCTGATAATAGCCATCCTAACAGGGGTGAGGTGGTCTCTCAACTGTGGTTTTAATTTATATGTCCCTGATGATTAGTGATGTTGAGCATCTTTTCACATACTTACTTTTTGGCCATTTGTATGTCTTTAGGGAGATGTCTATTCAAGTCCTTTGTCCATTTTAAAATCAGGTTATTTGTTATGCTATTGAGTTGTGGGAGCCCAACACTTTATTATTAAAACTTTAAAATATATTAAAAAAACTTTAACATATATAGCAAAGTTGAAAGACCTTTACAGTGAACATTCATA
Organism: Stenella coeruleoalba; assembly: GCF_951394435.1. Taxonomy (NCBI): domain Eukaryota; kingdom Metazoa; phylum Chordata; class Mammalia; order Artiodactyla; family Delphinidae; genus Stenella; species Stenella coeruleoalba. The sequence continues at coordinate 82,671,425 of NC_137155.1, read as the reverse complement.
TATCTACCACCTAGATTCTACCATTAACATTTTAGTATATGTAACTATCCATCTTTCTACACGTTCATCAACCCATATTGGGTTTTTTTTAATGCATTTCAAAGTAAACTGCAGTATGATTCCCCCTAAATACTTCAGTAGGAATATCATTAGCTAGAGTTTAATATTTATTCACAATTTTTTTCTTTTGAGGTAAAATTTACATATTACAAAATGTACAAATCATTCAATAAATTTTCAAAAATGCATACAACTATGAAACCCAATCCCTTACTAAGATATATAATAGTATCATCACTACAAAATTTCTCTCATGTCCCTTCCCAATCAGTTCCCACGGTACCTCCCACCATAAGAACACAATTACTGTTTTTTCACCCTACGTTAGTTTTGCCTATTCTAGAGCTTCAAATTAATGGAATCATACAGTATCTACCCTTTTGTGTAAGATTTCTTTCAATTAGAATAATTTTTTTAAGATTTGTCCATGTTGTTATATGTATCAGTAGATTGTTCCTTTTTATTGCTGACTAATACTCCAGAGTATGAATAAACCACAGTTTATCCATTATTCTACTGATGGTCACTTTGGCTATTTCTAGTTTTAGGTATTATGAATAAAGCTGCTTAACTAAATTAATTAATTAATGCAGTTTAAATAAAAATCCTCATTTTTTTGTGTGGAACTTGATAAAGTTATTCTAAATTTTAAATGGAAGTGCAAAGGCCTAAGAATAGCCAAAACAATTTCTGAAGATTTTAAAAAGGAGGCAGAGGCACTCATCCTACCAAGTATCAGTAGTTACTATAAGGCTACAGTCTTTAAGACAGAGTGGAACTGACTGAAAGATAGACAAATAAACCAACACAACTGACTCGAGAGTTCACAAACACCCTTCTGTGTCAGAAGACAGAGGTGGGAAAAGGATGGATAATTAAAAGTATGGTGCCGGAGTAACTGACTGTCTGCATGGAAAAATAATGAAAGTAGATTCATACATCATACTATACATGAAAATAAATTCCAGGTGGATTAAAGGGCTAAATGTAAAACAAAAACATCAATAAAACAACAAAAATAAACTTTATAACTTCTACAATAAACTACTGGAAAGTATTTATAAACTCAGGGTTAAGAAGAACTGCTTAAACAAGACTCCAAAAGCATAAACTGTAAGGTAAAACACTAATAATTTCACAATAATATAAAATCAAAACCTTTATGGACAAAAAGAAGTAACAAAAAATTGGGGAGGGAGTGGGCAACAAACTAGGAGATAATTGCAATACATATTACCAAGAAAACACTAGTATTAAAAAATATCAATAACTCTTTAAAAAAAAAAGACAATACATTTGGAAAATGGACAAAGGAAATATGCAAAATAAGAAAAGTTAATAGTCAATAAAGTTCTGACATGATGCTCTATCTTGTCTTCCCTCACTGGCTGGAACCTCTTGCTCAGACAAGCAAATTAAACCAACACTGAGACACTGTTTCATACCCATCGGACTGGCAAAAATGAAAAACAATTGACAATATCAAATGTGGTGAGGATGAGAAGCAACAGGCACTCTAGTACACTGCTTGTGGGAATGCAAATGAATTAAACTATTTGGAAAGACACTTGAGATATCTAGTAAAGTTGAAAATGTGCCTATCTTTGCCCTCCAATTCCCCTCCTGGTTATACCCTCAAGCAGTGTTTTTGTTTTGTTTTGTTTTTTTAAGCAGTGCTTTTCAAACTGCGGATTTCCACCTGTTGGTGGCTCATGAGTAGTTTTTGTTTCTGTTTTTTTAATAAAATGGAATAAAGTAAAGAGATTAGAACACATGAGAGTGTGTCACTTGCAGGAGGAGTTAAGTATTGCTTCATGAGAAATTATTATTTTAGTTATATGTGCATCTGTTTATTCTAGATCACAATGTATTACTGTGGGACACTGTCAAAAGAACTTTGAAAACCAAAGCCAAGAGATCTCTCAATGTGTACAAGAAAACATATAAAATAATTTTCATTTGCAGCAATTGTAAATACCAAAAAATTATAAACAACCTAAGTGTTCTCCCAATATACAACATACTTAGATAATGAATGGAATACTAAATAACAGTCAAAATGAAAACATCTAGCCACATTATCAACATAAATGAATCTCAGAAAAATAATACTGAATGAAGTACACACTGTTAGACAAAAAATATCAGAGTGATACCATTTATATAGAATTTAACACATGCAAAAACAATGTTAAATATTGTTTACTGATAAAACACATACAAAAAAATATGAAAGACATGTAAGAGAATGATAAAGACCAAATTCAGAATAGTGGTTACTTCAGTAGAGAGAGAGAAGGAAATAGGATTAGAAAAAGCAGTAACCAGCTACCCCTCCTGCTCCGTTTACCTTACACTTCATTATATTCTTCAGAGCCATCAGTGCTTTATGAAATTATTTTACTTTATTATTTGTACCCTTCTCTCCACCACTGGTCTGTAAGCTCCTTTAGGAGCAAGCTCTTGCCAGTCTTTGTTCACAGTACTATATATAATAATATAAGGCATATAATATTGATAATTCCTCAATAACTGTTGAATGATTCAGTGGTAAATCATTTCTACCAGTTGGGCCTCAGTTTCCACATCTGCCACATGAAAGGGTTAAAGTTCTTTGCTAATCTTAAAACTATGACAGGGGCTTCCCTGGTGGTGCAGTGGTTGAGAGTCTGCCTGCCGATGCAGGGGACACGGGTTCGTGTCCCGGTCCGGGAAGATCCCACATGCTGCGGAGCGGCTGGGCCCGTAAGCCATGGCCGCTGAGCCTGCGTGTCCGGAGCCTGTGCTCTGCAGCGGGAGAGGCCACAACAGTGAGAGGCCCGCATACCGCAAAAAAAAAAAAAAAAAAAAAAAAAAAAACTATGACAGTGCAGTACAGTAATGTCGCAAAACTGTGCCTCAAAAGCATCTTCCATCCTAGGAAAGAAGTTGAACTGGATTTATTGTGTTAGGATGCCCTCTTCTGGGAAGTATAAAAATTTCAAAACAAATATTTCACAAACAGTTTATGTGTGTTTTGTCACTAAGCCTTATTTTTAAATTCACCATTCCAGAAATACACAGTAGATAACACCTGATAGGAATAAGTTTATTTTCATTGCAGCTGTCTTCTTCACCTTAAATACAGCATAAACTAAAAAAAATGTAGTATTTTGGCCATTTCTGATCATTGATTTCCTGTCCAGCTTTTCCTAAATATCTTCTAACATCAGTGTTCCTTATACAATATTAGACCCATCCAAGCATGGTCTACATGTAGTCTTCCACACAGTGCTTAATATACAATGTAAATAGCAAAGAGAATGACACAAAGTATCACTCAGCTTTAAGTCATTTAGAGGCCCAGAAGAAAACCTCAAAACCTGGGCTTCCCTGGTGGCACAGTGGTTGAGAGTCTGCCTGCCGATGCTGGGGACACAGGTTCGTGCCCCCGGCTGGGAAGATCCCACGTGCCGCAGAGCGGCTGGGCCCGTGAGCCATGGCCGCTGAGCCTGCACGTCCAGAGCCTGTGCTCCGCAACAGGAGAGGCCACAACAGTGAGAGGCCTGCGTACCACAAAAAAAAAAAAAAAAGAAAAAGAAAACCTCAAAACCTTAAATTGGATTAAGATGATCCAGGATTGCTAGTGCCCTCAGGCATTTGGTAGAAGCAAACAAAAATCTTCTCTAGAGGCGGATAATATTATTCTAGTTCCCAAATTATTTCTGAAAATGGTTTTCCAAACACACACACATCCAGCATTCATCCAAATATAACCAATATGTGAAGAGAAAAACCAACATGAACAAGAAACAGCACTAGTAACATATCACAGGAACAGACCCATAGGCACTTCAGAAAGTAAAATGACTAAATGGCCTGTAAAATCATAACTCTTACTTTTCTCATAGATATTAACAAAAAAAAATATTTTTTCTATAATAACTGAAAACTGTAATACTGCAAATTTGGGAGGGAGAAAAAAAACACTAGAAATTCTAAAACTAGAAAACAAAACCATTACCAAAACTAATAACTCAATGGACAGACTTAAAATCACCTTAGACATAGCTGAAGAAAAAAATTAATAAACTGGAAGACCGTCTGCAGAAACTACATAGAATGAAGCATGAAGAGACAAAAGGGTAGTAATACAGAACAGAAGGAAAGAGACATAAAGGCTTCAATATGAAGACTAATATATTTAATTGGAGTCAAAGAAGGAAAAGAGACGGAATGGAGGGGACGCAAAACTGAAGCAAAATGTATGGCTAAGATTTTCCAGGATTGATGAAAGACATCAATCCAAAGATTCAAGATGTTTAAAGGAACTGTAAACAGAATAAATGAGAAGAAATCCAGAGCCAGCTATATCACAAAAACTAAAGACAGAGAAAATCTTAAAAGCAGTGGAGGAGGGGTCTGTGTGGGAGATAACCTTCCAAGGAACAGCTGTTAGAATGAAAAAGCTGAATGCTCAAAAGCAAGAATGGAAACCAGAGACAGTGGAAGAGCATCTTCAATATGAGGAGAGAAAATAACTGCCAACCTAGAATTCCACACCTAGGGAGACCATCCTTCAAGACTGAAGGTTAAATAAAGACATTCTCAGGTAAGCAAAAACTAAGAGACTCTACTACTAGCAGAACCACGCTGAAGGAAATAAAATGGTATCTTTAGGCAGAAGAAAAATTCTCAGAAGGCAAGTGGGATATAAGGGGGAAAATTAACATTGACTATGTATAAAACAAAAATAATGTCGTATAGGGCTTAAAATATACAAAGAATTAACACACAGAACAACAACAGCATATAGGTCAGAAGCAGGGGAATGAAATTCAAGTGTTCTAAGAAACTTGCATTATCCCTAAAAAGAACAAAAGTACCATTTACATAAGACTCTGAAATAAGTGAAGGGTGTATATTTCTAGGTGTACCACTAATAGCAAAAGTATGCATAACTTCCAAACTAACAAGAAAAAAATGAAACAAAAACTTTTCAATCACTCCAAAAGAAAATTGAAGGAAAAGTAAACAGAACAAGTGAGACAAAGGGAAAGCATATAGTAAACATGATAAATTTAAACCCAAATATATCAGTGATTACATTTAATGTAAATGGACTAAATGCTTGAGTTAAAAGTGAAGAGTGGGGACTTCCCTGGTGGCACAGTGGTTAAGAACCTGCCTGCCAATGCAGGGGACACAGGTTCGAGGCCTGGTCTGGGAAGATCCCACATGCTGCAGAGCCACTAAGCCCGTGCGCCACAACTACTGAGCCTGCGCTCTAGCCTGTGAGCCACAACTAGTGAACCCGCATGCCACAACTACTGAAGCCCACGCACCTAGAGCCTGTGCTCTGCAACAAAGAGAAGCCACTGCAATAAGAAACCCATGCACCACAACGAAGAATAGCCCTGCTCGTGGCAACCAGAGAAAGCTCGCGTGCAGCAATGAAGACCCAATGCAGCCATAAAAAAAAATTAATTAATAAATGAATGAATTTTTTTAAAAAAGTAAAGAGTGCTGGAATGGAGGAAAAAACAAAACCAAAGTTTTTATCACTAATAGTACGTGAGTCTGCAACTTAAGTCTCAGTGTAATACACGTACAAGTTATAAATTTAAGGCTTAAAAAGAAATCATGAAGATATGATGACAATAAATGTGAGTGCCTGTATCCTAGGTTCTTTCAGATAAGCACAGTATCAGAGTTAAGCCAAAAATGAAGAGCTTCCAATACAAACATTACCTGCAGCAGCCAGATGGGCTGTTACCTCATCAGCCGCTGTGGAGTTGAGTATGTCTGAATCATCATACGAGGTGTCTTCAGGAGAAGAAGGTGAGTCTTCATCAGCACTCAACATACTGTGTTCAGTGTAGGTAGCCACATGGACCTGCTGAACTTGCTGGGCCACTGCATGGGCTTCTATGGTAGCCATGTGTTCAGTTTGGGTCACTCCGTGTTCCTCCATGAAGATCTACTGTCAGAAAAAAGGCAAAGAACAGGATTCAGTGTGTAATATATTCCAATGCTTAAAATAAGAGATATTTTCCTCAAGAGCAGAGGAACTCTGACATGCCTTTGATTTTACTACATACCTCACCACACCAAGTCGTAGGAAATGGGGAGCATCATTCCAATGACATAAAAATAGAATATTTTCCTTGTGTGAAACTATTTTGATAGTTTTTTTTTAACCAACTGTGTGATTTTTATTGATGGGCGACAACTTTATACTCCTAGCTATCACTAACTGTGTACAATTAGAGACGCGGCATCGTAGAAGAGCAGACAGCAGAATTAGACAGCAGACGCAGGGAATTATCAATCTTCATTATTTTGCCCATTTTTCATTATGTGTACACAGAAGCACGAATGCAATTTGAAATCTTTTAATGGCAATAAAGTTACAATCACCCACCTATGTGACTGACATCTTAACTCCAAATATTTGATCTGCAATGTGTACGTAAGCAGCTTCTCGTCGCACAATTATTAAAATGTATTTTTCCTATTAGGAACCAGCAACTTATTTTTTGTGTTGGTTTATCTTTTGAAGTAAGAACTATTTCTTCTCTGATAACTGGCTCATTTTTATCATTTATCAAAAACTAAAGGCTGGGCTTCCCTGGTGGCGCAGTGGTTGAGAGTCCACCTGCCGATGCAGGGGACACGGCTTCGTGCCCCGGGCCGGAAAGATCCCACATGCCGCGGAGAGGCTGGGCCCGTGAGCCATGGCCGCTGAGCCTGCGTGTCCGGAGCCTGTGCTCCGCAACGGGAGAGGCCACAACAGTGAGAGGCCCGCGTACCGCAAAAACAAAACAAAACAAAACAAAAAACTAAAGGGCGAGGGAAGAAAGTGTGATGGATTAAAAATTTTATTTTTTTAAGGAAAGATAAAATTCATTTTCACAAATTTACAAGTGTTGCTGCTGGTGCAGGATTTATTCTACTATGCAGTTGGACTGGGAATCAAATGCAAGTTCCCCTTCTTACTCAGGAACGGCATTATTTCGGAAATGTGGGTTTTTGTGTATTTGCTTAAATCAAGTGACAGTCTGTCTCAACCAGATGGAAATTCATTGTGCTAATTTTATACCTCAAGTCACAAAACAATAAATATCCTTGATATTATATATAATGATAAAAAAGATATTTAAAAGATCCTGGTGACTAGCATATGACACTGTGGACATAAAAACAGTAAGTAAGGGCTTCCCTGGTGGCGCAGTGGTTAGGAGTCTGCCTGCCGATGCAGGGGACATGGGTTTGTGCCCCGGTCCGGGAAGATCCCACATGCCGCGGAGCGGCTGGGCCCGTGAGCCATGGCCGCTGAGCCTGCGCGTCCGGAGCCTGTGCTCCGCAACGGGAGAGGCTACAACAGTGAGAGGCCCGCGTACCGCAAAAAAAAAAACCAAAAAGACCCCCCAAAAAACAGTAAGTAAAATACTTAACATTTTCTTTATATTTCAAACACAAATGGGAGTTAAACATTTTGTCCCCAAAATGTGATTATTCAAATTGGTTTTTCTGCTTATAGAACTGTGTTTCTTATAAACCCTGAAATGATGCAGTAGTAAGATAAAGGTTTGCTCTCCTAGTGTACTTATGATCTGTCCCCTCTTCTTCCTCCCTAACCTACAGAGAAGTATATTAACCTTAAAAATTTTTTTGAAGCATACGTACATACATATGATTTAAAATAAAAAGAGGTTCGCAATACATATATTATTCTTTGACAATATATCTGGACTTTTTTTTTTTTTTTGCGGTACGCGGGCCTCTCACTGTTGTGGCCTCTCCCATTGCTGCTGAGCACAGGCTCCAGACGCGCAGGCTCAGCGGCCGTGGCTCACAGGCCTAGCCGCTCCGCGGCATGTGGGATCTTCTCAGACCGGGGCACGAACCCGTGTCCCGTGCATCAGCAAGCGGACTCTCAACCACTGCACCACCAGGGAAGCCCTATCTGGACATTTTGACATGTCAAAACATACAAATCTACCAGATCTTTCTAAATAGCCAAAGAACACTTCACTGTATCGATGTGCAATAATTATGCAACCAATCACCTACTGATATATAGGAAGGCAGCTTTCAAATTTTTGGTATTGTGAACAGCAGTGAAGTGAACATCCTTTTATATCAAACTATGCATACTGGTCCTCAAAAAAGTTTAAGAAGAATTACCATATGATTCAGCAATTCCACTTCTGGATGCTATGCTGGGAGAACTGAAAGTAGGGTCTCAAAGGGCTATTTGTACACCAATGTTCATAGCAGCATTTTCACAATAGCTAAAAGGTGGAAGCAATCCAGCTATTCACTAACAGATGAATTAGTAAGCAAAACGTGGACATACATACAATGGAATGTTACTCAGCCTTAAAAAGGAAGAAATGGAAACTAGGAAGAGAGGGGATCTTCCTCAAATTGATAAGAAAAAAATCTACAAAAAATCTACAGCTAGCATCATACTTAATGGTGAGAAACTAGAAACTTTCCCGCTAAGATGAGAAACAAGATAAGGATGTCCCCTCTCATCACTCCTTTTTGACATTGTACTGGGATTCCTAGCCAATGTAGTAAGACAAGAAAAAGAAATAAAACTGTCTTTGTTCACAGATGACATGATTGTTTATGCAGGAAATCCAAAAGAATCAATAACAATTAAAAAAAAAACCTGGAACGAGTAAGTAATTATAGCAATGTTGTAGGATACAAAGTTTATATACAAAAGCCAACTGCTTTCCTATATACCAGCAATGAACAATAGAATTTACCATTTACATTATCAACCAAAAATATGAAACACGTAGGTATAAATCTCACATAACGTACAAAATCATGAGGAAAACTATAAAACGTTGATGAAAGAAATAAAGAACTAAAATAGACAGATATTCCAGTTCATGGATAGGAAGACTCAATAATGTCAAGATGTCAGTTCTTCCTAACGATCTATGGATTCAATGCAATCCCAATCAAAATCCCAGAAAGTTATTTTATGGATATTGACAAATTAGTTCTAAAGTTTATATGGAGAAGCAAAAGACCCCGAATAGCTAATACAATATTTTATTTATTTATTTATTTATTTTTGGCTGCGTTGGGTCTTTGTTGCTGCACGTGGGCTTTCTCTAGTTGCAGTGAGCGGGGGCTACTCTTCCTTGCCGTGTGTGGGCTTCTCATTGCAGTGGCTTCTCGTTGCAAAGCACGGGCTCTAAGTACATGGCCTTCAGTAGTTGGGGCTCACGGGCTCCAGAGCACAGACTCAGGAGTTGTGGCACAGGCAGCATGTGGGATCTTCCCGGACCAGGGATCGAACCTGTGTCCCCTGCATTGGCAGGCGGATTCCCAAGCACTGTGCCACCAGGGAAGTCCCTAATAAAATATTGAAGGAGAGGAATAAAGCTGGGAGACTGACACTCCTTGACTTCAGACTCACTATAAAGCTACAGTAATCAAGGCAGTGTGGTACTGGTAAAAGAATAGACAAACAGATCAATGAAACAGAATCGAGAGCCCAGAAATAGATCCCCATAAATACAGTCAACTGATCTTTGACAAAGGAGCAAAGGCAATACAATGGAGCAAAGATAGTGTCTTCAACAAATGGTGCTGGAATACTGGACATCCACCTGCCAAAAAAATGAATCTAAACACAGACTTAACACCTTTCACAAAAAGTAACTCAAAATGGATCATAGACCTAAGTGTGAAACGCAAAACTATAAAACTCCAAGAAGATGACACAGGATAAAACCTAGATGACTTGGGTATGGTGATGACATTTTAGATATGACACCAAAGGCACGATCCATGAAAGAAAGAACTGAAAAGCTAGACTTCATTAAAATTAAAAACTTCTTCTGCTCTACAAAAGACACTATAAAAATAATGAGAAGACAAGTCACAGGCTGGGAGAAAATATTTGTAAAAGACACATCTGATAAAAGACTATGTTCCAAAATACAACTCTTAAAACCGAACAATATTGAAAACAAACAACCCAATTAAAAAATGGCAAAAGACCTGAATAAGACAGCTCACCAAAGAAGACACACCTATGAAAAGTATGTGAAAAGATGTTCAGCATCATATGTCATTAGATAATTGCAAATTAAAACAATGAGATAACACTTTGCACCCATCAAGAATAACTAAAATCCAAAACACCAACACCAGCAAATGCTGATGAGGATGTGGAGGAACAGAATTCTCATTCATTGCTGGTGGGAATGCAAAATGGTACGGCCACTTTTGAAGGACTGAGCCTCAATTTCCTCATCTTTAAATTAGACATCCATCTCTGAGGATATGGTTTTCTTAATTGTGTGCAAAAGATTTTGAGTCAGGCATCTAAAAAACCTTTCTTTATTCTATTAATTCCAACGGCTCAAATACCACTCTCTAAAACATTAAAATAAGGAAATTATAGGGAACCAATGCCCCTAACATAATTTTATGAGAGTGCACAAAATGGAGAATGGACCCGACAATGATTCCTCTGAACAGATATGAAAAGCAAGATGAATGCCCGGGCAACATGTAATGAACTGTGATTCTAAACATCACATCCAAATAAAAAGGCATATCTGTCTATTATCTGGAACCAGTGATGTTCAGCAGATTAGTCAACACTCCATTTAAAAAAAATCATTCCCCCAAACAATAACAACATGGTAGCAATTTTACTAAAACCTGTTTCTTAGCCTGGATCATCACCTGGGATGCAACAAATACTTCATCTAAAGGTTCTTCTTTAATATATGATCTATAAGGGATCGGAGGAGGGGCAGTTTTGTACAGAGGAGTTCCTACTTTTGCCATTATCGACCAGCAGGCGTGGGACTAAAGATAATTAATGGAAGAGAACTCAGAAAAACAGATTTTCTGGTCAGGAGCACGCTGGTAGCTATAGTCAACAATACCTAAGGAGCTACTGGAATTTGGATAAAATATCTAAGGGCGCTAAATTTAGTCTAATCCACACATAATGAGATTAAGTGTAGAGTATTTTAAAAATCAAAGTTGGAAGAGCAGTTCAGGATACTCAATCAAGGTATAACTAAAAGTAAGAGAAAGCCTTAGTCTCATCAATAGCATTACCATATCAAAAGAAAAGCTGCAAGAACCGCCTACGGGAAAGTCTCAGAGCAAGACAGTGTCTACAGCCAAAACGAGGGACAGGAAAACCAAGAGGCTCAACTTAATTCCTAGACATGTCCAGAATCTAAATTTCATAACTAGGATAGAAATTTTACTCAACACAACAGCCTTTCCCAAAAAAGCCCAAAGCCAAAGAAATATTTGATTCTCGGGCAGACAACGGGTAATAGGTCAAAATTTCACCAGAGCAGGAAAAACTTTAAAACAACTGCACAGGGGCTTCCCTGTGGCGCAGTGGTTAGGAATCCGCCTGCCAATGCAGGGGACATGGGTTCAAGCCCTGGTCTGGGAAGATCCCACATGCCGTGGAGCAACTGAGCCCGTGAGCCACAACTGCTGAACCTGTGCTCTGGAGCCCACGAGCCACAACTACTGAAGCCTGGGTGCCTAGAGCCCGTGCTCCGCAACAAGAGAAGCCACTGCAATGAGAAGCCCGCACACCGCAACTAAGAGTAGTCCCTGCTCGCCGCAACTACAGAAAGCCTGCGCGCAGCAATGAAGACCCAATGCAGCCAAAAATAAAAAACAAACAAAAACTGCACAAGAAAGTTTAGAAATAGTCTTGCCTTGAGTGAGGCTAACTTCCTAATTTGGAGCATCTAAAACTAATTTATGACTGCAATCACATAATATTTTTCATTCCAATGTTGATAAAATTTATAAATGTTCATTAATATTAATAACAACCCAAGAAACCCAGTTAATAATAATGCTTTTATACAATATGTGAGAAAAACAAGCTTTACCACACAACTTCATAATGATTTGAGTGTGAGTGAATGGTTTTGTGAAAACAATATTCTAAGTTCACTGAAGGCAGGGCCTGGGTACATAAAGTCTCTATGAACAGCAGCCATCATAATTTGTTCCTTAATAAATGCTTGCGGGTAACTGGCTGCACATTATACTTAGTAAAGCTAGACCCAGGCAATTACAGTTTCCACAATTCTCCCATAAGGTTGTGCTGGCCATTCATCTCATCTCTCAGCTTCCAAGCCCTCTATTCTATACTTGTTCTGAACTGCTCTATAGCCATCTCTGGGTTGGGTCAGCCAACCTTATTTACCAGACTTGTCTGCCAGCTTCACGTTAGGTTTTACCAGGGGGAGGCAACAGGTTAAGATGGGAAGAGGCGGGGAGAAGAGATTTTCTTGATGTTTTCATTCTTATTAAAGTTGCTCCAACAAGAGAGGACAGCCTCATGTGCCGACTCCAGCTGTGTCTCTTCTCCCCTGCTGGTTGAGTACCAGCTGCCTGGCATCCACGTGGAGGTGAGATTACCTGCTGTGTGGGGGCCCCTCCGAACTCCTAGGTTCTTCTATTCCATTCCCCCAGCCCAAGGGGTGGTTATTAAAATCTGGATTACTTTTGCTCTTTTAGTCTTCCAACACCTGTGTAACCAATTACATTCTCTGAAGTACCTCACATGGTTTACTGACTGATAACAAAGGGAAGAAAATATGTACCTTTCTTGAAATTACTCATAGAGTGCTGGTAAGCAGCAAAACTTTACATTGATTTATATAAGTCAATACAATAAAATGTATTGACATTTTTATACTATCAGTAAAGTGATTCTAAGGACATTTTTATAAGGCTACCACTAGGGTTTGTTTCCATATGCCAATGGAAGTTGAATACAAAACCTTGAGTTTGATTAATCATTAAAAAGAGGCTAAGTTAGAGAGTATAAAATGCCTCAGGAAGAGAGAAATGGGACACAGAAGTGAGAAGGGGGTACAGACAGAAAAAGAAGTAGGAGATATACAAACACAAACTTTGATCTGTTTATGAGTCTGTCTTACCTGCTCTTTAAATAAGATACTTAATAAGTCTAACATTCCAGCAAACCACAAAATCAACATCACAGTAATAAAATAAGTGCTTTTTTATGGAAATAATAGTGACAAACAATCACAAAAAGATTTTTCATATTATTCAATGAATATACGGGGTCTGATATTTGGACAAACCAAAGAAAATTGTGGTAGCAATGGCAGCTTTGACCTTCATCTACCACTCTAAGTTCTTGGCAGACTATATGGAGAGATCTATGCATATCTGCTGAAAATCAATAGTAGGTACTAACTATAATTTCCAGTGTGGCTTGCAGAGATTTAGAGTTTTGTTTTCTTATTATACAACTAGGCCCAAAGAATCTAGTACAAGAGCATGCCAAGAGTATGCAAAGTGTCCTCTCCAACCCACCTCATTCCTGCTTAAAGGCTTATCCTCACTTCCATAGCAGGGTGGTTAAGAGTGCAAACTCTGGAGCCATAGTACTGGATTCGAATCCTTGCTCTGCCACTCACTACCACCTTAGACAAGTCCCAATTGACTCCTATGCTTTCGTTTCACCACATAAAAGGGATTAAAACAGGACATGTATATAATAAGTGCTAGATAAGTGTAACCTATTACTAGTGGTAGTACTATTCCACATAAAGACAGATAAAGCATAGAAATGTCAAAGGGAAAGTTACATGAGAGAAAAAAATGCTTATAAATTGGGAGAAAAAAATTTATACATTGGGAGAAAAAATGCTTATAAATCACAAACTAGTTTTGACCATACAAGGACCTGTATCAGAACATAGTTACTTTCTGAAGTACAGACCCTTTTGAGGATGTGTGAAAGCTACAGAACTCCTCCCTAGAAAAATGCATATACACACAAAATTTTCCAAAATATTTCAACGTTCTTGGACTCAAATCACAAATAGGTTATTTCATGATGATATAGCTATACCAAAGCTGAAACACTAGAGGGTGCCACAACCAAAGAAAAATGTAAAGAAAGCACAGGGAATTTCAAGCTGCTTAAAATTCTTCAACTGGAATAAACATCCTTCCACAGAAAATAGTTAGGTCAATCTACTTCACCAAATACTTCAAAATACATCAACTCTCCTATAGGCTCTAGATCAGCACTGTTCAATAGAAATTTCTGTGATGATGGAAATGTTCTAAATTTGCACTGTGCCAAACAGCAGCCACCAACCAATGTGGCTACTGACATGAAATGTGACAACTGCGACTAAGGAACTACATTTTAAAATTTTACTTAGGTTTAAATAATTTTAATATAAATAGCCACATGTGGCTGTGACTATCACAATGAACAGTGCAGTTCTTCTACATTCTAGTTGTAAGTTTTGAAATTACTTGTTTCTAATTGTTGTTAAAGAAATTTCTAATACAGTAGGTTCATACAATATTTCAAGCAAATCCATCCCTTGGTGAAAATTCAACACTGCAAAGATAGGAGAAAAGACTGTCCGTGTCTCTCCCTCACCCTGCAGGTGTTCACAATCAAAAGTAAAGCTTTCTTTTACTCATTATAGAAACCCTGCCTACCCAATTCCCTGACTGTATTTCTTAAAGATCCTGGGTTAAAAGAGCTTAAAAAAAAAATAAGTACAAATTGATAAAGTTAACTTAGAAGGCTTTTGCCTTTAAAAAAGCCTTTTCCAGGACTTCCCTGGCAGTCCAGTGGTTAAGACTCTGCGCTTCCAATGCTGGGGGCGAGAGTTCAATCCCTGGTTGGGGAACTAAGATCCCACATGCCATGCGGCATGGCCAATAAATTTTAAAAAATAAAATAAAAAAGCCTTTTCCTTAAAAAATAAAAAAATCATATTCGAGTGATAATATCACCAAGGGCTAAAGGAGCACTGGGAAGAGAGGACTACAAGGACATCGAGTAGGTACCATGAAAAGGAGGACAGGGGCTTCCCTGGTGGCACAGTAGTTGCGAACTTGCCTGCCGGCGCAGGGGACATGGGTTCGAGCCCTGGTCCGGGAAGATCCCACATGCTGCGGAGCAACTAAACCTGTGCACCACAACTACTGAGCCTGCGCTCTAGACCCCGTGAGCCACAACTACTGAAGCCCGCGTGCCTAGAGCCCGTGCTCTGCAACAAGAGAAGCCACCTCAATGAGAAGCCCGCGCACAAAAAACGAAGAGTAGCCCCCGCTCACCGCAACTAGAGAAAGCCCGCACGCAGCAATGAAGACCCAATGCAGCCAAAAATAAATAAATTGAAAAAAAAAAAAAGAAAGAAAAGGAGGACAGAGTCTTTAGCCAGGAGTTCGTCAGGTGCCACAATGAAAGGAGACTGCAGGCTGAGGCAACAGCTTGTGAAAGCACATGGCACAGCAAGAGGACATGAATGAACACCCAGACTCAGGAGGAGTCTGGGGACCAAAGGAACAGCTCTCAGCTGCCTTTACACCAGAATCTTTCTTTACACTGTAATTTAACCTTCTAAAAATAAAGTGATTCTAAGAACACTGATGCTGACCCACCTGCCAAAGAGAAAAGTGGTCTCCACATTACAGCTTACAACCCTGTGTCTGTCACAGTGCCCTGAGTGAGAAGGTACCTAATGAATGTTGATGACAATGATAAAAATGATTAGAAAATGCATTCTCAAATATTCAGATGCTTATTAACAGCTACAAATATAAACAAAAAGCAGGTAAGTTGCAGAAGCTATCCCTGGATCAGAAACATGGTGGATAGGAAGTTTAGTAATGCCTAGGCATTTGCAAATGGGTAAGAATGCAGCTGGTTCTCTTTGCAGAAAAATCATTTCTCCACAGCTGCTCCCCAAATCACCAAAAAATAAGGAGCTGTCATGTGATAGCAGGATTAGAGGCTCCCTCAATTTCCATTAAGGAGAAATAACATAAATTGCCCCAAGACTCACCCCTCAATCTCATGAGCACAAAGGACACTTTTATTCAGATCCTGCTTACTGTGAAATGTAGCATTGTTGCCTGGCTGCTTCTGTGGTGGGCCTCAATCCTGCTGGATTTGCCTTTATACAACCAACATTCAGTTAAAGCTGTTTCTTAGATTCTTCAATACATGATTTTTCTTTTGAGATAACTGAACTAGGATAATATTTCTGGATAATATTATGAATGTATAAGTGTCAATACTATGGATCTAGGAATTTCTGCAATTCAATCATTCATTCATTCCACAAATATTTACTGAATTCTTATCAGGTACTCCTAGATTAGTTTAACATCAGTATTCCAAGAAAAACTATGACTGGCAATTCTAATTTTTTATCTTTAGTTTAAAAAATGTATTATCATAAAAGTGACACATGTTCTTTTTGGGTAAATGAGAAAATACAAGTCAGAAAAAACCAAAAAAGAAACAGAAATCACCACCACCTGAGATAGCTACATTACCAAATTAACAATTTGGTATACATGCTTCTAGCATTTTCCCCCTGAGTTTCTTAGATGCTTTTTTTTAAAACAAAAGTGAGGCTGTTGTGTATATACTGTTGTAGAAATATTTTAAAATTTAATATAGAACAGAAATTTTCATGTTATTAACATTTTACATCATTTTTTAATGTTTACAGAGCATTCCCTATAAAAATGTACAGTAGGTATTTTACTAATTCCCTAAAGTTAAATCATTTAGGTTGTTTCCAATATTTCACTATTATAAATACCACTGTGATGACAAGTTTGATATTCAATAAATATCTGTTGAATAAATGAGTAAATGAATAGTTTACTAAGTTAAGTCTTTAAGTACATACCCAATTATTTCCTTAGCTTTTAAGAGACATAAAACTTTCAGTAGGTCTTCCCTGGTGGCACAGTGGTTAAGAATCCGCCTGCCACTGCAGGGGACATGGGTTTGAGCCCTGATGCGGGAAGATCCCACATGCCAAGGAGCCACTAAGCCCATGCGCCACAACTACTGAGACTGCGCTCTGGAGCCCGTGCGCCTAGAGCCCGTGCTCCACAACAAGAGAAGCCACCGCAATGAGAAGCCCGTGTACCACAACAAAGAGTAGCCCCCGCTCGCAACTAGAGAAAGCCCTGCGCAGTAACGAAGACCCAACGCAGCCAAAAATAAATAAGTTAATGAAATAAATTTAAAAAAAAAAACAAACTTTGAGTGATCGTATAGTTATGATTCTGGACATGCTAGAATCATTCTGTGCCTGGACATGCAGGCACAGAAAGGTAATGTGATAAAAACAGTAATCTAAACATAAAGGTGAGCACATAATACTTGTGGGATGCAAGACAAGATAAAAATATTAACCTTAATGATGTAAAAGTAGAGTATGGCTCCCAGAAGCTGGAATATAGAAAGAGGGTAGTGCAGGAGCACTTATAATGCCATTCTACAAAATGGCAAGTTGAGAAAGTTTAAAGTTGATGGATCAAAAAATAAAAGTTTATCATTTATAATTATAAAGATAATTATTTTAAAACTTTCAAAAAGAATATAAATATCAAATAATGGGAGATGGAGAAAGGAGGGAGTAGAAAAAGTGACTTAAATTCTTATTTTTCATATCAAAAAAGACCACAGATATTGTGTAAAGTTGATCAATCAAGAAACAGAAGTTTACACATACTATTAAGCCTTATGGAAGTAATTCCAAGAGAAGCTAAAAACAGAAATAGTGAAATGGCTTTTTTCTTTTTTTTTTTTTTTGCAGTACGCGGGCCTCTCAATGTTGTGGCCTCTCCCTTTGCGGAGCACAGGCTCCGGACGCGCAGGCTCAGTGGCCATGGCTCATGGGCCTAGTTGCTCCACAGCATGTGGGATCCTCCCAGACCGGGGCACAAACCCGTCCATTGGCAGGTGGACTCTCAACCACTGCGCCACCAGGGAAGCCCAGTGAAATGGTTTTTAAAGGTGGTCTCTGGACTGTAGGGCTAGGGATGGAAAGGAAAGAGAAAAGGCAGGAAACATTGTTTTTTTCATCATCAACTCTCCTCTGCTATTTAATTTGTTAGGAAGCACAAAGAATACCCTGATAAAATTGGCTGGAAAACCTGTAATTATTCACTTTGGATCCCCTAACTATATATATATCTTCTTACCTTGATAACCAGTCAGACGCAGCTGCTCACAGAGTTTTCCTTTAACCAGAGGCAAACTTAAAATGCCTAAGACCTTGGAGACTACCTAGTCTGATTTTCTCATTTTACAGATTAATTTGAGACCCAGAAAGACTAAGTGAGTTACCCAAAGTCACAGCTCTAGTTGGCGGCAAAACCAAAACTCGAACCCACATTCCCTGCCTTCTAATCAAGTGCTCCAACAGCTCCATCAGAGACCCACCCTTTGTGGGTCTCTAGCCATTACTGGCTTGGGCACGTTAACTTCTGGCTTGGGCACGTTAACTTCTATCCCACACTATCATGTGTATATCTTCAACCCAAGGGTTTAACTGAGGGGCCAGTGAATTTGTATTATAAAATAACATGCATACTGAACTGCAGTGATTTTTCAAACTGCACCTGCAGTAACCCATCCCAGTCCCTCTAACATGCCTTCCGTTCCCTTCACTCTTCAACCCTCACCATCACTGCCTTAGAGGATACAGCTGCTTTGAGGAATGGTTCCTACAGACTGAGAGGCCTGACAACATGCTTCCCAGCCACAGGAATAAATGCAACTCGTGAAGTTGCCAAAAAACAATGTCTTTTGAAGCTACTATCTTCTGTGAGCACCAGGGCAGTCAAATTATTTCATGTTTTTCTTCACCCATATTACATGTGTTTATCTAGCTAATTAGACACTCCCACTTCCAATAGATGGAAAGGGAACAAAACTTTTTTTTTTAAAAAAAAGGAGGACAAGGGACTGACTTTTTTTAAAAAAAAATGGAGAACTGCGCTCACATTTTATACATTTTATAATGTAATCATTATACCATTTTATAAAAATTATTTTAAAATGAATTTTAAATGGTATGAAAGTCCATTTATATAAATTATTATTTGTATAGATTATTATTTACATAAATTTAGAAACAATAAAAAATAAGTATATGCAGAAGAGTCAAGATCTAAAAGCCAAAACCCCGGCTTCCCTGGTGGCGTATCGGTTGAGAAGCCGCCTGCCGATGCAGGGGACACGGGTTTGGGCCCTGGTCCGGGAAGATCCCACATGCTGTGGAGCAACTAAGCCCGTGCGCCACAACTACTGAGTCTGCACTCTAGAGCCCGAGAGCCACAACTACTGAAGTCCACGTGCCACAACTACTGAAGCCCAGGCACCTAGACCCCGTGCTCCGCAACAAGAGAAGCCACTGCAATGAGAAGCCCACTCACTGCAACAAAGACTAGTCCCCGCTCGCCACAACTAGAGAAAGCTCGTGCACAGCAACAAAGACCCAACACAGCCAAAAATAAATAAATAAATTTATTTTAAAAATAAATAAATAAAAACCCAAACCCCAGTATTGACTGTTTTTTCCATAAATTGTGCACAATTTATGGACAGCGTATGTCTCACTAATTTAAAATAAATAACACTGAATGTTTAAAAGCATGCTTTCACACACATGGAGCTGTGCATAATGGGATCAGCGGGGCAACAGCAGTACAGATTAATATTGAAAAGCAGGCTGAGCAGTGAGCCTAACACTTATCACTTCCTGGTTTACTTCCTGCATTTTACTTCTGATCCACTGTGAAACTGAGGGCTAAGGGACACATACATACAGTTTGATGGTGGCAACATCAATTGAGGCTTTTAAAAAAGTCAAACAATGTATATGAAAGCACCTTGTAACTGCAACATGCTAAAGAAACATAAGGCATTATTTTACTGTATTTTATTGTGGAGCAAGAAAGTGATGCAGAAGAGGAAATGATTGCTGCATCCATCCAGCATTTGAGTACCAGGATCTTAAGGGTTGGACCATAAGCAGCTCCAGGTCTAGTCAGAGAAAAACCATATAAACCAAAGCAGCCCTTCATACCTGTTTTGACTGGTCTGCAGTGTTTTTTTGTTCGGTTTTTCAATGTGAATGAATTGCCAACATTTTAAAATAGGGAAATAAGAATAGAAGTTCCAGACTTCTGACTTCTCTTGAAAAATCAGGAAGATCTGGGGACACCAGTAAGCAGTACTGTGTTAAAAGCTTGGGCTGAAGAGTCAGTTCTGTCATTTGTTAGTACGGTGATACTCAACCTCTCTATGTGCCTCAGTCACCCTATTTATAAACTGGTGATAATGTATTAATACCTTCCTCAAAGTGTTAATGTGAGGATTAAATAAAATGAAGTAATTAAGTAAAGGACTCAGCAGAGTGCCCCGCCACCCCCAATAAATGCTAATTGTTATTATCATTTCAGATTGGCAACAACTGACTGGCTAGAGGGAGAAGAACATGCTCTTATCAACAAGATAATAGCAACAAAGACTCTACAATGCAATGTATAAATGCTAAGGAAGAAAATTACAGGGAGAATGGGGCTCAAAGGAGAGGGATGATAATCCAATCAATCAACAAATATTTAAGAAGGCATACAGATGGCTAAAAAGCACAGGAAAAGATGCTCAATATCACTAACTGTTAGAGAAATGCAAATCAAAATTACAGTAAGGTATTACCTTACACCGATCATAATGGCCATAAAAAAAACCCTACAAACGATAAATGCTGGAGAGGGTGTGGAGAAAAGGAAACCCTCCTACAGTGGTTGGTGGGAATGTAAATTGGAGAACAGTATGGAGGTTCCTTAAAAAACTAAAAAGAGAGCTACCATATAATCCAGCAATCCCACTCCTGGGCATATATCAGGAGGAAACCATAATTCGAAAAGATACATGCACCCCGATATTCACTGCAGCACTATTTACAATACACATGGAAGCAACCTAAATGTTCATCAACAGAGGAATGGATAAAGAAGATGTGGTACCATATACAATGGAATATTAGCCATAAAAAAAAGAACGAAATAATGCCATTTGCAGCAACATGGATGGACCTAGAGATTGTCATACTGAGTGAAGTAAGTCAGACAAAGACAAATATCATATGATATTGCTTATATGTGGAATTTTAAAAAAGGGTACAGATGAACTTACCTACAAAAAAGAAATAGAGTTACAGATGTAGAAAACAAACTTATGGTTACCAGGGGGTAAGGGTCGGGGAGGGATAAATTGGGAGATTGGGATCGACATATACACACTACTATATATAAAATAGATAACTAATAAGGACCTAACTGTATAGCACAGGGAACTCTACTCAATACTCTGTAATGGGGGCTTCCCTGGTGGCACAGTGGTTGAGCGTCTGCCTGCCGATGCAGCGGACACGGGTTCGTGCCCCGGGCTGGGAAGATCCCACATGCCGCGCAGCGGCTGGGCCCGTGAGCCATGGCCGCTGAGCCTGCGCGTCCGGAGCCTGTGCTCTGCAACGGGAGAGGCCACAACAGTGAGAGGCCAGCGTACCGCAAAAAAACAAAACAAAAGAAAACAAAACAAAAACAAAAAAAAACTCTGTAATGGCCTATATGGGAAAAGAATCTAAAAAAAAGGGGATACACGTATATGTATAACTGCTTCACTTTGCTGGACACCTGAAACTAACACAACATTGCAAATCAACTATATTCCAAAAAACATTTTTTTTTAAAATTACTGAGGACCAGGTTCTAGACAAGAGACACAGTGGTAAGCAAGAAGGCAGAGTCCCACCTCAAAGAACTTACATTCTGGAGGAGGGAGCCATGACAATAAAGACATAAAGGAATAAACAAGAATTTCTGGAACTGACGTGCTATGCAGAGGATAGAATAAGGCAATATGATAAGAAAATGCCTGGGGAGAGGGGTGGTCTCTGATGAGGCACATCTGATTTGCGACCTGAATGGGTGAGAAGAAGGCAGTCACAGGAAGAGCCTGGTAAAAAGGGAAACGGTGGAGGGAGACAAGATTGGAAAAAATCACATAAAGCCTTTGTAGGCCTTGGAAAGGAGTTTGGATTTTATTCTGATCAGGAAAAATTTTACGGGAGTAGCTATTTGAGAGGTGCCGCTGGGAAGGAGGGTGGGGTGGAAGTATTCGGAGCAGAGGAAACAGTGTGGCATATGGAACATGACCAAACATGGAGTACACCAGAGGTTCAGCTAGGGGGAAACCAGATGGTGGGGGCCTATGTGCTGTGCAAAGTAATCTGTACTTCATCTTATAGCTCAGTGGTACTTAATATTATGAAGATCCGTTTATAACAACGGAAGGAAGGAAGGAAGGAAGGAAGGAAAGGAAGGGAGGAGGGAGGGAAGGAAGGCGGGGAGGGAGGGGAACCTCTACTACATGATAATTGTATTTATTCAGAAAACCAGAAAATGAAAAGAGTACACTATAAATTACTTAATTTATTTGAAAACTCAAATGTAGGCAATACTTTTGAGAGACAGTATTATCTACTCAGTCTACAAATAACCACAGGTCACAAAAGCCCACTGCTATAACTCCTGGCCACCCTTAGGGTTCTAGGTTATAGGATGAAGCACTGCTAAAGGCGATAAGGAGCAAACATTCCTCCCAGCTCTGTGAAGAATCGCTTGGGAAGGACTGAGCCTAGACTGACTAGTTACCAAACCAGTCAGGTAACTAATTCAGTGGTCCATGAGGGAGCACTAATGGGGGCCTGAACTAAGACAGTGGGGTGAAATATTTAGGGGGTGAAAATGGAAAGGATTTAGTGAACAACTGGATGTGAACAGTGAAGGAAAGGTAAGTCCAGGATGATGCCAATGTTCTGGCCTGGGTTAAAGAGTGGCTCATTAAACAAGACAAGGAATAGTAAAAGAGCAGATTTGCAGAGGACGACAGTGCGTAACAATATTTACATGAACTGTCCAATGAGATACCCAGATCTGGAGCTGTGATGCAGGAGCCTGTGATGCAGGTGTAAGTTTGGGACTCATCAACAAGGAGATGGTAATGAAAGCACAGAGCATGAATAAAATTGACCAGGAATAATATGTAAAATGGGACGATAAAAGAAGCAAGGAAACTTAGGGATATTCAAAGGAGCATATAGAGGAAGGAAAAAAAAACAACGTGTGAACACAAATGAGAAGTTGGAAGGAGAAATGAGAATCAGGAGATAGTAAGTGTCATGGTAGGCAAATGAAGAGAGAAGTCAACAATATCAAATCTGGTGGAAGAAGAATTGAGATAACGACTTGCCAAGAAATTCAATTCATTCATTCATTCAATACATACATAAAAATCACCTACTGTGTGTCAAGCATTGATGTAGACACAGGAGACAGCAATGAATAAAAAAAAAGTCCTCCCCTTCTTGGATTTTACATCCTACCAGAGGGAGATAAACTAATCAAATATATACATAATATTTTAGGGAGAGGAGAGGTGCGGACAAGAGAGGGTGCTGGCCAAGAAATGCCTTTCTGACAAGATCTCTCAGTTCACATCTGTAGGAGTGAGGGAGACAGCATGAAATACTTGGGCGGAAGAGTATCCAAGGCAGCAAGAACAGCAAATGCAAAGATGCTGAGACAGGAGCATGCTCGGTGTGATCAAGGAACAGCAAAATGGCCCGTGTGCCTGAAGCACCCTAAGCTAGGGGAGAAGAAGCAGATGAGGTCAGACAGTTTAGCCAGGATCAGGCCTGTGGGACCTTGAGGGCTACTTAAGACCTTTGGATTTTATTCTGAATGAGATGGGAAACCCTTGGAAGGTTTTGAGCAGGGGTTAAGATGTAAACTGATTTTCTTATTTACATTTTTAAAGGGTCACCTGGGCTGCTATATGAGAGTAGACTGAAGGGAGGAAAGGGTGGGAACGGGAAGACCAATTATAAGGCTACTTTAAGATGAACATGGCTTCGGGACTTCCCTGGTGGCGCAGTGGTTAAGAATCCACATGCCAATGCAGGGGACACGGGTTCGATCCCTGGTCCGGGAAGATCCCACATGCCACGGAGCAACTCAGCCCGTGAGCCACAACTACTGAAGCCCGCACTCCTAGAGCCCGTGCTCCACAACAAGAGAAGCCATCGCAATGAGAAGCCCATGCACCACAACGAAGAACAGCCCCCGCTCGCCGCAACTAGAGAAAGCCTGTGCGCAGCAACGAAGACCCAATGCAGCCAAAAGTAAATAAAAAAAAAAAAAGATGAACATGGCTTGGACCAGGGTAGCAGCATCAGAGGTGATAAGAAATAGTTAGATTCTGCATGGTTTAAAGGTACAGCTGCCAGGATTTCCTGACAATTGGGATGCATGGTAGAGTGAAAGAGAGAAGTCTAAAAATGACTCCAAGGTTTTTGGTTTGAGCAACTGGAAGAACTTAATAGGCATTTACTGGGATGGGAATGAATGTCAGAGGAACAACTGAGATGCCTATTTTATATATATATATATATATATATATATATATATATATATATATATATATATATATATATATATCCACGTGGAAATGTGAGTAGGATATTGTGAATTGGAGGTTTAAGTTTGCTATTTTTAAAACTTTTAGATGCTTTTAAATGCTTTTTAACATTTGTTTTTGCTCCTTTTTGGAAGAATATAATTAAGAATTGCACTTATATTCTTAGAAATATTGAGGTAAACATTTATTATTTAGGTTCATTCACTTCTGGACAAATCAGCTACAGAAGTGCCACTATTACCCTTTCTAAGGTAACAATGTAACACTAGGTCACAATTATCTATCATATCTCAGATTTCTGTCAAACATTTTTCTTTATGGATGTCAAAACAGTCTATGGAAACAAGATAACTAAGTTAAAGTAACTATGTTGGAGAGATTCAAGTATGTGCTCTATAAATTACTATATGAATACTCTTTCTTCCTTCTTTTTTCCTTTTCTTTCTTTCCCTGATAGCTGTAGTGCAAGGAGAAAGAGGCCAGAACTTGGAGTGAGAAATGTGTGGTTTTGATTTCTAGTTGCATAATCTTGGAAAATCATAAAATCTCTATGAGCTTCTGATTGATCATCTGCAAAACTGACAAGGATGATGCCTGCCCCATGGGTTAGTAATAGTAATAATAGCTAACACTTATTGAGCCTTTACTATGTGCTAGGTGCTTTTCTAAGTACCTTTACATATATAATCACATTATAATGTATAATGTAATCCTCACAACTCTAAGAGGTATTATTATCTTCACTGTCATGATGAAGTGAGGCACAATGAGGTTAAGTAATTGCTCTACAGCAAACAGGAAATGAGTGACAGAAACAAAATTTAAGTCTTGTCAGTGTGCATAATAGTGATTTACAGTTTATAAAACATGTTCATATTTTGTTTTTTTGTGTTTTTTTAAAATTTATTTATTTATTTATATTTATTTTTGGCTGTGTTGGGTCTTCGTTTCTGTGCAAGGGCTTTCTCCAGTGGCGGAGAGCAGGGGCCACTCTTCATCGCGATGCGCGGGCCTCTCACTGTCGCCGCCTCTCCCGTTGCGGAGCACAGGCTCCAGACGCGCAGGCTCAGTAGTTGTGGCTCACGGGCTTAGTTGCTCCGCGGCATGTGGGATCTTCCCATACCAGGGCTCGAACCCGTGTCCTCTGCATTGGCAGGCAGACTCTCAACCACTGCGCCACCAGGGAAGCCCCATATTTTGTTTTTAAAGGTAGGTACAGCACAGTATTAGAATGATCAACGTGAAATAGGTCCAAAACAGTCAAATATCATCAATTTCACATGGTTCAACCAAAACTATTATGCTATAGCCACTTAAAAAAATGAAACATGAAAATGTTTTTTAACTGTAAAGCACGATGGAAGGTATCATTTTTAAGCAACAGTAAATAGAACCACACTAAGAATTAACACAATTGTAAAAATGAAAGTAGTATGAAAGGGAACAGACAGTAAATACAGGAATCTGTTCAAATTACACACCACTCAATGATGGATAGTCAATGTGAAGTCCGTTATATATCCAGCCCAGGTTTCCATTTGCAGCCTTGGTATTTTTGAGGATTAATCTTCTGAAAGATATGGAGACAATCTCAAGCAGACATCACCTTCCCCATGGCACTCATTACCCCCGATATAATATTTATTTACCTTTTTAGATAGTAAGTAAGCTCATGGGGGCAAAGATTTTTCTGTTTTATTCAACGCTTTATCCCACCACCTAGAACTGTTCAAGGCTCACAATAATCACTCAAATTTGTTTATTGAATGAGTGAGAAAATAGAACTTTCTAAGCTGGACAATAACATATGAAATACATTTTAAGACAAAGAGTACTCAGAGATTTTGTAACGTAAACAACAACAATAAATAAACCTTTCTAAATAGTATAATAATGGTCCCTACCATAAACACTTCAGAAAGTGTCAGACATCTAAATTTGAATAGTACCTATTCAAAAATTAAAATCCCTATATTTACTTTGTGAGTAAATTAAAACAAAGTATATCTTGAATTACTTCCAAAATTAAAATTAGAATAGCAAATAATCAAAGTTTCAGGCATAGTAGTAAGAAGGAAAAAATATCTTAGAATCCTGACAAGGAAAGGAAGTTAGAGAAAAGTAAAAAAGCACATGTGTTTCAAGAATAAAATTTACAAAGTGGTTGAATATAAAATTAAAATTCCTTAAAACTGGGAATAACATTTCCATTTTTGAATTTGTTTAACCTGTACAAGATTTCCCTAAACTTAAAAGGGGGAGGAAGAAATGCTATCCTAAGTTTCTAATGAAATATAAGCTGCTTAAATAACATTTACACTATATTTCCTTTTCAAAAAAAAAAAAAAATCACCAAAATTCTTCCATGACTATGGAAATGTTGCATCCATTTAGAATAAGTTATTTGAAAAATTACAGAGCACTACATAAAGAAAAAACAATAATCATCCTATAAGAATAAAAAACATTTTTCTCACTACCAATTTCTCAGTGTGATTGTTGATAAAATTCTAAAAATCAGAAGGGGAAAAGGGACCATCAAATGTAATTCACCACAAATATTTATCAGCAGCCACTTAGTCCTGACCACAACAGACGTCCTGCAGCTAGCTGGCCGTCAAACCACCAAAAGCTGCTTGTCATCCACCTTCCT
This sequence comes from Stenella coeruleoalba, assembly GCF_951394435.1. Classification (NCBI taxonomy): domain Eukaryota; kingdom Metazoa; phylum Chordata; class Mammalia; order Artiodactyla; family Delphinidae; genus Stenella; species Stenella coeruleoalba. The sequence continues at coordinate 82,644,336 of NC_137155.1, read as the reverse complement.
GGCTCTTAGAACTAAGCTCACTTGGGTCAAAACAAGTCAACTACCTTTCTCATCAGTAGTAATATACTCGAATAAAAGTATAATTCTGTCTGCCAAGGTTCTGTTCTTAAGAATAGTCTTGTAACTATTAAAAGGGGACATTAAATTAGAGCTATTGAAAAGGGTTATCTGCATCTGTAGCTTGACTGGGATAATACTTCTGAGGTCTTGATGTGTAATCAAACCAGAGGAAAGAGAAGAACTGGAAAAATCAACAAATATCATAACCCCCAAAAAGAGTGAATAAAGAGTAAACTATCGAAAAAAATGCATATGCCAGTAGTAATATGTAAATAAAAGTAGGTTCATACTTTAGAATAGATTCCATGTATTGTGCAACAAGGAATATTCACAATGACTTAGTATAGTTACAAATCATTAGTCAGAGAAATATTACATAGGTATTAAAGGATGAAGTAGACTGATGTGTACTGACACAGAAAATGTCCACACTATACAGCTGTAAACTGGGGAGAAACCCAACAAAACAAAACACCCCAGGTTATAAAATCTGCTAGAATAAGTGTGGTCTCATTAAAATAAACAAACACCCCACAAACAAATAAATTACAGATATGGCTATGGAAAAACAGAAGAATCTAGAAAGGTATACTGAAACTGTTAAGAATGCTTTTCTTCTGTGCATAATGGAATTATGAAGACTTCTTGTTTTACAGATTTTTTTTCTCCCTTTAAAACAATAAGCATGTAGTTACTTTTATAATGAGGGGACTGGAGGGGTGGTTAATCCCAGATATGGGAAAGAAAAGACAAATAGTATAATAAGCCCCTCTACCCCTTCACCAAATGAAAAATCTGAGGGTGACCTCTAAGCTCATGGAATCAGAGAGACTCATATAAAGACCATCAAAGCTGCCCAATGTCCTCTGGGTACTCTTTCTTTAAAAAGAATCCTACGTAGAACCTCAAAATATAAGATAAAAGTGGAACACTTCTTATTGAAGGAGCTGGGGAATGCTGACAGCTATAGGCGTTCATTCCCCTCACCTCCTGCAATACCCTCTGAGACTCAGGACTCCACAGAGCACAAGTGGAAACTCCCTAATTAATGCAAGTCTTCCATCGTGCAGTTGGGAAACTGAGACCCAAGAATTAGCCTCCTATTAAGATATCTGCCTAACAGACAGGCTCCAGGGTTATTTTATATACTAGGCATTATAGACACAGTCCTTGGGGCCTGCAAACTTTTCAAATACATACAGAAAAGTTTAGAGAAAGCTGAAAACACAAAAGAACTGGCTCCAAAATACCAAAAGAATGAATAATCAAAATTAATAAATGTCCAAAAAAAGAAAAAGAAGAAAAATAGATATAAAGCTTCTTTATATGTTCAACATGAAAGCACACTACAGCTCCCTAGTGGCTCTGCAACTGTACATGTTTTTCTATTATCTGAGGTTCCAGTTTAGCTATACATATCCATCAAAGTAACACAAGCTGGCATCTGCCACTGAGAAAAAGAAGTGGAAAAAAAAGCAATAATGGAGAGACATTGTTTTGGAAACTGCAAAGAGACAGAAAAGATATGTTAATCAAATAGGTGGATAACTAGAGATTCAAGGGATAATGAAGTCTGTCCTCGGAGGGTAAAATCAAATTCCAAAAAACTCAAGCAGCTAAAATAATGAGCAAAATATCACAGGATAAATTTTAATAAACATAAACATAATATTCTGAACTTTGGCTTAAAAAACCCATTGCAGAAGAACATAGGATGGTGAAGACTGTGTCATCACAAGAAAAAACAAAACAAACAAACAAAAACTCAAGGGGTGCTGGAAATAATATGGAAATAGTATGGAAATAAGCACCATGCCAAGCATCATACATAAAATATGGATAATGAAAGCATCAACCTGATCACACTTGTATTTACTGCTTGGCACTACACTTTTTTTTTTGAGTAAAATGTTTTTTATTCTTATCTGTTGATTAGAAGAAAATGAATAGTAATTTTAATATGGGTGTGAAAGGATACTTTACCTGCACTTTACCCTCCCTTCCCTTACTACTCAATATTCACCACTGTCTCTAGGTCAGGAATTATATTCTTTTGGGGATTATGTTTTTAAATTGTCATTTTGGGAGCATTTATATTACCTCAAGACCAAACTTAAGAACTAGACATTTCCTGTTGTCATTGTACTTTTTAAAGACATAGATTATATTTCACTGGGACTGTGAAAAAGCCAATATTATAAAGAATAGTTAGAAAAATATATATGTCTAAACCTAGAAAAGAAAGGGCTTTAGGAAAATGACCTCTTATTAAATATTAAAGAATTATTATGAGGAATTATAAATATCATGTGGCCCCAATAAGAACAAATAGCCAAGAAGTTAGGGTAGACAGGGCAGAATTGTGGCCAATATAGATCATTCTTCTAACAGGGGTGTGAAAACAGCAGGTTGCCAGGAAGCAGTGAGCTCTCCCATCAATAGGTATCTTCATGCAAAGCAAAGACAACCACCTGGGGGCATGGGAGAGGTGGGCTTTACACATACACTAACAAGCCAGCATGCAGAAAGTAAGGGAGCAAAAAACAAAACAAAACAACTCTAAGATTCTGCACCAGGAGATTTTGAACCATGGGGTCCACAAATGTGTATCAGGAAGACTGTCAGGTGAACTGGATACATACCCCAAAGAAGATTTGATACAGTTCTTGACCTTCATCTACTGAGAGAGTATAATCTATTGACACATAATTTTGCTGCAGTTTGGGGTATGTACAAATGTACACACAAACAGAATTACACAGATACTATAAAACAAGCTTTAACTAAAGGTTTTGTCCTCTTTGAGAACTGTAACAGCAGAAACTGAAAGGTCTTCCTAGAGAAATGTAGGGAAAAAAACAAAACTCTTCTGCTAGCATAGACTTAAACCATTTTAAATCAGTTTCCTTATTTTTAAATTATAAAGCAAAGAAGGTTTTATTAATGTACTGCTCCTCTAATCCCATCTTGGAAGATCTGTACAGTGAAGCTAATCATGCAACAACTTTACTAAATGCTGCAATCGTAACCATCCATAACATGGTTATGGGAAAGGGTTTTAGTTTTGTCTTATTTGCCTTTTATATCAGTACACTAACTACCAAATGTAAAATAGATAGCTAGTGGGGAGCAGCCGCACAGGGAGATCAGCTCTGTGCTTTGTGACCACCTAGAGGAGTGGGATAGGGAGGGAGGGAGGCGCAAGAGGGAGGGGATATGGGGATATATCTATACATATAGCTGATTCACTTTGTTATACAGCAGCAACTAACACAACAATGTAAAACAATTATACTCCAATAAAGATGTTAAAATAAATAAATAAATAAAAATAAATCACTACACTATTCTAACAAGCATAGCTCTCTCATTCCCCAGGCCAAAGCAAGGAGAAGCAGTAAGGAAGAATAAAGAGTAAGAACAATAAGGGAGAACAAATAAAACAAATAAATAAAAGAAAAAGCAGACAAGAACAAAGTGCAAACAGCTGGTATTATTTATGAAGGGACAACCAGTCCTAAGACCTCAATTGCTTGTAAGGGCATCATCCTATCATAGGACAGGCATTCATTCCTTTACATACCTGACAAATGTGCTTTTGAAAAAGCATAAGCGATGTAAAAATACATATGTCAGTCACTTTGGAAGACAGTTTGGCAGTTTCTTACAAAACCAAACATACTTTTACTATATGATCCAACACACTCCTTGGTATTTAGCCAAATAAGCTGAAAACTTATGTACATGCAAAAACCTGCACACGAATGTTTATACCAGCTTTATTCATAACTGCCAAAACTTGGAAGCAATCAAGATGTCCTTCAATAGGTGAATGGATAAACAAAATGTGGTATATCCATACAATGGAATATTATTCAGCACTAAAAGGAAATGAGCTATCAAGCCATGAAAAGACAGGGAGGAACCTTAAATGCATATTACTAAGTGAAAGAAGCCAATATGAAAATGAAAAGGCTACATATTCTGATTCCAACTATATGAAATTCTGGAAAGGGCAAAACTATGGAGACAAGAAAAAGCAGTGATTGCCAGGACTGGGGGTGGAGATGGGGGAAATGAATAGGCAGAGCACAGAGGACTTTTAGGGCAGTGCCAATACTCTTCATGATATAATGATGGATATGTCATTATATTAATACATTTGTCCAAATCAACAGAAATATACAACACCAAGAGTAAACCCTAAAATAAACTACAGGCTTTGGGTGATTATGATGCGTTAATGTAGGTTTATCCTTTGTATATAGGAAATCTCTGTACCTCACTCTCAATTTGTTGTAAATCTAAAACTGCTCTTGGAAAATGAAGTCTTAAAAAAATGAAAAAGAAGCCTACAATGACTATTTGTGTGCCGTTTACACCAAAATACTAGGTACTGATTATAATTTTATCTTTTCTTGGCAAATAAATGTCATGGTGGAAAGCACTGATTACTGAACAGTTCTGAATTTCTTTTGACCTAAGTGCCTCTGAACTCCTGTGCACTTTTAGTTAGACCTTTATTAGCATACCATTCCACTGGGAGGAAGGGAACAGGAACAGCATGACACAAAATTTGAGACAAATGCCATCACAGGCTACTGCTGGCAAACATTAGCTCCATCAAATTATTATTTAAAGTGAAGAAGGAAAAGTCATAGGCATTTCTCTCACCAGGGACAGTGTTAGGAAAGCTCCACCAGCAACAGTCTCTTCATTAGATGAAGTTGACCCACCCCCGATTTCTTCAGTCTTTCCCCACCACCATGCATCCTATACATTCAAATGTATTCAACAGTATATAACTATTATTAACTATACATTATGTATATTATATATAAATTATATATTTACATTTATATGTAAATTATATATACCATAACATTATATAACTATAAAGCTATTCAGCATTATCTAACTACAGGTTATGATGATTTAGTTTGGAGGAGTTCCTGACTACACCTGAAAATCCCTGTACCCCACCTCTACCATGGAACATTGGTGTTTGACATATGTATTTTTCCCATTAATATATTTTATTTTTAGAGCAGTTTTAGGTTTATAGAAAGCTGAAGCAGAAAGTACAGTGAGTTCCCATATAACCCCTTCACCACTTCTCCCTCTCCTATTAACATCCTGCTTTTAGAGTGGTAAATTTGTTGCAGTTGATGAATCAATATTAACTAAAGGCCATAGTTTACATTAGAGTCCACTCTTTATGTTATACAGTCTGTGGGTTTTGACAGGTGTATTATGACGTACCCTCCATTTGAGTATCATACAGAATGGTTTTACTGCCCCAAAACCCCGTGCTCCCTCTCTCCCTTCTCCCAAACCCTGGCAACCACTGATCCTTTCACTATCTCCACAGTTTTGCGTTTCCCAGAACTTCATAAAGCTGGAATCATACACTATGTAGCCTTTTCTGGTTGGCTTCTTTCATTTAGTAATATGCATTTAAGATTCCTCCACGTCTTTTCATGGCTTGATAGCTAACTTCTTTTTAGTGCTAAATAATACCCCATTGTATGGAGGTACCAGTTATGAATTCTTTCTTTCATGGATCATGGCTTTGGTATTGTATCTAAAAAGTCACCACCATACTCAAGGTCATCTAAGTTTTCTCCTATGTTATCTTCTAAGAGTTTTATAGTTTTATGTCTTACACTTAGGTCTGTGATCTATTTTGAGTTAATTTTTATAAAGGGTATGAAGTCTGTGTCTACATTGATTTTTTGGCCGGTAGATATCCAGTTGGTTCCAGCACCATTTGTTGAAGACACTATCTTTGCTCCATTGTATTGCCTTTGCTCCTTTGTCAAAGATCAGCTGACTATATTTATGGGGATCTATTTCTGGGCTCTCTATTCTGTTTCATTGATCTGTTTGTCTATTCTTTTACCAATACCACACTGCCTTGATTACTGTAGCTTTATAGTGAGTCTTGAAGTCAAGGAGTGTCAGTCCTCCAACTTTGTTTTTCTTTAATACTGTATTAGCTATTCTGGGTCTTTTGCCTCTCCATATAAACTTTAGAATCAGTTTGTTGATAACCATAAAATAACTTGCTGGGATCTTAATTGGGACTGCACTGAATCTTCAGATTAAGTTGGGAAGAACTGACATCTTAATACAATTGAGTCTTCCTATCCATGAATATGGAATATCTATTTTAGTTCTTCTTTGATTTCTTTCATCTGAGCTTTGTAGTTTTCCTCATATAGATCTTGTACATATATTAAATGCATACCTAAATATTTCATCTTTTTCATTTTTAATCAAAAAGTTAAAACCAAAAAAGTACTTAATGTTTAAAGAGATAAGCATCAAAATCTGATAATTTTGTTTACTAGAAAAATCTCTCAGATAAGTTTAAAAACATGTTAAACAATACTACCTAACTCTTCCCAGATATCACTTACACAGTGTTTCCATACTAAGAAATATGCCATCAGTATTCGATATAGATAGTAAATTTACTAGGTATATGTGGAATACCTGGTATACGTGGAATACCTAATATGGAAAGCTCATTTTCTTTTCTTTTTCAACTAAAATACGATTACAGCCCTTATGTGGCTGTTTTGCAATTTTATGTAATCCATAAAACTGTGTCCCATTCATATTAAAAGGTACCCAGAAAATACATAAACTTAAGTGGGAGGGGGGGGAATCAAAGGAAAAAAAATTAACTGTGGTATCTCTGGATGGCAGAGCTACAAATTTTTTCATCTTCATATTTTCTTTTATTTTCAAACTTCTCTACAAAGATCATATATTACTTTCACACTCCATTAAATCAAATATTATATAGCATGTAAAATGAGTAAACTATAACTACATGCCTCAATAAAGATTAATCTCGGGCTTCCTTGGTGGCGCAGTGGTTGAGAGTCCGCCTGTCGATGCAGGGGACACGGGTTTGTGCCCCGGTCCGGGAGGATCCCACATGCTGCGGAGCGGCTGGGCCCGTGAGCCATGGCCGCTGGGCCTGCGCGTCCCGAGCCTGTGCTCCACAGTGGGAGAGGCCACAACAGTGAGAGGCCCGCGTACCGCAAAAAACAAAAAAACAAAACAAAAAAAAAATAAAGATTAATCTCATATAACTTTAAAAACATACGAAACAATATGATATCTTTCCTATGGATACAACACATAAAGGTATAGTTTTTCTGTTTTTGTTTTTTGATACAGGGGAAAGGTAAACATCAAATTCAGAATAATGGTTACAGCTGGGAAGGGAAAGGATGAGGAAGGAATGCCCAGGAGGCATTATTATCTGTGATTTTTTTTAAGTTGGGTAGAAGATACATGGTATTCATTATATTGTTCTTAACAAACTTTTAAAGGTAGCAGCTATAGAAGTCATACCAAAGTAGTAGTACTTAACCCTAATCTCCTCAAACTACTTAACTAGGATATGGTACTAGAAGAATAATAGATACAAATATATCTTCCATAAAGGATAAAATTCTTTGAAAAATTTAAAGTAGGAGTCCTGAAAGTGGGTTTTCATGTGTATATTTACAAGCAAATAACAATCTGAAATCTATATTCCATAAAATATCTGCAGCAACCATTCCAATCTGTGCCTTGCACACAGAGTTCAAAATTAAATCTGTTCAGGAAATGTAATAGATAAATTATTTTTAATTTGACCTTATTTTACATTTCCACTTACAACTCTGTTTGAAAGCAGACATTTTACTTTGGTCAGTTTTAAAACAGTATTTAGTCTTTTAAGGATGTCATAAAAATAACCTTATTTTTATGACATCCTTAAAAGGCGACTGGTATTTTCCAGTTTGATTTTAAATGGTTTCTAACCAGGACATGGCACCTATGACAAGAAGCACAAGTGGCTCTCACATAGTAACACACCCCTGTACTAGCTGAATCCTCTCATGCTGTTACATAGGTATGATGATGACCAAAGTTTAGGTAATGCCTACCCTACCCAACTTTTTGGGAGTATCCATTGTAAATTGAAGTAATGACCTTCAGGGACAAAAGGTAAATTCACAAGATGTTTGAAGGAACTTCTTAAAGTAGACTCAGTAACTTTTAACATGAAACAAAAAAACTGTGTGGTTTTGATTGTTAGAAATGCCTTAACTTATCTCTTACAATCTTTACTTGAAATAGGAGTAAAAAGTTTTTTAAAAGTTGGGATTGGGGGTGGGAGTAGTGGAAGGCCTGGGATGGTTTAGAACTAATACTGTTCCTTCCCATTTCCACCCCCAATTTACTACCCATTCCTACATCCTAGCCCTAAACTAGAAATAGACTGTAACAAACAAATCACTTGAAAACAAGAGGAGGAGTATTATTTAACAAAATTTGAGATTATCAAAATGTAGCTAGATGAACTGAGGCTTACACACTAAAAGAGGGTATATCACACCATCTTATCACCCAATTTCTTGCCCCAAAAATACATAGTAGGGTATTAACAGGACAGGTTTCCTTAAAGAGGAAAATGACTACCTGGGTCTGCAGTTTATATAGACCCAGGACTTTTAGTCACTATTCTTCAAAAAAAGTGATTTGTTTTTAACATTCACTGTCAGTAACTCTTTTTGAAAAGACTTTACTAGATTAAGCACAAACCACGACCTACTGAAATTTAAATGAGATGTTTGCTTTTCAGATAAGATCCATCTTACTTGAGGATCCTCTCTTAGACCGCTACAAATTAAAGGACCCAAAAAGTAGAGGACTCATTAACAGAAACCTAACAAGGCTGAAATCGCTGGCTGTGTAGGAACTTGTACATGTGTATCCTTTTCCTGTGCATTCCTGAAATCAGTTAGTTCTAATTTCAACATCACCTTATGTGTAGTTATTTCATCATTTGCATTTACCAAGTATATTATCATCCACATTCCATTAGCTCAACTTAGTCTCACCAATGTCTGTGGGAAAGCTGCCTGATCAAGATTGCTTGGATGGATGTAGGCTGCTACATAATTTTACTCACCAAGTTTTGTCCTGTTTAAATGTCATCAAATCACATTCATAAAACAAATATATATTGAGCACCTTTTCTGTGAAAAATCCTGGATCAGAAACTGAAGGGGGATATGTGGGGTGATTAGTCTAACCCTCAAATAGCTTACAGCAGCAGTTCTCAAAGTGAACCTTATAACCCTGGGAATCCCTGTGATTTCTTCAAGGGATCAGTGAGGTCAAAACTATTTTCATAATAACTAAGACATTCTTTGCCTTTTTTCACTGTACTTATATTTGCACTTAGAATGCAAAAGCAATGGTAGGGTAAAACTACTGGCATCTTAGCACAATTAATTAAAGGCAATGGCACCAAACTGTACTAGTCATCATTATATTCTTCACCTTCATGTATTCACAGTAAAAGGAAAGAGTCAATTTCATAATTTAAGAATGTGCTGATGAAAGAGTAAAAATTATTAATTTTATTAAATCTTCACCCTTGAATTCATGTCTTTTTACTATTCTGTGTAATCAAATGGAAAGTATACATACAGCACTTCTGCATTCGGAAGTGTGATGGCTATTTCAAAAAGCACATAAACCATGCTTTGAGTCGCAAACTGAATTACCCACATTTTCCCCCAAGGAATACCATTTTTACTTGAAAGAGTAGCTGACAAACTGTATGGCTATTCAGACCTGGGTAACTGATAGTTATTTTCTCAAAAATTAACAAAGTGAGCCTATCACTTCAAGGAAAACAACTGAGAGCATTTGTTGTCAATGATAAAACTGGGTACTTCAAGTGATAATTAGAATTTTGGAAAACTTGTATCTGCCACAGTGAGCTTGATAGCCTTCCATTCTTAAAAGTCTTTTCTAAAAAAAAAAAAAGTCTTTTCTGATGAGATCAGTGGTAGTGTTAATGAATGTGATTTTTGTGTCAACATTTAGAAGATCTGCATAACTCAGTAAACTAATATTTTCCAAATGATCAATGTATGATGTTACAAAATTATGCATGGATTAAAAGATCCATTCAAAGTGCATGATAAACCAATAGATTTTAACATAACAAAGCACAGATATGGTTTCAGATTCCACATTGCAATTCACCTTTAAGAAATTAACACTGCTGAGTTTTCATGTAATATCAAAGAATATCATCCACAGTAATCTAAAAAGGTTCTTAAAATACTCTTCCCTTTTCCAAACAGATCTTCTTATACTTTAACCAAAGCTGTAACATACTGCAGCAGACTGAGTGCAAAAGCAGATAGGAGTATCCAGCTGTCTTCTAACAAGCCAGACACTAAAGAGATTTGCAAAAACTGTAAAACAATATCACTCTTCTCACTAAATTGTTTTTGTTTCAGAAAATATAGTTTTTTGTTTTGTTTTGTTTTGTTGCGGTACGCGGGCCTCTCACTGTTGGGGCCCCTCCCATTGCGGAGCACAGGCTCCGGACGCGCAGGCCCAGCGGCCATGGCTCACGGGCCTAGCGGCTCCGTGGCATGTGGGATCTTCCCGGCCTGGGGCACGAACCCGTGTCCCCTGCGTCGGCAGGCGGACTCTCAACCACCGCGCCACCAGGGAAGCCCGGAAAATATAGTTATTTTTAATTAAAATGTTTCATTAACTTTAACATGTAGTGGGTATATTATTTTAAAATTAATAAACATTTTTAAAATTTCTCAGTTTTAATTCCTAATACAGTAAGTATCAAAAGTTATAACCCATATTAACAAAAGCTCTTGAGTCCTCAATGACTATTAAGAAGGGTCCTGAAACCAAAGATTCAGAACCACTGGCCTGGGACTTCCCTGGTGGTCAGTAGGTAAGACTCTGCACTCCCAATGCAGGGGGCCTGGGTTTGATCCCTGGTCATGGAACTAGATCCCGCATGCATGCTGCAACTAAGAAGTCCATGTGCCACAACTAAGACCCGGCAGAGCCTAAATAAATAAATAAATTTTTTTTTTTAAAAAAAAGTACTGGCTTACACTGTAACAAAAAGGAGGAAAAAAAACCCCCACATATAATAACCCAAGGTAGACTGTCCATCAACAGATGAATGGATAAAGAAGATGTGGTATATACATACAGGAACATTACTCAGCTATAAAAAAGAATGAAATAATGCCATTTGCAGTAACATGGATGGACCCAGAGATTATCATACTAAGTGAAGTAAGTTAGAGAAAGACAAATATCATATGATATCACTTATATGTGGAATCTAAAAAATGATACAAATGAACTTATTTACAAAAGATAAACAGACTCACAGACTTAGAAAACAAACTTATGGTTACCAAAGGGGAAAGGTGGGGGGAGGGATAAATTAGGAGGTGGGGATTAACATGTACACACTGTATATAAAATAGATAATCGACAAGGACCTACCATATAGCACAGGGAACTCTACTCAATACTCTGTAATAACCTATATGGGAAAAGAATGTGAAAAAGAATAGATATATGTATAACTAAATCACTTTGCCATACACCTGAAACTAGCATAGCATTGTTAATCACGCCCTATACTCCAATATAAAATAATAATTAAAAAAAGAGAAACATTGGCTTATACTTTAACAAAAGAGGGGGAAAAAAAAACCCCACAGATAATAACCCAAGGTAGAATGTTATGGCTACCATAGTCCTCTATTCTTGAATTTTCTAGCTCTTTTTAAACTACACCTATATTACCTACCTGGCTCTTGAAGTAATTTATTTCGCCTTGCTGTCAATATAATCAAAATGAGTAATTCACTTAGCAAGCATGAAAAGGCCTCAGGCAACACCAGGATGATGTTTTAAACCAATTTCATGAGTTTTTCTTCAGTCATTTTCTAAATAAGTGGTCTGAATTAAAACTGGTTTTATTTCCCTGGTATAAACAGCCTATAAAGAGAATTCTTTCACAAAGAACTATATAATATACAACTCTCTTCAAAAGGCATCCCACACAATCAAATCAGTAATAGAAAGCTATGAAATTTGGTTCCCTGTCTCTCAACAATAGGGTAAAAAAACTAGAAATCCTACACTGGTGCTGAGGGTCAGGATACAAAACATGACATTCAAAAACAAACAAAAAAAACACTTTCTAGAGGACCATATGCACATAAGCAATCATTTGTGTTTTTTAAAAAGGACACACACACACACACACACACACTTTTGCTTACCCTACCTTGAAGATTACACAAGAAAACTGATAGTGGTAGTTGTTTTGGGGGTGGGAAACTGTGGGAAACTCACTTTTCATTGAATTCCTTTTATATTGTTTGATCATTTAACAATGCGCATGTAATACTCTAAAATAACTATTTTAAAAACACCATTTCTACATCATCCATTTCTCCAGTGTTTTATCTCAAATGCAAATTCCAAATACTAGCAGATATGGAAATAATTAAATGCATATTTGTTAAATAAGCAATGGACACATATCTCATATACCTGATGGAAGTATCAAAAGCAACCCATCCATCAACCTGGAAGTGATCAGCCATTGATTACCTGAAAGGGTATCTAGTGATGCCATCCATCTGCCCAATATAATTGATATAGTTGCTACTTCAATGGTAACTCTCTTCCTTTTTATATTCACCCCAGCGTTTGTTTTAAGAAATGTTCTCTGAACAACACCAAAGTAGATAGTTTAAAGATTCCTTTAGGGAATTCCCTAGCGGTCCAGTGGTTAGGACTCTGCGCTTCCACTGCTAGGGGCCTGGGTTCGATCCCCGGTCAAGGAACTAAGATCCCACAAGCCATGCAGCACAGCCAAAAAAAAAAAAAAAAAAGATTCCTTTAAACCATGCAGCAACATTAAATTCAGCATAAATTTTGCTCCCATTATGCACTAGGCACTATGATTTGATAATGTAACGCTTATAACATACAATGTAATGTGAAAATGTACACTTGGTTCTAAACACCTAACTACACAATAGAAGTTTAATAATTACACCAATGAAAAAGAAATGGGTTTTAATCAATTCTAAATTTAATGAGGTAATCTTATGATGTGGCTACAAATAAACATAATTCAAACTTGGACTACATTAATCATAGTGGCTATACACTGCCCCAAAAAACAGAAAAAAATGGACCCACTGTAGTTTGTACTTATCAGACCAGTTGCACTTGTGCTGGGTTCTAGGCCACGCTTGATATCTAGGGGCCCTGAGAAAGTGCAGTAGGGTCAGGGTAGTTTGATAATATGGAAGGCAACATGTAGAGTTAGTTACCATGTGTCAAGTACTTCACCTGAATTTTCCTTAAATCTCCTCATATCAATGATACAAGTATTATTATCCTTGTCTTAAAATTAAAGAGATTCAGGCTCAGAGAGATTAAGCAACATGCTCAAGGTTGCAAAATGCTAGGAGGTAGCATTATCAAGATTTAAACCCAGGAGCCCCTTTAGTGGGTTGAATGGCGGCTCCCAAAAAGATATGTCCACATCCTAACTCCTGGAAACTATGAATGTTATCTTATTCGGAAAAAGGTTCCTTCAGATGTAACTAAATTAAGGATTTTGAGATGAGGAGATCATCTGGGATTATCCAGGTTGGTACTAAATCCAATGACAAGTGTTCTTATGAGAGTGAGGCCAACAGAGATTACAGAAGAGTAGGAGACAGTGTGCCCATGAAGGCAGAGACTGCAGTGATGTAGCTACAAGTCAAGGAATGCCAGCAGCCACCAAAAGCTGTAAGAGGCAAACAACAGATTCTTTCTTAGTGCCTCCAGAGTGATTGTGGTCCTACAAACACCTGATTCCTGACGTTTGGCCTTCTGAATTATGAGAGAATAAATTTCTGTTGTTTTAAGGTACCAAGTTTACGGTAACTTGTTGTAGTAGCCCTAGGAAACTAACATAGCCCCCAAACTCTATCCTTCCGGCATATCTCATTACCTTTCCAAGAAGGTTTAAGGATCTCGGGATATTTAAACTAAAAGAGAGATGACTGAAAGGACTTTATTTAAAAAAAAACAAAACAAAAAAAACTATACTTATTTTTGGAAGTCCTAAAGAGCAAAAGTGAGACCAGTAGGTAAAAATTACAGGGAGAAACTTCAGTTGAAATTAAACTTTCTAACCATCTAAAAAAGTATTAAAGACCAAACCGAGTTTCAGTAGTTAGTACCCACCAAAATGATTTCCTATCACTGGATGTGTTCAAGAAGACTGATGACCATGTAACTTTGGGGAGCTGAGCTGGCTTAGATGACTTAGAATCTCTTCCCATTCCCAAGTTCCTAAAAATTATAAAATATTAGATGCTACCACAAAAATCTAATAATAAGATAAAATATTACAAGTGAATTTTGCAAGGTTTCTACTATCATGTATTCAAATAAATACTATTAGTTATGTGTCAGGCACTGTGCATGGTGATGGACACAAACATGATGTCTACTTTCATAAAGCTTACAATCTGGTGGGAGGGACAGACATATATCAAGTAATATATCAACAAATGTAAAATGACACGTATAGACATAAATGGTGAAGAAAAAGTATAAAAATAAGGGAAATGTGGTAAAACTTCCCTGAGGAAATGATGCTTGAGACTTGAATAAAATTTACAAGATTTTACCAGATAAAAGAGAGGAAAAAGCTTTCCAGGCAGAAGGAACAATAGGAAAGGTCTAATGGTTAGGGCAGCATGTTTGATAGAAAATGAGTCCAAAAGGTAAGTACAGCCACATTAAAGAGCTTTGTCTTCATCCTAAATGTGGGACATGATCAAACTTGTGTATTTAGAAAAGATCAATTAATTCTGCCTGCAATGAGGAGAATGGATTAGTGCTCAGCCAGAGTGGATGCAGGTGGACCAGTGATAGGTTATTTCAACAGTCCAGAAAAGAAACAATAGCAATCCAGACAAAAGTGATAATGGTGGAAATGAAGAGGATAATTTGAGCTTATTTAGAAAGTTAAACAGGATTTGACAATATGGAAAGACCAAGTTTCTGTTCTGAGAAAACAGATGAAACGGTGATACCCTTCACTGAGGTAAGAAAGAATGGAACAGGGCCAAGTTTGAAAAGGGAATCTCATTTTGGGATGAAGTGCATCTGAGGCATCTGAGAGGTGTCAATTAGGCCACTGGATATAAAGTTCTTAAACTCTGCTGGCAGGCCAAATCTGAGTATACATATTTACATGGAACAGCTGCATATTCTTTTACCTTTAAGGGAAAACAATTATTGTTATAAAATAATCATTATTCTTTAAAAAAAAAGGTAATTTCAAAATTGTGCTAGCCTAAAACACAAGAATCACTACCTTACCAAAGACCCTAAATTAATACTAACCAAAGATTACCTATTTAAAGGACATTAGATATATACCACTCATTTAGCTACAAAATGGATTTCTTCAGAATGAACACAATCCATCTTGTTGGATTCTCAAGTTAGGATTAGTGACTGCTCTCACATCTTTCAAACACAAAAACTGAAAAAAAAGTTTGAGGCAAAAAGTTTGTACTTTTTATTCCCAGATTGTCCACCTCTCCCTATGTCTGAAAGACACTGACTTAAGCATCTTAATTGTCAAGTATAAATGATAAAGTTTTTCTCCTGGAAAAGATTCTAATTTTCAAAGTAGAAGGGAAGAGAATAAACAAATCAGACTTTTTTTCTTCCAATACATACCTCCGCAGGCTTTGTATTATACTTAGATGGAAAATGACTAGACTACTTTAGATATTGTGATAACTAAGGAAATATTTACCCTAGATTTGTTTCCATGTTGTATAAACAAACAAACTAGCTACCAGAAAGATTAAAGACAGAACTAAATGAGTAGGCAAGAAAATTGGATTATATTACTAACTTTTCTAAAGAAAATCTACTGCACAAAATCTTTGAGAAAGAGCCAGTCTTCTTTTTTTTTTTTTTTTTTTTGCTGGCCTCTCCCATTGCGGAGCACAGGCTCCGGACGCACAGGCTCAGCGGCCATGGCTCACAGGCCCAGCCGCTCCGCGGCATGTGGGATCTTCCCGGACCGAAGCACGAACCCGTGTCCCCTGCATCGGCAGGCGGACTCTCAACCACTGCGCCACCGGGGAAGCCCAAGAGCCAATATTCTTTACATAAAACTAAAATTATATATATCACATACTTCATTGAGGCAGAGGATGAACTAGACTACATAGCATTTTATATTTATATATTTATATTTTACGTACATAAAATCTTTTGAACTCCCCACAAATAATGCTTTAAAAAAACAAACAAACAAGCTTTTTTAACACTCCTGTATTATATGACAGCTGTTACTAATATCAATTTGCTCTCAGTGGGAATATAACAACTCAGAAGGTCCCAGGGTAAGATAAAAGACTAATAATACTGAGACAAACTTGTTTGCTTTAGAAACTATCCTACAAATAGGCATCTTGGCTCATGAAGTGTGAGGGCAGAGTGGAGAAAAAGCAAGTTAATATGTGAATGAAACTGAGGTTAACCCAGGATTTAGCTCTCATTCTTCACTAAGTAAGCTTTCATAGGCAAGCCCTTCTGCCCTTACTCCAAGTTACCCTTACCTCAGCAAAACCACACAGAGCATGAAACAGAGAGTAAGCATTTCCTGGACTAATTTGTATTTGGATAGAAACTTTAATATCTTTTATATTTCATTAAAATGGATTTATAACTGCCCCATTAAGAATGTTTCAGGGCAAAAATAGACAAATCAAACACCCTTAGACATTTTTGGTTCAAGACAATATACAGAGTATTATTTTATATTATCATATACAGTATATCCATGCACAGTGTGTGTGTGTGCATGCAAGTACATACATGTACACTTAGGAAAATATCTAAAACCATATAATTAAAATATTGTTAAATATGTATGACTGATATACAATTATTTTAAATTTTCTTCTCTTCGCTTTTCTATAATAAACACATATACGTACCTTTTTACATTAAGAAAATATATTTGTTGTTTACCATGTCGTAACACGAGACTCAGAACTAATTTTAGAAGGAATTTTTATTTAGAAGAAACTTTACCATTCTGTCCTCTTCATTTTTCAAATGGGGAAAAAGGCCCAGTGAGGATAAGTGACTTGCCTGCCCAAAATCTGATAGTTGACTCCCTATGGCCATAATTATATTATTCATACTTATGTTTATTTTTTCTAATTATGAAAGTTAATGCATTTTCATTAAAAATAATCTGAAAAATAATGAAAGCTATAGGAAAGAAAATGAAAATCACATATATGCTTATAAACCAAAAATAACCATTGATTTGGGGGATTTTTTGTTTCCTTTCTAAAAATTTTCACTACAAAAATAATACATTTTCAATGTAGAAAAACTTTAAAAATATAAAGATAAAAATTAAGGAAGAAAGACAAAAATTTTAACACTCAATCACATAATTGGTGATACTGGAATTGTTTCTTTAGACTTAGTTCCTAAAGCCAGTTTGGGGTCAACAGACTAGTTCTATGATGGTGTTTTTATGTAGTAAACCCTGGTTGATTCTTTAACTTGTGATTATTTTTATATAAAAGATCTATTACTGAAAATTTTATTTTACAATTGTTTAATGAAAGACAAAGGACTAAAAAAAGATGAACAAAGAAAATACTCCAGTTCTATTTAGGGACAGATTTAGTGAATGTAAACATAATCCACAAACACAAGCCCAACTGCAAGCTGCATAACACAAATTTTCTTAAGATTACCCAATATGTTTATTCATGTAATTCTTGTATTTACCAATACTTTTACAGGGTAACCTATACAGTTGCCAACTGGCATTAATTACAGAAAAAAAAATGAATTATGAGCAAATATATTTATAAAAACAAGCAAATCAAACTCATAAATTACTGAACCATCATTAACTCAATCAGCAAGACATTTGAAAATATTCATTTTTATCCGACCCTTTTAAAATTTCTACCTTCTACATATTTTATAATGTACATAAATGTATTAGTACAATAACAGGAATACCATTTATAAATAAATGTGATTCAGAATGTGTGCTCAAAATTTACTTGTAAGGGTGACAATAAAATTTGGAGATCACTGCCCAGAATCCAGGGCCTAGCTGACAAAACTGTCTCCTAATGCAATTTCAAAGATCCGAAGATTAGAAGAAGAAAGTAAAAATGACCAATTATCTAAAACTTCATATGAAATATTTTAGGAATCAAGTAAGTTCTAGTATGAAACATTATTAAATAATCTGCTTAAATTTCCAGATTGTGGGACTTCCCTGGTGGTGCAGTGGTTAAGAATCTGCCTGCTAATGCAGGGGACACGGGATTCAATCCCCGGTCCGGGAAGATCCCACATGCCTTGGAGCAACTAAGCCCGTGCGCCACAACTACTGAGCCTGCACTCTAGAGCCCGCGAGCCGCAACTACTGAAGCCCGCACTCCTAGAGTCCATGCTCCACAACAAGAGAAGCCACGGCAATGAGAAGCCCACACACCACAACGAAGAGCAGCCCCCGCTCGCCACAACTAGAGCAAGCCCATGCGAAGCAACGAAGACACAACACAGCCAAAAATAAATAAATAAATAATTTTAAAAACCCAGGTTTTATCAATGGCTTAAGAAATGTGAACACTAGCAATCTGTTACCATTATATAATTTTAGACCTCAAAACATTTCATAATTGTCATATTTCACATAAACCCTATAAGACAGGCCAATGGTATTTTCATTTCATGGTCAGAAAAATTAAGCAAAGAGAGAATAAATGCGTTGTCCCAGATCACTGGATTGGTACATGTACCTTTTAGAAGTTTTCCGAAGTGCATATAAACAACTACCACCTTAAAAATGAATTTGACTTTGCTGTACACCTGAAACTAACACAGCATGATTCAACTATACTCCAATATAAAATAAAAATTAAATTTTTAAAAAATGAATTTGAGTGCAGTCTAATGAACCATTTAGCTTTCTTTCAAAACTCACTTTCTCTTTAAAACAATAGTAATTTGATCCCCGCACAAAGCCTATTGTATAGAGTGCATGAATAGTCATATACAGTGTGAATTCTGGAATATAAAAAAGGAATTCAGATGACTTGACAAAATCCTGAAGCTGGTTAAGCTGTGGTTTGGCATCTCTCCCACCTTCCTTCTGGTGCTCCTACTCCTATCTCCGAAAGGTACCTTACATCTTCCCAAAGTTCCTCACCCCAGACACCTACTCAAAGTTTCTTTCCCTTGCTTGATCTAGCCCAGTCAGGATAACTGATTTCAGCCAACTGACACAACCAACATTTGACTTAATCATTAACATTACCAAAAAGGCCCTTGACTTTCTGTATGTCAACAACCCCTTGAGAGGGTCCATAAAAGTTAAGGACCCTCTCCCCAGAAAAATCATATAGGCCCACACAGTATTTTTCAAACTATTTCAAGATTCAGGATCACACAGCCAAAATATATCCATGAACCCCAGAACTATAAAACCCAGGTTAAAAAACCCTGCACTTAACCTATAAATATAAAACTTCAAAATCCTTCAAAAGAGATTATAAACTTTAAAGATTATAAACTCAAATATACGATACTATATATACTCAAATACATAAACTCTAATTGTTAAAATTTAAGTCATCTCCCAAAGTTTTTAATGTTGTAATTCCCATGAGAGAAGGAGAGTAACAGGACCTATTTCTAAGCACGGGTCATCTATTAAATTGTGTTTTAAGGCCCTACCCCTATATTCAATAAGACTCCAGAAATCTATTGTGTTTATCATGATTCATGGCAAAACAATACATACATATACACACATAAACACATTCAGAAAATTTACTTTATTTCTTAATTGCCAAATCCAGTTTTTATCCCAGTGAGCTCCGTAGTATTTCACATTGCTAAATCCTGTTAAAATTCCATTAATCCCTATCCTCAGCTTCTTCAACTCTATACCATTTATCTTATCTCTTCAGCCATTGTTTTTCAACTTCCTTCACAGGCCTCTCTTCTTCCACTTGACCTTCAGATATAGATGCTACCCAAGGTTGCCTTAGTTGTTTCCTCACTCTTGATATTATACTCTTTTGCAGTTTCTATATGACATTATGCCAATGAATACAAACCTCCTAATAGATCCCCTCTTCCCCTTGAGCTCCAGTCCAAGTCTTCAGGTACCTAACCTATTTTGACATATCTTGATTCCCACACCTAGCATCATACCCTATTACCTTCCTCCTCAAATTCTGTTCTCCCTATACATTCCCTACCTTATTAAAGGCATCATCACCCTCATCCATTAACCAACTATAATCTTTAACTCCCCCATGCTCTTCCCAATCAGGCCACAACCTCATCAGCTTCATTTTCCTCTACTCCCCAAGTACAGCAAAATCTGCTTGCTTTCTAAAATCAGACTATCATTCCCTTCATCTAGCCTCTTCTTTTTCATCAGTAAAACAGCTACTCATCCTTCAAAGTCCTACTTAAGCAACCACTACATGAAAAGTCTTCCTTAACCTCACTTACTCTCCCTGTATCACTCACCCCTTCCCCCAGAATTCCCTCCCTCCTTCTATAATCCCACACCACTCTTTCTTTATTTTAGTTCTCAACAAACTGTATTATAGTTAGTTGCACCCTTATCTTTCTCCGCTATAGACAAAGCCCACGGTTTATTTGTTACTCTTGCACCTAGAACATGACTGGAATATAGTATGTCTTTAATCAGTGTCTGGTGAATAAATGGCAAAACTCCAGAGTGAGGACACACTTAAGGTTACTTCTCAGTGGAGGGTACGCCTCATCCTCTTTTGAACATAAAACTAATTAAGTCCCCTAGTCTCTAGCTCCCCATTTCTAGTCCACTGCTTAGTTTTAAGCAATGTTTCATGGGAACATTTCCTCACTTCCTCTTGTTCTTTGTAGGTTTAGCTGCCAGCCTAACCATATTAGCATTCAGTGGCAGCAACAAAACAGACTCTCCAAGTTCTAAAAAGTAGACTTTACAACTACCAACAGTAAAATATAAGCTCTTTTTTTAAAATGGTCTAAATATTTATGCATACATAGTTCATTCTTCATGATTCTGAGAAAGGCTTGTCATAGTTTATCCAACAGGCACCATTTAAGAGTTCTGAAGAAAACGTCCACCTAAACTGTCAGCCAAACTTTTCACATTCGTAACCACAGACATCAGCATACATGAACTAATCTAAATACTGTGCTTATATACTAAACAATACACTACAAATGGCAGACACTGTATATCACCAAACTGATGACCCAAACGAAAGTAGCTCTTTTAGCTTCTTTTAAAAATACTACATCTCCAAAATTCCAGCGATCATCCCAATCTGTAAAACTAGATTCTTTTACCAGTATCATCTACCCTTTCCCCCTCTCCTCCCCACCAACTCTCCCCCAACACACACACACACACACACACACACACACACACACACACACATCCCTCCCTTACTAGACATGGCTTCCTCAGAAATTATCTGATGGCTCGGGAGCAGTTTGATAACGAAGGCTACCAAGTCTGGAATTCTGGAGAAGATTCCTATGGTCGGTTTATTATCTAAGTGACTGCTGCTGATGATACAATACAGACCTCAAGGATCACACATGTGGTAGGCCTGCCTTAACCACCCCCTAGTTTTGCTTTGGTTGTTTTTGTTTTGGGGGAGGGGATCCTTTTAAAAATATACTAGAATATCTCTATGAAGTTGTATTTCTGATTTTTCTTCAGTTCATATAAATGTTCACATTTTAGGACTAAAGACCACATGATGAAATCTTTTTGAAGCTTCAGTTACTAAACTGCACTGAGTGGGGTTGAAATCATTTTAGCCTAATTATGAAATGCACTGCAGAAAAAAAATATATATTCCAAGGTATATATAATCCACTTATTTTCCTTGAGCAATCAAAAATTCTGTTTATTTTCTAAGTTTTGTCCTCATTACATCAAAATAACTTCAGACAAAGCATTCTTGTTGCTCCAGGATTAAAAGTTTCCAATAGCTCAATGTGGTTATAATCTTCTGGAAACACCTGAAATTGATTTGTTTCACCTCCTTTACTTTTTCTCTTCCAGCCTGTTCTCCTTAGTAAAATATTGATGGATAAAAGCACTAGCTGAAAAGCCAAGAAAGTGGATAATCCACTCCCTAGTTAATAAGGAAGGAACTATATGATACATGATGCTCAAAATTTAACATGTATCCAGAGCCTAAAAAAATACTGATTGGACTTGGTCTAAATAAAATGTTTCTAAAATAAACTTAACAAGTGGGTTTCTTTGTCATTGCTGTTTTACTAAGCATTCATGGAAAATTATATTTGGGTAAGCTCAGGCTGAAAACACTAGCTTTAGCTCTCAAGGAAAACATGAAAGAACAGAGAGAATTTCCTTCAGTATAAAACATTTTCTTAAATGTTTTTTACAAAACCAAAGATTGATATTTACCTGTAAGACTGATTTTCCAAATACTATTTATATATGTATTATTTAAAGCATCACACATAGATATACATAAACGTCTAAATTCAAATATCGAATTTCCTGGATTAATTACAGCCCCAGAGAGAGTAATGCCAAAACTTTTGAGGTTAGAGCAGACACTTCTGAGACTCAACAACCCACAGAGCTCCCCTTTACCCTCCAACTTTTCAGAGTGGCACTGAGTAGATGAACAAGCCCACTGCAGCGTGAAGGACTGGGCTTGCCTAAAGATATCTGACAGAAGCTGAACCTATGCAATAACTTCCTGTTCTCCAGAGACTGGAGGGTGTGCTTCTAAAGGCTGACAGTTTACAGAACTTCCAGAAACCAAAAAATCAGCATACCTTTTCAAATATTTGTGAAAAAATTTTAATTTCAATAATACTGTTCATTATTATTATTCCCCAACAAACATTTACTGAATGCCTTATTACATATACAGAAAGAGGTATAAAAAATTTAACCCCAGGGGCTTCCCTGGTGGCGCAGTGGTTGAGAGTCCGCCTGCCGATGCAGCGGACACGGGTTCGTGCCCCGGGCTGGGAAGATCCCACAAGCCACGGAGCGGCTGGGCCCGTGAGCTATGGCCGCTGAGCCTGCGCGTCCGGAGCCCGTGCTCCACAACGGGAGAGGCCACAACAGTGAGAGGCCCACGTACCGGGAAAAAAAAAAAAATTAACCCCAGACTACAAGGAGCTTAAATTTCCCTTAAAAGTCACCATTTTCTATCATTTCACATAAAATACTTCTTCAAGTAAGTCTGCTTGAACCTATGATGTATAGGCAATGCAAACTCAGATATTTAAATCATGGGAAGTTGGTCTTTAGCTCCCTAAAAAATTAGAGATGGATACATAATTGTGACTTAATAAAACCAAAAAACCGTACAATTTTGGGTTCCATTGGAGTATACATGAATTGGGAGGGAAACCTGAAATCCTTTCTTTAATTCCCTCTATATCTGGACAAGGACCCTCGTTATCTCCTACTCCTATAATTACTTCCCTAAATCTGCTGAATTTCCTTAAAACCTGGTAAGAAAACTCCTGTCTTGGGGATAAGAAACCTTTTTTTTCCCCCCCTAAATGAGAATATACCAAGACTCCCAAGCAAAAAGTAATTTTCCTCATGTATACTGAGTTTGAGATGGGGTGGGGGGAGGAGGAAGGCAGGCAGATGAAATCAAAGGACCTCAAATAAAGATGAACCAAAAGATAGTAAACAGTAATTCTTATTCTGATGGACCTTGTTGAAAGCCACATCTAACTCCTGTCAAAAAAAAAAGCCCCACAAAAAAGTCTGCACACAATTCTGGACCCAAGTTAAGAATAGTTATACTACATTACATTTACATTTGATAATTGTATGTTTGCCTTTGCACTCATCAAATAAGGAAATTACACTCGGATGCACAGGTGGAGCTAGTCAGATTTTCACTACCTATGCAATAACACATCAAGAACTTTCAAACACAATTCTAGGGAGTCAGGCCACTACTGAATTAAGGGAAGGAAAAAACCCCAGCATCTCCAAAGTCGCCCCTCCCCTGAGTGAGGAACAACTCAATAACTTACTGTTCAAGACCAAAGGAAAAGGAATTTTTTTAAAGGTTGGGCGAAGGTGAAATGGGGAAAGGATCACTGTGAGCTGTGACAGCAGATGATGCCCTCGACAAAAGGTGTAAGATGTGCATACCCATTCTCCCGCAGAGCTGACAGTCTCACTCACACTACCTTTCACCTTAAGAGTTTCCAATACATTGTCTCTACACACTTAAGAAAATGTGAATTTTGCTCTGACCACAGAAAGAATTAAGCACAAGTGACATCAGCTGTAAAGTAAGCAATTAATATATGCTAATCTAATGTTTAAGAAGGGATGGATACCAGGCAACAGCTCCTCCAACTGGCTGGATATCATTTGAAGCCCTAAAAATATTAAGATTTTTAAACAACTTCAAGTTCTGATGGGCACAAATAGACTGTCGAAACTTTAGGACGTACAGCAACGACACAACAGGTGAGAGAGGTGGTGGACATCATCGCCCAGTTAAGTGGATCACATGCAAAGGGCAAACCCTTGAGTTCCCCGAAAGGCTGGGGATGTGGGCTAATACCCATGCACAAGGCCATCCAGAGCCCCTGTCGTTCCAGTGGCAAAGGTTCAGTTCCTTCCCGAGGTCGTGCCACTCCCCCTGTCCCTCACACAGGGGACCACCACCCCAAGCACAGGAAGAACCGAGCCCCCTCCACGGGCAGCATCTCTGCTAGGGAAGAAAACACAATGTCGCTCCTTATTTCTGCGTACAAAAGGACTTTGCGCCCTCCTCCTCGAACTGCCGCCGCTGCCGCCTCCTAACTTGCAAGAAGGTGGGCAACGCGCCATATTCCAGCGTCCCTCAGTCTACCTGGGTAACAAGCCCACGCCACCCCGGCGGGAGGGAAGCTTCGGAGGTTGCCCGAAGAGCCAGCCTCCTCTCCCGCAGGAGACAGCAGCTCCTGCGCCCCGGCCCAGCCCGCCGCGCCGCGCCGCCCGCGGACCAGACCCGGGAAGGGCCAAGGAGGCGAGCTGGGAGCCGCGGCCCCCGTCCCGCGCAGCCCGCCCACCTCCCGCTCCCAGGCCGGCGCGCTCTCCCGGGCCTCCTGCTCCCGAAGCCGCGGGAAGGCCGGGCCCGGGCCCCGGGTTCCACGGCGGCGAGGAGGCCGCGGCCCCGAGAGCCTCAGGCGGCGGGGGAGGCCGGAACCCTGGGGCTCTCGGGAGGGCAGAGCCTCCCTCCCGAGCCCGCCAGGACGCCTGGGGCCTAGTGAGGCCTGTGCATCCTCGGGGTGGCGGTTTGACTGGGCCGGGCCGGGGCCCCCCGCCCGAGGCGGGCCGAATCCGGCAGGGGCCCAGGCCTGGAGCCGGGGGCGGCAGGGTGCCGGCTGCGGGGCGGGCCGGCCGGCCGGCAGGCGGGCGGCGTGTTGCGGCTGCGCCGGGGCTGAAATAGCTGGAGATTGCGCGGTAGGGCACTCACCTCAGAGCGGCTGCGCTACCGTGGGCCTGCGCCGTGGAGACTGCGACCGCGCCGGCTCCTCGCAGCCTCCTGCCACCAGCGGCAATGGCGAGCGCTGCCGCCTAAGCCGCCGCCGCCGCCGCCGCCGCCGCCGAGAAGGGGGAGGGGAGGGAGAGGAGGCACGCACGCTACGCACGGGCTCGGCTTCCCCGCCCGACCGCCGCCATGATGGGGAGGTCGGCACTGTCTCGGCGGGGCATCTCGGAGGGTGTTTGGGCTCGGACCCCGGCCGTCCCCCGAGGTCTCACCGCGTTCACATTTCCCTGTAGAGGTTTGGATGGAGCCGGAATCACGAAAGCAACTGTATTAGGGAAATGTGCACGCCCCGGGGAAGTAACGCAGGCGACCCAAGATGGTTGCTAATCTGTAAATAGTCACATTTCTCGCCCCCCAGCCCCGGGAAATAGGACCTCCTGAGCGTGCTTCGATAATCGGAGAGGGGCTTCCCCTCCTCTTCCTCCGCGCTGACTTGCCAGTCGCTCCCTCACCCTTTCTTTGAAATCACCTTTGCTTCCCTATTTCAAACCCTGCCCAAGTATTTAAAAGCTAAAGTTTTTGTACAAAGCAATATATAAATGTTTTCGCTCATTCATTCGTTTGGCAGACATTTCCAGAGGGCCCATTCGGTGCCAAGTATTCTTCTGGGCGCGCTGGAGATGTACCTGTTAGGAAAAGGAAGTCCTTACTCTCATGAGCGATGAGTGGAGGGAGTCAGAAGCAATAGGGACCCCCCCCAAGCAAGTGCCTGAGAAGTAGGGAGGGGTGGAGACTAGAAAAACTACTGTTAGAGACACAGGAGAGGTAGTTTTTGTTGTTCTTTGTTTTTTAAATTGTGATCTGGAGAGTACCTGCATCAGAGTCATTCAGACTGATTATTTAAATCCTGGAGTCCAAATGGTCTCTCCAGGATCTTGGCTTCTTAGCCCAGGAACCCGCATTTCTAACACCCCCCCCCCGTCCCACCCCACCCCCAAATACACACATTCTCCTGGGGATTGTCATACATACCCTAGTTTAAGAACCGTTGCTTTAGGGAATTACTAAACATCCCAAAGAGTGTCAAAAAACAATTTGACAAAACCAGGATACTTTAATTTTCAAGAAGATTCCATTTACCTCAGAATTCAACATAATTAAACACGGAATGTCTCTTTTGTCCAGCGTGTCTAAGAGATTGTCACCGCCTACCACCCAGGTGTTCAAGCCAGAAACCTAGGAGTGATCCATGACTCCTTTCTCCCTGAAGTGCCATTATCAGTTAGATCCTTTAAAGCAGTTGTTCCCTGTCATTTTTACCTTGGTCCAGGTGACTCTCATCTCTCATCAAGATACTGCAATAGACCCTTCATGGTCTCCCTGCCACAGGAATTGCCTTCCCCAATCCATTCTCCACCCTCCAGCTTGAATGGTCTTTCAAAAAAGTAAATCATGTCACTTTTCTGCTTAACAGGCTTAATAAGGTCCCATTACACATAAGTTAAAGTCTACAATTCTTTGAGGTGCCTGCAGGGCCCTTCGTGATCTCAGCCCCTGCTGCATCTCTAACCTCATCTGTCACAGACTTCTCCCTCAGGCTGCAACCAAACTGGGAAGCTCTCAGGTCATACAAGACAGGAAGTTCTAGCACCTCTCAACTTTTGCAAGGGCTGCTCTCTCTGCACAAAACTTCTCTGTCTTCTCCTTCTATTCATCTGCTTAAACCTGCCCCTGAATAATTCCTACTACTCCTTAAGGTCTCCTCTAGGAAATGTTCCCTCATTTCTCCCTTCCATCATCACACCCAGTATTTACCACCTATGTTTATTGAGCTCTCACCTTGTGTCAGGCCCTATTTTAAGTCCTTTACACACATTATCTCCTTTCTTATTTAATTCTCAAGTGGAGTCCATGAGGTAGGTACTACTATTATTATTATCTCATTTTGCTGATGGAGAAACAACGGTATGTAGAGATTGCTTGCTCAAACCCAGACAGTAAAAGGTGGAGCCAGGTCTGAAAGCCATCAGCCTGGCCTCAGAGTTGTGCTCTTAACCATTACCATATTTTTTCAGACTGCAGGTTGATACCCACTGATGAAGCACAAAATTAACTTAGTGAGCCATGACCAACATTTCATGAAAGAAATAGAAAATATCAGAGAACGTCAAACTTAGTAAGACTCTTGTTCTATGAAACTCATTTCAGATATATAAATGTATGTGCATAGGTGTGTGTGTTTGTGCTGGATCATGCTATAAAATGCACTTCTTCTTGGATTTCAGTTGCAAAAAAGTTTGAAAGCACTGCGTTATTCTTTCTACACAGTACTTCTCCAGCCATGTATCCTCCACAATCCAGAAGCTGCAGGAGGGCAGGGATTTTGTTTTGTTCATGACCATATACCAGCATCTTGTGCAATGCCAGTCTCATAGTAGATCTTTAAAAAAAATTTTTATTATCATTTTTTAATTATTATTATTATCATTTTAAAATTTTTTTAGGCCATGCCGTGCAGCATGCAGGATCTTAGTTCCCCAACCAGGGATCGAACCCGTGCCCCCTGCATTGGGAACATGGAGTCCTAACCACTGGACTGCCAGGGAGGTCCCAGTAGATCTTCAATACTCATATGATAGAAGACCTCTGTGTCTACCCTCCTCAGAAATACAAATTACAAAAATAAATAAAGAAAAAGAAATACAAACGACATTGGCTTATGGCCCTCACCATATGAGGGGGTATAATTCTAGGACCTCCACAGATACCAAAATCCCAAGATACTCAAGTCCCTTATATAAGATGGCCCACGTAGTATTTGCATAGAACCCACCCACATCTTCCCATTCTCCTGTATACTTTAAATCATCTCTAGATTACTTATAATACCTAATACAATATAAATGCTATGTAAATGGTTGTAAATACAATGTAAGTAGTTGCCAGTGCATGGCAAATTTGAGTTTTGCTTTTTGGAATTTTTTGTATTTTTTCTCCACATATTTTCGATCTACCGTTGGTTGAGTCCGAAGATGAGGGACCTGTGGATACAGAGGACCACTGTACTTCCCTAGACAAGTGAGCCTGGGAACCCCAGTTGCTCTATTCAAAAGACTCAAAATGACCTGAGATTCTAGAATCAGTCTCAGAAAAAATGCAGACAAATCTACCGTAAGAGATTAAAGAAGAGCTAGATTCCAACAAAGTTGGAATGGTCATTTGATTGACTGGTTACCTATAAAAAATTATACTGTGTGCTAAATACCAAGTGAGTGGTGATACAAATAGTAAGCACTCAGGTAATCAGAATTGAAGTCATGTGAGAACTCCTAGGGGGAGATAGAAACAAAGAGAGATGAGTTGGGGCAACTGGGGACTCTTCAGGACCCACTGATAAACTGCGTGGAGTTCCAAGAGCAGCAGCAGCTTCCCCACCTCTGCTTAGGAATGTGCACAGCCCCAACCCAATAAGGATGGATGGGAACCTGACACTGGGAGCAACTTCAAGGGAGTTTTACCTCTTTGGGAACGTCAAGGACTGGCCCAAGCAGGGTCTGCATTTCCACAGAGTGCTAGCCCAAGTGGCCAGAGCACATGCTTTCAGAGGCCACAGGCCAATACTGGGGAGGCATGTTGCTTCATAACATGGGTGCTGCGGTCAAATTCTTGGTTTAAAGCCCGGCCGTACCACTTCCTACCTGTGAGACTTTGGCAAGTGGTTTAACATTTTAAGCTTCCTTTTCTTCACCCATGACATGGAAATAAGGAGATAATATTCACAAAGGGCTTAACGACAGTACCTGGCACCCGGGAAGCACATAGTAAGTGCTGGGTATGACTAGCTCTTCCCATTACCATTAATCATGTAAATTGCTTGGTACAAAATACAGGTATGATAGGTGGTGGCTGCTGTGATGGTGACGATGATGATGATGAATAAGTGTTCCTGAACACATGTTTCTATCCCTGGAGACTCCCCAAAAAAGTTGGGAAGAGCTTTCAAGGGATGCCAAGACAAGGGATTTGTGTAAGGGAGCAGTGTGTAACAAGGTTAGAAATGTCAAGATGAGTTCTTTTATACCTAAGGGTGATTTGTGGGAGAGGGGACAGAAAAGACTATTTATTGTTACTTGTTTTTTTTTAATTAATATTTGCTATATTAAGGTAACAACTTAAAAAACCCATCTTTCCTTACACCTTTAAGGTTAATTCATTAATCTCATCTATTTATATATCTAGGGAGTTTTAACAATCATTTTCAAAGGGCCCTCCTCTCACTGAACCCAAGCTCTGCTGATGATCCCCCATAATATATATCTCCTGTTCCAAACTGTTTCCCGTGGGTCTGCCCTACACATGAGACTTCAGACTGTGACCAGGAGCTCATGTCATACAGCAGCCATAATTTCAGTAGGTTAAAGCCTGTCCCCTGTATCTTCCCTCAAAGCTCCTCCTCCTGTGGTCCCTGTCTCAATTCACAGTGTCTATGGGTTATACCATCTTAGAATCTTTTTTTTACATGACTTGTCAGTTCAATTCAACACATATGTATTGAGCACCTATTAGGTACCAAATGCCTTGGTGCTGGGGTTACAGTGGGAAACATGGACCTTGTCTTTCTTGCGAAGAGGCTGATTAATGCTCCTTCAACTCAATTGGAATACACTAAGGTCCCTTAAATAACTACTTCACTTACAACATTGTCAATAAATTTCCCTAAACATTTTAATCAGCATTTATATACATAGTATATTCACTTTGCCTTTTAAATATGGTAATTAAATGCCTGATCTAACAAACAAAACGTCCTCATATACTTAGTAACAATAACTTATTTATTGAGCATTCATTAAAAGTCAAACAGTATTGCAAGCTCTCGTATGAATTCATTCATTCCCGCGCAACAACCTTATGAAACAGGTACTGTTATCATACTTATTTTACAGGTGAGAAAACCAAGGCAAAAAGTTCAAGTTACTTGCTCTTAGTCAGATATCTAGCAAATAGCTATTAATCGAATACTCTTATAAATCTAATATATTAAACTTATAAAGGACGTCAGATTCTCTTTCAATATTATTTGCACACTAGTAAAAATCTCTAACACGAGTCCAAAATCAATTATTCAGTTACATATCTTACGTTGGAATCACAGGCTAATTTGTCAGATTCTCTAATTGATACATTATCTAAATCTTACAAACATTGAAAATGCCAAATTACACAGAATACTACTAAAGTTAACACAAAAATGAATACTATGGATTTGGTGTATTTCATCTTTCTCGTATTTAATTCTAAACTGTCTTAGGATTAAATGACATTTACCATCCCGAGCACATTGAGGGTACTGCATCAAGCCTCCTGGGCTTATCTTTGCAGGAGAATGGAGAGTCCTGTCTCAGCAGCCTGAGGTTGCTTTTTGGCCAAGATGTGTCAGATTCTTCTGCCACCACTGTGAACACGCCAAGTCCCTTCTGTGTGATGCTATGTCAACAGGGTTCTCCAGACCCTCCTGTACAGATTAGATTCCCATGATGCTTTACCTAGTTCTTTCTGGACCTATTGATTAGGTTATGAGGTCTGGAAAAAATCTGGTAACCACACAGGTTCCCTCCCTTCTTGATTAGATCCAACTGACCTCTTTATTGGATGATTATATTTGCATTCTTTTCCTATTTTTGCTCTGCATGCCATAATCCTAAAATCATTCTAATGACAAAAAAAAAAAAAAGGTCAGTTGAGACTGTAGAGGGTCCTAATGGCCTCCTTAGGAACTGGTTCTTAACTCAGTAGGCAACAGATAGCTTATGACAATTTTGAGCAAGGCACTGACAAGATCAGAATAGTGTAGATTCGCTAGAATCCAAATATGAGTTGAGCCACTGGTCCCTAGAGGGCACTCAAGACTCTCCCCTTCTTCACCCTCTTTAGCGTGAAGTCAGGGTGAGAAGCAAGAAATTTCACCCCACTCCACCCCACCCCCATGAAGGAAGAAAAGCTTGCTAAAATTGGAGAATATGGACAAGTTACATTTTCTAGGGATAGAGCCTTTAAAGGGTAAAAGGTTCAGCACGAGTGGCTACAGTCTGTCTCCCGTCTTCAACATATCCTGAGTGGTAACAAGGGCTGCCCTTGCCCTGCTGGAGGCACCCCAGCCAGCATCGTCTCTTTTCCTCTTCCATGAGCTTACCAGGCTCTGGGGCTACTGCCCACCTCTGAAGGCTTGGGACAGACCTAGCCTTTGGGCAAAGAGACTGCGGATTTGTCTTTCGCTTCATTTTCTCTGTTGAGAGTGGTTTTCTGTCCCACTAGGCAGTAAGGGTCTAAGACTCATATCTGGGTATTGATGGGGGAGAATAGGCAGACAGACATGACCAGAGTCCAGCCTATCTTTCCTGACTTCTGCATTGTGGTTTGAGGCCAAATACCCAGCTAATAATAAAGTTCTCTTTTGCCTGGTTGTGTCATTGTTCCCTGTACATGTAAGTCCCCCCGGGACCTCACAGGAAGGGAAGATGGCTGGCAAAGGCAGGATTTAGGCATCCCCAGATCCCCAACCAGATATCTTCTCCTTACTATCCTAATATCAGTCCCTGAAAGATAAGCTGAACAGGCCAGAATTAAGCTGGAGATGGCTAAAATAAATGGAAAGAAAAGACCAATGAGGGAAATCAAGGAAAATTCGACACTGCTTGATAACTGATGAGATACTGAAGGACTAGGAGGGCAAAGGTCAGAGGTAATTCCAAGGTTTGAAGAATTAAATGATGAAAAGAGGGTGATGTCATTGACAGTCATCTAAAGGGACAACCTATTTCGATGGAAAGAGGGTGTGTTTGGTTTCAGACAGAATGAGTGATGGGTGGCAACAGAGAAGCTGTGTGTCGTGAGAAGATCACTCTCCGTCAGCAGCATGGAATGGAGGCGGGGAGGCTGAGGCAGAGCAATCAGGCGTTGAGTGCAAACGCCCGTGCGTGGAGGTGTCATGCTGGAGGTGTCGTGGAACAGAGGGGAGGGAAGGATTTGAGAGACCCTGGGAAGAACGCTTAATCAGGGCTTGGAGACTGATTAGATTTTGAGAGTGACGAGTGAGTGAGTTACCCAATCACTCTCTAAGACTTACCTAGTAGCTTTGGACAGTTGCTCTTTTTAACGGGATTATTCACTCATTTCATTTATTTATTCAACAAATATCCTGTAACGGTCAATTTTGAGTGTGACTTTGGGAGGGACTAGCTCAACAGACTCCACCTTCTCTGGAAACTGCCCCCATTTACAGAATGGCCCCCAGAAGTCACACCTGTACTTCAGAGACATCTGCCCCATCCCTACTGGTGAGGGGTGCAGACGTAAAATCATCTGACCCACGCTGCGCCAAGTTTAGAAATTTAGAATGTTTGGCTACGAGACGGAGACTGGAAGCGTGCTAGAGCTGGGTCACATTAACGATGGAGTTACAGCTAAAAAGTCCATGAACACCACTGAGGTCCTCAAGGCTGCAGTATTCCTATTGTGTCTTCTGGCCACAGATGATTAGTCCAGAAGCAGGTACCTGACTAAAGCTGGACTAATCAGATCCTTTCATGGAGATATTGAAATTGAAATTGTAATCTCTCTCTCTCTCTCTCTCTCTCTCTCTCTTTCTCTCTTTCTCTCTCTCCTTGACCAACAACTTACTTAACTTTGGGAGCTGGAGACAGAAGCCATTTTCCACCAAATGAACTGGGAAACAGACAGTAGTGAGAGAAGAGTGAGGCAGACACACACAGAGATGCCAACATTACATAGAATTTCTCAGGGTCCCCACAGTGCTCTGGTCTCTGGTTCTCTTCCTGGGACCCACCGGATCCCCGTCCTGGGGTTCCATAGGTTCCTGAGTATTCTAACAAATTGCCTTTTATTGCTTAAAGCACTTTGAGTAGAGTTTCTAATGGGCAGACACTCCCAACCTAGAGTTCTAATGAATACACATCTGCTGTTTATGAGACTCTGGGCAAGGCACCAGGGATCCAACGTGGATCAGGCTTGGTTCTCTACTCAAGGAAATTTGAGCACTGGGGAGAAGATAAACTCTGTTATCAATAACTATGATACAGGTAGGAAGAGAAAGCCCACGAGAGATGTACGAAGCAAGCTCTTTGGGGGTTTAGAGGGGTGTGGCACTTGTAGAACCTCAAGAGTGAGCCCCTCCTTAAATTCTGCACCTTAGCTGCCTTGCTAGGCTCACCCCACTCCTGGCCGTGGCTTATAGCGAGGGTCAGGAGAACTTCATAGAAAAGTTAGTTAGCTAAACCTAGAAGCAGGGAGGATTTGGACTTAGTGTCAAGGTCATGTACCTCAAGATAAAGTAACATAATAGAAGATACTCTCATGAGAACTCACAAAGTCTGCTCTAGGATAATCAGACTCTTAAGTATGACTTAAGTGTTTAGAGCATGAAGGAAGAGGGGATAGTAAGAAAAACGGAAGCATCATAGAGTCAAATTCTGCAGGCACTGAGAAAATAGTGATGACTGTGAAGCTGGGAAATGACATAGACATAGAGTGGTGCTTAAGAATACTAAGTGAACAGAATAGCATGAACTGAACGAAGGGCTAAGGTTGGGGCAAACAGTGGAGGCTATTGTGTTAATCCAGGCAGAAAGGTGAAAGTCTAAATGAATTGACACTGAGAATGCACAGACTGTAGGAAAAATAATATACAATTAATATAACTTGGCAGTTGATTGGATGTTGGAGACAGGGGAAGAGAGAAATCAGAAATGCTGTTGAACTCTATGCAGCTAACAAAGGATGAAAAAGCATTTGATGAAACAGTGTCCAAGACATGTATATGAAAAATGAAAGGAGTAGAACTATATATGTGATATTCTACCAGTTTTGTTTGTTTGTTTGTTTGTTTTGGTTTTTCTTGCGGTACGCGGGCCTCTCACTGTTGTGGCCTCTCCTGTTGCGGAGCACAGGCTCCGGACGCGCAGGCTCAGCAGCCATGGCTCACGGGCCCAGCTGCTCCACGTTATGTGGGATCCTCCCGGACTGGGGCACGAACCCGTGTCCCCTGCATCGGCAGGTGGACTCTCAATCACTGCGCCACCAGGGAAGCCCCTACCAGTTTTACTTTTAAAGCAGAAAAATATCTAAATAAACATATTTGCTTACATATGCAAAATATATGTATATATCTCTAAAGGAATACACACAAAACTTACGGCATTAGTGGCCACTGAGAGGGGAAATGGGTGGCTGGGGTCAGTGGGAGAGCATCTTTTCAGTTCACCATCAAACCTTTTGAATCTTGAACCATTTGGTTGTATTACCTAATGAAAACAATTGCTTAACATTGCTAAACAGAAACAACCCTAAAGCCCAAAGATGATGCTGAAGTATGGGGTTGGTGACAGTAGCTCCATTAACAAAAATAAAGGAGGCAGGAAGAGAAGTTCATTTGAGAACACCTCTGAGGCCATGTGAGTTTTTGTGGGTTATATGGAGTGCAAATATCTTCTCCTTCTCTGTGATTATCATTTCACTCCTTCATGGTGAATTTTGGTAAGCAAAATCAATCTTTTTCTTAATGGTTAGTGCTTTGTGTCTCCTGTTTAAAAGATCTTTGCCTACCCTAAGGTAATGAAGAGAGTTTCCTATATTATCTTCTCGAAACTATATTATTTTAATTTTCACATTTAGCTCACCACCTACATGGAATATATGTCTGTGTAATAGTATGAAGTGAAGGTCAAGCTGCTGCTTTTTTTTAAACATAAGGATTTCCACTGGACCCAGCATTGTTTATTGACTGCCCTTGTCTGCTGTGTTCTGCATTGCCGCCTCATCACACAGTGATTGTTTATGTGTGAGTCTGTTTCCAGATTTGGGTTCTCTATTCTGTGCCTTTAGACTTCACAGATTGTTTTTAATTCATAAAAAAAAAACTTTAGGAGGGAAAAAGGGACAGGTTGGGGCATTCATTATAAACATATGTAAATAGGGCTTCCCTGGTGGCGCAATGGTTGAGAGTCCACCTGCCGATGCAGGGGACACGGGTTCGTGCCCCTGTCCGGGAAGATCCCACATGCCGCAGAGCGGCTGGGCCCGTGAGCCATGGCTGCTGAGCCTGTGCGTCCGGAGCCTGTGCTCCGCAACGGGAGAGGCCACAACAGTGAGAGGCCCGTGTACCTCAAAAAAAAAAAAAAAAAAAAGTAAACAGTAAAATCATTACTATTATTTTATTTGTTTTAATTTCAAAGTTATCTATTTTTTAAAAACAAACATTCAAAACTGCAACATAAACTGTCAACCACTTAATTTTTTTTTTCACTTCTATAGACCATTATAGATGAAGGGGTGATGAGGTCAAACAGAGCAGAGGTCAAACAGAGCAAAGTTCAAAATGGTTCCCCACTGGAGCACTTTGTACCAACTGTTTAAGGCACTGAGCTTTGAGTATGATCTTTCAAAATTATTTCAACAAAGATTACATGCTTTATTAGAGACTTGTTTACCTAAAAACCATTTGATATACAAATAATTTTTAGACTCCAACAACAGCAGGAGCATACGTTTCATAGTTTAAATGTACTTGTATATGAAACGTGGAATTCAACTTTGGTTTGTATCTTTGCAGGGAAGTATCAGGCACTTAATTTCTAAATTTGATTTAAGTTTTTGGATATATTACTTGTGGTTCAAACATTAAAATGTATATAAAGGCATACAATGAAAAGTCTCTTTCCACCTTGATCAAGTTTCTATCTAGTTTCCATCCACCCCAAGAAGTAACTACTGCTAGTAGTTTCTTATTTTTCTTCCAGATATTTTTAATGCATATATAAACTACCATGAAAATATATTTTTCACTTTTTTTACAATGATAGTGTGCTCTATACACTCTTCTGCACCTTGCTTTTTTAAAAAACTTAACAACATATCATAAAGATTTTTCCATAATAATACAAAAAGAGTCTTCATTCTTCTATATAGCTGCATAGTGTTCTATTATATACATGTGTCATAATTTAATTACCCTGGTGATGGACATTTTAGTTTGTGTTAGTCTTTTGCTGTTACAAATAATGCTACAACGAATAATCTTGTCTGAATGGCATTTTACCTGGGAGGGAGTAAAATTGCAGGATACGTTCCTAGAAGTGGAATTGTTAAGTCAAAGAGTTTCCTTGACCAGATGCTGACAAATTCTCTTAGAGATTGTTCCAGCTTATACTCTCCCAGCCACGGATGAAGGTGCCTCTTTCTGAAGAACTTTGCTAACATATCATGGTTACTTGTTTATCTGGAATAATGCAGAGTAGTAGAACAATCAAATATATGTAATCACATTACATGTTATCATTTTTAAAAAAGATTTTTTATGGCCACTTACTGCAAAAAAATAAAAACTTTATCCATAAGTGGAATACGCTACCTACCCCAAATCTTAAGCTCTTTTTGTGCTCCATTTTTCCTTTCTTTTCATATTGATGATTCTTTAGTTCCCTGTAGCCCCAAAATAATTTTGACAACTATTTTATCAATTAAAAAAAATTGATCACTTTAATAGCATCATAAGCCTTAAAATTGTTTTTATTACATAAAAATGATCCTCCCATTACCCAGCTTCAACTCAATTCATAGCGGATCTTATTTCATCCACATCTTCTTTACTCAGGACTATTTCACAGCAAATCCCACACTTCATATCATTTCTCTATAAATATTT
Organism: Stenella coeruleoalba; assembly: GCF_951394435.1. Classification (NCBI taxonomy): domain Eukaryota; kingdom Metazoa; phylum Chordata; class Mammalia; order Artiodactyla; family Delphinidae; genus Stenella; species Stenella coeruleoalba. The sequence continues at coordinate 82,607,070 of NC_137155.1, read as the reverse complement.
CCAGATGCATCTATAAAATATAGGAACAGAACCACACTAGCATTACCCTACCCTAAAAAAAGTAACAATAATTTCTTAATATCATTAAATAACCCATCAGTGTTCATTTTCCCCTGATGTCTCTTTAAAATTTTTTCTCGGGCTTCCCTGGTGGCACAGTGGTTAAGAATCCACCTGCCAATGCAGGCAACACAGGTTCGAGCCCTGGTCCGGGAAGATCCCACATGCCGCAGAGCAACTAAGCCCATGCGCCACAACTACTGAACCCCATGCACCTACAGCATGTGCTCCATGAGCCTGTGCTCTGCAGCAAGAGAAGCCAGCCACGAGAAGCCCGTGCACTGCAAGGAAGAGTAGCCCCTTCTTGCCACAACCAGAGAAAGCCCGTGCACAGCAATGAAGACCCAACGTAGCCAAAAATAAAATAAATAAATCAAAAAAAAATTTTTTCTCCTTTTTATTTAAATCTTGATTTGAACAAAGAATATATATTATGATGGGTTGCATTTCTTTTTAAATCTTTAATTTCTTTTAATCTATAAGTTCTTCCATTTTATTTTTTCTTGCAATTTTTGCTTGACACCTGATCTCAGATTTCCACCCTCCAGAACGTGAGAAATAAATTGTTGTTTAAGCCACACCCAGTCTATGGTGTTCTAGCATTCCAAACTCCCTAAGAAATCTCCACCCATGAACTACTCCCTCCCTCTTCCCCAGGGAAGGAGGTGACACTCATTGATTGTCAGTGCTGGAGAAGGACCTTTTAGAGAGGTTATCTTCTGGGTGAGACGACCCTGGCCTCCATGTGGTCAGCTCCAGAAAATGATCTGTCCCTGCAGAGGGCAGTTCTATGTGGTGACTCTAATATGCGGGAGGGACCCAGCAAGAAGTGTGTGACTACAGATCTAAGTCCCGTTCTCCAAACTCCTTTATCTAATAATGTTGATATTTTGCCTCTATTTCTGCACTGCTTCTACACTCAGAGGGTGCTATAGACTGAATGAATGTGAGTCCTCCTCAAATTCATATGTCGAAAACTAACCCCCAAAGTGATGGTATTAAGAAGAAGGGCCGGGCTTCCCTGGTGGTGCAGTGGTTGAGAGTCCGCCTGCCGATGCAGGGGACACGGGTTAGTGCCCCGGTCCGGGAAGATCCCACATGCCGCGAAGCGGCTAGGCCTGTGAACCATGGCCGCTGGGTCTACGCATCCGGAGCCTGTGCTCCGCAATGGGAGAGGCCACAACAGTGAGAGGCCCGCGTACAGCGCAAAAAAAAAGAAGAAGCAGGGCCTTTGGGAGGTGATAAGGCCATAATAATAATAATAATAGATGGGGCCCTCATGAATAGGATCAGTGCCCTTATCAAAGAGACTCCAGAGAGCCCCCTTACCCCTCCGCCATGTGAGGACACCACAAAATGATGGCTGTCTATGAATGAGGAAGTAAGCTCTCACAAGACACCAAATCTGCTGGCACCCTGATCTCAAACTCCTCCACCTCCAGAACTGTAACAAATAAATTTCTGCTGCCTATAAACCACTCAGTCTATGGTATTCTTTTATAGCCGCCTGAATGGACTAAGACAGAGGGAAATTCTAAACACAGCAGATTATCTAATATGTTTGTATGAAAAATTCAATTGAAAGTCTGTTGGAGGGTGCGCTTCACAGAAAACAAATTAAATGAAAAACCAAGGTAAATATTAACTTAGAAGGTGTGTGTGGAGAGGGGAGATTGTACAAACAATGAAATTAAAGCACAGTAAATCAGTAGGCTCAGCACTCACTCACTCCAGGTGCTTACTGATGATAGCGCTCTATATGCCAGACATGCTCCTAGCCCGGGGGGACACAGTGGTAAACAGCGTCCCTTCCCTCAACAAATATATAATCAGTATTTAAGTCAATAAGTACATAAAATAATATCAAGGTGTATGTGTGATAAGTTTGTGAAGAAAAGTAAAGCTGGGAAAACAGATGGAGAGGGAGGGTGTTATTTTAGCTAAGACAGGCTGGAAAGACTTCTCTAGTCAGGTGATATTTGAGCAGATTCATGACTGAAATAAAGAAGCAGGTCAGACAAACATCAGGGAGGAGTGTATTTTGATAGAGGGAAGAGCAAGTGCAAAGGCCCTGAGATAGGAATGCATTCAGCGTGGTCACAGGTTTGAGAAACCAGGGAGGCCACTCGTGCTGGGGAGAAGTGATGGAGAGGGAAACAGCAGGAAGAAGAGGAAGCCAGGGGCCAGATCCTATAGTGCTTTGCAGGATGTGGCAAAGACTTGAATGATTCATTAGCGTGATACCATATGCACTGAATATTGATGTAACTAAAACTCATGATAAGAGGATGGAGGTTGTGAAAAAATGTCAAATCCTCATCTACCATAACGGAAAGTCAATAGATAACATCTAAAATTGGTAAATCAAGCAATATAAGAATTAGCATATTATTTGGAAATATAGAGATAAATACCAGAAGAAACAGCTAAAAGAGTTGACAGTGGCTGCCTCCAGAGAGAAGCCAGGCTGGATGGCAAGGGAGTGGGGAAGGAGACCATTGTTTATTATTTTAAGGCTTTTAGTATAATGTAATTTTTAAAACGATATGCCACATTGCTCTGACAAAACCAAAAAGCAAAACAGGAAACCAAAACCACCGAAAAACCAATGAGTGACCTCTCACGTCCTAGTGTCACAGGCAATGACAAGGGTAATCTCCTTCTATTAAGCTGAAAGCTGGATCCCTGTAATTATCACCCAGTGGCCTAGTTCAGCTGTTTGGAAAGACCCAGAGAAGGCCCCTCCCTCTTCCCCATGAAGGGCCTCAGGTATGTGAAGCAGATCTGTCAGGAGACACGCTGGGACGGCCCAGCTACTTCCACTCTTCCTCCCTAGACATGGTTTCCTCACAGAGCCAACTCAACTAGGCAATAAGCAGCAGCACAGATGGGCAGGCTGGGCGCTAAGATAAGGCATGGGACAGGGTTTGAACTTAAAACCCAATCGACCAAGGCATTCCTACGCAGCTTCGCCATGCTGCGGGCCACATTTAGTGGGAGAAGTTAGGAGGGAGGAGAACCTACACTCGCTGAGTATTCACTATGCGCTAGTTTTAAGTGCCAGAGACTTTACATACGTTATTTCATTTAATCCTCAAAAACAACCTGGTGTGTTTAATACCACTGAACGCCACACTTAAAAATGGTTAAGATGGATGTGTTGTACAACATGGGGGATATAGCCAATATTTTGTAATAACTGTAAATGGAAAGTAACCTTTCAAAATTGTATAAAAATTTTTAAAACATTTTTTAATAAAAATAAGAACTAAAAACAATGGTTAAGATGGTAAATTTTGTTATGTGTGTTTTACCACAATTTGAAATAAAACCTTGTGTGGAAAGTATTGTCCCCAGTTTTCAGACGAGGAAACAGGGACTCAAGAAATTAAGCACTTGTAAAGCAACTATACTTCAATAAAAATTATTTTAAAAAAAAAAGAAAGAAATTAAACAACTTGTTCAAACAACCCAAGCGGTAGCTGTCTGAGCTAGGTGTGTCTGGCTTCAAAGTCAGTGGCTTTTTGCCCTCTGGGAGGTCTCGGGCGATAAGGTAAATGCCAAATGAAATGGAAGGAATCAGCTCCAGGAGGGGATCGTGGTCTTTCTCTAGAGTCTCACAACTTTGCCGGCTGCCAGCTTGGCACTCCTCCCTGGAGAAGTGAGCAAGTGCCGACGTGAGGCTCATTAATTAACATTCCCCCACGCTCAGCAGCTCTGGGAGGGGGGTCCATCAGTCTGTTTCTCACCCACGAAGGCCAAGTCCACGAGGGCCCGCACTGTCTGCAGCAGGGGATAATGCAGGTCTGAGACTTCTCAGCTACTCTGCGGGAGGCTCCTTTCGCTTGATTTCAGGTTCCGAATTAGCTGAATTTTTAGATGATGCAAATCCAATTCTTTCCCTGCAGGAGTTGGAGGAAATGACAAGTACTTGACAGAGGGCAAAGAGAGCATCAGCATATCATTAAAATCCAGGTGGGAGAGTGGGGGTTGGAGGAGGGAAGGCTTAAGAGGACAGGTGAAGGTGTGAAGAATACTTACTATAATAATACCATCAAACACTTTTATAAAGCGTGCCATGTGGCAGGCACTGTTCTAAGCACTTTACCTGTATGAATTCGTTTAATTCTCATAACCACACTACGGGGTTATTAGCAGTTAGCTAAAGAGTACACAGTTTATAAAGCATTGAATTATCCCGTATGCCAATTTCCACCTGAGAAAGTGGGACAGTACAATTTATAATAGACAAAAACTAGAAACCGCCTAAATGTCCGATAATAGGGAATATTAAAATCATGGAATTTATGCAGACAAAAAGGATAATAATAACCATTATTTACTAAGTGCTTGCCATCTCCACACGTGCTTTACATATATTACCTCTTTTAATCTTTAAACAACCCTTTAAGGGAGGACCTTATAGGAGCCCATTTTACAGGTATGGAAACTGAGGCTCAGAAGCCTTAGAAGGTTAGCTGGAGTAGATTTGAAACCCAACCCCATCTAACTTCAGGACCCAAGCTCTTACTTATGACATTATCCTGCCTCTGAAGACTGGAAGGTAAAAAAGATTGCACAAAACTGCTACTCACCAGGATTACAATCACATAAAACCTGAGGCCGTGGGGAAATGCCAGTCGTGACTACAGTATGTGAATTCAGTAAGGGGGTCACGAGTGAAATGAGTGGAAACTGTTCTCTCTAAACACAATTGTTAAGGGAATCCCAGAACAGGGTATTTTCTTCTCTGCTTTCGTAGGTGACAGTCCCCCATTAGCTGTCATCATACTCTGTGCCACTTTGAGCATCTGGGCCTTCGTGTTCTGGGTTCCAAAGGAAGAGAAGTGGCAGAAAACAGTATCGAGTTGGCCAAAAACAGCTTACGGAAAAACCCGAACCAATTTTTTGGCCAGCCCAATACTTTTCCTTTCCCGGTTTCCCTGAGGCCTGCGGACCTGTACTGACAGCTCTTCACTGAAGTCACACCTGCTTGGAGCAGAAGACTGTGGCCCAGGTGTCTCTGGGCCCCGCATTTCAGTTGAGTCCCAAGCCTTCTGGGAACCCAGGACTCCCCACTCACACGCCTCCTCTTTGCCATGGGCACCTGTGTCCTCCTATTATGATCAATGGCCCAGGGTGTCTCAGGGCTGAAACTTGGCTCCTTCCTTGACTTTCACAAAACAGACCACTTTCCCAGAGCTTCTGATGGTGGAGCAGAGTTTCCTGATGATTTCAGAGGGCAGACCAGAGAGGTTCACGTCGGAACCACACAGCTGTCATCCCTTTCTCCAAAGTCCTTTGCCTTTCTCACCTGTGCTGGCTTCTGGCCACCTCTCTGGCTCCTCTGCGTGTCTTCTGCTTGCCCCTCTCACTCATCTCTCCTTTCACTAGCCTGCTGCCTGTTCAGGAGCAAAGCCAGTAATTACCCTCTGGCCTCTTGCAAACCTCTTCCCCTCTTCTCCCTGCTAACTCCGTTCCCACAGGTCACACCAAATCCCCAGGAGATTCAGCAAGGTTCTTTTCCTCAAAAGACACCTCCTTTCCGAAGAGGAGTTCTAATAACAACTGTTCAGAAAGAAAATTTGTTAAAAGCAAAAAACAAAAAAACCCTTGTTACACTTGAGATCATCAGAAAACCGACTGGGTAAGACAGAGATTTGTGTGCAACAAGTTGATTGGGACGTGCTCCTATAAGGAGTGGGGGAAGCAGGACTGAACAGAGGGGGAAGTTAAGCTCCAATGCCATTGCAGTAAGAGTCTTCACCCAATCCTGCAGAAAGTTCCGGAACTAGATGGCCCTTTGGAGTTAGGCCATTGAGGCAAGGGGGCCAGGCCTTTGTGCTCCTGTCTCCTCATGCATACTGGCGGTCAGTGCCGGAAAGGGCCCTCGGAAGACTGGTCCAGATGGGGACAGAGCAGGCAAACTCCCAGCAGCCGAGGGAAGGAGCGCCTGACTCCTAAAGGGGCCACGTGGATGGCAGACATTGCGGTAATAATAATTTTTAGAAAGTATGAAACAATCTAAATGCCTATCTATTGGGGATTTTATAAATCAATAATGGTACATTCACACCAAAGAACACTATGAAGTTGTTAAAAACTCAGTCTATTTACTGATGTGGAGTGATATTCAAGATATATTCTTAGGTGAAAAAACAAGCTGCAAAATTGTATTATCTTATTATTCCATTTTTGTATTTAATAAACATATATTAAAAAATATATATGTAGTCTAAAAATATCTAGTCCAAACTTTTAATACAGACTGCCTCTGGAGAGGCAATTATGCTAAAAAATTAACAGTAAACATTTTTATTATAATAATCTTGAGCATAAAACTCTTCTGGAAAAAAAAAAACAAGTCCTAGACAAATGAAACCAGGTAGCTGTTGATCAAATTTAAGCCAAGGAAGTGACTTTTCTTGCTGCTGACTTGAATTTCTCTCTCCATCAGTTTTCTCTAAGAAATGGCATTTCTCTCCACTTCCTGCCTTAAATTGTGCTGCAGCCTGAGCAGCTGTTGAGCAGCTGTCACATCCTGTTCCAACACAGAGGTGGCTGTGAGCACCTATTAGGAAGGCTGTTGGCTTGGCGTCCAGTGTGGGAGGAACAGGAAGAGCTGGGGTTGCCCAAATTCCACAGATTTGTTGCCATGCAACAAACTCCCAGGCTGTGGCCATTGCTCAGCGTCCCTCAGTGGAGGAACTCCAGCCGCTCTCTCTTCATCCGTCATCCTAGTCATCATCATCGTCCAAAGAACAATGACCACTTAGGGAGAGTTTACCGTGTGCCAGGCAATGTACTAAGCGCTTTATATTCACCGTCTCATTTCTTTCTCACAGCAATCTTATGAAGTTACATACAATTATCCTGTCTTACAGACAAAAAACAGAGGTCTGCACAACTTTGTGAATATACTAAAAGCCATAGAACTGTACTTTTATGGCATGTGATTACTTTCTCAAAGATTTTTTCTTATTTATTTATTTAAATAAAAAATACAGAGCTTTTATTAGGTACCTTGCCCAGTCTAGATATATAAGATACAGTGATGACCAGCTGTGTAGAAGGTTATCAAAGCTTTTTTAAAACAGAGAGAACTGGGGCTTCCCTGGTGGCGCAGTCGTTGGGAGTCCGCCTGCCGTTGCAGGGGACACAGATTCATGCCCCGGTCCGGGAAGATCCCACATGCCGCGGATAGGCTGGGCCCCGTGAGCCATGGCCGCGGAGCCTGCGCGTCCGGAGCCTGTGCTGCGCGACGGGAGAGGCCGCGGCGGTGAGACGCCCGCGTATCGCAAAAAAAAAAAAAAAAAAAAAACCAGAGAGAACTAAAGTCCACATAGGTTTGACGACTTGCCCAAGATCACAGAGGCAGGTTGTTGTCAGCAAGAAAGAGGCAGGTGGTGGATGCTTGCAGTATCTGCTACACCAGAACCCCCTGCCAGCATGCTCAGTGTCCCTGACAGCCTGAGTCTGTGGGGACCCCGGGGGCTCTGGGGTGGGCAAGCCCTCTGGGCAGTCCTTCTAGCTGTGAGCAGTAGCCTCTGAGCTCCTCGGAGAGTGGCCCTAGCAGCGTGGGTGTGGGGAGGCAGTGGCAGGAATGGGAATGAGAAAAATGAGTGCCATCTATCACAGGAAGTCCCCTGCCTAAAATGCTCCACCGGTTGGCTGGCTACATCAGTAGCTGCTGCAAATCAGCCAGGCACAAGGTGGAGAAGGGGCCGGAGGAGCTGCAGGGGGGTTTATGTTGCAGGTGCCCTGGGACCCTGGCATCCAACTAAGGCAATAGAGAGCGCGGGTGCAGGGAGGCGGCCGGGCTGAAGGGGCAGCCCCAGGCTGGGTCGCAAATCTGTCTTCACCCATGCTGGAATCTGTCCTTCTGCACCGATGTGCCCTTCCAGCTGTGTATCTGAGACAGCTGCGTGAGGCTTGCGCTAAGGACACGTGAATGTGCTGTTAACTAGACCGGCAGCATTATCTTGAAATAGTTAGTATGGAAAAGTTTGATGGGTTTGAAATCCTTTGCCTTATCACAAGAAATTTCCATAAGAGCTGTTAAAGTCTTTAAAGATAATTTTAACTGCTGTAAAACTTTGAAGGGTGGTAAAAACACTTTTCAATTTTTTATCTGCTGGTTGGGCAAAATTTCTCACTGATGGTGATTACTAAGAACTCGAATAAATCATTATTCAAAAATCTTCATTAGCAATTATTTATCGCCATTGCGAGCATATAAAAAACGTTTGAAAGAGTTATGTTCGTGCTATATTTACCATCCTCACTGCAGAGCAGTGCCACCCAATCAGACAGCCACATGGGGCCAGCGAGCACTTGAACTGTGGCTGGTTCAAACGGAGATGTGCTGTAAGTGAAAATACACAACAGATTTCGAAGACCTAGTAAGAAAACAAGAATGTAAAAGGTCTCATTAATAATTTTTATATTGATGACATGTTGAAATCATAATATTGTGGCTATATTAAGTTAAACTATGTTATATAAAAGTTTTAAAAGTTATGTTCATGGAACAAGCTCAAATTTCTCATTAAAATTTGAAAATATTTTATTTGGAAAATCTTATACAAATGCAGTATTTAATATGTTCTCTAATTACTTTATATTTTATTTTTATAATTCTTTAATATAAAGAAAACATAATTACTTTTTCTATCAAGCCCCGTACAGATGTCCTCAAATCCCTTCCAGTTTACTTGAGCATGCCATAAAAATGTGAATGCTTCTTGTGAGTGTGATGACATGAAATAATTTAAGAGAAGGTATTTTTGAGCATCTTTCAGGTTTGGAAAAGGCATTTTTGAGCATCTCACCATACCCGGAGCCATGCTGGATTCTTACACAGAGCTGTACATATGGTATGTTGTATAATATACACAGGGACAATTATTCACAGGAAGTCTTTGTTGTTCCACTAAAGAAAGAACACCTGGCAAGAAGCCCCCAGCAACTTGCTCTGTTGGCCACAGAATTCATGGGCATCTTATCGAGGCCTGGACCAGCCACAGAGCAGCAGGCCAGAAGGCCTCAGTCTGAACACAGTGCCAAGGAGAGGTGAGGCCCTTTGCTTTTTTGAGCTTTATGTTTAAGTAGAGCCTCTGGACTGGTTCCATATTGCATGTTTCCAGGACACGAGGCTTCCTCTCTTTCCTTCTGTAAACTCCAGAAGCCCTGGCTCAGCTGCCGAGCATCTGTGGGCGGGTTTCCTATAATCCACATGCTTGAGGCCAGGCGTGTCCAGAAGTCAGAGGCCAGGCTACCTGGGTGATTGTAAACTTGTTTAATTTTTGCATGTGTGGCTTTGGCAAACTGTTTAGTCCTCATTACGGGCCAGCTGAATGCCAGGGCTGACTTTCTGTGTCCAGCCTCGCCCCCTTGGGTGGAATCCTGCCCTCTCCATAGAGGGCCTCCGCAGTGCAGGACATCCCGTGTGCCCCCACTTGTGTTAAGTGGAGATGATAGCATTTTCTCAGCTCCTCTGAGGTGAAGTCCAGGACAGTCCATTTAAAAAATCATCAGGAGGACCTCCCTGGTGGCGCAGTGGTTAAGAATCCGCCTGCCAATGCAGGGGACACGAGTTCAAGCTCTGGTCTGGGAAGATCCCACACGCCGTGGAGCAACTAAGCCCATGTGCCACAACTAGTGAGCCCGCATGCTGCAACTAGTGAAGCCCGTGTGCCTAGAGCCCGTGCTCTGTAACAAGAGAAGCCACTGCAATGAGAAGCCCGCATGCGGCAACAAAGACCCAAACACAGCCAAAAATAAATTAATTAATTAATTATTTTAAAAAAGAAAAAATCATCAGGGAGCTCTGAAGGTGCTGGAAATCAGTGTTAGATCCCAGACTTTAGGGTCACTTCCCGTAAATGCAGAGAAGCAATATGGCATCTGTTCAGATGAATATTTCTTTCTCAAATTCTGTGTGGCTTTGGGGCTGTTCTGTGATATAACTGTCATAACTTCTCCATCTTTGCCCCCAAACACCTATGTACTTGTGCCTAAAGCAATTGATATACAAGCGTAGGTGGTACATATTACCATAAAAACTATGCATATGTGTGGAGGGGAAGTACTTAGCTATAAGAAATGTTGTACTGAGATGACAGGGGTCAAGGGTGTTATTTATTAAGTTATTTAAATATTAAATAAACATTTAAATTTTAAAAAACTGTCCAATTTAAAGGGGAAAACTAATAAAGTCCTTTGAAGAAAGCCTGTTAAAAGCATTTCGACCATTTAAATGTCCAACAATAGGGGAGTGATTAAGTAAATCACAGTAATAATGAGTAACCACTTACTGTACACTTTACTCTGTATTACGTACTAACCTAAGTGTTTTATATGCATAATTTCATTTTGTTTAAGTGCTCAAAATAACCCAACAGAAGAGGACTATAGTCATCACTATTTTCATTTTCTAGATGAGAAAACTGGGGCATAGAGACATTAAGCCACTCACCAAAGACCACACAGCTAGTCAGTAGCAGGGGTGGGATCTGAACCCAAGACTGTTAGGTCCTACCACCAACTGTCGACCACTAGGTTACCAGACAACCCACTATCACACAACCATGGTAAGTTTTCATAGCCATGCACATTACAGGTGGGACTATAATGGTTAGAACCTTCTAAAAAGATGGCAATTTTGAAGCATCTATCCCAATGTTAAGGTGCACATACCATTTGTCATACAGTTCCACTTCCATCCAAGAGAAAATGCACATACATAAAGACACAAGTGGTTGGAAACATTGTAAATGTCCATTAACAGGAGAATGGCAAAATAAGTTTTGGCACATCTATAGATGAACTATGTGGCATCTTTCTTAAAATGAAGTGGATTCCTATGGAATAAGGAATATGTCTTCAAGACATAAAAAAGCTAGTTGTAGGACCATTTTTAAAGAGCTGTTTTGTATGAGTATAAAGAAAGGTCTGCAAGGATAAAAACTAAACTGTTAAAAGTGGTTTACCTCTGAGGCATGACAGGAGAAGTAGGAGTGGAGGGAACATCTTACTTTTTCCTTTATATATTTCTAAATTTTTAAATTATTTACAGTGAGTGTATATTACTTTTGTAATTAAAAAATAATACAGAAAATTTTTAATGTTCTCAACCAATTTTTAATGATATGGGAAAATGTTGTTAACAAGTAAAAAAAATTAGAGCATGAAATTATTTATACTGTATGAGCTCAGCTACAGAAAAATGCATTTAAAATCCAGGAAGGAAATATATCAAAATGTTAATAGGGACTGCATCTGGGTGGCAGGATTAGAGGTGGGGTTTTTTTTTTCTTCTTCTTCTTCTTTTTTTTTTTTTTTTTTTGCTTTACTTTTCTATACTTTCTAAATGTGCCTTATTATTTTTGTAGAAAAAAAATTAAGCAGATCTGCCAAAGGTGTACGGCAGGTTGTAAAACACAAACAGCTGCTACCCATGCTGGGTGGCATGACGACCTAAGATTCCCAGCCACCTAAGGAAAACTTCCTAACTGCAAGGGGACAGATGAGGAGAAAAGATGGTTTTTCTCCATCTTGCTTTTCTGATTAAATTGCAAGAGGGGAAAGGAGGGGGAGATACTAAAAGAAGGTAGAGTGTCCCAGCAAAAAGAGTGAGACTTGGAAATGGGGCCAGAATGAGGTTGTGAAGATGAGAGCACTGGGTCCCCAAGGGAAGGTTTCCGATCCCGGAGGTCAGTGATGGCTTTTGCCGGGAATGGGGGGGATCACTGTGCCTTTAATAGTTTCTGCATTCAACAGCTGAGTGGTGGGAAGGCAGGCACCACACCAGCTGAAGGGGCTTGTGCTGTTCCCAGAGACTGCCTGGGATGCTGCTGTGACACTGTGCAGAGGTGGGGGTGATGGCTGCAGGGGAAAAGCAGCTCCGTTATTTGACCCATGAGACCCAGTGGGTCCAACATTTCTGAAGTACAGCTCTGAGACTGGGATACCTCCTGCAGCCCAGCAGTCATCACGGCAAGCTCTAACATTCCGGGGAAGAGTACATCTCTCTTTTTTTTTTAAAAAAAAATTATTTTATTTATTTATTTTTGGCCATGTTGGGTCTTCATTGTGGTGCACAGGCTTCTCATTGCAGTGGCTTCTCTTGTTACAGAGCACAGGCTCTAGGTGCGTGGGCTTCAGTAGTTGTGGCATGCAGGCTCAGTAGTTGCGGCTCGTGGGCTCTAGAGCACAGGCTCAGTAGTTGTGGCACATGGGCTTAGTTGCTCCGTGGCATGTGGGATCTTCCTGGACTAGGGCTCAAACCCGTGTCCCCTGCATTGGCAGGCGGATTCTTAACCCCTGGGCCACCAGGGAAGTCCCAAGAGTACATCTCTTTCTACAAGTAATCATTCTCATTTTGGTAAAGAGCTCATGGCTTATGTGCCCATTCTAGGGCTGTTTATCATTGGATGTCTTTCTTGCTCTTCTGCTCTGCTCCATAAATCAGAAGGGCTGCTCCCTGAAGGCTGTGTTTCCAGGACTCCTGTGTCAGCTGAATTCTGGCTTTTAGCGGATGGGAGACACTGTTGCTATCGGGAGATGGGAAGACAGGAAGTAGGGAGGAGTCAACGTATTTCTCCTCCTCCCTCTGCCTCAGGTGATGTCTCGGCAGCAGATGAGTTTCTTCCATGACACCAGCTGGGTAATCTTGGGCTCCAGTTACCCCACTTCCTCTCTGTTCCCCCTCAGCGTAGGGGCAGAGGCGACTTCTGTTGTTACCTCTGGCTTGTTTGAATTCACACCCCTTGTTTGGCTTCGCAATGCTTCTATCACACATGTAGTCTATTCCCTGCCATTAACTTCTCCCTCCTGAAAGTACTTTAAAGTGGTTTCTGTGGTCCTGCTTAGATCCTGAACTAATACCTTCTTGGTCTAGGTTTGTCCCCATAAAGAGAATCCCAAGACGGGAATATTGAACAAGACGTATTATGTGCCAACGGCTTACCCTCCCTCTTACCGTGTCCCCTGGGGAGTGCCCAGTGCTTCTTAGCTTTTACTTTACATACCTATAACCTGGGGATCTTATTCAAATGTAGATTTGAATTCAGTAGGTGTGAGGTAGGACCCGAGAATCTGTATTTCTAACAGGCTCCCAAGTGATGCCAACACTGCTGGTGCAGACCTGCCTGAGTAGCAAGGCACAGAGGCATCGAGAACTATATTAGGGAGGGAAACACCAGTGTCCTTTCGTAGCTCAGTGTCTGGCATCCTCTGTGGCACTACCACCAAGAGGCCTAACACTTACTGAACCTCTGTGTCTCTAAGAGGCAGCACAATTCCACATACGAATGTGCTGTTCTGACCTATTTATTGAGTAGGGGACAGAAGGTGGAAGCCAGCTACCTGGTGGCAGGTGTTCAGGTAGCTGCTAGCAACCGACTCCTTCACTGAAACCTTTCCCTCCCCACCACGGCCTCTCCGGCTCCAGCTAAATCATCTGTGTGGTGACTCCACGACTGAAAAAACAGCCCATGTCCCACACTCGATCAACCTGCTCAGCGTTGCCATCATCCTATGTCATGATGTTGTTACTCTTACTAACATTCCAAACTATAAATAAGGAAAATAAGACCAAAAAATGCTGAAAACTGAGCTGACAATTCAAGTTGCATAAATTAATTATACAGGGGAGACAAAGAGGGGGACCTGCTGGTGCCTGAGTGTCCCTGGGTGGAAAGCTGCCTGCTCATTCCACCAGGGCCTGGATAAGGTGGTGGGTCATGGGGCAGGAGAGCCCCCCCCCATTTCTGGCCTCTTCCCAGCCCAGGCAGCACCCACCCCCTACCCCAGCCCCAGCGAGACTGCCACATGCACAGTGTCAGGAGAGTCAACTGCACACGAAGCAGTTTTCACGCCCAGACATGCTGGAGGCAAATGTGTTCTTCCCAGAGCCTCAGTAGAGTCGAGCAGGAGCTGAGGAGAGAAAAGGAAAATAGAGGAAGTGAGGTCAAGGTCATGTCCCGATCAAGGCCTGGGCCTGGCCTCTCCCTGAACCCAGACCTGGCCTTTGGACCTTAGGGGAGGGGTGGGGGGAGGCAGGAACCAGAGGGAGGTGGGAGAGCAGAGGCTGAGAGGCCGAGTGCAGGAGGATGAATTCTTGTGAGTGGAAGAGAGCGGGCTGCCCTCCCGGCCTTTTCTCTTCCCTCTTTGCTGTGTTTTAAAATGAGCGCAGGATCTTGTTTTTATTCAGGTATGGTGAAGCCAATAGACCAGGAGACGACTGCCACTGACAAAAGTTTGTTACCCACAGTTCCCAAGAGGAGGGGTTGCCACGCCATGCAGGGGCTCACAGCGGGGCCCAGGGCTGTCAGGAGTGAGGGGAAAGCCTGGGCCAGAGCCTTCACGGTGGTTTCTGTGGGTGAGGCAGGGCAGGTGAGCTGGGCAGGCTTAGGATGGGATGGCTGGGATAATTTGGGTGGGCTCTGGCTATAGGGGTATGATAAAGGAAGAAGCATGGCGGGGATATCAAAGATGTGCTCACAGGCACGCTGTTCGCTATTTCTAGAAAATAGCTAACCTTGGGAGGGGCAGTTCCCACCCCCAAGGTGTCAAAACATCATAAAATACAGAACATAAAAAGCAGAATGAAAGAACATGCCAGAGCATCTGTGAGTCTTTGCGGGGGCTGTAACCTCTCCGAGTTCCCCGCCCAGTGGGGTAGGGCACGAGAGCCAAAGTGGGGACGTGAAAGTCGGATGTGTCCAGGTTCCATCAACCACCCCATTCAGCCTGCAGTGGGGGAAACTTGTGCTTTTCCCCTTTTCTACCGGATACAGTAGGGGGTGGACTAGAGCTCTGGCATCAGACAGACCTGACCTGAATTTCACCTGGTCCTCAGGTACTGCTGTGTGACTGTGGGGAAATTACTTCACCACTCTCTGCCCTAGAGAATCGTCTTACAGAAGCTTCTCTACTTGGGCTTCTGGCTCTGTGTGTTCCACCACTCCTGCCTCAGAGAGCCCTCTGGCAACAAAACGCAGATATCCTGGCTCCTCCCAGACCTTCTTGCGGCCAGTGCCTGGGCGACACTCAGTACATGGTAAAGAGATAGCCAGACCAGAAGTGACTGTGTCAGGGAGAGGTTCCAGGGAGGCGGGGGGAGACGCCCGGGCAATGCCGGCTCACTCCAGGCGGGCGGGAGCCCGGCCAGGCTGGGTGAGCCTCATCGCTTAGGCCGGAAGTGGGCTCCGAGGTCCCGGGACACAGAGCATGAGAAGCTCTCCCTGGTGCCACTCGCAGGGTGCCAGCACCCCTCGGCTGGGTCCACAGACTCACTGGAGCCTCAGTACTGAAGTCAGGTGTTCAGTGAACACAGGACAAAGACCCATTTGCAGCTCTGTTAGGCCCAGGATGAGAAATAAATCCACATCCTCAGAGGAAAATGGAAATATCACATCCTTTTCAAGTTCCTGGTAGCACCTGTATAAACTGTGGAGAATGGACCATTTACTTATTTATTTCTTTAAGAATGGACATTTTTATTTATTTATTTATTTATTTATTTGCGGTACGCGGGCCTCTCACTGTTGTGGCCTCTCTCGTTGTGGAGCACAGGCTCCGGACACGCAGGCTCAGCGGCCACGGCTCACGGGCCCAGCCGCTCCGCGGCATGTGGGATCCTCCCGGACTGGGGCACGAACCCGCGTCCCCTGCATCGGCAGGCAGACTCTCAACCACTGTGCCACCAGGGAAGCCCAAGAATGGACATTTTTAAGAGTAAGCTGATTTTTCCTGGTCATCTTTTCTCAACAAATTCCATGAAGGCTGAAAATTTAGAGTTCATCTCCTCTAATACTCCCTAATCCTGCCTACTCCCAACACAAAGGTATCTTTGTATAATTTCTGATGAGAGAGAGTTTCACTGAGGTGATTTCACAGAATTCTGGAGCCGACGTGCTCTCGGCCCCCATCTCCCAGCTGTGATGGAGCAAGCTCAGACTTGGGGCCCCAGGGCACCCCTGCTTTCTGAAATGCCTGACTCATCCTACCCCACTTCACTTGAAGAAAGTGAAGTGAAATTATACCCTCCCACACTCCTTTAAAAATGTATACTCTAAATTCCAGTTGTCGTAGTAACATCTTCACGCTGCCCTAGTGTCTTTTATATATTTCAGCACCGATGGACCATCAGTTACCATGAGAACAGGAGTGGTTTCCAACACAGCAAATCTTGTGGTGCTTATCTTTGTGTCTTATAAAAAACAAAACCCTCATCCACAGGGACAGCCTAAGCAGAGCTCAGGTAGTTTACCGATGGAAGGACGCCATCCTCAGTCAGTGGATCCTAGAAACCACTAGAGGTTCACTTTATTTGTTCTCTGAATTGTATTTTGAAGAAAAGGTGTGTATGGGTTTTTTTTTAAAGATTCAGCTGCTCTATTAATTATCATTCTTAAGTGAGTAGATTGGTTTTAAATGTATATTCCTCCCCTCAGCCTTGAAGACAAATTTATCACTCCCACCCCACAATTGTAATCATTCCCTGAGCCATGCTTCGCTCTACTCCCCCAAGCCCAACCCGGCAACCCACTGGTGACCAGGCAGTGCCAACTGGTCAAGTGTTCCCTGCTATTTCAGACCCAAGGTCTGTGCATTCATCTTTTCTTTCATAGCTGAATGTTTGGAAAATGTAAGCCCTTTGAGTTCAAGGACATAACACATGACTCTTCAGAACTCTCTGCACAGTCCTATCTGTTAATTGATTTGACTTTAACCTTTCTATTCTGATGTACAGAATTAAGTTTCAGCTGAGAATTTTAAGTCATTTCAGAGGATTTGTGTGTGGGTACAAACTTGAAGGGAGGAAGAAACCAACCCCACAGTCTGAATAGCAGGCTGTGTCAATGACACATTCTTTAATTAGTCCTATCGATATAACTAACTTGTATCCTGTGCTTACCACACGCTAGGCACATGGTAAAACACGTGACACGTATTATCTCATTTAATCCTCATAATACCCTATGATGTAAATTCTGTTTTTAATCTTTCATTTAACGAATGAGAAAACAGAGCCACAGATATTAGACAGCTTGACCCAAGTCACACACTAACTACCCAGTGGAGCTGGGATTTGATTACAAGCATCTTGCTCCACAACCCATGCACTCGATCACCAAGCCAAGTAAATCTACGTTCTACAAAGACATCCTCAATCCAAGGCCAGCTGTACATCTGTGCAAACTCAGCAGCACAGAGACCCTATTGTAACTGATCATTCCCTGCGTTCCGTCTTTCTGTGTTACCACTTTGCCACTCCTGCCTGGGCAGAAGCAAACCAGGCTCCACTACAAGTGTGAGAATCATTGCCCCGTGAATCAATTCCTGGTCTTCTGGGAAACAAGGTGGCCCCTAAAAAACCAAGTCTCCATAAAAGGGTTTCAATTTTTGACCCAATACTCCCACCCATGGGAATTTATTCTAAGAAAATTATTCAAAACAAATCTATAGGGACTTCCCCGGTGGTCCAGTGATTAAGACTCCACGCTCCCAATGCAGGGGACATGGGTTCGATCCATGGTTGGGGAACTAAGATCCTGCATGCTGTACGGTACATCCAAAAAGAAAAAAAAAGAAGAAGAAGAAGAAGAAAAATAAGCCATTCATTTTGACCAGAAGCTGAAACCAGAAGGAGAAATTAAGCTGATCCACCAAACAAAGCAAAGCTGGGCAAAGACTTTCTTCTTCCCACCACTGCTTCCATAGTAACCCCTTCCCCTCTTTTCATTGTCTCTCAAGGTCAACAAGTAGCTACACCTTCACCTTCCATATCTTCCTTCCATGATTGGACAGTGGTTTCCATCTGTGCCCATGTGGTGGTCGTGTATACACACACACACACACACACACACACACACACATGGCCTGGCTGTACTGTAGCAACAGAGCAACAGGCTGCTGTCGTCGCCTTGGTGGGTTCTTGGAGGTTGACTTCAGCGGTGTGGATGGAGCTCAGAAGAACAGAAGCCTACAGACTGCTGGAGAGTTCAACATGAAGGGCACAGGGAGACTGAGAAGATACCAAATGGCTCTGGGCAGCTCAACTCCCACAGCCAAAGGGTGGACCCAGATGGATAGACGGTGCTGTTTATAGCTCTCCTGCTGACCTATCTGTGGCAAGTACAATGGTGACTGTTGCCCCAGAAGCCAGGGACCAGGAGGCCCAAGAAGACGAGGTCTGAGGGACCCCCATGGGGGCAGCAGCCCTCAGTCTGCACTCTCCTTGTGCTGAGACTGCCTCGAGCCTGACCTCTCATTCACAGCCTCTCTGCCTCATTTATCATTAATGCACTTTACATCCTAAGCAGGGAGAGAAAACACAAGGTTGAAATATCTGGGGAAGGCTGTTCACGGAGCAACAGATGCAGGTGCAGATGAGCAGGCAGGAAGTGCAGACTCCAAACCAGGGAAGGCAAGAGGGGAGAGTTTTCTGAGGGAGGTGGTGGAGGTAGATGCAGGGTAAAGGGGAGGGTGGTCCCGTGGCAGGTAATGTGGTTCAGGGCCTGGAGAGCGAGCTGTGCAGGAGGACGCAGAGAGCACCGTTCTCTCCATATCACAAGGAAAAGATGAGAAGTAAGGCTGCTCGTAGAGTGAGTGAGCTGGGTGAGGGGTGGTCCTGGAGGGGGGGGTCATACCTGCTCCCACCATGGCCAGCTGGAAAGAGAAAGTCTTTTTTGTCTGCCCTGCATACGCCCTCCCCTCACACCTCTACCACAGATCTACAACAAAAAGGGAAAATCCTTGATTTTTGTGGGTTTTATTGTGGTAAAAATATGTAACAGTTATCATTTTAACCATTTCCAAGTCTACATTTCAGTGGCATTAAGTACATTCACGGAACTTCCCTGGTGGTCCAGTGGTTAGGACTCCAAGCTTCCACTTCACGGGACACCGGTTCGATCCCTGGTCAGGGAAATAAGATCCCACAAGCCGGCGCAGATAAATAGATTGATTAATTAATTAATTAATTAATTCACAATGTTGAACAACCACCACCACTATCCATTAGAACTTCTTCATCAACTCAAACAGAAACTCCACACCCCTTAAACAACAGCTTCCCATTCTGCCCTCCCCTCAGCCCCTGGTAACCCCTATTCTACAGGCTATCTCTATAAATTTACCCATTCTAGATAACTCATGTAAGTGAATTATACAATATTTGTCCTTTTGTGCCTGGCTTCTTTCACTTAGCAGAATGTCTTCAACATCCATCCACATCGCAGCATGTGTCAGAATCTCATTCCTTTTCCAGGCTAATAATCCATTGTATGTATAGACCACATTTTGTTGAGCCATTCCTCTGTTGATGGACATTTGGGTTGTTTCCATCTTCTGGCTATTGTGAATAATGTTGCTCTGAACACGGGTGTACAAGTATCTGTCTGGCTCCCTGCTTTCAATTCTTTAGGGTGTATACCTAGAAATGGAATTGCTGGATCATATGGTTATTCTATGTTTAACTTTTTGAGGAACTGCCAAATTTTTCCACAGTGACTACACCATGCCTTGAGCTATTTAAATGAAAAATGAATCTATTCCAAAAGCCTCATGTCCACTTGGCCTGGAAGCATGGTCTAATGTCCAGGTTCCGGAAGGCCACAGCCTCACTGGGATGTGAAATGTGGGTGCCCCATCTTAACGACAGGGTCAATGGAGAACTGGTGGCATCCAGGAGAGGGTGACCAAGAGGGGTCATGTCAAGTAAAAGTGGTTGATGGGAATTCCCTGGCGGTCCGGTGGTTAGGACTCCTCACTTTCACTGCTGAGGGCTCGGGTTCAGTCCCTGGTCGGGGAACTAAGATCCCCCAAGCCGCACAGCTCGGCCAAAAAAAAAAAGAAAAAAAAGTAAAAGGGATTGAAGGGACTGGGTGTTTGGTCTGGAGAAGAACAGGTGCTCCTCTCCACAAGGAGCTGTCTCCAGGCGTGTGAAAGGCTGTGACATGGCAGAGTGGACAGGCCTTTCTGTAGCCATGGAGGGAGAAGCGGGCTGGGAGAAACCCACCAGGAGACCAACTTTGGCTGAACACTGCTCTGAGGGCCGGAGCTCACCGTGGCAGCAGTGCCCGCACCCTGGGCAGTGGTGGCAGGTGGGAGAGGGGATTCCTGGGATGGGTCATCACTAAGCCTCCATGAACTTGGGAGGCCAGAGAAGAAGACAGCACAGAGCAGTAGCTCACACTTCCTGGGCTTCTTTCATTGTGGTTGTTCTGCCTTTGAACAAATGGGAAGGTTGAGCTGGGAGGATTTTTTGCAGTTGAAAAAATCTCACACTTTCCTTTTTACACAGGAAATCAGGAAGCACACAGTCTCGAAACAAATGTAATTGCTGGATTATGGACTTTGCTTTGATAAATTTAAACAATCAAAATAAACTACTGGGGCTTCCCTGGTGGCGCAGTGGTTGAGAGTCTGCCTGCCAATGCAGGGGACACGGGTTCGAGCCCTGGTCTGGGAAAATCCCACATGCCGCGGAGCAACTAAGCCCGCGCACCACAGCTACTGAGCCTGTGCGTCTGGAGCCTGTGCTCCGCAACAAGAGAAGGCCGCGACAGTGAGAGGCCCGCGCACCGCGATGAAGAGTGGCCCCCGCTCACTGCAACTAGAGAAAGCCCTCGTACAGAAACGAAGACCCAACACAGCCAAAAATAAATAAATTCATTAAAAAATATATATATATCTTAAAAAAATAAATAAACTACTGAAGAAGAGTCATCTTATTTGAATGGTTTCTCTAGGAGCTGGAAGTGCAGAAGAAAATGGTATCAGAGATAAGAGTTTTGAGACTGAAAGCTGCTTACTCGGGTATCCTTATGGCTTTGGACACCTCTACGGGTGGCTCAATAAATAAAACCTGAACACACAGATGCAGCATCTTGAGGATGCATTTCTTTTCTTTTCTTTTTCTTTTTTTTTTTTTTTTTTTGCGGTACGCGGGCCTCTCACTGTTGTGGCCTCTCGCGTTGCGGAGCACAGGCTCTGGACGCGCAGGCTCAGCAGCCATGGCTCACGGGACCAGCCGCTCCGCGGCATGTGAGATCTTCCCCGGCCGGGGCGCGAACCCGTGTTCCCTGCATCGGCAGGCTGACTCTCAACTACTGCGCCACCAGGGAAGCCCTTAACTGTCTTTTTAAAGAGCAGTGACTAACACGGGATTTGTGTGTGGTAAGAAATGTCAGATGGGAAGAAAATCAATCCCTAGTTGGCCCTGACCCGCAAGACAAAACACGGACGCAGCCCCCAAACCCAGCAGCGGTGGCTCTACCTGCAAGTGGACCCAGCCGCCAGGAGCCTCGGGCCACTGCAGTGACCCTGCTGCAAGCAGGCGGCGTCTCGGGCTGTCGCGGCTCAGGGACACACGCTGCATCCTCCCACCACCAGGGGGCGATGAGGAGACGAGGGCTACAGCCTGTCGGGCGGGGCGCAGACCGGGATTCTGATACCAGCAGACTTTGGTTTGTGCGCCACGGAAGCCCCCGTCCCTCCCTTCTACATTTACTCTCATCTCCTATTTGGTATACCTCCTGAGACCAAGAGGACCCCTTGTCCAACAGATCATGGTCCGTGTTCCCATTCCCCATCCTCTCTGACATCTCTGCAGCGTGCAGCCCCACAGACTCCCTTTCTTCCAGGTTTCCTCTCCCTTCTCGTTCTCCGACTCCATCTGTAACAGTTCCTTTTCTTCCTTCTGCTGCTAAATCAAAGGAGGCGGTCCGCAAGGTTCCCAACTCGCTGCTCCTTTCTTACCTCCGCACTATCCTGACAAGCTCTCGGTCCCAACCACGTGCTTGCACTGAAATTGCAAACGTCTAAAGCTACACCTCTGGCCAGCCGCTCTCTTCTGAGCCCTGGTCCCCAAATCCCGAGTGCCTGCAGGGCATCTCCCTGAGTTTTCCACGCCACCTCACGTCCCCAGGGAGAAGGTCTGATTCACCTAGCTCATGCTTTACAGCCAGGTGACCAACCCTGGTGCAATCACGGAGGGTGAGAGGTAGTGGGTGGGAAGGGGGCGAAAGAGGTAGAGAGTACAGCCAACGTGGGGAGGCAAGGGGAGAACCAACATACAAACAGAGACCACAGGAAGAGAAGTAAAACAGATATAGAAGTACAGGCAGAGCTAGGAGGAGAGGCAGGAGCGATAGTGTCAAAGAAGCCCAGACACAAGAGTCTTGAGAAGAAGGGAATGGACGCAAACAGGCTTTGGCAATTACCAAATTCCATCCACTCAAAGGCACTTCCCCACCCCCACCCCCACATTTGAACACAATGTGTCATACAACTGGCGGCATTTCATTGTTAATTGGTGGTGAGTCTCCCACCTCACCCCACCCCGCCCCCGCCTCGTTCTTAGTTGTACAGAAAATGATAGTATGGTTTGCAATCCTTGGAATTTTAGAATTAATGGAACAATGACATTTGTCAAGCAATTTAGCTGGAGCAGTGGAGGCAGAAGTCTGAATGTAATGGGTTGAAAAGAGGACATTCCACAAAACAGCTGGGTCTAGGGAATTCCCTGGTGGTGCAGTGGTTGAGAGTCCACCTGCCAAGGCAGGGGACACCAGTTCGAGCCCTGGTCCAGGAAGATCCCACATGCCGCAGAGCAACTAAGCCCGTGCACCACAACTACTAAGCCCGTGTGCCACAACTACTGAGCCTACGCTCTAGAGCCCACAAGCCACAACTACTGAAGCCCACGTGCCTAGAGCCCGTGCTCCACATCAAGAGAAGCCACCACAATGAGAAGCCCGCACACCGCAACCATGAGTAGCCCCTGCTCACCGCAACTAGAGAAAGCCCACGCCAGCAACGAAGACCCAACGCAGCCAAAAAAAAAAAAGGGGACATCGAGAAGTTCCGTGGCCTAGTGGTTAGGATTCCGGGCTTTCACTGTCATGGCCTGGGTTCAGTCCCTGGTTGAACTGAGATTCTGCAAGCGGAGCGGAGCGGCCAAAAAAAAAAAAAAAAAAGTCAACGTCATAAAAGACCCCACCCCCACCCCCGCGAAAGGGAGGAAACTGTTTTAGATTAACAGAGACTACAGAGACAGGATAGCTAAACACAATATGTGATCCTTGATTAGATCACCGATCAAAAACTCATCCAGCTAACTGGGATAATTAGGAAGAAACGAAGATGCACTGTATTGATGTCAATTTCTTGACCATGAAAATCCTATTGTTGTTATAAATGAGAATGTCCTTGTTCTCAGGAGCTAAACTATTTAGTAATGAAGGATAATGATGTATGCAACTTACTTTAAAATAGTTCAGGAAAGAAAAGTGTATGTATATATGTATGTATATATACACTTTTACATATTTTAACATTTTGCCACGTATGCTAGGCATGTAAAATACACATAGATGCATATATACTACATATATATTATATGTATATGCAGCTTTATGTAGAGATCCACAACTTAACAGTTTGCCACATTTACTTACTCTGATTATCTGTATATAAGAAATATATATGTAGATATACATATGTTTACATGTATGTATATATTTGTATTATATATATAATATATACACTTATTATATGTGTATACACACACACACGACAAAATGTTAGTTCCTAAATCTAGGTCATTCGTTCTCAACTGGGGATGACTTTGCCTCCCAGATTTGACGATGTCTGGAGACGTTTGTGTCTGTCTCAGTTGCAGGGGTGCTACCAGCATCTGGTAGGTAGAGACCAGGGATGCTGCTAAACATCCCACAATGCACAGGACAGGCTCCCACAACAACGAATTATCCAGCAGCCCAAAATGTGAATAGTGCCATGGTTGAGAACCCTGGTCTAGGTAAAGGGCCTGGGTGTCATTGCACTTTCTTTCAACCTTTTGGTAAGCTTGCAATTTAAAAAAATACAAAGTTGATTTAAAAAAAAAAAAAGCGAGAGAGGAAGAATATGTGACAGAAAGGTAAGGAAGTGAAGAAAAAAGTGTAAGCAGACTCTTTCCAGGATCTTGTCTATAAAGGGATGGATTACAGCTGGAGGGAAAGAAAGAAGGCACTCCTGTCCACCACACTGCCAGTCCCGCCATGAAGAGTCACCCTACATGTCCTGCTTATAGCACCTGACCAGCAGACCTGCACCATCCTCAGGCACAGAGGTCAGACCAGTGGGAGACTCCAACCCCTGACAGCTCATCCACTGGCTACTACCACAGAGCCTGGTCTATGGTAAGACGAGGTGGGTCTCTGATTCTCTCACCTGTAAAGACCCCGAGAATGAGGCCCTTAGGAAGCTAACGCTTGGAGGAAGCACAGAAAGAGACCACGGGGTAGAGCTGGAGTCACAGGGCTCACAACAAGCTGAGGTTGTAGAAAAACAGAAACCTAGGGTAAGCAGAACTTAAGAAGTTGAGAAAAGACGTGTGCAGCACGGGGTGGGGGGCGTGGGGACAGAGGTCAGCAGCTGGTAGAATCACTACAGCGGCACAGGAGTGAGGATCACCGCCAGCTGCTGAGCTCCCTGACTCCGACCTGAATCCTGGCCCCCGAGGGTCCCACTGGACCCGCAGGTTCTCATCTCCCGTCTCCCTGGTCTCTGTGCTCTTGTTCAGTTCCTGTGACCTGTCATGCTCCCCCCCTGCCTTTGCAGAGGCTCTGCCTCCTGTCTAATTTAGTCCTAGTTAACGCCTTCCTAGGACAGATACAGGTTTTGTGGCACCCTCTTTAAGAAAAAACAACAGCCAGAAAAAAGATCAATAGGGCTTCACCAGCTCTCCCTGACACCACCTCTTCCAGTCTCAACTCTAGCATCACTTCCTTGGTTACATCTACTTGCTCTCTCTCCCTCCTCCACTAGGTCAAATCCCTCCATATGTAATTCTGTGCTGTCCATCCCAATGGCCACTGATTACATGAGGCTATTTAAATTTAAATGAATTACAAGTAAATCAAATAAAATATCCAGCTCTTCAGTCTGCACTGGCCATATTTCCCATGCTCAAGAGCCACAGGTGTGGGTGGCCATAGTGTTGGACAGAACGAATATAGAACATTCCCATCGTTGCAGAGAATTCTGTCAAACAGTGCTGGTCCACGTTGTCATAGCACTAACCAGTGACCATTCACCCCCGTCCACTGCAAGGCTGAGCCCCATCACACGTCTGTTGGCCTGACTGCTGTCACTCCAGGGCCTGGCACATAGCAGGTCCTCCATAAACATTCATTAAATGATTTGATGACTGTGCCATTCTTACTGTTACAGGCATCTCCTTTCAAACCCTGTTTCCAGACTATGGTGAGCCCCCATCTCTGCTTTATAAGGTGGGGGAGCCCTTCCTTTTCTAGGCTGAGGGAAAGGAACTGGCAGAGAGGGAGAGCATGAAAGTACAGGAGAAAGACCTGTCCTAAAACAAAAATACACACTCTCGGGCTTCCCTGGTGGCGCAGTGGTTGAGAGTCCGCCTGTTGATGCAGGGGACGCGGGTTTGTGCCCCAGTCCGGGAAGATCCCACATACCGCGGAGCGGCTGGGCCCGTGAGCCATGGCTGCTGGGCCTGCGCGTCCGGAGCCTGTGCTCTGCAACGGGAGAGGCCCGCATACCGCAAAAAAAAAAAAAAAAAAAATACACACTCTCCCACATATGGAGATATATTCATATCACCACGTAAGAAAAAGCCCAAGAATATACCAAATATGCCAAAATGTTGGTAGAGCTTATCTCCAGGTGGGTTAATTGGGGTGAATCTAATTACCTTCTTTGTGATGTTTGTTTTTCCAGAGTGTTCCCTGCGTACATTTTTAAAGGGATAATTAAGTAAACTCTACACCCAAAAATGGAAGGGAAGGGATTCAGAAGCCTAGTGGAAGTAAGTCCAAACATGCAGTCTTCCCCGAGGACTATGTGAGGGTGGACAGAAGGTTGAAGGGAACTATTCAGCCCTGAGAGCCTCTGATTCTCCATGAAGGGGAAGAGGAGGTGAAGGATGAGGCTGGATAAGTGGCTGGGACTAGAGCTGTGGTCTCCCTTCTAGCCCCGAGTCTAGTGCCTGCCAGATGGGGGCTGCTGAAAATATGTTGTTGAAGGATGAAACCAAGAATAAAAAGAGGATGCAGAAAAGGCCACTGTCCTGGGCACCTGTTCTGGCAACTGGTACCCACCCTCACCTCCTTATCTCCCAGGCTTTTTGGACCTTTGCTAGCTAACTGTCATCAACTTGTTAAAATGAGATATAATTCACATACCATAGAATTCACTATTTTAAAGTGTACAATTCAGTGGTTTTTAGTATATTCACAATGTTGTGCAACTGTCACCACTGTCAATTCCAGAACACTTTCATCACCCCAGAGAGGAACCCCTACCCATTAGCATCACTTCCTATTTCCCTGTCCCCCTAGCAATCATTTATCTACTTTCTGACTATGGATTTGCCTATTTAGGACAGTTCACATGGAAAGAATTACACAAGATGTGGCCTTTTGTGTCTGGCATATCTCACTTAACACAAGGATTTCAAGGTTCATCCATGTTGAAGCAGGTATCAGAATGTCATTCCTTTTATTTTTTAAAATACTTATTTATTTGGTTGCACTGGGTCTTAGTTGCGGCTCCCTGGCTCCTTAGTCGCAGCACGCAGGCTCCTTAGTTGTACCATGCGAACTCTTAGCTGTGGCATGCGTGTGGGATCTAGTTCCCTGACTGGGGATCAAACCCAGGCGCCCTGCATTGGGAGCGTGGAGTCTTAACCACTGTGCCACCACAGAAGTCCGTCATTCCTTTTAATGGCCAAGTAACATTCCACTGTATGGACAGACCACATTTTGTCTAGCCATTGTTAATGGACATTTGGGTTGTTTTTACTTTGGGGCTATGAATGTTTATATACGAGTTTTTGTGTGAATGTATATTTTCAATTCTCTTAGGCATATACCTAGGAGTGGAATTGCTGGGTATATGGTTTATAGTAACTCTACTTATAACATTTTAAGGAACTGCCTGTTTTCTACAGCAGCTGCACCATTTTACATTTCCATCAGAAACGGACAAGGGTCACATTTTCTCCACATCCTCGCCTACACTTGTTATTGTCCTTCTTTTTAATTGTCATCAATTTTGCAAGGGGCACTGTCATTCTAAAAAATGCCCTCTCTCGGGAATTCCCTGGCAGGCCAGAGATTAGGATTCTGGGCTTTGACTGCACAGAGGGCCCAGGTTCAATCCCTGGCTGGGGAGCTAAGATTCCTGCAAGCTGCGTGGCTCTTGGTCCTCTCTCCACAGGCATTGCCAAATCCTCCTTCCTGCTCTGGGGACATTGTGCTTGTCCCTGTATTCACTGTTCATGGGGCGCTGCCTCCTCCCCCCACACTTGAGCAGAGCCTTCCTCACAGCAAGGATGCTTCCGCCACAGACCACGTGTGGCCTGTGTGTGGGCTTTCCCATCACAGCTCCTTTCACACGCTCCCCTTTGAATCCTCATCCACAGGAAGGATCAGGATCCTGGCCGACTTGAGTTTGGCGAAATAAAAATAGCAGCGTTCAAGGACCTATTTTATCATCAGAGGCGCTCCAGGTGTCCTAGAAGGGCAGTCCCACCCTCCTCTTAATCACCTTCATCAACTGTACGATGCTTTATCGAAGCTGAAATAGAAATGTAGCTGCTGTCACAGTGGAACCTGGGCATCAGCCCCCTTCACCAGGCTGGGAGCACCTGAAGGGCAGGAACCCTGTCTTATCCTCCTAATGCCAAGCATAGGAGATACTCAATAAATTGTTAAAATGAGATAATTTTGTTGAAGAAAGTTTTAAATGGAATATTTCACCAAAAAAATTGAATTTCTCTCGAAGTAAAATGTGCCACCACAACTTTTATATGGCTTGCGTGTGACAGTTCATGTCATATACACTCACTATACCACCACCATAGTTATTTAATTCAAACTTCCTAACAGCTTCTCAGAACCCCAGCGTTGCAATGAGGACAATACTAAATAGCCTTTAGCCACTCTGCTAAAACCTGGGTGGAGACCCCGAGTGCGCAGCGCCCCATCCAATCAGGTCAGTACTTCTATTCCAATGCTTACAGTCCTTTCTGCTCATCATTTAACCATCTCAAAAGAAGAAGGCATTGCCACCTCCAGATGATCTCCTAAGCCTGTAGAAGTCTGCTGACTGGCATGTCTGTCCTCCCCTCAGCGATGTTATCCTGCTGTGGACAAGATCAGAAGGCAGCAATGCACATGCCACTTCCCCAACGTTCCCATAAACACAACTGCTCAGACACGAGCTCCTGAACCCAGCCAGGTGAGGCAGAGGAGGGCCTTAGACATCCTACACGTTCAGAGATTCATCAAGTCTTTCAGCATCTGGTGTGTCAAGTCTTTCAGCATCTGGTGCGGCAGCATGAACTAGAGCAGTATCTCCAAGGGTCTGGTCCAGCAGCAGCGCAACGTGGGAGTTTACCGGAAACACAAATTCTTGAACCCTGCTCTTCCTACTGGGTAGGGCCCAGCAATCTGCGCTTTCAGGAGTCCTCATGTGACCACGGTGCACACCCAGGTTTGAGAAGGACTGGACTAGAGTTGGTGTGTCCACAAACAGAAACTGCTCGGATCCAGCCCAGCAATCTCAGCAGAGTGGGAAGGTGGCCCTGTTTCCCAGGTCTGTAGACAGAACAGAAAAGATCCCTTCAGGTTAAGAGGAGGACCAAGTTTCACCTGAGCTGAGCCAGGGCTCCTCTGGCAACCAGCCAAGGGCTCACATTCACTCCGCACAGATGGTACAGCTAGACAAGTGTCATCCCCAGCAAACTCATGTGGGTTCTGAGCACCTCACTTCTCTGGCACAAAGATTCACGGGATTGCCTTTTTTCTCTGATATTTATAAAATCCTGAGTCCTGGGTTATAGACTTCCTTAGCAAGCTTCATGAACGTTTGAGATCCTCACAAGGCAGCCTGTGACATTGTTATAAGTAATTCAAACAAACTAGATCGTCTCTGGACTGGTGCTGCCTAGAGGAATCAGCTTCAAGCTCAGAATTGTGAATGGAGACAACAGCGCAGGTGTCAGCGCCAGGGGAGGTGGCAAGATGTGCCAGGAAGACAGAGCAGGAGGCAGGGATGGGAGGCTATGTGATTTAGAGATGGTGCTTACACTTAAAAATGCCTTTCCTTCCAAGTTTCACATTTGGGGCTGAGCAGAACCAACTGCAGTTTTCTCTTTTAAGTGTCTCCACACCGGCTGGGGAGATCCCAGAATATCATCAGCAGAATGCCCAAGGCAGGCTTCCCTGGTGGCACAGTGGTTAAGAACCTGCCTGCCAATGCAGGGGACACAGGTTCAAGCCCTGGTCTGGGAGGATCCCACAGGCCGCGGAGCAACTAAGCCTGTGTGCCACAACTACTGAGGCCGCGTGCCACAACTACTGAAGCCTGTGCGCCTGGAGCCCATGCTCCACAACAAGAGAAGCCACCACAATGAGAAGCCTGCACACAGCAATGAAGAGTAGCCCCCGCTCGCCGCAACTAGAGAAAGCCCGCGCGTAGCAACGAAGACCCAATGCAGCCAAAAATAAATAAAATAAATAAATTTATTAAAAAAATAAAAAGAATGCCCAAGGCACATTTCTAGCACCAAATCCAAAACTCAGAGTCAGCCAAGTTTAAAAGAAAGTCTGCAGAAGGTGGGAAGATGTAAGTGTGTAGAAAAAGACAAAGAAGAGTCGGGTGAAAGAGAAAGGAGAGAGGGACCAGTGCTGACTGGTCCCCTTCTCCCTGTGCTCCAACCACTGACGCTATCAGCTCATTTGAGCCGCTGTTCCTGCACACTAGCAGGTTCAGAGCAGGACTGACAACCCTGGTCTCTACCACTGTCTGTGGCTAATTCGAATCAGACAAGAGTCAGACCTCTGAGAAGAAAATTATAGAAACAAAATATTTATTATTTTTCCAGAAAAAGATGACGAAAGGAAACTGTGCCCAAAAGAGGGACACATAAGCAAATTCTGTGCTTTTTGCCATGTCTTCTCTAAATAACAGACCCCCTTTGGTAAAAGAAAACAACTCATGCAAGCTAGAACTGCCTTTGGAGAGCGAGGTTTAATTCTGACCCAGACTTATAATAATTTTTTAAAGTCCTATCAATTCCATCACCGTGTGGGAATTACTTGGATTTTTTTTTCCCCTCTTCTAAAAAACCAAAGTGGCTCACCATACCCGGGTTTAGCTGAGGAAGTAAAATGCATTTAGCATTAACTACCACTGAAAAGCACACTTAGCTTGCATCTCAAATTGTCTTCAGTAAAGTCTGTTTTGCTTGCAACAGTGGTATTATCCTGATTTCTCTTCCCCAAGTTCTGTCCTCTGTAGTAGAGAGAAGCTGGGAAACGTTCTGGCTTAAGTCTTGTTTTTCCCCTTCTTTGACTTGGTAGCGCCTGGCCAGCGGAAGCCGCGCAGATGCAGGCAGCCAGCGACGTTGTGGGCAATGTAGTAGAGGTTCAGCATCGCGGCGGGGCTGAGGATGTCCACTTCCGGTTTCTTCTGCTTTTTCCCACGGGGCTGGCTTCGGCCTTTTCTTTTCCCTTTACCTGGCTTTCAAAGACAGGTATATATACGGGGCGAAAATTAGCTTTTATAACATTGACATTATATAATTTTCAACATTTCCTACCGAACTTAAGAAAAAAAATTCCTAAAAGGAAAAAAACTGTGACAACAACAAAAACTTGAAGTGGGAAGAGAAGTCATATGCAGTCTGATTCAACAAATGCCTTTTAAGACCCCCAGTTTAAAAGAGATCCAACCTGATTCAAGCGCCCAGAGACTGGGAGAGCAAGGCGGAGAAACTGAGGTATGACTCAACACCTAGATATTGTGGGCTGTGTCATTCAACGAGAGGGTGAACTATAACGAGGTGACCCAGGGCGAGGAGAGAAGGCGAAGGGACAGAGAGCTCCGAGGGGAATGAGTGTATGGGGAAGGGAAGGCTGGTGCCAAGGGTAATTCTCATGGATCATGGCTCCCCAACTCTCACACACCTCCCCAGAGAAGACACTCTTTTAGCAGAGAAGCAGCATTCTCCTGTTTCCTTTCTTTCAAAAACAAAACAAAACAAAAACTAACCACCCCCTGCCGCCAAGAACACTAAAAAAAAAAAGACCCAACCTAATGCAACTAATGTGTGGACCCTGCATTTTGATTAGAACAAACAAGCAATGAAAAGACATTTTTTTAGGCAATTGAGGACATTTGACAATATCGAGTAATTGTTAATTCTATTAGGTCTGACAATGGCATTGGGTCATGGAAGAAAATGTTCCCACATTTCAGAGATGCACACTAAAATCTGTAGGCATGAAATGAAAGAAGGCCTGAGATTTGCTTTAAAATACTGCACCTTCCTCATCCCCCTCCCCCCCCAAATAAAGTATAGATGAAGCAAATGTGGCAAAATGCTTATAATTTCTGAATCTGAGATATGGCTATATAGGGATTCATTTTAGTATTCTATTTTTGTGCATGTTTGGAAATTTTCCTAATAAAAATTAAATTAAAACAGATAATTAGGATCAAATACATCTTTTGGCATTTGTTATGCCATAGTCTCTACCTCATTAAACAGTCACGAGGATTAAGTGAGGCACGAACATAAGGCACTTACCCCGTGTCTGACACAAAGAAAGCACTCAGTGAAGGATGTTGCCATCACCTTTATCACTGCTAATCCTCAGAGCTGTGTTTCAAGGGAGGGAGGTATCATTTCCGTCTTAAAAATGGAAATGCAGAGGCTCTGCAAGGTCCCAGTGCAAACCAGCATCCACCAGGCTCAGGGGTTGTGCTCTGGCCACAAGCACACTGCCAGGTTAATGCCCTCCCGGCAAAGGAATGGCTACCATCCTAACCGGGGAATAAACTATCTCCAAGGTTTTGCTAGAGCTGCACAAAGCTGAATGGAATTCTCTATGTCCTATGACCCACCCATACAGAAAATAAATGATGGGAATGCATTATTGAAAAAGTGTCTCTTCTAGGCAAGGGAGAGGAGGAGTGTATAAGTTATCAAGAATGCCTGCAAGGGCTAAATGTTTGTGTAAAATAGATGTCCTGTTCATAGCATCTCACTTAAAAAATGTCCCAAGTTAAACAAAGAGAAACATAGCCAATGTGTTAAAAACACTAAAATACATTTTGTGAAATGAAATGGAGGACACTCCTAGATTCAAAACCCAGAAATGAAGATGAGATATATCTTGCAACACAGTGGCCCAGCTTCTGTGAGGAAATCCAAATGAAGAGAAACAATATGGAGTCCCATATGATAACTGCATCTCCTGATAAAGCATCACCTTGGGGTGTGGGATGTGCACTGCCATAAGCTCTTAAAGATTCTGAGTCTTGGCTTCCTTTCTGATTTTATACTTTTTTGCATGTCAAACACGCTTGACCTGGAA